>NC_036449.1:801417-2028917 GCF_002775205.1 Xiphophorus maculatus | reverse complement strand
TTCTGTCTAAAGATTTGCAGGTGAGAAAACATGGGAGTGTATCTGAAGAAAGCCGAACTAACCCACCTCTAGCAGAGCTTCTTTGTTCCTCTCTGCCATCTCACACGTCTCCTTCCGCCCCAGTAAGTAGTTCTGCATCAGACGGGAAGCATGTGAGAAAAGAGGAGCAGGTTTCCAGATGTGGGCAGATGTGTGTGTTCTGTTTACCTGTGGGTTTTTGAACAGGGCGTACTTCTCGATGCGCTCGGTGAACATGAGGCGGTTCTGGCTGTCTCTGGTCCAGTTCAGCAGGTTCTCCACCAGGTTCTCGTGATCCTCGAAGATCCGTTCTGCATTCAGGGACACACATTAAGTCATGAAAATCAGAAAAACAGATTATTACAATTTTTTTTTCTAATTTGCACAAGATTACAAGATTAGCATCAAATAGACACGCAATAGGATTTAAAAACCCTATCATGATGTAAGCATTTCACATCAGTCTGTATTGATAATTAATGATTAGTTTTTTGTTTGAAATATCCAAAATACTGCCAAACTGGTGATGTGATCTGTTCGCTTTTATTCCCCAGGCTAAGCATTGTTTATTTATTGATTACAGGGTTTTTTCATTCACCAGTAACAGTGATAGCAAAGACGGGTTAAAGCACAATGGCTACACTGTATGGTCAACTTGTTCACACACAGGCAGACTGAGGTCAGGTGTCTTTTTATTCACCAGAACTCCGTAACCACTTCCTGTCTTTACTGCTCTACACACTAACAACTTCAGCAAACAATGTGACAAGTTACGGATAAAGGATCAAAACAGTCTGGACACTTTAATTAGGATGAAACAACAGAAGTGGAAAAAAAAGTATTTCCATCCGTCCCTCTATCCCTCCATCCATCAATCAACACCCTGGTCCCTAGTGGGGTCAGGAGGGCTGCTGGTCTATCTCCAGCTAACATTCCGGGCGAGAGGCGGGGTTCACCCTGGACAGGTGGACAGTCTGTCGCAGGGAAACACAGAGACAGACAAACAACCATACACACACACACCTAGAGAAAATTTAGAGAAACCAATTAACCTGACAATCATGTTTTGGACTGTGGGTGGAAACCGGAGTACCCGGAGAGAACCCATGCATGCACAGGGAGAACATGCAGAAAGATCCTGGGCTGGGAATCGTACCCAGGACCTTCTTGCTGCAAGGCAACAGTGCTACCTACTACAACACTGTGCAGTATTTTAAGTTAATGAATTTTTATGTTTGTCTTTTTAAGACTTTATAGTTGGTGTTTAGGTATTGCTAATAATGTCTTCCAATAACGCATAATTACCTGGTCATATTTTCAAATTTCCCGTGAAGAGAAGCAACCATAAATCAGCAGGTGACCGAAATCAGCTGATTTCCCGATTCATCTTTCTTGACCTTCACACATGTTTATGGAGGGAACTAACACCAAAAACAAAAACTACAAAACTGGGTCAAATGAAAGCTTTATGTCAGCATTGTTCAACGGGAACAAAGTATGTAGTTTGCTCCATGTTGATCTGAATAACTCACATCACCAATGCTAACCTAGCTAGCCACAGTTTTTAGACAGCACATCTCTATCAAGTCAAACTAGGCCAAAGCCACAAAGTCCACAGCAGCAGACATGAGACCAAAGTTCAAAACACCTTTAAAGAGACGTAATAACATCGCAACAATCCCTCATCAGATTTATAAAAGAAGGTAACGGCTTCATGGCTTCACCAAAGCTTCTGCTGCTGACTGAACTAATGATGCTAATGCTAATCCACGACCTGAATCCATTAGTCAGCAAAGGTATGTTTATTTATTTTTACACATATGGTTCTTATCTGTTCAGGGCCATATCCTGTTACTTCATTCACAGCAGAATAAGGTAAAAGGAAAAAATAGAAACATTTGTGTTTTTTGAGAAATGTACCAAACTGGAACTACATAGGCTGCTAGGAACAAACTAACGCTTTAAAGTGTTTCATTCTAACGTGTTAATTTAGGACCAAAGTGTTTGAAAAGCAACAATGCTGAAAAAAAAATAACTTCTGTAATATAATCATATTTTTTGTGAATCCCACATCCAACACATCATGATTTGATTCAAGTTTTAAGCCCTAAACAATCCAATAAAAACGGTTAACATATTAGGATTTTAGAACCAACAGAGAAACACTTATTTCTGATATAGACCAAAAACAAATCAATGAGAGCCAGAATCCTTAAAGACCAAGGCTGGATAGTCATGAATCTGAAGGCAGATAACATGAGAAACATGAAACGGTGCTGGTTGTTTTACCACCAAGCCTGTCCAGGTTCTGGTTGTTTAGTTCCAGTCCTGGACAAAAACAAGGACACTTCACATTGACCATGAGTCACTTTCTATCCACCTGGGGAATGTTTCAAACCAAACAGAGGACTTAAAGTCATTTTCTATAGTGTACTAATAATCTGCCAAAAGAAAAGACTCCAAAAAATAATATCTAACATCATAACATCATTACTAATGATGAGATTTTATGTCCATAATTTATGAAAATTCTACAGAAAACAACTGACAGTGATTTGCAGATACAAAATGTATGAAATTGAATTTTATTGGGCAAAACAAATTGGAAATGGGGAATTTGACCCAGAGCTACATGAAGCATATCTGCTGATTTATTGTTTTATATTCTCAGCTTTTTCTGGCTTTGCAAAGACAACACTGAAACCTAAAATATATAATTTAATGTTATCATGCACAGTTAAAAAGAAGAGAACTGCTGCTCTTATTTCCTGCAGGGGAAATTATTACAGTTCAAAGGTCATGATCTAACAGGAAACCAGTTTAATGCCAGGGATCCAAAAGCCCCCAATTCTTCAACTCCAGATCCAACTGATTCCCTTCTCTGCAGGTTTAAGCTCCGCTGATGCAGAACTGTGGCTTTTAGCCTTCATGCTCTTCCACTTCCTGAACGCTGGCGTTCAGCAGGAGGACCAGGATGTAGGTTAGATCACACACATGGCTGCATCAGACCTACACTAACACAATCAATGCTAAGCTAGCGCTTGTAATACAGCGTGTGCCACAGACACACATCTCAGCCCTTTAGCATAGCTCATACTCTGTGTCTGAACAGTGTGAGTCACTGCTGGAGCTTTTACCTCAGCTGCATTTACATCATGATGGAGACTGAAAGTGTCACTGGCTCAATGAAACCACTTACGCAATTTAAAAAGATGAACTACCGTGCCTTCATTCTGTGTACACAAAAGCTTTTAATAATAAATATTTGTAAATACTATAAATTCGATGGTACTGCAGTGTCCCAGTTTTCGTCTGTAGCAACTGGATCAAACTCACCTGTGTGAACATTCAGTCAGCAACACGTCTGACTATATCTGTGCTTCACATGGTGAGGCTGTGTGGAGGTGAGCACTCACCCATCTGCAGCTCTGTGATGGTTTCCACCAGGGACCAGTCTGGACTGTAACCACAGTGAGATTTATCCAGCAGACTGTCCAGAACCTGAAGCACAGGAGACACAGTCAGGTCCAGCCGTACTGCCACACGTCCTGGACTGACCTCAAAACAACTATGGCTTCAGATTAGGCCTGGGACTGGTACTGATAAAGACACCGAATGACTGTGAGAAAATAAAAAACATAAAATGCAAAAAAAGAAATAAATAGTCCCATCAGTAGACCTGGGATCAAAATATTTAAGGTCAATTTACTTTTTAGATACATGAGTGTAAGACTTTTGCAGAAAAGCTTTTCATAGATGGAGATGAGGGTTATGTCAATATGATATCTGGAAGGATGAACCTTGGACAAAAAGCTCCATGTTCCCACAAAAGAAAAACATTTCCCCCCCACTAAAAACAGCTATTCCTGATCTCAAACTTTATAAATTAAAAAACAAACAAACAAAAAACCACCAGTATCTGTGGTGGTTCTATTGGTGCAGGAGCAGAAGGTGTACCTGTCGGACTGTCTGTCTCTCGTCCACCATCATGGTCTTTGAGCTCTCATCTGACAGATGAACACGGATCACCAGCTGTGAAGAAGACAGGGAGCAGAGGAGGTCAGCCGTCATGTTCCCGCACATCAGAGGAGCAACGCGTCGCCCAATCAGCTCTCGGAGCTCTGACTGAGATCAGCTTCATATCACAAAACAAGAAGAGGGAGCAGCTTTCAACATGATTCCAACAAATCTTTGCTTTACTTTGATTGTTTGAGCCAAAATGTGACAGAGAAAAAGAAGCAAGTTGAGCTGAAGGAGGTCCATTTCACCAAGCCCAGTCCTCTTATTCTGCAGCATTGCCCTTTACTGAATCACATGCATGAGTGGAAGACTGCAGACTCTGCTGCAGCAGGAATCCGACTGGAGGAGGATTCAGTCAACCTCTAGTTAGCTAACACAGCTAAACAGAGGCAGTACTTCCAGCGCTGATCCTGATGGAGACCCATTCCTGATTCGGAGGTTAGAGTTGATCCCAGTTGGACCACAAGTCCAGATCTGGAAAGCTTCCTCAAATGTCTCAAATTTAAAGTATTATGTATTTTCTAGGCACATGGTGGCATTTTATAGCACAGTCAAATAATTATCCAGTTGTTATAAAATGTTGTAAATATCAAATATAACTTAAACCAGAAGGACCAGAGGACATGCTGTTCATCTTCTGTCCTTCCTGAAGTCTGTCCCCGATGTTCCTAATGGACAGCAATGGCGTCTTTCCTGTCCTTCTTGTCCAAAAGTCTGAACCTCACCGTGAGTTTAATTACATGGCACCAATTCACAACACGTCATCTCAAGACTCCACAGGATTAATGTCAGCCTGACTTATCGATTCTAAAACCAGTTGTGATTTTGTGTCTCCTCAGATAAAAGGCAGTCAGGAAGTTCATGCAAAAAACATTAACCACAATTATTAAAGTCTGCTGGAACCTGGAGGATTCTGGGACATCAGGGAGTTCAACATCAGCAGGGACAAGCCAAACACTTTCTGGACACGGTCAGACAGGACTGGAAATGACTGAGCTTTTTGACCACAATGACAATGTTGGGATGAAACACAGTGAGGCTTCAAACATAAGACTGGAAGTGAAACACAAACTCTGGCTTCATCCCGGTCCAGTAGCTGAAAACAGAAACATTGCATCAAATCTCATTTTAAGTTGTGAGCCTAAAGAAAACCTGGAGAAACTCACTGTCCAACATGATCACTTTCATCTCTGAGAGTTCTGAGCAAAATCAATGCAACACATAATTTATTCCCAAAACACTAACACACATACATGTGCACACACACACTGAGGCTGGAGTCCCTCTGTGAGTGTTTAGTAAATCCAGGTTGTTAATCCAGTCTCTGGGATATTACTTGCAGTGTTCATTATGTTGAGTAGGGTGTGTGTGTGTGTGTGTGTGTGTGTGTGTGTGTGTGTGTGTGTGTGTGTGTGTGTGTGTGTGTGTGTGTGTGTGTGTGTGTTGACTCCAGCTGTTATGACTGGAGCTTTAAAAAGTGCAGTAACACTAACCCGACCCAGAAACCCACTCCTCCCAACACATGGACACACCAATAGAATATAAATATACACAGTGTGTGTGTGCATGTGTGTGTGTGGAGCTGACTCACCTTCTTCACCTGTGCCTCCTTGATCTTCTCCAAAGCCACCCGGATATTCTCCGCCTTTAGCTTGGCAGCCTGCTCCTCCTACACACACACACACAGATCACAGTTGAGAAAATACAAACAAACTGCTGGAAGACCTGCTCTCCTACCTGGTTCCTCCAACAGGAGCTCATTGTAATAAATTCTCTTGTTTCTATGTCACATCAAATGAAAACCGGGTGAGGTCGTTGATCGAGTTGCTCTTTGACTTTGACAGCCAGCTGAGTGACTACGCTTCGTCCTACAGGGATGTCAGCATGCGCCCAGCCTCCCCAACCCGGTGGAGGGAAATCCTTTACAGGGTAGTCTCAGAACACACGCGCACTGGCCAGGAAGACCCAACTGTAAGGGAGCATCCCAAACGCCTCACTACCCGTTCTTCTCCTTCTGCCCCTATTCACAATCACCATCTTCACCGTCTTCTCCGAGTTTGCACGGGATTGAGATTGGATTAAAACAGCGGCTTCACCGCAATCCTGCTGAACGAGGATTATCCGAAGTGACAGCGTGTGGACCTCCGCCGGACAGCAACACCTCCAGATCCTGCTCTGCTTCTATGGCAACCAGCCGATCTGTGATGGAAAACCACCGGAGTTTGCCGACTCCCGTCTCGTCACATCCTCCCTGTCTAAGAGAGACGGAGGAGGAGACGGGAGGGAAGGAAGGTTGGCCGGGGTGGGGGGAGGGGCAATGAGCTGTTTATCTGGAGCTGCCATGCCCCTTCATCTTCCTCCTCCTCTTCCTCCCTGTCTTCAACTCTTCCAGCTGTCCTTCTCTTTGTTTTCTCACTCTCTCTGTCCAAATCAGCTCAGAGGACAAGCATGTGGCCAGCTGCCTGATGTCACATAAAACACACACCAACACACATCCTTGTACTTCTATAAAATGTCAGGGTTATGCCTAACCCAAAAGTTTTCCCTAATCCTAACTATTACTAGTGTATTCCGAACCTTAACCTTAACCGAAACTTCATTCACATCACACCTCTAAGCTTGACCAGTAGAACTACAAAAAGTGAGGAGCAGGAAAACATCCTCCATCAACAAATAAATACTGTGAAACTGGTGCTGTATATGTAGCATATACAAGTACACAATATCACACACCGTATCTTTATAGGGACTTTGACTTCCATTCATTTCTAGAGCCTAACATTTAGCCTTGACCTAAAGCTAACCAGTACATGCCTAACACTAAACCTAAGCTCAATGCACACTTTAGTCCTAAACCTAACCCCTAGCCCCGAAACAGCACTTCTTCTTATGGGGTCCGGACTTTTGGTCCCCACAACTTGGTATGTATCAGGAAAAAGTGTGTCAAACACAAGAACACCCCCCCCCCCCACCACACACACACTTAAGAGGATCCATACTGTGAGCGAGCGAAAGGGCAGAATGAACTCAGATGATGAGGAAGATGAGATTATCGGCCAATCTCATCAACATCTTACTTAAAGAACACAAGCACGCACACACGTGAACACACACGCGCACACACACATTAATGCTTTGTTTACTGCCCAACAGAAGACAAACTGAACAGTATGGATCCTTTTAATCAGGTGGCAAAAGGTGTACGTCAAGCTTCCATAAAAACTAAAATACTCCTACAATCATGTAGAAACAAGAAAAAACTGCTGCTAGAGTCAGTTCTTAATTGTTTCCAATATAGAATGCAGAAAAAAACACACAAAAAAAACAAACTGTTTTTATCCCAACCATAGAAAACTAACTCTTAACTGTTGCTCAGTGTTATTCCATATTGCATGTTTTCCTAAGATCGTGCAGCTCTACTTTCAGTGCTGCTGCTGCTGCTTTACGTAACAACTTTAGAGTCAACATGTTGCTGTGATAGTGAGCTACACTTGTAATCACATCTTTCCTCAACAATGTCACATCAAAACTGTTCAACAGGATCTATAAAACAGTTTATTGACTTCGGCACATTTATTTCAAAATGTTTTAGTTTGTAAATATGTGTGTATATATATATATATATATATATATATATATATATATATTTAAAGATTTGTCCTGTTTGAAATAAATTTCGGCTGCTGATGTGGTTTTGCACATCTTGGTCATTGCTCTTCTGTTTACACAGCCAGCCATAGCTTCCATTTTCTCCAGCTGCATCTCACATATTCAGCTGACCTACATTATGAAGCTAAAATTAGATTCCGTCCAATAAACATTCAGCTGCCTTTGAAGTCGAGAGGAATTTGCCCCTCTTCAGCTGTTGGAGGCTGAAACAGAGTCGGCTGATGTGAATCACCGAACGCTGCAGAAGCTTAAGTAGGCCAGCAGTGTGTGTGAGAGGATTGTAGTTGCTGCAGAGGCAGTGTAACACTGACACAGAAAGAGTATGTTAAATGTGGAGCTACACACACACCCCGACGCTCACACGCCAGCACCCTGAAGTCTCTCTAATGAGAGCGGATAATTACACCGTCAGCCTAATCACGGCTGCAGGAATTAGACTGACCCCGAAGCTCATAATCTGCCTGCAATCTCGAGGTCCATTGCAGCCCTGCCCTCCCCTCCCCCTTCTAATCTGGCACCATAAATTGAAACAAAATGATGGATTTTTTTCTCTACTTTGACTCATGACATAAACTGCTCTCAGCTTGTGAGGCAGAGGAGTCAGAATTACTGGAAGCAGAAAGCGCAACGAGACGGCGATCTGTGGCTTGATCCAAAGCAGTAACAGCTGGATTTAAAGCAAATGGATCTTAGAAGGACGACATCAGAGTAAAAGCATTTGTTTGGGTTTGATGAACTGGGCTATGACTGAGATCCAGAGCTATGGACTAGGCTCTAACAGGTGCAACACAGTGCAGGTATGATTTAGTCATACAACAGGAGCAACAAGCTCTGTTGCTTAGGAACATCCTTTTTGCTTCACTGCAAAAACACAAAATCTTATCAAGTATTTTTGTCTAGTTTTTGGAGTAAATATCTTAGTTAAGGTGAAATAAGACAAACCTAATCTATAAGTAATTTTTCAGATGGTTATGGGAGCATGCATTACATTAATAATTACTTAATATTGATAAAAAGGACTAGTTTCCCTGGCAGATTATTTCACTTATAACATGGGAAAAAATGTCTTGTTATAAGTGAAATAATTTGCCAGTGGAACTTTTCATCAATATTAAGAAATGATTGGCTTAAAACAAGTTCATATGTCTGACTGAAATGTTACTTATAAGTTAGTTTTGTCTTATTTCAACTGAACTAAGATATTTGCACTAGAAACTAGACAAAAATACTTGGTAAGATTTTGTGATCAGGTTAATTGAGAAACATTTTTTTCTCAAAAAGGAAAAACCTTTGAACTTGATGGAATACTACCTGCCAGATGCTCTGTGTGTGTGTGTGTGTGTGTGTGTGTGTGTGTGTGTGTGTGTGTGTGTGTGTGTGTGTGTGAATCTGTATGTAATGCTTTTGGAAATCACCACCGTTTTCTCCAAAGTGGATTATCCTCACACGTTTCACACATTCTGTGACGTCCAATCATTCTGCCTCCTCTGTTGACCATCCAATCACATCGCGAACAATTTTGATCCAATCAGAACAAAGCCTGCTGACTTACTTCGATGCTGAAAGAAACTTTTGCCCCCTGGCTGTTCTTAACAGCTGTTGGCTGTTAAGAAGCCAACAGCTTCACCTTTAGAGCAGCTGAGTGATCACGGTCGCTTTTGGAGCTCCGCATGGGGATTCACGTAGATTAATCTGAACTTAATCTGGCATCACAAGTGCTCTGAATTAGAAAAATTAAAGTAGAACATTGCTTGTTGCTGATAGGAGAGTCCGGCAGCAAACAGAGAACAACAACAAGCATCACAATAAGCAGCAGCTAGTCCCATTATCTCCACTGATCTGCATTATCTTCAACTTTACCTGCTAAGCTTCATTACTGCCACTGGCTCAGATCCAGGAACCGATGAGGTTACTGCAGCGTATGACCAGAGTACAGAAGCAACAATAAACCGAGCACTGAGGTCAAACATCTCATCCCTAATTACTGATGAAGTCACTGGATTAATGCAGCTGCTGAGAGAAACCGTCAACTAAGGAAAATGACTCCCACATTGGTGACCCCGGCCTGACCAAATGTGGAAGAGATGAAAAGTATTTGTTTTAGCTGCTTTGATGAGGTGGCGGTGGCAGAAGTTCATCCTGTAATCAAAGGGTTGTCAGTTCGAATCCTGACAAATTGTTGTGTCCTTGAGCAGGACACTTCACCTGCTGGTGGCGGTCAGAGGAAACGGACTTTCAGACCATTCCAAAGATTTTTTTTTTTTTGGTTTCTGTAAAATGAAACATTTATTTAGACAAAGGTAAGTACACTAGTGAACCATTAGTGAAAGCCCACATGACACTATATTAGACAGGGTTCTGATTAATTCCCAATATTTGAGTTAAATAGAGGCTCACCAACTGATGTATTTTAACTCAGCAGCTGAAACACACTGATCCTGGTGTGATGTCATCAGTCATGATACCAAACGGAGAACCATGGACCTCGACCAATCCTGTTTAACCTTGGAAACACTTTCCAGATGCCACATGCATCTGTCCAAACAAACCGTCTTAATTCTTGAATATAAAATCTGAGGTTCTTTTTCCAACTACTTCACATACATCATTTTCCAAACATCCATATGCTGCATGACGTGATGAAACAGACTTGCTAGATTTTTATCCCCAACATTTGCTGAGATCATTCCACAGAAGCAGCTTAAATGGTAACAGGATTGCATTTATTGTTCACAAGACCTCTGAAGCAGCAAGTTCACACACACACACACACACACACACACACACACACACACACACACACACACACACACACACACACACACACACACACACGCACGCCCCCACCCCCACACATGCAATATAGTGTGTGTGTAAGTCCATTCTAAGACTTAGAATTTGATCGCATTATTTTGATAATAAACCCCAAAAAACTATTACTTCATTTTTAGGTGTATGTATGGCATTTCCTGCAATGCACAGCAGTAATAGTACCAAACATAAATATTGTTTTTGAAATGGGCATCTTCATAACGCTTTTTACTTTAAGAAGGGATGTATACCACTAAACTGCACACAGTAACCGCATTTAATCAAACGTTCAAATTTACTGATATTTATTGATGTTCCTGTGGAACCATGGAGAAAAAAATTGCAACACCAACATTTCTGATCATACTATCAGTTTTCTTTTTTTATTTATCATCAATAACTGAAGCTTATGACAATAATGAAACAAAATTCTTATCACATTTTTTAAAATTATTTTTATGATAAACGGCACGATGAATGCACAATCCTAATTTCCATTTATTTCTCCAGCCAAGCTCAGACTCTACACCTAAACTTACTTCACACATTAACTCTGAACCTGACCCTTAACCACTAACCTTTGACCCCTAATCCCTAACTCTTGACCCCCAAGCTAAAAGCAGCACCACTACTTGTGGAGCAGTGGATCTCCGCAACACATAGTTTGTGTTAGGAAAATCGTCCCTACAATATATCAAATACAAGGCCACACACAGATTTAAAGGGCTTTCAGTGTTTAAACTTACCTGCTATTGGTTCATATTTCAGTTTCCAACAATCATCGTTACAAATTTATTACAAACCTTACGGAGAAGTGTGATCACAGAGGGAGTGTCCATCACTGAACCCTTCTGTCTGTCTCTATTGAACTTATTAGTTTTAAAATTTTGAATACACTAAAAAAAGATATTTCAGTTTGTTTTCAATGTCCAATATTAATAACACAAAACTTCTCCTGTTTTCGGTCAGGTAGGATTATTAAAAATGATTTGTATCATCTAAATATCAGAATCACTATAGAATATTTCAGAGAATGTTTTTACCACTTTCTTCAAAGTCTAAACTTTACAAACATGAGGATCAGTACGCCTCTCTACTATTTTAAAGGCCAGCTGATGATGTCATGGCTTTGTAATCTTCTGATTAATAATACACAAACTGTGACTGAATTGCTATCAGAGTTCAAGACAAAAATAAATTCTGTGTCCCTGAGATGAATGCATTTGCCCCAAGTCAACCCCAAACAAAAGTAAAAAAACCTAACAGTCCTGTACTGACACGGGCTGAAAGGTCAGTCAGAGAGGAAGAAGCCATCACTGAAAAGGCCACAAAAAGAGAGATAACAATTTAGGACCGTCATGTGTCATGTGATCTGATAAAATAATGAAGAAAAAGCCTGAGAACACCATCCCACCTATAAAGCATGAGAGTGGGAGCATCATGTTGTGGGAGACACTGGTGGTCTTCACAAAGCAGATGTTACCACAGGGTAAAGGCATCAGGTTTAGATACATCTGAAGACATTAAACAGGAAGTTGAAGTTTGGCCACCAACTTCAAAGTGAACGTTCTGGAGTGGCCATCACAAAGTCCTGATCCGAGTCCTACAGAAAAGGTGTGGTCAGAGGTGAACCAGTCTGACCCGGTTCCACCCAGTCTGTCAGGAGAAGCGGGTCACAACTCAGAAAACTGTTATGAGATCTAGAGATCTGGTTCACCTAAGTCATGCAGTTCAAAGGCAATGATAGAATGGGGAAAAAAAGTAATGAGAAAATTCATTTTTCTGGGATGTAGCTAATCAAAATTATTTAGGTAATCATTACTAGTGGTGGGTGATAGATACTTTAAGTTTTATCACTATATTTTATGGTACTATTGTGATAGCAATAACAGTGGTGATAATAACTATTTATTATATTTTAACAAAACTTGTCTGACACACTAATTATTGCCCCACTAACACAAATAGTGCTGTTGGAAAACATCCCCATGTGTAACATGATTGATTTCTATGATCAAACTGCAGACAGTAACTGCATTTAATCAGATTTTGTCATTAAACAAACAATGGAGAAAATAGTAAAACTACAAACAGTCTTTTTTTAATATCATTCATTTGAATTTATTGTGATAAAGATAAATCTGAATTCTTATCATAATGGGAAACGTATAATGATAAATGATAAACAATGCGATAATTGCTCACCTTTAATCGTTACAGACCTCAAACTGGAGAAGTTTGGTCAAACTTAATGTCACACAATGACAACAAAACGTTTGCTGCACAGCAGGCACCTGCTGTTAACTGTGGATAAAACCAACATACTGATTATGATTGCTAGCTAGCTGTTGATTAATCTGTACAACTCCAGTGTGATCACATCTCTCACACACTCTGCAGCTCTGTGAGCCGTCAGAGCATTAAAACACTCTAAACATGCACTTCCAGTTAACTCAGGCCATCCCACTCCCATCAAACCCTCATGCTTCATAGAGACGAGCTAAATGGCCTATTTCAATCAAAGCAATCCATCAGCACAGCACACACACTCTGTGCTTAAAGGAGATCTACACACATTTGCATTATGTGGGTTTAACTGAAGTATCACACAGACACACACAATGTGGAGGTCTATGACAGATGGACAGGTCCGAGGACAGACACACACCACACTGGACCAGGCTGGGGGGAGAAGGAGTGTTGACATGCTCTTAATGCATCATGCAGGAATCAAATAGGAGGAAAAGTTGGGAGGCTGGCATGCGAGAGGAGAGGAGCATGGTTCAGAAGTGAATGAAGAGAGTCACCTTGGTCAGCAGGTGGGGGGGCTTTCCTGCAATGTTTCTCAGAATCAGAGAGGTTTCCCTGTCCAGATAGGAGTGCTTTAAAGAGACACAGAGAGTTCCTGTGAATGAACGGGGCCACCTGATTGGCTGGGTGAGGCGCTTTGGAGAAGAAAGCTGTGTGGTGAGCAGAGGTCAGTGGAACCGATGGAGTGCTTAGAGAACTGAAACCAGTGAGGAAGAGAATACAGGGCTGGTTCGCCTGCAGGATGGAACAGAAACGTTAGGTCGGACAGAATCAGAGAACCCACGGGCAGAACCACTTCCTGTCTCTCAGGGACGCTTCTATGGAACGCGATGTTTATTAGTCGGAAAAATTATAAGCTAATGGAACACCAACCATTTGACATCCTTAGCGGTGAGCCTGAGGCAGTGGGGGCAGTTACCCAGGGCAGCATTAGTGAGGGAGGGCGCAAAAGAACCAGATCGACATATAACTTATCTGTCAGTTGGACCTTAAATTAGTTTCCCATTGCTTTAAAGCTGTAGCATGTAACTGTATTAATATTTTTTAACATATTTGTTTTTATTATTATTATGCAATGACAGTATAAGACAGGTAATCTATGAAAAGATTGAGCTCCTCTGCCTTCTCCCAGTGCTCCCAGAACCACCGGCAGAAATACACCATTCAGTCAGAAACAGCCAATCAGAGCCAAGAGGAGGGTCAAGCAGTCTCATCTTCTCCCTTTTGCTCTCTGCTGCACCGCAGCTGGTTCACCACAACAGAGTCTGCCACCAATGCTAAGGCTAGTTGAGATGGCCAATGATGATAGAGGATAAACTGTTTTCCATTAACAGTAAATTGTTTCTCTGCCACTAACATATCGACCAGCGTACATGAGACTGACTGACAGCACTACTGTCATATTTCATAGCTAGAAAAAATCTAGCTGTCAGGATCTAGAGGATCTAGACTTTATCACAGACTAGCTGTCTCATACCATACTGTCACGGCATAGTGAGTTTTAACAAAAATGTAAAAGATATATTGTTTTCTAAAAATTACATACTGCAGCTTTAGATAGCAGTTTTGGAGGTTTTAACATGGTAAATATGGCAATCCTACTGAAAAGTTTAGGCCTGTTTTCTCATTGAATGCCAACATTCAAATAGTCATACCTTGATTTTTTTTTCTCTCCGTGTTTTTGATATCAGTAGAAAGCTTCAAATCCACACTTTCAGAATCTGCAACTTGAAATGCCCTGAGGGAGACTTCTTCCTGGTTTTCTCATGACAGGACACACAATGTATGGTTATTTATTTATGCTGTGATGGTGAGAATAGCAAAAGAGAACCAGTGGTGAAACAGCTTTTTAAAAATGTTCCAAGTTAATGTCCACTTATATAAGCTGACTACATTTGTCTTTTAACCATCTGAGATTTATGTTTAGTTTTCAGACAGTCGCTTTTATCTTTTTTTTATTTTAAGCTTCTGCTTTGGCTTAAATCACTAGACACCATTTAACAGAAGGTATTAGATTTTTCTTGATACACAGATTAAAACTCATATTCAGGTCAAACACAGATCCTCACACTGATGTCACAGTCAGATTTTCCCTCCAGGAAAAATCTGACTGCCCCAATTTACTGAACTCTAAACTATAAGCTATTTTTTAGGAAGGAAACTGCCCTTTTATTAAGTATTACATTGTCTAAAAATTAATAAAATGGGATCTTTCTTTTAAAAAAGAAAATAAACAGTATAATCACTGTCTGTTGTGAAATGAAGTCAATGAAGTTGAAATATTTTTGTTAGTTGACTTTTATTTTCAAAACAGAGCAAATGGAGTGAGGAGTTCTTTCAAAAGGAATGATGGGATGAAAAGTTTGACTGAATGGTGAATGTTAGCTGATGGTTCAAATCTTGGCTACGTGGAGTTAGCATGTCCTCCCTGTTAAAGGTGAGTGTGTTTATGTTTGCTGTATGTCCTATCAGCGGAAAGGGGCCGGAAGCAATTACATACTACACTTCTCAGATATTCTTTGCAAAAAAAATAAAGAAATAAAACTATGAATCCTTCACTCTGGACTTATGCAATGTTTTGAGTGCTGTATGATATAGAATCCCAATAAAATAGTGAAAACCTTTCATTTTATTTGTCACAGAAGCAGGAAGTGACAGCAAAGAGCCTCGCCTGATTAGAGGCCTCATTCTGGGATATTCCCAGAAGCCTCTCTGGGATCCAGCGCGTCCCAAACTCTGGTTATTTTCTGCTGGCCTTAATTGGAAATCAGAGCGAGAGCGCCGAGGACGGAGCAGTTCCTAATGAGCTGGGAATGTCGCTCCGGCAGGACAACATTCCCGTTCATGATCCTCTTTCTTTGCTTTGGCCACATCCCCTTCACTCCCTCTATTTATTCCCATGTTTCCTTTCTGTGTTCATTTTCTCATCTCTTGGACTCACTGTTCCAGCTGAGCCGTCTGCCCCCTGTCCTCCCTCTCCGGTTGTGCAGCTGAAGCTGCGGTCCGGTTGAACTCCATGACCGGAGGCTCTAAGCTGCTTTCCGGCTCGCTGAACCCAGATGATGCTCAGCAGCAGACGGCCTCCTAAACCAAACAGCAACTGAATGTTTCCCTTTGAATTAATGAAGACTGCTTAATGAATTTAGAAAAACGCTCATCTAAGCTGGTTTAGCTTTGTGTTGACTAAATATCTGCTTTTAAGCTGGTTAGAATTAGACAGACTTTCTTTTTCATGTAAGGAAATGTTTCATTTTCTGTTAAATGTAAAGAAGTTTTCCAGCCTCACATGTAACAGGGAAACCAAAAGCTAAGAAGATGAAGAAAAAGCTTTATTTTGTTCCAGTTATTCCAGCGGACTAGTCTACCATTTCCTCCTTCCAGCTGACTGGTTCACTTTAGTTCAGAACGTTTTGCTTAGATTTGCTGCTAAGGAGAAATAGTCACAAGTCCAACATTTTTCCACAAACAAAAAAACCTGAAAGGTGCAGATTTGACTGAAAGAAGAAAAACTGAATGTCAATTATCAAGTCCTGCCACTGAATCTTTATTAAATTTAGGCCGTGACTTTCACTAGGCCGTTGTAGCACATGTATATGGTTTGATTAGAAGCAGATTATGATCATGCCTTTTGTGTTGAAATGTGTTACTGGTTTACCTGAAGCTGCTGTTTGCTTTTAATTTAATTCACTTCAGCAGCTCTTCTTCTACTAAAGCTTTTATGATTGAATGGATTCCCAGCAGTACAGAGCTGAGAGAAAATCAAGAGTAAATATTAAACTAAATGGTAACACTTTGTTTGAATGGGTGTATATAAGACTGACCTGACACTGTAATAAACATGACATAACAATTGTTATGAACATGAAGGAGTTTTCATGAATGTTTATGACTGTTGTCATGAAGTGTCATTTGGCAAATAATGACACTTTTAATGCAAAGTTGCATTAAAAGTCCATTAATAGTGTCACTTCAAATAAAGTGTTACCAACTAGATAAATCTAGCATAAAGTGTCGTCCTTCGTGTGTGTGTGTGTGCGTGTGTGTGTGTGTGGCAGAGCGCTCAAGCTGTTCACAGCTGTGTAATCCTTCCACTGTGGCGCTGCCAGCTCCTCATGGAGGAACTGAGAATCAGGAAAATGAATTCAGACCTTCAGGACCAAACCCATCCTCCGTCTTTATTTTTATTTTGGCATTCAACGTTTTAATCTTTTAATCAGTTTGACCCAGAATCAGAACTGCAAAGCTTTTGTAATATTTATGAGACAATAAATGTTTTCATTTTCATATTGATTTTTGTTCATAGCGCCCCCCTCAGTGAGCTCGACTTATTATCAGAGACAAGGTTTAGTGAATGACAGTGATGCTGTCATTGTTTGGGCAGCAGGTGTCCATGCCTCCATCCTGTGAGTCATCCAGGCTAATGTGGCTAGCTAATCATTTTTATGAATGCTATTATTGCGGTGGAACCTAATCTGCTCCTAATCAGCTTGAAGTAATCCCAGTTTGCAGACAGCTGTCAGCGAGTCCTGCT
Source organism: Xiphophorus maculatus (assembly GCF_002775205.1). Taxonomy (NCBI): domain Eukaryota; kingdom Metazoa; phylum Chordata; class Actinopteri; order Cyprinodontiformes; family Poeciliidae; genus Xiphophorus; species Xiphophorus maculatus. Next base: position 2,011,558 of record NC_036449.1, on the reverse strand, counting down.
GGTTAAAGTGAGTAAAGGTGCGTGGAAAGAATCCGGACTGAAACGGAGCGGTGACTGCCTCTGGTCAGCTGCAGCTACATCAGGATCAGGAGATCTCAGGCCCAGATTTGGACCAAACAGCAGGAGGTCCTGCTGGTTTGTGTCGGTCCGTACCTCTGTGTTGGGATGCGCCTGACCCGATCCCTCTGAAGGCTGTGGGTCGTCGGACTCGGAGCGGAGGACGCTGTCCAGTGAATCCATGGAGGACGTAGAGTTGACAGAGATGCCGGACGCCGAGGTGACAGAGGAGCGGGACGAGTGGACGAACGACCGCACCTGAGGAGGACGAAACCAGAGAGTGGGGGGGGAGGAGGAGCACTGCTGTTAGATCTGCTGCTAGTTTTCCATGAGACTGTCTTCCTGTTATTGACCAGCTGATTGACCCACAGCTGAGCTGGCCGGAGGGGTTACGTACCTCGTGCTCGCTGACCGTTCCCACTGACCCGGTGCGTCGGTGCTGGCGCTGAGAAGACCCTGGCCGTCTCACCGAGGCTGACGTGTACGAGGAGGCGGAGCTAAGAGAGTGGGAGGAGGTCTGTCGTGCAGCTTCATCCATGCTGAGAGACGCCTGACGGAGAAACAGAGAGGAAAATATGATGTCTGGACAAACAAGATTCAGTTTATAAATATAAAACAGGTTTATGTTTTATGGACATCGTGAGCGACAGCTGGCAGCTTTAGGAATCATTTATAACAAACATGCTTCTGTTGTCCTGTGGAACAGAAAAGCTGTCAGGTCAGAGTTACTATGGCGACGGGTCCAAACCTTCTCCAGCTGAGCCGTGATGTCGTCCAGGCTGAAGTTGGAGGCCAGCGGCGGTCGGCCCTGCTGCCCGCTCGGCGATCTGATGGTGCCGGCTGGAGACGCCCTGGTGCTGCTGCTGCTGCTGCTCGCCCCGCTGCTGCCCCCCCCACCCGACACGCTGTTCCCAATGCCGCCACCGCTGCCCCCTACTGATTGCTGTCTGCTGCTGCGCCCAGCAGGAGGCTTCTGCCGCACCTGCACGCAACACCAGAGCTTACAGTAGAAGCAAGCAGGCAGAATGATCGATGGATCAATGGGTCTATAAATCAATGCGATGGCCACCTTGGTGTCTGTGAGTCCCAGCCGGGCCATGCTGCTGCTGCTGCTGCTGGACTTGGTGTTGATGGTGCTGAGCTCCTGCTCAATGGAGGACAGGTCAGCCATGAGGGCGTTCAGGTCAACGTTCTCCCCCTGATTCAGGGCCTCTGCACACAAACAGCATGATGTGGGTGGGGTTCAGGGGGAGTGGGGCAGCAGTGGTCAAGGGGGTAGATTGTAGAGGTCAGGGGGAAGCAGGGAGGAATGGAGCACCAACTCACCGTTAATGTTGTAGATGGAGAATCTGTAGGAGAAGTTTGCCATGTTGGTCTCCTGCCTGAGGGGGGCTTTCTGCTGTGGGGGGCATTCTGGACGACCATCATCCAAGCTCTGAACACACACACACACACACACACACACAGAGGAGTGTATATCTACATGTCATACACATGTAGACATACACCGTCACCATAGCGATCCAGCTCCGTACTTGTGTGAGCTTGTCCAGCTCTCCCAGCCAGGCTCCAAACATTTTATCCAGGTCCTGGTCCTCCTTATCGCTGTCCTCCTCTTCCTCATCCTCCTCCCCCCTCACCTCCACCTCCTCGTCTGAAAGCTGATCCATCTGAGGAAGAGGAGAAGAGTAAACAAAGACTTTTAGAAACTATCTTTCATCTCCATCTAGTGGTCAGTAATGGGTACTGCAAATAAGTCAAACAGGGACTTTGAATTTTGGGGATAAAGATGTTTTGTTACTTATGCTGAGGCAGCGTTTATATTTGACTGAGAAATCCCAGCTTGGTCTAATGTTTCACTTTTCCTTTGGAAAAACTTCCAGTTGAGCAGAGCGGCTAACTTTACATTCAGTCAACTCTCAACAACATCTGAAAGCACTGATCACACTAGTGGCAAAACATTATTCTGAGAAATATCTCTCTCTGAGGCTGGATATCAACCACAATTTAATCACCAATGTTATGTTACAGGCAAGAAAACATTTCCGATGACAAGGAACACTGCGTTATAAAAAGACAATTAAAAAATGTAACAACTGCTAAAGTTTTGAATCATTAAATTCCTTTCATTTAGACTTTGAAAGAAAAAAAAATCTGCCTCTTTAATTCCAACTTGCCTTTAAATGCAACACCATGGCTTCATATGAATTATTAGGATTGGGGTTAGTGAAACCATGTGACATGGTTTCAAGGTTATTGTGAAACCATAATCTCATGTGATGGAAGCCTACTCTTCTTGATTACAAAAGCAATTCCAAGGTCACCGAGCAGGAATGAAAAACCAGCAGGCCATCTGTTGTCCCATCAACTGACAACACAACCTGCTACAGGTGGCTGCTTCAGTCCTTAGTGTGAGTCAACAGAGTTACTGTACATCTGTAGTTTCTTCATCTGGTCTTGAAGGAGGTTATCCAGGACTTGAAATCGGTCCAGTTTTATCCCACTAAAGCATAACAAAGTGTGTTGACTAGTGAAACTACATCAGCATTACTGGTTCTATCCAGATGGTGAGCTGTAAAGACTTCAGACTGAAGTTAAACTTGTCGTAGTTCTTTATTTTAATGACTCCCGACTTTATCTCACAATATGAACAGGAGCCAGATCTTTGTAACTTTTGAACCACTTGGACCAGGCGGAGTTCTTGAGTCTAAAAATAGTCTAAAAACTTGATTCATAACAAAGAATCATAGAAGCCAGAACAGATTTAAAGGAACAGTTCAGATTAATGAGGACAGTGTGTTTATGTATCCACCCTGTGAAAAACTCAACACACACCCATGGGGGAGAGACACTGTTCCTTTGACTGATGATAGCAATAACCATCTTCTTCCTTCCTTCACACACACACACACGCACATAAACAGAGCCCTACTTCATTTTTCATGTAAAAATTTCATACTTCTCTAAACTCAATTTTCCAAATTTCTTAATCCTCTAGCTTAATTTGAAAATATACTAACGTATGAATGAAGAAGAAAGGAAGGAAGAAATAAAAGAGAGAAGGAAGGAAACAAAATGAAGGAAAGAAACATGGGACACAAGCAACTGAAGACAGAAATAAGAAAGCAGAGAAAGAAGGAAGGAATAAAGGACAACTTTTAGTTGATAGGGAATGCAAATATTTTTCCATGCCCTGTTTGTCCCATGCTTATTCAGAGCTGGATATACTGAAATCAAATTCTAGACTGCATAAGAAGCCTGTTCAGATCAGAGGCAAAGACACATGGCACATGGTAAATTCTTCACAACTAACAGCAGATTAGTTCAATGAATCTATTAAAAATAAAAACTATAAAGTAATGTACTGAGATAAAAAGCTGCCTCAACATGTGTCAGTGTTAAAAAGATTTGATCTTTTAAAAGAGATATAAGACATCCTTAGGAAATATGAAAAGCGTTTTTAATTCATACCCTCAACTATGAAACAATCTAAACCAGGCTGTACGGAAAGGCTAAGTTACTGTTGAAAACAATTTCCATTGGTTCCAGCAGAGGGCGCTCTGATTTGACATTGAATAGAAACTAGTGTCTTTTGCTAGCATAAAAAGTTATTTGTGCTATTCTATTTACAAACATGGAAAACCATGATTATGAACATCCAGAGGAGACAGATCCACAGTGTATTAAAACAGAACAAACTAACGTATGACAACTGACTATCTAATTGCTTTTATTTAAACAGAAAAACAAGTGCTGCCCAAAATATTATCTCATATTGATGCATTACCTAATATTAAAGGAAATAAAAAAATCACTTTAATTGATACAGCTAAACATTGTTGCCACAGTTTAAAAGCTGAGTCAGTACTTCCTGGACTCCAGGCATTGTTCATTTGAAGCTGGTTTCTGTTAGAGACAATGTATTCTAAAAAAAAAGTTTTAATTTTATCCCAACCTTTGGACTGATGCACAAAAGAATAAAAGAGTGACAAATTATATTAACCAGTAGCTAAATATGAATAAAAATGATATATTTTAGGCTGTTCAACCCTTTCTTCCAGAAACTAGTCAACGTTAGATTAATTAACTGGGTTAGCTGTCCATTACTAGCCAGCAGTAGGAAGAACACTGACAGTGTTGTCACCAGATCATGATATGAAAGAGCGTAAAAGAAAGAAATTGCAACTAAGTGAAGTACTGACTGCAACTTGGTAAATGGTAAATAGATTTGTACATGTATGTGGCTCCAAGGACACAGAGGCGGGTGGAGCGGGGATCGAACCAGCAAACTGCAGAACTCCAACCACCCTCTCCACCATCACCCCTGTTCTTCTGTAGAGAAGTGTGTTTGGATGGAGTTGGAGCTAAGAGTGGTGGGATCGGGATGTGGAGCGCTTCACTCACACAGACCTCTTTCATAAGTTTATAATTAGGATTTTCAGCCATTGTTTACGTCCTGATTTACTGTGTCTGACTTCCTCTGGTGCAGTTATGATGCAAATCTCACATCACTGATGTAAAAGTCAGACGACATTCAGCATTCAGACCACAGACACTTTGAAAACACTCAGATAGATTAAAAAATCTTCCCACAGTGAACTGATAATCTAACATAGCTCACCAGTTCTATTGGCCTTTTCTGCCTCCTACCTGATTCCTTCCTGCAGGCGACCCCTGAGTCTCACCCAGGACAAACGTGTGTTGTTCCTGAGTAGATGCTCAGCCATAACCTCCCTGGAGATTTACAGCCAGCACACACACACACACACACGCACACCCCCGCACGCCAACAAGATTAGAGAGCAGAATGGAACACACCCTTATGCAAACATAAGGAGAAACACAACATACACACAAACAGTTAGGAGCAGCGCTACAATTAGATCCCTGAGGTTCGCGAGGTCTGTTTTTATGCTGGAGGATAGGCTCATTGTGTGTGAGGGCGTGCGTGTGTGTGTGTGTGTGTGTGTGGTTTGGGGATGGCTGAGAGAGAGTGCAGGAGCTTTGCAACATTCGGCCGTTTCCAGCTGCTGCAGTTTGGACGCAGACCAACTAATGAAGTTTTTCTTTCCAGGCCCAGCATGGCAGAGCGTTGCTGGGCCGCCGTCACCACACACATCAACCTTGGAAGGCATTTTTTGTTCAACACTTTGAAAATGTCCTCTGCATTAAGTCAGGACTCTACAACAAGGCAGCTCAACATGAAGATTCTTTGATGATTTGGTAACTTTTGGAAACATGTTTTCAGAAGACAGAACAATTCATCTTCTGAAGTCTGGTTTCTAAACATCGAGTCTGTTTTTCTGCTCCAGAACTTTTAATCCTGTGATTGTTCGGCCCGATGTCAGTGGATCCATGATCTCTTATCAACGTGATAGAAATAGAGCAGCTCGGCCGTCTGCAGCTTCTCCCCAGCATCAGCCTGTCAGATGCTGCTCTCAACGCAGCAAAGCTGAGACAGCAGGTCAGAGTGATGGACTCTAAGTGCTGTGTGTGTGTGTGTGTGTGTGTGTGTGTGTGTGTGTGTGTTTGTGTGTGTGTGTCCAAAGTAAACAGTAATTACTTTGCTCCTGCAGCCACACTCCTCGTGTCTGTCAGACTGAAACCGTGCAATCATCCTCCTCTCCTGCGTTCCTCCTCCCACCTCTGCATCGTTTCTCCAACATAATTACCCTTCTTCACTGTTTTCTCTTCCTCCTTTCCGTATTTCCCGCTCCTCATCAGTTCCTTCATCTCTCCAGGCATTTTAATCCATGGGAGCGTTGATAAATCATACTTTCATCACAGCAGAAGTTTGATTTCCTGCAGCCATAACACGAACACCTTCAGAGTCGCTAGAGCTGCACCGGCTACAGTTTTCTGGCCGATAACCGATCTTTAGAAAAGCTGAGCTGCCGATTCCGATTTGGGCCAATACTTTTATTAAATGTTGCTAAATATAGCTGAGTTGGCAACAGTGAGGTGCAGACATGACCAGGTGGGGTTGGTCAGTAAAACCTCTCTCCCAGCAGACCAGAAGAGGACAGTGGCTGATTATTAGATATTTGCTGAGGCAGATAAGATCAGTGGTTGAGATCAGTTTCATATAAGTATCGGGCGATTTTCTAAAATTAAGGAAATCAGGAGCAACCCCCCATTGTCACACTGTGTTTATCTAAGGCAGGGGTGTCAAACTCCAGTCCTTGAGGGCCGCAGTCCTGCAACTTTTAGATGTGTCTCTGCTGCACCACACCTGAATAGAATAATTAGGTCATTAAGGCTCTGGAGAACTGATCTACACAAGAAGGAGGTAATTAAGCCATTTCATTCCAGTGTTTTGTACCTGTGGCACATCTAAAAACTGCAGGACAGCGGCCATTGAGGACTGGAGTTTGACACCTGTGATTTCAGCATTATACCACATTATAAACACAACCTTCTGTAGATTTTATTTGCTTTTTTAACAGACCAAAACTAAGTAGAGCTTAACTATGAAGTTTAAGGAAAACCCAGGTGTGTCCAAAATCAGTCCTAGAGGCCCAGTGCCCAGTATGTTTTAGTTCTGCTCCTGGTTCAACACACCTGAATCAAATGATGAAGATTAGAAGGCCTCTGCAGACGAAAAGAACTGAAACATGCAGGATACCAACCCTGGTGGACTAACTCTGGACACCCCTGGGTGAACCCTGTCTGCACAGTGAGAGTCCAACTGGAAACAGAATCCTTCTCCTGATTACACCACACCATAAAACAGCGTTCTGAACCGCAGCGACCTGCTGCGACCTGCTGCGACCCGCTGCGTACCACTCAGTGGAAACGAAGCATCAGTTGATGAGCAGGAGGTCTGATCACATAATCAGCAGAGATCATAAAGCAACATGTCCTCCAGGATCTCTCATTTCCAGAAACATGGACATGTAGTGAAACCACAATCTGCTGAATCCAAAAGCACGACAAGTGAAGGAGAGGGAACGGAATCCACCTTCACACACTCATCCTGTCCCTAATGCTAGTTCGTCTAATGAATGTTATTCTGTCCCAGCTTTTTCACAAAAGCTGGGAAAAAGCTTTCCCAACTCGGCAGAAGATGCACAACTTCTGCCGAGTTGTGCATCTTTTTACTCCTCTTCAGTTCTCCAGAGGAATGTGCTGCTGCTGCATGGTGTGTGAGGTGCAGCCGTCATTCAGAGAGGGGCAGGCGAAGGGAAGAGAGGAGCAAAGGATGGAGAGTGGAACATACTTCAGTCTGTGCTCCTCTCGGAGGAGGAGAAATGAAGACGTGCAGGGAAAAACACAGACAAGCAGAAGACAGACGGGACAGACGGGGACATGAGGAACAGACATGTGGATGTGAGAAAGAACAGAACAGACACACTGTTAGAAGTTCACACACAGCTCTGAAAGGAAAGCTGGAGCCATGTCACCTCCCTCTGGACTCCAACATCTGCTGCTCATGTGCCTTCGAGCAACTTCCTCATGAGTACTGGGCAGCTCCCAGTAACCCACACAGCCTCAACTGGTCTGTGGCCACAGCATAGCAACAACAGAGAAGGCTTTAAAGTCCCCTCGAGCGGCACTGAATGTGGCCCATTCCCACGGCTCTATATCAGGACACACACACACACACACACGCACCCCCCCACACACACACACCACGGTTGAGTATTTTTAAGCCTGAATGTTGGCTTTTTTGTAAAGTAAAGCTATAAATCAAAACCAAGGAAGAAAGGAGTGTGCAGTGATTTAGGTTGCCAGTTGAGATGTTTCCCTTTGATTCTCACACACACCCTGCAGGAAGGCCATTTTCTGAAACCATGACAGGCTTTTTGGTCCGTGCCTTTCAATCCGGTCTCAGTTACACTGAAGCAGGAAGTGGTGCTCTGTTTGATCTGCAGACACGCAGATTCAAATAGTGACGATATGATTTGAATAGTTTGAGTTCCTGTTAGTTCTGATTTTAGACTTAGATGGAAGTTATCAGATAATCACATAAAAAGGCCAGAAATGATGTCATACCCAGTGTGAGCAGGCTCCAGTTCCAAGAAAAGTATATAGGGGAAAATCAGTGAACAGGCTAGCTGCTGTTAGCAACACAGGCTAATGTAATGTACTATAGCAGCTTGTACAGAGCCTTCTATAGTCATTCATAACTTGAAACTTTTCCCATTGTGCCACATTACAACCAGAATGTATTTTATTGGGATTTTATGTCAGACTAAACCTGACAGGCAGTTTAGGGACACCAGTACTCCAGTAAATGTAAATAAATCTAAATGCCTGTTGGGGAACATTAACCAACAAACAGCATCACAAAGACTAAAGAGTGCAGCAAACTTGTCAGGGAGAACATTTAAAGCAGAGTTATGTTCCAAAATTATATCACAGCTTTGAACAGAATCTTCAATCCATCATCTGAAAACATCATTATCCCCCACCATAATGTAGCCTCATATATAGGGGAAAAAACCTGGTCAGCATCTGGACGTTTGTGCTGTTTTAATTCTGCTCCAGAGTCCGTACCTTTGGCAAAATGCTACTTGACATGCAGTCAGTTCAGACTGTAGATGTTAGCTTCTGCGGTAGTGCTAAGACGGCTTCCACCGTGTGCATTGAAGCCGAGTAAGGTATATTTGGTGTTTGAACAATTAAAGTAGGCAGGTATAAGTGTTTTCTTATGCTAGTAGAACCCTGGCCCGTTCGGCACTTTATGACCCTCCATGTTGTTGCTGACACTACAAAAACAGTCTAGTAACCTGTTCAATGATTTCCCCTGCTGAACCAGACTCTGTAAACACTCCACACATGGTGCCTGTACTGCGTTGTGGTGTTGCGACAGGTTTATAATTAGCAAAAGGATTCATACTGTGACACCCAGACGCTGCTCTGCTCTGTGGTGTGTGTGTGTGTGTGTGTGTGTGTGTGTGTGTGTGGCCTGCCAGGTCCCACAGTGAATCTGTAGTAAAAACCGTTTCATGCACACTGTTCTCCTCGGCTCTGCAGGAAGCAGCTTTTGTAGTCTTTTTTTCATTTTCCCCAGCAGAGAAATGTGAATGTTGGAGATGACAGAGCATGGCTTTAATTAGAGTGGAGATGATTTCCTGACACACAGTTTCAATCCTGCCCTACTGTTGTAACAATGCAGCAGTGAAGACTGTCTAAGTCACAAAAAACATATTTGGACTATATAATATGATATCTCAATATCTGAAAAATGATGACTGCTGTGCTTTTTTTCTTTTTTTACATTTCTTTCAGTGTAAAGGTGGGGCTTTCTTTCAGAGAGGCTGAATATTATTCTTCTCATCTAAAATAAAACTGGATAATAAAAGAAAACCCATATTGGAGATTTTTCTGTCTGAAAATGCTAAGTCATATATATTAAGCAATATATTATTATTCATATATTTATTCTATATTTCTTTTAACCTGCACCAGTAACACTTGAATATGTGTAAATGTACTAAAGGCACACAAACTGTTTTTCTGTTGCTTTTTGTGTACGTTGGTAGCCAGGCAAGCAATGACATTTGATTGCCAAATTGACTGTTGTGTCTTTATACAAGGACAGTAAAGTAAGTCTACTGATATTCATATAATCTAAATAATATTACAAAAGTGTCTTATATAAGCCCAACATCATGTCTTCTTGTCTTATGCACTGAGTGTAAATAAACACTTGGAGATTTTATGTTAAAACCCTCCGAACTGAAGCTGCGTTACACAAATATTTGCGTTTTACTCCAAACTGTGAATCCAAATGTGTTTCAATGAATAATAACTCAACTGTTTTGATAACAGAAGTAATTTCAGCAGCAGCAGATCCAGTGGTCTTCATCCTGTAGGCCAGGCTCACATATAACTGCAGAATGTGCAGGTCCTCTCACACAGGAAGAGGGGCGGGGGGCACAGGAAGCTGAGGACGAGTGAGGAGCTGCCTGCTGATCCAGCAACCATTATATCACTTCCCCTGAGACCTGCATCTGGGATTACATCATTTCCTGTTGGTTTCCCCGCTCCGTATCGACATCTGCCTCCATCTCTCAATACAAGGAAGGGAGAAAACACACAGTCTGGGATGATTTTATGTTCCACTATGCTGGAGCTCAGCTGACACACACCGAGGGGAAGGATCTCAGAGCACACACACACACACACACACACACACACACACACACACACCAACACACAATATCTGACAAAAATGACACACTGCTGTGTGTTTGTGTGTATTTGCCCCTCAGCCCAAAAAACCCAGCAGATCCCTGAGGTACTCAGCTGCTGCCATGTAATGTGACACTGACACACACGCAGACACACCCAATCCCCCCCCCCCACACACACACACACATTTACAGACAGAACAAATGAGTTCTATTTTTACTCGTACAGAAACAAACAGGAGGCAGCAGGAAGTTGATACAGCTGAATGGATTTACAGAGAGGTGGGGACGGCGCCCCCACACCTCCCCCCGACAACAGTTTGGTTCTGTTGGGCTGAAGAACCGGGCCCAGCAGGTCAGCAGTGCTGCTGGTGACCAGGCAGAGCTGCATGATGGAGGGAAGCAGGAAACATTAAAGCTGCTCTCACATCCTTTATTGCTGTCTATAAATATGACAGACAACTTAGAATCTGTTACTATGGTAACGTAGGTAGTTGGTTACCAGCAACATGCTGAAAGATGATGCATGTCTCAGGTCCTGCATCAGGCCTTTACTGGATCGGATTCTTACCCACCAGGGCAGCAGCTAGTGGCTATGTAAGCAATATTAGTATATTAATATATTAGTAAAACATCCATTAGGAACATTAGGAATTTGATAGAATGCCTATGAAAGGTTTTCACCCCCTGGATGTTTTACCCTTTACTCCTACAAATCAATCATTATTAACAAAATTGGGATTCTTTGACAGAAAAATATACAAAATCCATTAATTAAATACAAATATATAACTTAGAAGTAATTGCATGACAAAAAATGCCTAACAATCTTAATCAGAATTGATTTGTAAAAGCAATAAAAAATGTTAAAACATTTAAAATGTGTACACAACACTCTTCAACTGACAGGTTATACAATGTCAAACACTATTTCTAGTCTCAATTTTTTTCTCCATTAATTTTCTGCATATCCTGTACAATTCAACTGAAACATGACCAGGGGAAAACTGTTAGAAATACAAAGAGCTGGGTCCATGAGTATGCACACCCTCATACACTAATAATAATAATAATAATGTTAGTATAGTCTGTGATTTAAAAAAATTACAGACACTAAAATATGAGTATTATTTTGGTCTACAATGAGTTTTATTTGGACTTTTCTGTGCTAAATCTGTGTCACTTTATAATGAGCCAATCAGATATTTCTGTCTGATCACCAGACAGGAGAACTGGCCTGATTCCCATCAGTGTTTATTGTGACTGATATTTTGATCAGTCGATCGGTTTTGCTTTGCAGTCAGTGGGCGTTACTTCACCCACCCAGAGACTTTCAGGTGGCCTGATGCAGATTCTGGTCGGACATGGAGGCTTCTCTAGCCGCGTTTCATTTAATCAAAAAATTCCGCCAATTAAAATTACAGAAATAGATTTGCTTGATGGAAACTCAGCAATTTTTAATTTTTAACAATTTTGTAACTAAACTTGGCAATAATTCAGTTAGTTAAATAAAGTTTACAACAAATTAAGCAGACTAAAATCTAAAATTGATTTTGGAGCATTTTAAATCGATTCAGAATTCCCAGGACTACAAATTGCTATTCTCTATAAAATCTTTTTTTTTTCTGCACCTCTAGTGGATTATTTTTTTTCTTTTTATCAAGAGTATCAAGCAATAGCAATGTTTGTTGAAAAACATCTGGACAGATTCGTTAGCCAGGTTAGCAACTAGAAAGAACAGTCTCAGCTCCTGGTGTCAGTGAAACTAAGGTGGAGAGGCCGGTCAGAAAACCGTCAGTCCAGCTGTGAACAACCTGCCAGACACAACTTTCCCTGATAAAGAACAAACAGAGGCACTCCTTCACCAAAGCCCACACCTCCACTCTGTGTGTACCTTCAGGGTGTTTGCTTTTGAATAAACGGCTCTTTCGGTTTGAGGCTAAATTCATTACAGAGAAGAATAATTCCAAACACACAAACATTTCTGGCTGAAAAGGTCACGAGGAAAAATCTCGTGACCTTTGAACCTGCTCCCATTGCACACACCAACACAGTGTGTTTCCGCACCCCTTCATTATTCACTCAGTGACGGCTTCCGGTGTTACAGCTTGTTGTGGCTAGAGTGTAGTTGGTGTTACATGCCTCTATATGTAACAGACTGTGACACCCCCCCCCCCCCACACACACACACACACACACAGCCCGTCTCAGCAACAGGATTTGCATCACTCTTTGTTTGAAGATGTTTGCTGCAGTTAGTGAAGTTCAACAAGTCAATTAGATGCAGGTTTCAGCGTCCCCAGGTTTGTTTTTGTGTAAGAGATTTTCCTTATTTGTGAACCATTTACTATTAAATTAAAGACATCAAAAAGTGTCCTTATAAGATTAATACATTTTAAAATTATGTAACATTTTAAGATTTTAATTTGTCAGCAAAACTTATACACTAATTAAATAGAATATAAATGTCTACCTGTGTTGTTCTGCCAAATATGATCGTATGTTAAATTGTGGTTGGGGGGGTCGGCCCCTAAATCAGTCTAAGGGTTGGAAATGACTCCCGGGCCGCACTTTGGACACCCCTGATGTAAGATGCTAGTTTCAGTGAGCACTGTAAACCGTTTCCAGACAATTTCTACATTCTAGCAATGAACAGACTCACTGGGCAGTGAGCAGAATCCACCCATTTCTTTAAGTTTGAGTATCTCTGACCTGTGACTGGCTAGTTGGAAATAGCTAAAATCCATCTTTTTTTCAATCACTGAATGAACCATAACTAAGCACCACCATGTCATGGTGACAACACTTTTCATTGTGGATGTGGCTATAGAGGTGAATAAAACTCTCCGCTGGCAGCCGTCCATATCAGTGAGGTGTTTAACGTGAAGACAGAGGAAGAACATCCAACACATTTGCTATTGTTACCATTTTCCACCATTTCCACTTGACCCCTACAGTTTGTCAAAAGACTTGCTGATTAAATATACAGGAATCACACCGTACCAACCTCCGGTTTACAACACTCGCACTCAGAACAGTATTATTGCTAGCTCCTGGAATCACAGAAACATTTATTTCTTCACAGAACTCAAATAGAAGTCTAAAGAGCAGACCCCCACAAGAGGGGGGATTATCTGCAAAACCTCATGAATGTGGCTCCATATACCTCAGTTAGGATCCGCCTTCTGGAAACCACTTCATAGTTTTCCAACCAACCAGCCAGCAGCTGCCTGCTGACCAGCTTAAAGCTGCTTTCCAGCTGAATTAGTGACATTCACAATGTCAACAATGTAAGAGTTATACTTTTGGTATCCCTCAGCTAAAATAACTGAAGCGTATGACTTGAGCCACATGTCTGCAGTTAATATAAAAAGCAGCCATCGGTATGTGCAACATATGAGACCTGCCAGTCTTCAGAATCTGACTGGACTAACTGGTTCCCAGTCATCCACAGGAAGACCACGGGAATCTGGATGTGATGTTAGGTTTCAAAGATTGGTTCACAGTTAGTCCAAACTTGAACCAAAATGTGTGGAACAGAGACACATCATGGCTGGACAATAAATCAATAACAATATACATCATGATAGACATGTGATCAATACCAATAGGTAATAGAATATTCAATATTTGATATGTAGAATAGGCGTTGAACTCAGATCCAGAACCAAACATCATTCTGGAAGATGTAGGCAGAGGAAAGGCTTCAGCTCAGTGGTGCCCAAAGTGGATCCTGGAGGGCCGGCGTCCTGCATGTTTTAGTTCTCTCCCTGGTTGTAGTAACAACTGTTTCAGCAGGTCAATGTTCTTCTTATGTCTCTAATGAGCCATTATTGGATCCAAGTGTGTTAAACCAGGGAGAGAACTAAAACATGCAGGATGCCGGCCCTCCAGGATCCACTTTGGGCACCACTACTTTAGCTGCTCAAAATCTCACAACCAGCTATGCCAGGTTGGTGGCATCAACTAACTCACTCCTTGGCTACCTAGCAACAATCTGTTGGGCAGTTTCAGGTTTCACCACCGTGCCTCATAACTGCTGAGAAATAAGAAAACGAGAAAACTGTGGATAAAACAGGAAAGGTCAAGCCAACTGTTTGGCAGTATTTTAGATACTTAAATCAGAAATCTAATCAATAATTATTGATATCGATTGAAATGAAATGCTTATATCATTATAAGTTTTTCAGCCATATCATCCAGTCCTTAGGTAAATCATGCAAAAGGAAATGACATCACTCTAACCAAACATGGACGCAGAGGTTTGCTTTGTAAAGTCTCAATATGACATGTTCCAAAATCCCAAACTGTAAATACTACAAGCACACATCCTCTCTGTATGCTCTATATAGAAATGATTAAACCCATCTGTATTATATATCCCATCTTCAACCAGTCTGAAAAAGGAAGTGATCCCAGTTCTCTTGGTTCTGCTTCAGAGAACCAAGAACTGCCTTTCCTCATTGTGTTAATATCTGCTGTCCCCATCAACTCTGCTGATGTTACAACACAAGTCATCTGGTGGATATTCTCTCCTCTGCCGACTACCATTTAGAGTAGGGGTGTCCAAAGTGGGTCCTTGAGGGCCGGCATCCTGCATGTTTTAGTTCTCTCCCTGGTTTAACACACCTGGATCAAATGATGGCTCATTAGAGGCCTAAGAAAAATACTGACATGCTGAGAAGATTGTTACTATCACCAGGGAGAGAACTAAAACATGCAGGATGCCGGCCCTTCAGGACTGACTTTGGGCACCCCTAATTTAGAGGCTCAGCAGCCATTAGAAACAAGGTTCTTCTTCTCTCAGCTGCTCCTCTTATGGTCACACCACAATAGATCATCTGCCTCATGTTTCCACAAACCCTCTGTATGTCCTGCTTTACCACATCCACAAACCTTCTCTGCAGTCCAACACCCATCTCCCAACATATCCACTGTCCCTGTGCAGGTCAAAATGACCAGCTTTGCCTCTCTACACTTTATGTCCAAACTGTTCCCTCTGATGTATTCATTTCTAATCATGCCTATGCTGGAAAGTTCTACAGGAATTCTCTGGATCACCATCTCCAGGTTCTGTTTTTCTTGGTACTGTCACCATCTCTGAACCATACCACACTCATCTCCATCCACTCTGCATGAACTTTGTGCAATTCTGCACTTAATGGTTGACCCTGGGGGAATCAGCTACCTTCAATGCCTCTGCCGCATGCAGCTTCACTGTTCCACCTTTCTCCCTCTGTTTCGCACGTCTACTGTCTCGTTGCTCTCCTCTTCAGAGCATGCCTTCATCCCGGACTCTTCCAGCTGCCTCCTGTTTTCACCACAGACCTCAAGGTCATCAGCAAATATAGAACATGAGGACTTCTGCAAGACCTTATTTGTCCACTCACCCATCATTTCTGGGATCAAAAAGGGGGTCAGAGTTGATCCCCGACATAATCCCACCCCCACTCCTACCTACCTCACACCTCAACACCATCTCACTGTGCATGTGGACGTCCTGCATACTTCTGGTTACCCCAAAGTTGTTTTCTTGGCAACTTCACTCTCCTTTACCGTCAACACTCTAAATATCTTTAGTGTTCTTAACCTAACTTCCACAATTTATCTCTGTGTAGTTACTGCAGATGCACCAATCTGACATTAATATCCTTATTAATTAAAATTTGTGACAATATGCCTGATACATAAAGGCAGATCTATTCAGTCTAACTCTATGCTTTGTGCTCTGAGTGACGTCATGCTTTATTATTTTTACATTATGCGTAGAATTCCTAAATGCATTCTGAACCATTTTGTTACAATTTAATTTTACATGTTTGACCAAAGTAGTCAACTTGTTGTTTTTGTCAGTCTCAGTTTCTTTATCATTTATTCTACATTAGCTGTTCTACTCTTAACTGCACTGACTGAACAAATTAAAGTTGGTTTTACAAGTTTGACCAACATGGAAAAACAACAGCTTGTGAAGCTACTGGTGTCTTTAAGTGTGCTGGTGCAGAGTTAGCAAATGCATTTATAATTCAGTACATTTATGTCTGTGTTTAAAAAAAATAAAACATTTTAGTAAATTCAGTCAATACTAAACCTCAGATATCAATATTGGTATCGGAAGTGAAAACAGTGGATCAGTCCATCTCTAGTAGTTACATGACCGCTTCACGTCTGTCATGTTCTTAAGAATCAGAACCAGAACTCTCCAAACCGTAGTTATTCTCTCACTCAAGGATTGTGTTAAAAAAATCTAGCTCATAAGCCTTCATGCCTCCATTTTGATCGGTGTGTTTTTGCTCTTCATCCTCCTCACAGCTCCCCTCACTTCCTGATTTATTCACTTCTCTCCTGTTTTGCTCCCTCATCAGCTGCTCCTCAGGCTACACTATATTCTTTCTATATCTCATACACCGTCAGCCCTGCTCAACTTAAACTGGCTAGGTAGAGTTAGTAAAACTCTGATGAATGTTGTCCTGGATTCTCTGTTGAATTCCTAGAATTGGATCAGAGCAGTGGGGACTGAAACTGGTGCAGGTCCCAGGAGGAAATCCTCAGCCAAGTCTGTTGACGCTTGCATAAAATGCACAACAGTAGCAGCAGTGTGAAGTACACTGATCTGTGTGGAGTAATGCTGCTCACCTTTGGTCTGCAAACGGCTCAGCACAGCTCCAGGAGCACCGATTCAGTCACCCTGCAGGCACAGAGCAGAGGAGAGGTTTCAACTCTACAATCAGGTTTCCTTAAGACAGAAAGTGAAATATTCCATATAGGGATGGATGTTTTAGTAGAAAATACAATTGCCATTTTTTTATATGGCTCTGATGCTTAATGCCCTTATTTTATCAATATCCTCAGAACAGAAGTGTAACTTCATTTTCACAGTAAATTTTTGATACATTTTAAATCACTGTTTACTAAAATTGTTCTTCTACATTTCAGCTGTTAAAGTGACATGCCTTCACAGAAACATGCTCCATTCCTAATCCTTAAAGTTTAACATGGTGTTAACCTGTCCTTTGCAGCTTTAGCAGGTTTAACTCTTCTGGGCAGGTGTTTATGACTGAAGTACATGTGTGAGGTCAGACACTGATGTTGGACGAGGTACTCTGGCTCAGAGCCTCCACTCTATACCAAAGGTGTTCCACTGGGTTGGGCTTGGGACTCCGTGCAGACCATTCAGGTTGCTCTAAGCTAAACTCAATCATGTCTTTATAGACCTTTGATCTGTGGAGCTCTGCTGGAATGTCTCCAAACTGTTTCCAAAGACTCAAGAGAATAAAATTATCCAAAATGTCTTGGCAAGCTGAAATATAAAGAGCTCATTATCCTGGAACTAAGGAATTTAAAATGAACCCCCCCCCCCCCCCCCCCCCTGATATCATAAAACCCATCCATCCATTTTCTAACACCCTTGTCCCTAGTGGGGTCAGGAGGGGTACTGGTGCCTATCTCCAGCGAACGTTTTGGGTCAGAGGCGGGGTCACCCTGGAGAGGTCACCAGTCTGTCGCAGGGAAACACAGAAACAGACAGGACAAACAACCACGCACACACACACTCACACCTAAGACAATTTAGAGAAACCAATTAACCTGACAGTCATGTTTTTGGACTGCCGGAGTACCCAGAGGGAAACCACGCATGCACAGGGAGAACATGCAAACTCCATGCAGAAAGACCCCAGGTTGGCAATTGAACCCAGGACCTTCTTGCTGCAAGGCAACAGTGCTACCAACTGCTTGCCAACTGTACAGCCTCATAAAACCCTTCGCACCAAACTGTACATTTGACACAATGCAGTCAAGTTCAACCAAGTGTCATTCTCCTGCCAACCACCAAACCCAGAATCACCCATTTCCTTTCCTCTTTGTTATGATTCTATGATCGGTTGACTGTGGAATGAGAGGAAATTTAACAACAGGATTTATTCCCATCGTGGCACCACCATGGAAATCACTGTGCTGTTAAAAGTGGCTTTGTTAATGTTTTAGAGGCAACATTAGCAGTCAAAGGCCATGACAAGAACGTATGAATTCAATGATTTAGATGAGCAAGTCATTACATTTGGTTACATCACAAAAAATGCCAACAGCGGTGTTTCCATTGACCATATAGCTGCGCAATTTGACATTTCGAAAAGAAATTTGCTTAATGGAAACACAACAATTTTGAAAATAAAAAAGTTTTTGATCAAATGTTTTACCGCTAGGATGAGGTGGTTTGGCCGTATCAAAAATGATTTATTTTTGCAAAACTGCAGTGGAAACACTTTCTTCTCCTCACATGAGTCACATGATCATCAACCCGATGTTGCCACTGACACAAACCATGAAAAAGACGACAACAGCATGAAGGAGGAGGATCATGATGCAGCATGTTTTATAATGACTTGTCACAAAGATAAACAGAATCTATAACTCTAACACTGACTTGTTCCCAAGTCCCTGGTTCCCACTGGAACAAGGGAGCGATGAGTTTTTACCATGCATTTTATCGCCACGTTGAACTCTAAACATTAATAGGAAGCAGTACTTTAGTACTTTAATATTGAAACTTCAAAAGCATGTTGATTGCAGGCCTGGTTTTTTACTGTACACAACCACTCTAACCTTAACCCTGACCAGTTCATTTAAAACCCTTAAATAGAAGCCAGAAGGCTGTAAGAGGCCTACAGGCTACAACAAGGTGGAGATAAAACAAGAAAATGTTCTAATGAGGTAACAAAAATGTTCAGAGACACGCAGCTGTCTCCACACTAAATATACTGTCAGCAGGTGGCACCAGCGTGTGTTCCTTTCATGGTGACCAAGCTGGATGTGTGTGACCTAAAAATAAGTGACAAGCCACAACGTTGTGTTGCCGTAGTTTGCGTCTGGCCCACTCCTCTCCTTTGAAGCTGCTCTGCAGGCTTTCCCCTTCGGCTCTGGTCTTATTTCCTTCTACATCTGTATTCACTTGTTGAGCTGAAGTCCCGCTAAATCACCACTGCTCTCCCTGTCACAGCTTCATCAGCTGTAGGCCTCTCATTGAGGAATTCATACAGAAAGCGGCAAACTGTGTGAGAGATGCTGTAATTATGTTTTCCAGGGTTTCGCAGTGAACATCTCTGCAAAACACATCTGTGTGTGTACCATGTTTTTATATCCTTGTGGGGACCTTTTTCTGTCTACAGTGTGCGGTTGTGGGGACCACTGTTCTTTGTGGGCACAAATCCTGGTTCTCACGAGGAGAAAGGTGGGTTAGGGGTCAGGATTAGGACTAAAGTGTGAATTGAGTTTTGGTTAGGGTGTAGTCCCTCCGCAAACTAACCAGGTTGTGCAAACGCATAAAAATATAATCACTTCACATGACAGGGGAGAACACACACACACACACACACACACACACACACACACACGCACAGCCCTACTCATACTAAGATAAAAATATTAGCAGCTCTCATGTGATTGGTAGCTAAAGGCTGAACTAACAATAACAACATTGTCATAGCAAATGTACCACTCATGAGCACATCAGCAGCCTAGTGTGATTCTCACTGTCGCAGTAAAACTCAATTTTCTTCATCTGTTACCGGGGTTACAGAGAGCAACCGGTGTGGTCACACAGTGGCAAAAAAAGAGGGTTTCACAATATTGAACCCCACGTCCTACAGAGCACCACTATGTGCTCTCTAGCACAGCACATAGTGGTGCTCTCAAACACCTCAAAGTGTGTAGTTGTTGCCCCTGGGAACTGATGGAACTGAAGTCATGTTCAGATATCAGAGCCTGTTTGTGGTTGGGCCTGTTGCAGGCAACACTAAATAGTGGTTTCTGTGGCTCAGCTGTGGTTTCAATTCTAGCATCCTTCCTTAAGCATGGCATTTAACATCAACCTCCATACTGATCTGACTACTGGAGCATGAATTTTTATGAGTTTGTTTATTATTTTTCACTGAAAATAAATGGAGATAAACTCTCACTGACTGTTCATACCATCAAGTTCAGCTCAGCTCTACAGCAGATCACTGTGGCTTGTAGGTTATTATAACCTTTCGTTTAGTTACCACAACACAATGTCAGATTTCAAAAATGGCAGATAGTCAAACAACCATAAGAAAACTCTGTCATTTGATTAGGGTGTATTAAGCCAGGAACGCATTTAATAGTTGCAGGACACTGGCTGCCCAGAAGTTTGACCCCTGACCTCCAGGGAACCATGCCGGTTCAACTGCCACACAACAGATTCAGTTTCTATAGCAACGCAAACCCCACAAAGCCAGTTCATGGTGGTGGACACTGCTGGACTGATGTGGCAATGTCAAAGTCTCCCTTCAAAAATAAATACAATGTGTCAGGATAATACTTCCTCATCCTGATGTTGAAATTGATTACTTGGCAGGAAAGTATGTGGAGGAATTGGTCAATACTGTGGTTGACCATGATCTGGTGGTGTAATTCTTTGATTCAAATGTAGTAAGAGTTTTCTACTACAGATATTCCTTTAAAGTTAAATGTTGATGCAGTAACTAACTGATGGATTGATTCTACTAATATTCAGAATTCCAAGGAATTCTCTGTAAGAATATGAATAGAATTTCAAGAATGTTGGTGTCTATCTTAGTTTATCACTACATTAAAGGTCAATTTTTAATACAATTTGTGTGACATATTCTAAATAGTTAATGTCAAGTTTTTCCCACATCTTTATATTTTCAGTAGATAACAGTCTAGAGACGTCCTTAATAGTGTCGCTATCCTATGTTTGATATATTTTTCACCAGGAAGAATTAGCCTGAATAATGTGAGCCGGTCTTGGTTCTGGTTGAACATTTTTCATGTTTTACGTCTCTTTAAAGGACAAATCAGAGACATGCAAAACGTAGAGCTTCCCCAAGACATCAGTCAGCTAGCATCAGAAAAACAATGAAACTGTACTTTTACCTCTATAAAAAAAAAAAAAGTTGTTTGGAAATATGTCCAGTCCTGAAAACACCGCCTGTCACAGCTTGTCAACCATAGAGACACCACCTCATATTTTTATTAAGGTAACACACCTTCAAAACAAATGTACCAACAAGATACAAGGTTCATCTGTCGGTGATTAAAAAACAGCAGACTAGTTAGTGTGACTATTAAAGCGAGTAATTAACTGGCTAAAATAATATTCTGTGCAGTGTGCAACTTAACTTTGGAATGACTACAGCCTAACTGTAACATATTTAACCTCTGTGATGTACTGGTTATGCCTTATTAGCCGGAAGTATCATTTTGATCTCATTACTTCAGACATGTGTAGCAATGACCATCAAAACGTCTGTAACTAAGGAGACTAATTTTTACTGGAATGTTTGTTCTTTTCCAATTTAATTTATTGTTACTTGTTTTGTTGTTAAGGTTTACCAATCACTGCCTTAATTTGTTGGTTTGCCTCCAATTCATACCAAAATGCTGGGAAAATAATCTGCTCTTCAAATTTGTTCACTCCTCCTGTTACTGCAAGTCGGATTTATTTTGTTTTTATGCAACCAAGCTGTAAAAGCTCTTTGTTGAGTCATAAGGAATATCTTTAGTTCCTGTCATGCATGTTTTCCCAGATTATTCCTGACCAACATGTCTGATCTTAGTTCATTAAATGAGTTTATTTTAGAATCTCTATTTATTAGTCTTGTGTTTGTGAAGTGCTGCAGCCTGGCCTCTCCTCCTCGGCAGATTGATGACTCTTCTATTACCCAACAGACCACTTGAAAGGATTTTACAAAAGAAGCCAGCCTGCCAAAACAAAGGCTTTTAACTCTCCAATTGGAAACAACAGCCTTACCTCTGTTAGTCCTCTTGTAATAAAACTGTGATCCACTGCTAGAGGGCTGTGATGGTAATACTTAGTCATGATTTCCTTTGACAACAGGCTACAAGTATCTACTTTAAAACTATGTAGGGCATTGCTTCATATCTGATTCATTGCCAAATCATTTCATATGTTTCACTTCCATATAGCAGGCATCCAGGTCTCCACCCACTTAAAGAGATCCCTGCTATATGGATATGAGGCTTTGCTGCATCTCAGATAGACGCAACCTGAGCAGTGAGGTGTAGCTAAATGTGTTTGTGGGGGTGAAGAGGGAAATTGCCCTTGTTAGGATATTAAGGACAGATAAATGGAGCAGTCTACTGCAGTCAACACGACACTCCAGAACAAGAACTTGTGTCACTGAGGCGGTATAGTTTCCTACAATCACAGTTTAACCAGTTATTACCATTTTAAAACTGTATCATAGAAATGTCCTGCAGTTGCAACCACCTGGTGTTTGCAGGACTCCCACCTTCTCACTGTTCAGATTCACCTATTTGTGGATTTTTCTGTGGAAAACTGATTAGCAGAAATTGAACCTACATCCAGATTATTTTGTAGAGAATATCTAAAATATTCAATAGAAAATGCAAGTTTATAAATAAGAAGTAATGCTAGTCGACACACTATTGACTATTGTTTGCAAAGCAGCCAATCCCGTTTGATTTCCTTGGTGCTGATTGGCTGTGCCTCCAAGAACAGAGACAAGGAAGACTGTAGATGTTAGTGTAAGGACTGTTTCCCATATCCAGATAAGGTGTATCTGGAGTTTGAACTCCAGCAGGAAGTGTGAACTGATTTAAGATCTCAATTATTCACAGATTCCAGCTGTTTTACTTTCCCCAAACTTCTTCAGTTAGTCTTTATCTTTTATTTAGTTAGCTTCAGGCTATTTTAAAACCCGACAAAGAGCAGCTTATTTACACAAAACCTCAAACTGTGCAATTGACCGGATGAGTCACATGGTTTTTTTTTTTTAATCTTCCATTTTTCCATTCAAATCCAAACCAGCGCGTATCTAGTTAAGCCAATTCACTTTGAATAATATTACAGCATCATTTGTCACAGATTGTGATCAATAAACCAATCCTCAGTGCAGTCTGCCAGCTCTGAAGCCTCTGGGTTTCCACATTCACTTCAATTAAAAGTCACAATCATTTCCCCCAAGTCAATAAAGTGACCCTGGAATTATCAACCTGCTGGGGAATCATCTGCCAAGTTTTCCTTCCTTCCATTGATAACCATCCAAAAAGAAAGACTGTGTGGCCAGTTTCCTCTAGGCTTTCTAAAACTCTGCTTGCTTCTTTTAATACCGTCTCTGTCTGTTCCAGACTAACAATAAAATGTTACTTGTCATAAGTTTATTACTAAGACTATTGATTCCCAAAATGACTGATCTTATTTAATGCAGTTTTATCATAACTGGCCCACAATTCTTCATAAACTACCAACTCATTATGGTGTAGATGCAATTTTAATTGTAATGTGCTTACATATTGTATATTTACATTAAAGGTATATTTTCACATGAATAACAGTAACGGTGGTAGCACCGGTGTGTGTCTGCGTGTGTGTGTGGGCAGAACAGCTCATCTTTTGTAAGCAGACAGTCTGCATCAGCTGAAGGACGTCCACACACACAAGATTTTACCCCGAGTAGCTCCAACAGCTCAGTTTGCACCTGCTGCAGCTGAAACGAGGCCAACAGTTTCACTGAAGGGACATTCTTCCATACGAGCAGCTCAGCTAAGCGGCTGGTTACCAGGCAGAACTAACTGTTCTGCCTGGTAACCAGTTAGCCCCCCAACTAAACCAGTACAGTCCTGACAAGATGAGCAGTCAGGTCAGATTACAGGCTGCAGAGTGAACGCACCCTGAGGGATATCTGCTGCATGCTTTTTTCTGTTTTACTCCAGTTAGGCTCAGACTGGTGGCGCTGCAGGCCTGATACAGTTAGGTCAAACTGTAGGTATGAGAGGTCAATGCAAAAATCTGCCCTGAGTTCTATTTAAGGGTACGAGAGTAAAGGAGGTGAAAGCAAATGCTCATTTCATGTATCCGATAACAATAAATTGTTTCCTTTTGCTTCACAAATATGCATTTCTTTGTGCTATTCTGTGCAGAATAACACAAAGGCTGAAATGTTACAATAGTGTAAACATTACACAATCCTCTCTATATCAGTGCAACTTCATGTTTTGAGGGGTTCTTCTGAAAATGCATCATCGTGTTTTCTTCCCATCCAGTCTGGCAAAGTTAACTCCTGACACACACCACACACACCCCTACACGCACACACACCCACAAGCACAATATTTCCTCTCCCGGTGTTCCTGTTTCAGCTCTGCAGAGAAACATAGGGGCCAAAAGTAGAGTTTTTTTCCATTTTTGGTTTGGATTGTTACCCTGAACAAATCAGGCAGGAAGAGCACCAAGTTCTGGGACATTTTCTTCTTTTATTCTCCATATATTTTCCAACACTTAGCTTATCATTGGTATTTGAGGTATGAAGATGAAACATCAGCTTTGTGTAAAATCAGCTTGTGGTGACAGCTGCCAGGTAAACACTTGGATCATCAAATGCTCTGGAAGGGAGTCGACATGGGCAGAGAAGCTGAGATAAAAGTCCTCTAAACTAGATGCTCAGGAGGTGAATCCACTCTGCCCTGGAACCCGTTGGGAACATGAGATGGTTTCTGCTCTGAAGAGCTTCACCCATTGCCGCTGCACTGGGATCAGCCGCACTGCAGAGCTGTCAGGAGGAATCCAGCAACCTCAAAGCTGCTCTGACACACAGCGAGCACCGCCTCATAAACCCACTGCAAGGTCACCGAGTTACTGGGTTAATGTGCTGATGCGATCAGGCATGAGCGACTGTTTATCATGTTGGCCCACTAGCTGCAGTAGCTGCACCCCAACTGTGGTCTCAGTCTCTTCAGACTTAACCAGTAGAACGCAGTTAAAGCTAAGCTTTGATGTTATTTAATGACTAAGCCAGGAAATAGCCCTAACCCTCCAGTAGAGAAGTTTTAAGATCTCATTCAGTGACGGAAGGATGGAGCAAAACTCTGAGTTTATCTTTCTATCTACATATTAACGGTTACCGATGGTTACAGAAGTACTTAACTTTCTTGGTTTTCCTTGAGGTCTGAGATTCCAATTCTGCTCAATTTTCTGTCCAAGAAATTTGTGGCGAGTATTGGCAACAAAAATTAGTAGCCAAATTTTCCATCAAAGTTTTTAATGCAAATTTTAGAGCAATTCATTTGAAAAGGTTGATGGAAATAACAAAAATCCAACCAACCACCTCAATTTTGCAAAGAAACGTTTTTACACTCGAGTTTTTTTTTTTTGGCTTTTCAGACAAAGAGTTAATACGTTAAAGGGGAGATGGAAACACATCTGCTGAATAAGGTCCGATATAGTCCCTGTTGGGTCTGTGCCTTACCAGTGGCACAAAACTCAGAGTCCAGACCTCCAGCTCGGAGGTTTGGCTTTTCTGAGATGTTTGGTTCGTGCCATGTAATTAAACAGGAAGTTTATTACATGGCTGTAATAAATTTCCTGTTCATTACAGCCATGTGTAGCGTCAACATCTGATGAAATTATGCATTGAGTAGCCTGGTTGATTCGCTCCAAATCAGCAGATGGAAAAATGGCCAATACATATTTTCCTTTTTCTATTTTCCTTTTTGGCTACATTTCAAAAGTCTGTTTCAAATTTGCATGAGAAGTTGATGGAAACACAGCTACTGTGCTTTAGTTTTCTCGACCATGTTTTTCCACACAAAAAAAAATTCAAATAATGCCAAAAAAACATTTTCTCATGAGACTTATGCCATCTCGTCTGTGTATAATGCTGTTGCTGCAAGTCGGTCAGTTAAAATCCGGTAACCATCTAAAAATCTTAACATTAAAACAGAAAAAAAGATGAACACATTGAAATATTTACATTTTTCTAAATGAACACATGAGGATGTGCTACCTTGACATAAAGAGAATGTTGGAAGTAAGTTTCATTTATTTTGTCCTAAAACAACCAGAAGCCATTAATGCAGCCCTCAGCTGGAGCCCTGAGACTGAAGCAAAAACAAAAACAGATTGTTCGCTGTATGAGAGATCTAAAGCCTACAGTCCCTAAAAGCTACTTGCAATGAAGAATAACAAAAAAAGAAAAATGTCTAAAGGTAAGAAAAAGAATTTCCAAAATTTGGGATTAAATCAAACAAGTGATTAATTGAATGATGAAGGGCGTTCATTAAATTTAACAAAGAGGAAATGAAAATCCTGGTTTTTGAGGCTGATTGTTCATCATTCAAAGGGAAACTATCTGGTTCTAATCACTGACAAACACTGCTCCATTTTATAAATCAATATTCACAGACGTTCTGTACATTGATAACTTATTTAGCCATTTAGATGGACATGTGGAAATTCTTGAAACAAAATTACAGTTGGATATATTCCATACATTCTTCAGCCAACCGACTTGATCAGCACAGAAATACTTTCCACGTTATTCTCATGATGCTGGGAACCCAGGAAAACGTCAGCTAAAGCTCATGTGATCAATTTGACAGAAGGTCAATAACTGAATGCGGTATCAGTCTGTTAATATTCAATCATTCTTTTTATATTTACAATTAGAAGTGGGTCAGTGTCATCTAACATCTGAGGAATCTGCCTCAAATAAAGCCATACGTGAAAAATACCTGTTTTTGTAGCTGCTTTATTCATTCAGAATGAGAAACCATCATCAGCATGTAGACTGCTGCATTTCTACTAGAGAGCAATGGTGTTACCTTTATCCATCCACCCAACCGCAATTTGTTCCAAAGACCCACCACACTGACGACATGAACCCCCCCACAAGCAGAACTTTTCAAAAACAGACCATTTTTAGCTACAGTTACAGGACTGCGGTTCAAACAGTAGAACTTTCCCCTGAAGCTACCCGGCGTCACCCAAACATACTATTTCACAGAAACGGTAATAAAGCTTTCCACTTCTGCAGCGCTCCCTGCCAGAAACAACATCTGCAGCGGGAACCAGAGACCCGTTCCAATCACTCAGACAGCAGGAAACAGGAGCGAAGGAATAAATGACAAAATCTGTGTGATTTTGGTTTTTTGACAATTCTCCAAAAAAACTTTTCAGATGACACACAATAATCACTTTCAGCTTTCACATAAATTTGGTTCAGATAAATCACTGGTTACAGCTTTACCACAGGCTGGATCCGGCCAAACAACGCAGAAAAGCAACTAACAGCTTGTTACTTCTTTATACATCTCTATCTGGGGCCATCTACAAGCTCCCATCTACATGGTTTACAATATGATTTTGTAAACTCATTCACTCATTTTAAAGGCATTCAGCATGGAGCAAACATCCAGCATGAAGAGTTTTCCACTCCGTTTTTACTGCACCAGCTCATGAGTCCTGCAAATAACCTCTGACCTCTCCGCCCTTCTTCTGAGAACACTTCAGTGAATCAGTAAAGTGGGGACATTATCACTCTCCATTCAGAGGAATTATCGAAAGCAGAAGAAAAATTAGGGTCCTTCAAAATCTGTTTTATTTTCCAAATTCCACTTTTATTTTTCTCAATTCCATCTTCTCCATTTTAACCATATTTCTTAACCCAAACATGTAACTATGGTGTGAATGAACCAGGTACGGGAGCTGCAACGGCCAAAATACTACAGAAGTCACTGAATATCAGCAAATTCTGTGAAATCCTGCATTTTATTGTGCATCCCAATTCTGCAATTCCATCTGAGTTTTCTTCCATAAAAATGTGACCTCCTTTAGCAAAAGATACCAAGTATGATATGACTTGGATGATTCCTCTGTTGGAGCATCGTTTATTTTGTTTGGCGCTGACTGACCCTTAAGAGTGGAGATAACGAAGGCTTTAGATGTTAGCTTCTGCTGTAGTTTCAGATGGTTTCCACTGCATGTATCAAACATCTGATGTTTAAACTAAACATCAAATTTCTGCACTTCTGAGTGTTTTTAGAGGAGGTCTCAGGTATTCACAGATTTTCTCAGACAAAAACTCTTACACTGTTCATTAAGAGGATTCTGGACAAGACTTTGCAGTGAACCCTTTGAAAGCAGTGAGGAAGGGTTATGTAAGGCAACGTGTCTCTAAGGCCAGTGTTAATTTAATAAGCCACAGCAGTTATGAGTCAGCGTTCCATATTAAGCTACTGGAAATATGCTAGCATAACGTCTCTCCAAAATACGCAGCACACCCAGCCAGTTAAAGCAGGAAATATGGTTTTTTTTAGCAGAAGCAGTGTTGGGCAGACTCGTCCCACTGAGAAACATCGACATGACAGACAGTGAAGGAAGGCTGGAGGGAACACCATCCTCATTCCTTTCCACTCATTTTAAAGGCGTAGTATGGAGCAAACATCCAGGATGAAGAGTATTCCACTCCGATTTTACTGCACCAGCTCATGAGTCCTGCAAATAACCTCTGACCTCTCCGCCCTTCTTCAGCAGGGTTTGGACCCAGACCCGCTGGCTGACAGAGGCCTCACATACTTTCCGTCTGTGCCGGAGCGCTGCTGGGATGCGCAGGGCAGCTGAGGTTTGTTCTGGACCGGCTTCAGGTCGGAGTGTGTTTTCACATGTGGAGGAGCCAGCGCCGAAAAACAGCGGCTGCTCCAGACGTGCTGCAAGCCATCATAGAACCACACACACCCACACACACTTCTCCTCTCGACGGTGGTTTCAAACCAAGCCAACCAACCGGCCAACAAACCCCATACACACTCTCACTTTGTTCCACCCACACAAAGCCATCACATCACCTTCAACATACATCAGCAGCTCAGACAGAAAGGCCTGCAAGGCAAAACTCAGGGCACAATTTCCACTGCAACATGACCTCAATGAACTACAAAGCAGGATTTGTTGTGCAGTGAGGTAACTTCAGGTTAGGTTAACACTTTTAATCAGTCCATCGGTATGTGGCCGGCAGGCTGGACAGCTTTAACCTTCTGGCTCTCACACACTGCGATCCATCATTCATCAACAACTGCTGATCAATAAGAACAATTAAAGAATATATGAAAAACATTTTCCTTGAACTATTTAATTTGTTTTAAATTAAAAACTAACTTTTATTCAGACAGAGCTCAGGTAGCCATGTGGAGGCTGGAGAATGTCAGGAAAAGTTCAGGACTGAAGTGAATTTGTGACGACAAAATTATAACATCAACAAATCATCTGCCATAACGCACACATTTCCAGAACCCCAGTCCCAAGGTCTAGTTTCAACATTCACTTTTAACAGTCGACCAATCAAGAATCCCCACCTTGTCACTTTGATAAGCTACAGTCACCGTCCTCTCCTTCAGACATCTGTGGGAGTAGAAGGTTTAGAAACGTTTAGGGTCGCACAAATTACTGTTTAGTAAAAACCTTTTTTCTTTTTACTAAACAGGACTCAAACTACATTCAACAAACATTCAGGGCTACTGATGTAGTTGATTCTGAGCCATATAGCCTCAACAATAACCATTAATATTGCTCTGAATGCTGGATGTGATGCTGATTGGTCCAACAGAATTGAGAGACCGAGACAGCGACTCTTCAGAGTCTGACTCGAGTCTCCTTGTTTTAGCTGGGCCTAACATATTCTTCACTGTGAGCAGTGGTGGGCGCTGCTAGCTAAAAAGTTTGTTATCCTAAAGCACTAATCATAAACATTAGTTCCACTAATGTTAAAGCGCTAAACTAATCCAGTGTTTAGCGAAAGCTGATGCTAAAGCGCTAACTTCAATTCAAATTATGTCTGCCCTTGGAAGACTGTAACCCTCGAGCACCAATTTCATTTTGATGCTGTAATTTACATGTTGTATAATGCCTATAGATACTGTATTTATATTTTGTTTCTGTACGTGTCTTGTTCAAAATAAATTTTTGTGGGAAAAAAATTTTGAAAAAAAAACATGAAGAGAGGAAATGGAACTTTTGCATAAAGGATCTTGACACACTTCAAAGTAAGAGCATGAAAATAAATGTCTTAGTAAATTAGCGTTTTCAAATTTATCTGAAAAAATGTACATAGGAAAAGCTTAGTCAGGTAAGAGCATTCGAAAATAGCAAAAGTGTTAAACGAAACATCTGCTCTGCTATTAGCGCATGAGTGGATTAGTGTAAGTGTGGTGAGTGTGGCCAAAACTGACTGTAGCTACACACTCCAGTATAAATAACTTAAGCATAAGTTTAGGTGTGGTTTTAAAGTCTATAAAATAACATTTGGATGAATTGTTATGACATTTTTAAGGTTAAGAGTTGTCAACAAACCGCTGTCACCGTCAAGGCCACACAGTGACAGAGCTGCAAGCATTTGACATATGAACTGATAAGCTTAGGAGCCATATTGGTTCTGTGAAAGAGAGTAAAGATTTAATTAAAGTGAAGACATTAACAGGGCAGTCTGAAGGAGGAACAATATTTAAGGGCTCTGACCTCAACAAAACCTCACTTCAAAACCAACCTGGTAAAACATACTTTGGGCTTGGATCTATCAAATGCACATTAAAAAAGTAGAGTCTATGACACAAAAACATTTTTAGCATAATACTACCAAGACATAATTTATAACGTAGGTACTTTATGAAAGAGAATATACAGTGGAATTTGCCAAGGACTCCAACAATAAGGATGCAGACATTTATAGGGTCAAACAATCTCCATGCCAGGGTCCTTTCCTGTGGATTTTTTTTTTTACAAAGATTGATAAATTTTAGTTAATTAAATTTGTGTGTTGTGGCTTAAAAAACCAGGGAAAATGCGATTCTGTCTCCATTCAATGCAGTCAAACCGTCCGTCCTGATTTCCAGCTGCTCAGCCAGGACCTGCCTCTCCATGAGGGACAGACACAGTGAGACAGAAGAAAAAAACAGACAGGGTGGCTTGGCTGGAGTGATGCAGCTCTGAGGATAAACACGGCAAGGAAAAATAAAAGAATAATAAAAGAAAAAAATGGCTACGAAGACATGAGACTACATTTTCCAAGAAGGAGGGCCACACAGTAATACGGCACCAGCAGCCAGAGGGACTTTACATCTGTGTGGAATTAAAGAGAGACAAACAGTTCTGCTGCTGCTGTGGAAAACTGAGGCTGGAGATAAAAAGAGACAAGCTAGTCCTACAGAGCTCTGTGTCCTTGGTTGGTGCTTTTAGAAAAAGATATACAATCTGAAAGAAATGCTAAAAAGAAGATTTTACTGTAATGCTGGTATTTTTGTGATTAATATTTATGCCTTGACTTGCCAATTTATTAGTTGCACCTGTTCAAATGAGTGTTAGCAAAAATAGTGACTCGGCCAATCACACGCCAACTAAATAATTCATTGATGCGTCCAGGCGTGGTGATGAAGACAGCCTGCTGAAGTTCAAAGTGAGCATCAGAATGAGGAAGAAAGGGAATTTAAGGGACTGACTGTTTGAGCCAGACAGGCTGGTCAGAATATTTCCGAAACTGCTGATCTACAGGGACTTCCACCCACAACCAACTCTGCTTTACAGAGAAAAGTCTAAAAACGAGAAAATATATACTGAGCAGCAGTTGTGTGGTCAACAATACCTCACTGGTGCCAGAGGTCAGATGGAGAATCGGTAGGCTGGTTTAAGAGGATAAAACAGCAACAGTACTGCAAATAACCACTCGTTATAACCAAGGTATGCAAAATCCATCTGAACACACAACATGTAGAACCCTGAAGTACCAGGTGCCAGGTCGCACCGAACTACAGCTCTGGCTGGATCTCAAACACTGTCACAGAATGACTCAGACCTGCCTGGTCTAATGAGTCTTTATTTCAGCAGCATCATTCAGATATTAGGGCCTTGCAACTCTGGTTCAGGCTGCAGCTGGAGGTTGTGGTACAATGATGTGGGGAAGATTTTCCTGCCATACTTTGGGCCACCACCTTAAACACCAGAGCATACCCGAGTATTGATGCTGACCATGCCTATCCCTTCATGACCACAGTGGACCCATCTTCTGATGGCTGCTTCAAGCAAGATGATCAGATCAGATCATCTCCTACCAGTTTGTCAGCCAGTTAATTCACTAATGCCCCACCAGACTGTTTTGGTGGTTTATTAAGCAGCAGACTGCAGGCTAGCTAACTGATCCAATGGCTCGCCTAATTAAGCAAGTTGTTTGTTCATGTGACGGTGATGCAGCGCAGAACTGAGGGTGTTTAAAGCAGACAAGCACTGTTGGCGATGTGGTTGCTTTTTCACAATGTTGAAATGGTAGGAAAAAAATTATATAACCTATATTAGTAATATCAGTTATCACCCATGACAACGATGTTCGAATCGGATATTGATATCAGCCCAATTTTCCATTCCTAATTATTTCATTTTGAAAACAGGGACATGATGAATATAGAGTTTGCATTTTAAATTGCCTTTTCGTTATCCTGTATTAGTGATTAGCATGGTTAGCATTTGTAGCTGTGGACATCCGTCTGTGTATGTATCACACAGAGAATATACATCACATGCAAGATTTCCAAAAGATCTATCAACATTTTCAAATGTAGCTCATTTCATGACAGACGGAAGCTGAAGGTTTGATCCTCTGGGCTGGAATCAATTTGTGTTGTTGATACCTTTTTACAGAGTTTGTGATTCTTCTGACTTTTTCTTCCATATATTCGGACAGTAAGAGCATCAACGTTGAAAATGTATGACCTTTTAATATAGTGTGAAGACTGCTGAGAGCGTTATGAGATCTGAAGATAACTCAGATGCGATAACAAAAATTGGTGAATTCTCGTCACGAGCTGATTCATAATACCTACTAGAAAAACCCTAAAGGCACAACCAATAGGGGGCAGTAAAGCAACAGTCTGTTAATCACTGTTGTTAATCACTGATCAAGGGTCATGGTCCATTTAGAGTGATTGTGGAAATTTTACTGTTGAAGTAGAAAAATGATGACTCAGAAGGGGGTCTGGATGCCTATGGAAGGTACGATTACTCTTCTAAGTGGCAGTTTAAGAGGGCATGTTGATAAATCAGCTGTGACTCAGCGGTTTAGGTAAACACAACCAGCTGGGTCAGACCGGACAGCAGATAACTGGACAGCTAATCTCTATCTGCCCTCACACAGCATCAGGCCCTTATAGAAGATGGCTCCCTCAGTGCATATTGTTCTGAACAGACAACGTACACTGATAATGAAGTGTGTCAGTGAGTCTCTATTTAGAACACCCACCAATTATCAATTATGTCATGGATTATCAATGATGTATCTATTTAGGGCAGAACATAACTGTGGAACTAGCACACAATTTTTATGTCATTTGACATCATTCTGAGATATATAACTAAGACCTGAATGTCAGAGCATTTCCTTTTCCAGCCCGCTTCTTGACCTGAAGTTTGCCCTTGCTTGACTGTTCCTACTAAAAGTCTGGATGTGCGCAGACATGAACATGCAAAGTTTTTGAATTTTTAACATGGCCATTGTAGCTTTATTTGGAAGGGATTATAAAACAAAAACTCCAGGCACAGATGAGTTTCACCTTCAGACCCAGCAGTCTCCCACCACTCCCCATGAGCCAAAGGATAAAGTGATTTTTTTTTTATTGAAATGCCAAACCTTTCCATGCATTCCCTGAGTTCACCACTTGAGTGGCAATGTTTTCCAGAGATGTTGAGATATTCCACTTGCTTTGACTATATACATGTTCTTATGAGATTATGGTGACCAAAAACATTAATGGAGTCATTACATATTTTGCTGATTCTCTGCTGATCCCTGATTGAGTGTCTAATTACAAAAGCTGATAATTTGGCCAACATCCAATTATTAGTTTTGGGGATTTGTCTCTGGGCTGCAGTGTGATGCCATGTTAAAAGTAATGCACTCATGTTACAAGATCCAAACTAATAAGACTGTTGGTACAACCTTTGAAGTAACATGATCAGACATGAAAGTAACAGCTGCTGCCAGGCTACTGGAAAGCAATACAAGTATGGAACGTCAATGCCTGGCATCAAAACCAGGAACCCTGCAGGGTTGGTAAGGTTTGCAGTTGTGCATAAAATGCATTTGTAAAAACTGCATCAACACAGTGAAACACTGAAAGTGAGCTGTCATTGTTTTCTGAGCTTAAGCTAAGGGGGAAACTGGAGTACTCTTACCTCATCTGGGTTCTCCATTAATCCAGTGTTTTTATGTCAATGTGGATGCGTGCCTATGTGCGTGTGTGTGTGTGTGTGTATGGTAGTGAAATACAAGCACAAACACACATGCAAAGGCTGAGTCATCGCATACAGCTGCCTGTTTCAACAGCAAACAGTAGAAAAACCATTAGCTGTTATCAGGATACACACACACACACACACACTCTGTGGCAGTTTCCATCACTTCAGGGTATGTTAAATTGACTTGCACCATTTTTCCTGGAGCTTCTGCCCAACGCGAGACCCAGTGGCCCTGCGTCTAGTTCACAACTTCTGACGTCTTTAAATAACACCGAGCTGTCTGGCGCATTTTAATACTTGGGTTCGTTGATTTTACTTTGATTTTCACTTCATGGTTCTCGTGTGTTCAGAACTGGATTATGCGGCACTCCAAGATAATTAAACACCTGATTTTGCTTTGAAATTTTAGCCTACCTCCAAAAAGTACGAAGCAAAAGAGGGAAATAAACAAATGTGCTTTTCTGCAAAATATGCGAGAACTTGACCACCTTGGTGAGTTGTTTGAGGGGCTTTGCTTCTTTACGTACCAGAAAACAAATTGGTGCTAAAATCAGCTAAAAGATTTAGTCAAAAATTCAACACAAAGTCATGTTCTTGCATTTGAGCATTTGAAAGGATACATGTAGCAAGAGCATTAAGAATAGTCGCACTTTAAAGTTGATTTTACTGGCAAGGAAAAAAAAAAATCAACCAGCTGAGCTCAGGATCCACTTAAAAGGTCATAAACCGACTGGTGCCTCAGGTCTACAGTTAAGGTTGGAGAAGTTTTAATGTCTGGAAATCATTTCTGCCTCTGGAAGGAACAACATGATTCCCTGTCAGTTCATTTATTTACAGCTGATTGTAGCAGTCGTTTTATTGATGTTATTAATGAGCTACTTAACTCTTTCTAATAACTATCTGTGACAGAAACAGCAGAGGAAGTGATGAGATTTACAACTTTCATAACAAATATGGCCCCCAGATGTGATGTGTCTGTGTCAGCAGAGGGCGGGTGGAGCGAAAGATGATGTCATTCAGGAGGGATTAACCCCTGACAGGTAGGCCACCATTCACTTTATGAAATGGATGAAAACAATGAGAAGATCAGACATGTATGTTGAGTGTTTATAGAGGGGACTAAATGATCCTGATGAAGTCAAATATTTGTGATTATGTATTTTAATATGTGGCCTACAGGTGAATCTCTGGATCCTAGCAGAAAACGCATAAAAACATTAACGTGCCACATATGGAAGATAGATGGAACCTAATTAGTTTTTATATTTTCTAATGGGGTAGTATTATGTTTTTTCTAGGCACACGGTGCCACTTTATAGCACAATCAAGTAACTATGTCACCTTAACTTTTTGGTAGAAAATTGCTGTATGTATACAACATGACTTAAGAGAAATTTGACCTTGCAATTTGACACTGTCTCTTTAAGGAACTCCTGCTATTTCTGACACTCCGCCTTCAGGACGTCATCTCAACATGGCTTCTCTATTAACACTTTAACAACATTTTTACCAGCGCTGCACTGAGAAGTAGCTCCTATAATGAACTCAGATGTTCCACAAGGTGTTTGCTAATTGGTGCTGGCTAGTCTGAAGGAGCTGAGTGGGAGAGTTGTGAGGGAGGGCAGCTCTGTGAGGCAGAAGCTCAGAAGCTTGGAAACTGCAGCTCAGAGAAAGTGCATGTCCACCCAGGTGCTTTGCACAACTGAATGGTTGCCCTGGGAGATTAAAGTGTGTGTTTTCGTCTGTCTTTTTTCAGTTATGTGAAGAAAGAAAGAAAAAACTATTGTGCATATATACACATTAATACGCACAATGGTAGTTGTCTTAGCTCTACCACAGAAGCTAACCTCCACAGACTTCCTTATTTCTGCTCTTGGGCAGACAGCTAATAAGCACCAAGGAAAATAAATGATGCTCCTGTATTGGCTGCTTTGCAAACATCAGACATTAGAGTGCCAAGTAGCATTGCAGCTTGGTAACTCATCTTCCTAAACTGCATTTTCTCTGCAATATTTTTAATATGGTCAATGACATATATCTGCAAGCAGATGGGTTTTCCACGGATAATTTTGAGTTACGTTCCGAAAATAAATCTGCAAACAGGTGAATCTACTGCAAATAATGAACCGTGAAAAGGCAGGGCTCACAGTGTACTCGAGTCATATTGAACCCCAATTAATAATATTAAAAGAGAGGAAACACACACACACACACACCACAAGTGCATTAGTTACTTGTTTGGGTTTGTTCTTCAGTCAGATGATTAAAATGCTACTGAAATGGACCCGGAGCAGGTGTGTGTTGTGGTTCAGATTGGTTTGGACAACGTTTGTGCGTAAATCAATAAAGTCAAGATTTGAAAAATGAGTTTTGAATTTCCTCACATTGCTGGAGATAACCAACACCTAATTGCATGATAAATTAAGAAAGAGCTTGATCCATTCTGATGATTGATATTTTTTAAGGGTAATTTTGTTTACAGAGATGTCATGATCCATTTTATTTTCTGCTTTGGTTGTGTGTGGCTTTTTAATTTTCATTTTATTCATTGTTTTTTGTTGTTGTGTTTTATTTTGATTATATATTTAAAATGTATTCCAGTTCCAGTGTTCTTTACAGAATTAAACTTTATTAGTCTCTTAGAGGGCAAACTTGAATTATCATGCTAATTAGCAATATATTACTAGAAAATGTTCCGGAATAACAACAATATTATTGTTTAGCGCAATAATTACTGGGGCAATTTATTGTCCAGCAAAATTTGCGTGCAAGTTTCCCTAACTGTAGTTCCAGAGCTCTGAACCTACATCACAGCTTAGTGAGGTTGGGTTTCTTGTTGCAGCATGTTGGGGCGTTTGCTTCAGAGTTTCTCTTACTGGCTTTCCGTCTTCATCTCTTCCAACAAGTTGAGGAACATGGTGCAGACTTTGTTTTAGACTCCTCGCTCGTGTCCTGCCGTCCATCATGCTCTGCTGTGTTGTGGAGGACCAGACCGTCAGCCTGTAGCGTCTGCAGTCTTGTTGCTGGTTAATGTTATGCTGTCTC
Source organism: Xiphophorus maculatus (assembly GCF_002775205.1). Lineage (NCBI taxonomy): Eukaryota > Metazoa > Chordata > Actinopteri > Cyprinodontiformes > Poeciliidae > Xiphophorus > Xiphophorus maculatus. The sequence continues at coordinate 1,974,244 of NC_036449.1, read as the reverse complement.
TGCTGGCTTAGCCCTGACACAGCAAAGCAGCTCTGCACCTCTCCACAGCGCTGCTGTATTGAGCTCATTTCTGGGTGAAAACTGGTTTTCAACCTAAAATAAAAGCGCTGGAAATTTGAACTTTAGAAAGTCAGGCAGGAGAGGTGTCTGATGCAATACAGAGACATTCTGTGCTCCTCAAACATCGAGTCGTAAATGTCTTTAAAAGGCCAAAACAACTTAAAGCCTCGTGTCTGTAGAGCTGCTAAACAGCTTAAGCACAGAGGAAAAACTAAAAATGTATGAGAGCAAACCTAAGTGTCCCTCTGCAGAAGATCTGCTCTCTCACACCCGCCCTCTGTCTCACCCTTGGGACAACAAGGAATTTCCTGTGAGAAGGAGGATGAATTTTCCATACACTTAGTGGGAGATAGACAGACAGGGAGAGGGGGAAAAAAACACCCAACAACAACAAATACATAAGTCCCTGGCCTGGTTTGACCTGTTCTTGCCATCAGTGATAATGTGGAGAAATTAGAAGAGCCCAGCTGATAGAGATGGAGGTTGATGTTTACAAGATGTCTGCAGTCTTTGTTTCTCTGCAGGCCTCCCCAGATGATTAAAATAAAGATTCCCACAGCAGACATGGATCCATTCCAGTGGTTCAGCACCAAACAGAGAACCCAAACAGAAACAGGCTGAGGATAAAGCTGAACTGTGTAACTTTTACATAAAAAAAAAAAGATTTTTTTTGTTTTACACATTTGTTCAAACTGTCATGACTGTTTAGTATAAGATAGCTAATTTCTGAAAAAAGAATCAAGCTCCTCTGCCTTCTCCCAGTTCTAACTAGAAATGACCAATCAGAGCCAGGAGGAGGGTCTGTCAATCACTCCTCTGTGTGGCGCTGCTCCAGCTAGCACAGCCTGTTATGAATGCTGAGGCTAGTTAGCGTAGCCACCGATGGTGACAGATAAACAGTTTTCTTAACAGTAAGTTGTTTTTTCTGCCATTAGCACATTTAGCCACGCGGTCATAAGGATGACTGACAGCACCAAGACCTGCCTCCTGGCTCTGATTGGTCGTTTTTGATCAGGAATGGTGCATTTCTTTAGACTGCAATAATAGCTCAGGAACGAGGTGGAGGAGATCGATCGTTTCACAGATTATCTGGCTCATAACATTCTGTCACAACATGGTGACAGTTTTAACAAATATGTAAAAAAAATTTAGAGTTGAAGATACCTTGAATCTACCAGGAGTAGAGTTCCTGCAGGTGGAGCGATGAAGGATGGGATGAAGGGAGGATTTGTGAGTGACCAAAATGCACAACACTGAAATAAGGAGTAGGAGGACTAAAGGTCAAAGTGAATATCTGACATCTACAAAACTGGAGCTTGTGTTACTTTAGTGCTAAAAGTCTGTTTTATAGCTAAACTAAAGGCTGAGTGGAAGTGAGCATGATGCAACAAGCTGTTCTGAAGTAAACATGATTCTATTATTTAAAAGTAGCTTACAAAGCCTGCAGTCAAGACAAAAAACAACACAGAAAAGCCTAAACTGGACCAGACTCTCACTGATCAATGCTGCTCTAATGGAAAGTGATGTTTTTATTGCCAAAGGCTGCAGATAATCCAGTTCAGTAGAATATTTAGACCACAGTCATCTATACTATGAAAAATATTTGTAAGATGTTTCTTTTAAAAACACCATAATGTAGGGGAAACAAAATCACAATGCCAGATTTCAGTTTGGAAGCCTTGACTGGTCGGAGACCAACAACATCTTATAACTTAGGTTATGACATCTATCTATGATGAATGTTCTAGAGAATAATTCTAGAAATTAGAAGGTCTTAATTATCAGCTTCATTTAACAGTTGATTAATGCTACCTTAGTCTGGCCTTGTGTCATTCAAAGACTCCACTACGCCATCTAAGGTTTGCTGGATGAGGCAGAGCCAACAGATCTAACTGGCATATGTCAGATATTTGGAGATGCCAGGAATGTTCAAAGTCCTTCCTCGATAGCTGGGTTGAAGTGTTGGTCTGAGTTGGGTTTAAAAGGTCCCAGCTGCTATAAAATCCAATCAGTGGCTTCATCGGCTCTTCAGTCGGATTGGTGCAGCATCTGCCAAAGAAAGACTGGACAGAGGAAGCATCTCGGGTCCAATCTGACTTAACCTCAGCTCTAATCTGGGATTTCTTCTTCTTCTACTCTCTGGGTTAATCGCTCCACTTGAAATGACATTTGGTCTGGCTCATCTTTCTGGCTCCACTGAGGTGGAGTTGGAGTTAGAGGAGGTTATGGCGTGATTAAACTAACACTGATGAACTTTTTCTGTATCATAAAATGGTGGAAAAGGTTTTTTGAACTGTGGCAAAGAACTGCACAGTGGAACAGTTACTGGCATTTTGCTTCAAGAAGGCTCTGTCTTCATGTTCACATGTTTTCTAATGCAATACTTCAAAATGCGAATAAAAAATTATTGAACCATGGCTACTGGGGTGACTACTATTAACTGCACACATGCAGACATGACATGGTGGGTTCAGTCACCCTCTCTCATGGCAGAGCACAAAGGGACAGTGGCTGAGATAAATACGATTCATGCTGTGGATTGCCAGTCTCCCAAAGTCTTCCCAAAAATTAATCGCTGCAGCCACTTAATGCGTGGAAATTACCAGCAGTACTAACATTAGATCATAAGCCTTTCAAGGCAGTTGAACAGTTTGTGCCATTTATTACAGTTCCAAAAGATAACTAGTAGAGAACCACAAACACTACGGTGTGTTAGGATCTTGAAGCAGATTGCTTGGAAACGAGAAGCTATTCAGAGCATCAGAATAAAAAAAGAGAAACAAAACAAAACAAACAAAAAAATGCAAAGATTGCACCAAACAGTTGAAGTGGTATTAAATGGAAGCTACAGATCAATTGACAGGCTTGGCGCAGATTTAATCAGCCAGTTGTAGAAGTAGGCCAGGAGGGATTTTTATACTCCATTTAACCCAAAGCAGAATCAGCAGGAGGAACTCAGTTCTGCCCCAATTTACTGAGCGTGTTACAGAGCTGGGTCATCTCAACACTGTCAAAATGATCACGTTTCAACTTCACTGGGCAGGGCTACAGACAGCAGCACAGAAAGACAATCCCCCATCAGGAACCCTGTGAAGCTGCAGGTAACATAATTGTTGCAACCCACAGTAAGGAAACAATGAAGGAGGTAGCTGTGAAGATGCTGGCCTAGCAACACTCTGGTACATAAAGACTGGAGAAGTCTTCATTACTTCAATACAATGACTAGCCTCCTCTGTTCCCAAGATGTTCTATGAGTCTCGTCCATGTTTCATCATCTATGGTTCAAAATCCAAAAGGCCTACCTTGATAATTTAGTCATTGCAAAAACAATGAAGTTTCCAACACAATACTAGTGGCCTGAAATAAGGATGGGGAATATGAAATAAAGATTTTATCACAATATTTTGTATTATTGTGACTAAATATGATTAAAAGATGCATTTAAAGCTTCTTTCAAGCAACTGTCACTGCAGTCAAAACCCCTCAAACACAAATACTGCTCTTAAAGAAACAAACCCACTTTAAAACAGGCTTCTTCTGGACACCAGGGAGTAACAGAAAAATTGTGATTCTTATCACTAAGGTGCCAACAGTAACAACATATTGTAATATTTTTCAATCTACTGACGCTCTCATGGAACAAACAGTGGAGAAAACAGTAAAAATAACAATCCTGACAACACAACCAGTTTTGAGTGCGGGGGCTTGAAACAAGCAGGCCACAACGATTTATTGTGCATCGTTGTCACAATAAATCAAAATTATTATCATAACAGGTCATTTTTTACCATAACACCAAACAATATCATAAATGCAAGTCCATTGAAGAAAACTGTGAATTGCTAGCTAAAGTTAGGAAGCTGTAGCAACAGACTAATCAATCCTGAGTTGGATAATTCTACAGAATTATAAACGTAGTTCAGAATGCAGTTTGGCATTAATATGCCTTTATTCTGATTGTGAAAATACAACAGTAACATTTTCAATCCTTTTTTTTAAGATACCCTCACTAACACAATATGTGATGTGAGAACAAAGCCTTTAATATTTGTAAGACAATAAAAACATAAACATTAAAAGATGGGGAAGGTTTGTAGTTTTCACAGAAATATCTCTAAAGTTTGAGCTTATTACTGCATATTGTCCTTGTGTCCCTCTAACCCGTCCTCTGCATCACTTTATGAAGGCCGGCTTCAGGAAAGATGGTCTTCCATGTTATGGCTAATCAATTTCTTATTCATGGTGATGATTGCCTCCTGAAGCAGGAGACACCTGGACAGACAGATGGACGGCCTGCATGCCTGATGAGGCTGCATTTTAAAAGAGTTCTGGGACCAACACTGACCATCAAAACCACCGGCCGCACAACTGAGCAACTAACAGGACCTGATAGGACTGGGCATGTTAAAAGTGATTTGTGAGCCAGCTGCGGGACGAACACGCCCGTGTGTGTGTGTGTGTGTGTGTGTGTGTGTGTGTGTGTGTGTGTGTGTGTGTGTGTGTGTGTGTGTGTGTTTGTGCGTAATGCTGCCAGGACGCCACGCCTTACTTGTGTCAGCCAGCCCGGCCTCTGTCAGCCGGCTGCATCTCCCCGGCGAACCTGCGCCTCCAGGCCGGGAGGGAGCCCATCCGTAGGCCCCAATGCAGAGCCCCCTCCACACACACACACACACACACACACACACACACACACACACACACACACACACACACACACACACACACACACACACACACCTAGTGAACAACAGTGTTCCCAGGCAGCAATCAGGCCTGTGCGTCCGCATCTGCAGCCGCAACTGAGACACATTAAATCAGCTGAAGTGAATGGCAGCCTTTTCTCCGTCCCCCTCCCCGTCCTTCCCCTGCATTCACATGCAGCCGCCCCGCGGCATTAATTGGCTTTTATTGCGGCGGATGCTAATTAAGATGATTCTCTATGTGTTCGCAGCACAATGCAGCTCTGCAGCGCTCCAGCTGCAGTTTGTTCCACAGGAAGGAGAAGCAGGAGCAGAGAAAGCCTACAAATCCCGGCCGATGTGCTGGGATATTGAGGTAAGGGGCAGCGGAGCTACTTACTGAGCGGATCCAGATCCCAAGGAGATTCCTGGGAGGAAAGGGTGCAGCCAGCCGCGGGGAAACGCAGCAGAAGTCTCCGCGGAGTGTTGGTCGAGTTTCCGCCGGGGATTGGAGCCGGTTCTCTCACCGACTTCCCTTTTTCCCAGATAGATCCCAGATTGTGCCGATTCCCCCCTCTGCCTGCTGCCAGCCACACTGGATCCTCTGAGATGCTACAAGCTGAACAAAGGCAAGCGGACAGCTTCCGCTTTAGACCACCAAAATAAAGGCTGGACCCTGGTACCAATGAGCAAAAAAAAAAAAAATTCTTATAATGACTTTGTTTTAGTGCTGCAGCGTACAGAAACATTTAGAAAAATGCCAACCAATTGTATTCAGCGGGGAAAAACTTTACTTGTTTAATTTCCATGTTCATGATGCCTTTGAGACCCACAGCATCATCGGTCCTCTACTGTACTCAACACTTTGCTTTGCCAAACCCACGAGTGAATTAGGGCCATTGTAGATATAAAAAAAAGAGTACATCTCAGCCGAAAGCTCTTAGAAATTTTCTAGAAAAATTCTTTTTTCAAATGAGTTTCAAATGTCAAATATTTTGCACTTTTGGAAATTTTGTATTTCAAGAGTGGAAAATTTACAAACTCAGAAATTTCCTTGTTTTTTTATTTATTTTTGGCAGATTTTCTTGTAGATTTTTGGCAGAAATGTACTCTCTATTCTCCCTCTACAATGGGCCTAATCCCCCTGGACTGTTTGCTGTCAAAATTCTCCATCTGATTCTCAATCCACCAGATTACACTCCCAGCAGAGGTAATCCAGCTATAGTGCATACAGTATTTCTATGTCACAAGACATGAAGAGAAAAACCTTTTTGTTGCATCCCACCCAAACATCTTCTGATACAGAAATATCGGTAGGTTATTGTTTTTTTGTTTTTAACTCCCTCACCATCCTGCTTACGGTGTGTGTGTGTGTGTGTGTGTCTGTGTGGGTGTGTGCGTGTGTGTGTGTGTGGGGGGGGGGGCGTGTGTGTGTGCGTGTGTGTGTGTGTGTGTGGGTGTGTGTGTGTGTGTGTGTGTGTGTGTGTGTGTGTGTGTAGAAGCCATGTGAATACAGCTCCTAATCCAAATGGGTGGTCAGGGTCACATCATGTTTTCACACCAGAAAAACAGAAAGTCATGCTACTAATGAAGAATTATTAGAAATGTCAGCTTTAGAAAAGTGTAAATAAAATAAAGCTACAAAGCTTCGGTTGGAATCGCAAGGAAATCGCATTAGGTGTTAACAAAAGTGGCTCTAGTTATGGAAATCACTTCTCTGAGTGCAAAAACAAACCAGCAAAAATAAAATTTATATTTTTCAGTAGCGTAAAACTTTGTGAATTCTGAAGTGTTTTGTTACTTCATCTGTCTTTCTCTCTCGCTCTTTTTTGTTGTTGTTGATATTTTATAGTGAAACTAAAGATGTTTAACTTCCTCAGTTCTGGACTCTCACTTTACAGGTTTTTATTTCCAGTCCTGATCCCAAAAACTGCCTCGTTTCCCGTCCTGCCCAACCCAGAAATTGGTCTCAGCCAATCAGCCCCGATTGGCTCACTTGTTTTATTCTATTCTATTCTATTCTATTCTATTCTATTCATAGTGTAGAAGATACGAGGATCAGCATCTGATCCGTTTTCAAATGTATATTTCATGAAAGCCTGTCCTCTAGTGGCTTGTAAAAGCATTACAACTGCTTGTGTTCAAACAGCTGCTACTGCAGTTACAGTACTAGTTAGTGGATTAAATTATTTTTATTATTTACTCAGGGTATTTTAGAGCAGGCTGCAGCAGTTGCAGTCCTTGTGGTGAACTAATCATGTATGCACATTGTCCTTGCACATTTTTACATTACGTCACAGTTCACACACTTCCCTTTATTTTGATGGGATTTTATATGATAGAAAAAAAAGAATGAGTCAAAGTTAGATTTTTATTTGTTTTTCTTTCTCAGGTTTAGTCAGATTGTTTGGAACAGATATGTTAAAATTATGTCACAGATTCCCAATTAAATTTAGGTATGAACTTTAACTGGGCCATTCTAACACATGGATCTGCTTTGATCTATGGAGTTGCCATCATCATGCAGTCTATCCAAGAGTAAACCCGATATCTGCAACATCTAAAATCATCAAAACAAAACTTTTACCAGTAAACCTCCAGCATCTTTTCACACAGCGTTCATCTCCAGATGAAGCTGTGGATTTACTGCAGGACCAGAGGAGTCACCTTCAGCCACTCAGCTCCCTGTTTACCAATTTGCTTCGGAAGATGAAGGCAATCTGGTTCATCTTAAAGAAAGCCATAATCAAACCACTCCTCAAAAAAACCACTCCTGGCCCAGAAGTCCTATTTGCAGTTAGACACATCTCCATCTGAGAGATGGTTGCTATAATCCACTGACTGTTTCACAAAAGGCCTTAAGACATTTCTTTTTTATCAAAATGTATGGTTAACTTTAGATATTGGTTTTAATCTCTTTTATCTATTAATTCTTATCCATTGTTGTCTTGTGTAGTCCTTTAAGATCTCGAGACATAAAGGGCATTATAAATAAAAATTATTATTATTATTATTATTATTATTATTATTATTATTATTATTATTATTATTATACCTGAACCATTCTACAGGGTCTCTGGTCGTTGTTCTGGATCCTCTAACAGGTTTAAGTTCCTTCATCTTCTCGTTTCCTTTTCCCTGTTGAAGGAAACAGCGTGAAGCTGCCACTCTTTATGTTTCACAATATTCTCCCTGCTGGCTGTTTACTACTCTGAAAACAGGTCATTATTTTATATAGGAGTTGATAGTTGAATACAAATCACACATTTTCCCATTTTTTTATACCATGATCTGGTCTTATATGGTAAGATGAAACATCGTTATTTAAAGATGATGTCTCATTTTATTTTGTAAAGTGAGGCATCGTTTTCCTACCCCTTCAAAACTCTTGTTTAATGAATCCTTTTAATGGTCGCAACATGACAGAAGGTCACCATAGTGGAGATTTTTGGAAGTTTACTGTTGAACCAAACTGCAATTATCAGTCCTGCCTCTGCAGCCAAACGTGTTACCTTCAAACCAGCAACACTAATCACTCACATGTCTAATGAAAAACTGAATCAGTAAATAAACTTAAAATAATAACTTTTTTTTGTTTTTTAGGTCTTAATATTTCCACAGAGGAGGAAAGAAGAGAGACTTGATAAAAGCTGCAATTGTTTGTGTGCGTGCGTGTGTGTGTGTGTGTGTGTGTGGGTGCGCGCGCGTGTGTGTGTGTGTGTAAAACCTCTAGGTTCAAGCTGCGTGCAGCAGCGGGACATCCCCTGCTCGCTTACAACAGATCGCTGATGGAAAAAGGAATTGAGTTTTTCCACCCAGTCGTTTTCTGTTTGACTTATTTTCATCATTAAACATCTTTTTTTTTCTGCATCCTGTATTTCTCCTTTTTCACCTCGTCTCAGACGCTGTCTCAACCTGAAGCTTTCCCCCCACTTTTAACCAATCCTTCAGATCTTAGTTTTACTGTTAAGACAAAGAAATCAAATAAAATGACTAAAAAGAAGAGTCACTTGCCCTCTAAAGTCCGGCCAGGATTCTTTGTGTATTTTAATTCAACTAAATATTTCCTTCTGTCGATGTAAACGATTTCTCTGAGATTCATCTGCACAGAGCAATCTTTTTCTTGTTTTCACCCCTAGTGGTGAAATGGATTTATCCTCCCGAGGCACCGAAATGTGCGAGGAATTAAATACAGTTAAATGGTGAAAAAGCAAGCAGCATTGTGATGGAGCATCCTGATGTGGAGGTGATTGAAGCGGAAGATGCTCAGAGCTGATGGTGTCACTGTGAAATATTGTCTTAGCTGTTTGGATATTGAGCTGTTAGCATGTTATGGCAGCAACAGTCTGTCCAGTCAGAGGTTTCTTTAGATTCACTGAGATCCTTCCTGCCAGCAGCAACACCTTTTGCAACGATGCTTTGAAGATACCTGAATGATGTAACTTCACATTTAAAAGAGGCAGCATTATGTACGTTTTACATCCTTGCCACGGGAGATTCAAGGGTACCTTGATTCTTTCATACATGTTTGAGAAATCCTTGAATCTCCCGTGGCAACCATGTAGAGGCGCCTAAACACCTACTCTCATCAATCGCTGCCTTTTCACTCAGCTCCTTCAGACTAGCGGCAGCAATTAGCTAACACCTAGTAGAACTGCGCACCACACCAGCTACGTCTCAGACCAGAGCTGGTAAAAATGTTGTTAAGGGGTTAATGTTGTGATGACTTCCTGAAGACGGAGTGTCAGAGAGAGCAGGAGCTTCTTAAAGAGACAGTGGCTCAATTTTAAGGTGTCAAATTGCGAAGACAAATTTCTTTTGAGTCATGTTTGACATATACAGCAATTTTATAAAAAATGAAGTTGACATAGTTACTTTATTGTGCTGTAAAATGGCACTATGAGCCGGGAAAACACATGACACTGCCCCTTTAATTCTCCCTTAGGATAAATAAATAGAAGATATTTGAACTGAACTGAATCACTGGAATTGTAAGCAGACTGAATCTTTGAACTAGAAACTCTCTGCAGGGTCAGACTGCTGTCTGGAGGCAAAGCCAGGTAGGAGATGAGCAGTACAGACTGTAATCTGCCTCATGTTGCCCACTCTCTTTTTGTCAGTCTTTATTTTTGATATCATTTTGTTGAACTTTCACTTCTTCTTTCTTTGGAAAGAGCTTGTGGAAATCACCTCCTCCAGGTACAGATCTGAGAATGCTTTGGCTGCCTCCTCCTACCTGTACTGTCAGCCCCCAACGCCCCAAAACCACCACTCACATGTCAAAACACTTTGACATCATCAGGTCAGATCCCCCTGAGGTGCACACACTACTTACCTCATTTCCTGCCTCTGCAGCTTCCTGCTGCAGATCAGTGAAAGCTGTGACGAGTGTGGGTGATGCTGCGGTTTCTTGTCCTCTGACCCTGTTTGGGTGTGCAGAGAGTGTTGTGTCTGCAGCTGTGCTATTATTTCAGAATGAATGGTGCAGTTGGACTCAGACACGTGTTTATATGTCAATGCATGGCGTTTTAGAATAAAGTATTACAACTTCTTCCAGGAAGTATAACTGTCTGATCACACTGTGCCCTGCTGCTGCTGCTGCTGCAGAGGATCTGCAGAGATGCTGTTGGTTTCAACGTGATCTGCAGAGGAATCACAGTTTCTTCTGTGCAGGACGTCTGGGCCCAGTGGATGGTGATGGTGGATTCATCACCTCTGGAGCAGCTGCATGATGCTCGGGTAGGAACACAGACACTCGGCCTGAGTCAGTGGAGTGGCAGTAGAAACTCTCCAAAGATTATCTCAACCAACACAACTTTCAGTCTGACTGAGATCTTGTGCACTCTGTCTGCAATCGGCAGGGTGTTTACATGCGCAGTCTGCTGCAAGGGGAAACACATGCAGGATGCAAACTCTCCTCAGGCTCAGCTCTGTAAAAATGCATCACAGTGAAGAAAAGGGGATTCAGGTACCAGGATGGGACCTGGAGTGGCTCTGAAAAAATGCCAGGTTTTAGGGTTTGTAAATAAATGAGACAATGATAAATAATTTCAAAGCCTTTCTTACATATTACCCTTAACTGGGTGTTGGTTTGGTACATAAACCATAACAGTTCTCTTCATGTACTCTCCAGTTAGACAGCCACACCTTTTCGACATTGTGGGAACCGCACAGTCAGGGAGCTGCTCCTCCCTGTACGGACTGAGGGTGTGGAGTTCAACTGGAAAAAGATGAATTAAATGTTGCTGCTTTCTTTATTTCCTGTACAAATATTTGTAAATTAACAAAAGAAACTGGAACAAATTTTTTGGAGCGTTTAGAAGTGTTCAGAAAGCTATGCGTGTTACTTACATATACTAAAAAATACATTTTGGGTGTTGTTTATATGTAATTAGAATATACACACATCCATTAAGTTTACTTAAGATTCATTCACTAACAGTGAACACGTTAGAATAGTTAATCAGTTAATTAATGAAGACTAAAACAACTTTGAGGCAATGAGTTGGCATATTTTTAAGTTAAGACTAATTCCACCTGTTCTACACACTATAGCTGACTGTGAGGAAAATCCTACTTTAAAGGTGAAGTTAAAGTTTATTTCTATGGCACATTTCAGTGAAAAGGCAGTTAAAGGACTTTATGCCATAAAAACCATAATACAGTAACAAATTATGAAACAGCAACATGCATTACCAGCTGCATTTATTTCAGGTTCATCAGATTCTGTGATTCAATCTGTGAAATGAAGACAAACAGAACCAGAACCAGAACCTTAACCTTAACCTGAACCAGAACCAGAACCAGAACCAGAACCAGAACCTGAACCAGAACCAGAACCAGGAGTTGATTCAACAAAGCATCAATATGTACACGTGTTCCAGGTCACTACTGCTGCTTTTTAGCTCTGTGTTGTTTCCTAATGGATCAGTTTGTTTTTCACTTAAATTCCACATTATTTGTTAAAGCATTTAAGTAAAGTAGAGCAAAGCATCATGGGAATTACATCTCTCTGTTCCTAACAGGAAACATTATAGTTTAAGACAGTGGAAATGATGCAAAGTCTGCAGAAAACAATGAAAAATATGATGACTTTTACTCTGCACTAAATTAGGCTTACATCTACAACCAGTCCTAAGAAAATCTGTACTTTGCTTTAAGTGAAGGTGTTCTGATCATTAAAGGGAACTGTATTAAAATGTTGTTCTTAGTGTGAAACCTTAAAACTTGAAACGTCTGATGGGGAAACATCAGACCGAGGAAACCAGACAAATCTTTCAATTTCACTGAATTTCTTGGAGTTCTTTCAAAGGAAAAGTCCAAGAAATTCTGAGTATCCGTCAACCCAACAGAACCCGATCAACAGCAGTTAGCTCACAAACCATAAAGTTCAGCACATTCCAGGAAGCACTAAGCTGCTTCTGGCAGCTCCCAAGTCATCATCCAAAGCAGCCATGTTCTGCACAGATAATCTTCCAGAAGTGGACCCAGCATTGTGGATCCAACTGGTCTGGTGTGTGGCTCAGCAGGGCTGAAGTTCAATCATCACAGCCTCCAAACTACAGGTTGACCACCATCATGATCAATTCAGTCCTTTTATTTCCAACTTCCAGGCACTTTTTCTGTTGCCTGGTCAACAGAAAGCACTAAATCTAAACCTAAGTTGCTGTTGTAACCTGCCCTAGGTATGGGGTTTGGAGGACTTTGGACATATCCTGTGTGTCCTCTCTGCTCTGACTATATGGACTGATTAATTGGTTGAATGATTGATTATTAGTATGATTAGAACAACTACCATGATAATGATTTTCCTACTGTGCTCCTCAAATCTACCAACTCCTAAAACTCAAAATACCCAAAACAACAAACAGTGAAACTTTTAAACCACTCACTTGCTCAAATATACTGTATTTTATATTCTATTGTGTGTTTATTTTCTTACCTTAGTTTTTGTTTCACTTCTACTTGTTCTCATTTCGCATCACAAGATCACAAGACAAAAGAAACAATTGGAAAATTACAAAAACACGTTTTTTTGTTTTTCTCCTGGTTCCATATTGTTGATTATTCATCGTTAGCATTGTATCACTGTGATACAATGCTAACGTATACTTTTATTTAGAAGTATACGTTCAGAGTGAGCAGTCAGTCATTGTGAGGTGAGAATCACCTGTGGGGTGCCCCTGCTTTACAGGAGCCAACACAAAGATCTAAAGTCATACATACAGACTCCTATGGGCCCCTTGTTGGGCCCCTAACAGGAAGACTTTTTAGAACGAAGGCAGAAGGAAGAGTAAAAACAAAGAGGCAAACTCCAAACAAAAAAGCTCCAACAGAGGTTCAGAGCTGCAATCTTTTAGTTTTAAGATGACCAGTAAAAGCTCAACGCCACCTAGTGGCCTTCATGTGTTCTTACCCTCCATCATGTCCCACTCTCACAAGAGTTTAGAATAAAATTATTACAAATTAAGCTTAAAATTAATATTAGAGTCCAACATCCTATTGAAACTCCACCAATGAGAGCTGGACTGGGTCACTAGTCCATTTCAATGGGTGACTCAGAAAACAGTGTTGCATGTTTTCTGCATGAATTAGTCAAAGTTTAGGAGCTGTGAATGTAGCAGCCTGTTTTCCTGCTGTTTGCTGTTCAAAGCTCTTCTCCGTTCTGTCATCAGGATGTGGTTGGTACACTCATGCAGGGGGAGCAGGAGACAAAAAGTCACATGTAATTAGATGATGTCACGCGGCTCTAATTTTAGCTTCCCGATGTGAGGCTCAGTGGAGTCCAAGTCTGTGAGAATCACAAAAACCTCTCAGTTTCTACATTTTCTTCTGACTTAAAAATCACATCTCTACATTTATTTGCAGCCCTAATAGAATTGTGTAAAAAAAAATATCCATCTTCTGTATTCCTCAAATCTGCCAAAATGTAAAACTCAAAATACCCAAAGTTACAAATAATATGACTTTTAAACCTCTGACTTGGTAATCTTGTGTTTTATCTTCTGGTATTTATTTATTTATTAAAGAACTGCAGGTATTTTCAAAAGGTGAAAAAAAACCCAACAGAAATGTAAACACTTCCATAAGGTTTGTTAATAGAATAAAAACCAATTCTGATTGTAAGCTTCTTAAAGTAATTTCTCGCATAAAATATCTGTATTATATTAAATGAAAGCTTTTCATCATTCCATATGTCCAACTTTCAGGAGGTCACCCTTTCAATGAAATATTTCTTGATTGTCAAAATTTTACAAAGTTTTGGATGAAAACATGAGATTTGTTTTCTGGGCATTAAGAACCAAATTCAGAGAATTTAAAAATCTTTTCTTTGACTGCAGCTCAGTCTGAAGGTCTTGTGCTGCAGAAGGAGCAGATGTTTAGATGATTGAATCATTTGCATGATAAATAAAGTCATTAATGCGAATGACAACTTTATTTACATCATCTATAAAAAAAAAAAACTGGAGCCAGAATTCATTCAAAACAAAATATTGGTGTTTTGCTACCAAGAAAGTCAAATCTTTGACTCAATGTAATTGCAACTAAAGAAAATTAATTCATGGCTTTGTAGATATTGTAATCCAGAGCGCTGATTGGGTGCTGTAGTTTCTTGCAGAAAAATTCTTCTTTGATAACTTTGAAGTTTCAACCTAAAGCAGTGGAGATCTTAGATCTTCAAGAAGGAGCTTATTTAGAAGGATGTAAATCAGCCGTTTGTTTACGATATGATAACAATTTGTTTATTGATATCACAAAATCATTAAGATATGATTTTTATTCAGCTTAATTCAGAAGTCACAAGATCCATATACACCAACTTCCAAAAGCAACTCAAATATGGATTTGACCGTTTTATTTCTATGTTATTACACTTAAATTGAAAAATACATTTAAAAATTCCAAAATAAAAATTGATCACCTGTTCAATATAGACTCACATTTCTCATGTAGTGAACTAACTTAAAAGTGACCTTGATGACCTCTCAGTCATAAAGACACAAACAAAATAAATAACAATTTTATAAATTCACATTAAAAACTGAACTGGCTTTTAAGTCATTTTTTCTGTTCTATTGTCAGGTCTCAATTTACGCCCGTTCTTCAAAAGAAACACTCCAGTCATCATCATTGATCCCTCTGGTATGAAACAATCATCTTTGTAATTTCATCTCGCATGCATTCCTTTCAGTTCTACTGCAACAATATCTTGCAGAGAGCGGAAAACAGCTAATTCTGCGAGCGATGTCTGTGAAAGTGCTGATGTTGAGACATTTACTGCACTGCAGACGTCACTCGTGTGTTTTGCCTGGAAACTCTGGGTGTGGGGGTTAAGCCCTGTTTTCACAGAGCTGACTGAAGTTACAGTCAGCGGCGCGGTCGGCAGTCGGCCTGGAAACGGTGGCATGTTTCTGCTGCTGTCATTGTTTCACGGTGGTTTACTATGCTGCAGCAGAATGTGATCAGATACTCGCGGTATCTGTATGTGGAGCTGGTTTCAGTGCTGCGATGAATCCAGGAACTTCAGAATCTCATATGCTCCTGATGTTATCATGGTTTGGTGAGTAAGCACGGGACCTTACAACCAGGTGGAAGAAACAAAGCAAATCAAAACATTTGTTTAAAAAAGAAAAAAATGATTTCACACAACATGATCAGGGAATTAGTTTGAACCTTTTACACACTTTCATACCCAGCCAGTCATTTATTGTTCTCGTCATGGCATGAATGGCAACATTTGTGGCTTCTGATATTCAAAACGGGTTTTTTCCAGCATGAAAAAAGTATATTGTGAGAATAGAAAATAAAATAAGAATCAATTGCTTATTTATTTAAACAGTGAATGTTACACATAAAGACTCAAATACACACCTAAATATATTGCAGTGGTGTTCTTCTAACTGGACTTGATCAAGGCCTCAAACCTTCTGGTGAACACCTTTGGTGAGGAATGTTGTCAGGCCGAAGAATGAATCCTATTGTGCCCTTTTGGGCTGTTGGACACCAGAAACACCTGATGGGTACCGGCAGCCCAAGTGGCATACTGCTCGGGTGGTTGCTGAGGCAAAAACTTGGACATAGGAGGAGTTCAGAGAGGTCATGGAGAAATACTTCTGCACGGCTTCAAAGTGATTCTGGTCCACCATCAAGCATCTCAGGAGGGGGAAGCAGTACAGCACCAACCCTGTTTATAGTGGGGATGGTGTGCTGCTGACCTCGACTCAGGATGTTGTGGGCAGGTAGGCAGGATACTTTGAGGACCTCCTTAATCCCACCAACAAGCCTTCCTTTGAGGAAGTGGAGCCTGGGGACTCTGGGTCGGGCTCTCCAATCTCTGGGGACGAGGACGCCAATGTGGTTAAAGAGCTACTTGGTGGCAAGGCCCTGGGGGTGGATGAGATTATCCCGGAGCTCCTTAAGGCTTTTGATGGTGTAGAGTTGGTTGAGTTTTGTTCCAACAGAGGAACAAGCATCCTCTTGGGGGCAGGTCCTCTGGATTGGCAGACTGGGGTGGTGGTCCTCCTATTCAAAAAGGGGGAAAGCAGAGGGTTCTCCAATTATAGATGGGTCACACTCTTTAGCCTCACTGCTGAGGTCTATTCAGGGGTACTGGAGAGGATCATCTGTCAAATAGTTGAACCTTGAATACAGGAAGAGCAGTGTGGTTTTCAGTCTGGTCATGGAACACTGGATCAGCTCTAGACCCTCAGCAGGGTCCTGGAGGGTGCTTGGGAGTTCGCCCAATCAGTCGACATGTGTTTTGTGGACATGGAGAAGGCATTCAACCATGTCCCTCAGGCGGCCCTGTGAGGGGTGCTCCGGCAGTATAGGATACCGGGCCCTTTGATACAGGTTAGGTTCCTATATGACCAGTGCCAGAGTCTGGTCTGCATTGCCAGCAGTAAGTCGAGCTTGCTTCCGGGCAGCCTTGGCGGAGTCAAACTCCAGTGAGGTCTTTGACTCCGCCAGGGCTGCCCGTTGTCACCGATTCTGTTCATAACTTTTATGGACAGAAATTCTAGGCGCAGCCAAGGTATGGAGGGAATCCGTTTTGGTGGCCTTAGGATCACATCTCCACTTTGTGCGGATGATGTGGTCCTACTGGCTTCTTTAAGATGTGATCTACAACTTTCACTGGAGCAGTTTGTAGTCGAGTGTGAAGCGGCCAGGATGAGGATCAGTGCCTCCAAATCTGAGGCCGTGGTCTTGAACCGGAAAAGGGTAGAGTGCCTTCTTTGGGTCGAGGAGGATGTCCTGCTCCAAGTGTAGGAGTTTAAGTATCTTGGGATCTTGTTCATGAATGAGGGAAACATGGAGCGGGAGATCGACAGACGGATTGGCGCAGCGTCTGCACTGAAGCAGTGCTGCACTGGTCTGTTGTGGTGAAGAGAGAGCTGAATCAAAAGGCGAAGCCCTCGATTTACCGGTCGGTCTAAGTTGCTACCTTCATCTATGAAGCTTCATGAGCAAAAGAATGATGTCATGGATACAAGCAGCTGAAATGAGTTTTCTTCGTAGGGTGTCTGGGCTCTCCTTTAGAGATAGGTTGAGATGGTCAGTCATATGGAAGGGACTCAGAGTAGAGCCACTGCTCCTTCACATCGAGAGGAGCAAGTTGAGGTGGCTCGGGAATCTGGTTAGGATTCCTCCTGGACGGCTCCCTGGTGAGGTGTTCCAGGCACGTCCCACCAGGAGGCCCCAGGGAAGACCCAGGACACGCTGGAGGGACTATGTTTCTCAGCTGGCCAGGGATTCCCCAAGAGGAGCTGGAACAAGTGCCTGGGGAGAGGGAAGTCTGGCCCTCTTTACTTTGCATGCTATTCTAAAAATAGTAATAAACGCATCTGAAAAAACCTAATATGACAGGAAGGACAACTCTGGCAGAAATACAAAATAGAAAATCACTTCAAAATGATTGCTGAGAAATAAACACCAACTGACAAACGGCAACAATCCTGGTGCAGTAAAAGCACTAAAAACTGGTCTAAAAAGGGAAACAATGGTTTCTCATGAACCTGCCTTCAAAACCTGGAGTATTAAACTATTGTGGAACATTTAGTAAGCAGTGCTGATAATGTTGATGAAGATGTCATTCAGGCTCTTGCAGAAGTTGCAGACATTGTATTTTCTGAAATGGCAGCAGAATCAGCACCTTTATCATAGATTAAAATTTCCTATCTCCATTTCTTAGTAAACCGAATGTGCCTGAGACATTTCTAAAGTACATGGGATGTGATTTGACTAAACATGAAGGAAGATTAGTCATAGCTTCTGACATTACCCAAAAAAGGAAATTCATTTTCTGTATAACTGTTAACCCTTTATGTACCTCTGAACCCGTCATAGAGAGCACATGATTATGATGCAACCTTATTCCTGAAAGAAAAAAAAGATATCGTCTATCCTGTGACTGGGTCATCCAATATCAATGTGCAAAGTGCTTAATAAAGCAGTTTATTTATTTTATCTTTATTTAAGCAGGATGCTCCTTCTCAGACAGCATTGCTCCTTCCACAGAGAGCAAAGCAAGCTGATGATGTGAACTCAAACTAAACTATGGTAAAATAAACTACAAACATAGATTTGAAAAAAGGTTTAATCAGAAAAAAGACAAACAACCATCTGCCACAATTCTGACCTTGATGTTTGATCCGTGTTACTGGTGGGACTGGTGAGATTCATTTGAACTGGTTGGTAATTGTTGCCACATTACGAAATTAAATTATAGAAATCCAGATGAGGATATAGAAGTTCATCTCAATAAAGTAGAAAATCATTTAAAAGTTTATTTATTGGAAAACCTCATTTTAAAAAGTTTATTTCCAGTAGATTTAATAGAAATAGAGTGATACTGTTAATTTTGATGATTGTAGCTTAAAGTTAAGGAAAACTCAAGATTCAGGTGTTTATTAGAACTAATATAATTTGACATTACACACAAAAACCATAAATCTTAAAACTAATACATTGATATATGTGGGCTACGATTTTAGAATCTATTTATTTAAATAGAACAACAATTCAAATAAATAAAAACAGCCAATAAAACATGTAAAATACAGATCAGTTCTTAGAAATCACTGAAATTGGAAATGAATGAAGTCCCAAAGAAAAAAACGTATAGGGTTAGGGTTAGGGTAAACCATTATCTGGGTGGACTAAAGGAAAGTGGATTTAAACTAATATCAGAAGTATAATCATATGAAAGGCTTCAGATGTAAATAGGTGATGTTACATCTCAAGCATCAAGAGATGCAGTTCATCTCTAGGTTTCTATTTAGTACTAGTAGGTATCAAAAAACTACCCACTAACTTCTATTATTCTTGTTTGATTTTAAGAGATTTGTTTAAAAAAAATCATAAAAAGTACAATGTTGAGACTTCCTGGTGAATATGGAACAATCCCATATAGAGAGACAGAAACGGTGACACCTTTTATGTCTGTAAAAGAAAAGCATGTTCTCAAATAAAATCAAACCAAGAAATTTATGTCAAAGTCTGGCACCACTGGCACCAAACTAAATATGTAGATATTTTGTTGAATTAAATATTTACTTTACAACTGTGATATTTCGAAATAAATAAATAACATTGGTGAAAATACAACTTAGAAAAGTGAACCCCTAACCCTAACCTACATTTTTTGCTGTTGATTTCTTTTCTACATAACTTTACATATTCACTTTTTCTAATATAGTTCATCAGTCTAGTAGCGGTGCAGCTGAAGGGGACCTCACAGCCTCCTCTGGTTGTGGCTCTACATTAAAGATACCAAATATTCCAAAACTCTGAGACAGTGTTTCCTCAGGAAGGCAAGAAGAAAGATCTGCAAATAAATCTTATCAGATCTGGGACATGACTATAAATCAGAAGACATGGAAGATTTTATACATTTCACAACCTAAAGCCTGTACTGCAAGTAAACAACCCAAACACTGAAACAGTGTTTCCACTAGACACCAGCGGTTATAGTTTAGGTGTACACCATCAGCTAGGGCAGATGTTTTTTAAAAGCCAGGATAAATTCTACTCAGACAAAAACATCATTGTTTACAGTGAACCAAAAACTCCAAATTCAGCTTCTTAGAAAACAAACAAAAAAAATATCAAGACAGAAATGTTGGCCTACTGAAAGTTCCATGTACCATGCAGTATGCACAGTATGCACTCAGGGCTTAGTCAGCACTGCTTTGGCATGAAATACTGCATCAGTGCTGCGCGGCATGCAGGTGATCACCCAGCTGAGGTTTTAAGGAAACCTGGAACGTTGGCTTTGGCGTCACATCTTCCTCTGGATATCTGCCCTCTGGATAGATGGTCTGTGGGGTTGGGGTCAGATCAGTGAGGGGAATCCAGCAGCGTAACACCCTGGTGATTAAAGCAGGTATTGTTGTGCTTGTCAGTGTAGGCAGGTGCCACATCCTGCTGCATAACTATATCAGCATTTCCATATAGCTCGTCAGGTTTCCTGGTAGGTGCCCTAATAAAACATAGTGAACCATCAGCAGCTTAGCATCTCAAATCATCTCTGACTGTGGAAATTTGACTTTTCATAGAAATACCATCTGAAAAGACGACTTAGAGCCTCTCAGGAACAGTTGAGTTTTTTTCTCTTGGGTCCAGAAGTGGCTCAGCAGAATGTGACACTAGCTGCATTTCCATTACAAATGTGTAACTGATATTCCACTAATGTCGAAAAAACAAAATTTTGCAATTGCAGTGTTTCCATTAAATAAGAAGTACAGTTCAACTCAAACATGAAATGGCTTGTTCACTTGATATGTTATTAAAAACATGTGCCATCATCCTCCTACCACTTCCTGTCGTCGTCTTCTTCGTGTTTTTGCCAGTAGTAACATGTGGTTGTTGATCACATGATTTGTGTGATGCAAAATATTCCATTGCAGTCTTGTGAAATGCACAAATTTTGATACAAACGAAAATCCACCTCATTCTAATGCTTAAACATAGGACAAACTTCAGTTTGTTTTTTTTCAAAATTGTCGTGTTTCCAATAAGCAAATTTATTTTTGCAATTAGAATTTGCATAATTTTATAGTGAATGGATAGTGCAGTGCATGTCCTAGTTAAGCCTGTGTGAATCCTCTCCCTCTTTGGGTTTCTGTTGCTTCTGCACATTTTCTACCACATTTTCTTTCTTTTACTCAACTTTTCATGTCTATGTTTGGATGCAGCACCATGTGAACAACCTCATTAAGGAGGAAAAGCAACAGGAAATAAACAGCAATAAATAACTTCAGCTCATTACTTCTGTGTGTAAAGATTCTACATATCTACATGTCACCTTCCTAAAATAATGGCCAGTCATTTTTTGCCAGAAGTGATATTTGTTGCCCAAATTATCTTTTGGAAAGAAAGAGGTGGAGATTATTTATTTATTTATTTATTTATTTATTTATTTATTTAGCCAAAATTACTTCTGGCAGAAAATGACTTTGGCCAGATGATGACCAGATGGTTTTACTGAGCTGAGTCTGCTACAGGAAGTTTACTCATACAGTTACATTCTTCTGCTGCTCACCATTTATGCTCTCTCTGCAGATATTGCTGCCGTTAGCTCTATCTTCTGTCTGTGTCAGTGTCTCTTTAGAAGCTACCTCCTGACTGGAGTTTCTGTTTAACAATGTCACCTTCTAGAAAGAAACCAGTCAGGCAGAAACTATTGCCAATCATTTCTGCAGATTGTACTTGATTGTGTTTTACCACGTCTTCTGTTAGATGTAGCCAGTAACACAACTGCTGCTGTTGTTAAGTCTCAGAATTCTTCTTTTTAGTATAGAAAGTCTTCCTGTTGAGTTGGTTCTTCCCACTATCACCACATGCTAGCTTAAGAGCAGGAATTGCAGCAAAGTTACCCAATCCAATTGACTTTGCTTCAACACATACAGTAAATAACATTTTACCAACTGCGATCATAAACCAAATTAGACCACACTATATCAAAATAAGGATTAATTATCAATGTACAGTATGTTTATCAATTTGAATTGTATTAAACTGATTCAGTTCTATGTTTCAGGATATGAATCGGTCCTGATAGTCCTGTGAGTTGCCTAGAGATGACATCTGTTGAGAATTGGCAAGATAAATGCTGAAGATGTCAATATTTTTCTTAATTAATGTTTCTTATATTCCTGTTGTCAAACTCACGCCAGATGTTGTTAAAAAACAAGTAATATACACATATCTGCTGGAATCAAACAAGATTTTCTATTCTGTCTAATGATGTTCTGCTATAAAATGTGTCCCAGGCTCAGTTTTCCTGCAGATATTACAATGTTTTTATTTTGCCTGTTGTTAAGTAGAACAGTTATTAAAGGAGCTCATCTTCAGAAAACGCAAGATCTCAGCGAAGCTCTCTGTCCAATATGTTTTTGAAATTTCAAGTTACTTTTTAAGTTTTCACTGTACATTCCACTCAGCATAAAATATGAAGTATTCATCTCAAGCAAGCAGAAAAGACTGGCTTCAAATCTGTAACTGTTAGAACTATCGGCTGCAAAAGCTACTGACAAAACCAAATATAAAGGTAAAAATTAAAATAAGAAGACCCATATTTAGACCCACTTTAAGTAATGAAAACATATTACTACTGAAAACTGCTTGCTTTAACTTTTTTTTTTTTTTGCTGTTTGCTTAAGGAAAATTCAGAAGCCACAAAATTTCTAAGTATTCAGCCTATAAAAGTTTCCACATGATCATGTGACTTGTGTTCATTGGTTTCCACTCAACAGCCATGTCTCAAAAGTTCTGAATTTGGTTCAAAATGTGTGTCACAAACTTTGAGTTGTGTTTTAGGAAGTTGCAAACATAAAACCTGAACAGGGATTAAAGAAGCAGCAAATGATGAGTGTGAGCCGTGCAGAGTGTGCAGGAGACGATCAGAAGTTATGGTGCAGAAGCGCTGAATATAAGTTTCACACTCATCTTGATTTGCATGTTTCCCGCACAAACAGAAGGCAGTGTGGTGGAACACTCGTTATTTTTGCACTTTGAGAGATTTTATATTCAACTCTATATTTTTCTGTCTTTATCTTCTTGTATTTTCAGAGCTTTTTTAAACTGCATATGTTTCAAACATCTGATTGCTTACTGACACTAACCGCTTCATGAAAATCACAGAAATTTGTTCTTCTCTGCGTTCCTGTAGAACCACAGCCACTAAAAGTTGTCTGACTTTACTGGCAAATCGCTGTCGTCATTTCCTGTGCTGCCACACAGTTTCCATGACAGCTGAGAAAGACTATAAAGGTGAGTTCATCTGGTTTAGATGTATTTTCATGAAATTTGGTCGTCAGGTTAGCCAGGGAGTGGGCCCACCACGCTTTTCTTATTGTTGACTTAAAGATTTCTGCAACGTTTTGTGAAACCCTGTAGGATGTTCCTGACTCATAGTATGATGGGATGGAGTGTGTTGGCAGTGCTCAGCATCAGTGTGCCTGTGTGGAGCTGTGAGTATAACCCAGTTTTAACCGATAGAGTGATAGATTGAGAAAACACTTTAATATTTGAATGTTTCTGTACAGAGAGGAGACTTGTTCAGATCTGAACAGCTAAAACAATAACTGCAGTAATTCTACTGTAACTAATATTAAACCTTTACCAGATAGTATATTATAACAATATTTTCAAAAGGAGAATATATGTAACTTTTATCAACACTATTCTGGTATATAACAGTCTAATTTTGAACATGTTGCTAATGTCTAGGTTAATGCAGATCCATTTAAAACATAAACAAAAACAGTGGGAAAACAAATGAGACCTTTATGTCAAACTCAGGAAAAAGTGGAGAGAAAAAAAGACTTAATGTGACATACAAGTTATAGAAATACAAGTTATAGAAATACAAGTTATAGAAATTGTAACTGAAATACAAGTTTATATATATATGCTCTATATATAAAAGAGCAAATATGTGCTCTTTTATCTGTAAAAGTTGATAAGACGTTTACAGATAAATAAAAGAATAAAATAATACAAAATAATACAGATATATAAAAGAGCAAATATATGCTCTTTTATATATAGATATAACTCTTTTACACTTATCCTAAATTTGTAGCATAAACATACAAATTTGAGCTGGTATGACAATTTAAAAAATCCTTGAATCCTTGAATTTTTCATCAAATTTAATGTCCCTAGAGAACAGCATACTCTTCTTTTGGCTGACTGTATTTCAATACAGCAAATAATGTTTATTTCTTTAAAACTTCATAAAACAAGTAATAAAGAAAATCAGTTTTTTTCATTTTAAACAACATGCAAGTTTGATGAGCTATGGTTCAGACAGGCTATCTGAAGGTAAGTGAAGTTATGAAGACATACAGAAGACTGTTTTAATTAGTAATTTCTTACTAATTAAGAAACTGAAGTCTAACATCAAACTAAGTCTAAGTATTAGTATTAAGAACAAGACATTGTGAGATAAATATTACACTCACTGGTTTGTCGCTGGTTGATGAATTTAACCTGATTCATATCAGCCAGAATAATTCTGAGATTCAGCTGAAGCAAAAATACTGAAGACTAATTTCTCTGTATTAGATTACAGTGTATAACAGAGTGGGAGTTCACTGCATGACTGTTCAATGCTGATAAATATGAATAGTTCAGTTATGAGAAAAGCTAGAATGTAACCCAGATATTTTTTGAGTTTCATCAGACTTATATCTTGTTCATATGTGACCTCTGTGAATATAACTTGACTAGCTTTTCCCACAGACTTGGACTAGAAGGAAACTATCCGTCTGTGTCTCTAAACCTGAGACTTGCTGTGATGTTTATGAAAGTAATTAGTCACCCAACACAGTTAATCAAAAAGGGTTTATTTCCTCTAAAGTTTCATATCAAACTGTTTCAGTATTTCTCTTCTGCAATGTCTTGGAATCAAACTGAACTTTGAAGCAGTTGATGTGTTCTGATCATCTGGTTTCCAAAGGTTGATAGTTTTCTTCTTTTTTCAATTAAAATCCTTCTATATTCAAGAATGTTTTATTTATTTTTTTTGCTACTTCTGAATCATTAGGAATGTCAAACTGAAGTTTCAAATGTGTTTGGAGCTGATTTGGAGGATTTTTGTTAGTTTGGTAATAAAGTCTAGCTGTGCTGAGTACCTGCAGGTGAAGTTAGACTCTTACAGCTGTTCACCTGTAACAACCCAAAATGTTGTTACTTCATTTCGTTTTTACCTTTTCTTTGTGCCAGCTGTGAAGGTGACGCAGCCCTACAGAGTAGTGAGCACCAACGGAACGGCACAGATCCACTGCATCATCCACTCCAGAACCGCCGCCTCCCACCTTCGACCCGGCCAGCGTCTGGAGAATCTCTTCTCCAACCAGGAAGACCTGCAGGTGGCTCTGCTTAGAGGTCTCCATGGCAACCAGAAAATCTGCACCTCCACCCTCAACACCTCAGAGCATGAGAAGGAGATGCAGCAGGAGAAAGACGGAGATGTAAGGCTGCTGATAGAGGGCGCTGTAATTCAGGTTCTTACTGTTTGGTGTGAATGTTGAGCTTCATGATCTGATGCTGCTGTCAATGAGGAGGTGAAGCATTTTAAAATGAAAGAAGGCTTGATCACTGTGCTGCATGATGCTTTATGTTCAACAAACTGAAATGATCCTATTGTAAAATTAACTTGACCCTAAGACTGCAGTATGTACTTTTTATACAAAACATGTTTTTTACATATTTGTTAAAATTATTACTAAGTCATGACAGTATACTTTTCCTCTGGCTTCTCCCAGTACTAACTGCAGAAATACACCACTCAGTAATAAACAACCAGTCACAGCCAGGAGGAGGGTCTTAGCGCTGTCAATCACTCTCAGGCTCAGCCCCTCCCCCTTGCTCTTTGCTAAGCTACAGCCTGCCACTGGCCACTGATGACAGAGGATAAATGATTTTTCTGGAACGGTAAGTTGTTTCTCCTCCAACAACTTAAAGGAGTTGTTGGAGTCCTTGGTATCAGCACCAAGGAAGTGCTGGGTACCAAGGATACCTCAGCACTCCGTACACAAGCTTGATTAACAGTGCTAAGCTCCTCCTCCTGGCTCTGATTGGTTGTTTCTGGGTGGCACATTCCTGCCGATCTTCAGGTGGCAATAATAGCTCAGAAGATCGATCTTTTCACAGATTATTTGTCTCATACCATTCTGTCACAACATGATGGCTGTTTTAAAACATATGGAAAAAACATATATATTTTTAAAAAGTTACATGTTGCTGCTGGAAGTTCGCCCTGGGCAAAATCAGTTTAATAAAAGCAATCATGAAAAAAGTTAAACCAAAATGTTGGTAAAAATCAGACTTTGGGTCAAATAAACATGTGAAAGTGCAGGAAGGTTTGGTGAATCCTTGTTTAATGTCTGTTTCAGGGACAGTGTGCGATTCAGATGAAAGATGGCGCTGTGGTGGTGACACTATCCGGACTGAAAGCCACACACACAGATATCTATCGCTGTGCCATCCAGGTCTTCTACCCACCGCCCTACCAACAGCTCACAGGCAACGGCACACTCCTTCATGTCCTGGGTAGGTCACCTCAAAGTCAGCTTCACCTGCTGACTGAAAGGCTTCCCTTCAGCCCTTCACCCTGTTGTTTCATCCACAGAGGATTCCCCCTGCCCTGTCCGGGGGCCCCAGAGACAGCAGAGTGAGGAGGAGGAGGGGGAAGAAGAGGAGAGTAATGAGACAAAACCAGCAGTCAGCGTTACTGTGGTAGTTCTTGTGATAGCCGTCATCTGTGTCCTCATCATCATCATCACTTTTCAGGTAGGAGCATAGAGAGTTTTCCCACCTGTTCAGAACTTCTTCACTTACAGCAGGGTTAGAGACAACAACTGTCCAAAAGCAGCTACAGCTGAGACTGTCAGAAAATGTTTACAACTGCCTAGTTCAACACAAAATACACATTAATATGCATTAATATGCTCTGTGGGAAGCATCTTAGCGCAACAGCAGCAGTTGAAATATAATCTTCATTATTTCTGCTATGACTGATGGTTCAGCCAATTAGCACCAAGAAAACTCATCAGCCATCTTGGATTGGCTGCTTTGCCAACATCAGCCAATAATGAGTCTAGTATCACTGTGGCTGGGTATTTCAGCTTTCTAAGCTGCACTTCTTTTATACATATTTCAGATATGCTCTACAAATAATTCAGAGTTATGTTCCATGAAAATATCCACAAATACTGAACCGTGTTCTTTATTTTATTACTGCACATTTTGTTGTGAAATGTGTTTATTCTGCTTTGCTGGTGTCCAAATGTAACTTACTGACTCAACTCTTAAAGCAGAGGCATAAATACAACCCCAAAAACAAACAAACAAAAATAAATAAATAAATAATGGACAATCTCAGACTTTGCAAAATTTCTGATTTTGTGTTTGTGTTTTTATTGTTTTTTAAATTTTATGTTCCATTTCTGAGTTTCTGAACACATTTAACCAATTTGAACTACAAAAGATTCTTCTACCATCTACATATATTGGTAATGTAACTATTTTGACTAAAGGTTTATTGATGTGTTTCTCTTTCAGAGAACTAAACCTGACTAAAATGAATTCATCTGATCTGCTGTACAGGACAGACTGTAGCTTTCATAACAAACTACAGAAGTGAGACTGCAGATTAGAATATAAAAACTGATTCTGTTCCTTAGGGCATTTCTACTGAAAACATTTCAAGCCAAAGTGGAACAATAAAAACTGTAAAGTACTGAAATAAAACCCAACAAAACAAAAGCATAACAAAAAAATCTGCTTCCATAAAAAGGCAGTGTTCCTATGGAGACGTCTGGATAATATCTGTGCTTTGATCTGCAGACTCTCCAGTGTGAGCGAGGCAGAAGGGAACCTATCAGGATGCCGCCGAATATCTTGCTTCACAAAGTGGATGCTGTACCATTTTCGTGTGGAACCATGGCATAGAAATGTCCCAAATGATAGCGATTATTTCTCTGTCTGTGCTTTTGTACTTCTCCAGTGCAAAACTAATGTTTACATTCTTGTAAACACACACATTGTGTTAAAGCTGTGGCTTTGATTCAGTTAAGTTTATTTGACTTGAGCTGCTGAAGCACCTGTATTGAGGTGAGAAGGCTAGTACCGCTAGTACTGTGTACAAAACTGCTGATGTGAGTAAAACTTCTTTGTTTAAGCTGCTTAGTTGCAACGTTCAGCATCATTGTGGCTTTCACCTTTTTATTGTGTTTTGTTTTTACATGTTGTTACATATTGAATTAAAATAGAGTTCTGTGTCACATCGCAAAATGTTTTGAACGCTCATTTTCTAAATCTAGTTGGAGGGGATTGCTTTACACTGAGCCAAAATGAATCCGGTTTACAATGTTGTTACACATGTTATCTTTTCTATGTCCTTTGTTAAACTGTATATACAATGAATTTACTGAATGTTGTTAATTTTTCATTGGCAAAGCTGCATTTATATAGTAACACTGAGTAACACTGTCATAAAAAATTGTCATAAAACCTGATTTTTAAACAATGTTTCCCAACAATCAAACAATAAAGCACAAAACTATTATAATTGGTGTAATAAGTAATAGAGCACTTGTTAAATCTGAAATTAACTGGTTGTTAATTTCAGATTTATAACTTGATAACTTATAAAATCACAAACACAAATATGGTTATTTGTGTTTGTGATTTTATATATGACTGTCTGATAAGCTAAAATAGGCTAAGAGCAACACATCATTAACACCATTAAGATGACGTACATTTGAAATACTGTCTTATTAGTTTCTGTTTATAAAATATGTTTTCAGATATGCCAATATAAGTGGCAAGATAAGAAATATTGGAAATATTGTAACCCCAGAAACTTAAAGGCGGCCTTTAGCAATTCTGCAGCAGTTGCTGAGCAGCTGTGACATCTGGCTAAACACATGAAGGTGATGGAGTTTGGAGAGTTACTCATTAAAACAATAACTGCATTCATTTGGAGTATTTAGTCTGTCATAAGAGTAAAAATGGGGGCTCATTTTTCAAAGTCATATTTTTAGCATGTTATTTAGTCATTTATGAATGTCACAGTTTCAAATCAAGTCAACCAATGAAATATTTAGTTAACAACCTGAATATGTAATTTATTAACTACATGTTTAGTTAGCAAGACAAAACGTTAATTAATGTAGTTAATTAACTACAAGCTACATATTCAAAACTAAATATTTATCATAGAAACTAAATATTTATCTCCAACCTTAATATTTAGTTAGCTAGATAAATAGTTTACTGACTAAATATTTATAGTTAGTGTATTGACTAAATATTTAGCTCCAAATTAGATACTAGTGAGCAAGCTAAATATTTAGTTTGAAGCCAAATATTTAGCTAGAAAGCTATGATAGCTTAGTTTCTATGATAAATATTTAGCTAGAAAGCTAAATATTAAGTTCAGAAAATAAACATTTAGTTCTAACTTAAATATTTACTGAGCACACTAAATATTTAATGCAAATTTCAGAATAGTAAAAGAAAAAAGTAGCAAATTGAAGAAAAGGGGTCAGTTTGTCCTCCAGCAGCAGACAGAGAAACTCAGAACGAAAACCTCAGGCCTTAGCACGAGGCAGGACACATTTAGTCCAGCAGATGTCAGTAGACCACATAAAGCTACTTAAAGCATCCAGCTGAAGGTAAACAGAGAAGGTATGAAGAGACTAAAGGGGTGTGTGGGGGGTTCTGGAGTGGCCTAGTCTAAGTCCAGACCTCAATCTGATAGAGAATAAGTGCTGTATTTAAAAAGGCCTGGTCACAGCTGACAGTTCAGCAGGAAGAATGGAGGAAACCTGCAGCCTGACTGACTGGCGTTCTGGGCAAACACTAAATACCGACTGGAAGAAGTGAATATTCATGCAGTCACTTATTTTATCATATTTTCATTATTAGACATTATTATGTAGGAATTAGTTTCTACAAAATATAAATATTGATATTAAGTTTATTTTGTAATCTTTTTGTCAAATTATGTTGATCATAAGAAGTTACAAAAGGTAGCAGATGGTTTATCTGTGTTCAGCTCTGAGTTTCTGCTCAGATTATAGATCAAAGTCTAACTTTTAAAAATTCAAGAGTATATTTGTGTTTTCTCTATTTATGCATAATGACTTTCACTGAACCTTCCTGCAGTCCTGAAGTCTAAGAAATGGCTTTAGGCCTTTTTTCTAGACTGACTGATGTGAACAAGGCATGGTGTGTTGCTCTTAGCCTATTTTAGTTAATCAGGCAGATTTTCAGTTAACTGTGTTTGTGATTCTATATGTTTGGTAGCAATCAAGTTCAGGGGTGGCTAAAGGAAATAAACTCTAAAACAAAACCAGTTAATTCCAGATTTAACAAGGACTCTATTACTTATTACACAAATTATAATTGTTTTGTGCTTGATTGTTGTGAAACATTGTTTAAACTGTATGCCAGTCTTTATTCATGGGAGTGTTATTGAGAAAAGCTCCCATATGATGGAGGATTGGAGGAAACCCACACATGACGGTCTCTGCTACGTTCACAACATAAACATCTGTACTGTCAGTGCTTCATGTGGAGCCATGCAACTGCTGTTTAAAGCAAAACAGGGAGTTGTATGGAGAGCATCATTTCTGCCATGACTGCTGTGTGCCAACACGGTAACTGCAGGTCAGTGCAAATCATGGCTGCCCCTGGATGGCAGCAGAAGCTCAGCAGGGCCATGTGGTTACTGAACAGACATGTTAGGAAGTTAAAGCACTGGGCTTCCCATCACACGTTGCATAGGTTTACATGAGTACATTTGTTCTAGTAGTAAACGTTGGACAAGACACACTGAAGTGTAACAAGAGGGAACAGATTACAGTCAGACTGACGTAAAGCTCTGCTGTCTCTTTTTTGTATATTTTTTGGACAGTTCTCGAAAAAGACATCCCCAAAAATAATTCCATATATCTCAGCAACTACAAAGTGTATTTGTCTGGTTCAGGTATCAAAATCAAAGTAATATTCCAGAGAATACTCTAGAGGTCTAAAAATCAACATTTGTATTACTGAGAAAGAGCAAATACATATGGCACACAGTGAAAAAATACAAAATAAAAATAATACATTCTAATAAAATACATTACACAATGTGGATTTTCCTTTAAAGCAGGCAGTGGAAACCCAGAACCTCTAGCAATTCACAATACAGGTTCTGACCACTTGCTGTACCAAAGTTCATTCCAAAACAATCAAGCATAGACATTTTATTAAGGTATTATTTGATCAAATTCCAGGCAAATATTCCAAATATGCTGTTTTTGGACATTTTGGCAGCATGTGTGCAATTACAAGTTTCTTTATTTTTTTATTTATTTACTTATTTTCCCCAACCTATATCTTGCTATAAATGTTATTTGCAATTAATAATAGTGATTTTTTTAACAATAGAAGAGTGAATTAGAATTACTACTAAAAAGAACAGTCC
This sequence comes from Xiphophorus maculatus, assembly GCF_002775205.1. NCBI lineage: Eukaryota > Metazoa > Chordata > Actinopteri > Cyprinodontiformes > Poeciliidae > Xiphophorus > Xiphophorus maculatus. The sequence continues at coordinate 1,943,014 of NC_036449.1, read as the reverse complement.
TGGGCGCTCTGGTTATAAAAGCATTGAGTCAGAAAAAAACCCACAGGGCAGATTTTCTGCAGCCCATTGGTTGATTTGGATGATTGACACATCTAACAGCCAATAGATTCAGGGGGATTACAATCTCCCAAAGCAATTACAAACGAGCTAAAACGCATTTGCGAAAATTACCAAGAAATATTTACTCTAACATGAAATTATGACCACAAAACAGCAAACGTAAGACTGAATTTATGTTTTTAGCTTCGTGAAATTAGCTGTTTTTTTGTGTGCCTTCTTTGGCTGCTGGTTCAGTGAGTTTCGCACAGAGCATCATGATTCTGGAATTGCTGGAAACTGCGGAGTCTGGGCTTTAATCTGATTGGTGGTTTGTGTGGGCAGCAGGTGTGAGTCGTTGGCATCTAATTAGCGCCTAATTATGTTTTTTTTTTTTTAATGCTTAGTGTTTGAGCTGGGTGTTGCTGAGGTGGAAAATGTTATCATTTAGATTAGCTTTTGCCCATTACATATATATGTATTATGCCTCTGTTGGTTATTGTATAGCATGTGCTTAGATTGATCTTGTTAGCAGAAGTGCTGCAGGACCCAATATTGGGTCTGTTTTGGACCATAGTGTTAACAATCCATCTGTCTATAATCAAAAAGTCTATTACTCACACCAACAATTAAGTAGACAACTTAAGTTTGTGCTTTTCAAGATAAAAAGCGAAGATTTTATCTGCAGCTGTAGTCCGCTGTGCAGCAAACTGTATGAAACAATCGAGTCAATCGTCTCATCTCAGACTGAAAACACAAGCCAAAAAAAACTGTGAGCTCTGCACACACAGTCTGGTTTGGTTTTAGGTTTTAGTGCTGTAAACACATAGTTGGTGAATTTGGCTGAAAAACAAGTGATTGGTCTAAAACCATATTCAGTATGCAGAAAATATGATCTGATTATTAGCTGCTGAAAAAAATGACCTCGTTGTGTGTCTGAGCTTGTGGTGCATATATCTTTTTATGGTAACTGTGGACTTGTTTTCTCAGTAGGCAGTCTTTGCAGAAATTAATGTTTATTTCTAGGAAACCTCCTCACAGCTGAGACATCTGAGGAGAGGAACAGCCAGAATTATTTGATTGAACCAAAACTTATAGCAATTTGTAATTGTCTTAATTGTTCTTAATCACTGTCCTAAACGTCTGTCAGGCCAGACGTGCATTCATAGTCATCTACAAAATGAAAACAATGTTGTAAAATGATCTCAGGACCTTACAGATTCATCTCATACATGCCTGAGTTTAACATCCATGGAGCTGCATTATTTCAGCTAATCAAGACCCACACAAAATACCACATCCAGGGAGGGGAAATGCACAAATACTGATTTTCCTTAACATCTCCACGTTGTCATGTAACAACTACAATTTTTTTTATTATTTTTACTGGGAATTTATGTGACAAACCATAACAAAGTACAGTAATGTGTGATAGGATATGAATACTTTTACAAGACCAGGAATCTTACTGCTAGTGATTATGATACCATGTAAGAGAAGGGTTGACTAGAACTTGTGCTTTTTTCATCAACTAAACTTGTGTCATGTAGCGAGAGAGAGCAACACGGCACAGAGGATAAATACATCTACAGACACACAGCTGTTAAATACACTGAAGAGAGAGCCATTTAATTTAAATTGTTATGAAGGTTAGTAAAAATTACTACATAAACTAAACTAACACAGACTCACCAAAGCTTTATTCACACAGTGATTAAGACTTAATATCAAACCCACAGTCATCTGACTGTCCTCAAAATAAGCGGGCATTTGATAAGATCAAATCTAACATAAATTAATGATTAAAGTTCTGAAGTTGCTCACATTTCATGAATCAGTTCAAACTTTGCACATCTAAATGACCCCAAAATCTATTAGAGTAACACAAATCTGTTTCTTTTCTTACATTTGATACATTTTCAGATGAATTAGTGGGATGGTTTGTAGTGCAGTTTACACACAAAGCCGTTAGCTGTTCGTCTGTTTGTGGGGGATTTTCTGAATTCAGGCTTTTTGTTTGCAGAATGTTTCTCTGAGAATGTCATGATGGCAAAAGATATGAAACGTTGGTACTGATGGAAGATATGACCATGCTGGTGTTTTAAGAAAAAGAGCTCATTTGTGAAAAACAATGGAGATATCAGATAAAACTGCTAGAATGGATTTCATGTTACTGATGATACTGCCTGTAGTTTCTCACACACACCGACGCGCAAGAAAAACAGGATGTGGAGTAACACCCTTAATCTACCAGAATATACAATTGTGTGTGTAATGCAGAGCTTTGAATTTACGCATGTTGTGAAGCGCTGTGGTGAACAGTGTGTGAATCATGCAGTGGTGGGGGGAACTGGCAGAAATGTGATCGAGTTACATTCAATCTCCTTCAGTAAAACAGAGCTTTATGACACATCCAGTAGCCTGTTTTGGTAGCATTGATATAGGCTACAATAATTCACATTCACAGATCAAAGCATTCTAGAGTTGAATACTTCCTGAATTCAGCGAATTAAAACCCAGACAAGATGCCACATCCAGGGAGGGAGAAACCAGCAACCTTTTAAAGGGAAGCCATTGTCTTTTAGCCTCAGTGTTTGAAACTTAGTGTTTCAACTGTTCTGCAGTTTTCTATATGTTTGTTCCAGATTTGCAGTGCATAGAACCTGAATGCTGCTTCTCCATAATTGGTTCTGGTTCTCCTATTCATCCCCAGAACCAGAACCAGAAGATCTGAGATAGATGATTGATACAATAGTAGATCTTTAACACATTTTGGTGCAAAGCAATTCTGTTATGTTGTAACATAAGTATTTTAAAGTCTATTCTGTCAGTGTAAGGACCTTAGAACTAGGTAATATGCTCTGTCTTCTTGGTTTTAGTGAGAACACCAGCAGCAGCGTTCTGGATCAGCTTTTTTTTTTTTCTTAGGCAAACCTATAAAGACACTGTTGCAGTAATCAATGTGACCAAAGATAAATGCTTTGATAAGTTTCTCTAGATCTTGCTGATGCATTAGAACTTTAATCCTGGAAATGTTCTTCAGGTGATAGAAGGTTGACTTTGGATTCCTTCCATGCTGATGATGACTTAACTGAACTCCAGGGGATGTTCACTGTAGGCTGCATTCACACCAGTCCTATTTAGTCTAGAAACCCTGGTTTGTTTGCAGAGGTGTGAATGTATCACCTCATTCTGATAAGGACCAAAAAAGCTAAATGTGGTGTGGCTAAAACCGTTGGTCTGGGTTCAGTAGAAGTAAAGTCTGTTTCGGTTAGAATGCATATGTGAGCACCAACTGGACTGCAGAGCGCTCAGTGTTGTTTAGAGGTTTTTGTATCGTTTCCTCCACTGGGTCTTGGTGCATTGCCACCACAGTCGAGGGGATGAACAAGTTACTCAAATAGTTTGGCGTGTGTGACACAGTGCAGTGTGAAACTACAGTGTGAATACCTGACTCTGATTGAACAGTCTAACAGTCTACAGTTGGACAAAATGAATCAAAGATGCAGTGAGAAAATTAGTTTCTGTCATTTAATTCATGTGGATTTGACATAAAACTCAAAGTTTCCACAGTGATCCAGGAGCTGAATGAGGAGATCATCAGCCTCTGTAGACTCTCAATATGCAAATGATTGCACTTCTGTTTTTCTTTTGGACATACTGTGGTTGCGTTTTAGAGTAAAAAAAAGTCTGTTGGACTATAGGAGAAAGGCTTTTCTACCATGGCTCCCGGAGTTAGCCGTGGCTGTAAGCTGTTTACTACTAGCTGCTGGGTGAGTGGCTCTGCCTCACCCCGTAGTGATCGACTCCTTGCAGCTGAGCGGCGCCGTCATTCCCATTCCTGAGCAGCTGCCTCTCAGACTGCCAGGATCTCATCGTGCTCTCAGTCTCTGATACTCTTTGTCAGTTGCTAATAAGAACTAGAAAATTCCTGAAGAAATTTAACCGGGGCCTGCCAAAGCGTGCCCGTCGGTTTGGACCCAGCGTTCTGATGCTAGAAATTAGCATCAATGCTAAAGAAAGCTGCAATGTAATCAATAGCATGTGGAGATTGACAAGAATGTTTACTAACATGGACTTGCACCATTCAGTATGATAAAGTAAGTGTATCAGCTAAAATTAGCAAAAATGCTAATGTTAGCGTGATTGCTGTCAGTAGCATGTGGGACATCACTAGGATGTTTTCTATAATGGACTTACTCCATTCAGTATACTAAACATGGCTAAAAAGTAAAATAAATAGCTAATAGCTTATTAAAGCTAAAATGCTAATGCTAATGAACTGCCTTGCTGTGCAAGGCAGTTCCCTAACCTCAGAGAAAAAGATAATGCAGAATAATATTATTGCACCGCCTACGGCGGTGCACTAACCGCAGGGGCATGTTGAGGCTTTTATTTTGAAATTTTTGTTAAGCTTAATTTCAACGGTCCAAACTAATCCCATGTCTAATAGTCATTGGGTTAACTCAGTTATATAATGCTCAAGAGCAATTACGTAATGTAAAATTTCTCAAGGCTTTTATTTTGAAATTTTTGTTAAGCTTCATTTCAAAGTGCCAAACTAATCCCATGTGTAACAATTGCTGGGTTAAATCAGTTATATAATGCTCAAAAGAGCAATTATCTGATGTAAAAATTGTCAAGGCTTTTATTTTGAAATTTTTGTTAAGCTTAATTTTAAATTGCCACACTAATCCCATGTGTAACAGTGCTTTGGATAAAAAAAGTCACATAAAGCCAAAAAGAGCAATTATCTGATGTAAAAATATTCAAGGCTTTTATTTTGAAATTTTCAGTATGCTTCATTTCAAAGAGCTAAACTAATATCATGTGTAACAATGGTTGGGTAAAATCAGTTATAAAATGCCCAAAACACAAGTAGTTCTAAAGGCCAGCTCAGTCCTCCTCTGTAGTAACTGACAGTTCCACCATGTTGTAGTTCTGACATTCAGCTCAGACCTCTTTTGTAGGCACTCAGTGTCCGCCATGTTGTAGTTCTAACCTTCAGTCATTGTAGTTCTAAAGAGCAGTTCAGAGAGGCAGACTAAATTCTATGTCTATTTTGAGTCTAACTGACACTGTTTTGTGTCAGTTAGACTTTTGTTTTGAGTTAAATTTGGCTCGTTTTTTGTTAATTATGTCGCCACAGTTACTCGAAATGCCAACAAAAGTAATAGCTCCCCTCACGGGATTGAGCCTCACGTTTTGATATATATATTGTGAGGGGACATGCAGCGGTACGAGCCGCATTAACGGTAGTAGGAAGCGCCAGTTATTTTGAGGTGTAGAACAATAGGATGTAATCCCTATGCATTGCTATGGGCAGGCCCCAATTATCGATAAGCCATCATGACAATCCTCACTGCGCCCAGACTGCGGCTGCGGGTTCGTATTCCAGCTCAAAACAGAGCGCCACTGTCTGCTGTGTGTTCATTCTTCAGGTAATCCCTTATATACAGAACAGAAACCACTAAGCTAAAAACAAATTACGAAGTGGATGCCACTAGTCGCTCCAATATCCAAACTTTGCATTAATTTTGCGATCTCACTGCTTTTGCCGCTACTCCTTCTGCTTCTCCTTCACGGTTACTTGCGCAACTTTACTTCGTTTCTTAGCAACAAAATACAGCCCATCGTCATTTATTGAAGATTTGAGATTTCCAAAAACAAAGGAATTTAATGTTGCGTTTTGTTTTTTACGTTTGGAAGCTCATTCCCTTTCACATAACCAGAAAAGCCAGTTTTTGACATTTCTCTGACATTCGGAAAAATATGATTTACTTATTTTAGCATAACTCCGGTTTTACTTGGCCTATTAACACAATTTAAAAATTGGTGTGTAGTTTTGTGCACTTTAAGCACAAGTTGAAAGTAAGACTGGGGGAGGCAGAGTCTAGCTGCTACACCATCACAAACCAGACTTGTTAAAAAGATGGTATAAGCCTGTGGACCCCTATGGTTTAACGCAAGGGTGTATAAAAGTTGGTCCTGGAGGGCCGGCATCCTGCGTGTTTTAGTTCTCTCCCTGGTTTAACGCACCTGGATCAAATGATGGCTCATTAGAGGCCTAAGAAGAACATTGACTTGCTGAAAAGGTTGTTGCTACAACCAGGGAGAGAACTAAAACATGCAGGACACTGACACTCCAGGACCGACTTTGGGCATCACTGGTTTAACGTATCGATACTCGCGGACGAAAAATCGATACCTTCCGAGGGTGGAAAAAGATCAATAAATATTGTAGAATCGATATAATTATACAGCCCTAGTGCTGCGCTCAACAAGTACAGTACATTGTATTACAAGAATTCTCTCATTCTGTTTTTGGGCGTGGTTGATTTAGCTGTAGAATAGTCAATGGTTACTCGGGTTTCTGACAACAACTTGGTTAGTATCAGGGCAGCTTGGTTAATCACCATATAAGGTCATATGGAACATTTTGTGATAATAATGCAGAATAATGAAGTAAAGTCAAACACATGGCGCTCAGTGTAAGCAGGGAAAATAAGGATAGCTTAAGTTTCAAATTGTACTCAGAAAGTTCAGCTTGAAGGCTGGTTGTGAGTTATTGTTCTACCTTTACAACAACCTATGATGTTTTTTGTTTTATTAATCCTAAGAATTGAACTTAAAGTGCATCCTTAATTTGAGGTTTTTCCCCGGGTTAGCCATGGACCCAACGGGGCAGCTCACTTCGAAGCCGTTCACTAATACAGCAAATTGTTCTTATCTGTTTTATTTGGACAAACTGCTTTTTAATGGAAGGTAGAGAAAGACAAAGGTATTCATTTTCTTGTGTAGGGTTACATAAAGTGGCTGTGAGATTTGGAAAACTGTGCAGAAGGTGCAATCATAAACCTGTGGTGGTTCAATTTGCAGCACAAGATTATCTTTTTCTCCACTTCAATTCATCTCCAAAATGTCTGCACATACTACTGGTGTGAACCATAAACTTCCCTAATTAATGTTTTGCACGTAAACTCTTTTGGCCTAATTTCCATGTCTCCTCTCTTGCTGTCGGCCAGAGATGGTACAGCTGTTCAGGTTTCTCCCACTCATCCCTGCCAACACACTTTTCTTATGTACACTTCCCTAATCTTTCTAAATGAAGCATGCATATTGTGTTGCCTCATAAGTCCAGAAGAGATGTCTCGCTTTTAATGTAATAATACAGTCTAGGATACTCATAATCATGAAAGTGTTCTATGCTCTGAGAGAGAGGGGGTCGGTGTTGGTTTGGCTGATTTTGTGCAAATTGCTGTTTACGTTATTAAAAAAAGAAAACATATATAGTAAACCTCCCGATCCCACTAGGGACAAGGGTGTAAGAAAATGGATGGATATATGACTTTTTTTTTTTTGTTGGGCTTTTCCAATATTTCTGAACATTTGAAGCAAAGTTTGCAAGATTCACATGCCATCACTGCAAAACCTCCTCACTATCTGAGCGATCTAAAGTTCTTACTGGGGATAAAAACAACATGACAAGACAGGAAAAAGAGTCACCCACACAAACCAAAGACACCACCTTGCATCGTGGTGCGAGCAAACTCTTTACAGTCTACCACTGAATCCATCACTGAATGATCACGGCAGAGTGTCTGTAGAGGTTTAACGTGTTTATTCTTTGCTACAGAGGAAGAAGACAACACTGCTAAGATGTCACACCTGAACTTAAACATTTTTATCTTCAATTTATTTTTTCTGAGCTCAGAATTTGTCTTCAGTTATGGTAAGTAGAAATGCCATCTTTTAAACAACCTGCCTTAGATAGAAAACCTTTTAGATGAATTTCAATAATAAACAGAGCTTTATGAACTGACTCATAACTAGGATTAATTGAATGTGTGATTGAATTAAAATGACTGTTTTTGATAAAGTGCCTGAAGACAATGTTCGTGGTGAATTGGTTCTATATAAATATACTGACTTCAATTGAAATTGCTGAAATGCCAATGTGACCTGACGCCCCACTGGGACTTCAGAAAACTTTTTTTTTTTTAAACTTCTTGTTTCTTTAGAAATAATAAAATGCACGATTCCTTTTAATTTCAGATTTTTACTGCTGCATTAACGTATTAATTCTAATATATTTGTAGATGTTACCTGACTGCAGTTCCCAGGAAAAACTTGTGTCTGTTTCAATCCTCAGATTTTAATGTGATCCAGCCAACATCGGTCTCGGTTCAGCATGTGAACCCAGACCAAACCGCCTCAATCAGCTGTGAGCATAAATCATACGAATCTAAACTTAAGGATGTTCGACTGTACAGATTGTCACAGTAAGTGTTTTGGTGATGGCTGCTGGAATCACTCATTGAGTCAGATCATTTTTTATTTTTTATTAGACCTGATGGGGTTGAAAATGGCTGCTGTTTGTTTGTCACAGAGGGAAGAAGTCAGTCCTCAAATATGTTAGTTTATATTTATGTTTAGTTGTGCTGAAAAATGAATCCTCTCCCCAGATAGAGCTGTGAAGTTAACATTCATGATGAGGAACTTTGTTTTGTGAAGCAGTCTGTTTGTGGCTCCACTCTGTGTTTAAACCACAGCTGCATAGCATCATTATTTTCTTACCAACCCTCTCATGAGTAATTTAATCTAACCCTTTAAAGTCTTACCCATCAAAAAATAGTTCGTTTTTTGGAACTAGGATCTTCATGAAGCCTTGAATTAAAATCTAAACATTATATTTGCTATGTAATTTCATCCATTCATCCATTTTCTGTGTCCCCCTGGTACCTTAGAGGGGCCGGTAGGGGTGCTGGTGTCTACCTCCAGCTAACTTTCCGGGCGAGAGGCAGGGTACACCCTGGACAGGTCACCAGTCTGTCACAGGGCAACACAGAAACACAGGACACACAACCATTTTCTGATCTTGCTTTGGATGGTTGATTCATTAACAAGCTTTCTGTTCTGTTTCTACTGACTTTCGTTCCTTTTCTCACATGTGTGCATCTTTCATCCTTTTTCATTGTCTCTAATCAAACTATCAGTTCTAAAGCAGATGCATTGTCTGCTACAGCTGATCTTCTTTGATTTTTATTTTCTGTGGGAATTTATTCATTATTTTCTCTTAAATATGTTAAGACTTGACATATTTCCACTCCTACAAATGTCTGTTGTATTTCCTCATCCTTTCTTCATGGGTTGCATAAAAAACTTTTGCATTCACATTAATGTGCAAATGAACACTTTGCTCCAAATTTGTCAGCTAAGATGATTCACTATCTGATTTATGCTTTAACTTTTAGGCATGCGAAAGAAGAGCTGCTGTGTCAGAAGGGACAGGCTTGCTGTAACGATGTCACCCTGAGTCTGAATTCCACCAAGTTTGTTTTCACTTTTCGAAACATTAGACCAGAAACAATAAGAGCCACCTATCAGTGTGAGATAACACTGGAGTATGGCGGTGTGGATTACACCAGGAGAGGAACAAATACCGCACTGTTATATGGTATGTAACCCAAACCAAAATAAAAACGCATCACACACAAAAGCTTTTTACCTGGCTCAGGTAATAAGGATTTTTTATCCACCTTTGGTTAAGGAAAAACATTTAATTGTTGAGACTTATGATTGTGGCACAATCATTAACATTCTTTGAAATAAATGAAAGTAGTTATTTGGATTTCTGGCCTGAAGTGTCATCTCAGCAAACAGAGCAATGCAGTATGAAACTTCTTCTTTGTTGCAAGGAGTCAGTCTTTATACTGTTTTGGTATAAATCAGTTTCATTCTATCAAAGTGAGCCAGCAGGTTTTACCTGACTCTGTGTTTCCTTACTGATCCTTTTCAACCCTCAGATTTTAAGGTGATCCAGCCGGAGGTTCAGCATGTGAACCCAGACCAAACCTCCTCAATCAGCTGTGAACATGACTCTTATGAGTCTAAGCTTCAGGATGTTCGACTGTACAGAATTTCACAGTGAGTGTTCTACTAATGGCTGCTGTAATCACGCATTGAGTCTGATTATTTTTTATTTGTTTTAGACCTGAAAATCAGTGCTGTTTGTCAGTCAGGGAACAAGTCAGTCCTTACATGTGTTGGTTAATATTTATGTTTAGTTGTGTTGAAAAATGAATCCACTCACCACAGAGAGTTGTAAACTTAACATTCTACACTCTAAAATTGTTTTTGACTGTAGTTCATCTTATAGACTTATTTACATTAATCTCACTTAATTCATTTGGTTTAGTGATAACAACTTAATTTTTTGTGTTCAATTGACTTAAAAGTTACAAATCTAACAAACTTAAATTACCTTAAATCAATTCATGAAGTTTATCCAACTCAATTTATTAAATTTTTACAACTTAATTCATTAAGTGTGTTTAACATTACAAATTTGTCACTCTGACTCAAATCAGTTATTTTTGTCTAATAAATAATTCAAATTTCTTTGACTAAATTCTACAGAAAGTTAACTCAAACTTTTAAGTTGTTCCAAACTGAAAAACTAAAATATTCAAAGCTACATTATCACTCACATTGTGCTCGAAATACAATTTGAATTTAAATAATTTTAAATGTATGTTTTAACATGTTACTTTAGTTTTTCAAATATCCTGTACACTGAAAAAAGAAAATGGTTTATCCAACTTTATTTATTAAGTTGCTCTAACTTAATAAATAAGACAGGGAAGACACACACATAAGATCATCAGGCTGGAATGAAACCTGTAACAGCCCCGTGGAGGACTAAGGTTTTGTTATGCGAGTTGTGCTCCACCCCGCTCCACCCAACAGCACCCTGGTTGATACAGGATCTGTCCCTGATGAAGCTTGCGTCATGACATCAGACTGGATACGAATGCAGCATTGAACTTGATTGTTTGTGAGAGTACACTTCTTAGAGAGTATCTCAAAAGTTCAATACTGTGTTCGTATCCTACGTCTGATGTCATGACGCAAACTTCACCAGGGACAGATGCTGTATAGATCAGGTGCTCTGGTGGCACAAGGGTAGAGCACAACTCACATAAGGAAACCTTAGTCTTCCACGTGTTTGTTGTCAGTTTGATTCCAGCCTGATGACCTTTGCTGCATGTCTTCACTCTCTGTCATCACCCACTTCTCTGTCTGACTACTCTTAAATAAAGGCTGCCTGAACCTAAAAACCCTGATAAAAAAAGATTGTTTGTTAGCTTTCTTCTTTATTTGTAGTAAACTAAATGATTTGAAAAAGAATGCCTTAAATTGGTCATTTTAAACACACAATGAATTCAGTTAAGAAAACTAAATAAATTTAGTTGGATGATCATAATATATTTGGCTTGGTTAAACTTAAATTAAGTTGGATAAACTTAATTCACTTTCTCTTTACCAATTGGAGCAATTTTTTTTTTTACTTTTTTTTGTTTGTTTGTTCACATTGCTTTTTACATTAATAAAAAGAGAGAACATTTATAAAGTATATTTGTTTTTCTTGGGCTTTTCCAATATTAAAACAGTCCAATTATTTTGATCAGAATTGATTTTGTAAAAACAATCAAAAGGGTAAAACAGCCAAAAGCTGACAGCTTGTACCTCCTGTTGTGTTGAGTCCATTCTTGATGTTTTCAGGGGAAAGATTTAAGGAGCTTTTTACAGCTGCCTGGTTGTCACAAACTTTGTACCTTATTGTGACTCAGAGAAAAACTTCACCAACCTGCAATACAGAGGAACCACTGAACAGGTTTCAGCTCGGCTCTGTAGAATCCCTGAGGAGGAGGAGATGTTCCTGGCTGTTTCTGGGGAACTTTGGATATTCTGAAACCTTCATAACAAATGAACTTTTCACTGGTATTTTCCATACATTCCAGTGTATTATGATTCAAAGCGATGATGACCGCATGCTTTTCTTTGTAGGTAATCACTGCTGACACAAAAAGACAATTATTTCAAGTTCGTTTATTTGTCTTTTTTATCGACCTGTCTGCTAGTTAGGTAGATTTGACCTCAGTCTATGTGACAACACTGACATGACGTTCGCTGACTGTTTAGACCAGGGGTCTCAAACTCCAGTCCTCGAGGGCCGCAGTCCTGCAGTTTTTAGATGTGCCACAGGTACAAATCACTGGAATGAAATGACTTAATGACCTCCTCCTTGTGTAGATCAGTTTTCCAGAGCCTTAATGACCTAATTATTCTGTTCAGCTGTGGTGCAGCAGAGGTACATCTAAAAGTTGCAGGACTGCGGCCCTCGAGGACTGGAGTTTGAGACCCCTGCTTTAGAGCCACAGCAACAGTACAGTGAAAATGGGGCCTTCTGAACATTTGAAGCAAAGTTTGCAAGATTCACATGCCATCACTGCAAAACCTCCTCACTATCTGAGCGATCTAAAGTTCTTACTGGGGATAAAAACAACATGACAAGACAGGAAAAAGAGTCACCCACACAAACCAAAGACCACCGTGCATCGTGGTGCGAGCAAACTCTTTACAGTCTACCACTAACAATCCATCACTGAATGATCACAGCAGTGTAAATATGTGAAGACTTGACATATTTCCACTCCTAAAAACATGTGTTGTATTTCCTCATCCTTTCTTCATGAGTTGCATGAAAAACCTTTGCATTCAAATTAAGGTGCAAATGAACATTTTGCTCCGAATTTGTCAGATAAGTTCATTCAGTATCTGATTTATGCTTTAACTTTTAGGAATGTGAAAGAAGAGCTGCTGTGTCAGAAGGGACAGGCTTCCTGTAAAGATGTCACCCTGAGTCTGAGTTCCACCAAGTTTGTTTTCACTTTACGAAACATTAGACCAGAAGCAATAAGAGCCACCTATCAGTGTGAGATAACAGTGGAGTATGGCGGTGTGGATTACACCAGGAGAGGAACAAATACCACACTGTTATATGGTATGTAACCCAAACCAAAATAAAAACGCATCACACACAAACGCTGTTATTGGTGCAGTAAAAACAAAGTGTTCCTTAGGAAATAGTCTTAGTTACATCTCGTTGCTTGTACTTGTGACAGTGCAATGACAATAAAGTTGAATTCTATTCTATTCTATTCTATTATAATCGTTAGATGAAGTCATTTATCTCACAATATGATTCGTCCTCACCAAAGGCAGAAAGGAGCTGCACAATTTGAAATGATTGGTTCTTGGACTAAGATGTAGTAACTAAATTAATGTGTTGTTACTAGTAATGGGATCACATAGTAAATCTGTTAGTTAGAATATTCCAAGATGAATTTCTTTCTAAGGTCTATTTTCATGTTTCTGTGGTTTGTCTTGTTTGTAATCAGGTGAAAAGGACTGCCCTCCTCTTGATAAATCTGTGCTGGGATGGATTCTGATTGGTCTGCTGGCCCTGATGTTCCTGTACAGCTGTGTTATCACCTGCCTCTACGTCAGACTGACAGCCACCGTCTGGGTAACTGATTTACTGATTTTACTCATTTTAAAGTTTACTATCAATCAATCAATCACATTTTATTTGTATAGCACATTTCAGCAGCAAGGCATTTCAAAGTGCTCTACATCACATCAAACACAGAAACACAATGCAACATGGAATCAACAATCAAAACACGACATTAATTCAGGTTCCATCAATAAATTTGTAATTGATTACGTTTCAAATACAATCATAAACAGGTGGGTTTTTAGTCGAGTTTGAATCCATAGAAGGTTTTACCTGTTACACTCCTACTGTGTTATATGGAACAAAATACCTGTTGCTATTTTTACTCCCACTCACAATCACACAGTTTAAAACGATGTAGTCAGCATTTTAATGGGCTTCTGGCACAAGGCTCCATATTCCTCTTTCACGTAATTTCGAGCAGGGACTCCGCCGTCCCTGAAATTTTTTTTTACAGAAATTTCTTCATTAATGATGTATTTCTAGCAAACTTTCCAGTATGGAGACTATCAATAATATTATTTATAATTTATTTATTATATATATATTTTATTATTATTTATACTTTGGGGGGGGGAAAAATCTGTTAATACATTTTCTTTTGATGGTACACAAGCTTTATTTCCAAAAAATACATATGAAAATCAAATTCTTACTTTATTAGGAAAGTGTTGCATTAATCAGCTCCCTCGCTTTTCAAATTACAGTTATGTCTCCACATTCAGCCTCTTTCTCTGGATGAGCTTGGTGTGAGTGCTGAGCGTCTCCAGGTGTTTATTTTCAGTGCTGCTGTGGGAGGAATTTCACACGCAGAGTCTTTTCAGAACAGAAGGGCTGGGTTGTGTGTTGTTACAGTTCCCACTGACAGCTGTCAGAGTGGAGGAAATGATTTATTTTGCACTTGGCTTTTACCTTTCATACCATGCAAATAAATTGAAATAATAGAAAATGTAGCTGAAAACCAAGCAGAGGTCATTTGAAACAGATTAAAAACAACACGTCACTCTCCACTTTGAGCTTCTCATAGCGTCACACTGTACCAACATGACGCATGTTGGAACACTGTTATCTTTGCTTTCACTTCTCAGCAGATTTGTGATTTCACTGTAAAAACATTTAAATATGAAATTATTCATCTGAAACAAAAAGCATAGAGTTTGAAAAAAACAGGAAATAGAAATAGGGCAAGACTGGAAAAAAATCAATCGGTGAATAAACCTCTAAACCACACCTGGTGCTAGAAATAAAGACAAAGGAAGTTTGTGGTTAGACAGACTCTGGTGTTCATCAAGGTGTCTAACTGGGCCCAGTTACACTGAAAGGTCTGAGTGACTGAAAATACATCAGGCTGAGAGCTTTGCTTGGTAACGTCTGTACAAAAAAACATGACTAGGTTAATGTATCCATGCAATTCAATAATCTATTTCATAAGCTACAACTGAGCTGTTTCCAAGGAGAAAGAACTTAAAGAAGATTTGTGTTATTAAAAGACATGGCCTCATGTTTATACAGTCAAGTTCACTGTTGTTACAATTTAGATTTGAAATTATTTAACCAAACAGGTAGGGAACAAGAGAGTTAATAAATAATGAAACAACTGGTAATAATAAATGAAGAAAAACTTTGACACTACAGCAACTGTTCTTATTGGTGCAGAGCAGCTTTTTGCACGTTTCCACTGACATTCTGACAATTTCTCCTGGATGATGAGCTCCAAGTCCCCCAGACAGGGAGCCCAGCATTGACTGGCCAGGCTCTTATGTCTGAACCTGACCCAAACCTGATGGTTCCCAAACTATTCTGTCCATTTAGACTTAAATATTAACTTCTGTTTATTTAAACTCTAGAGAGAAACTAGAAGTTGTGATAAATTAAAACTTTTAGTGAGCTAAATATTCAGAAGTGTCAACCCACATCATAGAAATGTCTCTTTTTAAATAATAGTTTATCATTTTTTATGTTTTTCTTTTAGTTCATTATTCATTAGATTAGTTTAATTATTGATAAGCTAGGTCTTAACTCTGTTTGCAACTATCTCCAGTAAGCCTCCATTTGTATTCGTTGTATTAATATTTTTGATTCTTGACTAATGGTTTATGATCATCTTTTCATTCCCTCCTTTAAATGATGCAATAAGCAGAATTCATCCTTGAGAAATGAGAAAAGAAACTCATTTCAAATGTGACTAATTCAGCCTTAACATGGACTGAATTAAACTGTTTAAATAATTCTCTTTTGTATTTTTGTTCCAGAAAAACACCAAAGCTTGTGAGAACTCCACCTATGTGGTAATGAATCCTCCAACCCAGAAGAGGCAGCATGAAGACATTTACCAAATGATGCAGTCTTAGGATAAACCCTGCACTTGAACAGGCAGTGATAGACCGTCTTTACCCTCTTTAATAGTGTTCTACCGAACGGAACCAGCAGGGGGAGACAAAGACTGCCTGAAGAGATTGTTCACATTCACACCAGAAGAAGCTACCTGGTCACGGCGACGACAAACTACTTGGCAATAAATATCATGTAAATATAGTTTAGAGAAGCTTTCAGAGAGTTTTATGTTTGGATGGAAAATCTGACGTGAAGCTGTTCAAGTCAGAACAGCGTCAATATAAACCAGTTTTTATTATTATTTTTCCTTCTTTGTTGCTGGTTTAAGAAATTGCAGATTCCGTTTACCCACACCCATTATGATCTTTAAAATCACTGGTAGCTACTAAAGCTATTTTATGTCTCCTTTTTGTTTTTTTACTCATTCGTGTTGGTCTCTAAATTCCCCTCCAGGCAGTTTAATGGAGCTTCAGCTGCTGCTTTAAATATCAGGCTTCAGGTTTTACAGAGTTTAAATGATTTAAAACTTTTTCGTGAAACTCTGAACGAATTTAATGGATGTAAATATTAAACACAAATTCAAAAAATTATGAAAATAAATCCCTAAAATCTTGTCGCTGTGTTTCTCTACCTCTAGTGGACAGAGACAAAAACTGCATTCATGAAGATGTATTAGATTGCTTTGTCTTTTATTTTATTTTTAAATTTTTATCGAAACAGATATTATTAGTAAATGTTTTATGTTTTTATTGTTAAGTTGTATCCTTGTTGTGATCTATCTTTATCTTTCTCGATAAGAAACATTAATAATTCTCAGCAGTTTATACTGATGTTTTCCTAATTGGAATTCCATGTTTTGATGTAATGGACATAATAGTCACAGATGATACTCCAAAAGAACAAAAACCTGAGTTTTTCTTCTTCTTTGCCCTTATTTGTTATTTTCCTACATTTAAATGGTTTGGCACGAAGCCACACAAAGTCCCAATTATTGTCAGATGTATGGAATGAATCTACTGAAAAGGTCCTGCCTCATAACACTAAAATAAACTAAAATGTATATAACTACATAACAAATCCTGTCCTAGTTTAAGGAAGCTGAAGAACAGATAGAAAGAGTCACTAAAATCTATCAGAGCCATCTCTAAGAATTTTTGACTCATTTATTCACAAATAAAGAAAACATGAAACGGTGGCCAACCCTTCTAGGAGAGGCTGACTTATCCAATTTATTCCATAAGCACATTAACGGCTCCTCCAGGAGATCATGACCCCAGAATTACGTCTGCAGCTCTAATTGTCTTAGTTAAAGTCAGAATTTCTAATTCAAAAAGAAAAATCGATGTCCATGGAGACTCCAAGCCCCTTCTGCTGTAAAAGCACACCAACAAATAAACCTGGGAACAGCTTCAAAAAAACACATAAACAAGATTTTCATTTGGCTAGTCAAGGTATGTCCCTAAACCTGATTGTGTTTTTAGTGCATGAATATAAACAGACCAGTAATGCTCAAAAAGCTCCCAGTGTATCTGAATAAAACCATTCTATAAAGAAGAGTGGGACAAAATTCCTCCACAGTCCTGTTAAAGATTGACTGTCACCAGTTGTTTGGTTTAGAGGGGAATGATGATTGGAGAGATTTTTACTCCACAGTAAATAAAATCATTTGGAAACAGGAACGAGAACAGCAAGAATTGTTTTCTGCCAAACCGACATTGATGGCAAGACAGAAGATGGCAACCTTGTGCAAAAACCGAAGGGTTGAGGTCAATATTTTTCACAAATCATTTGGTTTAAAATGGATCTGTGGTGTTTTAGTAGAAGTGATAAAAAGCAAGAAACAAAACAAGAATAAGTAAAAATAAAACATCAGTAACTCCTCCACATCACAAAGAATACAACAACAAAATTAAATTATGAAGTGTTACAAACAGTGAAACATGCATCCATCCATTTTCTTACACACTTGTCCTTAGTGGGGTCAGGAGGGGTGCTGGTGGTCCAGCCAAGGTTTCAGGCGAGAACAGTGAGACAGTATCTGCAAAAAAATAAATGGATATTTGAAAATAAACGTAATATATTCCACGTGCAGAGATTATTGTGTAGAATGTGCTTTAGTGAGCATCGCATGGAAAGATCTCGGCTTTTTTATGCCAACATGTTTGAACTATGCAATACTGGAAGAAATAAAATCCTCCAAACTCACTTCTGCATATGTCCATTTCCTACTTGGGTTACATACAGACCAGACTGCTGCTGTGTGTGTGTGTGTCAGGGGTTGGGGTTGGTGGGGGGGCGGTGTTCGTGTGTGGGTGTGTGTGTGTGTGTGTAGCTCATTACCAAACAACTACAACACTTGCATTCTGTGCATACATCGTTTTAAACTGTGTGATTGTGAGTGGGAATAAAAATAGCAACAGGTATTTTGTTCCATATAACACAGTAGGAGTGTAACAGGTAAAACTTCTATGGATGCAAACTCGACTAAAAACCCACCTGTTTAGAATTGTATTTGAAACGTAATCAATTACAAATTTATTGATGGAACCTGAATTAATGTCGTGTTTTGATTGTTGATTCCATGTTGCATTGTGTTTCTGTGTTTGATGTGATGTAGAGCACTTTGAAAGTACAAACTTCAAACCTTTGTGAACCTTCTGACTTATTAAAAACATAACAGATTGCATTATGTTTCTTTTCACACTGTTTGCATCATGAGTTGATGTGTGGCACTGACATCATGTGTTTACTGTGGAACCCAAGATTAGTTTGACACCTCTGATTGGAAGGATTCCACTGAGACGATGGTTTAACACAGGAAGGTGTGAATCGTGGACAGGAGAAACTCATCGGAGAGCCATTAACCTCATGTGTGTTTGTTTTGTTTGGCTTCTAATGAAAGTGTTCCCCTGAGCCCAGACAATGGACATGAGCTTAGAATGTGTGTGTGTGTGTTGTGTGAAAATAAAAACAATGCAGGAAAGCATATTGTTAAGATTTTATTAGTATAATACTCACATGCTAGTAAAAGTTTCAGCATATGTTCAAATCTTCCTTTTTCTTCTTGGTATCATTCCTTCTTTATGTCTACTAAGTAAAAGTCTTTCCCTGCTTTTTATGTGAATCAGGTTTCAGTCAGAGGTTGCTTTTTACTTTTACTGAATAAAACATGTGCATGTAAAGCGCAACATGATGTATGAACCATGGAGTGTCTGCAGTTTTCTGTTCTAATTTCAAAGCAAGTTCAACGTTTGTCTTTTGAGACAGGAACTCTTTACCTGCTCTGACTACATTTCTTCAAAGGTTTTGAACAAACAAGAAACATGCAGACAGACAGGCTACTGCTCCTGCAAGTAGAAAACACAACAGCAGCAAGGCCTGAACAGCATGTTCCGACTGATGGGATCAACTGGCACATTCACAATGCCTTAATACAAAGAGAATCAGACATATTCAGACTTTTCACATCTTGTCATGTTATAATCACAACAATTTGTGAAAAATCTCAAGCCATGAAGATCTGAAGGAGAGCAAAGCCGCTGTTGGAACAAGAGGTTTAATAAAAGCCAGATAGGAGACATAGCAGACCAAATCTGAACCTCTGGACCTACACAGTACATACATAGTGACCCTGAGTACTCTACTCATATAGTCACTGAATGCACACAGTGGCAGCATTGTGCTGGGGGATGCTTTTCCTCAGCAAGCAGGCCAGACTTTAGATGGACAGAACCTGGTGGAGGCTGCAAAAAAAATGAGACTGAGTAAAAAGGTCAACAAGTGTGAGCTTGCGGCCAGAGAACCCTCATCTTCAAGTTCAGAGAGGTAATAAACATGTACAACATTGGAAATTTTAGTTTTTAGTCACTGATTCATTTGTGGTTTCCACATTATTGCAGCTGAGCCAGGAGTTTTAATCCCAGCCTGGAGTCTTTCTTCATGAAGCTTTCAAGATCTCCTTGTATCTGTCCTGGTTCTCTCTGGGAACGTCCTTAACTTTTTTTCTAATTATACACAAACATGTCTTTTAGGTTAATTGATCTCTCTAAATTACCTTTAGGTCTGACTGTGTGAATGCATGGTTGTGTGTAATCTGTGTGTGTGGTCCCATGTGAAGAACTGGAGACCTGCCTAGGTACCTCACCTATCGCCCAGTGGCTACTGGAGGAAGCCATCAGTCCTGCTTTGACCCTGCAGAGAAAAGCAGTTAAACTGTCCACAAAGGATGATTTGTTTGTACCTTTTAAAAAGCTGTCGCCCAGAAGGGGTTGCTGCACCTCCATTCACTCCCCTAAAGGATTTTTGTATTTTATACATGGGCCTCACACTCTTCAGATTTGTATAAAAAAAAAAACACCCATCAGCTCCCTCACACTTTAAAGTATGCATTACTTTACATTGATCAATGAGGTAAAACCACAATTAAACACTAAGAAGTTTCATTCAAACACTGATTGTGGCAAGTTACTGGATAGTAGCCACAGTTGACCAGGTCAGTCTGACAGAGGACAGGCTGCCAGGCACCAGCGCCCAAAGACACAACGACATGGGCAGACAGAGCTGGAAATGAACAGGCAACCCATTAATAGGACAAACTTCTACCACTGTTATCATCATTGTCCCATTGCTCGAAGAAAAAAGGTCCATAAATAAATATATTAAATACATTTTCTCATGTGTACCAGATCTTGCGGTTACTACAAGCACAAGATACTATCTTACTTGCACGAAAAAGTACAAGAAAGTTATTTTTTGAATTTTTTTTCTCCCGTGTCTCTTTACTGGGTCCATACTGATCTCAGTGTGCACATTCAGAGAAACTCTCTGGTTGCTACAGAAACTGATAGAAAAACTAGCAAAGGACTGCAGGTACATAACCAAGTTAAAGTGAGTCGGTAACGTCTTCAGACTGTGACCAGTTGACCACTTTAAGGTTTTGTACATTTGGCCAGCAGGTGTTTTCTATACTGGAATTGTACAATATCCACCACAAACCACTACTAAGTGTATGTACTATATCAATAATTATAACATGATATATTGTCAGCTAAGACTTTGTTTTCCTACATGATGTTTTTGCTAGGGGTTGAACACATGGTTTTCTGTTAACCAACTTTTCTATGATCTCGTGTACATACAGTTTTACCTAACCCTGTATGGAAAATTGAATTAGCTGTTGGAATTTCTTTCTCATTCCATTGTATCTGTCATACTGTATTGTCTGTTGGACATCTAATAGATAAGAAACGACCACTTGCTTTGGAAGACTTACATGTCATTCCAACATTGCACAACATTTTCAATACTTTTCAAAAAGTATTGAAAAGTAGCCAGATAACCTAGAGTGGAAGCTGTTGAAGCTAGACATAAAAAAAAAAATAAAAAAATAAAAAATCAAGAAACAACACTACATCTCCATGGAGCAGGTTAAACAGCTGAGGCATGGAGACAGAAGAGGAGGGTGGAGATAACCTTACAGGTTATCAAAAAAAACAAAACTGAGGTCTCCATAGTTTAGAGTCTTGTTCCACCAGAGATGTTGGAGGAAGCTGAACTCTGCTTCCCAGAGTTCTTGAACTCCTCCTGCAAGAAGCTGACGATTCCTCACTTTGAGGTTGTACTCATGTACATTGTGCTGTCCTCCATCTCTGTCCTAACAGCCTTTCTAAACTTGCTGCTCATCGTCTCTATCTCACATTTCAGGTACTCGTCCAGGAGTTTTTCAGAATGTTTTTATTCTCCAGCCTTTTTTAATTAATGTTAAGTTATACACATGTCTAAAAGTATTGTTGTGTTCTTCCACAGGCAGCTGCACACTCCCACCAACCTCCTGCTCCTCTCGTTGGCCATCTCAGACTTTTCTGTGGGCCTCCTATTGTTTTTTCAAACTGCTCTCATAGACGGCTGCTGGTTTCTCGGTGACATTATGTGCACTGTGTATCAGTATTTAGCGTATGTTATCACCTCTTCATCGATAGGAACCATGGTGCTCATATCTTTAGACCGATATGTAGCCATTTGTTACCCCCTGCATTACTCCACCAAAATCACACGAGGCAGAGTAAAGGTCTGCATCTTCCTCTGCTGGATGTGTTCTTGGGTATTTCAAAGTCTGATTCTGATTGAGAACTTAAAGCAGCCAGGTAAGTATAACTCCTGCATCGGAGAGTGTGCCTTTGTCATTAGCTACATTGCAGGATATGCTGATCTTGCATTTTCCTTCATTGTTCCCATCAGCATTATTGTAGTTTTGTACCTCAGAGTGTTTGTGGTAGCTGTGTCTCAGTCTCGCGCCATGCGCTCTCACATTGCAGCCGTCAGTCTCCAACATTCTGTAACGGCTAAAAGATCCCAGGTGAAGGCAGCAAAGACTCTTGGTCTTGTGGTGCTGGTGTTCCTGCTGTGTATGTGTCCATATTACTGTGTTGCTCTCTCAGAGGAAAGCAACTCTATGAGTGCTTCATCTGCTGCGTTTGTCATATGTTTGTTCTACTTTAACTCTTGCTTAAACCCTATCATCTATGCCTTTTTCTACCCCTGGTTCAGAAAATCAATTAAGCTCATATTTACTCTTCAAATATTCCACCATGACTCCTGTGACACCAGCATGTAGTCGTTTTATTCATTTTCCTTTAAAAGACACTTATGTGTGTAGATGAGCAACTCAATTGAAGATGTTAAGCTCTGTAAAATGAAACAGTTTTTTTTTTCATACAAAGTTTATTTATGCTGTCTTAGTGTATATACACATTATACCATAAAATAAAGAAACTGTAGTTTGATCATTTTTTTGTCATTTGCTCAGAGCATCGTCTGGCAGGTTCAACATTACTTACTTTTATTTAAGTTATAAAATGGTTTTGATGGTTTAGAACATTTCTTCTCTGTCAACTTCCAGACAAATGATTAAAAGTGGTTGAAAAGGAAAAGTTCTATGTGGAAAAAAATGTTTTAATGAGCGACTGTGGCTGAAATGTGATTGGAGTTGATGAAATGAAGTTAAAACAACAGGTTATCAAACCAGGGATGACGTGAAGACCAGTTTTTCTGACACCAAGACCAGAAGAGCAGCCAGAAGACCTTGAACCTTCTGGTCCAAGGTCAAATGTTCTAAACAATGTTTAGAACTTTGACAGATATTTAAGGACATTGCTTCATGTACACCACAAAATTCAGAAATGAATGGAAAGAGAGTTAATTACTCAACCAAAGCTACTTCTTGGTATTAAACTAACAATTGTCATAATAAACTAATACTTAGGTATTTAAATGCAGCCACACATTGATACATATTTTCTAAACTTAATTAATCAGCTTAACTGCACAATAATTGTATGATACATGAAAAAAAACAATGAGCGACTAAGATAATAAAGTCATATTTTAAAGAAAACAACTTTTTTATATGATCTTCTGAATAAAAGCAATTAATCAGAACTGGGGCGCCGCCAGGAATCTTGGGCCCCAGGACAAAAAATTAAATTGGGGCCCCCCACGCAGCTGCTGTTACAATTTTTTGAGTCTATCTGACCTATCAAAAGTGTCACAATTTCAAAGGCTTCCAACTGCCTTGCTTTTATGGTCCAATACTGATAACTAGCACAATATTTACTGCTCATGAATTTTACATCCAACAGTCCGCATACAGTATGCAAGTTACATTTTTTTTTATTACATTTACATTACTGAAATGTCTCTCCCCACCAGCAACAGTCGTAGACAACATCCAAAATACACATAAAGCAATCCAGACTTCTCAAAAAATGCTATGTAGTTGAATTTTATTCAAGTTGCAGTATAGAACTTTAATAAAAATATGTTTACTGGGAGAAGTCAGAGTAATACATTTTTTCATAGATTATCTCTCATGCCATACTGTCACAACATAATGACAGTTTTAACAAATATGTAAAAATATATATTTTTTATAAAAGTTACATACTGCATCTTTAATTTCACTTAGGAGAGGACGGGTCAGGAGGGACATGGCGACATGCCGCTAGTCTGGTGGAACTGAGCAGAGGAGGTGAGGGGGAGGAATCATCTGTGGGGCGCAGCGCAGCGAGGAACTGAAGCTCTAATACAGCTTTTTGTAAATAGGTGGCGCTCTGTAAGAGACAAGCCTGAATTACTGCCACAAGTTTACTCAAACACACATGAATGGATCAAAAAAGATTTATGAGGGAATGACATTATAACATTATATAAAGCCCAGAAAGGTTTATAAGAAAACTGAACTAGAACAGCTGGACCTCATTACAGATAATTCAGAAACCTCATGGCTGAAGTTTGTTGTGAACCCAATAAGCCTGCTCACACTCAGGCAATCAGAATGTTGGAGCTTCTTAACTGGTGTTTCACTCATCTCAAATCAAATTAAATCAAGTAAAAAGTTTTGAAAATATTTACTATGGTCACATTTTCTTACATCACAAAAAGATGGACTTTTAACAGGGTTCACTTTTTTAGAGCTACTGTACCTGTCACTCTCTGCATGTTGACAAAGATGTGGGTCATCCAGTACTGGATCGTTGTTCATCAGTGGACGAGTGTGTGTCTCAATTTCTTGCTTTATTGTTTTTAACAATTTACAGTAACTGTGATTAAATAAATATTGAATCGCTCAACTTATCTGTTTACGTAAGTGAGTATCTTTATAAATGCAGACAGTTTTTCTGAGCTGATATGTTGTTGTCATGAGGTCACCATGGAGACAGTGAAGCAGGGGTAGCATTTGACTGGAGACCAATACCTTAAAGGTGTGCCACAGAGTTCAACAGGTTATATAAACTGGAGTTTGGTCAGAGAGTCACCAGAGATGGAAGGAGCTGAACTCTGCTTCCCAGAACTCCTCAACACCTCCTGCAGTAAACCAAACTATTCCCCCTCTGATATGATGTTCTTTTCTATTATTGTTTGTCTTATTTCTTTTTTCATAATGATTCTGAACTTGCTGGTCATCATTGCTATCATGCACTTCAGGTAAAGATTGATTGAAAAATCACAGCAGAAGGCTGTGACTGTGAATGAAACATATTTTAGACTGAATTAAATATGTGACAGTTTTAATGAAATGAGAGAAGTCTTTATGTGTTTGTGTTTTTAATCTTTCCAGGCAGCTTCACACCTCCACAAACGTTCTCCTTCTTTCCCTGGCTTTCTCAGATTTCATTATGGGTTTTCTGTTGTTCTTTCAAATTTACTTGAATGACTGCTGGTATCTTGGCAACATAATGTGTGCTTTGATTACTGTTTTAGGTTTTACTGTTGCATCGACCTCAGTACAGACTATGGTCCTCATTTCAATTGACCGCTATATAGCCATCTGTGATCCTTTACATTATCCCACTAAGGTTACTCTAAAAAGAACCCAAGTGTCTGTTTCTGTGAGTTGGACTTGTTCTCTTGTTTATTCCACTGTAATTTTAAAGGAGAATCTGGAACAACCAGGCAGATTTAACTCATGTGTTGGAGAGTGTACATTTGAGATAGGCCTCACTGGATTTATTGTTGATCTCTTATTTGTTTTTCTTCTTCCTATTACTATAATCATAATTCTGTATGTTACAGTCTTTGTGGTGGCTGTGTCTCAGATTCGGGCCATGCGCTCTCATGTTGCAGCCGTCACACATCAGCGTTCAGGAAAAGGAAAACCGAAGAAATCTGAAATAAAAGCTGCCAGGACTCTTGGGGTTGTTATAATTGTGTTTCTGTTGTGCCTTTGTCCATATTTTTGTGTCTCAGTTCTGAGCCCAGAGAGTATATTCAGTAGTTTATCAGGTGCATATCTCCTAATATTATACTATGTTAATTCCTGTCTAAACCCTCTGATCTATGCATTATTCTACCCCTGGTTTAGAAAATCTATCAAAATTATTGTTACACTTAAAATTCTCAAGTCTGGCTCGTCAGATGCAAACTTACTGTAAGCCTAAATAATGTATATTACTTTGTTAAAGTATAATAAATCATTTTGACACATATGAACTCAATCTTCAATGTATTTCAATGTAATGTACATAATATTGCTGACATATGAAGTAACAGTGAAGGTTTTGGTGACAGAACTGAATCTTTATAGCACTTTTCTTGTTACATTAACCACTGAAATCACTTTTCACAAGATCTACTGTACATTTAATATGCAAGCATCCATTCACCCACATTATTATTGATAGTTTCACTTTATTTCAGATCCTTCATTTTGGTTCAGAAAATGTTTAGACATTAACTCAAGTCACTCTTTCATTAATATTTTCCACCATTGCCACAAGCTGTCATATACTGCAAGTTGAGTGCATATGCTTATGTGTATGTGTGTTATGAAGAACAGATCCATATTGTGTTTTCCTAACTTGTCTCTGTCATTATAGTACATTATAGTACAGTTAACCTTAAAAAGAGTCTGTGTCATTTTTATTTGACATAACATTTTACACATACAAGTGATCAATTAATGAATTAATCTAAAGTTGATTAATCTTTTTGATTGACTAATGATTAATTTGATTTGTGGCCTGTTGTTTTCACCTAAAAATTGTGGCGTTTTGTAAAAAGCTTCCTGATTCGGCACATATCAGTACAAAGGTTTGAATGTGTCTCTGCTCCAACACAGCTGACTCAAACAATCAAAGTACCTCCTCAACGTGTCATAATGCTCTACAGTGGCCTGCTAATAACCCATCGTTTGATTCAGGTGTGTTGAACTAAGAAAAGAACAAAAACATCCAGGATCCAGGCTGCTGAGGAATGATTTTAGATGACCAAACTACATTTCCCAGCTATCATAGCGGTGCCTGAGGTTCTGATAATGTCACTGGTTGTGTTTCCACTGGTGAAGGAGAAACATACATCATAACCTTCCCTCCCTTGTCTTCATTTGATAGTTTTTGCCTTTTAAGGTTTTCTGTTATACACAGTTTTTATAGTTATTGTTACATTTTCTACATTTATAACTAGATTACTTAAAATGTAAACATCATCAGATTGCCCAATGATACGATATCTGATGTAGCAGAGAAAATACTTATCAGGTTGGATACATGAGGCTGAATTAAAACTGACACATTGTTTTAATTATGATTGCGGTGATTTTGCTTTGCAGTGTAACTGTTTTCATCCCTTTTAAGCTTTAGTTTAAAATTTTGAAATGATTCCTAACTGCTTTGCTACTCACATCCTGTAACGTATCATTGTTATCATCCCAAACTTATTTTTTAATATGGCAACATTCACTGCAAGATCGAAAACAGCCTGGCAGTAGCTTAACTTAGTTTAGTTTATCACTTTATTTTGGTAAATTGTCCACATGAAACAACAAAAGAAAAAGAACAACAATAAACAAACCCCCAGTTTACCAAAAAAGGAATAGGAATAAGCAAAACTTATTCTTGCCTACCTTGATTTTATACTTTACAACCCACTTTTTTCTGTATGTTGTTATTAATAGTTAGCCACAAACATGATCGTCACAATGAACATGTGTTTAATTTCTTTTGTTGTTAATTTTCTATTTCAGAGCATATCGTTTTGAGTTTTCTGTCCTGACACTGTGATGCGTCCTTGGTCAACAGGACGTTCCCCTTTCACAATATTTTGATCTGCTTTGTATTCCCTTTGAATATTAGACACAACTGACAAAGACATTTTACTGCAGTCCAATAGTAAGTTTTAAGTTGTGTTTTATTATTTCAGCTCACAGCTCTTTTGTTACAGCCGTGTTTCTCTTTCAGTTATCCAGGCAGCTAATTCTAAGGTCTGCAAACATTTTGTTAACTGACTTCTTGTTTGCATGATGAGACTTTTCAAGTTTTGCTGCAGAAGAAAACAATTAACTGATCATACTCTAGCAGTTGTTATGCAGTTTCATTTATCATATCGCTGATCTATAAGTGACTCATTTTAATACAAAACTAGCAGCTCTGAACTAAAGCAGCCCAACACAAAGCAGTTTTGTTGTATAGAAAGAAAGTTAGGGAATTATCAGGTGAGATGAATTATGATTGTAGATGTTTGGGCTTTTTGTTTCACTTATGTTTCTGTTTTTCTCTTTTCTTTATTGCTTATTTCCTCATATCCTACCACTTTGTGTTATCTAGTGATGTTTGTGCTTTGGATTTGTGTCTTTAGATTAAAGTTTATTTCTGTTTTCATTGTTTGTATTAGGTTCAGGTTTCTTTCCCCGTTTTCATTCTCTTTGCTTTCACCTTCCCTCTGCCTGCCAGCTCTTGTCTGTCATCTTATCTCTCAGCTGCATTCACTCACCTCTGATTAGCCCTTGTCATTTCCATACTCCTTCCTCAGTAAATAAACAGCTTACGCATTTCATCGTTCAATTCAATTCAGTTTATTTATACAGCGCCAAATCACAACAAGTATCATCTTGAGACACTTTACAAAAGAAGTCATTTTACATTCCAGTTGATCATAGTTATTAAAGAATATGTTAAGCTTATTCATATTAGTTTAAAACATTCCTATCTAAGGAAACCCAGCAGAGCATTTATTCACTGACTTGCAGCATTCTTTCCTCCTGGAAGAGGCCGTAGCAACAATCGCTTGCATTGTGTTGTTAACTTTACAGCAATTCGTCATACCAAGCATGCATGTAGCGACAGTGGAGAGGAAAAACTCCCCTTTCACAGGAAGAAATCTCCAGCAGAACCAACCTGACTCAGTACATGCAGCCATCTGCCACACCGACTGAGCGAGCAGAGCAGAGCAGAGTCAGTGGCTCCTCCTACTGGTCTTCGCTTCACGTCTCTTGTCTTTTGTTCTGTAAGTCATTCTGTTGCTTTCATTGAACAGTCTGTGCTTGGGTCCTGCTGTTAATCTCATCAAAAAAGCTGGTGCTCACCCTGAAATAATTTCGTGCACTTATTGGTGTACTCACTTCTGTTAGGATATTTTTTCACACAAATAATTTATATGTATGAGTATTTTTCTATTAAAAATCAAATCTTTATATAGGCTTGAACTAGAGATACTGTAATAACTTTGTGCTTATTAACTGTTCAAATACCCATCTAATAACATCAGGTTGCACTAAAATGACCTGAGATTTATCACTCTGCTCTTCAATTTAAACATTGTTCTTCGATCTAAGCTTATTACCAAATATACAATGTACACATAATGAGTCAATATGAATATCTTCTACCTAATGTTGGTCCAAAGTGCAAAATGTTGCCTCTCCCAGTAATGAGTGACCAAAGAGAAGCTTAGGTTGTGCCAGCTTCAAACATGACAACAGCAATACCTTAGACGTTTTAATTGTTCTCTTTTCCTCCAATAAAATACATATTTAGATCAGAGGCTAATTTCTTCACATCACAATAGTGTCAGATGAGTCAGACTTCAATATCTGCAGTGTAAGAATGAGTTTAACTGATTTCCTAAACCAGGGGTAAAACAGAGCGTAGATCAGAGGGTTCAGGGTGGAATTAAAATAAAACAGAAGAAAAGTCACAGATGAAGCATTGACTGCAGCATCTTCTGCCATAAGAATAACACAGAAATATGGGCAGGTGCATATTAGAAACACAACTACGACAACACCAAGGATAACAGCTGCCTTGATTTCAGATTTCTTAGCTGTGATTTTCACTGAGCCCTGGAGTGAGACCGCTGCAAGGTGAGTCTGCATGGCTCGAGCCTGAGACACAGCCACTACAAACACTCTCACATACAGAATGAGGATGGCAGCAACTGGACCAATAAAAGATATCAAAAGATCAACTATTCCTCCAACATAATCTAGGACAACTACACACTCTCCAAAGCAGGAATTATACCTGCCTGGTTTTTGCAAGCTGTCTTTCAGGAGCAGGCTGTGACAAAGAAAAGCAATCATCCAACACAGTGAAACACACATCTTCACTCGTTCTGTAGTGACTTTACTGGAGTAATGCAGGGGGTAACAGATGGCCACGTAACGATCAACTGAAATGAGCACCATGGTTCCTATTGAGGCAGCAGTGATGGCATAGTCCAAAACAACATAGAGGGCACACATGATGTCTCCAAGATACCAGCAGCCATCTATCAGCACTATCTGGAATGAAATGAGGAATCCCACCAGGCAGTCTGAGACAGCCAGAGAGAGCAGCAGGATGTTGGTGGGGCTGTGGAGCCTCCTGCAGAAATGAGAAAACAACACACTTGTTATCTAATGCAGCTACGTTTGTAATTTCAACAAATAAGGTCAGAATGACAGAGCTACAACCTATTGTTTGAAACAGTTTTTGAAAGGTAAAACATTTCATTACTTAAAGTGGGAGATAGAGATGATGACCAGAAGGTTGAGTGTCACAGTGAGTAAAGAGATGAATGACAGAGTAATGTAAATCAACAACGATACTGAGGGAGGAAGCATGGTCTTGCTGCATGATGCATTGAGTTGCTGTGGAAAGCAAAGTTCAGCTTCTTCAGAGTCTTTCATCATTAGACAGAGAAGAACAGAAGCTACTGAAGTCTGTCTTATCTATATATGAAACTAGTAGACAAATCATCTCTCTCTCTTTCTCTCTCTAACTTTGTGCAATGTACCAGAGGCGGGACTTAAAGAGCGCATTAGTCACTAGCCCTTCTGACTATTTCAAGATAAAGACTCCACTGTGCAATGAAATTATGCAAATTAGATAAACCTATTCTCTGTTTTCAAATCACTTCTTAGAAGTCAACCTATTACCTTGTTACTCTGCTCTTTGACTGCATTTGATATACTTTATTTAGTTATTTTGTGTTTTATCTGTATGGCTGCTCTTAT
Organism: Xiphophorus maculatus; assembly: GCF_002775205.1. Taxonomy (NCBI): domain Eukaryota; kingdom Metazoa; phylum Chordata; class Actinopteri; order Cyprinodontiformes; family Poeciliidae; genus Xiphophorus; species Xiphophorus maculatus. Next base: position 1,912,514 of record NC_036449.1, on the reverse strand, counting down.
CCTATGTTTCTTAATGACCATACTTATAAAGATTTCCTGTCTGAATGTAGATTTTTGACTCATTTTAGTCTTTTTAAAATGTATGGCACTTTGATTCTGTGTGATGTTTAAAATATCTTTATATATTTGAAGCTGGATTGGATTGTACAGCACATAAAATTTCACATCCAAATTTTGTGAGAACCATTTTTTGGATGGCCCCTGAAGTGATAGTTGGGTTCTTTTTATCAGCTGCTGTTTAAATCAGAGTTCACACTGTAGACCGATTGGTTCTGAAGGCAAACTGGTGGGTGACAGACATGAAGTGATGTGACGCTGAACCGCTTTCTCAAAGCAGTTTATGATGATTGGGGTTAGTTCCCCGGGGTTAGTCATATTAGTATGGTCATATAAACATTACAATATTAGTATAATATTAGTATAATATGGCAATTATTAGTAGTCATTGAAACTGCTAATACTGTTCTTTGTTGGCAGAGCGGTGATGGTGGAGGACTTTAAGCATGGTGGGACGGTGCACTGGGTGAGGAACTGATTAAAGATGCTGGTAAAAACCCTGCTAGCTGGTCCTCACAGTCCTTCAGCACCCTCCCTGTCACACCATCAGCTCCAGCAGCTTTCCACGGGTTCACTGTCCTCAGGGTTCTCTGTACTTCCTGTACAGTGATGGTCTGGCTATGGCGGGATGACCGCTGCAGTATCTGGGCTCTGCTGGTGATTCAGCCTCAAAATAGGTGAAGAAGTGTTGGAGCTCCTGAAAGTTCTCTGATCTTCTTGTTCATCCAGGTCTTCTGGTTGGGAAACATCAGGATGTGCCTAGAACCTCTTGAGCAACTGAGCAGGGAGCCCAGCCCTTTTCCTCAGTTTATTCATGAGGAAGAAAAACCTTTGTTGGGCCTTCCTCGTCAAACAAAGGACTTCAGCAACTGGGCCAGATCCGAAGTGACGTGGACGCCCAGGAATTTGATGTTGTCTATGCACTCCACTGCCTGCCCTTCAATTGTAATAGGTAGGTGCACTGTCCTTCTGGACCTCCTGTAGCCCACTATGACCTCTTTGGACTTGCTGGTGTTGGGCATCAGATTGATCAGTGAACAGCTGCTGGATCTCCTCTCTGTACAGGATTTCATCATTGTTTATAAGCTGGTATCATCTGCAAACTTTAGAACCCCATTAGGGGAGTGGATGGCTGCTCAGTCATATGTGAACACAGTAAATAGAACTGGACTAAGCACAAAGCCCTGCAGTGTGCCTGTATTGAGGACCATGTTGGATGATGTTCAGTCCCCTATTCTCACCACCTGAGGCTGGTTGGTGAGAAAAGCCCTGATCCAAAGACACATTGGTGTTAAAAGTCCCAGGTCGTGCATCTTTGCCATCAACTTCTCCGTTATGATGGTATTAAATGCTGAATTGAAGTTGACAAATAGCATCCTAACATAAGTCTCAGAATGTTGCAGATGTGTCAGGGATGTGTGTACTGCAATAGAGACAGCATCCTCTGTGAACAAGTTCCTCCTATAGGCAAACTGGTGCCGGTGCAGACCAGCAGGAAGGTTATCTTTGATGTGTTTTAGTCATTAAATTGTACATAACATATGTGTAGATTGTGATATTTATTCATTTATAATAAGTTGGTGAAAGAAGAGACTTGTGAGTTTTTATGCTGGTGTTCATATAATTTATAATGTATGTAGGCCTAGAGGGCTGGGTTCTGAGACTGGCCATGTGGAGATGGAGATGGTGATTTGAACCCAGAGCTCTGCTCTCTCCACGCCTCATGCAGCGCCTGTGTACTGTTGGGCTTTTTTCTCCTCCTCATGCATATTTACATTTGTCTTTATTTTTACATCCCAACACTCACACAAGTGTTTGCATTACGCCACTGATTCAAACACTTCTGGCCTTTTCCACAAGAGATTTGGCTCAATAAGTATGAACAGCTCCAGTGGGTGGTTCATCGTGAAGTTGTGCTGTCCCAGAGTCCAAAGTCTGACACCACATACACTCTGGAGAAGTACAGGAGAGTGTGGGAAGTCACAATGTAGTATTAATTTTATATGGGCTAGATTACCTGAGAAGGTAAGCTAATGCGAATCTGCTATAGTGGACTATACATACGAAAAAGGTGGAGCATAAAAGTATATAAACGTTGGTGAAACACTCACCATCATTGATCATTGACTCCAGCAGAGCAGTGTCTGTGTCCAAGCTACTCTCCTTCCCATTTTGTCAGTCAGTTGCCATAAATGGCATCAATCTCATCAAACCATTTCCAATTTTGTTGGCTTTATCCGCTCCTGCCATTATGATCTTTAATTGTGCAGGAATCGCACTTCAGGTTTTAAGCTTCTCCCGGCATTGCTTTGGTGGTAGCCATGAGAGGTCATCACCTCCACCACTTCTTTAAACCCTTTTTTGTTGTGAGTCATTTCATCAAGCCCTTTCTGAATTTTGTCATATGCCACCAAGCACATAAAAAAGTTTTGGACCACAGTGTGGGTTTTGGTGTAGACATTATTGTTTTTAAAAACTTCAAAATAATTTGAGTCACTCCTCTGAGGTTTTAATAACATTCTTGCAAATGGCAGATTGGGTTGTGACAGTTGCAACCAGTAACTCCACCCTTTAACCAATCACTGACTGACAGTCTTCTGATGTTGGGTGTTCAGGTCATCATAGTACACTTGGAAACACAGTGCTCTAGAAGCACAGATGGAAAAAATAATTCTATTCCAATTTCTTGATTATTGGATGGTTTATTTTTTTTTATTGGTTTTATATTTTACCTTTAGTAAATGTTCATTAAATGCACCTTAATCTGTGGTATAGCCTCCTGTTTCTGTTATGGCACTTAGCCAGTCATAACACAATGCTATACGCATTACAGATATGTGTTAGTCTGTAATTATATACTGTTAAGAATCTGACTTAAGTTGTTCAAATTAATAATTACTAATTACTTGTTAATGTTAGACAATACTTTACATTGTAGTTTTTCATTTAGTCAACAAAGACAATAGAAATGTTGGCTATGTCAGATATAACCACAGCATTCCCTGCATGTTTTAGGACACTGAAATAACTTATACATAATTAAAAGGCTCTCTGGACACAATGAAACCTGTGCTGACACAAAAGAAGGAAAAATGATCCACAATAGTGTAATAATTCCAAGAACAAAGATCCATTAAATAAAATGTGTTGTCTCTTTATTTAAGATTTATTTCCATCCATGACCTCTATGAAAAGATTAGGATTCTCTTTACATCATGATGGTGTCACACGACTCCGGCTTCAATATCTGCAGAGTAAAAATCAGTTTAACTGATTTCCTAAACCAGGGATAAAACAGAGCGTAGATCAGAGGGTTCAGGGTGGAATTAAAATAAAACAGAATAAAGGTTGCGGATGAAGCACTGACTGCTGCATCTTCTTCAATTAGTGAAACACAAAAATATGGGCAGGTGCATATCAGAAACACAACTACAACAACCCCTAGTGTTATGGCTGCCTTCATTTCAGATTTTTTAGCTGTGATTTTCACTGAGCCCTGTAGTGAGACCGCTGTAACGTGAGACTGCATGGCTCGAGCCTGAGACACAACCACTACAAACACTCTCACATACAGAATAATGATCACAGTGACAGGACAAATAAAGGATGACAAAAGGTCAAAAATTCCCCCAATATAATCTAGAAAAACGACACATTCTCCAGAACAGGAATTATATCTGCCTGGGTGTTGCAGATTGTCTCTTAACAGAACACAATGATAAAGAATGGAACACATCCAAAACAGTGAAACACACATCTTCACTCGTTCAGTGGTGACTTTGCTGGGGTAACGTAGGGGGTAACAGATGGCCACATAACGATCAATGGATATGAGCACCATGGTTCCTATTGAGGAAGTAGTGATAATATAATCCAAAATAATATAGAGGGCACACATGATGTCTCCAAAATACCAGCAGCCATCTATCAGCTCTATTTGGAATGAAATGAGGAATCCCACCAGGCAGTCTGAGACAGCCAGAGAGAGCAGCAGGATGTTGGTGGGGCTGTGGAGCCTCCTGCAGAAATGAGAAAACAACACACTCGTTATCTAATGCAGCTACGTTTGTAATTTCAACAAATAAGGTCAGAATGACAGAGCTACAACCTATTGTTTGAAACAGTTTTTGAAAGGTAAAACATTTCATTACTTGAAGTGATATATGGAGATGATCACCAGCAGGTTAGAAAATACAGTAAGTAGAGAGATGGAAGATAATGTTAAGTGAATAACCAAGGATACAGAGGGAGACAGCATAGTCTTTCTGCAGGATGTATTGAGCAGTTGGGGAAAGCAAAGTTCAGCTTCATCAACAGTTTTCATAACTAGACAGAGAAGGAGACAAGAAGCTGTTCACTTTGCTTTAAGCCTCAATCACTTTGCCAAACAACTGTCTTATATATTCAGCTCTCTATCCTCTGTTGATGTGAAGGTGGGGCTTATTAAATATTCATGCTCCTGTTCTGTAGCTTTTATAAAAATAATAATATCTGTAACTTATTTTATGCTATGCAAACTACTGCGTAATGTGTATTGATTCTAATTAGCTATACATTTGATGCAGGGTGGGGAAAATATATCTAACCTACCTGTATAAATCCTGTAACACATTTTATTATAAATTTAGATGCTTTTTTAATGAGAATTTCAGTGATTCTCTTGATGGCTTACAATAGAAAGGTCCTGAATTAAGATGCAAAGAGCAGCTTTTTCATATCAAACTAAATTGGTGTCAATATTTTGTGCTGCTATCATTTTAAAGACATAATATGTTTACAGACATCATCAAAGGTCAAACAGATTTACAAAATCCAAATAAAAAATTTCAATCATCTGTTCTGTTTGTGCTGCTAAAATTAGCATTTATACTGGTTTTGTTTTGAAGATATCAACAAAAGGTTCCAGAGGTCAGAGGTTAACTAGCCCTCCCACATTTATCCAGACCAAGCTGAATTGATGTCAATCAATTGTGCTACAATTTTGAGCTGGTTTGTGCTTCAAGTTTTTGTTTTGCTTCTAGCTCTGAAAATTTTGTCATCTGTCAGCAGCAAGTCATCGCTAGTGGCCAGAGGGGTTGGCAAGTTTTAAACAGCTGCTTTGTTCAAACCCCAGTGGTCAATGTAGGAATAGGACCCCCATCCTTTGTTTTAAAGAAAAAACCAGAAACCTTTGGGGAGGCAGCTGGTCATAAAAACTTGTTAAAGAGCCTTGGTTTTCAACTCTTTCATGGTTGTATTTTTCTTGGGGAATAGAAAGAACAGATATTGGGATGTGAGGACAGGGAAGAGGCCTGCTTCTGATGGAGTCTCCCCTCTCTGTACAGTAAAACCTGTACTGGTCAACTTAGACATATCTTCACTCGCATCTTTAAGAAATCTCTCAAACTTTGAGAAGTTCCCACCTTCTTAAACTGCTCCACCATCATCCTGGGTTCCAAGAAAAACCCATCACAGGATTAAATGGCAACAGATTGATTGTGCTGTCATCAGTGGTCATAAAATCTTTTTAGCACCTGGTGCTGAAACATCTAAAGGACATCACAGGCCCCCTGAAGTTTGCATACTGGTCAGACAGGTTGGCATAGGATGCAGTTAACCTGGCTCTTCATCCTGCACCACCTCTATCATCCAGGGATATACGCCAGGATCCTGTTTGTGGATTTCAGCTGTGCCTTCAACACTATCAACCTCCACCAGACATCCTCCACTCGAAGCTCATCCACTCCACCAGACATCCTCCACTCGAAGCTCATCCAGCTCACAGTGCCAGCCTCCACCTGCCATTAGATCACCAAAATTCTCACTCAGTGGCAGCAGCAGTTGAGGTTGGGAAGCATCCAATCCAGCTAAAGAACAATCAACATTAGTGGCCTCTAGGGGTGAGTTCTGTCCCCTCTCCTATTCTGCCTGTATACAAATGACTGCATATCAATGGACAACACCATGTATGCTGTGAACCATTTCTGGTTTCTAGGAGCTACACTTTCTTGTGACCTGATATTGTCCTCGCACATTGACTCCATCCAAAAGAAGGCTCATCAAAGATTACAACTCCTGCTTCCACAAGAAGTTCTACCTTCCACAGAAGATGTTGGTCATCTTCTACATTGCCATATTACAGTCTATCCTGTCTTCATCCATTTCTGTACAGCTTGGCTCATCCACAAAACAGGACAGGTACCAACTGTTGCAACAAACAAATAGGTCTGTGGAGAGAATAATCAGGGCTGACCTTCCATCTATTCATAACCTCTATAGGTTGAGGACCAGCAAAAGGGCAACTAACATTGATCCAACATATGCTGGCCAAAGGTTATTTAGACTCTTAACCTCATGTCGGCTCTACAGAGCGCTAATGGCAAAAACTAGATGACAGACAGTTTCTATGTCCAGACCGTCTCTGTGCTGAACACAATTTATATCTCATATGTTTGGACTATAAGAAAAAAGGCTCCACACACTATTGTAAATATTAATGTGCCCTTTCTTATCCCCCTGACTTTTGCTTACTAAGTGCTTTTTGTTTATGTTGTAGTTTAAGATTTGTGACTGTACCTTGATTATGATTGATTAAATTATGAAATTCCTTGTTTGTACCCACAAACTTGCCCAATAAAATTAATTCTGATTCTGATATACTGACATATCATTCTGTACAGCAGAATGATGAACTCTAACATCTCTTACTGGCAACACGTTTACACTCCAATGTAATTATTTGCTTACATTTTTAATGCGTCTGTGAATAATAGAATTGACATGTTAGAATCCCAGCCTAAAACACATGTAAAATCATTTATATGTGTGTAATTGTCATGGATATGTGTTGTGAATGTATGCATATGTTTGTGAATTAAAGTGGAACTGTACACAAACACATTTTATATCATTGAATTTTACTGCAATACCTAAATGTATTAGACCAACAGAAAATATGCACGATCTTTGGTCTATTGGTTGGATGTAACAATTTATTGGACATGTGGACAAACAGTTTTTAAGACAAAACAGAGTTTGTGCTATTCAAAGAAATTTTCTCTCTAACGCATTATTCTACTTTTAGTTTCTGTGTGTCACCAATTTAAAGATTGAAATAAAGTTTACAAGATTTATGACAAGACTCGGTGTGAAGTATAACATTTAGCTTATGTATTTGTGTTTGTACATTTCAAAATGATATAGAATAGATATTGTTAGTAGGTTAGATTAAATTTGAACACAGGTAAGAATATTTTATTACTTGTTAAAGTTAGACAATATTTTATAAGACAAAAAAAGACCAAAGCGTAAAAAAAGTTGAGTCCTGCCAATAAGCTAAATATAAATACCAATTTTTTTTGCCATAGGCTGATATCAGATTTTATGACAATATTTCTCACATGTTTTAGGATTCATAAATGTTTATGTAAATTTATATAGTATTAAATCTGTAACAGGATTTGTTGAACAATGTAATCTATACTGGTGCCACAAAGGACATGGACATTCCTGACACATCTGTGACAAGACCAGAACAGTTTCAACACTCATCATGTTAATTCTCTTCAAGGTTATTTTTACGTCCAGAGTTTCTTGGCCAATTAAAAAAGTTTTGTTACTTAAATTCACTTTACATCATGATGGTGTCACACGACTCCGGCTTCAATATCTGCAGAGTAAAAATCAGTTTAACTGATTTCCTAAACCAGGGATAAAACAGAGCGTAGATCAGAGGGTTCAGGGTGGAATTAAAATAAAAAAAAAGGAAAGCCACGGATGAAGCACTGACTGCTGCATCTTCTGCAATTAGTGAAACACAAAAATATGGGCAGGTGCATATCAGAAACACAACTACAACAACCCCTAGTGTTATGGCTGCCTTCATTTCAGATTTCTTAGCTGTGATTTTCACTGAGCCCTGGAGTGAGACCGCTGCAACGTGAGACTGCATGGCTCGAGCCTGAGACACAACCACTACAAACACTCTCACATACAGAATAATGATCACAGTGACAGGACAAATAAAGGATGACAAAAGGTCAAAAATTCCCCCAATATAATCTAGAAAAACGACACATTCTCCAGAACAGGAATTATATCTGCCTGGGTGTTGCAGATTGTCCCTTAACAGAACACAATGATAAAGAATGGAACACATCCAAAACAGTGAAACACACATCTTCACTCGTTCAGTGGTGACTTTGCTGGGGTAACGTAGGGGGTAACAGATGGCCACATAACGATCAATGGATATGAGCACCATGGTTCCTATTGAGGAAGTAGTGATAATATAATCCAAAATAAAGTAAATGGTACACAGGATGTCCCCAAGATACCAGCAGCCATCTATCAGCACTATCTGGAATGAAATGAGGAATCCCACCAGGCAGTCTGAGACAGCCAGAGAGAGCAGCAGGATGTTGGTGGGGCTGTGGAGCCTCCTGCAGAAATGAGAAAACAACACACTTGTTATCTAATGCAGCTACGTTTGTAATTTCAACAAATAAGGTCAGAATGACAGAGCTACAACCTATTGTTTGAAACAGTTTTTGAAAGGTAAAACATTTCATTACTTGAAGTGATATATGGAGATGATCACCAGCAGGTTAGAAAATACAGTAAGTAGAGAGATGGAAGATAATGTTAAGTGAATAACCAAGGATACAGAGGGAGACAGCATAGTCTTTCTGCAGGATGTATTGAGCAGTTGGGGAAAGCAAAGTTCAGCTTCATCAACAGTTTTCATAACTAGACAGAGAAGGAGACAAGAAGCTGTTCACTTTGCTTTAAGCCTCAATCACTTTGCCAAACAACTGTCTTATATATTCAGCTCTCTATCCTCTGTCTGTTTGGAAGTGAGGCATGTTGTGTAGACACACTCCCTCAGGCATTGTTCTTCACCACATTACAGAACTCCTGTGATAAACCAATAGTAACAATAATTAAAATAGTCGTAGTAGTACTTTGTGTAATTATTTGTATTTATTTAAAGTCTTTCCCCCTCAAGCAGAATTGCTGAATCGAACAAGGCAGCTGTTGATGTTAATACAATATATGGAAGCGAGACCAACACAGACTGAAGGCCGTCACTCACTTTTCCACTGCCACTGCTTCAACTACAGACAAACTACAAATCTAAAACAGAACTGGCAAAAGCGTAGGAACGAGTCTGTCATTGGGGGGACGCATATTGGAAACCTGACAGATCACTAAATAGCTTGAGCAGAAATGTCATAAACAATTGTGCCATCAACACGTCAGTAAAGTGTTACTCTAATCTGGCCCCTTGATTCAGTAACAAGTATTCTAACACGTTACTATTTACAATCCAATAATCAGATTAAAGTTATGCATCCATGTAGCATAATGACTGTTATTCCAGGACTGAACATTCACTTTATCATTTGCCTCACAACTAGCAAGCTAAATACTCTGGTAGCAAACACAAGCTAATAGATTCTGATATATTTTATTGGTCAAAAGACATTTGATTATTGGTCAAAATGCATTAATATAAGTTGACTGGCAATTGAACAGGTTCTGCCTCTTTCTAAAACCGAAGTAAAAAGTAGCTCATAAAATAGAACTCAGTAGTTTTAAACTCAATACAGCAGTTTGACCAACAAAAATAAAATCTAAAAAACAAGTTTTCTTCTTCTTGCCTAAGAGCACTGGAAATCCACGTCATCCTTTACATCTTCTCCTTCTGTTTGATGGTTCACCCGTTAAAAAATCTACCGGAGACAATCCAGTCAAGGAGAGAAAGCCCAGACTGTGCTGAGTCCTGAAGGCCTGTGCAGAGAAGCTCTGTGCGATTCTCTAGCACCTCTTCAACCTTAGCCTGATAAATTTGCTTGACTCAAACAAGTAGAAGCCATGGTTAGAACTTGTTAGTTACTTCAGAACAGGAAGCTCACAGTCCCAAAGGCCCATGAGATCATGACAATGAAAATCAAATGCATTGAAAGTCTCAGTTCATTACAAAATGTAGTGAAGTTGGCCAGACAGAGGACAAGATGAAATTTAAAGAAGTACAGTTAAGAGATGGCAGGCCTCCCATCTTTGACTCTGCAGTTTCTTCAAGCAGTGACGGAGTTTGAAAGACAGAATCTTTACAACTGCAGTTAGCAAAGTGCAGGCCAGTGTCACAGCCAGCAGAAAAGAGACTGACAGCAAACTTCTACATCAAATGTCAGTCCTTAACCCTGACAAGTGGGACAATGATGGTCCTAGACATGGAGAAGATGAAGTAAAGGCTTTGTGCCTTTACTTCATCTTCTCCCACGTGTTCATCTGAATGAACACCTTGGAGTCATTCTAGGAAAGTGGAGGAACAAGCATTCCTAACAAGATGAAGAAATTGCTTGTGACAATCTGTCACACAAATGGCCGTAGCTCCTTTATTTCTTATTTAAGCCACATTTCTACTAATGTGGCTTAATGTGGCTTAAATTAAAGCTTAGAAAATTGCTGATGTTTTGATATGTAAAACATGTATTCTCCCTGGATATAAATAAATCTATAAACAGTTCGGTTTCTGTCAGTTCTGTCAAGATGAAACAGACGACTAAGCAAATTTCTCTTTTATATTGGTCAATAATTAAATTTCAAACAATTGCTGCTGTTAATATTAGTTTGCTAACCATAACTCCTGTGTTCTGTGAACTATTTCATCCTATTTGATGACTGTTATAAATATCTGCATGTTCTACAAACAAACGAGGCAATTAGTCCAGTTTTTGTCATTTATTGCAGTTATGAAAGTTACAACGGCTGCAGTCTGCCACAGCAAAGTGAACATAATGCTGAAGAGGTGAACAACTCAAAACACTAGTGTGTGTTTACTCTCTCTCCAGCACACCAGTTGCCATTGCAACCAACTGATAGCTCCACAAGCCGACACAGCAGAGATTATGTTAAAAGCAGAACATTCAGTCTGTTATGACTTTATGTTTTCAGGCTGGATGTGTTATTGTGATTATTGAGAGGCGGGTCCCTGATTAGCTAGTTGAAAACACCTGCTCTACTGAGGAGCTGTCAGAGTGGGAATGTGGGTCGCATCGTTAAAATTTGTATTTATTTATTTATTTTTTGAAAACATTAACTACAGTGATTATTGTTACTTGTTATTATTATTAGTCATTACTTGGAACATGTTTTGCTTGTCTTTAGTGAAGTTATCAATGTTTTGGATATTAATAAATATTTTGATTTGTGTATCAAACGACAGCTACTGCAGAGACTGACTTCCTGAGATCAGCTGGTCGATCGTGATCAGCTGGTTAGGCGTTCCAGCTGTACACAAGTTTTAAATATTCACATGTAGATATGAGTTTTGCTAATGGCATAATTCACCCCATGTCCAGGTGTCAGAGGAAAAGCCTTATTTGGTATAAAAGCAGTCATGCAGTTTTTGCATCTGGCATTTTAATGATGAATCTTTTGAAGCAAGCTAGAGAAAAGCTTATCAAACAAATTAGAGAAAAACTAATCTTTCACTAAGAAACCAGATCTTATAATACCACTGCAAAGTGATACAGCACTAACCCACATGAGGATGTAAAAAGCTTAAGCACAAATTCTGCTGTATTAATTCAAAAGTGAGCAGAAATATGTAGTTCTGTTTTTTTTCTTTTTACATTTCACAAATGATTTTGTTAACAGCTAATAAAGTTCAAAACAATGTGTAACCATAACATTTACAGTGTGGTTAACTAAAACTAGCCATAATAGACACTATATCTAGGTTGACAATTTATTAACAGACCTGTGCGGTGGATGAACACTTGAAGGCATATACAGTATTTGTGCACATAAAACTGCACAGTCAGTCAGCACTACATTCAACCAACATGCCATGTGTGGGTTATTTGTCAGCTGGTGACGCTGATCTGTACTGAAAAGGACCTTAACACTCTTTCAACATTTATCACATCACACACACCTCAGTTTTTCCCTAAAAACCTGCTGCTTACATGAGAAAACTGATTTGTCAACATTTCAGTTCAAAACTGCATTTAATCACATTTGCTTTACCAGTGACCTTGTATCAAATTTGTGCAAGTTCATGAATAAGTTTATTCCTTATATCTCCAGCTTGTTTTGTAACACCTAGATCTGGTGAAGACAGGTTTTGTGGGAGTGGTTCGGATATTTTGGATATTGACTTTTATTCTTGTAGAGTTCAGGTCATATTTTTCTGAAATTGGTTAATCTATGTTCAGTTAGTTGGTAAAAAACAAAATCTCCGATGGAAGCACACACTTTTATTAAACTTATTATTTTATTAGGCCTTTAGTAGGAAATATCAATATCAGGAAGAGTTCCTCTGTACCTGCATCTTTGTACATTTAAATCTGTATCTCATTATGCTTCAAACAACATTAGTGTTAGAGGAACCAGTTTTCAGGATCTGCAGTGTAAGAATCAGTTTAACTGATTTCCTAAACCAGGGATAAAACAAGGCGTAGATCAGAGGGTTCAGGGTGGAATTAAAATAAAACAGAAGGAAGGCTACAGATGAAGCACTGACCCCAGCATCTTCAGCTATGAGTGCGACACAGTAATATGGGCAGGTGCATATTAGAAACACAACTACGACAACACCAAGGATAACAGCTGCCTTAATTTCAGATTTCTTAGCTGTGACGCTCACAGAGACCGCTGCAACGTGAGACTGCATGGCTCGAGCCTGAGACACAACCACTACAAACACTCTCACATACAGAATAATGATCACAGTGACAGGACCGATGAAGGACAGCAGAAGGTCAAGAATTTCTCCAACATAATCAACACCAACTACACACTCTCCAGAGCAGGAGTTGTATCTGCCTGGTTTTTGCAGGTTACTTCTCAGCAGGAAGCTGTGAAACAGAACAGAAGAAATCCAACAAATGACAGCACAAATTTTTGCTCTCTCTGCTGTGACTTCACTGGAGTAATGCAGTGGGTGACAGATGGCCACATAACGGTCAACAGAAATAAGCACCATGGTTCCCACTGAGGCGGATGTAATAGCATAGTCTGACACAAAGTAGAGGGCACACATGATGTCTCCAAGATACCAGCAGCCATCTATCAGCTCTATCTGGATTGAAATGAGGAATCCCACCAGGCAGTCTGAGACAGCCAGAGAGAGCAGCAGGATGTTGGTGGGGCTGTGGAGCCTCCTGCAGAAATGAGAAAACAACACATAAATATATTAGTAACGTCTGAAATTTAAAGAGAAGTCTGTTATATGTTAATATTTAAACAGTTCTGTTTTTTTAAATTACTTAAAGTGGCAGACAGAAATGATGACCAGTAGGTTAAAAATCACGGTAAGAAGAGCGATCAAGGATAGTGCAACATAAATAAGCATGGACAGAGAGGGAGGATGTGTGGCCTTCCTGCAGGATGAGTTGAGGTGTGGATAGCACAGTTCATTCTCTTCAACAGTTAGCATTTTCCAGAAATACAAAGGATGATGAGTAGAGTAGAACTCTGCCAGGTTTCTATCAGAAACTAATTTAAGTGTCTCTGGTCCTGCAGTGATATGGAGGCTGGACCTGAATATTTGGTCTTTGCCCAATGGGAGGGGTTATCAAATGTTAATTAAGAAAACGATTCTGATTGATAACAGGAATAAAAAATTAAACTGAATTTTTCAGAAAGTTAAAAGCTTGGAAGTAAACATTTGGCTTTGTGAAACAGCTGATTGAGATGTTTAATGTTTAATGTTTAATGTTTTTTGTCTCAGACCTCGAGCAGACATTTCCAATCCTGTCCTCACACTCTCGATCTTGTACTGAGAGTTGATTGTGTCCCTTTTCTTTTTCTAACCAAGTACCCTCAGAGATAATTTTATTCTAGTAGATCTTTATCAAACAAAGTTGTTAACCTTTGAAGAATCTGTTCCATTTTTAGTTTCCTCGAAAAAGACGTTCTTGTGCCTGTTAGCAGTGCTTCATTCTGTGTTAAATGCTTTAATAAACCAAGCCTTCAGCACAAATCTCAAATCTATTCTATTCTGTCACATAGAATAGATTTGATTACGGTACATGTGTTCCCAACAGACTGATGGTGTAATGGCAGTTCCAGGGTTTCTAAAAGTAGGATGTGAGGCAGGTTATTTAGTTATCGATAAATTAAGGAAATGAAAATTATTGAGTTTCTTTTAATTTATCATGTGATTAATTGATTTATTGTTTATTGTGACAAGTGATGTCAAAAACTCACAGAGAGAGATTAAGAGGGAATAGTTTACTATAATCAGACCAGATGCAAAGTTTCTTAAACCTCCCGCGGATCCAGGGTCAGTGGAATGGACCGAGCTGGTCAGTGGAATGGACCGAGCTTTTACTAATTTGTTTCACTTTCTTTGTATGTGTGAATTATGTAGGTTTTTGCTAGCTGCCTTATTTAGAATATTAAAAAAAACCATTGATATGTTCAATATATTTTTTTTTATCACTTCATGAGTGACTGCATGTATACAGTCACAAACATGTCAGCTCCAGCTGTAAATGAACGTCTTCAAGGTCTTGTAGTGTTAGTTGATGCAGTGAGAAGTTTCTACAGGTTAGAGAAATTGGCTGAAACAAATCCTTCCAGAGGTGAACTCACTTACTGTGAGCTCATCTTTAAATGAACAAATTCAAGACTAGGTCAGCTCCCAATAACAGCAGCACTGGAGCCATCTGCTGGTGAACCGTCCTGTCTGTGTGTGGTGATAAGACCCCAGGGGTCTGCTCTGCAGGCTCACCCTCCACGCCGGCACTTCAGAGGATGATAAAGACTGAGTGTCAGCCAGAAGCTGAGCAGAGCTTTCCTCCTGTCTGTGATCATGCGAAGCCTCCTGGAGGCTGAACTCTGCTTCCCACAACTCCTCAACTCCTCCTGCAGGAAGATCATGCTTCCTCATTCAACCTCAGCGCTCATGTACTGCTTACTGTCCTGTGTGTCTTGGCTCACTGTGACCCTTAACCTGCTGGTCATCATCTCTATCTCCCACTTTAAGTAATTAGATGTTTGAACAATATAGAAAGTTGTGAGAGGTGGTTGCTCTTTAGATAAGTTTTTCTTTGCTGACTAATATTTCTTCTTTGAATATTGATGTTGTTCTCCTCCAGGCAGCTCCACACGCCCACCAACATCCTCCTCCTCTCCTTGGCTGTCTCAGATTTCTTGGTGGGTTTCCTCATAGTCTTTCAGATCCTTCTCATTGATGGCTGCTGGTATCTTGGCGACTTCATGTGTGTTCTGTATTACATCATTGATTATGTTATTACATCTGCATCAGTAGAGAACATGGTTCTCATATCAGTGGACTGCTATGTAGCTGTTTGTAACCCTTTCCAGTATCCCACCACAGTCACACAAAAAAGGGTTTGTGTGTGTGTTTCGTTGTGTTGGATGTTTTCTGCCGTCTGTGTCTTTATAGTTTTTAAAGAAAATCTGGGACAGCCAGGCAGGTTTAATTCATGCATTGGAGAGTGCGTGGTTGGATTTGATAAAACTGCTGGAATAATAGACATCTTGTTTTTCTTCATCGGTCCTGTCACCATCATCATCATTCTGTATGTGAGAGTGTTTGTGGTGGCCGTGTCTCAGGCTCGGGCCATGCGTGTTGCAGCTGTCTCCCTCCAGGGTTCAGTCAGAGGTAACGCTAAGAAATCTGAACTCAAATCAGCCAGGACGCTTGGGGTTGTTGCAGCTGCATTTCTAATATGCATATGTCCATACTTTTTTCTCTCAGTTACCGGTGGGGAGACCCAGTTTAGTGCTTCTTCCTTTGCTTTTTTTCTGTTTTATCTTAACTCCTGTTTAAACCCATTGATCTATGTCTTATTTTTTCCCTGGTTTAGGAAAACTATTAAACTAATTTTCACCCTGCAGATACTGAAGGCCGGATCCTCTCAGACCAACATCATGTAGAGAGTGAAGTTACAGACTTACAATCTGGACATGTTCTGATCTGTCGATGCATTTTCCTGCTGTTCACTGTCAACTCCATTCCCTTGTTTTGATATTCCAGATTCAATGTATGATTAATTTATGAATTATTCTACTCCATAACTACAATTTGACCATACATTTTCAACTTAATTTCTTAAGTGAGTCGTCAAACTTGAATTTCTTTTTTCCTCCTTATATTTTAACCATCACAGTCATTGCAGGACCTTTTTTCCTTTACTTCTAATTAATCTATCCTGGATTTGTTGTGAGGATATCAATTAATCTCTGGCTCATATGGAAGCCATATGGTCATATGAAAGTTGATTGTGTGTGTAAAAAATGAATACAGAAATAGAGTATAAATGATATTTCATGACTGTCATTGATAAAAACAGAACTCTAATGTAATTTAAGTCAGTGGATTGGCTCAATTGGGTGAAAAGTTCACAGTTTTACTATTTATAAACAAGGTGGAAGCATACTTGTGTGGTTTTATCAATGTACAGACCTGCTTTATGCTTAAAGTGATCTGCGATCAGTTGAACATGTTGACATAAATATGTTGTAATTTTCCTACTATCAAGAAAATTGCTGTTTGTGTCATGTAAAAACTCATAATTACTTCACAAATATTATATTTTTCACCCATGGAGGTCACCATTTTTTCACCTGTGCAATGCATGCTGGGTTTGGTCCTTTCTGTGCTGGAATCTACAGAGTAAACACAGGAAGGCTGACTTTCCCTGAGTTGTGCATTTGACTGGTATAATTCACACTGCGTCACCATTGGATGCAATTAAAAAAAAAAAAAAAAGAAATAGTGAGGTGAGTGCAACACTTCCCACTTGAAATAAAAGCACAAAAGAGCACAATGGAAAAGAGGTGAACACAACAGCTTTCTTCTCTCAACCTTTCTTTCCAGAGGACTTTGAGTCGTTTGTAAAAACAAAACTGATGAAGGACCCAACAAGTGGTTGTTTTACTCACAAGCTAAAACCAAATGCTGTGCCGATCAGTTTTATCCACATAGCGCCTAAACCCCGCCGTCGGTTAGAGAGTGAAAGATGCTGGAAGAAACATCAGAGGCAGGAAACACTGGAAGTTCTTTTAAATGATAACAAAGTTATTGCTACTGTCGCTGGTACTGAATGTGAAACTATGGGCCTGACACCAGACTGAAGACTAGACCATGAACTATTTACTGGGTCACACAGTCTGGCCAGAGGTACATGTCATTCATTGTTTCAATTGCAAAGCTGAAGGTGGCAGCAGCACAAACACCAGCTTCTCCAACCAACTCTGTCCTCTTCCTCTGTTTGGTCCTCCTCATCTGATCCAGTTGTAACATTTATTGTTACAACTGGATCCCTTTAAGACTAGTTGGTCCAACAGTACAATGATCCAGAACACTAATCAAAACACTTTTTGGAATGGATAAAGAAGGCTAAACACTCTCATGGTTTGAACAAGTCTGGCATGATGTTTAGTTTCTGAAGCAGAAAACCAGCTCCTGGCCACCATGTTTGACTGTTATCATATTTATGTTACCGCAATTCTGTTATTCTTTCTTTATGTGATGTAACTGGACACACTCCTAAAAGGTTCCACTTCTTTCTCAGTAGTTTAGAGAATATTATTCCAAATGTCTTCAAGATTTCAAGACAAGGCAAATGTCATGCAGGCCTTTTGGACAGTTTTCTACAGTAATAGTTTTGACCTTGAAACCTCTTAAGAGAGGTAAGAAAGTCTCTTTCTTACTGTTGATGAAAACCGACTGAGGAAACTGAGGCCTGTCTTGTCCTGAATAAAAAAGACTTTCGTACTTCAAGCTTGAGACTGAAATGAAGATTAGCAGAAAAGGAAATGTTTACTAATGCTTCGATTCAAGTTTGCGTTTTAATTTTTAAAGGTTAATTTGACATATTTTTTTTCTCTAAATATTTCACACTATAGGAAAAGGGGGGAGGGAGGGGACAGTCCCAAACATCTAGTTGGTTTAGGTGATGACTTTTTGGTAAATTGCCTTAAAACAATATATGTTTGGAATTGAAAATTTATAGCTAAAGTGAATTTAAACTGAATAAAACTTCAGATGCACTGCAGTGTACATCACAGGTTTAATCAGAACACCTTTGAGACCTGATGTGCCTAGCAACATAGCAACAAACATAAGAAAGAGTTGCCGGTACCCACAGATAAATAGTCTTTATGACACAGTCTAACAGTACTTTGCATGATGGAGGAAGATGAACTTTGCTTTCCACAATATACCAACTTGTCCTGTAGAAAACTATACCGTTCTCAATTTGAAAAAGTTTTGGTTTCCTTTATATTATGCTTTATTTCTGTGATCACTGTGTCTCTCAACCTGCTGGTCATCATCTCCATTTCTCATTTCAGGTAAACTAGTTTGTCATGGTGATTGCAGTATAGGAACACACAAATTTGGACTCAGCATGCATGCTGCAAAATTTTTTAGCAATGTACATTATCAATTTTTCATTAGACTCTGAAGTACATTTAAAGCTTCACTCTTGCATTTTATTTGAAGTAACTGCATGAGTGATATCTTCTTCTTTCTCAGGCAGCTTCACACCTCCACAAACCTGGTCCTCCTGTCTCTGGCTGTGTCTGACTTTTCTGTGGGATTCCTAATTCTATTTCAGCTCATGCTCATAGATGGATGCTGGTATCTAAATGACTCAATGTGTGTTTTATACTATATTTTAGATGTAGTTGTTACCTCTGCCTCAGTAGGAAACATGGTACTCATATCAATTGACCGCTATGTGGCAATATGTGACCCTCTACACTATTCTCTAAAAGTCACTCCAAAAAGAGTCTGTGTGTGCATTTCATTGTGTTGGATCTGTTCTCTCAGTTATGTCTTCATAGTACTAAGGATGAATTTTAAACAGCCTGGAAGGCTTAATTCCTGCTTTGGAGAGTGTGTGATAAACGTTGGCTTTACTGAACAAGTTACAGATCTTTTTGTAACCTTCATTATTCCCATTACTGTCATCATAGTCCTGTATGTGCGAGTGTTCCTGGTGGCTGCGGCTCAGGCTCAGGCCATGCGCTCCCATATTGCAGCCATCACACATCAACATTCAAGGAAAATAACTGTTAAGGAGTCAGAGATGAAAGCAGCCAAGATTCTCGGAGTTGTTGTTGTTGCGTTTCTGACGTGTCTGTGTCCATATTTCTGGGTTACACTTGTAGGACAAGAAACCCTACTAAATGCTTTGACTTCTGCATTTGTAATATGCCTGTTTTATTTTAATTCTTGTCTAAACCCTCTCATCTATGCCTTTTTCTACCCCTGGTTTAGGAACTCTATAAAATACATTATTTCACTTCAAATACTGAAACCTGGATCCTGTGATGCCAATATACTTTGAACTGACAGTAAATATTGGTTGAAGAAAGGCTTTCATTTATTTATTTTATTTTATTTTTTATAAAAATCAATCAACTTTGTGTAATCAAATGCAATTATTTGGTGGCCTTTTTATTTCATATTTTCAGTGACTTAAAGCTTTTAAGTGACCTAAGTAGGCAGTCTTAGAGAATTAGACACTTGACAATGTAAGTCTCTTTAAAGGTGAAGTGTTTGGTAAAATTGATGTTTTTGAGTTTTGCAATATGTTATAATGTTATTCTCTCATTAAAACATACCAGGGTGCTGCTTTGATTCTTTAATGCATGTTTGAGAAATCCTTGCGCCACCTTCAAAATGCAGCTCCTTGAAAGTGCTGGAAAGTCAGTCGGAGCTGCAGCTTCCATTCTTCAGAGCTTCTTCCCCTCCTCCATGACTCCCCCTCTCAGTTCCTCCAGACTAGCCAGCAGCAGTTAGCAAACACCTGGTGGAACTGGTCATCAGCTGAACTCGTCATATGAGCAACACTGATAAAAACGTATGTTTATTCATATATATATATATATATATTTGAGAATAACTTCTTGATTGTGCAATAAAATGGAAAATACAGGCATATAGTGCCTGGCCCTTTAAAATGATAGAAATAATATTTCTGTACTGGACTCTAAAGCACCAGGGAATAACATAATAGTATCACATACATATCGATGTGGCTGAACAGTTAGTGGTAGCATTTGTTATTCTATGTTATTCTATATAAAACTTGTAGATTTTTATCTAATGTGACCAGAGGTCAAGCTAGACTTTTTTGTTCTCCATCATCTTGACCGACAGTATTAAAAAAATTGGTCATGTACTATTTTTACCCATTAAATTCTAATCATATTAACATCGGCTATTTAGCCGCATTTGTATCCGGTTTAGTTAATATTCACCTAGTTTAACCGAAACCAGATGCCATCACACATAAAGCAGATGAACGCATAAAGATAAAGGTAATTTTATTTATATAGCACATTTTCAGCAACAAGCAATAATCTGTTGCGACTGTAAAGCAACAAATTGCTTTATGGGAATTAAAAGGAAATACAAACAAAATAAACCAAAGGAAAGAGCAAAAGAAGAAAAAGCTAATAATGTTGATCCAAAGTAAATAAACTTGATACTCCTATTCAGGATCCTCTGGTATAATTCATTTTCTGGGTTGGGAGAATAGGAGTCTAAAAAGTAGCTACTAAGGTAGTTTTTCTGGGTTCCAATTTCTAATCCCTGTTCTGGTGGAAGATATGTAAATAAATACATATCTTCTGGATGGTCACGAGGCGTTAATCGGTTCTCGCTACTCCCTGCATGCTACATGAGGCACTATACACATTTAGGTTAAGACTTGATCTGATTGCTGCATGACTGAAAAATCAGCAGAAAATGATATGGGCCCAAAAAAAATAGCAGTGAATGCCTAGCTTAAATCATTTAAAGAACCTAGCTGTCTGATTCCTTTCCCCAAAACTCAGGTTTCCTGTATTTTTATTGGCGTTTTTACCCAAATGTACATGTCCACATTCACCACAATCAGCACAGTTGAGACAAATGCAGAACAAATCAACATAACACACACACACAAAATAAATAAAAGTAAGTTCCCAATCAAAATCCCTCCTCGCCACCCCACAAGACCCCCCCCCATCCCTTTATGAAGACCTAACCAGCAATTCAAAGGCTTTATCAGCATTTTTACAAGACTGACTAATGAGCTGCAACTGTATAAGTTTTTTTTTTTACACATTTGTTTAAACTGTCACTATGTCATTACAGTATGTCAAAATATTGAGCTTTTTTGCCTTCACCTAGTGAAAACTATAAACAACCAATCAGAGCCAGGAGGAGGGTCAATCATCCTCCATGTGGCGCTGTTCAGCCCCGGCCCTCCTTACTTTACTATGCTGCAGCTAGCACAGTCTGTCATGAATACTAAGGCTAGAAATGGTTTTCCTGTAATGGTAAGTAGTTTCTCTGCCATAACCACATTGAGCAGCAAGCACATGAGATTGATTGACAGCACTAAAACATTCCTCTGGCTCTGATTGGTTGTTTTTGGTCAGGGGTTATGCATTTCCTCTTTCTAGCTCACGCAGGAGGTGGAGGAGATTCTTCTTTCCACTGATTATTTGTCTCACATTATACTGTCACGACATGGAGACAGTTTTAACAAATACATAAAAAAACATATTTTTAATAAAAGTTAAATACAGCAGCTTTAACTGTCGACATCTTTAATCTTTCATGGTGAGAAAACTTGTTTTTAACTTTGAGACAATATGAAATGAAACATTGCTGCACTTTTCTTAATGATCTCAGATACTCCAAAAATAAAATAATATAGGATCTCCCTTGATCACAACCCCCAGAGTCTCAAACTTTACATTAAAAACATCAGTTCAGAAAGTACAAATGTTCCCTTTGTACAGTTATGACAAACTAACACCACTCCATCAATTATTCATTTCTTTATTAAGAAATGCTAAAATATTGATGTCTTTTTTGTCACTGGAAAATTCTTAATAATTATAGGTAAACACAAACATGGATGAACTGATGAACATCTCAGCCCAAACTTAAGCGAGCATTTTGTAAACACAAGTGTGCAGGTGGGTGTGGGCATGTGTGGGGGTGTGCATGCCCATACTTATGTATGCAATGTATCTGTATATGAATATTCAACAGCTGATGTTGGGAGCCACAAACAGACAAGAATGGACAGCGTACACACACACACACACACACACACACACACACACACACACACACCCGCACGCCCTCCTCATCCACACTCTATTCTCCCAGGTCCAGCTACTGATACATCAAAGGGGTGACCAGGCCTCAAACCCAGGATTGGTGTCCTTCAGTCTGGGGTTGAGATAAGCAGAACATCCTGCATCTGTTGGCTTTATTACCTCTTTGAACTTATCTACATCTATAAAATGCTATAAATTACCTTATTATGATGGTCTTCTAAAATGCAGTAAGACTACTTTCTGCTTATTTACCATTAACACAGATTCACTGCATGGAGTTTTAAGTTCAGTTGTAAAAAAAAAGAGAAGGTTTATGATAAATCATTCACACTAATCTGTTATATGTTTGTCATTTACTTAATTATGTGCAAAATTAAATGTGGTGACCAAGAATAACTCATCCAGGATGCTCCTCATGTTATTAAAGTATGTTGGCACCAGAAGAGCCGGACCTTAGCACTTGAAATGTGAATATAATTTTCATAGCTTTTCTAAACCAGGGATAAAATAAGGCATAAATCAGAGGGTTCAGACAGGAGTTAA
This sequence comes from Xiphophorus maculatus, assembly GCF_002775205.1. Taxonomy (NCBI): domain Eukaryota; kingdom Metazoa; phylum Chordata; class Actinopteri; order Cyprinodontiformes; family Poeciliidae; genus Xiphophorus; species Xiphophorus maculatus. Next base: position 1,889,819 of record NC_036449.1, on the reverse strand, counting down.
AAGAAAACAGATATAGAAGAAGGGTCATGGTAGAAGTGTTCAATAGTGAACTTTTACCAATTAGTGTGACACAAAAATATGGGCAGATACAGAAAATAAATGAAACTACAACAACCCCGAGAATACCAGCTGCCTTTAGCTCAGATTTCTTCACATTTATCTTCTTGGACTGTTTTTGTTTAATAGCAATAATATTAGAGCGCATGGCCTGAACCTGAGACAGAGCAACCACAAACACTCTTCCATATAGTACCATTATAACAGTGATGGAAATAATAAAGGTCAAAATAAGATCTGTGATATTTTCAATGAAGCCAATTTCAACCACACACTCTCCAGAGCATGAATTAAATGTTCCTGGTTGTTGAAAATTGTCCCTTACCAGAATCAGGATATAGACCACAGAACAGATCCAGCACAGAGAAATACAAATTTGAACTCTTTTTGTGGTAACCTTTGTAGAATAGCGTAGAGGATCACAGATGGCCAAATAACGGTCAAGTGAAATGAGCACCATGGTGCCTACTGATGCAGAAATTAAAACTCCACTTACTACATAGTACAGAACACACAGGAGGTCACCAAGAAACCAGCAGCCATTTATAAAAATGATCTGAAAAAACATGAAAAGGCCTACGAGAAAATCTGAGACAGCCAGAGAGAGCAGTAAGAAGTAGGTGGGGGAATGGAGTTTCCTGGAAGAGTAACATCAACAAATTCATTATTATTGTTATTATTATTATTATTATTATTATTAAAATTAATATTATTATTATTATTATTATTATTATTATTATTATTATTATTATTATTATTATTATTATTATATCTTGCAGTTTTACAATATGTTTTCAGAAATATTTACAAGTCACAATATTGCCCTTTTCAGAAAGCAGGATGATAAACCACAGCGTAGAACTACCTGAAATGTGAAATGGAGATGATGACCAAAAGGTTAAGAGCAGTAGTAACCAGAGACATGAAGGACAAGCCAAAGTAAATCAAAGTATTTACTGAGTGAAGAGACACTTTCTTTTTACAGGAGGAGTTGAAAGCTTCTGGAAAGCAGAGTTCAGATGGATCCATCGTCTGCAAATTAAAGAAGAGTAACTGAGACTTCCTTTAAGACACCCTGCTGTTGCTCTGACTCTGCACTCTGGAAGCTGAGGCCCCACCTTTGTTGTTATGTTGCTAAGGACATGGAGGTGTTTATTGAGCACCTCCATCTTTGGTGATAGACAAGCTCTCCAAACTGCATTTTTTTATTTAACATAGTTATAAACAACGAATGCAAAATGATCGTCATTTGTCATCATCTTAAGACCTTTAAATTAAGATTTAACAATGAACCCTAACACCAATGTTTGCAAAGACGAGCCAGACATTATTGACAATGTAATATTGTCAGATGAAAAACTTCAAATTGTCGAGCCATGAGTACAGGAAACTGGTGTAACTATTGATCCAAGACTGTAAAGGAATCAGCCCACATTGGTTCTAGCAGGAGGGGCTCAGAGAGGAGCTGCTTCTAAAGGTCAAGAGGAACCAGTTGAGGTGACTCGGGCTGGTCAGGTTTCTTCCTGGACACCCCCTTGGTGAGGTGTTCTGGGCTTGTCCCAACAGGATAAGACCCAGAGGAAGACCCAGGACATGTCTTTTAGCTGGGCTGGGAATGCCTTGGGATTCCCCTGGAACAAATGGTTGGGGAGAGGGAAGTCTGGGCCTCCCCACTTAGGCTGCTGCCCAGCGACCAAACCTCTGATAAGCGGAGGATGGAGAAAGGCAAAGGTAATTTTATTTATATAGCACATTTTTAGCAACAAGACAATACAAAGTTGCCTTGTTGATAGATGGTTCCAGCAGCAGGAAGAGGAGGAGTTTCAAGGAGACTTTGATGTCATGGGGACCTTACAAGATCATGACTAAAGCAAACTCATGAGGGCGATATTGGGGAGGACCTCTTTCAGAGACTTTCCTATGTTCCCTGCCATTCCTCTGAGAGAGAAGACGGGCAGACTGATGCCCATTCAAAACTGAGAAACAGTTTCATCAATGAAATGCTGAGGCACATTCCGAGTCTGCATGCTACACACACACACATACAAACATTGCAGGCTGTTATACCAGCCAGAGACAAATAGCTTAGAATCAATCATTCCAATAAATGAGATGGGCCTGGCACTGGCACAATTACAGGTCCAAAATCTTTTCCACATTTCCACCAGGACCCCTGCCCTGCCATCCTTCTGGACATCTAAGCTGCAGCAGGAGGATAATGGCACAACTTAGATGGCTCATTGGCCATCTAAGTTGGCCAATAAGCAAACTCATGGAGTGGCTGGAAATATTACATTTCAGAGATCATCTTCACATATCTGGCACCAGACCCTCTGAACAGATGAATAGGTTGCCTGTATCATGTACTCTATGGAGGATATTGTTTTGTATTAATTGTAGATCAAAGTTTGCAGTCATTTGTAAAGTTCTAGACATATCTGAGACCAAATGTTTTGGTTAAAGTTGACTGACAAATCCATGTCCAATTTCACAATAGGAATTGTGAAAATCGCAATTGTGAAATCACAATTCTTCTGTTTTAGATTGTTTTCTATAAATTTTAAACAATAATCTAAGGTTGGAGAGGTTAGGATTAAGGAACTCTAATAAGAGCTCATCTTTGAGCATTTCAGCAATAAGAGAGAGTGAAAAAGACTGGTCAAAAATGGCATCCATTGGAGTGTTCCAAAATAAAATAAAAACCAAAACTTGAGCAAAAAGATTTTAACTTTCCCCAAAATCATTCCGATTATCACCAACTTTTGCCTAGATGTTCTGTTCTGAGCTCCCTCATGTATTCCAAGCTGTATAAGAAAGTTTAAAGCTGTGGCAGAAAACAAAGTAATAAAACAAATGGGAAACACTTGTTATTGTTGCATCATGTTTTAATTCATTGCTTTGTTTCTCCCCCACTTACCACATCTAACTTCACTGATGTCATCAGTGACACTAAGGAAAACATGTGTGAACGTTTCCCTTACTGCAGACCTTCACAGTCAGTCAGCCGGCTAATGAGGTTCACACCTGAAGGTGTGGAGAGCCCAGAGGAGCTCTTAATGATACAATGTGTTTGTTTTCATGGTAGGAGTAAGAAGTTATTTTAAAAGTGTACTGGAAAAACTAAAGATCATTAATAGTTTTCATTATAATCTCTATTGTCACAAACAGCGTATGCATCAAAACCAAGTCTGATCAAATTATTAAATGTATTACTTCGTTTACTTCAACTTCAATTTTCAACTTTTCTTTGCCATGTATAGGTAAAAGCATTAAATAATGAGTGCAGAAATATTCATAATCAGATAAAATTCATAGTTGCATGAAATGGCATGGCAGCCTTGCTTAAGTCTGACTGCTCCAATATCTGTGTTTTCATTGACCACATAAATACACAATATGACATTTCGAGATTAAATTTGATTAATAGAAACTCTGCAATTCTGAAAAAAACTTGATTTTTGATCAAAAGTTTTGGTACCAGGGTATGGTTCTTTGGCCTTATTAAAATTAGTTTATTTCGCAAAACTGCAAACAAAACTTTTTTTTTTGCATCACACGAGTTACATGATAAACTAATTGATGTTACCACTGGTGCAAACCATGAATGAACTTACTAATGTGTAATCTTAATTGCACTTCTTATTTAATGGAAACATCAGTGTCTCACATTACAGTCTCCAAGTAAGCCTCAGACTTCACACTAATCTATTCTGCAGGAAATAGAATTTATATATTTTTAATGCCATGTTCCAGTCCACACTTCATGTCAGTAGTTGATGGAAATGCTCCTTTTGTATTTTTACAACAACCATTAATAATATTAAGAAGCAGCCTCACACTACTGCACAAAAAAGATATACTATTTTGACCATGAAGGAAAAAAAAACATAGAGGCAAACAGTTATTTGTAATATGTAGTCTATATTGATTTAAACTGTTCACTTTAAGTTGGTGAAAAGAGTTGTACAAAGCCGAACAACGCTAAGCTCAGCAGGCTAATTGAATGAAAAAATGTTCTTGTGCTCTAAAACCGTAACAAACAGATTTACTGCATGGTTCTTTCATACTAAACAGACCCCTGTGCTTTATTTTGGTAAGTAGTGCTGTCATTCAAGCTTTGGCTAAGTGTTCATTGGAATTTACAATTATGAATTTAGATAAAATTGCAAAAAAAACAAAAAACAATTGCTATTTTAGTGAACCCCTTCTGCAGTCTTTGTCCCTGGCCAAAAAATAAATAAATTCAACACACACCCCTGAATATAAAGTTGGGGGGGTCATGACCCTGGATTAGCATGGTGCGATTTTACCACCACTCTGTGGAAGCGCCTCACATCAAGCATGAAGGAAGAAAAATGCCCTGCAACCTGCAAGAACATGTGAGCTTCTCCCTGAGTATTTATTTTATTTTCAGACAGTTTTGTTTCTGTTTGGAGGTTTATTCCTACTGTACTTAAAAAACATTGAATCAGTTGATGAACATATATTTAGAGGTTGATTGTAAGATGTCTACTCAGTATTTTGTCACTGATTCTTTCTGAATTATGAAGCTCAACTTTCAAACTTATTACAATTCACGAGTGACATATGTAAACACTTCTTTCCTCAGTCTCATGGTAATCAGACATTTACACACACAGCTTTTAAATTTGCAAATATAAATCTGAAAACTGTAGCATAGATATTTAATTAGTCTTCATCATAATAAAATATGGTCTCTATATTAACTAAGGGAATTAGTCAATATAAAATATACAATGTTCTGATTTTTATTTTGTTTAATGTTTGTTATTTTCCTTCTGCTTCATGATTATCTTTTACTTTTAGCAGATCTTTCCCACAAAATCACAAATACATTGCAAATTTTGATTTTAATATGAAATAATTAAAGGGGCAGTAAAAGCAGTAAATCCAGTCACATAGTGCCATTTCACTTCACAATCAAGTATTATGTTAACTTCAGCTGTTATAAAAATGTTGTATATATCAAATATGACTTAAAATAAATTTTACTTCCTAATTTAACATATTTAGCATCTTGAAATTGGGCCCCTGTGTCTTTAAAAACTCCTTCTCTTTCTGACACTCTGCCTTCAGGAAGTCATCCCAACATGGCTCCTCTATTAACACTTTAACAACATTTTTAGCAGCGTTGCACTGAGAAGTAGCTCCTATAATTAGCTACTTCCACCAGATGTTTGCTAATTGCTGCTGGCTAGTCTGAAGTGGCTGAGTGGGGGAGTCACAGAGAGAACTGTTCAACGAGGCAGAAACTCAAAAACTGCAGTGCTAAGGAGGAGCTGTGTCTTGATAGAGGAGTTAGGTCCACAGATGTGTTTTGCACAGTTGAATGGTTGCCAGGGGAGATTAAAGGATTTCTAAGACTTTTCAAAGCATTATGTGTAGCTTTGAAAGCATTGAGGTGAAACTCCAGGTATCTTTTTGATGAGAAAATAACATTATAACATAATGCAAATCTCAAATTCGATTTTACATAATATTGGCCCTTTAATATGTATATTTGCACAGGATTGTAAAAAGCTCATGCTAGTCCTACCAATTTGTGTATAACAAACAGAGAAACATGTTTCCCAGGTAATCCAGGAGGAGGGGTTTTAAGGTCTAGGGTTATAAGAGCTAGAGTCTGGGGCTTGCAGAGGTTTGCAGCTTTCCTGTCTACTGATGGAAACTGTGGAGGGAACAGAGCTGTGTGTTCCACAGCTAAACTCCTCCTGCAGGAAGCCAACACACTCCCGTTCCACAGTGATGCTGATTTATGTTCTGCTTTCTTCCATCTCCCTCATCACTGTGGCCCTTAACCTTCTGGTCATCATTTCCATTTCCCATTTCAGGCACTTACAGCGATCTAAAATTATTTGTTTGTATAAATACAAAAAACTGTTTCAGTAATGTTGTGTTTCATGGTCTAACATTTAGTTTTGTTGTCGCTATTAATCTCTTTTTTTAGCATACTGGTGTGAGTCCTTGCTATTCTGAAGTTCTCCTCTCTCCACAGGCAGCTGCACACCCCCACCAACCTCCTCCTCCTCTCTCTGGCCGTGTCTGACCTCCTGGTGGGCCTCCTGCTGATGCCGGTTGAAATCATCTACATAGAAGCCTGCTGGTTTCTTGGGAACATCCTGTGCACTCTCTATTACATTATAGATTACATCATTACCTCTGCTTCTGTTGCGAATATGGTTCTCATTGCACTTGACCGGTACTTAGCTGTCTGTGACCCTCTGCTTTACCCCACCAAGGTCACTAAGAGCACAGCGCAGGTCTGTGTGAGTCTGTGCTGGATCGGCTCAGTTTTTTACAGGCTTCTTCTTCTACATGATCATTTGGTAAAACCTGGAGTGTCCGTCTCCTGCTTCGGAGAGTGTGTGGTTGTCATTAGTAACATTGCAGGGACAATTGACATGATTTTCACCTTCATCATGCCCATCACTGTCATCATATGTCTGTATTTCAAAGTGTTTGTTGTTGCTTTGTCCCAGGCTCGAATGCTGCGTTCCCAAATTACAGCTGCAGCTGCCAAACCTGGCCTTGTAGCTGTGAGGAGAAATGAGATGAAAGCAGCCAGAACACTCGGTATTGTTGTAGTTGTGTTTCTGTTTTGTTTCTGTCCGTATTTTTTCCCAACCCTGGAAGGCACTGACACTGCGGTGAATGCTTCATCTGCAGCCTTTGAGATTTGGCTTTCACATTTCAACTCCTGCTTGAACCCTGTCATATATGCCTTCTTCTATCCTTGGTTCAGAAAATCTATAAAGCTCATTGTCTCACTTCAGATACTAAAGCCTGGCTCCTCTGATATTAAAATACTACACTGATCAGAGAGCTGAATCATTAAATGAAGTAGCATTTTAACTGTGTACTCTTGGTTATTAGTTTTAAAAAATGCATTTTTATTTATGATGAAAAAGATCCAAGAGGGATTTCTTCTTCTGCTTTTGAGTGAAAAAAATAAGTTAATAAAACAGCAATTAAACTTGTCTCCCTGTTTCAGCAAATGTTTAGCTGTGCAACAGACTTTAGTTTTGACTTTAATCTAAATCCCGGCCCGGAGATTCGAACCCAGGAGTTTGCATGTCCTCTCTGTGCATGCGTGGGTGTGTTTGCGTGCATGTGTGTTTAATGTATGGGTGATTGTTTGTCCTGTCTGTCTCTGTGTTGCCACTGGAAACAGGCACCAGCACCCGTCGCGACCACACTATGGATAACCATTATAAGATAATGGATGAATGTCCCCAAAATGTTTTACAACCCTGGTAGATTCAGATTTAAATGAATGTTTAAATTTAATAAACATGTTTATTCTGGCTCAAAGTAATAGTAGCATTTTGAAGAAACCCTGCCACAGCTCCATGAGAGGAGCTAAAGATTAAAGCGATGGCGAAGACGTCTAAGTCTTGAACCTCATTGGATTATTAACAACATCAATGGAAATGTGTAAAAAAGCTTGCTAGCAATTCCAAGAACTAAATCATCATGGGAATGCTAAAGAAACATTTACTGTGGTGTGTAAATGTGTTTACCTCCTTCCTGATTTTCTCTTTTTGTTCATGTTTGTCATGCTTCAGTGTTTCTGAAGATCAAACCAATTTAAATATTAAACACAACACAAGTAAAAAAACAAAATGGAGTGTTTATGGGAAGGTGTGTTTTATTAGGGGGAGGAAAAAAAACCTACATGCTCTTGATGAAAAAGCGACTCCCCTCTTTCCCATTAAAACATAACTGTGGTTTACAACTCTAGCTACACAGAGACTGGCACACCAGTTCTCAGTCAAGACGTCACTTTAACAGGATCTGTCTGACAAAATGATCCTCAAAAGCTAGATGTATGCAGAGATTCAGAGAAATTCAGGGACAAGTGAGAAAGAAAGTAACTGAGGTTTGCCAGCATGGAAAGGGTTGCCAAGTCATTTCTACAGTTTTGGGTTCCTGCGACCCACTGTGAGAGCCGTTATCCACACACAGTGAAAACATGGAACAGTGAAGAAGCTTCCCAGGACTGGATGGTTTTTACTGTCTGCCAAAAAGTTCTGAAGTGGCCTTAATCTGAAACCAACTTGGGTTCTACAGCAGGACAATGATCCAAAATGCAGCAGTAAATCCATGTCTGAATGGCTGAAGAAAGACAAAAGGAAGACTGTGAAGTGGCCTAGCAAAAGTCCTGACCTCACTTCTATTGAGATACTGTAGCATGACATTGTAAAGGCCATTCATGGTAGAAAACCCTCCAAAGCCAAAGTAGAGCCATTCTGCAATGATGATTGGAACAAAATTCCTCCACAGCTGGAAAAACTCACAGCAAGTTATTGTAAATGTTTGACTGCAGTTGCTGCTGCTGAGGTGGCCAACCTGTTATTAGGTTTAGGGGGGAATCACTTTTTCACACAAGACCAATTAGGTTGGGATTTTTTTTCTACTGTAATACTAAGCACCATTTTTAAAAACTATATTTTGTGTTTACTTGTCTGATTAATATTTAAAATGGGTTGATGTTCTGAAAAACTGAAGTGTGACAAAAAAAAAATCAGGAAAGGGGCTAGAACTTTTCACACCACTGTATATGAACCTTTTAATTTTAAAATGTGAATAGTTAGTCAGGACTACTTAATGAATTGGCCAATACTGGGGGTAATGAGTGATGAAAAACAGAATGTACATGTATATTTTGCTCCTTTGTAGATTTGTATCTGTTTTGTAGGTTCTAAAATGATTTAAATGTAACCACAAATCAAGCAAAACACACAACAGATTTAACACAGTAATTATTACACAAAGATGAAACCATATTGGGAGTAGTAACATGCAGAAATATTCAATTTTGCAGAGCCTGACAAGTTATACACATGTCCCATCTTTACTCATTAATGGATATGATTTCAAATGTAACTGAGTGACTTTACTCAAAACAAATTCAAGTAAAAGTAAAAGTTCAGGTTTTGTAAACAACTAAAAAGACAAATTAGACAAACTATAATTACAGCAAAAGATGTTAACGTAACGAATTACTTTCCACCCCGTATGGCTAAATTGTAGTTTGTTTCACTAGTGAAGTGCTTTTACTTTCTGCGCTATCCATACAGGGAGTGTATCATACAGGAAAATATTAATGTTTTTATTTGTTTTGGTTCCCACAATGAGCTCCTGATGATTTTCATCATAGTACCGGCAAGAATTTAAAACTACTTTCACCCATGGTGACATCACTCTCTCTTAATGGGAAGTCACCTGTTTTGCTGCTGGTGTTGGAGGGAAATGTTATTTGAAATGTTGTTGCCATGAATGACAGCATTTCAGTTCATTCTGACCTGGAAAGAATGCTTATGTGCATCTCTAATATTTTGTTGGGCCGCCTTTAGCTTTGATTACAGCCCGCATTCGCTGTGGCATTGTTTCAATAAGCTTCTGCAGTGTCACAAGATTTATTTCCATCCAGTGTTGCATTAATCTTTCACCAAGATCTTGTATTGATGATGGGAGAGTCTGACCACTGCGTAAAGCCTTCTCCAGCACATCCCAAAGATTCTCAATGGGGTTAAGGTCTGGACTCTGTGGTGGCCAATCCATGTGTGAAAAAGATGTCTCATGCTCCCTGAACCACTCTTTCACAATGTGAGCCCGATGAATCCTGGCATTGTCATCTTGGAATATGCCCGTTCCATTTGGGAAGACAAAATCCATTGATGGAATAACCTGGTCATTCAGTATATTCAGGTAGTCAGCTGACCTCATTCTTTGGGCACACAATGTTGCTGAACCTAGACCTGACCAACTGCAGCAACCCCAGATCATAGCACTGCCCCCACAGGCTTGTACAGTAGGCACTAGGCATGATGGGTGCATCACTTCACCTGCCTCTCTTCTTACCCTGATGCGCCCATCACTCTGGAACAGGGTAAATCTGGACTCATCAGACCACATGACCCTCTTCCATTCCTCCAGAGTCCAATCTTTATGCTCCCTAGCAAACTGAAGCCTTTTTTCTGGTTAGCCTTACTGATTAGAGGTTTTCTTATGGCTACACAGCTGTTCAATCCCAACCCCTTGAGTTCCCTTCGCATTGTGCGTGTGGAAATGCTTTTGCGTTCACAATTAAACACACTCCTGAGTTCTGCTGTTGTTTTTCTTCGATTTGATTTGACCAAACATTTAAGTAATCGCCGATCACGATCATTCAGGATTTTTTTCCGACCACATTTCTTTCTGGAAGATGATGGTTCCCCACCATCCTTCCAGTTTTTAATGATGCGTTGGACAGTTCTTAACCCAATTCTAGTAGTTTCTGCAATCTCCTTAGATGTTTTCTCTGCTTGATGCATGCCAATGATTTGACCCTTCTTAAACAGACTAACGTCTTTTCCACGACCACAGGATGTGTCTTTTGCCATGGTTGTTTAAGAAATGAGGAGTTACTCATTGCATCAGCTGGGGTTAAATAACTTGTTGCCAGCTGAAAGATAATCGCCTATGCAGCACTTATCCAATAGGAGGCTTGTACCTATTTGCTTAGTTAAATCCAGGTGGCGACTTTTTTTTTAGCCAGGCAGTGTATGATGGCTACAAGGCTGGAGTGGCTCTGAGCTGTGAGGACCACCAATTTCTTCTTCATGTGTATTTCTCTTCTGTTTTGTTCATGTTGCTCTTAAATAAGTCCCCAGCAGTTAGAGGTACTTACATTATTTTCCTTTCTCATTAGGTCCTTCCATTTGGTACCATGCGTGTGTTCATGTCACCTCAAACATGTACATAAGAAAATATTCTTCACTACTACATTTAGAGTAAAAACCCAAATCAAGTTAAAGCTTAAGATGGAATAAAATTAAAATAGTTATTTTGCAATTGTTTGTTATTGTTTGTGTGTAATTGCGTCATACACCGTACTGAGAAGGGGGAGGAGGAAAATAAGCAGGTCCTATAAAACAGTATTTAGTCAGACAGTCAGCAGACCACAGAAGCAGCTCAGCTGCTGTTTTCTCTCTGATGATGGAGGCTCTGAATGAAGCTGGGCTGTGCTTTCCACAGCTAATCAACACTTCCTGCAGAAGGACCCAGCACTTTCCTTCTGAGAACATTTTGCTTTACGTTATGCTGTCCTGCGTGTCTTTACTGACTGTGACTCTCAACTTGCTGGTCATCATCTCTGTCTCCCACTTCAGGCATTATCATAAACTGAAATAATGCATCACTGTGTATATTGTTTCCTGCTCTTTGTGTTGTCATCAGTGGGTTCATTACTAAATTGGTCTATATATATATATATATATATATATTTTTAGCTATGTAGTGTTTTTGGGTATTTGTCCAATTTCTAGACCATTATACAAACAGTTACTGCAGCTTAAGTGTAGTTCTGTTTTGTTTTGTGGTGTATGTCTCCTTTCTATTTGTGAAAATGTACAATTGTACATTTTGTATCACTTGTGACATGATGTTTGAAGTTATTGCTGTGCTGATTTTTGCTTTTCTTTTCTTCCAGGCAGCTCCACACTCCCACCAACCTGTTCCTCCTTTCTCTTGCTGTCTCAGATTTCCTTGTTGGACTGCTGCTGATGCCCATTAGAATCCTGCTGACTGGAGGCTGCTGGATTTTGGGAAGCCTCATGTGTTCTCTCTTTAACTACACCTCTTTTCTCCTCACATCTGCCTCAGTAGGAAACATGGTGCTCATATCAGTTGACCGATATATAGCCATCTGTGACCCTTTGAGTTACCATGTTAAAGTGACACAAAGAAGAGTTCAAATCTGTATCTGTCTGTGTTGGGGCTGCTCTGCATTTTACAATGGTGTGATAATGAAAGACCATTTGATAGATCCAGACAGATATAACTCCTGTTATGGGGAGTGTGTAGTTTTGATTGATTTTCTTGTACAAGCTTTTGATGTCGTATTCACATTTCTTACTCCTGTTACAGTTATTATAGTTCTGTACATGAGAGTGTTTGTGGTGGCTGTGTCTCAGGCTCGGGCCATGAGGTCTCAAACTGCAGCTGTCAGGATACAAGGTTCAGTTCGCATAACTGCTAAGAAGTCTGAGAGAAAAGCAGCTACAGTTCTTGGTGTTGTTGTAATTGTGTTTATATTTAGCTTCTGTCCTTATTTCTATCCGGCTTTTGCAGGACAGGAATTGTTGTCCAGTGACCTCCTTTCAAATTTTGGGATCTGGCTATTTTATTTTAACTCATGCCTGAATCCACTTATCTACGCTCTTTTCTATCCCTGGTTTAGGAAGTGTCTTAAATACATTCTAACTCTGGAGATATTGCAACCTGCCTCCTGTGACATTAACATACTGTGACATTAACAGAGAGGTATACATGAGTTGCAAATTTGCAAAAACAAAAAATGTTGCTGTTCATATTTTAATGATTTATAGAATAAAATATACAAAAAACACCCCAACAGTAAGTTATGCTTAGATGGATTTTATACCTTTTTGACAGGCAATACAATCTTCTGTCTGCCCAAGTAAAATGCACAAGTATTTCACACCATGAAATACATGTGTGAGTCAGATGTGTGACAAACATTTGTGTCTATTTATAAAGAATAAACATGTACATTTATCAAATTACTTAAGGGTCTGTGCTGCATAGTAAAAGAAGCCGTACACAGTAAAGTAGACATTTGTAATGATCATTGAGCAATAAATTGATGAAAACAATTCTGAAAGAAGCACAACTTTGCTTCACATGCAAAAGATCAGTGGCTCTCTAAAGAAGCAACTAATATAGATGATGTTTATAGCTGAGAAGAAAACAAAGCTATTGTTCTATATATATATATATATATATATATAAATTGTTTAGCCTTGATCTGAGACTTGACCTTTGATGCTGCCACCAAACTGGGGAGGTTTGAGTTTTCTGCTAATATCAGATGCAGAGACAGAAGATTGTTTTCCTCACAGTCAGAGAAAATGTTCAGCTTCAAAATGATCTCTGCATTTGGAACACAGAATTTGGATTGGACATGATATTGGACCTTGGGCAGGCGTGCCTGGCGTGAGAAATCAGGTCCAAGGCCACAGTGAGATAATAACCTTTGTGTTTCATATGTTCCCTGAGGCTGATTAAGTTTTTCAGAAGAACAGGGGAGATGGTTATTTTTATATGAACATTGTCTGCAGAGGACTTGATAGTAGACAGTTGCCAGATGTGCTGTTGAAGCTGCGCCGAACCAGTTCTCTGTGTTTGTGTGTAGGTGTGTGCATATAAAAAGCTTGCTTGCATTCTCTGATGTTACTATCACTACCCGAGAGACTTCAAAATGCTGTTATGCCTTCTGAGTAAACTACACAAAGACAGATGCAAATTTCTCTGTCACTTTATTGATTCAGTGTCTTCATCTAGAATAGAACATTTCCATAACACTTACTGCTGCAGCAACTTAACAGAGCCCAGTGGTATTTTTCTAATTAAATTGTACATGTCATCTTTCCCTAGAAATGTCATTGGGAAGATCGGTGCCTTTCGGAGAGTCTTTTCACAGCTTGAACAACTTGAATACACAGACATTCAGCACTAATCTGGAGACTAACTTGAGCTTCAGCTTGAACAGCTTCCTATTTGATGAAAAGAGAGTAAGGCAGAGGTTCCACAGCATTCCTGAGGTCTTTGCACACAGTGACCTTGACTTCGGCAGGGCTAATAAAGTTAAACACCAGATTATGCATTCTGATGGCACGCCTTTCAAAAACAGGGCAAGCCCTATCCATCCTAATGATCGGGAGGTTATGCCTTCTGTAAGCAACTGCAAGAGCTACAGCAATCTGGAGTTAGTCAAGAGTCTTCTTCACCCCCTTCTTCTTCTATATGTAGTGGTAGAGAGAGGAAAAGAATGAGGATGTCTGCCTCTGTATTCATTACAGGACACATAACCTCCAGACTGTTAAGGATGCTTATTCACTCCCAAATGAAGAGGAGACATTCACCTCAAATGGATCCAAGTAGTTCTCAGTCATTGATGTAAAGTATAGTTATTAGCAGATTGAGGTTGAAGAGTCGGACAAGGGGACTGTCAGGGAGACAGTCAGAGCAAATCAGCAGATATATCTCCTGTACAGTCGATATGTCTGTCAATCTGGCAATTTCCTGAAAGTAGAAGCACATAAATTTTTGGATTTAAAATTAGTAGGACAGTGTTTTCAATCAGACCTCAGGTCATCCATCTTTCAAGCAGCCGACAAGCAGGCCGCAGATATCCATGTTACTAAAAATCACTGATGGCAGTTTTTCTGCGTAATGATATACAAATTAATGAACATTGTCCCTCACACATTTAGCACTTGGAGGCAAGAATTCACATTGACATTTTGTTCTCCTTTATAAGAGATGTTATACTGAGAAGAAATGCAAAACTCAAAGTGTTTTCTCCAACATTTACCCAGTCTGAGTCATAAGTGTTGACGGCCAACAGAACAATCCCATCCTGCCTTAAAGTCTTTAATTTAATATAGAGAAAGCATAAAAAATTCAGAATATTACCCTCAATAGCTTCATGTATTCAAGGTTTTAAGCAATCTTGGGCACAGAAGACCTGGGAGGGAGTGCAGTTATGTCAGCCATATTAATTTTGAAAGACTTACATGACAGACATGTATGTTTCAGCCAATGCAACCAATACACTACTTTTGAAAGGGGGAGGAGGAAAATAAGCAGGTCCTATAAAACAGTATTTAGTCAGACAGTCAGCAGACCACAGAAGCAGCTCAGCTGCTGTTTTCTCTCTGATGATGGAGGCTCTGAATGAAGCTGGGCTGTGCTTTCCACAGCTAATCAACACTTCCTGCAGAAGGACCCAGCACTTTCCTTCTGAGAACATTTTGCTTTACGTTATGCTGTCCTGCGTGTCTTTACTGACTGTGACTCTCAACTTGCTGGTCATCATCTCTGTCTCCCACTTCAGGCATTATCATAAACTGAAATAATGCATCACTGTGTATATTGTTTCCTGCTCTTTGTGTTGTCATCAGTGGGTTCATTACTAAATTGGTTTATATAGTTTTTTTTTTTTTTTTTTTTAGCTATGTAGTGTTTTTGGGTATTTGTCCAATTTCTAGACCATTATACAAACAGTTACTGCAGCTTAAGTGTAGTTCTGTTTTGTTTTGTGGTGTATGTCTCCTTTCTATTTGTGAAAATGTACAATTGTACATTTTGTATCACTTGTGACATGATGTTTGAAGTTATTGCTGTGCTGATTTTTGCTTTTCTTTTCTTCCAGGCAGCTCCACACTCCCACCAACCTGTTCCTCCTTTCTCTTGCTGTCTCAGATTTCCTTGTTGGACTGCTGCTGATGCCCATTAGAATCCTGCTGACTGGAGGCTGCTGGATTTTGGGAAGCCTCATGTGTTCTCTCTTTAACTACACCTCTTTTCTCCTCACATCTGCCTCAGTAGGAAACATGGTGCTCATATCAGTTGACCGATATATAGCCATCTGTGACCCTTTGAGTTACCATGTTAAAGTGACACAAAGAAGAGTTCAAATCTGTATCTGTCTGTGTTGGGGCTGCTCTGCATTTTACAATGGTGTGATAATGAAAGACCATTTGATAGATCCAGACAGATATAACTCCTGTTATGGGGAGTGTGTACTTTGGGTTGATTTTCTTGTACAAGCTTTTGATGTCGTATTCACATTTCTTACTCCTGTTACAGTTATTATAGTTCTGTACATGAGAGTGTTTGTGGTGGCTGTGTCTCAGGCTCGGGCCATGAGGTCTCAAACTGCAGCTGTCAGGATACAAGGTTCAGTTGGCATAACTGCTAAGAAGTCTGAGAGAAAAGCAGCTACAGTTCTTGGTGTTGTTGTAATTGTGTTTATATTTAGCTTCTGTCCTTATTTCTATCCGGCTTTGGCAGGACTGAATTTTTCATTCAATGATTTTCTTTCAGCATTTGGGATCTGGTTATTTTATTTTAATTCATGCCTGAATCCACTTATCTACGCTTTTTTCTATCCCTGGTTTAGGAAGTGTCTTAAATTCATTCTAACACTACAAATCTTGCAGCCCAGCTCCTGTGACATTAACATACTGTAGATATAAGAGCTGCAAATTAGCTAACAAAATGTTGCTGTTCATATTTTGAATAAATTAAAGGAGAAATGACAAAATACACTAACAGTAAGTTATATCTGAATTCACTTTAGACATTTTGAACAGATTATCTACGTATGTAGATAATGCTTTTAAAACTTTGTTTCATTTTGTTGTTGCACAGTGGTGAAGTTTGTAGCATTGTTTCTTTGTAGCAAGAAAGTCCTGGGTTCGATTCCCGACCCGGGATCTTTCTGCATGAAGTTTGCATGTTCTCCCTGTGCGTCCTTAGGTGTACATAGTTGTTTGTCGACCTGTCCAGCGTGTACCCTGCCTTTAGCACGAACTGTCTTTTTTGTGTGTGTGTGTGTGAAAAACATAAAGAAAGTATAATGTGCCATAAGGGAATCAGAACTGTTGTGCAATAAGGATTGCAGAAATGTTTGGCATATGTAACCATTATTAGTTATGACCATTAAATTATTTATGAAAGTGTTCATAGCTTAAGACATTTTTATTTTTAGGCAAGTCAAGGCACCACGTGACTATCAGGAATCATTAGCCATCCACAGTCAGTCTCTCTCAGGTACTGCCCTGGAAATATTCCTCATGCTTTGTTTGTCATGGTTTCAGAGAGTTTTGGGGGCCACAAGTGGATTCAAGGACAGACAGTCCTAAGATTTCTGACTTGATTCTACCAGTCAAGTATGGTTAATCACTAGGCATTGAATGGTTGTCCAAAAGGTCCTAAAAAGAAACAGCATACAAATTACTTGATTACTGCCAATGCGTGCAGCAGGTGGATTTAACCCCCCAGGAGAGGTGGTGAATTTTACAAACAGGCATTAAGGCACACCTGAATGACTGTCATGGGAGATTTTAGGATTTACACGGAACCAAAGTGTTGCATGAATGATTCAAACCAACACTTTGGGTATGTTTGATGAGGGAATGACAGAAAAAGATGCTCACTCTTTGTGGCTCAGGCTGAGGTATTATTCCTTTTTCTCAGAGTGATATGTTTCTCTTTGTCTAGTAGCCGTTCCACTGCAGCTCAGTAGGTTTTTTCTTGTGTCATGTTTCTAGTTTCACTCTGAAAGTAGGCCAACAGAAATGGACACATGGATGTAAGTAAAGAGGGTTTATTTTGTTTGTCTGGTGGACTGGGGTTCTGAAGGAGCTGCAGGGTAATGTGGGTTTGTAAATAACAGGCTGAGTCTGAAAAGAGGGAAAGGATGAGTGGCGCTTTACTAGCTGGAGGGAAATGATCCGCAGGGAGGCGAGTAGATGTTACAATCTTAGTTCACGCTTCTTACCAGCTGGTGGCGGTAGTACATTATTAAGTTGTTACCACATACTTACATACCACAAGAAGAAAAACACAAGCGAGAAGAAGAATCTTTTGCATAACAGCTGATGCGTTGCTATATCATTTTTAAAAAGCTGTCTTTCATTTATTTACGATGTTTTTAGACTAAATAAATGTTAGTATAAGGCGGTGACTGATTAGAAGCGATAGAGCCTCTTGGTGTGAGAATATTGACGGTAAGTAAAGCTGTGGCCATTAGAAACAGAGGAAGCTTGTTTAGTTGTGAGGATCTTTAACGTAAAGGAATTTGAAAAGAAGCTTTATTGATAGCTGCCATATACATATTGGATTTTGTATCATGTTTAAGTCTGAGACTGCAAACATATTTAAGACTGCAGACTTAATATGTCTGCAGTCTTAAATATGTAGACTGTGTATTGCAAACATACTGCAAACTGTTCCAGTCACAAACAGTTTGCAGTTACAAAGGCAGAAATAATGCCTTTGTAAAATAAGCGCAGACAGTATGAATTGTAAAGGTGCTTTTCTGACTGAATGTTGACGCTTCCGGGACGCAGAAATTGATCGTTTCTCACCGAATTCAAATGACTGAAGGAGCAGCTCTCCATGTCAACATGCCTTTCAGAAACCTGTTAATTATCATTAACAAAAAACACCGGCTGCAATTATCCAAAAGCACAAATAAAGTATTTAACGTGAATCATAACTTTCTCTCAGTGTTTATTATTCAGAACTTTCTTCATTATGTAACAAACTATAGTCCCTTTCTGCCTGGATTTCTTTGTCGTAGTACACAAAATTATTTGCGTTTTTGCTTCCAGATACTAAGTTAGGTAGAGATTATTTATTTTATTATTGCACAAAAACAAATTTTGTTGAGAATCAAATTGGAGACATCGGGATCATTTGGAATATTTGATCGATAATGCTACGGTTAAATAATTACATTTCAACAAGTCTAATCCTTTGTGGTTCATCATACTGTATTTCAAATACTGAAATACAGTATCTGAAATACAAATACTGTATTTAATTTTGTAATTTAATTACAAAAGTTTATTTAATTAGCTAATTAAAAGCAATTTAATTAGCTTTTGTAATTAAATTGCAACAAGTCTAATCCTTTGTAGGTCATCATACTGTATTTCAAATACTGATATAAATGTGCTGTTAAAATTCAACGGGATGCCATTCAGATTCTGACCACCAGATGGCATTAAAGAGTAAGCAATCTAAGTAAATAGAGATTTATTTTTAGAGCATTTTTCTTTGCAAGGTATTTTAAAATGCAAAATAAAGCTGATGTATATGACAACAATTACAAAGACCCTCAATGAATGCAGTCAGCAGTTTTCTGACTTCTGACTGAAGTTATCTGAATCAATAATCCTTACCAGTAATAGATGGGATTGGGTTTGTAATTTAATGACGAGCAAGGAAGCACCAATAAAAGAGCTGATGATTAAAATCAGCAAACAATTTATTAGTTACCTCTGGCTATTGAGCAGAAGATCAAACACCTAAAAATTGAGATTTATTTCAGTTCAATAAATGCATTATAACTTTTTGCCTCATTTAAAAAGTAAAAGCTTTATTTTGATTAGAGTTGCTGGTTGGGAACAAGTACCTTGATGCGGAAATGGCAATAATCTTAATCTTAATTTTGCTCCCAATAGAAAGCCATTTTAAATATAGATGGTCATTTAAAAGATAAATTAAAACACCTGCTGAATTCTATAGAATAGTGATATCAATATTTTATATCAGGAAGATTGTGTGCAAATTGATCAGTTTTCAATATTATTTTTTTTTTTGCAAAATGATGTGTTTTTGATAAGAACCATGCTCATTTGTCCTCAGAATGAGACCCTTTCTCACTTAGTGGAATCATTTCTAGATTTCTGAAATCTGCATATTTGTTTTCCGCTGTATAAATAGTGGGGATGCACTGATAAATCCGCCCTGATTTCTTAATTTTGGTTGATCGGCAGTCAAGCTCATACTTATTACATTGTTACTGATCTAATCTACCTTCATAAAGGTCTGAAAATCAGCCTCTGTCCCCTTTTGCTCTGCTGTAATAGAGGGCTGATTGGCTGACCTGCCCACCAGGTCACTTCTGCACATCTGCATTCAGAATAGTCACCACACTGTTTTCAATGAAAAATCTGTACTGGCTTTTTAAAGATTTGTAATCAGCCAGAAAGCTGCAGTCCCAATGAGTAGACAGCCACCAGGATTATCTCAGTTATTATTTTACTTTACATGCATTCATATTCATATTATTTTACCAATATAAAGATTTTCTTTCTCCTCTAAACTGCTGTTTACATTCAGGTAAATCTCTCAGATGGATGTGAGCATAGCCGTGTCTCTGATCCGGGGTCAGATGGGCACGGTGGTGGAGCGAGCAGTGAACACGGCGGTGGAGACGGTGCTGGCCGAGATGCTCAAAGTGGTTGGAGTGAAGTTTGAGGAACTGAAGGCTCAGGTGGTGGTGATGAAGAGGGACGTCATGGCGCTGCAGAGGGAGAAGGCCCTGAAAGAGAAGGAGAACGACAACATCCGAGCCAAGCTGCACTACACCGAGCTGAAGCTCAAGTACTACAGGCAGGGAGTGGAGGAGGAGCTGCAGCAGAGGGCATCAGCCTCCGCGCTGATCCGTGTCCAGCCGCCCGCCTTCACCCGCATGCAGAGGGGGAAGGCAGAGCTGCCTGTACCCCGTCCAGCTCACAAGTCTGCAGAGGAAGTACTGTTTAGCAGCAGCCAAGGTGTGAACATGTGAGGTGTGTATGTTTTGCCTCAGCGCCTTCAGAGTCTCATTGCTCGCTTCGGTTTTGTTCCCAGAATGCACCTCGTCAGATAGCACAAGCAGACGAGCAGTCAGAGTTTGCTGTCCTTCAGATGCGACGAGCTCCGACTCATCGGACCTGCTGCTTCCACTCACACTCACTGTGGGCGAGTCTGTGGACAGCAGCGCAGGTACAGCGCAGTAAATTGTCCCAGAACTTATTGCGATAAACGATAATATTGTTTTGAGACCATTTTCAAGTTGTGTACTAGAAATAATGGCATAGAAATGCAAGAACACGTTCTCAAGGATCAATAAACTTTAAATTCTAATGAATATCTAAACAGTAGAACTGGAAGACATTTGAAATATCCAAAATAAATACAGAAAACCAAGAAGACCAAAACACCAGACTGAAGACTTTTATCATTCAGTTTTTGATAAAAAGAGAGAGAAACGAGAAAAACAATAAATCAAGTGTTGGGTAAATTGTATTATTAGTAATTATCAAATATTTGTTGTATCATGTAGCCTTGTAGTTACATTTAGATAATGTTTCTGTGTGTTAAATAACTTTGATTCTTTCTTGAGACTTCCCTGGGAAATAGGGGTGACAGCTACTCTCAGCAGCTGTTGCCCTGCAGGACTTCCTACAAGACAGAGGTGTTAGTTGCTCCCAGCAGAGTTTTACAGTCCTGCAATAAACTCTGCTCTGTGCCAGCTTTGAAGCTATACAACGTGTCCTATTTGACGCCGTGCCTGGAGCAAGAAGGATTTAGATTGTAGATAACATGTGTTTAGTTTAGTGATTGTCTTTTAGCACTGCAACTAAAATGCTTTGACCCCACCCCATAGAGTTGCAGTGCTCATTGTGAGAGGGATCCTAAGAACAATAAAAGAGAGGAACAGACAGATGTGTTTCAGAGCAGGTTGGAGATTTGTAACTGAAAGCACATCTCTGTCTGCTCTCCTCGCGAGAAACAAAGAATCTAACTCTCTTGTCTTTCCTGTGTTTGTTTAATAGGTATTTAGACCTGACATCAAGCAAGTGAAAATGATTGAGTTCTTTTCATTTATCATGTGATTAATTGATTTATTGTGACAGGCCTAGGCATAGGAGGTATATATGCTGCTGCTGCACACCGCTCTGCTGAACGATGCATTTCTCCACCTGTAGTTTCTCTGATGTGAGCTGAAGTTTGTCTAATGGTCAGACAGGATCTGGACTAAAACCTCTTGTTTCTTATGCAGTTTTATTTCATCACTCAGTGCATGATGGACCTCAGAGGGAGGATGTGGACCAGGTGGAATGGACCGTCACCATGCAGCCTACAACAGAACGATGTGCCGAGGCTCCTGATTCCATTAGGACCCTGACGTTGTTGTCAGGGAAACAGCCAGCGCCTGTCCCACTGTCCCCAGAGGTTGACAGCTCCATGCTGCCCTCTTTTGCTCCAGAGGTGACAGCACACATCCAGTAATTAGCTCATGTTTTGTTTTAAGCTGGACAGGAAAAGGTTTACCTTGGATTGAAACCAAATATTTACATCTACAAGAAGAGATGTGGCCTTTTTGAGGTTTTGCTACTAAGGTTTATATCAGTATAGGGTTACCATTATCTCTGTTTGGTAAACCAAAAATAATGAGAGAACATTTTTATGGTGTTTTCACACCCAATAGTCCAGTTGACTCAATTAGGGACCAAAATTGCAATATTTGTTCTATTTTCAGCTGGAATGTCTCACCTTCTCACTGCATTGGGTCAAAAAAACAAACCTTTTGAGAAAACCTGTTCCCCTCCTTGCATGTGGTGGCGTTGCACCAAGAACCACTGAAAGAAGCAACATAAAAAACTCTGAAGAAGACTTCACCAAATACAAACAAGAATGGAGTAGATTTTAGCAGTTGTAGAATTTCTCCTTTGTCTTTGGTGAGAGACCATGACCCAATTCGCTCGCTAGCGCTAGCCTTGTGGTTTTGTTGTGGTTGTATTTACCCAGAATGCCCTGCTTCTTGCTATTGGTATTGGCTTCTTGCTATTGGAGCGGTTTCCAGTCCATTTGGCGTTCACACATTCATTTGAACCACACCACAGAGTTCACTTAATCAAACCAAGACTGAAGTCTGAACTCTGGTCTTAACCAGAGTAATTTTCTTCAAACAACTAGGGAGTAGAAATGTACTCAATTACTATTACAATTTACTATAGTAAATGTAATTAAGTAAATGTAACAAGTCACTGCCCAACTCTGATTCTAACTGATGTTGAACTGGAAAGTTTTGGGTGGATTTAATGTCAGTCAGCGAGAATAAAAGGTAGATTTTTTTTTTACAGTGGATGATAATATCTGGTTTGAAATGTATTTGTTGCTTAGTGTTCGACAGTTTCAATAAATAAGAAAAACATTTACATAGCTCAAGCCATTCTGACATTAATGTTGGGTAATTCAAAAAGAAAAGGTGCCACAAAATACCTGAGTCAGTGTTGCAGGTGAGCTTTGTTTCATCTGAGTCTGAAGTGTTCTGCTTGGAACACCTGTGTGTTTTTCTTTGGTCATACTACTAAATTACAGTACATTATTCACAGAAATACTTAAGGATTCAAATTAGAATCTTGAAAATTTCCTCAGATGGTGCTGATTGTCTTCAGGTGAAGCAGGAGGTCCAGCTGTCACAAAAAGAAGAAGAGGAGGAAGAAGAAGAGGAGGTGATCTGTATTAAGGAGGAGCCAGCAGAGGAACAGGAAGTGATGGCCACCCTGCTGCTGGACTGCCAGGTGCAGCGCGGTCCACCCCCACAGCCAGAGGTGACCAGTAGTCCCTGCTCACTTATTTACTGTTGTGGAGGGAATACAAATCCAAATTTACATGCATTTACATTTACATACTGCGGCTGTAACACCGGCTGTGTTAGAAATCATTCTGCTTTGGTTTTTAGATTGACACAGTTACGTTTTGTGATTCCGTGATCAAAATTTTCCTGTAACTTCACATGTAGTGCTGTTTGTAGGAACACTCCCATCACCTCACCAACTGCTACAAAGCTGTGGGAGGATGATGGGAGGAGATTATGGCATGTGGTAGAAGGACTAACTCCAATTCAAGGTTTGTCCCCTTGTGGTAACACTATGTACTGCAGTAGAAAGTAAATTTGGAAATAAATACCAATAATCACGTTCATACCTGGTGATGTGCGGTGTCACCGCACATTAACACACAAACGTCCTCAGATGCAGTCCATCGTCACCAAAGTGAAAACCAGTCAATAGGATGTAGATTTTCTTTCTTTCTCCTCCTGCAGACCCCAAGGAGGGCGGCCGAGCCAACACGACCGTCAGCAGGTCAGATCCACCTGGGATCTGATTTCAGCCCAGCTGGATCCTGCATCTGTGAGTAGATCTCTGTGTGTGTGTTTTGATTAGATTAAATTTATTTATTATCACTGCACAGTAAACAATACTACTGGAGTAAAAATCTCACATTACATCTACATTATCACATTATAAACATAATACTGGACTAGGCAGAAGTATGATCTGTAAAAAATAATCTTCCATAATGGAAGGAACAATGTTGTGTGTTCCCTCTCAGATACTCTGCCTCAGTTGGCCGGCTCCCTGCCCTCTGCTGCAGCCTTGCAGCCCGGCGGTCTGCCCCGGCAGGCGGTGCGGCCCTGGACCAAAGACCTGAGTCTGTACGAAGAATACAAACTGCGGCGGAACGAGCTGCGGAGGAGAAACCTGAACAGGCGGCGGGAGCTGGAGAAAAGCTTGCCTCAGCCGCTGCTGGCAGACCTGGTCAGTTAGCTTTTTAATCCTGGGACAAATATGGTTTTTATGCTCTGGAAACGTCGTACTGGATTATGATGAGGCTATGTCGTTGAAGGTGCGTGAGCGTCGAGAGAAGACCAGGCTGAGGGTAGCCAGGTGGAGAGCCAAGAGGAAACTGCAGGCCTGTCTGAACCAGACTCAGGTTAGTCCAAACTGGCTTCTTACACTGTGGACACATCAGCTGTCCTGCACACAAACAAACTTCTAAATATGAATTTGTTTATACTGTTTCCAGATTTGGATGTAGGTGGAAAAATGTTTTCACACACAGTTTTCAAGCTAAATGATTTATCCCAGCTTCTCTCTGTGTAACTGGCCTGTTAGACAAAGGTTCCTCATTTAAACCTCGTCCACAATCTACGTTCTCTTTACACCATCAGTGCTCCGTGTGGCTGGGACCAGACCTGTTTAATGTATTACTGAAAATTACAAAATAAAAGCCTCAATATGCCCCTCAGGTTAATAATATTAGCCTGCATTATCTTTTTCTCTAGCATTAGCCTTTTAGCTTAAATAAGCTATTAGCTATTTTCCTGACTTATTAGCCATGTCTAGTATACTGAATGGAGGAAGTCAATTATAGACAACATCCTAGTGATGTCCCACATGCTACTGATAGCAATCACGCTAACATTAGCATTTTCGCTAATTTTAGCTGATACATTTACTTTATCATCCTGAATGGTGCATGTCCATGTTAGTCAACATTCTTGTGATTCTCCTCATACTATTTTAGCTTTCTTTAGCATTGATGCTGATTTTTAGCATCAGAACGCTGGGTCCAAACCACGGGCACACTTTGGCAGGCCCCGGTTAAATTTCTTCAGGAATTTTCTAGTATTGTGTCTAATGTTTTCATTTCCGCAGCGTACAGAACGAATGTGTTGGAGTGGGTTGTTTACAACCCATCAAATATGGAGCGGCAGCATCATTTCTTTGGGATCATTCTTTATTCTTTACTTATGCTAACATGTAAAATTATTAAACCAAAATTATTTCTTTGTAGCTCTTCTCCAAGTAGGCAAAGTTTCTTGTCACATTTTACAACAACACCAGCAGCAAATGCCTGTAAGTTACATTTAATTTTACTTTTAAGATCTTTTTAAGTCAAGTATGATTCAAATGTTTAAGCCTGATGGAATGATAAAAAACCTACTTAAATTGATGATTTTAATATACTATTGTCAATCTAAACTTAATATTTAACTATTAAAATCCCTGTTTTAACCCCCAGCCTCCTGAAATATAAACTTCTGACGTCCGTCATGATTAATCATTCGCCTCAAATGATTAAGTGACGCAGTTGCAAAGGGTTAATAGTTTGAGTCATTCAGAACTGATCTGACCATTTCCATAGCAACGATCAGAAGCAAGACATTCCTGAGATTATGAATGCTTCCATCTCAAAGCATCAGGTATTCTACAAGCAACTCTTTGACTCTCAGCACAATGTTTTTCAACTATTTTTAGGATGGAAGAGGTCTTGACCACCATGTTTTTTCCCCTGACTTTTGGGGCCAGATATTTGATCACCACAGGAGTGAGGAAAGTTTTTAAGAAACTGCTTCCGGGAATCACTTTTGAAACAAGCAGCTATCGGGACGAATGCACGGAGTACGACGATTTTGATGCCATTCTTTTCAACCCTTCCCTGGCTGGGGAAGATTGCTCAGAGAAACAACTTAGCTCTCAGGACGAGTGCAATATCGTCTCTGAGTACGATATTTTCGATTCGTATGTTTTTGATTTTTCTCCAGCTAGAAAGCAGCAAACTTCCCTGAGGACGTTTGCTGTGAGATTTCAGATGATAATATCCTTGATTTCCTTGAAGAGGATATTGTAGTAGGGAACGATTCCTCCAATTCCTCCATTTCCTCCGATTCCTCTGATTCCGCCGATTTTCATGATCAGGATTTCTCCTTATCAGGCTCTAGTGAGAGTTATCACATATTTCTGTCTGGAAAGACATCTGGCACATCCTGGCACATAGTAGCGTGGCACTCTCAGGCTGCTCAGGTCTTGGAGGGATACTTTCCATGTTTCCCATGTGTCCATTTTGTCTGCAGGGAGAGGAGCATCCCAGTTTTCAACTCCATTTGAGAGTTCACGTAGCAAAAGCCTGCCTTTTATTGTGACTGGAGATGCAAGTCCCAAGGGGTCGAAGATACTGTTAATTACTGAGAGAACCCTGCGGCGGTTGTAGGGTTTGTCATTAACAGCTACCTTGAATATGAATGAGTCAGTGTTTATGTCCCAGCACATTCCTAGGCTTCTCTGATCTGGTAGTGGGTCATCACCAAGACTCAAATCTTTGATGCCAGAGGCCAGATCTTCTGATTTGAAGGCTTGCATGACTCAGACACTGTTTGAGGCAATTTTGTGGAGCTTGAGGTTGGACTCAGCCAAGGAGTCACATGTTCGCTTGAGCAGGTTGATGGCTGCTGATTCAGTGGGAAGCGAAATCAATCCATTATCCACGTAGAAGTGTCTCTCAATGAAGTGTCTCATATCTGTTCCAAACTTTGTCTTGCCTTTCTGAATGGCTCTTCGTAGGCAATAGATGGCTACCGCCGGTGACGGGCTGTTACCAAAAACATGCACCCGCATACGGTACTCCTGGACCTCCTTTGACAAGTCATTGTCCTTATACCACAAAAACCTCAAATAATCTCTGTGGTCTGGTGAGACGAGAAATCCGTAAAACATTTGCTGGATGTCAGCAGTGGCTGCAACGAGCTCATTCCTAAACCAAATCAGCACACCAAGGAGGGCATTATTAAGATCTGGGCCCGTTAGCAGTACGGAGTTGAGTGACACACCACACTGCTCTGCACTAGAGTCGAAAACAACCCGTATCTGAGGGTGCTTCTGGGGATGGTATACCCTGAAAATGGGAAGGTACCAGCATTCAGTGTTGTCGACGGTGGGTGAAGCGATCTCTGCATGATGGTTCTTGAACAGCTTGTCCATAAACTCTGAGAACTGTTCATTCATTTGGGGTTTGTTGTTTAGGTTACATTTCAGTTACCTGAGTCTAGACAGTCTTGATCTCTGTCATTTGGAAGTGGCCAGCGAGGGGACTTGAACGGTAAAGGAGCAATCCAGTTGTTGTTTTCATCCTGATGAACTTCCTTTTCCATTATCCATAGGAATGTTTCATCCTCAAAGGATAGGGCACGCTGGTTGTCAGTCTCTGTGCGCTCAAAAATTTTCTCTCCAAGCTTTTCTTCTGCTGCATGAAGTTTTGAGCTGTGTTTAACCAAGTTATTATTGTGCTCCCAGCCGTAGCATGGTTTTTCTTTGAGGCTGATGCTGTTAGGACAAGGAGTAAATTTGAGATGGACGTCAGTTGGACAGAATGTGCGTTTTGTAGATGTTGACAGTTGGCTTATGAGCGTTGAGGCATACTTCCCCCACAATTACCCAACCCAGATCCAGACACTGGGCAAAGGGAGCGCTGGGGGGTCCATTTACTTGTTTTCGGGATCGTAACATATTCAGTTTCAGACCCACGGTGACTCACGTCTCCACCTCTCCCACCAGTCAGTTCTTTATCTCTCAGTCATTCCAAACCTTTCATCGTCCCAACAATTTTACTCTGATCAACTCTTTCTTATCTCGATTTCTGTCACCCTTTATTTCCTCTAGGTGGGGCCTGCCCATAGCAATGCATGAGGAGAGCAGTGACTGACTTCTTCCATCACCGTTAATGCGGCTCGTACCGTTGCGTCCCCACCCACAAAAGTGGTATCAAAATGTACGGCTCGATGCCGGGAGGGGAGCTATTACTTTTGGTGGCAATCGGAGTTACGATGGCGACGTAAAAAGCGAAAAACGTGCAAAATTTCCAACTGCCGAAACGCAGAGTGTAACTGACACAAACTGCCACTGCGTTAGTGTGAAATGAAGTGTATTTTTGACCCCAAAACAATTTTGAAATCGCCGTCACGCCCACAAATATCGTACTATCGATATCAAATTCCGTCATGACATTGATACGCATGCCTGCTCCGGTAAAATGTTTTCGAAATTTCTCTAGGTCTTACTGTTTTCTGACGAGGTGCTTCAGAGCGAAATCACGCACCAGGGTAACTGACAGATCTCACTGAATCACTTCCATGTATTTCTGAAAAATTTCAGACCTCGGCGGACAACATTTTTGTCTCATCACTGTTGTTACTGTGAGTGAGGTTGAGATATGAATCGCAGGACTATCGGAGACGACAAATAGCCCTCTAATACCCTTCAAACGATTTTCGAATATGTATCACGGTTCCCGAATGGGAAACAGTTGTTTGGACTGCTTTTTTCAGTCAAACTGGCTGGCTCAAACAGATAGAATTCTGTCAGCTAATTCTGTCAATTAGTATTTCTAACTGCTCCTCTTACTGTGTACTTCTCCGTTGTCTGCAGTAGATGTAGAAACAGCAGCGAGGTTTGATTTTCTACCGTTGAGTCTCAATAAATTAGACAGACATGCTTCATTACCATAGCAACAGAACAAGGAGCAGGGCAGAGCGGCTGATTAGGACTACAAAAACGCATCACTATAGTTCTAACTATTACAGAACTACAACATGGCAGAACTGTCAGTTACTACAGAGGAATGAGCCTGCCTTTAGAATTTACTTGTGTTTTGGGCATTTTATAACTGATTTTAATCAACCATTGTTACACACAAGGTTAGTGTGGCCATTTAAAATTAAGCTTAATGAACATTTCAAAATAAAAGCCTTGACATTTTCTACATCAGGTAATTGCTGTTTTGGAAATTATATAACTGATTTTAACCAACCAGTGTTACCCATGGGATTAGTTTGGACATTTAAAATGAAGCTTACTTAAAATTTCTAAATAAAAGCCTTAATACTCCCCCCTGGTTAATGCACCGCCATAGGCGGTGCAATAATATTAGCCTGTATTATCTTTCTCTCTTAGGTCAAGTGCATTAGCATTAGCCTATTCCCTAAAATAAGCTTTTAGCTATTTTTCTTACATATTAGCCATGTTTACATCACTGAATGTAGGAAGTCAATCTAAGAAAACATTCTAATGATGCCCTACATGCTACTGACAGCATTTAGGCCTACATTAGCATTTGGCTAATTTTAGCTTGTACACTAATTTCAACATACTGAATGGTGCAAGCCCAGGTTCATCAACATACTTGTTACTCTTCACGTGCTATTGATTACATTACAACTTTCTTTAGCATTGATGCTAATTTTTAGCATGAGAACGCTGGGTCCAAACCGACGGGCACACTTTGGCAGGCCCCAGTTAAATTTCTTCAGGAATTGTCTAGTTGATGTATTAGACCTCTTAAACTGAGACCTGATCCATAATAATGTTGTGGGCTGGGATGATCATAAAATTGGCTGCCAGTTCTCTGATAGATGTTGTCTCAAAGATTATGTGTCCCTAACATTTATTTGATTTTTATCAAACTTTAAAAGCCCCATCAAAGTACAGGCTCTATTGATTTAAAGGAGCATTAAAAAAAAGATATTCCACCTACTGACGCTGTATTGCCGATTGATTGGTTCCAGTCTGGATAGTTAGTTGCTGCTTCTTCTGTCATTCCTACAGAGAACAACAAACAGATATTTGGACATTGAATCATTTCACCAATTTCTCTTTCATGATGTCTAACTTCAAGCTTTGAAAATTCTTCAATAAAGAACAACTTGTGGTAAACACATTAATATCCATACTGTTCTAAATTGTTCTCATAAGCTGTATTGTTACAGGTTATGGCATTTTGCAGAATAGTGTTTCACAGTATTGTGTAAAAGTAAAAAAAAAAAAAAGCAAAAACATTTATTGCTGGGGCAGTGCTAATTTTTTTTCTCAACAGAAAATGCAAATCAAGATGCAATAATAATTCCATGTTTTGTTCCTTTGTCAGGCTCCAGGGGGCGCTGCTGTTGTCTCTCAGGCTGGTGTTTCTGTCAGCAGGCAGCATCAGCAGCATGACACTCCATGTGGTAAGATAAGACATGATTACACAGTGAGCTTGGAAAGCAGCTTTTATTGCAGATACAGAAGAAGCA
The DNA here is from genome assembly GCF_002775205.1 of Xiphophorus maculatus. Taxonomy (NCBI): domain Eukaryota; kingdom Metazoa; phylum Chordata; class Actinopteri; order Cyprinodontiformes; family Poeciliidae; genus Xiphophorus; species Xiphophorus maculatus. The sequence continues at coordinate 1,859,701 of NC_036449.1, read as the reverse complement.
GACTATTTCTAATAGGGCCATATTAATGCTTTTTTATTAATGCACTTAGATCATAATTTTAAATATTTGTCAATATTTACTGACATAACAAATGAACAAATCAGTCCTTTTAGTATTGTGTTTGTGATTTTTTTATTTATTTTTTGCTATTAAAATCAATGTTTTTATGGTGCTACTACAGAAATATTTGCAAAGAATTTTGGCCCCTTTCAAAACCTACACACAGAGAGAAGAAAAAGAAAACATAGGAGATCATTCTCAGCATTGAGTTGTTTCATAAATTCACAAATATTGAGTTGATATTGAGACAATGAGACAAAGTAAATACTTGAATATTGAAAAGGCAAGAATGTTGTAAAAATCTAAAAAATCACAAGAATTTAGTCTGGGATATTCTCAAACTAACTTTTACATGGAAAACCTTTAGGAACGCTGTAAAGTCACAGCAACAGCCTTGAAAAGTATGTCTGTGTAAAACATGAATAAAGCTGATTTCATTTGGTGACTTTTTTATCCCATAGATAGAACATCACTTAAAAACCCTATAAACTGTTTCTTTAAGTACATGTCCATGCATGACAATTACCAGTTAAATGTTACCTGTGACAGTAAGTCAGAGATGAACTGAGAGATGATATTAACATATTATTCAAGGATTGTAACTACAACAAAACTCTCAAAAACCTTTTATCTCTTCCTGCTAGTATTTACAGTTACTGTATATAAAACTTTATGATGTCAAGCAGATCCGGAGTCAAGTAAAATGGATAATTTGAACATAGTTCTAACATATAATAGATATAAATTTAGCAAGCAAATTAGTAATGGCAGAAAAGTGATCACTAATGGAACAAGCTGCACCACTTTGGCTGCTTTAGGAGCAGAAGCAGTTTGGTGACATTTGTCTGCCTGATTGTTCTCTGAAAATTCTGTCCTTGTGAAGCATTGAACACACATCGGTCTCATCTTGTGTTTCAGCTTCCAACAACCAGCAGAGACAGAACTCATCATCTCCTCACACCAGCAGCTTCCTCAGCACCGTTTCTGGAAACTCCATTCCTGCCGTCCTGCCGGCCGTTCCTTCCTCCTCCCTGATCCTGCGGGGCCCTAACGTGTCCCCGCACGAGCACACTGTGACATCATCTTCTTCCTCTTCCTATGATCAAATCAGCCAGTCGCCGCGGGCCATTTTACTGACAGATGTTCATATTTCACAGTGAACTTCATGTAAAACACAGCAGAGTCAGCATGCTAGCATGGAGTTTATTTTAGAGCAAAAAGCACCTTAACCACGTACAAAACGAAAGAATAAAGCACAGGTTCTAAAACGCTTCTCTACAGACATAATCTGTGATTCAAAGCATGTTAAATAATGCATTAGATGAACATGTTCTTAATCAGTTTTTCTTTTTACACAATACAGAGAATCTTGGGTTGCATTACTCAAAGCATCACTAATGTTACTCTACATCAGGGATGCTCAACTCCAGTCCTCCAGAGCTATCGGGATGCAACTTTCCCTGCTCCAACACACCTGAGTCAAATCAATGTCTCGTTACCAGGCCTGTTCAGAGCTGAATGACTGTTGGTGAGGAAATTCAGCCATTTGATTGAGGTCTGTTGAAGTAAGGATACATCTAAAAGTTGCAGGACGGTGGCTCTAGAGGACTGGCCCCCTGCTCTACATGCTTAGTGTTGATGTAATAAAAAGTTAATTCCAATAAATATTGTTTTCCTCCAACTATGTGCTCTTTGTTCATTTCAAAAGCTTTTCCAGTGCAAACCAGTGTTATTATTATTACTCCCTGCAATGTGGAGTTAGTTTGTACAAAACATGGAGTCAGAACACAAAAAAGCAGGGCTCATTCATTTTACCTGAGCCAGCAAAATGTTTTCCACTTTTCCTCCATGACGGCTCCTTGTCATGATACTCTGAAGGTTCTGTTCTGTTCTGGCCTCAGTTGTCTGATAAACTACATCAGCACTCAAGCAGGTTTTTGCCTCTGGGTGTTTGAGACATCCGTTTAAATTTTTACACCACACAATCAGACTGACGGGGCTGAATATTTGTCTATAGCTTCTCCAAGTAAATGTATTTTGAGTCAGTGTTATCCGTTGATAATCTTCTGAGAGATGGCTCCTGGCAGGGTGTAGAAAAGCAGGGCCAGGAACAGCACAGTGATCAGCAGGACCAGGGCGATGATGATGTATTTCTTGTAGTTGCGCCACACCAGGTGGAAAAAACACTTGAAAGGGTTGACAAACCAGGAGAAGGACGTGTCGGGTCGGCTGGAAGACAAACACACTTGGTTTAGTGGTTAGTATTTCTAACTGCTCCTCTTACTGTGCACTTCTCCGTTGTCTACAGTAGATGTAGAAACAGCAGCAAGGTTTGATTTTCTACCGTAGAATCTCAATAAATTAGAAGGACATCAAACAGTTAATTGGCTGCTGACTGATGACTTGAGCTGGTGGTTTCATAGCACAAAAGTGGCAGAGAAAGTTGCAAAATTATTTTAAGCAATTAGGCTTTACAACGCTCAAGTCTGAGTTACTGAATTCTAATTTATTCTGTACTCACTTATAGTTTATTTATAGATTACATATTTGCATGTGCATGCCTTTTATTAATTTACATTAAGTCATACATATATATATATATATATATATATATATATATATATATATATATATATATATATATATATATATATATATATATATATATATATATATATATACTGTATATTTTATGAACTATGTCTTATGGTTATATTTGTATTACTATTTAATACCTTAGATGGAGCACCTTGCCAACAAATAAGCAATTTCCACTTGGGGATCAATAAAGTATATTCTATTCTATAAAAGCAGCAGAGGTTTGTTGTTGCAGATTACAAGTAATCCAGGACATAATCCTAAATATTCCAATAGAAGGAAAATTGACTTCTTGCTTGTTGAAGACATTTCACCTCATCCAAAATGTTTCTCCAGTTCTAATAATTTTAATAAGCATCTTGGTGCAATTATTATATTATTATATTTTAGTCTTGACAGGATTACAAACTCAAATGGTTTGGGGTCAGTTTTACAGACACTTGCTGAACCACAATCCCACTAAAGGTCACCTGAAGCAGTAGGCAGCTTCAGCAGTACCTGACAAAGTTCAACCCGGGGTTGGTAGTTTGAGTCTGCTTTTTGGTCTGTGAGTGTTTCCAATCTTGTATCCTTCAGATAAAAAACTAAACTTGTATGTATTGTATTGTAGAATGCTTAGCTGTTTTTGTATTTAAATGTCCTAACCCTAACCCTTTACAGGCAAAAATGTAACTATTAAGTATTTTTTTTAGTTTTGCCAAATTCTCAAACCCAGTTTAGCAGAACAAGCTCAAGGCCTTCATTATTACTCTTACTTTGGTTTGGGCAGTGGCTCCGGCTCCTTCCGCGCTTTGCCAACAGGATTCTTCTCAGCCTCTTCAGCTGTCACCAGGTGGAACTCTGCCTCCACTTTTCCCTGCAGTTTTTCCAAGTAAATGGTGAGCAGTTCTGGATTGTCTGTTGGTTTGTGTGGTTGTGTGTGTGTGTGTGTGTGTGGGTACCGTGAGCTCTCCAGACTTGCTGAAAGGCCACCAGCCTCGAGCTCTCTTCTGCTGGAAGATGGAGATTCTGTCTGTCACTTCTGTCATCATGTCAGCCTTACATGACTTGGCTGTTTTTGCTCCACGGGGAAATGCATGGAGGTCCAACTCCAGCGTGCCTTGAACACACACAACCAAACACATGAAACACGCAGACACACACACACATGGAGAAATGGTCATACACACCCACCTAGGAAGTCATCAGAGGAGAGTGTTTCAAAGTCCCAGACCTGCATGATGAGGATGGCAGGAAGCTTCTGCTCTGTTTTATCTAGAGAGAAGATGTGATCTCTCTTCTTCACCACCACCACCTGAGGAAGAAGGGAGGTCCAGACCTCTCGTCCATTTAATACCCCACAACTCCTGGTATAAAACATCATCATCCGTGTCCCGTCATGGTTTGTTATGCGTGTGTACCTTTTCAGCAGGCAGATAGCTAAAGGGAAACACAAAGCGCCAGTTGAAGTTTCCCTCTCCAGTCAGAGAGTTGTAGTGGACATCAGTTTCCTGGCGGTCATCTTCCAAACCTTTCAGCCAGCTGCACAGAAAGAGAGAGAAGCTGGGCTCAGGATCAGTAGTTCTGAAAGAAAACTAACAGAATTTATTGTGAATTAGAAAAATACATAAAGCCATGTATGAAAAAGGGTTATACAGGACTCAGAATTTAAAAATGTTTTCAAAGTCTGTCCTGTTACCAATGTATGTGGTTGATATGTGTAAAGTGGAAAGGATTTGAACCAAGCAATTGTTGCAAGTTGAATAAGCAACCTAAAAACATTACCATGGAGAAAATCATTTTGGTCTCTTAAGTGCAATAAAGGAAAATGCAAAGTTCTAAAATCTTAACAGCTGATGACCCCAACATGACTGTGAGGGAGATCAGAGCTTCAGGAGTTTCATGTATTTTTATCCAGAGGGAGAAGAAATGTTCTTCAGTTTATCAGCTTCCTTCTATATCAGGATATTTTGTAGAAAGAACGTTGCTCAACAGGGATTTAGGAATCAAATTGTGCAAAATAAAGTGATGCAGGGGGCGATGATATGTTTGTACCCTTTGATGTAGATGTCGCTGGACTGTTGACCGGTCAGGAAGTTACTGTCTTCCAGAATCACATCTTCTGTATTCCAGATGATGATTCGCAGTTCGTACCTGTTAACAGATTAATGGGTTACCTTCCCCATCCCCAACCCCTCTGACCAGGTTTGGTGTTAGAAAACAGTCAAAGTTCACCCTTTCGGTTTTCTTGGAGAAATGTCCACTGGGGGTCCTGGATGTGGTAAGTCCATTGGGAACATATCCACCCACATCTGGACCTGACCCTGCACACACAAACACAAACAGAGAGCTTCGTTTGCTGCACACTTGAAAGTTTTTATGACCAAGTCACAGAACCTTAATTGGTTTTAACTCTGAGCTTTAACTAGACCTTCTTTTTTGAGCCACAGAGGTGGACTTTCTTTTGATCATCGTCCTGCTTCATAACCTAAGGCTGCCTGACCCTGTGATCACTGAGATTCTATTGAAGGACGTACTGCTAGAGAGCAGAATTCAATGGTTTAAGGAAAGTCCTCCAAGTCTAAACAAAGCAAAGTTTCCACAGACCAATGATGGCAATGATGATTGGCAGAAAGTGCTCCACCGGCTCTCTACTCAGCTTCTTGCCCGTCTCTGATACATCTGATGACTGCAAAGTCATCTGAGTAGTTCTGCAGATGAAGAGACTTGTCTTGTACTGAAAGTCTGGAGTGAAAAGGAGTGGGGAAAGTACAGAACCATGTGGTGCTCCAGTGCCAATGGCTATCTGGTCAGACAACAACTGAGGTCTGTTTATTAGATACTCATTGATCCAGGGTCTTTTTGGGTTTCTGACTCAGTAAATTGGGATGAGTTGTGTTGAATTTACAGGAGAAAAAAACTGCATTATGGTTAAGCTTTCATAGGTACTGGAATAAGAGCAAATGTCTTACACAGCAATAGACCCTTCTTCTGCAGGCTAGTAGCAATTAGTTGTTATAATAGCAACTAGGGACTGGCTGACACGGTCTGGACCTTATTCCAGTTTCAAACATCCATTTCTTTCTGTAATATTATAAAGAGTGGAATTTTTAGAACTGTAGTACTTCAAAAAGTTGTTTTTTTTCAGTCTAGTTGCAAAGATTGTCACATAAATTACCCATTTAAACATGTTTATTAAACATTTTTCAGCAATCGGCCAATTACAGTCACACAGTGCATCACGTAGTTTTAGACCTCACAGCTCCATTTGACTCAGTAGCTCAGATCATCACAACGTCCCAATCAGGAGCAAAACAATGTTCACATTCTCTCTCTAGTTGATGGTTTACTTTATGCTACAGTTTCTTCTTCTGATGTTTTGTTTCTTTTGAAGTGCTACGGGGCTCCACCATTTTTGGTCCCATCATTTTCCCTTTGCACGCTGAGTATGGCTAAATTACACTCAGATTTACTTATAACTGTAACAACTGAAACCACAAGTGTTCATTTTCTGTTTAATAAACTGTTTCTCTTAATCTGAAGAAAAGTCTGATGGCATAAACAATGATGGTTGATGCATGGCGTCCAGGTTGAGAAGCACATTAGTGCAGAAATGATACATAGTTTCCATAAATGCATTCTTTTATCTCAGTTGAAATCCTTTTTTCCCACTTTTCAAACCAATCTAACTTGTCCATTGTACTTTAAACTATTGGTGCTGGCGAGACAGCAGGACTATTGCTGACTGAATATTTTTGCCTTTTTGAATAGAATCTTTTGTTTGTTTTAATTTTTTTTGTTGCAGCAACTGTTTTTGGATAAAGTGAATAGCAAATATTTATTTAGATTCTTCACATTTTGTCACATTACAACCACAAATCACTGTATTTTATGTATTTTATGCGATAGACCAAAACAAGGTAGTGCTTAATTGTGAAGTGGAAGGAAAATGGTGGTTGTTAATATAAAGATATGTTGAAAAGTGATGTGAATATCAAACACTACATTCTAAAAAACTCATTTGATTTGATGTACCTGATCCATTCCCGGCCGGGCCTTGTTGTACAGAATTCTGGTCTCGATGTGTTCTGGTACCAGTTTGCATCCCACAGCTGGGATCTCTGCCCAGCGGTGCAGGATCTTTAGAGACAGGTGCTCATACGACTCCACCGGCTCATCTAAGACGAGGACAAATGCAAACAATTACATGCACATAGAAGCAGCACATCTATTATCCTTTACAACATACTATATTACCAAAAGTATTCACTCACTCATCCAAATGATGGAATTCAGGAATTCTAATCACTTCAACGTCTATAGGTGTATAAAATCCAACATCTAGAGATGCAGAATGCTTCTAAAAATGTTTGAAAAAGATTGGATTGACCTCAGGAGCTGAATGAATTCCAGCATGGTATCATGGATTTTGTTACTACCAAATAACCAACAGTTGGCTGATAGGGGTGTTATTACAAAGTGATTGGAAACAACAGGAAATTAGATATGAATTGGTCGATCACATAAAATGTGAGAGCAGAGTCAGGAGATGCTGAAACCTGCAGAAAGTGCAGAGAGGTGGCCAGCTTTCTGCAAAATCAGCAGCTACAGAATTCTAATTTTCATGTGGGCTTAAGATGATCAGAACAGTGCATAGCAGATTTCCTGGCTGTGGAAGTGGCTCCCATAGGAATGTGAAGAGGCAGATGCAGTCAGGTGTCTAAAGCACATTATGACTGGATTCCAGAGCAGAGGAGAGAAGTTAGAGAGAAGCCTGTCAAAGGAGCTGGAGTTGGAGTCGGCCTTCTTCCCATGAGGTCTTTTGAGAGTCATGTGTGATCTTTTGGGGCCCAGGAATTGAATGTTGTTGGCTTAAAAATGAATATTACACTGACGATTTTAACCTTAAGCTTTGGGATTTGGGGTCAGAGTTCAGATATTACTGTTTTTGAGCTTTTCAGATTCTAATTATTTAGGATTATTACAGTACTATAATGTACTAATAATTACAGTAAATGTAACTTACTAGGCTTGATATATGTAACCAGTGTTCTGAAACTCCTAACATTGATGTATGTAATCAATAAGGATTCATTTTGATAATGTATAATCAGTATTTTGTAACTCAAGACGCAAAATCCTAACTTGAGCAAATTTAAGAGCATGTTGTGAAAATGAGGAGAACAACCGTTAACAGGTGTGATCTGTGGGAGTTAATTTAACTTTGATGGCTAGTAAGTTAACCCACAGAAGGAAGTGAGGAGAAACATTCTGGACGAAGGTCGTCAAGCCTAGTAAATCTGCTCTTGTAAATTCAGCTGAAATGTTCTGGTGAGCTCGGCCACAGGCTGCAGCTGGATGGAGCACTGAACCTACTCCTGAATCTACTCCCATCATCAACACTTTGCTGCCAGGAGAACAGTAAAGGAACTATTAATACATCTGCACACCCAGACAGCACAACAAGACCATTTCTTACTTCTGATCTTGTGGAAACAGTTTAGATTCTTTCCTGTTCCAACATGACTGCACCAGTTCACAAAGCAACGTCCATTAGAGACTTGAGTGATCTGGTGTGGAACAAGATGACTAACTTGTCCAAAGTCTTAACCACAATTCAACAAAACAAATGTGTTATGAATTAGAGAAGACTATGAATCAGGCCATTTTCTCCAACAGCTAAATTTAAAACTACTTTTGGAAGAATGGTAAAATTTCCCATAAAGACACTTGTGGACCATTTGCAAAGCTCTAAAGCAAACTTTTGGCAATGCAATGTATCAAGCAATACTGGTGAAATATGAAATGCTGGTAAATATTGTGCAGATACATATTTATCACAATAACAGGGTGCCTAATGAAAAGGACTTTGTTATGCTTGGTGTGATTGTTTCTTGTGGATTTTTCTTCACAATGTCTTTGGTTGAGCTGCTGCATGTTGAGACATTTGTTCTCTCTGGTTCTGGATGCTGTGCAGCTGGAAGGATTTTTCCTCTTTCCTTTAACCTACAGACAGTTGTATGATGCATCACCGTGGCAACTGCACTTGTAGAAGTACAAGTACTGTACTGTAAGTACAGTACTTACAATCCTAATAATTACATTTACTGCAATTATTAGTACATTATAGTACTGTAATAATCCTAAATAATTAGAATCTGAAAAGCTCAAAAACAGTAATATCTGAACTCTGACCCCAAATCCCAAAGCTGAGCTAAAACAGGCTGCAGTAGTTTAAACCATCATCATAGGTAAGGATCAGATCTACAGCCAGACATTAAAAAAACATTGAAAGGAAGACTTTGAAGGTACTTGGATTCTATGAGTGACAACAACATTTAGTCTTCCTTTGGGATGAATAAGGAACTTTTGAATTGAATTAAAATATTCCTCTTCCAGCAGACACAGCAGCAATTGTGCAAATTCACTGATGATGTCCAAGTCCATCTCAAAACATCCAGAACATGTTGTGCGAGTCGTCTTTACCGTCGTGCATGTAGAGAGTCTTCCCTGTGAAGACTTTGTCGGCCACGATGATGCGTCCTGGACTGAAATGAGGACCGTCCACTCCGTTGTCTCTGCACATCTTTGACAGCAGCTCTGACGGCTTCAGGCAGTCTCTCCAGGCATTATAACCCCCACTGCAGTCAAAGAGAGGCGCTCAGTCACTCAGTCACTCATGCAAGATTTAATTCGGTGACTTGAAAAGATTTTCATTCATCTTGAACATCCACCACATACTGACACATAACAACTAATGTTTTCTGAGGATTTTACGTGACAGACCAACACAAGATAGAACTTTGGGATACATTTTAAAAGTAGCTTAAACGTGACATGTCTTTGGATTCGGTCAATTTCTAAAACCATGTTTCATTTTAATCACAGCTGAAAGTCTTTAAGATTTTTTAGAGCTTGCCTCTACCATATTTATACATCTAATCACTGAAATGTTTGTCCATTCTTTGCAAAATAATTGCACTTGTGTTAACTGGAGGGTCATTGCAACACATGCATGTGCTTTGGTCCAAACTGCTTCATTTTGCTCTGTTTAGTCACATTGTTGTGAAAGTCCATTCTAGTCTAAGATCTACTGCAGCGTCTAACAGGTTTTCTTCCAGGATTTTACTCCATTCTTCTGATCTCTCTCTTTTATGACTTTCTTCTTTTATCTCCTCCAGAAATACCAGCTGTGTGGCTAATAGTTGTCCTGTCCATGTATTCTCCTACCTGAGCGGTGCATCTATGAAGTTCCTCCAGAGTTACCACGGACCTCCTGGCTGCTGTCTGGGTTAATGCTCTCCCTGCCTGGCCTGTCAGATTAGGTGGACAGCTCCATCTCTGTATTTGTACTGCACTCTACCAGGCTCTAGGTAACGCTCTGACCTAAACTCCGCCCCCCGACTGAACACCTAGAAAAGGACCTGAACTTACAGACTGTACTCGCTAGGGAGTCCACATGTAGCTCTGTGCCTGCTGTAAAACCGGTTCTCCAGATCAATGCGAGTCTCTCCAATCAGGTCGTCGCCTCCCACCAGGTCATAGTCATAAATGAGCAACGACAGCAAAGACTCCTGAGGAAATGTGGCCTGCATTTCAAAGGATCTGGAGGAGAGAGCCGTCTCAGAACACGAATCCACTGGACAATGTTCAGATGTTCAATAGATCGGTCGCATACCGTCCAAAAACAGGGTTCAGTTGTTTTGGTATGTAGTTATCTCTGTCTTTGATTTCATTTTTCCCAAGGCGAAGAAAAATGTAAGGGTCGGCCTTCCCGTCTGGGTCGGCTGGATGCAGGTTGGATGCCTGGGAAGACGGCAGGGATCTAAAGCTTTATGTCATTTAAAAACAAAGAGCAGAACGGAGCTGGACTCACAGAGACGATGTAAACCCGGATGAGAACTTGGACTGAAGTGTTTGGGGGGATTCCTCTGTTCACCCTGTAGTGGCCTGTGTCCATGACATTTTCCCCACCCTCCTCACCTTCATCACTTAGCCTATAGAGGCAGAATCGACCCTAAATGAGTGGAATAAAAAAAAATAGATTAACATGTATTTTAATCCATGTCTCGCAGCAGCACCTGTAGTGGAACTCACCTTAAACTTCCCAACAAACCTCTCATCAGACGTTCCCTCCTCCTCATTGGCCTTCCCCCTGAACAGCTCATATGTGCTGACCCAATCATCAAATGGACCAAACTGTGCCTCCAGCTCCTTACTGTACAGCTGCACAGACCAGATCACAACCACAAATGGTAAGAAAAGATCTACGGTTTTATGTTTCAGGACCTGAAATCTATTATTATACACAAACCAACAGACTGATTAACAGTTTTTACCCAGCATTTAACATTCTGAATTTTAATGCTGCTAAGTGGTCAGTTTGACCTTGTCCAGTTTTTATGTCTCTTAGTTTTCGGTTATTTTTTAATCAAGGGAGAAAATATAATTATGTATTTATAGTCTTTTTTTAAATGACACGTTGTTTTTATCTGGGGAATTGCACCAACATTTTCTTATGTATGTTTCATTGTTACAGTAACAATAAAGAATAAATAATGAACATTGTGCATCCTCAGTGAAATGATGCATTACATAGAACAAAACCTAAAACCAAAAGACGTTTGTGATAAACTAACAGAACCAGTTTTAACCACAGTTACTCACATTTTGTTCTTGACTCTGACAGTCGCTGCATTTTGATCAGTTCAGGCCAAACATTTGGAAGCAACGTTAAAATATCAGTGGTGCTGAAAAAACAGCATGGAGTTTGGAATGTACTTAGGGAATGATCACACTTGATTGTTTATCGTTAGGTATACATTGCTACAGATAATATTTTAAAACAGCCACAACTTTAGTGTCAAAGTAAAAAAGTATTCTGATAAATGACCATGTTCATTTTCTGCTCTGTTAAATGAGCCAGCTTCAGCCGAGTTCCAGCTGTCGGACACCTCCCCTCGCTGAGTTCAGAGTCAACTTCGTGACTGTAAGCTGCTCTGGTTCTGTGAGTACAAAACCAAGCCCACATCATTATCCCTCCATCACTGTGCTTGACAGTTGCTTTGAGGTGTTTATGTGCTGCTCAGAGACAACTGTAATAAAATCTATGCATTCAGGTTCAATGGAACAAGCAACCTTTTATATTGATGACCTAGTATTGTGTTGAAAAGTTTTCTTTTGTATATTGTAAGTTTATTGCTATTCCAAGCATAAACTAAAGACTAACTTGGTGCTTATGTCCCTGGTGTTTTACCTGGAGTGTTGCGATTTTAGTAGGTAAGCTATAGCTGAGCTCCAGTGTCTCCTTTCCTTTCGGTTTCTTCTTCTTGTCTCCATCTGATTGGCTGCTGACTGCGGCAGAGCACACAGGTTGTGTTCAGTGACAAACACTGACGCAGAACACAGCAACAAACACGCCGACGTGCACACATGCATAAAGCCTCATTCACAGACCTGCCAGTCATGTGTCAGAGTTTACACAATCCGCCGCAACCCTTCAAGTGGAAGAACTAACCAGTTTTTTTATTCATCATGTGCACAACTCTGCCCACAAAACTACAAATACCATGCAGATTGTTCAGTGACAGAACCACATCCAGTACATTCACATTCATAGTGCAATAGCTGAAGGCCTTGGTGTCTACATGTGTCTGCAGCTGTACCATGGAAACCAAAAAGATTCAGTTAGTCCCCAAATCCTGCAGATGTCATTCAGTGGCCAAGCAGAAGATTTGAACAAAATACTGGATGTGCAAGACAAGAACTCCTTCAACTGCATGTCTAAGTCCTTACCCAAAGAGTCTACTCCATCGCTGAGCAAGCTGTGGTATGTTGAAGCTGCAATGCACAACAGTGTGGGTCAGGGGACATTCACCTCATCAGATACCATGAGGTTAAAAACATGATGTTCTAAATGAAACCGTGTTATTGAAGAAATGCTTCCATTCATTTTTTTGGTTTTCTTAAATGATCCAAAATATGTAGCCTCTAGTCTCTTGGCTGCTGCTGAGAAAGTGAGCTTGTGAAGCAGTAAAATGTCATTTAAAGCTGCAATATGGAACGTTTATAATTTTATTTACATATTTGCTGAAACTGACAGTTTAGTATGAGGCACATAATCAGTGGGGAAAAATAATAATAAAAAAATCAAGCTTTCCTAGTGCTTCCAGAGACTTTATTAAATTATGTTTTACTATTTAGCATACCATGTTCTGGCCGGATAATTATTTGTGTTATGCAATGCTGAGCTGTTGATGAATGCTAAGTGCTTTTAGCAGCTGTGGAGAGAGAAGAGGAAAAACAGAAAGAACCTTTGCCAAGAAAGAGACAAAAAGTGCCAAAAGTATCACTTTAAGCTAAGTAGAAGAAGATAACACACTATAGCACTTGATGTTCCAGCAGGAAACATCCACTACATGCTTGGAGATTGTTTATGATGTTTTTGTTCCCTTTACAAATACTAATATGGGTCTGCCACAAGGTCTCTTCCACATGGGATGTGTTTGGAAAACTGCCAGCTTAGGAGGGAGATACCCAAACCTCCTGAGCTGAATTCTGTCAATGCAGATTAGCAACAGCTCTACCCCATCTCCTTCTGAATGACCGGATCATCACCCTGCCTCTAACTCCTAAGGGAAGGTTCAGCCACCAAATGGGGAAAGCTCATTTCAGGTACTTGTATCTGGAACATTTTTCTTTAGAGTCAGAACATTAAAGGGACAGAATTATGTAAAATTACCTTTTTTGAGTTTTATATCATGTTATAATATTATTCCCTCATTAAAAACAGACCTGGAGTGTTGATTTGATTCTTTCATGCATGTTTTAAAAGTCCTTGAATCTCCCATTTGGGTTTGTAAAACACTTGGGGGAATCAAGCACCACTTTCCACATGTAGCTCCTCCTGGGAACTGCAGCCTCCAAGCTGAGCTTCCACCTCCCTCCCAACTCACCCACTCAGCTCCTTCAAACTAGCAGCAGCGATTAGTAAACACCGAGTGGAACTGTACATCTGCAGAGCTCATTATATGAACCTCATTCCAGTGCTCCCAAACACTTGTAAACACTAAATAGAGGAATGTTAATGTGATGACTTGCTGAGAGCGGAGTCTCCGAAAAAGCAGGAGCTTCTTAAAGAGACAGAGGCCCAATTTCAAGCCGTTGAATTGCAAAGTCAAATTTTTTTAAAGTTATGTTTTAGCATTTGTTTAGGTCACAGTTACTTGATTGTGCTATAAAACAATACTACATGGCTGTAAAACACATAATACTGTCCCCTTAGTACATTAACTTGATTAATTGATTGAAAATGTTTTTTTAGCATTAAAAAATGATCTGTGTGATACAGGTATGGGATGACACATCTAAAACTTTGTCTGTTACACAGTGTTCTCTTCAGTGTTGCTCACAGCAGGAGAGAGAATCATTTGTGATTCTAGGTAACAATCAGAACATCCAGCTCTAATGAAGACCAGTGGACCAAAGCATCTGCATGATGTCAAAATGGTCTAACAGATATCTGGAGAGATCAGTCAACCAAACAGTACATGCCTCTTATATAAGAGCTTTCTTTAACAGGAGGATTTAAATATTTTGGACCTGGCAGCATAAAACAAAGAGACTGGTAGTAGATGAAAATTTCTTACCTTTGTCAAACACACTAGGTAGATGGAAGCTGTCCTTCTGTTTAGCCTGGAATAAACACAGGCAGCACAAATGGGCATCTCATAAAATTATTAGATTAATGTTTCTGCGCAAACCTGGCGGTCAGAGTTACCTGTTTGTCCACAGAAGCGTAGTATTTGGACCACCAGTCAATGACGGACTCTGCAGACTCATCAGCGATGGTTCGCCTCCTCCTCTTAGTGGACCGGTGGATGCTCTTTGAGCTCCTCTCCTGTTTGAAAAATATTCAGAAAGGATCCATTTTGGAGTTGGTGCAAGTAATATGACCACTTGTTCTTTTGCATATGAATTTCACCTTTTTCGTCTTGGCTTGTGGTTTTGGTGTGGGTGGAGCTGGAGGCGGAGCTTCATCCTCCACAGTAATGAGGAAGTCCTGATTAGTCAGGGTCACAGTTGAACGGGTCTCTATAGTGTCCTGAGACAGCCCTGTCAACCACAGTTCACTTCACTTCTATTTCTATATCACTAAATTACAACAAATGCCATCTCAACAGCTTTAATTTCTTTAGACTGGATCATGATGCTTTTAATTTTTGGATTTTTTAAGTGATTAATAAATTCATTGTCATTGTCCATAGTATATGTATATGGTATACCATATACGTTCATATACAGATACGTCTTGCCCACATACTGTATATATGTGGGCAGGAAGTATCTCCTGTTCAGTGAATCTGACTGAAGACTGTTGTTGAATGACAGTTGCATGACTGTAAGGACATGCTAACAGCTCAATTTTACAGAAGAGGATTAGGGCCACCGAAAAAAAAAATGAATTCTGAGATTAAAGTCAGAATTCTGAGTTTAAACTCAGAATTATTATTATTTTTTTTCGGTGGCCCTAATCCTCTTCTGTACAATTTCCATGCAGCAGAGTCGATTTTCCACAGTAAAATGTCCTGGATGACAGTTAGCAAGGACCGCTAATCCACCTCATTTGGTTTTGCTGCTCCTCTTTAAATCTCTGTCTAGGTGTCTAGTCAGAAAGCCAGGCAGAGAGATCTTTGGATATTATTCTTACTCATTACGATGGATAGAAGAAATTTCCTCATTCTCTCTATGGGTTTACTTCAACTAAAACTGGACAGAATAGGGTTCTCTTAGAATGAATGAATGAATTTATGAATCTTGTTGGGTAAAATAAATGAAAGCTGAACTGAAAATAACACCAAAACTACAAGTGTAAGTGGTGAAGGAACAGCATTTATCTAAATCTTTTTGGCTCTTTTCTGATCAAATTTGGGTCATTTTTGGTCCTGTTGAAAAAGTTGAACAGTCATTGTCATTTTCATAATTGACTTATTTTTATTTACATTTGTAGTCATTTTGGATAATTGTAATTTTTTAAATTGTCATGGAGTCATTCAGTCATGGAGATTTTTTTATTTTTATTTTGCAACTTGTCGTTAAATGTCTGATAAATCAATTTGAAAGTATTTTGTGTTTAACAGTTATTTCATATAAAATCCAAGTTCTTTATCTTCAAAGTGTTACACATGGTGGCCTTTTATTATAAAAGATGCTGGAAAATGATAAAGAATGAACTGCTTTGACAGCTATTAAAAACAGTGAACAGAGTTATAAACAGTCATTACCCTTAATGCTGTGTGGCTCTGGTGTCAGGGAGGGTCTTGGGGTGTGTGTGACCTCAGGTGGTTTGTGTAACTGAACTGTGTGAGGGGGAGTGGGCGTGTACTTGAAGGCCTTGAGGTTGTTGATGATGTGGTTTCCAACCAGTGTGCTGCGGCCAAAGGCCCGCCAGTCAACAACTGTGATGCTGAGAGGAGGATGGAGGTGTTCGTTTTCTGGTAACTCCTGCCAACAGAGTGGACAAAGAAATTTAAAGTGCTCAGTAAATATATCAATGCAGCGGATGAAGAGCAATACATTGTCAAAGCAAAAAAAGTTATCAGACATTCATCAGTGGAGATGGCTAATAGACAAAGCAGTGCAGTCCTCAGGACCAGAGTCCTGCAGTATTCAGATCTTTGTCGAACACATTTTGATTACACGGCTAAACTGCCTCATTAGCATGCTGCCACACAGCTCTGCTAATGAGCTGACACTGGAGCCATGTGTGTTGAAGCAGAGAGACACCACTGCATTAGAGTTCTGTGAAAGAAGTTTTAGATGATTTAGATTAGGATCCTGTTATATACTGATATGCTTTTAACCATATTAGGACAAAAGCAAAGTTTTTGTCTTACAGTAAGGTACCAATTAGATTCAGTTCAGTTTTATTTACAAAGCACTAATTCACACAACACATTGTCACAAGGCACTTAACAATTAAAGTCAATCATCTTATCCTAAGTTACCAAAGTAACTCTTGATGACTGTGATCACCAAGAATTAGATTTCCTTTTATTGTCAATGTGCAAGAAAGTACAACATAATGTAAAAAATACTTAAAGTAAGAGTTAATGCACACTGGCCTCCAGTCTGTCAGTATGTAGGCTGATCCTTGCCTTTTCTCATGATCATCTGAACCCAGTGGGGTAAGATCTAACATGGAGTTCCAGGAGGTTATAGATACCTTAATTTCTTTCCCTTCTCAAAAAAACTACACCAACAGTTGCTAGTGGCCCCTCCCATTACTTTGCTTGTCTTGTGTATTTGACCGACATCTTTCAGAGAAAGTCTCTTTTGACTGGGAGAGAATGATCTTGTCCCTGATGTCCTCTGACAGATTGTGGTGAGGTTGGAATGGAAGCGACAGCATTCTGTGAACTGTACAGACATCCTGACTGGAGACCATATCTGCATTTGCTAGATCTATGCACCAGATGGGAACACAGCCCATCTACAGGAGCCACACTTCTTCTTAGGGTGTAATGGATCAAATTGCTATTTCACACAGTGACATTAACTTGATAATTTATGTTTGAAAGTGATTTTGTAATTAGAATGTTTTGACATATCGCCCAACATGATGTGTTCCTCCTAGACCAACTAAGTTTTAAAGATTTCCTGCTGTGCTGATATAGTTTATGTCTGTTGCAGGTGTTGATCTTACCAGCTCTATGGCATCTAACAGTGTGGTGAAGTTTGGGTTGGATTTGTACTTCTGGATGACTGAGGAACGCAGAGTTTTACCTGCACACTCTATGAACACCTGGAAAAGATGAACATCTTAAAGTCATTTTTTCTAAAAGAATATTTGTTAGAAATTTTTTGTCATACATTTAGGAAACACACTAAACACAAAAATTTTGACAATGAAAAATGTAATTCTGATTCCCTTAAAAGTAAGTGAATTTCTCAGACCTGTGGCCGATCAACAGACAGGAGCTGAACCTTCCTTAGCTCCCTCAGTCCCCAGAATAAAACCTAATGGGAAATATCAAGATCTGTTCTTAAAGGACTTTCTAAAGATCCTCTCAACCTTTTGTGATTAAAGCTGACAAACCTCCAGCCTGTAGGTGCTGAGAACTGGCCTGATGTTGGCAGGAACAGTATAAATGCCTCCTTCCTGTTCCTCTAACTCTGGCAGACTCATCTGGCCAAACTCTGAAATCTAGAAGATGGAAAAATTCATTCTGGATTAGTGTGATCACAATGGCGTGAGCCAGTTATCTCTGTTGAAGTTACAGTTTTAAACTGTTAAAGAGTTTTAAAAAACATGATACAATATACATGTATATAGTCTACAGCTGAATTTCCATTAACCTTAAAAATTGCGCAAATTTAAATTACAAAAAATAAATTTGCTTAAAGGAAACAACAATTTTGAAAAGATTCAAAGTTCCAGAGTGGAATTTTGTCACTGTCTGGAGTCGCTGACCATTCCTGTCTCTGTTTGGGCCAACTACCAGTCTCTTCTAAACATTTCTCTTATTCACAAGGAAGACAGTCAGATGTTTGGATAATGATGGTGAAAAAATTAAAGGAGTGCTGCTCCTTACTGTTATTCAAGGATTTGTTCGTATCAATGGAAACAAGATTCTGTATTGTCACCGTTTCATACAACTTTGGCATGAAAGTGACCGGAGAGACTAACCTGCAGCAGTTCAAATGCAGCCAGCAGGTCTCCTCCTGACTGGCTGCCACAGTGAAGTGGGCTGTACTGCAGAATAGGGGGGGTGTAGGGCTCAGAGGCCAAGCACACCTCAGGGACTGCTACTGTGGCCCCCAGGTACTCTGCTTTTCCCTGCACAGAGCACAGAGCAGGGAGGGGTTCAGAGATGGCAGAAACTAAGAGGCTCGTCTGAATCATGTGTCTTGTGGTGGGATTACCAGAGCGTCATCATCGTAAACCTCGACAACAACGTGAGGAGGCTCCTCCTGGATGTGCTTCAGGTCTCCACTTAACAGAAGGGAGCTCATTGGCAAACAATGGTTCCATGTAGGACTGAGAGTCTGACTGATGATCTGACAACACACACAAAACAAGAAGACCAAGGTCAAACTTGAAGAGCAGAAATACCGCAACAGGTTTGTTCTAAACCTGCACAGTTTAGAACAAACTAAACTCTTCATTTTGATTTGATTTTAAAGTGTTTTAAGTCAGGTTGCCATGAAAACCCCAGTCATATGAGCTGGGTCCAACAATACATGTAAACACACACTTACACTGGTGGTTTGGCTGTGTGAGAGAAACGTGACTCTCGCAAATGGGTCGGACAGCCCCGTGTTGTCTGCAGCAATCAGACCTCGAGCCTGATACATGTGGCACCGCAGCTGGAACCTGTGCTGCTCTGCAGAAACAAACACAGCAGGTCCATCCACAAGCTCTGCCACGCGCCGACATTCACCTGATGAAGCTCTTGGAGCGAATAAGAAACCTCCAAGCTGATCATGTCTAGTCAAAGTCCTCAAAAAGCAATAATCATTTAGATGATGCAGAAATCAATCAATTCTAACAATGTTTTTAAGATAATAAAAATTCATATCTTAGTCTTTTTTTATCTCCTGGCTCATCGGAGGTCACACCATGTGTAAGGGTTTATTCAGCACAAATTAAGGTTTGAATTAAAGTTTCAAACATGATGTGTGGAAGTGATATCAGTGGCATATGGTGTGTATTGAGTGGAGGATTTAAGTGAAAGTGTTGGAATGTGTGAGTAAAAAACAGATATTTGTTGAGCAGAGCAGAGAGGAGTTAGTTGGTAATCAGTGGTTTGAAAGCCTTACTAGGTCCTCAATTCAGGTGTCCCAAATTAGTAAAGGAAAGTAAAAACTCCAACCTAAACCGAAGGGTTGTGACAAACCAGAACTACAGCAAGGTTTCTGGCATTCTCTGTATTTTTCTCCAAGCTTGCTTAATGGGACCAAAAACTCTGACTTCTGTCTGCTGCATTCAGCTAGAAGAAATTCTGATCAATCTATTAAACAATGGACATACTGCCAAGAGTGTACATAGAGGTGCTTCTTCCTCACCCATGCAAAGCAGGTAAGAAGGAGGGCTGTTGGTGTCGGCGTCCCCTGTGGCTGGTCTGTATCCTGCAGGCAGGTCATCCAGCATATGGCTGGAGTCTGAGCAAGCTCCAAACCACAGATACACATCCAGCTTGGCTTGGACTGACAATGCTGCAGGTCGCTTCCCTGGTGGCTGCACACACAATTACACACACAAATACAGAACTTTTTTTTTTTCCTACCAGTTGTGCAGCAATTAAAGGAGCAGTGCGCTATGCATGTTCTAACCTTCAGGTACAGTGTTACTATCTTCCCACAGAGAAGTCCTCTGGCCTCCTGGTTGCTGGAGTAAAGCAGGTCTCTGGTTCGAAGTCTGGCATATGCAACACGTTTGTTATTGCTTAGCAACCACACAAACATGTCTGGGACTGTGTGCTGGGGCTGCAATGTGAGGATGTGTATGTGATAAAGAAAAGTTTGGATACTGTAGTAAACATATCAGTTGTTAAAACTTTTCTCACCTCCTCCACAAGAAAACGTAATTTTTGTGCTAGTTTAGTTGCTTCTTGTAGCATTTCTTTCACTCCTCTTGCTGATGTTTTCCTCTCTCCCAGCATCTCAGCCTCTCCAATCATACTCTCCTGCAACATGCATGTATGTGCTGTGTTCTACTAATGCTTTGCCAAAATACTTTGCTGAAGAACACACAGTAAGTCCATATTGACCTGTTGTCCAATGAAACATTACTTTAGAGCTATTACAGTCATACTTATTTAGTCTGACTGCAATAGAAGAACAAATTATTAGACCCTCTACATTGCTATTTAGATGAACTCCTGTTTAGGTGCCAAAAGGCCCATTATAAATGGTCTTGATAAACTTTAGACATGGAGGCTATTCTGAAATATCTACAAAGAGCCAGCATAAAGTGGCCTTTTTATTGATTATTGTAGCTGGAGGCAGTATTGATTAGTTGATCAAATTGGCACTTCAGGTGATTTTCTGCAACATAAGTTTTTGAAAACAATATCGGAAAAGGGTTCGAAAATGGCCAACTATTTGAACTTGAGCAGTGACATACCATATCAAATATTCATGTTACTGTACTGCAACTACAGCTCTGGAAAAAAATAAAAAGGCCACTGCAAATTTCTTTCTGAAATCAGCACCTCTCCATGCATAATAGTTTATTTATTGCCTCTACCAGGAGGGGCATTCAACTGAGCCTGTTATCTGCACACTAGAGACACTACTTTCTAACTGGGCTGCAAAAGTAATTAAACAACCAATACTCTAAATGTATTCTAAATGAATTACTTTCTCAGTCTACTTACATTAATTTTTATGCTTATACTTTTAATGTAAGCAAAATGTTGTAAAATGTATTTTGATTCAGTCCATTATTTGTCTATTCTTCATAAAAGGAAAAATCATGTTATGGACTAGTAATAGTTGCAATATCATTAAGTCTTAGATAGAAGTTTGTGAACATTCTTAGTAAACAGTGACATCCAGGGGGGAGTTCTGAGACCAAACCCACTGCTGACCACAAGCAACACAAAGGCCCAATCAGCAGGTTTTTGCCCTATAGAGACAATATGTCTGATGTTAACATTTATTTGAAGACCTGAAATATTTAACAATGAAAATAAAAACAAGACTTGAAGAAATCTGTAAGAGGGGGTGACTGTTTTCCATGTGTTAAATCCTAATTATTAATCAGATATTAAATTAAAAGGTATGATTCTGGGATCAGTTGATTAAAACTCAAAGATATTTCATTATATTCTAGATATCTAGATGAACCTTCCCTCAGCAGGTGCTGCCAGCCTCACCAGCTCTTGTTTGCACATGGTCAAACGTTTCTTGTCCAGGGTTGTCAGGTAGCTGCTCTTCAGCTCTGCCTTCAGTTTGGCCTCTGCAGCGGCAATAAAATTCCTGTAAAACACACAACACATCTTAAAGAGCAGAACGAAATTCCTCCATGATAAACACCATAAACATAATGAAATGATTCATTGCTGCAAGCCTCAGATGCTCTGCTGATGCTTTCCAAAGGAGCAGTGAGAGCTCTGCTGGAATTACCTGGCATTCAAACAAAACTCTCTGAGCTCAGTTCTTAAAACTGCCTCAGCCGCTGGCTCCAACTTCTTATGAAGGTCAGCAGCAACACACACACCCTCGTCCTGTAGGACACAACGGCAGAGAATAATCACAAGGAGACTGTTGAATTTAAAACACTGCGGTTTTCAGAAATTGATAATCCTTTCAGAACAGATGATGCACTTGTTTCTTTATTTCGGGTGTACTTATCAAATTAAGATATGTGTAAAAACAGATGTATGTTTATTATTTGGGTTGTTTTTAAAACCTCTAGTCCCACAGATTGATTTATCTTTGAGCCACTAAAGTGATGCATCTTCAGTATGACAAAAAAATTAAAGAAACTTAGAAACGGGCTCTGATATAAACAAGATGACACACATGTGAGAGGGTGTGTGTGTGTGTGTGTGTGTGTATGTTTAAGCATTTCTCAGGTTGTAAGGTAAATTTTTCCAGCAGATTGTATGTTAGCAGGAGCCACTGCTCCTTATGGGTCCCTGGTCCCATAAGGAGCAGTCATGTTTTTGGATCAGCGGTTAGGTTTCCACTCACAGGGAGGGACAAACAAAGCAAAAAGTGTCCATTTTCCTTCAGTTTTCAGTTGGGGTGATCCCAACACAAGGGACATGATAGTGATGGCAGCAAATAAAGCTGAAAATGTTTCTACTTTTTTGTGTCGTGTCACATGTATGAGCTCAATATTTCATGTGTGAATTTTGTGGGTTGTTTGGCTGGAGAAAAGCAAATGATTGTTGTTGCATTGCCTCCCTTGTGTAAAGTGTGGTTTGAGTTTAGGTCTGGTTTAGGTTTAGGGTTTACGGGTAGTAGTTAGGTTTACGGTAAGGATCAGGGCTGGGCTGTAGAAATAAATGAAAAATGAATGGAAGTCAAAGAAAAGTCCTTGTGAAGCTGTAAAAACGTTCTATGTGTGTGTGTTCCTGTGAGTGTGTAGGCGTGCGCATGTGTGTGTGTTTCTGCTTACAAACTGCACGGCGATATTTTCCAGCATATTGGAGTTGTAGAGCCGGTAGGTTCTGTCCTCCCAGGAGCTCACAACACTAGCACAGGGCTTCTTCTTCTCCAGAGGTAAATACATGTAGTGTCTGAACAGAACCACACACAGGCATAATGCAGCACTAAGATGAACATTTGATTGATGTACAGTCCACTGAATACATATTCTACATGCTATAACAAATAACAAATGATGGTCAGCCACAAATCAACTTCTTATTTGTCCTGATCAGTTTTTCATCATGTCAAGGATGAAGAAAAATCTTGAGAAGATTTTCTAATTCTTTAAGAGACCCGTGTGTATGAGAGGGGAGATTGAAATTGTGTTAAAAAGCTTCAGTAGAAGAAGAAGCAAATAAGTCTCTTAATATGATTTAAGCAAGAACCCCGATTAAAGCTCATTTAAGAAGCAGTCTCTTAAGTTTTCAAGCAGTGTGGATGAACTGCAAATGACAATCTCAACTGTTGAGCAGCATATTCAATGAAACCCACCTGTTTCCCTCGACGATGAGTGGTTTCTCCGGAGGTGTAGCAGATTTTGAGGCTCCACATGAATCAGAGGGATCTTTGGGGAGGAGGGGTGAGGAAGGGACGGTGAGGGAGGAGCCAAAAATGTCACTGCTGTCCGGGAAGTCCAGCACCTTTCTCCTCCGAGTCACTGCAGGACTGGCAGTACTTGGTTGAACGGAAGACTCCAAGACATTGCCATGGTTACCTGAAACAAGATGCACAAGTAAAGAAGGGACCTATTGCTGGTTACCGGTGACCCGACATGTCAATGATCACCCCAACAGTGTTACAATTAAGAAATAATCAACTGAATACCAGTTTATTTTGTTTTTGCCTCAAGTATATTTTACAATGGAGAAAAAAGACTTAGATTTTATTTTCTAAGGGGTTTTGTTGTGACTCACCAAGGGAGAACTCAAAGCTGATGGGCTTGTCTCCAATCTTACGGTCAATCATGGTGGCCTCAAACAAAGCTCCAAAAAGCAGGAAGGTCTCATCATCTACAGTTGGCTGGACATATAATCAGAAGTACTTGCTCAGTTTAAATAACAATATTTATACTTGTCAGGTCTAAATACCTATTAGAGACAATTTAAACAAACACAAGAAAGACAAAGAGAGTTAGATTCTTATATACTCGCGAGGAGAGCAGACAGAGAGATGTTTCCAGTTACAAATCTCCACCTACTCTGGAAACACATCTCCCGCTCCCTCTATTTTATTGATCTTTAGGAACCTGCCACAAGGGGCGCTGCAACCCTATGGGGTGGGGTCAAAGCATTCATCACATGGTTGCAGCGCTAAATAACATTCACTTCTAGACACATGTTATCTATACTCTAAATCTTTCTTGCTCCAGGCCCGGTGTGAAACAAGACACATTGCATAGCTTCAAAGCAACGGCTTTGTATCACAAAGAAGCACAGAGCAGAGTTTATTGTCAGGCCTGTAAAACTCTGCTGGGAGCAATTAATACCTCTGTCTTGTAGGAAGTCCTGCAGGGCAACAGCTGCTGAGAGTAGCTGTCACCCCTATTTCCCAGGGCAGTCTCAGGATAGAATCAAAGTTATTTAACACACAGAAACATTATCTAAATGTAACTACAAGGCTACATGATACAACAAATATTTGATAATTACTAATAATACAATTTATCCAACAATACTGATGCATGATGAAATAAATCTAAGCAAGACGAAAGATTATTATATTATCTGGATTTGACCCTAATTAACTGCCTTTTTTATCTAAAAAGGTTTTTAAGCTATAGAACCTGGTCTGAGTAATAGGCCGAAGAACTCAATATGGATCTTCATCAATTAACTTACAGTAATTAATTGCAGTACTACTTTGGTACAATTTCATTTTGCTGCTTTTAAATACATATCTTTTTTGGAACAAGCAAAAGGTTTTTTCTTACCACCGGAGGAGGATCAACAGGCAGGACCTCCGCTGCTCCTGCTTTTCCTTTGTCATCATCAGCTGCCCCTGTACCTCCTCCTGCTCCGCCTCCAGCAGAAGACTTAGCATCCTTCCCACCAGCTTTTCCTGCTTTTGTGTCTTTGACAGGTTTAATCATCCGACTGAGTTTGGAGTCTGAGCCTGTGCCCCCAGACAGGATCTCTACTGTCAGTTCTAAATAGACTCTACCCCTAAAATCACAAGCACACAGTCCAGGGCATATAAATCAGGCAAAAGAAGGCACTTTCTTTTAGTTGCAATATGAAGAAGTATCATATCTTTCTATGAACCTGAAGGAAACTCCCTCGCCAATGCCCTCATTGAGTTCCCCTGTGTCATCACCCAAAGAGAAGTTTCGAGCTGAGCCGTACAGATTAATCCAAGCAGGACCGAAAGTTGGTAAAAACCCTAAAAACATGAAATAAACAAGAAAAAACCTTTTCACGATTAAACACGGGCATTTCCTTTCAACCTTCAGACCTGCTTTAGACCTTCACTTCTTCTCACCTTTGTCTCCATCTTGTTCATTGGAGATACGTCGTAGGTCAAAGTAATGGGTTCCTATGGCAACATCATTCATGCTCCCCTCATCCCAGACCTTAGAGGAAAATGAATATAAGATTATATGGAATTTCTACCTGCACCTATTTAAATTCTTTTTTCAGAACTCTAAATCAATTAGTAGTATCAAGCTTTCAGACCTGGATCTTTAATCTCTGACACAAAGGAGGAAACATCTCAGTGAAGACAATCTGCTCGTTCCACATGGGGTCTGCTGAAGATTTCTGGGTGGATGTGCGACCCTGAGACAAACACAACAATAGTGATCACTGTTTTTCATTGAGACATACAGTACATATACTCTGTATATATACTCTGTATATGTAGAGTACAGTCTGTATATACATGTACTCATACAGTATGTGTACATACAGTATGTATACACTCATGTACATGTATATATGCAACCATCCTTCATTCTGAATCTTGCTTTACAGATAATATGTGAGAGCTGTGTGTAACTTAGTTATGAAATTAAGTACAAAATGTCTTAAATTTCTACATTTGATCTTCCACACACTTTGCTCTATAAGGCTGAGTTGTATTGACCCTGTTTTATAGAGTCAAAGCGTCTATGTTGTGAAGTTGACTGGGACCTGACCGTCTGCAGACAGAAACCGTTAAAACGTTTTCTTCCACTAATCTGAGGTCTGGTAGCTAAGGTAACAGCTGACCTCAGAAGCCTGAACCGTCTCTACTGAGGCCTTTCAATAAAGAGAAGCAGTGGCTCTGCATCCAACTCCCCAAAACATGGACCTTAACTCAGACTCATGTCTCGGTTCAAGGTGGCTCCAGATAAACTCTTAAATGGAAGCAACATTCAGCTCACCACTTGTTTGAAGAAGCTGACGACAACATATGGATCAATGAGTGCTGTGTTGTCTCCTATAAAAGCCTTTGTGACGTTGGCCATAATGCTGGAGTTGTTCTTAGGGAGGCCTTCGGCTCGGTACACCTTCACACAGAAACGGGCCCATGGCCGTTCTGAGGGAAGCCCCTCAGGGATCAGGAGGTTCCTGATGACAGACAACATTATTCCAAACCAGTCAAACAACACAGTTAATCTGCAAAGGCAACATGTAGTATTCAGCCTGCAGTGTGATGAGTGTGTCTAAAACTGCACATTAAGTCAGAGGTGCTTCATACTTTTCTATCTGTTCTTCAGCATCACTTGCTTTTTGTCCCGGTTGCACGGCATCACCTTTAGCTGAGACACTGATGTCACATTTAACATATCCTTTGACACCAGTGCTAATGTCACCAGGATTGGTCAACATTGCCCACTTATTGAGAAACTGGTGACCTGAGAAAGTAAGGCATGAACACAATTATTCAGTTTATATCTCTACTTTCCATCAGAAGGAACCAATGAGGAAGTTTTGTGACTCTCTGCTTCAGACTTTCTCTAAATCATAAAACATGATTGACCTGGCTGTTTGTAGACTGTCCAAACGTCCAGTTTAAAGGACCCCACAGAGAATGTCTTCAGCAACTTTGAGTGAACAACCTGCAGAGGACCAAAATAAAAACACCACAAAATCAACCTATAAATGCAGAAATAAAAACTGTACCCCAAATACATTAGCATTAAAGTGGGAAGTTGCATTTATTCTCATGTTATTACCAACCGTCAGCTTGATGACTTTATCAAGGAAGATCTCTTTATGGGCAAAGAAATCAAAGACGAAATACTGATGGAAAGAGGAGAAATGAGATAACGCAAAAAAGTTTAAATTATAAAGTAAAACTATTAATGACTTACTTAAAGCCCTTATGAAGTTTTTTAGCAGCTTTTTTAAACAGCTCTTGATGAACATACCCACTCATGTGCATGTATATAAATATAGCAGCAGAGCAGGGAAAAAAATTATAAAAAGAAGTCCCACCAACAGATGAGACAAAATGACAACATTAAGCAGAGATCTTAAATTGCTTGAGATGAAGTCTTCAGCATTGATTTTTAAGATGCACATTTTAGAATTTAATATAACCTCTTTACTAAACCAATCACATTCAGCATAGCATTCCATAACACCCGAGGACACGCCCACACACAATGAAATAAAGACTCTTTCTGGTAAATGTATTTAATGTGTCAGGAACATTAGGATTGCAGTGATGTAATCTTACCAGTAACATATTGCCTACTTGATGTTAAGTAATATGTTGTATTAATGTGGCGTTTGTGTTGGCAGGTTATGAAACAATATTGATGCTCAATCTGACCACTGCTCGCCCCACACAGTTTTTGGAAATGTGTTTCTCAGCTCCAGCAGTTTCATTTCACCTCATTGTAAAATGGAGCGTTTGTTCCTTCCTTGACGGATGTCTGTTTCTTCTCGTCTCCAATCTCAATCACCACACTGGGGTCTATGTTTTCCCCCACAAGCTGTCTGGCTTCTGTGATATTAATGCCAATCTGCGAAACAGAACAAGAATAAGTCATTCATCAGGGTCCATGTAAGGCGGAGTTGATCTGTTTTAATCATAAAGGTTTTGTTTTTCTGTTCTATTGAAGCCGTTGTTGTTATTACCTGGAAGCTCTCAGGTTTTCCTTCGCTGTCCTGAATGCGAGTTTGAAGTTTGGCCCTGTGGGAATCCACAAGAATGTCAAATTCATGGAAAAACCTTTTTTGTCATCTTGCGGACAAACAGGAAAATTGACAGAACAGAAAACATTCATCCTATTTGAGTTCTCACAATGAAGAAGTAAACTAGGTAAATGGCATCCGATTTACATGGCATCTTTTAAAACCTGTGAGTAATAATTTGAAAAATATATAATCACACTTCCATGTTGTTAGTACTCTCCAAAGAAGTTCTTCCATGCTGACTTCTCAGTCATCTTATAACGCTACAGTTGCTGGTATCACCTCTGCAGCAGGATGTTTCTTTTATCTTGTTACAATCTTTAAGTGAGATTTTAGATTTCCACTATGAGTTCCAGTCTTACTGTGGAGAAAAGCATCACTGTCAATGTTTTGATCAGCTTAGCTGCAACTTTTAAAAAAATGAAGTTGAGGAGGGTTTTCTGTACAGTAACTTTCAACCTGACAAAGTTCCACCTGGGTGCAATTTGGAGGTGTGTGTGCTTAACCACTGGTATGCTCCAGCGGTGAACCTGGAGCATGCCAATGTGAAAGGCACATGAGTGTGAAGACTTGTGTTTTTTTATTGCAGCTACATGGTGACATCTTGTTACCTGAAGCTGAAGCAGCAGCAGAAAATGCATGGCACTGAGTCATAAACTTATGAAAGAATGAAACACAATTTTTAAAAATATTATGTTGTAATTCTAGTATTTGTTTTGAGTCATTGTGTCTAAATGAATGTTGCTGTTGTTTTATTTGGATATTAAAGCCTGTATAATTTAGACCAAAAAGCCATTGTTTTAGATATTGTGTCAGTTTACAGATATAGATAGACATAGTCCAAATACAGCTTTTGACCAAAACAATATCTTCTTTATAGCTTCTGTGTGAATTATTTGAAACATTTCATTTCATAGACCTGACAATAACTTCCACTTTAATACACCAGAACTGAGTCCTTTTGCTTTCTTTCTGCTAGTTGTAAGAGGATGCATGATGGTTTGAAACCATTTTGACTCCACCATAACTGGACAATATATTACAAAATAAATACACTCAGATATTGTACTCATCAGTTCCACAGTTTGATAACAGTGCTACCTCTTTGTGTTTGGTTTTATTGCTCGTCTAATGAGAGGCTGGTCTTCTGGGGTTTCCCCTTCCTGTAGGAGAGATGCTTCAGAGGAAGCCTCGACCTCACTGTCTGCACACACACAAACACACAAAACAAGTAGGACCAAAGTACTCAGAAACTCTAAGAACTGAAATACCTTTTTGTTCCGTATCAGTAAACGTTACAAATAATACTTCAGTTTCATGGGAATGGCAGTAACAATCTGTTTTCCTAGAAAACTGAAATCACCCATGGCAACCAGGACTGCACACAGTGTCAGAGCTGTACTGACACATGCTTATTTGACCAGGGTTAGTCTCACTCCTATGAAAACAGGGACAACTCCTCTGCTTATGATCACAGCTGAGACTCCGTGATGTTTGTTTTCCATGCCTTACCCACAGCTCCTTTGTTTGCCAGGACCAGGTCAGTGATGTCTTTCTTCTTCTTCTTCACTTTCAGGCCAAATATGTTCTTTTCCTTCCTGCTAAAGAAACAGCAAGTTTGGTATTCAATCATTTTCACTTTATGGATTATTTTACAACTGAGCCATTAAGAAAAAAATCCCAAACGTTTGGTGAAAAACAGTAGTATAAAATATGGACAAGTTGTTATGAACTGAAAACGGTCTGAAGTTCAGTGTGTGAATGTAACTGGTAATTAAATGCTCTCTTTAGAAACCAGTAATCACAAAACCTATTGAACCTGAGCTAAATATATTTTCTGTGGATATAACTTTGTTTATTCTTTTATTACACTACGTTCAATAAAGTTAAACTCAAAGTGGAAATTAGATTTTTGTTTTAAAATTGAAACTATTCAAGCAGAACATAGGCAAATTTGAATTTTTATGGCCAAAGACAGAAACCGATATTTCTGTTTGTTTTGATTTCCTTATTATGTTTCAAATAGTCCAGGTTTTTAATTTTATTTTCATTTTTCCAGACAGGTTCCAAAGTCTGTGAACATGTGGGATGCACTGAACGTCCATCCTGAACGTGTCGTCCCACATGTGTTTTCACCACTAAACAGATGTAGATTCACAGTAGCAAATAATAATTAGCTCTGGTTAGGATTAAAAAAACCTTTGTTGAACTTTTGCGTCACATTGTAAGCCTGATGTCAAAAAAGGTCCAATCATTGAGGCCATCAGGTGAAACCTGTGCTGCTAGTTTAAGCTCAGGTTCCGAGAGTTCAAATACAATAAAACATGAAATATGGAAAGAAAAAGCAAACTAAAATTTCTACTCAATGGACAAAAAAGAAAACAAGTAGTATCCCACATAAATGTCTTGTTGTTGTTTTCTTTATTTGAAAAGCATAAATCAAATAGATAAGTCAGATAAACATAATTTCTAAAAATCTAACATGTTCCTGAAAGGATATCTTTCTTGTATTGCACATAGATTGAGGAAGGAAATAATTTTTTCAGCAGGTTTGCTCTTCTCTGCCTGATTACTCTACTCTAACCATTGTTTCCTCTTTTGCAAATCAGAAGAAAGACACAATAATCTATCTGCTGTCAATTGTTGTGACTTTTGTCCACAGCAGAATCATTATTTCCAGAACATATTCCTCACCTGACGTCTTCTGCTAAAAGCTTCCTTATTTCTCTAACATCCTGAAGCAATTTACAAATTTTACTTGTTGCTTCATATGTAAAATTCAAACCGATCACTGCAGAGCCTTAAATATACTGGCTCTTCTGTCACTTGGCTTCACTTTAAGACGATATTTCTCTGTTTAACCAGCTGTGGTTTCTGTTAATCAGGCTGTCACGAATATTTTGCGGTTTGTGATTGGTGAAAGGGAGCAGCCCTTCTCTTGTTAATCTCCTACACAGGAAAGTCTACCACTGTCCATATATAAATACTTTTACATATTTAATGTGCTGAATTGGTTCGACTCTAGCATGGCAGTACATTCAGAGTTTAACTATTTAACACTTACAATGCCTCATTCAATATGAAATGTTAGCTTCTTATCTAATCTCATTATTTTAACTCTGCAAAAGTAATAGATTTAATTAGACAACATTGACAGTATTTACCTCATTAAGCAAAATATGTAAATGGGATAAATGTTCTAGCTGAGTAAATACTTAGGACTTGTTCAGGGTGTTCACTGCCTCTCTCCCATTGGCCACTGGAGAAAGGCATCAAGCCCCAAAGCAAAGCTTTCCTCTATGCAAACAGCATGAGGCTTAAACTCACAGTCTCTTCCTGATTGTAAACCAACATGCAAAAAACCCTAGTTTGTCTGTTCTCTGATGATATTTTAAGGATTTTGTAAACTTCTTTTAGCATCTTGTAGTCTGACTTCTTGCTTTTTTCAGTCAGACCTGGACATGTTGAAAAGTTCTGAATGCAATCTAGAGTGGAAAGGCTGATTTCTGATTCCTTTGGCACTTATTTGAGCCTTTCATTAGATTCATAAGTGGCTCCAATCTTCCTTGAAACTATTATTAATAATAATAATGTTGGCTGACCATAATAATATATTAGGTTTAAACTAAGAAAAAACATCTTCAAGATGCATGATGTGCAGCTGATATGATATGCCTGAATGATTTATTCATTTTAAGTGAGAATAAATGGAGGTGATCCTAACCTACCTATTTATCACTAGCAGTTTTATTTATTATTTTACCCAACTGTTTAAAATGTCTTTCTCTCCGTTTTCATTTCAAGTGTTCTTAGATTTTATATTACAGTACCATTGGTTTCTTATTTTTAGTAAATTTGTAAAATTCTCAAAACTTTTTTTTTAATTGTCATAATAGTTTCTCCAGACAAAACAAGACAAACTAATTGTTAGTTTTAAAGAAATGTGTAAGTATTTATATTTGATTTTACTTTTTTACATAAACTATTATAGGTTTTTTTTAATAATTGTTTCCAGGGTTTCACAAGAATATTTCAATACCTTCCTGACCCATATAAATGCTTTTGTCATTTTTTTAAAGAAGCCATGAACAAATGTACAACTTTAAGATTTAACTAACTTTAAATGCAACACTGAACAGGGAATCTGAACTTATTAAAGACTCAACAGCTCAAACAGTTGATAAAATGTAAGACTTTTAAAGTCAGACTTTCAGACATACATGCAAGAAAAATGGGACGAAATAACTTTAGAAATGTGAAATTTCTTCAGAAATTCTCAAATATTTCATAAGTGGGACGGAATGAACTACAAAACATCCAATGTCTCCATTATGTTCTGCAATGTTATTGTTATCCATGCTTGAATTTGAGACGTAAATAGGGAAATCTAAAGAAATGTAAATAAATATCAAAATAAAATTCCAAAATGTACAATAAAATAAATTTTGGCTAAGTAGAAAATAAACATCATAAATCTAAAACAGCTTAGTGTAAAACTTAAAGGAACTTTTGCTTATATTAACAATTAATAGAAAATATGATTGCTGAGAGCCAATCTCCTACCTTGTTTTGGGATCCATTGTTACTCTCAGGACAGATTATATGAAGATTTTCAGACCTGCTCCAGTTTGACATAAAGTTTAACTGAAAAACAGTCAGATCAGCTGATTGGCTGAAGTATTTGTTCAGGGAATGATGATGCTGATGATGTGAAACTGCAGGAACATGTGGTTGGCCCATGCACTCTGTTTTGCATTTCAGCTTCTTTCTTTTATTTTGTTAAAGCTCGGGGCAAAGCTGTTGGTCAAATCATTATTTAAACGGTCATTTCTCATCATAAAGACTTAACTCATGAGTATTTAAAGAGATTTTATTGTTCCCGAAGTTCTTCAATAACAACAAAGTTCATCAACTGCCATCTGTTCAACAGACTTAACAGATGATAGGAGTGTTTACCCTGTGTGTGTGTGTATAGGTAGACTGGTATTCTTGTGACCAGGATGTTTGAAACTGGCAGAGCTAACAACTCCACCCCAGGTAAACAGAGCAGCTTGCAGCCTGCAGGTAGAGACCAGCAGCAGCCAGGTGGATCACAGTCACCTCAAACTGAAAAATCTTCTCCTTATGTACACTGTGGACATCCAACAGACATACAGCTGATTTTTATGAAGAGCCAAAGTTTACGTGCTGTGAGATTGATTTGAGAGTTAGTGCATTTATATGCCGATCTAACACATACTGATGTCTGTATTTCAATTTATTAGATTGTGTGATAGCAACGCTGAGATAAAGAAAATAAACCCTAATTTCCAGTTCTAGAGCAAAAATGATCAGATTCAAACTTAAATGATTAAAACCTTAGATCATAGGTTAGGGTTACTCAGTTTCTACTCATTTGAGGTAAAAAATGAGTTGATGGATTTTTATTGATACAAGAAGATTCACACTAAGTCAAAAGGCTATAATTTTTTGCTAACAAAGCTGTACTCTCAAAAATGTACCCGTCTTTTGTTATTTATTGATTGATAACATAATTAACTAATTCTTTCATTTAAGGTTTCTCATGCTTTTGAATTGGTTGGAATGGACCTCATTGAAAAATTGGCTCAAACAAAGTCAGGACACCAATATGTGTCCTGAATAGTCATCTTTGACTATTTCATCAAGTAGCCACAGGCTTACACACTGAAGACAAAGTCTGCTCCAGAAGTGACAGATTGCATTAGAACGTTTGTGCATCAGTCTGAAACCACAAAGAGAATTTTGTAGCAAAGTTGTAGATGGCCAACCAAATACCTGGGATGAGTACGTGGATGCTGTGTTATTTGGACTTTGAAAGAAGAAGCAAATAATTACCCAGTACTCCCCCTATGATTGTTGGGAAGAGAGGCATGGTAATCTTCTGAAGTTCCTGAAAACGTCTTTGTAGGGTTCTGGACAATCAGAGGTGCAGGATGCATTTATGGGAAAAGATGCCCTTCTGTCAAGAGTGAACATCTACAAGTTATTTTTAAATGTTAAGACAAGTGATTGTTAACATCATTATATGACACTAAGCATGATTTTCAGGCCGTACATGAATCTCCTGATGCAGACTTAGTGGAAGTAGAAGAGATTATGAAGTGTAGCACCTGATCTTGTTGATGTGAGCTTTTGTCTTTAGGACTTTCATACCAGAAAATTACTATCAATCACAATATAATGTTTTCATAATGTTGCCTATTGGATTTACAAGAGTGATGTTCACTTCATACAAGAGGACCACATACAAAGTCTGCAAACTGACCAGGAAAGGTAAAGCACCCCCCCCCCCCCCCCCGTCTTCGTTCTACGCTCTTCATCGTACGGTCTGGTCTCTCAGCTATTAAGAAGCAATTGTTTGCTGGAATGCAGAAAATCAATGTCATTGTTCACAACTTATTCTGTTTGCTGAATGAATCGGGTGAAAATTTTCAAATATCTTAAAAATTATTTTGTTAAAAATTTGCAGAAAATTGTTTGTTTGCCTAAGTGATGTGCAACGTGCAATTGCAGGAGGATCGCATGGAGGGAAAATGTTTTCTGCAGGTCATTAAAAAGCATAAATTTATTTTGCAGAAATCAAGGCATTTTCTGTAATTTTCTCGTTAAAAGGCAGATAAAAATATCTCTAGATATTTTCCCCTCCTCTCTGGGTCGGTATCACGTCTTGTATGAAAGAGCCGCTGCTTTTCTGAGGACTAAGTAATGGCTTGGCTCCCTGTCAGTATTTACTGTTATCATTAAACTGAACACAAATCTAAACAAATTAGCTAATTTCAACAATACTACTTAGTAATCATATAAATAGTCTAATACTGAATATTTGTAATAATAAATATATATGGCATCCTTGCTAATAACACAAAGCAGCTGAGAAAATTACCTTTTTAAAATGATCAAATTAAAACTAGAATATCATTTTTTAGCATCAGAGTGTGTTGAGATTTACGTATCTTTTCAGCCAAAGTTGAAGAATTATAAAATTTACCGAAAAATAAATGAAAGAACTTACTTTTGGTCTTTCTAAAAGTTTTAGAGGGTCAAACTGATGAAATTTCGTGTTGACCATATGACTTCTGGAATGCTCCAGATTTTCTGTTTTCACTCATAAACAATGGAAAATGCAATTGGTCCGTTAAACTATATTTGGTCTACATTATTCCCATATTTACTTAATTTGATTTCACTTCCTGAAACCTTTAGTTTAACTGAAAGATATAAATTATAAATGATGCAATACTTAGAAACCAAAACACAAGTTATACATTTATTTTACACAGTGATAAGACTGTAAGTACATTTCAGTAAGCATTATCACAGTTCCAACATTCAATTTTTGAATAAGAAATAATTGTTTTCTGTCACAATGTCGTACCCACCATTTAGCTGCAAATGTTTCTCAATTCAAAGGCAGTTTAATTGTGTTTTCATGTCTTCGGTTTCATTTTTCCTGCTTTTCTTCTGTTCCCCATCAGGAGGTTTTATCTGAGAAAGGGACAACCTTCAACCTTGTGTCAAAGTCCAATTTGTCTGTCTTCCCTTTACACATCCCTCCCGTTGGCTGTTGTTAAGCTCTATTCTTCACTATGTTATCGTCCTGTTTTACATCGTCAGCCGCCATCTTGTTTTCTTCAAACTTGAAAGGTTGGTCACTGGTAAATATCTGAAAGTAGTTGCAGTGAGAAAACTAATGAGTAGCATAAAATCTAGAAATCTTAAAGTTAACTCAGTCTGAATTCAGACTAATGTCTATTTAAGTTTATAAACTTCAATAAAGTTAAACTTCTGTTTGTCACAACAGAAGTTGGAGATATTGTGTACTGTAGCTGATTCAGACCCTTAGACTTTGTTGTCTACAAAGATTAGTACAGATTAGTTTTCAGATACAAACAATAAAAATGCAGCGTTCAGTTTCTGAGTTATAAGATCAAAGAAACATTTTCCTCTTGGTTTTAAATGTAATTTAACAACTGCAAACTGTCTTTTAGCGCTTTGTACTCCGAGTTCTCGGTGCAGCTGGTTGATGTCATCGGAGTAGAACTTGGATCCCTTCTGAAGCTCTGTTAGCGTCAGCGCTGGACGTCACTGATTTCTGGAGTCTCTCTTTTACTCTACAGAGTCCCAGTGAAAATCACTGCTAGTATTGTTGAGACATACTGTAGTTCCATCCTGGCGCTATCTAAATAAATAATTCATGGGCTCAATGGCCACTGTAGATCTACAAAAGCCTTGTGTTAGTAATTGAGAAGTGTCAAGAGCTTGTTCTCCTCAAAGTTTGAAAAATAAATTAAAGCTATTGCACAAATGAAATGTACATTGTCTAACACATCAGCAGAGTCTTCTTCAGTATTGGACATTGATTTCATACAGCTGTGCAAAAGGAAGCACCAGCCTTTTTACTTGCAATATTTTATTTTTGGAATTCCAATTTGCACAATTATATGGCCAATGGAAACACAGTTAGTATATTAGTAAGACCTAAACTCTCAACCCTCCACCACCCTGCAACATAGTTGATGTGAGTTGATATGTAGTGCTAGGTTATGGCAGAATTCATACTTTAGTCCAGTGTGTCCTAAGTACATTCTTCTAGTTGTCCTGTCATTAATGCTTATGCAACTTTTGCAAACCTAAATTATGGGAAACAAAGCAGTTTTCAGTCTCTTTTATTGTTCTCTCAAGAGCAGAACAATAAAGGACTGACTGAGTCTTATAGAGTCTGATATGGTTTAAACTAGCCAAACTTTCTCTCAGTATTGTTCACTCCTTATAATTTTGTCAATTTTCTTAGATGTTTATCACTGAATACCAATTTTATGTTGAAAAGGGACTGGAAAAGTTTGGAAATTCATTTCAGTAACACTTTATTTCAAGGGATGTGCATACAACTGACATGACACTGTTACACTAAAAGTTGCATTAAAAGTGTCAACTTAAAATGTCATTATTTACCAAATGACACTCTGTGACAATAGTTATAAACATTAATTAAGACTCCTTCATATTCCTGACAAGTCATGTCAGTTTTATGCATACACCTTCAAATAAAGTCTTACCTTTATTTGATTGATGGGCAGCAACAACTACTTCTCAAAGACCAATGATCCATTTCTTTCTTGCTGTTGTGTGTGAGAACCAGGAGCTGGTCAGCAAACTGAAAAAAAGCCTTTACTTTTATAACACGACTCATACTGACTTGGGATTAGCTAATTGATGCCTTTGATAAGCTGCAAATGATAAGTTACCCGACTAAATTGTTTTGTCATTACTGTTGCTTGTGTATTTTATTCCCACAAAGTTTTTTGTTTTGCAATCTTGCTTTGTTTTTCTGTTAAAATTAGATATGCAATGTGTTACTTTTAATGATTTGGTAAATTTGTCCTGGTTTGGTAAATTTGTCAACTACTAATTTAAAAAGGTAGTATTTACTTCTTCACTGCATTCAGTCACTGCATTCACCAGACCACAGGCTACATGCATGGCAAAATCCAGCCGCACTATTACAAGACCATTACTGAAGTTTCTCCTATTAATAACTGTAAAGCTTCTTACATCATTGGGGACACTTTGTTACTACTTCCATCACTGATGTCATGTCATGGAAATGAAGAAGTACCCCTAGACTTGCCAGATAGGATGTGGAGGTGAGGCACAACAATGGATTAAAACCTGTTTGCTTAGAACAAGATGAAGGTATGCAAACCTACATGTAATAAAAACAGTTCTCTTGTTACTATTGATTTGGGGGATCTCAACAGGCAGTGCTAAGCTTCAGATTCAAGCTCAGACAACCAGCCACTGAAAGCTTAGATGGGAATCTTACCTGGGAAATGCTGGCTGGAACTTTAGGAGAAGGAAGTGATGACACTGGCTCGAAAAAGGAGAGATGGACTTTGAAGGTAAGGGTGTCAACAGTTCATGTGAAACTGGAGAGGCTGCTAGGTGAGACATTTTGTACAAATGTAGTAAACATGTCTGGGCTGTTTGGGTAGATGTGGAAAAATTGGCAAACATAGAAGAATGGAAGATGTTAGATGGATGATTCCATCTGTCTAACATGAAGGAAGTGAAGGATGCAGGCACATACATGTTGACATGGTTCCAAGTTAAGGTTCTCCCAATGAGGTGGAGTAAAATAATTTAGGAAAGAGTTTTGTTGGTTGGAAGGAAAACAAGAAGGAAGCTAAAAAGAGATTCCATGGGATAAGCCAGGGATTGATAAAGAAGATGGAAGTCCCTTGTTGTGTTCAAACAGAGATCAGTTGTGTCAGAAGGAGAAGGAGGCTTTTGAAATTGGAAGGCAGGAAGGTAAATAGCAAGAGAAAGGACGGAAGGACAGGAAGATTATGGAAGCGTTGTTGTTAGGAGTACAGAGCATCAATACCTGCAGGAGTGAGAACCAGGGCTTGCAGAATATCAGACAGAGAGACAATCCCTCTCACCACATCTTCTTTGTCGACCAAAACTAGTCGATGAACCTGAAAGGAAAATATGAAACCATTTGGTTATAATCTTTTCAATCACAAATTAAGTGTGCAAGCTGGCTTTCTCCATTGTGGTGTTAGAGTCTTTCTAGTATCCACTAGAATGACACCTTTTTTCAACCGCTCTTTTCAGGACTATCAGATTATCTTGCTTCTACTTTACTCAACCCTAGCACCATCCTTCGTCACTTCAACTCTCTGCAGCCACTACATCCATAATCCTTCTCTAAGGGTCATCCTTTTTTCTTTTTCCCTGGCATGGTAAATCCTTTTTTGTGTTAACTCAGTGCCAGAATTTACCCTTAGTGGTCTTGGGGAGGGGATGTAACAGATGACACATCTGCTTCACATAAACCAGATTTCTTTAGCATTTTTACAATTTGATGGAAGAATGGTTTTTATCAGTTTTATGTCATCTTGTGACAGAATATGCGACAGAGTTGAGAGTTACCTCAGCTTTAGCTATGCGGTCGATGATGGCCTCCAGTGTTTCGTGTGGATAACATTTAAGGACTCCTTCAACCCAGCAGGATCTTGACGTGAGGGCCTCTTTCATTGTCATGTTTAAATTGTTGTAATTTTTTTGAGCGGCAAGGTTCTTGAGGGGAGAAAAAAAATGTCACAAAGCTAAGTTTCCCTTTGTTTACTTAAAGAAAAAAGACACTGAATTTTAAATTCACTTACAATGACATCAAATCTGGAGTATAGTGCCAAAACTTTACCTGAAACAGGTGTAGAAAAACATAAATGAAAAAGTATTTGAAATTTTACTAACTGAAATATTTGAAATCATTAAACAAATATTAACATCAGAGAAAGATAACGTGATTAAGTCTTATAGTAAGGACAGTCAAACAAGGCATCATGATCTGGGAATCATGATGCTGTTGTGCAGCAAGTCTACATGACTTACTGCTAATTAAAATATGGATTTAGAATTCTAGCAGAAAATCCTTGAGCAGATTGTCTGCCCAACAGTGCATGAGCTCAAGCTCATTTGGACAATGATCCTAAGAACATGAACAAGTCCACCTGTAAAGGTTTAATAACTTACACTGAACTGAGAGGTTGTGGCTTGCTGGTTAATGCTGGAAAACCCTCAAATGTGAAGTAGCACTGATGTGGATTCACCAGGATTGTGTTGTGCAGTTAAGCCCAAATCTTAGAATTGTTTTGGTATACCTTGCTCATTAACCACAGGCAGGGCTGACACTCTTCTTTCCACAAAAATAGCCAGAGCTTCATAGACAGAAGCAGATTCCTGGATTGTTGCAATCTCCCTAAAGGTACCAATCGGCACCTCATTGATCTGCTTTTGAAGAAACCTGGGTTTAGGAATCATGGATCCCTAGAAGAATAGACTCATTAATTTGATGAAGCATGGGCATTTCTAGAGCACAGAGTGCAATCTGGAATTACAAACATGAGTCTTTTCTTACAAAGATGTGAAGGAATTTGAGGATCCGCTTGTGAGTCAGGATGTGGAGGACATTTCCAGAAGCTGGGTCAATAACTGGGAGCCGGTGGATCTTATTCTTTAACAGTGAGTAGATGGCATCAAACAAACTGAAGAGACAAAAATAGTTTCTTTAGGTAAATACTGGCTCTGTCATGATGTGGCTTGTTTGAGGAGGTGAGGATGGACGCAGTAGACCCAGGCTGATGTGCGATAATGATGGTTTTAATGACAAACACGAAGAGAACAGAAATCCAGGCAGCACTGGTGAAAAATGATGGGAACTCTGGTAGCGATGAGAGGACACAGGACTAATGACAAAGACTATGACAGCAGTGACAAGGACCCAACAGGGAGCAGGTAACACAGACGATCAAGGGGAAGATGAGACTACACAGGAACTAAATTAACAGAAAAATACATATTCTCACAGGCTCACTATTTGCTTAAGCTAGCGGCGTGACCCCTTCTCTTCTGACCAATAAACTCGTTAGATTTTTTTTTTACTACAACTTTGTGAAATCTAAAGACTCTAAAAGCAAGCTATTTGGGTTCTATTAGACTTTTCTCAACGCCTCATATTTTGCCATTCTTGATTGGGTTAGTCAGACCAACGCATTCCTGTGTTTGGTGTTTCTAAGTCCAGACAATGCTACTGCCTGTATACATCTCATGGACTGTAAAGCTACCGTTGGTGTGGGATCTGTCTGTGTCAGCTCCTTTCTAGCTAACTCTTGATTTTAAGAGCAAACTTCAAAAAGCCTGAAAACAAAATTCTGTCAAATGCAGTGTAAGAAAAAAAAGCCAGGCATTTGTCCATTCATTCTGCTTTTTTTTGTTGTTTTTTTACAGATGGTTTTATTAACAAACAAAAAAAAACACTAGAATAAAATTCAGCCTTTGAGGCATTAACAAGAAATAATATTGTAGGAAGTTTTATGGCTTATTTCCAATATTTATCCTAAAGTAGTGGCTGAACGCTAGCTCAGTTGTTAGATTCAGAAAAATCAGTGTAAGACTTTCATTGCACTTTGGAAATCTCTTCAACAAATTTAAAAATGGCTACTGAATAATTTGAGTATAGAGCAGGGCTACACAGTGGAGCAGTAGGTAGCACTGTTGCCTTGCAGCAAGTCATTTTTAATAAATTCAAATATCCATTGCAGTGAGGCGTTATGCAAGTGTTAAACACTTTTCATTAAGACCAGATTTCTGTATTAAACATGTTTATGATTAATATTCTAATCGCAAATGTGATGCAAGCAGAAAATCCTCATAAGTAACAGAAACATCAGTCTTTGTGTAATTGGAAGATACAGTTTACAGTTTGTTCTCAGTTAAACGAGACACATACAGCTGTATATCTGTAGACTAATAAAACTATTTAATGTAAAACATTCATTTATTAAAGACAATGTTATCACGATGAAGTGAAGTTTTAAAACTTGTTTTTCTTTTACATTCAGTTCTTTGTAAAATCTGGGAAAATAGAATTTAAATAGTTGTGCAATGTGGAAATAAATACAAATGTTCCTTTACCTGGACTCAGGTTTGATGCTGATGAGTCTGTTGACTGAATACTGCAGATAGATTTCTGTACCAAAAAAACACAAAGAGAAGCAAATTTTAAACAAAAAATAACCAGAATTTTGTGAGATTGTTCTTTTCAATCAGTTTCACTTATTTTCTTTAGCTTCATAAACACATTGCAATCAATGTATAAGCTGACATATAAGCACACATTACATCGATTATCGGATGATAGCAGAATAGACTGGAATGGCCTGAATTCATCGTCAGAGATCGTTAATCAGTAATTATTTTTGAACAAAGTTCTTATAAAATAACTCAATAAATCCTCTGATCATTTATCTGTACTACACCTGCACCTACAGCCTCACCCTCATTCCAGCCAATAGCAAACAGTTAAAAAAGAATCAAAGCTAGCCAGAAAAGGTTATATAGGCTCTACAAGTATGAGAAAAGACTTGACAAGGATTCAGTATTCACTCATTCATAAGTTCCAGCTGTGATCCTGTCAGTGCTTGATGCAGTGCAGCTGGTTCTTAAAAGTATCAGATTTTTGTGGGACTCTTCAGTGTAAAGCTAAGCTTCTCTACACAGCTGCCTGTTAACGTCACTGTGCAGTTGTTACTGAAGAGACACACTCAACTGACTTGCTTGATGAAAGTAATCATTTCTGTTGAAACACAAAATGAATTAGTTACGGTCTATTTAAAGATACATTTGGTCATAGGCTACTATAAATAGTTTGCATGTAATAGCAATGTTTTTCCTCAGCTTTAGTATGAATGTAAAGAAAAGAACCATCAATAAGAGATATCTAAATGTTTCATAGGAAATCCATGAATGGATTTAGAAATTGAGCAGAAGTTATAAACTAGCAGGGTATTCCTTTCAGACCTCTCCATGTCTCTATTTTGTGTTCTTCCAGTTCGTAGATCTGAACCTGCAGACAGAACAGGCATCCATTAGTCCTGCCACAGAGAAACTTCAGTCAGATTAAAGATCACTCAATGGGAATTTAATTCTGAAGCTCACCAAGGGAGACTTGTAGTAACGATGAAGGATGTTAATAAAGTCCGTAATGGTTAGCATACCTGCACAGACAAACAGAATTTCTATAGTTACCAAACAATAAATTACATGTCGCAAAAGTTTAGACATTTGCATGATGAGGAAAAAATCACAAGGTGTATAAGTGGTACCTTTGCTTGTATTTAACTATTCAGTTACTGAGAACTTTTGCATGAGAATTTATTTTGGTACTGGATGATACTGCCATGATCAGCCATGTTTCCTCTAAGGTCAGAGGTTAAGGGTAGAAAAGATACATTAAATCTACTAAGGTGTGGTGCTCCCTTTCAGTCCTGTGTTGCTGGAACTTTTAACCTACTTTGGCAGTTAAAAGTATTAAAAGCGTTAGAGCATAACAACCACAACAAAGTCTTTGAAGCTCACACATTGACATAGAACCATAGAACTGAAACACTGCTGCAAACAATGATCTTTTGTCAGAAGAAGAAACAGCTAACAGACAGATGCAGCAGTGTTGTATGATCCAGAATTAGAATTCTGGATCTGGAGTTGGTGAGATTAGTAAAGTGACTCCAGAAGTCAGATAAATATGTAACTCCAATAGATGTTCTGTTGGATGGCCCTGTTGTAGCTGAGAGAAGGAAATCTCCATGTGTGATCAGAGGAGTTATCTGATCATTCCTTTTTTATCCAATCACCATTGCCTACCACTGATTGATATGCATCTATTCAATGGGACAATTTAGTAAAGTTGCTTTAAATGTACTATTGTAAGTGAGATCAAAACATTGAGAGCTGAAGCCACCGTCAGTGTCTGGAACTTTAAGACCACTACTGAGTCTGAGAAATATGAAGCAAACAGTGAAATAATCTAAGTGCAGCAGCACAACCTGAACTAAAAGTTTGTTTCCATCTCTTGGATTACAAAGCTTCCTCTTGACTTCACACCCAGATTTTTTCTGTTTAATTTTTTGACCTTTCAATGATGTTAGTGTGTAAAAAGAGATGTTAGTGTTAATGGTGATCATGAACCCAAGTGTCTCTTTAACCTGTTACTGCCTGGAAGCTTAGCATGCATTTTTAAAGCTGCTGGCATTTTAATTACAATAGTCATGATGAGGATGAGAGCATATCCTCCTGATTGTAATACAACACTGCTAACTGCTGACCCACTTTCATTTGAAACCAGTGAGCCTAAAAGGCTCATCTGTTCCACCGGAGGCTCACTGGACAAAGGAGCCTAAATTCTTTTCACAGTAATGATTACACAAACAAAGAATTAGCATAAATTATTGACTTTTTACTGCTGTTAGAAACCAAGAGACTTTATTTTTGTATCATCAACTTTGTTCCACTAATATTTGGGTGTTTGTTCTTGTCCGCCTTCTATGAAGAACTGTTCATGGAATCTGGATAAATTTCAGTGCAAAAAGGGGCAAAGTACCAGTGGGAAGCCAAACACCTTGTGAATCTGATCTCAGGCAGAACTGCATCAGCAACCATCATTCATGATTCAGTAGAACCACATGGACAAGAGAATCACTATGGAAAGTCTTTCTTAGCATTGCTATGCATTATATTCACCAAAACCACTAGAAAATTACAATGGAAAAAACTGAAAGCATTGATTCTTATGAATCATCACACCGTGAAGCATATATTGACAGAGAATACAGTAGGTCAGGTGGTCCAGAACAAAATCATAATGTAAATCCAAACTCCAGGCTCTGGGATCAGCTCCCTGGCAAAGTTCAGCATTAACATGGAAAACTGCAGCAGAGATCAAGGAACAAAATACTGTACACTTCCTGCAATGATGAGTCTTTTTCAGGGCATGTCCTTTCTATTTTTAGCACGATAATAAAAACAATTACTTTGTGCACATTTTTAAAGCAGCGGTTCCCAACTGTATGTGTATTGTAAGCGACACAAGGAATATAAAAAACCCTAGTTAGAAATTTTAAAAAGTAACAGTTTATATTGTTATGGTTTGTTACGTCATTGGTTAAGACAGTAGCATGCATACTGAACCAATAATTGGGCTAATGTTTCCCTTCCATGGTTAGTTTGTGGGTCAAACACTGAAATGTCAAAGACTTTTCTGAAGTGGGTTAGGTTAGAGGCTCTCTGGTCTGGCCCAGCCCCTCTCTTATTGCTGAATCATGAACTCTGACCTTTACTTAGGCAAGTGAGACTCCTGATGCTTCAGTAAGTGTTTTGGGGTCTGTTGGATGAATCAC
The DNA here is from genome assembly GCF_002775205.1 of Xiphophorus maculatus. Taxonomy (NCBI): domain Eukaryota; kingdom Metazoa; phylum Chordata; class Actinopteri; order Cyprinodontiformes; family Poeciliidae; genus Xiphophorus; species Xiphophorus maculatus. Next base: position 1,815,018 of record NC_036449.1, on the reverse strand, counting down.
TGATGTTTTGGAGTCATTTGAGTTGGCCGATCACAACTGATAGGCCCCAACAGAGCAGTGGGTTAAAGTCACTCCACTTATTAAATGTCACCTCAAGGCAGATAAAGGTTGATACAGGATTGTGGAACAAGTGGGGAAGTAGGAAAAGGTAAAGACAGCAGCAAATGGTTCCGGCCACTTCTTCACACAGAGTGGACACGTCCCATTATCCTCCACTGGATGTCTGATCACAGAAATATGCTGATCGGCTGATTATGATGCAGTTTATAACATGCCGAAGATTTTGAGGCAACAACAATGACAGCAGCAATAACTAATATTGCTTGCAAAGCCATGCACTTCATAATGAACTCACATCATCTGTGACCTTTTATTCTGTAACTCATGTAATAACATGGATGTCAACTGATCTACAGACTGGAGGACTTGACGCTCGTGGATTTATTGGTTGCTGGTTTCATCATTTTGAAGCTGCAGTGATACTTCAGCAGAACTGGACAGAGAAGCAGCAGCTGTGAACATCTGATCTCAGTGGAAACAGAGAGGCAGCAATAATGCTTCAGAGTAGGAGTGGATCATAGCTTCATCGTAGCAGAACAGCTGCAAAGGTTTGCTGAAAAACCTAACGTGTCCACTCAGACTAAACCAGTTCAGGAATCATGAATAAATATTGAGATGTTCCTGTTCCCACCTACAAAACACTGCAGCTTGCTGTCCCACAGCGGTGCCGCCCGCACGCCGTTCGCCACCAGAGCAAAGAAAGCCTTCTTCACCTGAGTGAAACAAAAACTTGATTAATAAAATCCAAACCTATGAAAGCAATTTGAGCTTTTGCTGCTAAAAAAATTGCACCTGCAGCGTTGTATCAAAGATGACCAGTTTGGAGCTTCTGGGCATGGCATCATAGCAACTGTGACTCTTCATGAAATTCATGTAAATGTAGGTGTCAGGATCTGCTCCTGCAGGGGGCGCCATGGGGTATGTGGCATATGTACAGACACCTATGAAAAACACAAAGTGAGCTTGTAACAAAACTGAGAGCTTGTGTGAGGGTAATACATTCTTATGTTGGGTTTATAGAATGTAGGTGCATGTCAAGCTGCAGTGTGGTTTTAATGATCCCCATTGCTCATGTTTTACAGAAATTCAAACTTCCTGAACAGCCTCAGAGGCATTCTGTCAGTGCAACATTAACTCTTTGTTACAAACAGTTTGGCTACAGAAGTGCTGCTGAGAGTGGAGCAGTTGTAGATAGAAATGATGCCCATAGACAATCATAATGCAGCAGAGATGTGACTGGAAGGAACCACCTCTTCCATCTGACCTTAAGTAATGTTTTGATGTTGGACTTCCGTGTAAGACACAGATTGTCACAGAACAAACACCATGTTCAAGCACACGGTGATTTGTAAATGTACTTTGGTCCAGGCTGCCTTGGGCCTGCATCATTCTGTCCAGGACACTTGTGAAGAGAGGGGCAGAGCAGTCCACTGGTCACCCCCTGACTGGGCGATGGACTGTTTAGACGTTTGATTAGGACACACAGAAACTGCACACTGACTCATGAGCACTACACTTAGCCTCAGTGATGTCTGTTTGTCAGCAAGACACAATTAGCTAACCTTGTTCTTTTCATTTTGTGGATATTTTAGAACATTGCAATACATCAATTTGCTTTGTACCAGAGGGCAAATATTTTCAATCATATATGAATTATATATTTTTATGCACATTTGAGTCCTAAAAGTTGCTCTATTGAGTGAGATCAATCAAATTTAAAAGGCAAATCAACACCTTCTGGTTTTATTGTCTCTTTGAAAAGGATCAGATACCTCTGCTCCTCACCGAGAGAACATCTTCTTCCTCATACTCATCCATCTCAAACAAGGGGACCTGGAAGAGGGAACATATAGCATTTCCATAGGCTTCTAGGAAAGCACACTGATATGGAGGAAAACTACTGTAATTGTTTTGCTTCTCTTCGTTTGACCTTAGGAGTCACAGTTTCTATGTTCACCAAGAAAAACTCACCACAAACCTTAAAAAATAGATCATAGGTCACTAAAAATAATTTTGCTGCCACTCTCCTTGAAACTGGTGATAGTTTCTGTGATTAACTGATTTTCTTGTTATACGACTCGTGAATCGTATAACATTCGATTGTCATAATTCTAAACCAGTATGTTCTTACATAAGAAGACATTTTTAGCTCAAAATTCTCACTTCATAAGCAACTGAAATGCTGAATTACTGGAAGGTCAATGTTCTCTGTAACAGCCTGGGATATGAGCTGAAACATCCAGGGGAATAAAATTACCCAAAATATAAAGTAAATCTTGAATTCTTCAACTTTTATCACAGTCATTCAGTGAATGGTTAAAAAAATAAACTGCCATCTTTTATTTGATAGAAGACAGATTGTGTATTGAGTTCCAGTAAGAATGGCATTAGAAATGGGGCAAAGAGATCAGAACAACATGACATCTGTTATGTGACAGAAACAAACATGACTACATATAGATGCTGCTATCATTAGTCACACCATAGTGAAGCATGCATACCAATAAATGTTTTTTATCACCACAACAAGCTTATAAATCATCCCAATCCTGCTATAGAAGGAAAAAATACATGGCTTTCAAAATTTATAAAATAATATAAGAATCTGAAAAGTGTGGCATGTGTTTATGTCCAGTGTCAGACAGCATTGCATAACAGCCGGAGGAAATCCACAGCTAAGGTGGGAGAACTATGTCCAACTAGTTGTGCTTTTCACAATTCAAAGCCTGAAATGAAAAGCATCAAGAAGAAAGCCTTTGTGGAGAGAAAGCTTTGGGATGTCAGTCACTACAAACCCTGCAGGATGGAAGGGGCTCTGACCAAACATGAAAATCTCTTTGTGTGGCAGAAAACTTCTGTTTAAATCTAAAATATTTCTGGATAACTTCACTGACTCCCAAGGTGCTTAGAGAGGGTACAAAAATCCCCTGTTGTATAAATTCCAGCAACACTGAAGTCCTAAGAAACAACTTTATATGTAAACCAAAGCATTTCGACTTGTGGCCTTCATCACAGCCATTTAAATAGACAGAATTATGTATTTTCCATTCACATCAAATTATTTTATAGTACAATCAAGTTACCTTCTGTTGTTAAAAAATGCTATATATATTAAATATGGCTTGAAAGAAATTTGACTTCACAATTTAAAGCCTACCCCAAAAGGAATGCAAAAGACCTGAGAGTGAAGGAGGGGGGAGTCGCCTTCCAGAAAGACCCCAACCATTTCTAAAGAATTCTAATAGTTTTGAATTAGCAACCATGCATTACTCGGTGTTTTTCCTGTTACATACCATCCCACATTACATGTGGTTGTAATGTGATAAAATGAGTAAAGTTCCAAAAGGAAGAATATCCTTTGTAGTACAACACATCCTGAGTAACTGTCCGCTATAGGGCCATGGACCATGCAGCAACATTAAAACCTTTTCATGTCTGCTGGTCATCAACTAGTCAGCTGGTTCCTACAGTTTGCCCTGAGTGTATTTATCTTCACATGTTGATCTTGAATTGACAAACTTTACTGATCATGCAGATAGAAGGTGAGGAAGGAGCATTTAGAACTGGACCTGCAATAGTAGCCGGCATGTTTTCCTTTACAGCTTCTCAGTTACAGAGCCGTGTCCAAACACAGATACCAACATACTCAGACAAATCACCAAGGAGACTCACCTCTGCAAAGGAATCCATGGCCAGCAAGACTGGGAGATCTGCCTCTGTGGAGACAAGGCGATGGGTGAAGGAGCATCAGATTGCACAGCAGGCTGCACAGAGAGGCCAGAGATGCCTGGCGACCATGTTAGACCATGAAGTGATGAAGATAAAAGTGTAAAGAGAAGGTGAAGACGGCCAGGAGAAGGGAGAGGGAGAGTCTGGTAAGGATTTCCTGTCCTCTGGACAGCTGGGACCGAGTGCCTGGGAGAGACTGGGGTCTAAATCTGGACTGAGGGGTGGGAGACCTGTGGCATTTACAGAGGGAGAGGGAGGGGAAGTAGGAGTGTGTAAGCAAGGGCTGACAGAGATTCTACACACTCATTTAATTGCAAATCAGATGGGACATCTTCATCTGTCAGTGGGAATCATTTGCTTGTTGTAAGTTAAACCATTGAAATGCATCTGAATGAACAGGATGTGGCTTTAAACAGAGAACAGGCTGGTGGATGGCTGGGTGGTCCTATGGTCCCATGAGGAACGCTGGTGGCACAGAGATCACACACACATACACCCCACACCCACACACACCCACGCATACACATGTTTTGGGTTTGTTTGCCTAAATGGACAGAAGACCCTCATTGAGCTGGAGGTGTAATGTGCAGAATGTCTGCAGGTACACAGCCGCTCTAAACAGAGTTTACTAAACTGTCATGATGCAGACTGAGATGATACCAAAACTAAAGCTTAACTATAATAATGTGTTTTATAAATACAAATAGTTTTATTCAGCTATGATTTCTAAATGTAATATGAACATTTATGCAATATTAGGACCTGAGTTGTGAAGCAAACCAAACCTTAGCTTTATGAGCAATGAAATGTTTTGTACATCTAACGTATGCACACGGAGGTAATATTTACAGTGTGAAAAACTTCTTCCAGTTCAGTCTGACGTGTTGGAGAACCTGAGGAACAAACCCAGACAGATGTTCTGTTCTCGTCTTGTTGGGACTTTGAGTTGATCAGTTTACTGGTTCTGTTCTGAGTGAACTGAGGAATGTTCTGAGTAGGACTGAAAAACTATCAGTGATCTTTGAGCAGTTTGTCATCACTTATCCATGTGTCACTGTGATGCACCATGCTGGAAAACTCAGAGCCTCACCAGACAATTCGTGTGTCAGTGGGACAACGTTTCAGCCTTGTCCTCACACCCAATGCTGAGCAAGCCGTGCAGTGATGGGAACGTTTCTCTGCCACGTCTCAGGAGGAATGGTGGTGGATTTTCATGAGAGGAGATGGACTTTATCTGTAAACTGTTTGAAGCTCTGAAGCTTGTTGAACTGCTGAGGCTTTTGGTTTGAACTGCTGCGCTCATCAGCTGCTGCAGCTTGAAAAGAATAAAGCTAATATGAACTGCAAACAGGATGTGAACCAAGAAAGTTACAGGCTCTTCAATCTAAACAAGCTGAGATGTGAGCAGTAAAATCCTGCACAGCTGCTTAGAACTACTGCAGAAAACATGTAGAACTCATTCAACATGTCTGAGTTGGTGTTTAGTATGATTTACTTAAAAAAATGAATGCATTATAACCGCTGAACTGAGTTCATTGTAAACCAATTCCACCATAAAAGAAACAGAAACAGTTGCAGTGCAGCTTTAAGGCCCCTGCTGTGAGGCGTTCAGGTTACACTGAGCATTAACTATTTATAGCAGCACTGAGCTGCTGCAAGAGAACAACTCATTCTCTTCACAGATATCAGTTTATATTCAGCTTCAACTTTTTTTTCTCATATTTAGAAGTTTATTTTGTAGAATATAGTCGGTCTCATTAATCAGAGGCCATTTAGCAAATAGAAATTATGTTTGTAATCCTAAATGATCTAAAGCAGAAACATTTAGCCCAATTTATTGTCAGACAGTGAGAAATAAAAAAGGTCATGTGTCTTTTTATACAGAGAAGGTAAACATCCGGTTTCAGTTAAATGATATACTGCCCTTTGCAACAGATTTGTGCTTTATTTTATTTTTTTTACTAAAGCTATTTTAACTGCAACTATATCCACTGTGCAGGAAAAAAACTGACTATAAATTCCCAAGCTTACAGCCCAGCACATTATTCATCCTCTGGAAGATTTCAGTTTAAACCAGCAGAAACTTTTAAAGAGTCTGATTGATGTAATGCAAATCTGTCTTGGTCTCTTATTCTGGCTCTGCTCATCTATTTCTGATTAAATCATATTTTCTGGTTGTTTTTGCTTCTTGTAAAGATATAATTGTTCAAAAAGTTTGTTCATGTGGAAGAATCCCTCTTGATAGCACTATAAACAAGAATTACTAAATTAATGACATAAAATAACCTCTCATGATCTCAGAAGCATGAGATAAATCATGCTTCTGATCTACCTCATGATCAGAGGTATCTTTAGATATCTCTCTGATATCTCATGTACATTTCCAATAATCTATCATTTGTGAATTAACAATTCTTAATATTTAGTAAATCCAGCAGCTTTTGTTTTCCTTCAGATGATGTCACAAAACTAGTTCACATGCTTGGTCAGGAAAATCTCTTCACCAACATCTTGTTGGTCAACCAAACAATTGGATTCTAGCTACTGCTGCACTTGAAGAATGCAGTCAGTTGATTTGCTTTGTAATAAAACATCTGACACAAAGTAATTTATTAGCTCAATATTCTGGCTTTGGAAAACACTGCTCAAAAAAATTGTGACATTGTTATAAATAAATGGATATCTTAATTTCTAAGTTATAATTTAAGTTTACTGATTTTATTGTATCTGTTTTTCTATTGTATTGTTTTATTTAGCATTGAAACTGATCAGTACCTTGTAAAGTTTTTGAGTAAATAATTTGGGAATGAATCTGTGTTGTTGGAAAACATTATGGCATTGTGAATCAGGACTTAACTACAGCTCCTCAGATTTGGTTATTTGAGGCAGAACAATATTCTGCAGCTGACAGAAAGCAAAACCTGGAATTCATATTAGAACACTTTGAAATGGATCGAGATGTTGACTGCTGGTCAAGTCATCGAGTCGATCGCAATTTCTATATATATATATATATATATATATATAAAAATTTAATCTTTTTGCTTGGGAAGATGCATCAGTACCTGAAACAAATACGTAATTATTCACTTCACTTTAGCTTGATAACATTAGAAAAATACTCTAAACTTCAGTGTCCAGCAGTGGATTTCCCGTAGAGGTAAAAACTGCCTTGCACAGCACAGGGAACCATCAGCAGACCCTGATCAAAGGGACCAGTCAGGGAATAGTCAGGGACCCACTGATACAGCCTGGTGCCTGTCCATGAAGAGCTCTAGAATTAATACAATAATCTTAAATTTCATACTAAAGAAAACAGTGTAGCTTCATCAAGATCGGAGCAACACGTGAAAACTAGAGGAATTTTGTCTGACGCCAGGCAGCAGCAGGATTCTGAACAGCTTGCAACCACTCCATGGAGGTTTTGCTAAGATGGGTGTGGTGTGATGAAATGAAAGCATGAAATAATTATAGCTACAAAAAAAAAAAACATTCTGTCAGATAGATATGAAGAAAAGCAGACCAAGACAGATCCCTTAACTGCATGTACAGAAATAGTTTGGCAGGGGTTTTGTTGCAAAACTGTAATTCCTGAGTTAAATTAATCATTTCTTTTCTTCCTCAACATTTCTTAAGTTCAAATTACGAGAAGGTCATTTTACATTTTTTAAGGGAGTGTTCAAATAAATTTTTCTTTTAGTCTTATAATGCCAAATTCTAAACAAAACAGAACGTTAGGTTACAGTGAAAGATATTTTTAAACAATTTTAAATAAATGATCCACATATTACAATTGTATAACAAATAACTTTTATTTCCTCCATATCAACCTGAGCATTTAAAACATCCTTGAACAAAGATCAGTGGATAAAAAGATCCATAAAAAGATTCCCATCTGTGAAAGCAAACAGAGAATGCCTCAGTGTGGGGACACTGCTGTCACACAGAGGCTTAAGGCATGTTCAGTAAACCAGCAGCAGCTTCTCTGCAGACAGCTGGAGATGGACATGTTTTCAATGATATTTATTACACTAGTCAGACTTTACAATGTACCTGCTAGCAGAATTTCTAACCAAGTCAGCTATGTTCACAAAAACACAGCTGTTTCTATCATAAATATGCTCCGCCTTCTAATTTTTTATTCTATTTTTTTCTGAGGAAGTCAGGGCGCCACACTTATTGAAACGTGTGGTCCTGGTCCCAGTCTGGGGAAGCACTGATTGTACCCATCAGATTTCAGCAAGCAGTTTCAAAATAAGCAAGTAACTATTAATTAAGCAACAATTCACTCATGTTTCATCATCTTTCTCATGTTTCTGTTATGACACACAAGGCACAACTCTAAGGCATGTGATGTTAGCATTCTGCTCCATAAAAACCTGTCAAAATCGATGCTGCTCTGTGCAGCAGGACCCCCAACAACATCAAATATCCTAGTCTAATCACTGCCAATTGGTTTTTGTTCTGAGATGTCAAACTATGCTTATTAAACACTGTTCTACTGAAGAGAACAGTGAAAACAGGAACATTAGTTTAGCAGCTGTGTATACACCGGGTTAAAAACAAACTTCTGGAAAATACTAAATATTAAATCAGCAAACACTGTTACAGAAACACTGAGCGCCTTTCAGCTTTGTGCATCCTTGGTTTTGTGTTGCAGGAAGCCCACTTCTGTCTTTTGCATCACAAAATCCCAGCTGCCTCCCACAGCAGCTGGGTATGACCCTGAAATACTTGAACTACAGCATTTACTTGCTCTCATCACCATAACAGAGGTAGAACGTTAGTCCAACTGAAACTTGTTAAGAAGAAATACATGAAGCTCAAACAAACTCAAGCAACTTGGAAACATGGGAAATGAAAGCATAAAGCAACAGCTTCAGTTAAGCTTCAGCTGAGAGCAGCCCTTCAAAAAGCATTGAACACTTTGATTCTGCAGAACCCTGCAGCCTGACTCCTGGAGAGGCAGTGAGGATCAGCACCGCATCAGCCTGGAGGATAAAGTGTCAGCTGGTGTGATGCATGCAGCAGCTCTGACTTATCACAGTGAATTCTTGTTCTGAGCCGACAGATCTGCACAGAATTCTCTACTCGGCCCACTGATTCTACACAGACCTCAACACAGCCTGATAAGCTTGTTTCCATGCCGATGTTCGACATGCCTACTGTAATAAATCTCACATTACATCCCATTCTGCTATCAAAGTTTCACCGTAGCCGCAAACGCCAGCACTGCAACAGACTGAGACCATGGCAACCGGACAGGCCCAGGCGTGTCAGAAAGGTGCAGACAGAAGGGACACATCAGGACATCTGGGTGTGTCCAGCTTTCAGGACAAGACACAGTCAGAACATCCTTTCATCACCAGAGCAATCGGGGGCAGGGGCCACTCTTTGGGGTCCCCTGGAAAAATATCCAAAAAAGAATTATGTAAAAGCTTCTCTGCTTCAATTTAGCAGAAATTTCAAGATCGATTTTCTAAAGGCCACAGAAGCAGCTGCTGCTCATCCCTATGATGGTCCAGTTAAAGTAAACCTGAACAGAGTCCTTTGTTCTTTCTACTCCAGAGACTTTGGAGGACTCTGTGGTACCCAGGTTCTGTGTCAGTTCTGGTACCACAGAGTCCTCAGAAGGAGGAAAAGTGCTGAGGCAGCAGGTTCTGAACGGGGGCGGGCTGAGGGCTGGCACGGGCACTGCTGCTTATACTGGACCCCGTACTCTGGGAGCTGGGCAGACTGGACACAGACGGCGACTCTGGGTCTGAACAGTCGTCATCAGAGGCGTTATGGTGGCTGACCACCACCCTGAAACACAACACACACAGAGAGACACTGGTGTCAGGAATGTCTGCAAGTCAAACCCCTACTTTACTCAAAATTCTGACTTTAATCTTCTGAGACCAAAAGTCAGAATTCTGAGATTCAGGTCAGCTTGTTTTCCACTCTGTGGCCGAAATCCACTTCTATAAACATGATTCTGTCAGGTTACATCACATAAATCAAACATGTCTCTAATAATTGCTGGTTTTACTAAAAGATTTTATTTCACAGGTATGTCTGAGTACCACTGTATGCAGGCACATTAATGTAAAATTGAGTGTACAGAAAAAGTGCAGCATCTCAAGGCTGCATGGATAACTGCAGCCTTGAGGTGCATCATGGAGGTCTAGATGCTGACTGTGTCCTCTATGAGACACTACAGGGTCACCATCAGACCTGGTCAATGTCAGAAACATGCTGGAAATGTTTCTACCAGTAAAGCAAATGTTAAACTGCGTGTCTAAAGTCATAATGGCCAATCAGGAAGACAATAACTGAAGTGAGCAAGTTTTTCTTTTTATCTCCAAAAGGTTAAATGTCAGTGTTCTTATTTTGAAAATATTTTTGACAACTTCATGGTAGAGGAGCTGCATTGCTTGGATTGGTTTCCATGGCGCTGTGGCTGTTTACCTGGATCTGGATGGACTCACCACACCTGGCTTCAGGGGTTCCAACCTCGACTTGTAGCTATACTTGGACCACTGCACACAAACAACCAGAAAAAGAGACGGACGTTTAACATCTGCAGCTCTCAGGGAGGCTTCTTCCCTCTTGGTTCCACCTTCTCAGCTTCTTATATCTTTCTTAAAAAAATAAAATAAAAAAAACCTGGTCTTCCCTCATCTACACTAACAGTGTAGATGAGATGATACAGTGCTAACGCCATGGATGTTTATGTTTCCTAGACAGGATTTCTTTTTTCTAACTGGATGATTTCTGATCAGGGCCTCTGTGTGAACGACTGCTTGACTTCTCTGTGGGTCTCTAATGAAGTTAGACGATGATAAATATGACGAGAAAAAAAATTCAATCATCAAATAATTGTACCAAAAATCTAACTTTTGTGATCATGTGTTTAAGGCTCTTGTTTCTCTTTTCTATTTCCTCTTCTTTATGAAAGCAGCTGTCTTGCCTGGATGACCTAACGGGGTTGTGATGGCCTCTGGCCCTGGAGCATCTCACCATGTGAGCGGGGTCACTGCTCCCCAGATGGATTCCTTTATGACAGAGAAGCCTCAGCAAACTGATGCCTGTACACAAGACACAAAAAAATTTCAACAGGTTACGTTGCTGCCAAAAATAACTTTTTTTCCATGCAGGTACTTTAGTTAGATCATAGAGAGAAACACAATGATCACTGGGCCACTACTTTAAAAAAATTCTAAAAAAGATTGCAGGTTTTCTCATGTAGCAAAACAGATGCAGTTCAAACAATTCTAATCGAATGTTTCTTCACCATATGGCACTAAGCTTCCTGCTGGAAAACGGAGCTTATTTTGCCTTGGCTCTCACATTTGGTCCGGTCATTGCAGTGCTTCTGTTCCCACTGATCCAGCAGGATGTTGAGGTATCTGGGACACTCAAAGAAGCGAAGGTAGCGTGATGAAGTATGCGATGGGAAAATGCGCTCAAACTCTCCTCGTCGATTCAGTTCATCTTCGCTCTCGGCCAGCACGCGGACGTCCTCAGGAGTCAAAATGTCCAACACTGATGATAGGAAGTCCTTTATGAGGCAGGAGGAGACAAACAAGTTAAAAACTTATTTTTCTCTTTGTGAGGAGAGAAAATAGAAAAACTAGCAACATTGTGCATGTAGTTTCTTTCAAATGTCATCTAATAAAAGCACTTATTGAAATCAGATGATATTTGATTCTGGTATCAGTAGACTCACCTGCTGTAACAGAGCTGTGTGCATGCGTTTGTTTACCTGGTCGGCATAGCGCTGTGCAAGGTAAAATGCTCGTTTTACTTTCTCATCAGCAGACAGGTCAGATTTTCTCTTTTCTTTGTTCCCTCCATGCAAACTACAAAACAGAGACACTAATTTTAATATTTTTCCTCAGAGTTGCATAAAACCCCCCCAAAACACACACAAAAAAAATAAAAGGTCACCGAGGCAATCCCTTTTTTCATCTTGGACACAGAATCCCAGCGATAGAAACCGAGGTGTAGAAGGTCCTCCCTACCTGCTGGTGGAGCTGGAGGCACTGCTGCAGGAGGACACCACTTCTTCTCTCGGGGGAATCCTGAAGCCGGCCAGGTTCAGGAGGTCTCTGATCATCTGGCCTTTAATGGAAACGTCCAGGGCAGAGTTGGAGTGGAGGCTGAAGGACAGAGAGCAGAGCTACAGACGCGTCTCTACAGCCTTCCATCTGACAGCAGGTGCAGCGGTCTGTGTGTCACCTGGGTGATATGTTGACCTCCAGGATCCAGGGTTTTAGGTTCTCGTCCAGCATGATGTCAAAGCCAAACAGCTCGTGGCAGCTGTGAGGTGTTTTCACGTGCATCTTCAGCAGGGTGTTCACATATGGCTCAGAACTGAGAAGCAAACAGAAATGAGGAAACTTGTTTGATTCTGGTATTGTTTTAGCTTTTCACACAAACAAGGTGTTTGGTCTATGAACAAGTCTGGGACAGCTACTGTGGCTTTGACTGATGAAGCCAAAGTGATGTAAGAACAATGCTCTGTGTAGGACCTGGACTCCATTTCTAGTTCAAAGTGTAAAACAGTTTTACAGGTCAGAACTCAGAACTGGCTGAGGTTCTTTTAAAACAGTTTTCAGATACAGTTGTGTTCAGATTAATGGCAATGTGTTAAAAAAAACATATTTGGCTGATTCTTTATGAGTTTATTCATTCTTCTTCATTTGGAACAGAAGGTTTTCTCATTCTCTGCATTCTTTGTGTTTTCCCTTTACCAACTTTAAAAGCTATGCTTAACTCCTGAATGTCTACAAGTTATTTCACTCTGACGTTCTCTAACCAACATGTCCAACATATGATGCCCTTTTCCTTATACAGGAACCGCCTGCTTGAATTCTGTTTGCTCCCACAATGAATGAGCCCTGGGTTTATTTGGAACACACTCTATTCAACCCATGATTCAACTATGTTGTATCAGCATGATGCACATCATTGTGGGTTTCCTGTTACTCTACTAAATCCATCCATCCATTTTCTGTACAGCTTTGTACCTGGTGAGGTTGGGCGGGGTACACCCTGGACAGGTCGCCAGTCTGTCGCAGTACTCTACTACACCTACTGCTAAATTATTAGCTATGTAGAAATGTCACTTCTTCTAAAGCTGCTCTAGTTAGTATTGATGGCCTGCACTTATTTTAAACACAACTAAAAACTAAACCTAGTTTTTATTGATATGTGATGTTAATGTTTTTTTATTCATTAAACAATTTAGAATCAAATGAGGAAACGAGTTTGATCTTTGAAACATTTGCTAACTTTGTGAAAATTTTGTAGTTTTTTTCCCTACAACATTACTAAAATATTGTATCATTCTCATAAATCCTATAAAACATATTGCCTCCTGAACTAAATGTGTCATTAGACCTTGATAAGTGTGTTTGTGACAGAACACCATAATCTGTAAAGAAAGTTCTCAGTAAATCGAACAGTGAACTTACGCTATAATAGTTTTGATCACAATGTCTTTAATCTTCTCCCATATCAGGTTGGTGTTGATGCCTTTAGAGCCAAGGAAATGCCACAGAGCCTTCAAAGCCCTGAAAAGACACAACAGAAAAATATTTGACTTTAATATTAACAAAATGGAAAAGAAGCTGTGTTTTATTGGCTGAACGTTACAGTAGGGGGACAGTAGATCAGGAAAACATGGAGCAGGGATCGTGTTGCTAAATAATGCGATGATAATGTTTTGACACAGCTTCATCAAAATGTATACTGCACCATTTCTGAGCTCTGGCATCTTTGCGATTATTAAAATATTCATCGTATGTGAGCATCGAGGGCAGAGAGAATCCAGCCAACAGGACACATACAGTACAGACCAAATGTTTGGACACACCTTTTAATTCAATGAGTTTCCTTTATTTTCATGACTATTGACATTGTAGATTCACACTGAAGGCATCAAAACTATGAATAATACATGTGGAAATATGCACTAAACAAAAAAGTGTAAAACAACTGAAAATAGCCCTTATATTCTAGTTTCTTCAAAGTAGCAACCTTTTACTGTGATTACTACTTTACACACACTCTGCATTTTCTTGATGAGCTTCAAGAGGTCGTCACCTGAAATGGTTTTCACTTCATAGGTCTGATCATCTGTCAGGTTAATAAGTGGGATTTCTTGCCTTATAAATAGTCATGAAAATAAAGAAAACCCATTGAATTAGAAAGGTGTGTCCAAACTTTTGGTCTGTACTGTACATAACTGACATGCAGAATTATTATGCACAACTTGCAAAAACAATAAAAAATCCCACCAAATACTTCATTCAAGTATCCTCTGTGATTGTAATGCTGCACACTATAAGGTCTGGTTCTACCCCCACACACTCTCCAAATGTCCTGTGAGTTACCATTTGTGTCCCTGGCAGGCCTTGTCATCGCTGTTTGTCTGGTACTCAGAGTTCATCTTGTTCACGCTGTAGTTGGTCAAGTGCATGAACTTGTTGTTTAGAGTCTTCATGGAAGACGAATACCTGCAGAGAAACAGAACCGCTGCCTCAGTATGGATCAGTTCCAGCCCACATAACCCAACAGGATGTTGTTCATTCTCACTTGCAGCTGGCAAAGCGGACCAATCCGTCAGAGAACAGGTAAATTCGGAGCGGCTCGTAGGATGTCACATAGACGTAGATCCGCAAGTCAAACTTGTTCCCGCCAATGAGGTAGGGTTTGTGAAGGTACCTGCAGATAAGGAAGCAGAGGGAAATGTTTCCATACACATAGTGACAGTGAGCTTTGGTCAGATCTGTGCTGCTTACTTCTGCACCAGCAATGGTCTCTTGCGGGGCAGCTGACTCCATTTGTGGATGACCTGGATCCCCATTCCTCTGGCTGACGCAGGCTGGGAGACAGAAGAACAACATTAAGGAAAAAGAAACTTTTTTTTTCATCTATAACAGACTCAGTGTTTAAGTTGACACATCCGGTCTCTGATCAAATTTCCTGATTCACCAAAGTGAAAACTGACAAAAATATATAAATCACCGACATATTTTTCATTCTTTATTCTGGCATTTAGTTTGGTGATTTTAACCAAACTGAGGCAAAAGACATTTGGTCATATTTAAGTTCAGTGAGGAACAAAACAGGCCTTTGTGTCTTTTTACTTGACGTGTGCAAACTTCTGGTTTTAACTGTGTAAGTCCTTCTTTACACGACATTTAGAAGTAGTTCACATAGTCATTCAGTAAAACACAACATGTTCAGCTTCTTTTTCTGTTTGTTTTGTGGTCTTTTACGCCATTGATGTAATGTACTGCACCATGTACTCCAATGTAAAATAAATCTCTACTTAAAAACAAAAGAAAAGAAAAAATAAGTAGTTCACACAAAATCAGAAAAGTGCAGAACGTACAGGTTTGATGATCCACTTCTTCCTGGAGCCACTATCTTCCCATGCCTTCCGCAGCAGTTTGATATCCTGAGGAAGGATGAACGTCTTTGGGAAGAAGTTAAACTCCTGCTTGCCAAAGCGATGCTGCATCTTGGACAGATTCCTCCAAAGTCGGTCCTTCCTGCCAATCTGAAAGGTTCCTGGAAAGTGGTTCAACTGCAAAAAAGAAAAAAGAACAACCACAATCTGGAGACTGCAGGTACATTGGCAGGAGTGTGTGCGTGCAGATACTTGCCTTCTGGTGCTCCCCGATGGCCTTAAAGCCAGGAGATTTCATGTGGTGTCCCCAGCAGCCCAGCCAGTTGTTGCTCTCTGCATTAACAACACAATTCACTCACTCAGGGTGACTAAACAGATTCCCATCTCACTGTCTGAAAGGTGTGCAGGTTTTGGTGTGTGATGACTCACTCTTGGTGGCTTTGAAGTGTGACCTAGCGATGGTGTGCTTGACGATGTTGGGGGTAACGGAGCTCATCTTCCATTTGAGTAGGCGTCTCTGTTCGGCAGGCAGCAGCTCCACTGCAGAACATCAGACATGAGATCAGCTGGTAAAGAGCATCTACTGGTTCTAAACTACAGAGGAATCACTCCTGACCTTTCTCATTGGCTGTGCTGAAGTAGAGTGTGGGGCGCATGAGGGGAAACAAGCTGGGGACGAGCGCCGGTTGCTCCTCTCGATCATCCTCTGCCCCCAACACCATCGGCTCTTCAATACTGACCAGGAAGGGATGATAGGAGGAATAAGAAGAGTTGAACAGGTTGATGATTCACAGGTTTGGTCTGACTGCTCTTCACTGCTCTCCACAGAAAGACTAAAGAATCCAACCATAATTCCAAAAAAGTTTGGATGTGATCAAATGCTAAAGTAATAAAAGGAAAAAAAATCCACTGACTGCAGGAATGTTGATAAATATTCACAACAGATTCACTCATCTGCCCTCACACTCGCATGAACTTGAGACTTCCCGTTCTTAATCCACAAGGTTTCACTCTTTACAGCAACACAGCTTCAGCTCTTCTAGGAAGGCTGAAGGCTGAGCTGAAGCTCCACTCCTCGACAGGGTCGAGGAGTGGAGGGAGCTGATGGCAGTTTTTGACCAATCAACATTTGTAAGATCAGAGAATGATCTCTGAATGAATACCTGAATGATCAGGTATTTATGCAAGACTAGTCAGATTCTTCTACATGAAACTCATTCATCTATGTTTTTATGGACCTTGGTCTGCAAACCTGAGCACAGCCATGTTGGAATAGAGAAGGATCGTCCCTAAATTGTTACTAGTCTGTATGCCTATGTGGGTTTTACACAAATGTGACCATGGACATAATCACAGCACCTGAATTTAGTGCTTTGGATGGTTGACCCAGGACTTCTGTCAACAGTGTTAACAGAGAGTTATTTTTAAATGACTGGCATCGCTGACGATGATTACATTTCTGTTTTCTGAGAATTGTTGCTTCATTTTTGTGGAATAATCCAGGACTCCAGTAGAAGGACAATGAAACAATACATCATGATAGACATGTGATTAATATCAATAGACAATGCTATTGACCAAATATTCAATAATTTTACTGAAAACCCACACAGCACCAGAATGCTGTGTGGTTCTCTAATCTAGAACCACACAGCATCCTGGGAGATGTAGGTAGGACTGCTCAACCCCTCACAGCCAGGGAAGCAAGGTGTGTGACATCAACTAACTCACTCTTTGGTTAACTAGCAACAACCTGTTAGTTGCGCAGCAGCTTGAGGTTTCCCCACCGTGGCTCATAACTGGTTAAAAATCAACAATCGCGTGTGGATAAAACAGAAAAGGTCACATCACCAGCTGGTGGTATTTCAAATATTAAAAGAAAAAAAAACAACAATGACTATCTATATCAGCTTATATTAAGATGTGTTTTTCAGCCATATCCTCCAGCCCTAGGGAGGAAGCTGAGCTATCTAACAGAGAAGAGTGGAAGAAAACTTTGATCAAAATGAACAGAAACCATGAATGAAAATAAGCAAAAATTTTCTTGTAATTGTAGATTTCCAGTGATCCACAGAGAGACAACAGTGTAACTCAGAGCTTTAGAAAAACCTCTGATTCGATATGTGCAGCCAAAGAAAACAAACAGCACACTGGACAGCATTATTTAACATTTTAAATGTAGATTTATCAATGGGATCTAAACAGTAGAGCTTGTAATTAACACAGCAAACCACAACCTGAGCAAATTAAAAAGTAATGCAGCCACAGGCGAACTCAGTGACATTTAACTAACACCATCTGGCATCAGGTCACAGATTCATTTTGTAACACAAGGTGCTCTACATGT
The DNA here is from genome assembly GCF_002775205.1 of Xiphophorus maculatus. Taxonomy (NCBI): domain Eukaryota; kingdom Metazoa; phylum Chordata; class Actinopteri; order Cyprinodontiformes; family Poeciliidae; genus Xiphophorus; species Xiphophorus maculatus. Next base: position 1,797,478 of record NC_036449.1, on the reverse strand, counting down.
GCGTAACATGATGCCAGGTAGGATTAGGTGGCAGAGGCCTTTACACACAAAGGACAGCAATTCTGATCCGACTGTTCTACGGTCATTTAGTGGAGGATTAATACCGGCTAAACTTCATTTCTTTAAGAACAACAGAAGCTCAGACATACTCACATGACAGTCATATAGAAGACAAGATGAGATTTCCAGATTCAGCTAAACTTCTGACAGGTTACTTTGGAATTACAGACAGGTTTCTAACTATATGGAATATAAACAGGTGGAGCTCTCAGGTGGAGATGTGGAGAGTTCAGGGTGTCAGTGAGCTCAGTGAATGAGCTGAGGAACAAACCAGTTGGGGAAGGAAACAATAGTGCTCCTGATCTGGGTTGTTTTAGCAGAGAATCAGCTGTCCAGAGACAATACAGCAGAGCTTTCCACCATCATCTGCTGCTTTCAGCCTGTCCAACAACAAACTGAGAGGACAACAGGGAGACCAGATCAGCTGGGAAGATGTTTGATTGAGGGCCAGGAGGACCAATCAGGAAGGGAGTCTGGGTTGCAGCTTCCTTTCTAAGTGAAGGCAAAAGGAAGATGTTGAATATTTTGTTTCTGAAAAAACTAAAACATTTGTGAGCACATATGGATTTGGATTTATTATCAGGGATCAGTACCTTTAAACTTTTTCAGATATTTGTTACATTACAAGCAAAGTATTTTAATGAGATAAAATATATTCATGTCTTTCATCGTCCGTAAGTGGTTCTCTTTCCTCCTTATATTCATCAACTCTGACCAGATTACCTGTTCAGCTAAAGAAAAGCATCCACACAGAATGCTGTTGCCACCATCTGGCATGTGTCACCATGGGGACGACGTGTTCAGAGTAAAGTGCAGTGTCATTCTTTTTAAAAAACACAGTGTTTTACTTTCAGGCCTAAAAGCTCTGCTTGGGCTCATCTGAGCAGAGTAAACAACTAACAGGACTTTTTATTGTTGTCTTCTTGTCACACTTCCAGTAAGGCCAGATCTGTGGCGTGCACGACCAATCATTTTCCTGACTACAGATTCTTTAAAAACCTAACCATTACTAGTACATTCCCAATCTTAACCAACACTTAACTGACACCATGCTCTCTAACAGGTGTGTTAGACCCTTATGACCCCAACATACCTCATTTAAAGTACTAAAATTGGTTCTCACTGACGCAGATGCATGATGAAAATTGCAAACTTGACTCCAGACCCTAGTTAAACTATTTCTACAGAGCTCTATATGAAGTATTGTCTGCTTGGTCAGAAGTCTGTTGCTGTGCTTTATGCGCTCAGACAGCATTGTTGATATTTCTCTTCAACTAGTCTACTTCCACTATCCGGTTTCTGCATTCACAGGAGACATGTATACCTTTGAGGAACATTTAACTTGCGCAATGAGGAATTATGTAAATTTTTAAGATTCTTCACTAAATAACTGGTAAATGGTTAATAACTCCTGGATGGAAACTGTAATGTCGTCATTCACGAAAGAGGCTGCCTGCAGAAAATTGTGGCGCTCTGTTTGTGACATTGGCCGAAAAGCAAAACTGAGGATTCAGGGAGAGAGAGCGTTGCTGGTAGAGGCGGGACGTATGTAGATGGAGGAAGGGTGTCGCCCAGGTGGTCTGCGCCGTTTTATGAAAGGTGTGTGCAAATACGAACGTGCCAAAACCACCAGCAGTCAGCTGTTCGGCTTCAGATGAAGTATGCAGGGGCCTTTTATAGAGCAACCAGCGTCATGACAACCAAGTACCCCAGCAGATAGGTCAGGCAGAACGGTGTGGAGAAGCATGAAGCAGGATTAGGTTAGGGTTATAGTTAGGAGTAGGGCCTGAAAGCAATAGTCTTCAGTGTATTATAAGTCTGGTGATCCACCAGGCTTATAACATTGCTGTGTGTGTGTGCTGTGGGGGTGTGTGTTACCTAGAGATGCAAGGAATTGATGCATCAGAAGAAGAAGAACGAATGATGGAATAACATTCTGAATCATCTGAAAATGGAAACAGAGAGAATTATTATGTCTCATCTCCATATTGTCCAGAGTTCCAGTTGAATAAAAAAAATCTGGATTTACCATCAGTGTTTTCCATTTCAACACACTGCCCAGCGTGTAGCTCTGTCTTCCCTGTAAAGTTTATGTATGAGTTCCCGGTTGGCCGGTGCATTAGTGTTTAACGAACTAACCTCATCATGCAGGTTCAGCCCACGGAGCAGCTTTCGCGCTCACCTTGTAGTCAGGCATCACGCTGGTTTTATATTATTTTATTATTATTTTTAGCATTATTTTTCCGGTTATACCGGTTACCAAATGCTTTGTCCACTTAGTCAGCCAGAGTCAGTGTGCATGGCCACGTAGTTTCTGTGACGCTTATTAAAAACTCAACAGTCACAAAATGGAAGAGCTACTAAAGCCACATCAGCAGCATTAAATTAAATCTCCCGTTTGTTGCACATTTCTGTGCAGTGCAGCGGATTTAACTCATCATGTAGGGCCGGTCCAAGGCTGTTTAACGCCTTGAGCAGAATCTGACTTAGGGGCCCCTCTTGCTGCTAAAAACATCAGCACCTCTAACAGCTTTGTTAGATTTAGTGAAATCTGGGAGAAGGGGAGTAGTTTAATTGGCCAGCCTAAAAAGCAATCAGTTATAACTGCAGTTTACTAATTTGTATTTGTGAACAAACAGAGCTCAAACTCAAAGATTAAACTCATAGCATCAGATTGTAGCTATGGTAACAAAACAATCTAACTATAAATATTGTTCTTTGAACTTTTACCAAGTTAACTTGCCAGCTCCTTAAAATCTTACATTTAGATGTGAAACAATTTAAAATATTTTAATTTAAGTATGCTAAAGCCATTGATCATCTCAATAAAAAAATGTTACATTTATGTATCTGTGGTCTGTGTTAAAATATTAGCATTTATGGGACCTTATGGAGGCGCTGACTTAATTTGGATTAAACAGAAGTGCAAATAATTGATATTCATTTTAGTTGTATTTTTTGATTTGTTGTTTTAAGACTCTATAGTTGTGGGTTTCAATAGCGTTTCACTGGAGATGTTTTCCCATAACATATAATTACTCAGTAAAACTTTTACATTTCCTGTCAACTTAACATCTTTAATACAAAAACACGATGGACCGCCTCGGCACCCCGACCACCGGGCCTAGGAAGTTTTTTGGGGTAAACCCTGCTTAACTGTCTAAACAATAAATCAGGTAATAAAATATACTTTTAATGAACTCACCATCATCACTGAAGGCATTTTCCAGCTCATCTAGAAGCTCCTCCTCCATTCCATCCACCTGCATCACACATTCCAAGCTGGAAAACAAGGTGAGAATGAGACACTCCAAGTTAAGTGGATAAAAAAAAAAACAATGATTAAAACCACTGACTCACCTCATCAGCTGCTCCTCTGTCACTGATGAGGATGAGTACAGGGACTGAGTTGAAGTGGAGGAAGACTGTTGTTCCTTGGTGAGGTGAATGGCTGAAATCTGATTGGTCACTGAGCCCACCAAAGCTCCAGCAAGACATGGAGCTACACCTTCACCAGCATGGAGCCCTGTGGGCTGCAGACGCTGATCGCCACACCGAACAGCTGACACATTGCTGCAGAGAGATGAATCCAGTCCTCTGCATGTAGATAGCCGGGGCAATGGTGCACTGTGGGATTTGCGGTTCGCAGCTGCAACCAGAACACCTGCAGGACCAAATTTATCTAGCCGCTGATTCCTTGAAGGCGACCGTGTTGCACGGCCATTTTGAGTCTTAGTGTGTTTTGTTGGCGCCTTAGTCGAATGACCCCTCCGTGGAGCGTTCAGCTGCCACTTTGTGCTTCTCGTTTCTTGCTTTGTGCCGTTGTGGCCAGAGGTATTCTTCCATAACTTTGTTCCCTGATGTTTGGACAGCTTCAAGCTCAGGTGAGGCACTGGTGGTGAAGAGGAACAGTCTATAGTCTTAGGCTGAAGAATAAAACAGAAAAAGTGTCACCAGATAACCGCAGTCACAAAACATGTGACATGAAAGTATTTATACTGCTTAAACTTTTTGTATTTCATTGAGATTTTAAAGATAGACTTGAATAGAATCTAAGTGTATGGGATTAAATCTCAGTGCAAAGGCAGCTGCTCTATGAAGGCCTCAGAGGTTTGTTAGAGAACATGAAGATCCCAAAGGACCACAGCAGACAGGTCAGGAACATTTCCGGCTTACATGCAATAAAAGGAAAGAAAAAAATATATAGATGTGCCAGCATCATGCTGTGGGAAAGATTTTCCCCATCAGGGTCAAATACATGAGTTAGAGGTGATGGCAGGACCTAAGTAAAGGGCAAGAAAACTATTACAGGCTGATATTCATCTTGAAAGACAACAACCCCAAACATTCAGCTAGAGTTGCAATGATATGGTTTAAATCGGAACATTTTTATGTTCTGATTTAAACCCACTTCAGGGACCCACTTCAGTGGTGCCCAAAGTGGGTCCTCCAGGGTCGGCATCCTGCATGTTTTAGCTCTGGTTTAACACACCTGGATCAAATGATGGCTCATTAGAGCCAATGTTCTTCTTAGAACATTGAATGTCAATGTTCTAAGAAGAACATTGACATTCTGAAACGCTTGTTGCTACATCCAGGGAGAGAACTAAAATGTGCAGGAAGTCGACCCCTGAGGACTGACTTTGGGTACCACTTTCCTAGTCAAAGTCTAGACCTTCAATTAATAAGGGAGTGAATTATGCTTGCCACATTTTTTATTAAAAAAAGAAAGAAAACTAAAGAGTCTTCCTTGCATAAAATCTAAAATAAAAATGAATAAATTGATATTTCTAGCATGACAAAATATGAAAATGTCTGACTACCATACAGTGTCTAACTGAATTTTTGGAGCTGTATTCACTAATGTTTCAATGGTTGTTATTCATTTCATGGGTAATAGACAAGTGCAGCCATGGCAGACAGTCTGCATGGATTCCTGAGTGATAAAGTGGATGTAATCTCCGGTTGTGTTGCCACCATAAAACTGCTGTTCTGTTGGTTGAACAGCGCAGGATGAGCAGTAACAATGGAGAACAGGAACACCACTAGTCATGCTTTCAGCCAGAGGGGAAGCAAGCACTACTGGCCCCTGTTGTATATTTTCTGTACACCTGCTGTATATCTGCTGCTCTGGCCTCAGTGCAGGAGATGAACCCACTCACCATCAGCTTGGCGCATCGTGGCACAGTGGCATGTCCTTTGATGAACAGGTCTCCATGACAACCTGGTGAAGACTCTAGTGGCACATGGTCAGTGGAATCCTGACTACGTACCAATCCGTCTCCAGACTGAAGGATCTGGGTTGGTAAACAGCCCTCAGTGACTCCTCTCAGCTGGACCTCCTGTGCCATGATCCTGGCGTTAGGTCGATTCGGTTCTGACACTGCCAGGTTCTGATTTGGTCTCTGAGTCCGGTTCTGGTGTTCTGACTGCTTCACTGACTTCTCTGATCCAAGGTGATGACTTCTGGTGTTTGAACTGTTTCCACTGTCTTTCTCCCACACAGAACACACAGATGACATCATGGATAAAGCACCGGTAGATGGCAGATGTTTGTAGATGCTGGTAGACTTGGGGAGCTCCGGTGGAGTGTGCCTGAAAGATGATTTAAAGGTTGCACCTGAAACCAAGGCAGCAGTGGGGGCATTATGAGTGTTGGAACATGCCCTGAGATTCCCTCCGCCCCACGGCGATGACTGGTTGGTGGGCATGGCGGCGTGTTGCAAAGCGCCTCCAGATGTTCTACGCGCCGTTAGAAGCACAGGTAGATGCCGAGGACTCCCTGATCAGAGTCTTCTTCAGCTGAAAGAACTTGGCAACGTCAGCTCCAACAATTTCTTGATGAACCCTCACCAACGGCACTCATCACTGGCACCAAAATTTCACCCAGGATTCAGAGCAAAGTCTAAGCTCTCACACAGGCTGAATCGAGACAAATCTTCACAAATCCTGTCGAGAGTGTTAGACTGCAAACTGGAAGTGGTGTGTGGGTTATCAATAGTTGACCGGTAAGTTTATAGAAGCCAGGGAGGCATTTAGATGCACAGCTTCTGCCCTGAAACAATCCAAAGGATAAGAAAGTAGTATGAAATGATGCAGATGAAATGGACACATGGCCACAAAGTGAACTATGAATAGATAACTTTCACTGCAAAACACAGAGAAACTACTGAATAGAGTTAGACAGAGGATCTGAGCTCCAATGGCCATTGTTTAACAACTTACCAATGGTTGTTTAACAACTATAATAATTCTTCAAGTAAGAATTATTATAGTGTCTTCCTCTGCCTCATCAACAATCTGCATATTCTCCAATATATCGAGGGATATTTGCTTTTAGTCAACCGTTCCTTCTGATGTTTTATCTCCAAGCTGCTCCTGTGATTTCCTCACCACTAATCATGTAACTCTTTATCCTCCTCGACAGGAATTCTCACATCTTCAGCTCTACTTTCTTTATTTTACCACCAACTCCAAAATATGTCGTGTACCTTCCCTTTCCCCTTGTAGTACACAGAGACCACCCTAGAGCTCACTGCTAGTGGTTGCAGATGGTTGAGCCCGGGTCCTAAAGTCTATGATCCATCTCCCATGTTCAGACCTCTCGTTTGTCTCTCAGCTGTCACCGACTCGTGTCGAGGGAGGGAACACTCTCACGTGCGTCCTCACCGCTAGTTTCAAATGAGCTAGTAAACAACACTTCCCACGTTGAAATAACACAAGCCCAAGTCAGTGAGGCCTTACCTCTTAATAAAATAAACTAAGACGACGACTCAACCACCGAGTCATTATCGGTTAACAGAGCAGCTTCGATATCTGGGTGTGTTTACCGCTTCGCCGGGAAGTTAGCTTAGCAACAATTGAACGCAGAGACGAGATATTCCAATTATTGCTCGGCTTCTCAAAAATATAAAACAACAGCGTTTCAGGTGGTTCACAAAATCCCTTCCTTACCGACTTTATGTCCAGCGGTGTTTCCCGGCATTTTGGTTCGTTTCTTTGGCAGGAGGTAACTGGCTGGAGTTCGCTTAACAGCATAAAAGAGCTGTGAGTGCAGCACCGCAGCCAAAGATCGTTTATTGTGCTTAAAAAACACCCGCTCCTTCTTCGTTCTGAAATGTTACAATACTGCCACCCACTGGTAAAGAGTGGTAATTTGAAAGCCTAAATGAAAAACCCCCCAAAAAATGTGAGCGTTTAATTTTGTTTTAAAATGCAAAATGGGAAATTTGATAACCACTCAGATCAAGGCGCAACTAGAGTCTACCAGAAGGCATACGGGAGACTCCATTACAAGTGGGGGAAAAAAATCCTTGGTCTGAAGAGACCAATGGAGCTTTTTGGCCACAAAACACGAAGCTTTTCTGTGCTGGGCAGATACCAAACATCAAAGACTTTTTTCTGCTTTTGTAATTCTTAGATTCCACCACTAGATGGCAGTACTGCATATGAACATTCCTCATTTTAACGTTCCTGTTTTTTCTTGCTCTTTCTTTTCATCTCACTATTTTATTTTTATAAAAAATCTACCCTCTCCTTCCTCTTGTACCCAGGTTTCATTCCCCAAATCTTTGTTTAACTTTCTCATATTTTTAGCTTTCTTTAGTTCTAGTCACTATTTTATTTAAAGCATCCTTTCCCTTATCTCTCCCTTTTTTCATATGAACTTTTTACCTTCCTTTCACTGAGTTGTGTTTCCTGTTTGTTCTCTTGTTTCTTTCCATCGTGTGTGTTTTTTTCACTCCTTGATTATTTTCCTTTTCCTCTGTCTCTTTAGTTTACTGTTAGCAATGACGGCACAAAAGCATTCAAGCACACTTGGTTTATTTTTCTCATTCCATCATTCAATCACCATGTTTGCTTTGCTATGTCTTCCAAACATCATGGAAGCCATTCCTTAGACATAACAACATCTGGAAAATGAAGTGTGATGACTTTCAGTGTTGACACACCGTAGTCTATTAATGTTATTTCCTGAAAAACTAGTAATTATTTGTTCTTGTGTGTTTCTGTCTGCCAGCCTCTGTCATTCTTCATTCGGTGATGTCACAGGCCATATATGGGTATGAATGGATATTTTAATTATATTTATTTTATGCATCTTGTTTATTCTCAGCAGGTCCTTTCCCATTTCTCAGGTATCAGTCTATCACCAACTGAGATCCAAATCATTAATACAGCTGACAGAAGGAACCTGATGATTCTGTTTTCTTTTCAAATTATTAATAGTACTGATACTTAGCATCATTTTAATCCTTTGTACTCCTTGGTTATTGTTATTTTGTTCATGGTTAAAGACTTTTCTTCATTTCTTTATGTTTGCCTTTCTCATTACTTGCACTGATTGTCAAACTTTCAGTAAATGATTTTTCTCCCTCTTTGTCAAAACCTTGTTTCATTGTCCATCTTTCAACTTAATTCTTCACCCATCCCCTCTTCCTCCCCATCTTTCCTGTCTTTGAACATCTTCATGTCACTTGGGTTACTTACCTCATGTTTTAACCTATTTTCCAGCCCTCTGTCTAACCCTTCCTCCTCTTTCCTATTCCTCCCTCCCTCTGACTTTTTCATCGTGTTATCTCATCAGTCCTCCTTCCCATCTTTGTCGCATGTCAAACCTCACAGACAGAGGAGGAGAGAAGTGCGTGTATGTGTGTGTGTTTTTGAAAGAGAGGGGCAAAGAGAGAGAGCTAAAGAGAGCAGCAAACGGTAGACAAACTTACTGTGAGCAGTAGAGGCAGCTGTGGACAACCTGCAGGACAGACAACTCTCCTTTCTAAAAGCCAAGGACTTTCTGACTTCTTCTGAACTAGCTCTGGTCCTGAAGCTTCTCCGAGTCCAAAGAAAGACCAGGAGGTACAGAACCAGTGGACCAAACCAAAAAAGTTTTCATTTTGACATTTGCAGGCAATCTGGGATCTTTTTTCTTTTAAACAACAAGAAGAAAACAGCATTGAAGGGGAAAAGAGGAACAATTCTTTGGTTGTCTTTGGTTCCAAACCAAATACAACACAACTGAGAGAAGAAATCTGGTCACAAACTACAAAACTTTTTTTTTCAAGAATGAATAAAAGCTAAGAACAGAAGGCTTAAACAAAGACACAACAGGAGAAGGACAGTTACTGCCACCCAACCATGCTGCTGGACATTTGTAATTCAGATCAGATCTGATGAAATAAAGGCAAAAATAAAACAAGCGAGTAGCAAAGGAAGAATTTCAACTTAGAAGAGAATCCAAATCCATTTCTCATTTGAGATTTTCTTAATAAAAAAACAAGAAGGAAATAAAAGATCAGAATTCAGAACTGAAGGAACAGAACGTGAAAAGAGAAAACATAAAGAAGAAAAGAGAAGATTCCACAACAAGTGAAAAAAATTCCTCTGGAACTGGAATGCTTAAGAAGAAATTGTAAAAAAAAATGAAGAAATGACAGAAGCAAAGCATTAGTGAAAAAAACAAAGCAAAAAAAAGAAGAAAACCCATTAAGGATAAACAGAAACAGTTGAGCCTGATCATGCAGCTCCTCACGCTCCTTGCTGCTCTCTCCTCCATCCTCCACCCTGCTCCCTCTCTGGCCCCTGCGGCCAGCGTGGCCCTCAGCCGGCTGGACCGCTGGGTCCGCTCGGGGCTCCAGGTGCTGCAGTGGGACCAGCTGGACCGCTGCCTGCGCATGTCCTCCATGTCTGAGGCAGACTGCAGACGGCTCAGCCACCTGCCGCTGTCCTCTGTGGCCGTGTACATGTCGGAGCAGCGCAGCGCTGCAGGTAGGACCAGATGGAAGCATCGCACTGTACCAGACAGCTGGCATCGTTCAAACAGCTGCTCACGTTTATAGCATTCTGCAGAGTGATCAGATGTGTATTTACTGCCCTTACGGTAAACCAGATATTAGTTTTGAAAGTTTATTTCAGAAATGATCAACTAACTTAATTTAATTACAGTTAATATATTTAGTGAAGCAAACTCCAATTGAAAACACTCTTGTCAATCTGAGAAGCGGAATGTTTGGCAGTACTTCTATCTGTGTTAACAAATTAAAATGATCTTTTTATCATCCATAATGGATATACAAGAAACTGCTGCTCAAAATAGGGGAGCTGAGCAAAAAAAAAAAAGTAGTAGAAAAACAAGAATGAGTAACAATCAGTCAGGATTTGGTCCAGATGTTCACATTCAGCCTGACAGACTTTGTTATAATTGTTTTAATTTATGTTTGTTATATTGCTGGATTTGTACAGTCTCCATGGGTGTTTTTCTATTTAAACCATATTATTATTATTATTATTATTATTGATAATTGAAGGAGAATAATGAGCAAAACCATCCAAATTGACTTTTTGCATGAATGTGAAGTATTTATTTATCAGTGTATTTGAACACAGTGGTAAGTCTTTTCATTTATATCAATTGTTTTCTTTTTTTTTTTTTTTAAATAAAAAACAACTTTTACAGAATTTGTAAAACTGTAAAGCCAAAAATCTACATTTACGTTTGTGCAAAAATGTTAAGAGTTTGGATATTTGGACAACAAAATAATTAAAAGACAACATTTTTGAATAAAAAAAGTTATACAAATTTATGATTTAATGTTGGCCAATGAAATTTGACCATCCTTTTTATCTCTACTGTTATGCTTGTATTTTCTGCCTCCTGACGCCATAAGACAATTTATAAACTTGTTAAATGTATTTTAAATGTTATGTTGTTGTCTATGTAGAAAATGCATCAATTCAATCTACCAATCAAACTGATTTATTTATTGGCACAATGTTTGTGCCAATAAAGAAAAAAAGTCTAAAGAAAAAAAGTGAAAAATCTGGATTTTTTTTATTATCCTAATCTGATTTTTTAACATGATGCTACAATTGTTACAAATACCGGTAATATAGTTCATCATCTTAAGAACATCACCAACTTTTACTGTTTTTCTTCCAGTCCAATGCAGAGACTGTAGTATGTGTTTTTTAACATGTTGAACTGATTATAGTTCACTATTCGAATTCTTGGTCTATCTGAGCAGAGTGAGGCAATACTGCGCTTTAGAACTGATTTTGAGAGATTTTAATTGGTTTGTAAAAGTATTCATGGCTCCAGTTCAGCCCTCCAGAGCCAGAGAACAGGGAGCTTCTACTTTCTACTGGCAGATTTATTTATCTGACCTGAGTCTTATTTTGGAAAGCTGTACTCCTTTTATTGTAAAGCAGCAGGTGCAGCAGCTATTTGGACATTGGAACAGGACCGGAGCTGTGTACTCCCATGAGATAATAACAGATGCATTAAGAATTCCAATACATATATTCATGTCATATTTATTTAATCTTTATGGATGGTGGCCATGTCATGCACAGTGAACCTCAGTCTGATTTGTCTGCTGCATTTAAAGATCCGATGTAATGGACTTGTTTTGTATTTTCTTCTTCCACATATTTCACTGATCCTCATATGACTGACTCCTTTTCAATAAGTCAGAGAACTCAGTTGCAACGTTCTGCTCTTCCAGGTCCCTCAAACAAAGTCCTGGCTATCCTGCCTGACTTTTCCAGTGGCATGCTGAGCTCCAAGCTGAGGGGAAGCTTCAGTGTTGGGCGGATGCTGAACAGACATCACCAGCCCCTCTACAGTTCCTCTGCCCATGATGTTGTTCTGGTTCTGGATCCATCACCAGAGGAGAACTTTGGACACCCTGTGGTCCTCTTTTATGTGGACATGAACGTGACGAAGAAGAAATGTTCCCACCTGGATGGGATTTACTTGGGTGAGTGTTGAATATCCTGGTCTTCTTCTCTGACAATAAAATGTTGTTGTTTTCTGTTTGTAGCATATTTTGGTGTATGTGAACATAATACCTACTGTATTAAGTCCTGTGGTGAAACGTGTTTTAGCGCAGCTTTAGTTGAACAGTTAGACATACTGTGCAATTAAAGCTGTGACAGAATTTAACTTGTGTTTCAGTACAATGCCCTGCAAAAAGTTTTTTTCTTTTTTTTCCACATCTGGTTGCATTAAATTCTAAAAGTTAATTGTGTTTTATTGGGCTTTTGTGTGCTTGAGCGACACAAAGTTATGCAGAACTTCAAAGTGGAAGGAAACTATAAAAGGTTTTCAAATATGTTTTCAAATCAAAATCTTAAAAATGTGCATTTGTGTTCAGTCACTCAGTGGTGGTAGGAGTTTGTCTTGTATTCGGTGGTTGCCGGTTTGAGCCCCTGCTCTGTCCATTTCTGTGCTTGTGTAAAGACACATCACACACTTCGCCTGCTGATGGTGGTACAAAGGGCAGACGGTTCTGCAGCTTGACACTGTGTGTGAACGTGAATGGGAATGGCTGATATAATGTTTTTGTGGTGTGTCCAGAAAAACATTCTAAATGAAGTCTGATGTCAGTAATATAGAAGTTAACTACGTGGTGACTAGCTAATTCAGTCATTTAATTTAGGTGGGTTGGACCAGGACTGCATCTAAAAGTTGCATAGTTGTCTATCCTAAAACACAATCACTTCCAGTTTAGACCCTAAATCCAGATATTATGTCTTCATAGATCTGTGGTTGAGCTTTTTTCATAATTCAGCTTTTTTTTTTCTAGTGACCTGTAAGGGTTCTTTATAGATGGTCTCATACACATTTAAGCTGAGAGGTGAGCCTTCAGTATTCTGCCAGCCACAAAAAGCCAGTTTATAAAGACCAGACTGTAGACCTACCTCCTTGTGAAGGTACACAGTTCAGTGAGGTAAAAGAATGTTCTGATTGAACATTCAAGGTCAACAGCAAGTGAGAGCACTCAAAGCATCTGAAAGGTGTAAGTGTAGCTGTGACTGTTTCAGCATGACATTCAATTGTTGCTAATTTTGCAAAACTACATGCTTTGTGTACGTACTATGAATAAATTCCTAATCAAATTGTAAAGCCCTGCTTTAGTCACATGGAAAAGAAAGTAAAAGTTCTATGCAGATGGCCTCCCAGAAAGATGCATTACACTATTACATATGGTATAGTAGTAATAATCTTCTCGATATTTCTAGGCTCAGTTTTTTTTCCATAGAAACCAGCTGATCTATGCAGAAAACTTGAGCGTTAACAGAAGGCAAACTATGGACCCATTCCTGTAGAAGATATCTGAAGGGACACAGAGGTGTGTCAAAGATTCTGAGCTCCTGCTGTGAGAAACGTTAAGGCCAGATGTTAAGGTCACTTTGCCCCAGTGTCACACGAACATTCTTCTGTCAATTATTCATATCTGCTCATGCTGCAAAGTACCTCCTGCTGGGCTGGCTGCGGTGAATGAGTTTGCATGACTTTCACAATATCTGACAAAACGCCACATAAATTTACTGAAAAATATAGAACTATAAACGAGAAAATAATTTTGTGCTGATGAAATTCACATTCAAATCTTTCCAAATGTTTTGTAAATTGCAACCACAAATTTCTGCAATTTATATGTACAGTATATTTGTGCTTACAAATGCATGGCACAGTTTTCAGATTTTTGTTTCTAAAACATATAAATTGCAGAAATTTGTGGTTGCAATTTACAAAAAATATGGAAAGATTTGAATGTGAATTTCATCAGCACAAAATTATTTTCTCGTTTATAGTGGGCCAAAATGTTCCAGTTTCATCAGGGCTATGATGCCAACGATACGGCATACTGGATGGATTTCTTAGAACCGTTCAACACCCTTGTAACCCTTCCATCAACGATAGATCCCTGTTACTCAAATCTTTGGAAGGTTCAAATCATATGTTTTGACTGCAGGAATCAGTGAGAAACTATTCAGTCTGGAAGATGTTTCCCCACCTGTAGGAGATGAGTGTTTGACTCTGGCTTTGAAGGGTCGCTGCCAGAACCAGCTGAAGCGCCGCCAGACGGGTCCACAGAGGCTGTTTGGCAGCAGACGGGTGGCAGGTGGGACGCTGGGTGGAGGCACCGCTGGCAGCCGCCTGCTGGAACGAACCATCGGAGGTTTCTGTGAGGTTCACTTTCTGCCACTGGTGGTTGCCGCCGGAGACAGCAGTTGGACGCAGAAACTCAAATGTGTTGGTAGGTCTGCACTCCGCCATACAGCCAACACATTTCTAATGGCTTTTTCTACTTAGTTTCTCCTTGTTGTGTTTTCTTTTGTTCATATCAGCATTTATGTTTTTCTGTTTTATGTAGTCTGATAGCATGGAATGCATTATGGGAATTCTGAAACCAAATACCACTTATGTCTTTTCTAAAATGTTGCTCCTGGTTTTGGTAAACTGACTTTACTTTCTGAGGGGTTTCTGGATCACCTTGTTCCTTCGTCACATTGCACCCTGGCATTGAAAAAGTTCCGTCATCTACATCACATGTTCTCAAAACCAACTGAGCCCTGGGAAGTGAAGTACCAGAGGAAACATCCGCTCAGTTTCAATATGTATGTCTGTAATCAGCATGCTATCACTTTGCTTCATTTTGTCCCAGTGTAATAAAAAGGCTAAGACTCAGATTTAATGACAACCCTGTCTGATGTAACACAGACTTGTTAGTGTTTGTCAAACTTCATTAAGAAGATACATATGCAGCAAAATACAGTGTGCATATAATAAAATGGTCATCAAGTTGTAAATGTTATAAACTAACTTTAAGTTTACACAAACAGCCAACAGATTCCACTGTGTCTGACTTTCACATAATGTATAAAAACAGAGCCTTTCTGTTCCAGACTTGCTGCAGCGTTTGGGCTCATGGTCCTGTTGATGACTGTTAAAGTCAAGCTACCACTCTTGGACAAATGGGCTCACGTTTGGCTCAAGAATTTTTTTAGATACAGAGGAATTCATGTAATTCATTTGAATTTTATTGCCATGAATGTTAACTCAGTTAGCAGAGGTGCTAACTGAGTCCAGCAGAGGCTTAGATGGAGCTCATTATTTTTTTTGCAGTTTCTCTGAGCCTTATACAATCTGACATCAGGGAGATTTTCCTCGGATGTGTCTCCCCATTCAGTTTGACCTCTGTTTTATTTTAGACGTGGATTTTCAACTCTTTTAGACTGACGAGAAACAACAGCTGCTTTCATTACTGATGCCTTTCTTCCCTGGTATTAACACAGAACTGACAAAACTTTGGTTTTCATAGGAAAGGTTTTGACCTCTCACTTCACGCTGATGAGGTTCTGGTGATCAAGTGCATTTAAATAAAGATTCTACTTTCTCTCTTAAATTCAAAGAATGCTGATGGGTTGAGCTGAGATTTTCCACATGTTGTCCACATAGCTTCATTTTGGATTAATATATAGTTTATTGTTTTTAAAAGGTTTTATTGGCTCTAGTGGCCTTTATTGGACAGTTAATTGACAGGAAAGTGGGTAATGAGAGAAGGGGAAGACATGCGGCAAAGGTTGCCAGGCCGGTAATCCAACCTGTGACAGCCGCGCCGAGGACCAAGGCCTCCATATGTGGGTTGTGCTTAACTCCTGCACCACCACAGCACATCCAAGGACTAATATATAATTTCTGTGTGGAATAGATGCTGTGTGTACACTTGAGGTTAGATTTTATAGCTGAACTATAACTTTAAAGCAAAGAGAATAAAAACTAACACTTGATTTCGATATGATCTCTATTTTATCCACAGCATTGTATTATTAATAGGTCTTAAGATATTACAATGACCAAATCCACATGGTCATTGTCAATGTATGGAAACATTTAAGCAACCAACACTATTGCTTAAACTCTTCCAAGTTCTGTAGTTTTTCAAATATTTTTTTTATTTTTTTGTAGTCACTTTCTGTGCTGTTAAAGTTTTGCATATTTGTTTGTCATTTTTTGTATTTTTGTTTTTCTGTATTTTTCCAGTCTCAAACTTACTTTGAATGGTAAGTCAAAGTACTGTAAGTTTGACTTCCCATTAAAATAAGTAATTGTTTGTTTAATTGGTTTTGTTAATATTCAGTTATTTTAGGAAAATATTTTTAGGAATGTTTATGTCAACATGTAACAACACAACATTTATAAACCAATAACACTTATTAAATAGAAAGCACAAAATTATACTTTAATGCAATCATTTCAATTTATATGAAATGATTGCATTTATATATAACAAGTTGGCCATTGGCTCCCAAAGCAGTTGTTAAAGATTCAAAGAAATAAAAGTTTGTAGCTGGGCACGTTAAACCTGATCTGACCTCATGGGGAGCCCAGTTGTTTTGGAGCTTGACAACCTTTCCCTGTGATGGTTTTCCTGTTCTGAGCTTTTCCTCTTTCTCCTCTGACAGACAACCCAGAGTTTGCCAGGTGTCCCCAGCAGCTTCCCATGAGCTCTCCCAGTCTGCCCGTATCAAGCTGTGAGCTCAATAAAAACACCAGGCGCTGCCACCAGCAGCCACTGGCCACTCACCTGTCCTGTCGCCTCTATCAGACCTGTGACCATGCTGTTCTCATCTCAGGTTGGACCATTTATATGTTTCTTCTGTCCCAGTCATCAATATGTCAGATGATTAAAACATCTTTAGACACAATCGGAAATAACTTCAACAACTTCTGGGTACTGAAGTTGTTCGAGTTTTGATTAAGTTCTTATGTATTTTTAACTTATTTCAGCATTTTGGGCACAAACACAGGTTGGAGTCAAAGTCAAGATGCAAAGACAACTTTCACTGAGAGGCACATTGAAAAGTAGCCATGCAATTCCATTCAAAAACCGTCTGGTATCCAACACAGTCTGGGGTTTCTCCCCCTTGCTCGGATTCTGTCTGGTAAACATTCAACTGGGCCAATCAGTGGACAGGAGGAGAAATTCGGAACGACAACGTTACTTTTCTGCACTGTTTTAGAATTGTAGTCGGCCTGTTTTAGCAGTGACAGCAGAGGAAGCTGTTCAGTACCTTCAAGGACTTCACAATCATAGACTTACACCATGTTAATAACAGTTTAGTTCATAGTTTATCTTGAACAAAACATCATAAACTATAAAGTATCAAAACATTACAAAAAAGTATCAACATACATTAGATAAAGACCTCAATGGACTGTTTCACACAAGACAAAACCTGAAACGGACACCAAAGGCAAATTGGATTCTGCTCATTTTTTTCAATGTCATAAATGTGTTATTTACAGGAGAAGTGTAACTCTAATCACCTGCCTGTGTATTTATGTATCTATATATGTGTGTGTGTGGGCGTGTGTGTGTACAGGCGGTTGGCAGCCTCAGATGACCTTTCAGCATCACGCTCAGAATCTTCAGAAGTTCTACAAAATGCTCAGAAACAATGGTTTCCATAAAAATCACATCAACACTTTCTTCGCCAGCAGTGGACAGCTTCTAGGTAGGAAATGAACAAGCTCTATGATACAGAAAGCTATGTCAAAGTTTATGCAGAGACTCAGAATCCTGTAATTAAAAGTTTAATGGTTGTAGAACTAGTCAGGAATTACAGTAAAAGTTACGCAGCACAAAACAGGGACAAATAATACTTTATCACAAAATAGTAATAATATAAATAAGAAAAGTGACAATCTGATTAAGTAGGCTTTTGCCTTTTCTTGGAAGCATCCGTGAACAATAAAAATTTCAATCCTGATTTAATTGACTGAACAATTTCTGCACCTCGTATGTTTTCAGGAAGCTCTTCCAGAACCTGGAAACAGAGAATCTAAATGTTTAGTGCTGATCCTGCAGCACTAAACAGAACAACATTTTTTTGATCTGCAAGCACTTTTGACTTGACAATTTTGGCCCACATGAGAAAAGTTTGGACACCTCTCGTCTACTGTTGATAGCTGAAAGAAATTCTGGGATGGATTTAGGCCCAAGAGCATTCAAACCTGTATATTTCCATTTGTCTTTTATATTCAAAGTAATTCAATTCAAAAATAGTTTATTTACCTTAAATGGAAAATAAATGTTGTCACAACTCGAGTATCTGCAAAGAGTCGTGGTTGGTGTTGCTGTGTCCATGACAAAGAAATCCTGAACAAAAGAATAAATCAGAAATAGGGCAACAGAGCTACTCCAACATCCTGCAGCCATTAGCGGTATAATTCTAGAAAAATATTCTGAAAAAGAATTCTAGAATCATATGTGAAAATACTAGAACTCATAGAAATCAAGTTTATTTGCGTAGGACATTTCAGCAACGAAGTAGTTCAAAAACAGAAGATGTATTTTCTTTTCACCCTGTCTGGATGGAAACAGGAAGAATCTCTGATAAAGATTCTACTAAATGCAATAAATTACACAATGCACAACAAAACCTCATAAAATTGTACTAGAGCTGAACCTCTTCTTTCTTTTCTATGTGCACCGAAGATGTAGAGGGCGTCTACTCAGCAACAGAGAAGGCAGTGATCCGTAACCATGTGTCATACATTTGCCGGAAGCAGCATTGTGCCGACACTCTGGTTCTGTACCTGAACTCACCAACACGCACTGATGGAACCATGCTGCTGTGGGACGCCAACCTGAACGGCATCGTAAGAGAAACACTGAAACAAAACACACACATTGCTCACTATAGTGAGGGAGGATTGTGAGCAGCCAATGGTTGATGCCAATAATAATAAAAAAAAACATCATTAGAAGGAGACACATAAATATTAATGTAAATGTTACTGTGGTGAGAGCCACTTTGACCCTCTACATTGAATGATTTGGCTGCTTCAGATATCAAACAGACTGGTCTGCTATGGGATGATGTGCGCTGTCCAAGTTTTAACCTGTTTTGACATCCCAGGATTTACTGACAGCTGAATGCAAGGATATGAGCTTATTACTGCAACATGTAACAGTTCGTAGTACCTGAGTGCTGCTCTTGCCTTTTACTTTGCTGCTGATTATTGTACAAGATTATTGTGTTCTGTTATTAAATAAGCATTTCTGCTCCTAAATCAAAAATGAAGCAGCCCAGCAGCTTTTTAAGAAAGTTCAGCCTCGACAAGTGATTGTAAAGTTCTTTATTACAGCAGATTGCATCACATGCAATAGATCTTCTGGATCACTGTGAAAACTGAAAATACACATACAAACATATTCTTATAAAAGAACAGGGGATTGTAATACAAATGAAATTAAAATAAAACATACTGTATTGCTTTCAGGGCAATGTAATACAGAAATATATGTTTCTGAGGGGCAGTATTATTATCTAAAATATCTCTTTTTACTCACTCAGCTCCTTCAGACTAGCCAGCAGCAGTTAGCAAGCACCTGGTGGAACTGAGCATCTGCTGAGCTCATTATATTAGCTACTTCTCAGTGAAACGCTGGTAAAAACGTTGTTAAAGGGTTAATAGAGGAGCCATGTTGTGATGACTTCCTGAAGGTGGAGTTTCAGAAAGAGCAGGAGTTTTTAAAGAGAGACGCCCAATATAAAAGCGTTAAATCATAAAGTCTCATTTCTTTTAAGTCATATTTGATACATATAGCAATTCTATAATAATAGAAAGTAGCATAGTTATCTGATTGTGGTATAAAGTGGCACTATGTACCAGGAAAATACACACTATCAAACATCTGAATCCTGCTGACTAGCTGTTTTCTAGCCGTTCATGTCAGAACTAATTACTGCAAGCTTTTACAAGGCACACTCTTCCTGGCTCCTGCATCCATGCATGAAATTCAAAGAAACATATTGAAAACCTCAAATTCCATTAAATCAAAAGAGACAAAGATCCTTTAAATAACCTACATAATTTAAAATGTCATTTTCCATTCATTCCATTCCAGCTTTATTTATAAAGCATTTAAAAACAACACAGTTGACCAAAGTCTACTGTGACCACAGTTGGTCTACAAAGTAGACTAGACAAAGTAGACTTTGAGCCAAAGTCTACTTTGGTCAACTGATTGACTTTGGTCAACTGATTGAGTTGATTTCCACAACTGGAAATGAAGACAAAGAATACAAATACAATGACAATAACTGTAAACACCTACACTTCAAGCTGAGTTAAAAGCCAGGGAGAAAAAAAACAACAATCTTTAAAGAAGATTTAAAAACATGAAGAGACTCAGTTTGTCTGATATGTGATGTTAACTCATTCCACAGTTCTGGGGCAGTAACAGAACTGTAGAACGGTTCTGTTACTGTGGAACAGTTCTGTTACCGTTCCACAGTAACAGAACCTGTCACCTCTCAACTTTCGGGACGACTAACATCAACTGATATGACCTAAGCCAGTGAGGGTACATGCAGCTGGTGCACGTCAGACACATACATACAGACACATGCAGAGATTTAAAAAAAATTAAATCAACCCTAAAATGTTCTGGAAGTCAGAGAGGAGATGCTAAAACAGGAGTAATGTGCTCTTGATTCCCAGTACTGGTTAAAAACTGAGCAGCAGCATTTTAAACCAACTGGAGGCTAGAAAGTGACTTGTGACTGAGGCCAATATAAAGCTCAGTTTAGCATGATCTAAGCAAATTCAGATAAAAGCATGAATAGTGATGCAGAGAAAGAAAAGGTTTTACTTTGGTTGGTTGTCTTTAAATAAAAAAAGCTGGATTTGACAACTGAGCTAACTTGTGCACCAAATCTAATACTGCAATCCAGCCTTACACTGAGGTTTACTGCGACAGGTGTCTTATAATTTAAAAGAGTTTACAGTCTGTTGGAGACAGGAAATTTATTTTTACATCTAAGGTGATCAACTTTATGCTGAACCTGAACAGGAAAATTGTGTTTTCAGTCAAATAAGAGTTCTAGTCAAATATTCCCTCTGTTTATGGACTCTGACACGTCAAACCCACATTTACTTATGTACTTGCTGTTTTTAGTCATTATTCTGAAACTAATGCTACTGACAGAACATGCTACAGTGCAGACGTTTCAGTTTTGTTGCTTTGATGGCTCTACCTGTCCTCTTCCCGAGCAGGCTGACCTGAAGGAGCGCTACTCAGTGAGCGAACTGCTGGCTGACCTGGCCGGCTGCAGGGCCACTCGTGTTCTCCTGTTTGTAGATCAGAGCTACAGTGGGGTCTTGTCCAAAAGGCTAAGAAGTTCCCAGAAACACCATAATGTGGTGTTGATCCAGCATCAGTCCCACCAGACCCAGAGGCTGTTCCCAGGCTGGGATGATAACAGCTGGTCTTCTATCAGTGCTGCCACTTGTCTGTTAGACCACCTGCAGAAGGCAAGTTTTCATGCATTTGCTTTATTTTTTGTTTCTCTGGTATTCCACTGATCTGATCTTAAACTGGTACTGTTATTTTCAGGTTGATGGGATGTCTCGGCTCTTGGAGCCGTGGGCCGGCCTGTTAAACGTGACGTTGGCAGGAGCTCCGTGTAATGCGACCCCCCCTCTTACAGACAGTGAGTTGCAGCGAGAGTATCAGGGCTGCCAGAACCTGCCGACTGCTCTGTGGTATCAGAAGCATGGGAGGACCAACTGAGAGACACCAACAGACTTATCCAAACAGGACAGGCATGGATGTTTTATCTCCAGTGTATGTTTGCCACAGGGTGTGTCTGTGTATTTTGGTTTGGGAGGCTTATGCTTGTTAAAACTTCAGTTTAACTGTGTTAGACACTGCTGTGTGTTTATTTTATGACATGAGTCTAGTCATCTCAGTGGGAAGCTCTGAACACCATGTGATCTGTGTGTGTGTGTGTGTGTGTGTGTGTGTGTGTGTGTGTGTGTGAGTGTGTGTTCACGAGTTCAGCAAAAGGACAGCCTATCTCAAGGGCCAGCACCAGCTTACATTATGGTCAGAGTGTGTGTTTGTGTACAACACGTCTCGTAGGCACTTTAACATTTTAGATCCAATCATCGGCCTATTTTTATCCGAACACCGGTGTCCTCTCATGATCTTATTTTAATCTGCCTCTGAATCCTGTTCACATCTTTTTAAATCTAACTTTTAAATTGTTGTGTCAGCTGACCACCATGACTTTCTTCTGATTGCTCAGAATTTCTTCTCTTAAAAAGACAGACAAAGTAAAAAAACTAAAATATATGTATTTACATAGTGACTGTGGACAATTAATAAAACAAAAACATTATTAGTTTTATTCTTTACAGAGGTTTTACAGTAATTTCAGTTCCCTATATACAGCACTGGAAAAAATTAAGAGACCACTGCACTGAAGCCCAATGAAAACCTCATGGTTATTCCACCAAATATTAATTTCTGAACTCTTCCTGAGTTAAAACATTATTGTTGTTTCTAAATGGACATGAACTGTTTGTGCAGGCCTTATTTGAGGTCTGAAAGCACTGTGTATTTCCTGTTATTTTGACCATTTCTCTTTTTCTGCAAATAAATACTAGATTTTTGCTTGGGATTTTGGAGACATGTTGTCAGTAGTTCATAGAATAAAAGAACAATGTTCATTTTGTTCAAAAAATATACCTATAAAAAGCAAAATCCGAGAAACTGATCATTTTAAGTCATGTCTTAATTTTTTCACAGAGCTTTATATACAGTATATACTGTATATTGGTATTTACACCAGAAAACAACTTTCACACAATAATATGAACATTTTGAATTAAATATTAGTCTGACTAATGTGAGTTCAGTGAAATGAGTATCTAGAAGTCACAGGTATTTATTGGCTCTGATAGAATTAATAATAACATTATACACTCAGGTATACAAGCTAAATATCAGTAATGTGATCTGGGCTGTAGATAGAACACTAAGGCTATGTCTACACAGCATGTTTTGACGCTCAGTAATTTTTTTCTTGAAATCTGATTTTATTTGCATGGTCGTTCCTGCTACTGCTTGATGTGACCACAATCAGACTTCTTAGAACCCCAAATGCACAGATGAAGAACAATGACCTTCAAACAGCAGCAGAAATTATCATGGATGGAACCGTCTACGGATCAGTTTGGGTTGGTGTTGGATATTTCTGCTTTTACTGCAGTTGACGACTGTTCACTTCCAGCCCTGCCTTGATTAAAATTTTAAAGAAAACCACTACAACCTAAGCAGTTAGTATATTTTTCATGTGTGTGTTTTCAGTATCATGAGTGATGTAAGCAGTCTGATCTTTTCCCTGTCACAGTTGTGCACCAATAACCATTCCTTACATTAGTTCAAAACTTCAGACTTTACTAGATGATATCATGTTCTGGCTGTAATTTTAGTGATAATATATTTGGTCTTTTGCTCTTGGCAGCCCTGTAAACCTGCTGGCTCTATTCTACTCTGACAGAATTGGCCTCAAATACTCTCTAAAGCTCTCTTTTCCATACAGTTGAAACTAGAAGTTTACATACACCAAATAAAAATACATATTTTTTTCTGAAGTTAAATCAGTCAACACTTCTCTTTATTTGAACAAGTAAAATGTCAGAAAAAATAAATAAGGAGAAAACAAAAAATTTCATAATAATAATCAAACTAAAAAAAAAAAGTCAATATTTGGTAACATTGTCTATGGAAATCCTTTTTAGACAACTTCTGGACATCTCCTCATTGCTTAGACAGAAAGTAATGATTGTGTATGTAAACTTCTTATTCCTTCTCCCATTTTTGCAGCATTTAGCAAATTCAAATAATTTTGATAATTCTAACTGATCTAAAACTAGAAAAGCTTGGTCTGATTTAATTTCTGGTACATTTACCAGATCAAGGATTGCTGAAACAACCAACCTGTGGTTTCATTTTTAAAGCAGTGTTTAAGAATTGTGGCAGCTGGGATTTAATCTCACTGAGCATAATAACTATGTTTCGAACTGAACATAAACTAAAAACTTATTTACAGTTAGTTTGACTTTTGGAGAAGTGTTTAAAATTCAAAACAATTTTAAGAATGGGCAAAAGTTTCAAACCAAACATTTCATGGAATCAGAACATCAAGTCTGAAGAGACAGATAATCTAGCAAACAACAAACTAGTTGACTGCCATTAAAATGAAGAGCGACGGCAGTCCCTCCTGCAAAACACACTAACTACTGCATTTAATTAAATCATAAGAATGTGCCTGCTAAAATCCCATAACCTGATCACCTTGAACCTGTTCTCTACCCTAACAGGATGTATAATGTTCTGCCCAGTGATGCTTGTCTAAATGTTAACAGTAATCCCATAAAGCACATCCTCTTGTACTGTCTTTTCTTCTCGCTGTTACACAGAGCTGTTGTAGAAATGTAGCAATTTGATGTTCAGTCAGAAGATAGGAGTTGATGAAAGTAACAACTTCTGAAAGCAGAAGCAAGAAACTGAGAACCAGATTTTTGTTGTTTGTGTGATGACCAGAAAATGTGTGATGTGTAATTTAGCTGAAATGTTTCCAGTTGCATGCAATAAATCACAAAGTAAAATCAATAAAGTACTTAAAAGTGAGAGCTCTTGTCTACTTTGCATTGTTGAACAAATAACCTCTTGAACACATCAACCACATTCAGAGGATATGACCATTCTATGCATGGCTAACCAGTGTTGTATAGTAACGAAGTAAAAATACTTCACTACTTTACTTAAGTATATTTTGGAGTACTTCATACTTTCCTCAAGTATGAAAATTTTTGATGACTTTCACTTTTACTTCACTATATTTCCGAACTTAATTGCGTACTTTTACTCCGATACATTTTCAATGTGTGGTTTAGTTACTCGTTACAAAAAAGCGAGAGAGAGAAACGCAAGTGTTTTGACCCCACCTACTGATTGACTGCAACAAAGTCGGTAGCCTACTTGCCTGGGCTTGTTCATCACCACCAATAGGATACACCTGTTTCGCTTCTCCCATTAAACACAAAGCAAGTCTCGCAATCAGCAGCAGCCACATGGAGGAGGAGACGGAGACCACAACGACTGCAACTACGTCGGACACGGTTCCAGGGGAACCACCAGCTGGTGATGAGAGCCCATGGCCTTATTTAAACACAATACACTCTTTCGTGGGTGTTAAAGATTCGTCGTACCGCATGCAGTTTATGTTATTCCTGCCCGAAGATGTGGAAATTCTATCTTACAAAAACTCCCCGTCCAACTTGAAGAAACACATCGAGGTAACGTCTTATGAAATGGTTATAATCCTCCTGTGTCAGTAACTATAGCTTGGTCACTAGGCACTATTGTGAAATCTTGACCATAAATGAACTTTGTTTGGCATTGTTTCAGTTCCACACCTGGTGTATTTAGCTGAGGCCTAATGTTGACTGTAGCAGGCTACCTAGACTCCTCTGTTCAAGGGGGACAGAAGCCATAGCGATAGCAATTTAGACTGAATTTAACGAATATAGGAAAGGCATGCAAGTTCAAAACCACAAACCATTAACATGTGCTACTCTTTAAAACTGGAACAATTTATTAGCAGGTTTAATTTTGCCTGCACTTGGTTGGGTACATTATTTTAAATGTATTTGACAAGTTTACCAAAATATAAAAAATGTCATTCAAACTGCATTTGCTTTGTTTTACTTTTTACTTGTACTTTTCATTGCATTACTTGAGTACATCCATTTTTACAGTAATTTCCATACTTAAGTACAAGAAGTTTCAGATACTTTAAGACTTTAACTCAAGTAACATTTCAGTCAGTGACTTGGACTTTTACCAAAGTCGTATTTTGGAGAGGTACTTATACTTTTACTTGACTCTGAGATTTCAGTACTTTATACAACACTGTGGCTAACACATGACAGTGAGCACATACCACAACTTAGTGTGCTGCATAAAGAGAAGCTGTGGATTAAAACTGCTGACCTTCCGCTGGTTGACCACAAATGAGTTCTGATGACAGACAAAATATAACTGCTGTAATAAAGACTGTATTATCCCTTTAAATCATTGAATTTAGGGATCCCACAGTCAGGTGGATCAAATCCAGCATCTATAGATTGTGGACAATCAACTAGTTGCGGTGATCTGACATGTAGAACTTAAACGCTGACCCATTAGGAACAAAAGTAACTCAGGCAGAAAGAGGCAAGTAGGATCACAGAGCAGGGTCACAGAGAGTGTAGAGGTCACCAACAGATAAACTCATAAACAGAAGTCAGTGAGCTTCATGGCTCACTGACTTCTGAGCTTCTGTGGCCAATCAGCTGCATACAAGACTTCCATTACCAGAGGCTCGGATGAAGCAGGATGAGCCAACCATCATCGAACTCTAGAGATTTGGAAATGTAGTTTCTGGAGTGATTAATCGTACTACTTTGTCTGGAAATCCAGCGGATGAGTCTGGATTCAGTAGCTGGCAACACACTGCAGTGTGTGAAGTGTAAAGTTTGATGATGATGGTATTATAATGTGGGCTGCTAATGAGAAACTGGGCTTAGTGCCTCAGTGCCAGTGAAAGGAACTCTTAGTGCTTTAGCCTATCAAGGCACTTTAGCCCTGCTGCCATTGCTGCACCCTGAGGGTACTCTTATAGATTTACTCCAAACAGTAACCTTTGATCCCAGCCCTTATAGTACAACCAGGATGTTTTTACCAAAACAAGTAATATTATCAGGTTGGCCTGGAATGTTGGGGGAGAGATGTCCAAACTTAGATTTTTCTTGATTAATTCACTTTAACTGAGTAATTTATGATTTAGTTATTTATACCAATTCACAGCAAATGTCATATTAGGGTATCTTACAAAAGTAACAGACCCTATTCGTTTCCAGTTATATAATTAAATAAATTTAACACAGTCCAGTCATATAGACAGATTCCAATTTCAGCTACATACAATGGACATCCATCTAGAAGTTGTCGATTGGTTAAAAGTTAAGTTAATAATGTATGAAGTTATTCATTTGTCGCAATCCTTCATCCTGAGCAAACAAATGGTGACACTATTTGTGTTTCCATAAACATAAAAATAAAACTGTGCAAATATATTACAAAATAAATTATCTTAATGTAATCAAATGTTATCAAAATCATGTTTTTCGATAAAAAAGTGTTTTTGCTCTGATGAGCAAGTCTATTTTGGAAGCATCCAAATAGATGTAGTTTTCAAAACTTCAACGGAAACATTTTTTTTTCATATCACAAGCCACATGTTACTACTGGCAGAAGAAGACAACAGGAAGTAGTAGAAGGCTTATGGTTTGTTTTTTTTGTTTTGTTTTTGTTGTTTTTGGACAACGTCCAGCTGGCTCCACCAGAGCTCTCGCTGCATCACATAGTTCATAAAAAGTTGTGTATCATTCAAACATGTTGAATCCATAGCTCTGTTGTAAAATCCCTAACCTCACAAATAACACACAAATAAGACTTTTAGCTTTTGTTGTGAATAACTGTATGAGCTCTCTTTCATCGACTTGAAAACTGGCTCGGAGTGTATCTGCTTTGCTGTGTTTTAATCATAGACGAAGCCACAAACAAGATGCATCTGCTATTAACTTTATTTTTCTCTCACATAAAACGTTCTCCTGGAAGAGTGCTTCTGTTGCTTCTTTGTGTGTTGCCTCTGCTTTCTTAGTCCCCAGTCAGTCCTGCAGATATCCACACAGGTTCTGGTTCTGCTGGAGGTTTCTTCCTGTTATAGTGGAGTTTTCCTGTCCACTGTCATCCCATGCATGCTTAGTAAGATGGATTGATGCACTGTCAACAACACAATGCAAACAACTGTCCACTGTCGCTACATGTTCGTCCAGGAGAAGTGAATGTTTCAGGTTAATGACCTGTTGCAATCTGTCGGGTTTATCTAGGTAGAAAACATTTTAACCAATTTGAATAATAAACTGAAGTTGACTGAGTTATTTAATATTAGGATAACCATTTGTAGTAAAGCTCCTTGAGAATTGGCTTTATATAAATAAACTGAACTGAATAAGTGTCAAAAATACACAAAATGTTGAAAGAGGTGCATAATGCTGAGATAAGAGCTTTTAATGGAGGACAGTGTTGGGAAGTCATAACTACTTTTAACACTACTGTAGGCTGATCCTAACAGGACTGAAGGCATCACATGAGATGGTGTTCAGTTCCAGTGTCATCCTAAGAGCAGCTGTTGGTCCGTGTTTCTGCTTGCAGGTCGAGACTTTTCTGTTGTTTCCGCTACATAGCTGCAAAGAACCCAGAAATAAGACAAACAAATCCAAACAACATAATGAATAATTATTTCTATGTGTAGTGTGACCAACCATTTCACTCAAAATTCTCCATACTAACAAAATGACTAAGTTCCATTTCTGACACCTTACTAAAAGAGTATTAAAATAAGGGCAGGTGGGGGAGTCGATAGGTCACTCGTAATGTTTTATGACACCAGCACTTCTTTAAGAACAAAGTTGAGCTGTATAAAATCCTGCCTGCGGAGTTGAGCCAACTTTTGCATGAATTAATAAAAGCACAAGTGTGTTACTGTCTGGACTGCCAGACAGAAGGAGCCAGGGAGGGTCAGAAATAGAGGCTACAGACAGAGAGGACAGGAGGCAGAACAGGTTGGTGCAAAAGAGACAGATGGAGGAAAACAGAGAGATGGATGGGAGAGAGAGTAGAGAGTGCACTGCAAGGGAAGGAGGGAAAGTAAAGAGGGGGGCAAGAGGTGAAGAGCAGAGAAGTTGTCCTGGGGCTTCTCTAAATTATGTGTGATCACTTAAAGTCTATAAATACTTCTACAATATTGTAAGCATACAGGAAATCTGTTTTTTCTCTTCCTTTCGGAAGACTACTGAAGAAATAGATCAGAAGGTAATCCAGTGCTCACCACCTTGTTAAAATTCTACCTTTGTTTTACAGAAAAAAGCAAGATGATGATGAATTATTTCAAAACTCTAATGAGACAATTATCCTGTAGAGTATTAAAGAAAAGCATTAACACTTTATTTGAAGGAGAATGCATAAGACTGACATGACACTGTCATAAACATGAAGGAGTTTTCATGAAGGTTTATGACTGTTGTCATGAAAAGTGTCATTAGGTTAATAATGACACTTATAATGCAAATTTGCATTAAAAGTTGCATTAAAGTGTCATTAAAGGGGCACCTCATGGCAACATTCATGAAAACGCCTTCATGTTTATATGTCAGTCTTATGCAAAGTCTTATACTTCAAATAAAGTGTTATTAGAAAAACAAACTAATTTGTTAAAAACTAAAACAATCAAAAAGTGTGCATATTCTTAAACTTGGTCAGTTTGTGCAATTTTAATATTTTATGAGCTATGCAATATCTGGCTATGGTATTCCAGGTGCTAGGAAGGGACTGTTTGCATAGGGTCACACAGTGATACACACCATGGTGCCTCAGATGCTGGAAGCATTGTAATGTCAGATGAAAGTGGGAATTATCAAAACTGAGATATGACAGTATTTAACAATGTCATCATGGTATGATTTTCTAAAATCTTGCAGGCCTAACCAGTGTAATGCAAGTAAATGTGATCATTTGAATCAACATTCCACATGTTTTTTGGGAAACAGTGAACACCGTGTGCTTCACAATGAACATGATCTCCCACAGTCTTAGTAACAACTCCAGAGGTTGACAGCGACAGATGAACGGATCCGTCCACTTAGCAAAGCTTACCTCCTTTTATGTAGTGGCAGAATCATATAGCAGAGAATGTTGAACTTTTGCTGCCTCACAGTAACATCTTTCCCAGAGTTGTGAATGCATTTTTCAGAAACAACATTCTGAACCAGTTTGGCTGCAGTACTGACCTATGCACTGTGTACTCAATTTTGAATCCAAAAAAGCCACTAAAAGCACCCAGTGCTGTTTCACACCTCAAGATGTGTTACCAGGCAGAAAGAGGAAAAAATGACCCCCTGGTTGCCTTCTGGCTTGGTTTTCTAAATACCAGAATGTCTAATAGGTGTTAAGGGAAAACAAAACTGCTCAAAGTGGTAGGATGTATTCTGTTGTTTTTTTTAAATGTGTTGCATATATATTGTGCCAAAATTAAACATAAAATAAAACCCTTAAAATAGGCTCTTCACATTTCTTAATGTCATAAACATTTCAGATTTAGATGTAGAAATTTACTCACAAACAAATGAATATATTTTTTTTATTGAATTTTCTGTTTTTTAAACTCACCTAACTAAGCAGACAGCCTCGTGATTGGACGTCAGCCACTGCCTACTTTGTGTTAGAAACTGTGTGTATTCTGACACCACAGACTAAATGGATTGAGCTTGTGTTTACTATATATTGTCAATCTGAAGATGAATGGTTTCTGCTCAGTCTTCACTGCACATGCCTGCAGGGAAAAGTCTGCTTCAGCTGTGCAGGAGGAAGTAACAGCAACAGCCCACTATCACTCATGTGTGTGTGCTGTTATCAATACCATGGTGTTACCTTTTGTGTGTGTGAGAGGAAGTTTTTATACCCAGGTCTTATATCAAAGGACTGTATGCTTCAATACCCAATTGGCTTACAGTGCAAGTGTTATTTTATGTATGCAGGCGTGTGTGTGTGTGTGGGGGCTGCTGACTGTGAGAAAGATACAAGAAAGAGTCACACAACAACACCCTCAGGAGTTTTGATCTAAAGATAACCAATTCGCCATCATTTAGGAGACACACATTCATTCAGGTGTAACGCAAACACACACACGCTCACGCCCACTCCTTACCTTCCTCTCTCTATGACCAGGATCTGGTCAGCACCAACAATGACAAAACTTAATGAACCTAACAGTGTCGTGTTCTGTGTTTTCTGTGTGTTAATTTCGAGTTTTCTGTGTCCTTGAGTCTCTTCTTTGTCCTGTCTTCCCCTTGATTGTTCCCAGGTGTGTCTCATTCTGTGATTACCCGCTGTGTATTTAACTCCACCTGTGTTGCTTGTCCTCGTCGGGTCCTTGTCAATTCAGTGTCAATGCGTCTAATGTGCATGCTGCCTGTTGTTTGGACTGAGTTTCTTCCATTAAAAAATCATTATTCATCTTACCTGGGTCCACTGTGTCTGCCTCACCGCACCGATTCATGACAAACAGAACTGAGCAGACGAAAAATGGTCACACATGCAGATGAATCATTCTTAGTAAGTACCACTTTTAGCTAGTCGGAGACTTGAATGGTACCTCTTTAAACCTTTTTAGGAAACTGCCTGAGTCACAGTATAATTATCCAACAGTGATGACATCATCTCCATTCATTTAAAACATGGTTAGAGGAGCCGTACAAGATCTGAACTTACATGTAAGCATGGATACGTTTACACAGATATAATAATAGCACTACAGTAACCATACACCAGAGCTATAGCCGTTTTTGTTTTAATTAATTAGTCAAGAAACAATAGAAAGGTTTCTTGAAATGCTGTTAAAGGCAACAGAAGGGTGCATTATGTATTTTCCAGTCACATCATGCCATTTTATACCACGGTCAAGAAACTGTCACCTTCAGTTATAAAAATGCTGTATATATCAAAACAGCTTAAAAGAAATTTGACTTTGTATGAGGGATGTGCAATATGGCTTAAAATTCATATCACGATATGTATTGTGATGGGTGACAATAACGAGATACAGTATATCAGATATATATATGTTTTTGGTATAAAACTTACATTAGAAATAAAAAAAAATCTCCTCCTTATTGAGTGGAATGTAAATATATGTGTTAAAACTTTTTCAGGTGTTTTTTGTGGCGGTTATTTGTATGTAATGTGTGTAACTGTTTTAAACAGAGGCCTTCAAATTGGCCTCTGTGTCTTTAAGAAACTCCCACAGTCGTCCCCCCCCCTTCTTTAGGACACTTACAACTCCTCTCACTAGCAGTAGCTCAATTTCTACCAGTACCCTGTTGGTAACCTGCACCAATGGCAGCCTTTGTTAACACAGGCTTCAACGGGTATCCTGGATTTTGTAAATGTTTTACGCTGGAGGCCCTTTCATTTATCCGGGTTTGTGGCTGGATAAATGACACAAAATGCCCCTGTGTGACTGCATTCCATTTGGCCAATGACTGTAGTTAGATAATTAAAAAGATGTGAATGACACAAGGCAAGCAACTCACAGAGATTTTAAATTTATATTTAATTGACTCCAGTTTATTTATAAATTCTCCATTTTACAACACATGACCTGCCCATTTGTAGGACAGAGGTGGCGCTGAGCTGTAAGCTGTCTGGCTAGAGTTTGTATGTGTTATCCACCATATTTGTTTATGATCAGTTCATTCAGTCATAAAAACAAGGAACAATGATCACTCTCAGACCATTTCTCTTAGTCACAAAGGAAAAGGGGCATATTGTAAATTCTTCTGCTGCTCCTGGTGGAGAAACTATGCTATTAGAATCAGTAACAGCTCTTAAATTAAAGGTGCCAATGACAGTGAAATATTGTGGTGAAAAACAGAGTGATTCCTCAGTTATCAACAGAAACATCTTTCACTTGTGTTTGTTCTGTTACACACAGTTCAGCACTTTGTTGTGGACTGGAGAACTCTGAATGAACTTGTCTGTAAATTATTAAGGTTCATTTTTTTGACCGCTCTCTGATGAGCTCCTGATTACAGCCATACTCTGTAATCTCACTGTCAGTCAGCTTTGGATTGCAAAATCTAATATATTAACTTTTGACTGAAAGTTAAATATTGAAAAAAATGTGCAAGGCTGTTAACTTTCAGAAGCTTTTTTTGTATCATCAGGGTGTTCTCAAAGTAATGTACACTTGGAAGCTGAAAGAAGTAGAGTCATCTCACCTTTTCCCCATTAGGCTTCCATGTTGTTGTGCACAGTAATTTGTTCAAAACCTCAGAAAAAAAAGAAATAGACAAATCTGCTGTTCCGCTCTGAATTGATAAGCATCACTTTTCGTTTTGGCTGAACAACCATGGTGCTTTAATATCATACAAGGCTATCTTTGGACAGCCTGCATCAATATTTGATAGAAACCCTCGGTCACAGGAAGAAATATCTCTCACTGGAGACAGCAGATGTCCAGAGTGGTTTCATTCCAGCTTTTCAGCAAGAAAGAAAGAAAAACATATATTGTGTTTTTACAATCAGTGTAAAAGCATTGTAAACATTCATGCGTGCAACGTAGTCTAGGTCAGAAACGTTGAATACTGAAGGCCACAAAATCTAACTCTTGTCATACACACGTGTCTTCAGTTTTGTATTAGCTTCCATTACTCATCTCTCCAAAGCATAATACCTCTTGAGGCTATAATCCATCTGCTTATTGATCACACTACAGGTTACAGTGGTCAAATGTGAACACCTTGGTCTTGGTCTCAACTTACTACAAACAGGAATAGTCAATAGGCGGATACTTGAACTTTACACCAACTTAAACTCATTCTTCACACCTACTGCACACCTCACCACTGACTCACTGTCAATGTCCATGTCCAGAATAACTTTAAACTCCTCTAGCACACCTGACTTCCTCATGCAGAATCTCAATTTCCTCTATTGGAATCCAATGTTTTCTCTACTTCCAAAAAGACAACATTTCTTCAGACCTTTGATGTTCTTCGACACCATCAAAACTCACGAAGCAAATATTGCATTAATATTTCATCATGGAAGCACTTTTACTCACTGATCTTAATTGAGCTTTAACAATTTTTTACCATACCTTGACATGTAACCCTCAAACTTCCTCCATAGTTACACCACAGCTCTTCTCATCACCCTCAACTTTGAAAATGAGTACCAAAGCATTTATGATAATCCAGTTTTATTCTAGAAGTCTAGAAATGTGAAAACTATAAAAACTGAAAAACTATAAAAACAGTCTTAGTACTTTTATTTTTTATGAGGTTAATGGTGGTTTTACTGCAGCACATCTACGTCTCATATAATCACATTTGATTAACAATAACAATAACTGTTTGTCAACAGAAGTAAAACTCATCACTGTTGGTTACATCCAACAGTGGATCTGACATTACAGAGTCAGATCCAATAAGTAAGAAAAGAAAACCCTCACATTTTGGTTAATAACTGGGTAAGCTGTATTGACTGTACTGGGACTATCTTCAGATAAATACATGTCATCTTTAAATGAAAAGAGAAAACAAAATCCAATATCATAATGAAAAAGAGATTGATTTAAAGTCTGATATTTTGACAGGCCCTTTCATTTTGTAGACATTTCAATTTAATTAAAATAAAGTAGGTTGGGCTCACAAACTGCCCTGATCTCAAGAGCAGACTCCATCTGTTGCTTCTATTGAGAGCTTAGGAATCTGATGGATCATCGAACTGAAAGAGCATACCTTGATGAAATTAGAGAAGGATAAATAACTGAATAAGAAATGAATTAGCGTCGATGAACGCCATACAATTTATCATAAAGAAGCATTCATATTCATAATTTAGAGAGCTGCATGATCTTTTGTGTATGTCTATTCTCAGTAAAAAAAAAAAAAGGAACCTTCGAGGATGGCTAAGTTTAATAACCCAGAGTTGCAAAATAATATAGATATCATTATAGTACAGATGCTTTCAGATAGTTTCTAAATGATCAAATTATTTTACTGGTGAGTATTTATCAGTAACAGAAAGGGTAATTACTGTATTAATATCTGCACTCTAGGAATAACGGTGGCATTTTTTTAAAATTTAGCCAATATGCTTCACATCTGAGGTTGGCACAACCTGTCAGTGTGCCCCAAACAAGAAGTCTGTTACTTATGTGGGAGTCCATTCAGTGGGAAATGGGTGTTACCTCTGCATTGTGCACAGTGTAAATACTGCAGAAATGATTGTGTTTAACACTAAATCAATAATTTGTGTCTAATTTCTAGTTTAAGAATTGATAGTAAAAGGGCTATTTTTTCAGAAGCCGAATAGTATTTTATTATCTCTAAATCAATGTCTAAATTATATGAAAAACATATAAATTAGACATTAGATGTAAAATGTCAAAGCAGAACTTGGTCCCAGTGTTTCCTCTCAGCAACGTCAACTGCAGCAATTTTCGACATGAACAGTTTTAGTTCATGCTGCTATCGGTGCCTGTTACGATTTGATACAAAAACTTGTTTTCACAAGATGTGCTATGCCTTATGAACTAGACCTGTTGTATGTCCATCTTTTTAAGAACTTGGGCTTGTTGATAAATTCACACCACTTTACCCTACAATGGACAACATCCTTTACCCTCACTGGTACCTCAATCCATTACATAAATATTTTTACACTACTAAGACATC
The DNA here is from genome assembly GCF_002775205.1 of Xiphophorus maculatus. Lineage (NCBI taxonomy): Eukaryota > Metazoa > Chordata > Actinopteri > Cyprinodontiformes > Poeciliidae > Xiphophorus > Xiphophorus maculatus. The sequence goes on along the minus strand of NC_036449.1, from coordinate 1,762,425 downwards.
TCTTGGTATCAAAGCAGGGAGCGTTTTCCCTTCTTCTGTCTGCTTTTGTGCAAAGAACACAAACATCCAGCTTTAACAGACCACTGTAAACCATAAAAGCCAGAGTTAATGGACAAAAACAGAAGCTGCTTCACTTCTGGTGTATTTTAACGGCTGATAGCATCTGAGTCTTTCAAGTATGTTTCAATATCACTCTAACTAATGAATAACCAGACATGTGCTTCTCTTACTTTTGTTGACTTGTCATAATGCATTACCTCATATACTCCAATCAGCTTTTCATTTAATCTCTCCATCCCCCTCTTTGTGTCGGCTCTAATCCCACTTTCCTTTCAACACATTTTCCGTTTCCTTTCATCTCCTCTACTAACAAAAAGTTGTTCTGCTTCCTTTCAGCCCTGCGTCATGACTGTGACTGTAGTTACTGTCACAGTCATCGCTCTCATACTAAGATCTTGAAATACAACAATTGAATTAATATAGCTAGTGTAATGTTTCATTTTTTTGTTGTAATATTCAAGCCATCAATATGAGCTCTGGAGCAAAGTATTATTGATGCTTTTGTAATTAAAATGATAAGATCTGAACAAGTTATACTCAGTAGGATCTTCTCTTAACTATCTATCGCATCTTTTCCACTGGCTCTGCTTTGGCTGCTCTGCTCCACTGTGCTCCTCTCCATTTGGCCTCGCTCGGCTCAATTCCAAAGTGATTTTGTTTCCACAGAACCTGTAAGGCATTGTTGGGGAGTGAAACAGCGGCAAATAACAAAAACAAATCACCACACCAGAGTCAGTTTATGTCTGCTTTCTTTGGGCCAACATTGGAGGGTTCTTAGCACACCTGCATTTTGCACAAGTTCACACAACTTATAAAGAACAGTGTATTTATAGTAGAGCCTGTCTGCCGTATATGTGTGTGGAGTTCTCAACCAGTGCTCAGTTCTTTATAGACAAAGGTTTCTTGGCTTGCTTCATTTTAGAGTCCAATGGAGGTTTCCTGGAATCATCCAGGAAACCTTCTGGAATGATTCCAGGAGGAATCCTGGAATCATTCAGTTTCCTGAATGGTTCCAGGAAACTGGAACCATTCAGGAAACTGGAACGTTTCAGGAGTTGGCTGTTTAATTGGTTTTTGAAAATGTTACTCCATATCTTTCCAATCTGAATTCATTTCTGACTTTTCAGGCCAGGATCATTTACTAAATCACAAGAACACATTCTGCGACCCAGTACATTGGACACAGTATATTTCCTTTTGATAAAAACATGCTTTAGTGCAAAACAGCTAAATAAATAAATTATTAACAGATAGTATAATTCTTATTCTTGCACAGCATGTAGCAGAGTAACATCTCCTAAAAGGGTGGGGGCTTTGAGCCCCACCTCCAAATGTCCTATGTAGAACATTTAGAGGACACCTTTAAGGCTTGGTTTATGGTGGAATCTTTCTGCCATATTTCAAGAGCACACATTTTCAGTCTGAAAGCAGGATTTCATGTCTTTTGTTATCAAAACTTTTAATACTTTTGCTTACATTTTCAGTTTGAAAGCAGAATTTTGTGTCTTTCTTCTCAAAATTTGGAATGCTTTTACTGCCATCTTCAGAGGCAACTTGAATTTGTGGTAACAATGCTGAATTTCTTTTCAATACAATGAGTTTAAAATCACCCCATCATTGTTGTAAAGTGCCTTGGGTAACATGGTTTCAAGTGCTGCCTCCACAAACCATATGAGGTAACCCGCAACATCATGAAGTAAAAGCTTGGGAAACTGCCGTAACAGTAACACAGACTAAACTTTACTTTTAATATGTTTCATTAACAGGATTTTCACTGTTTGACAAAGCAGTGAAAATTGGGATTTCAGTTTAGAGCAACAGCTTTAAAGGGAGAGGCCACAGTTCAACAAGTACAAGTAGTTCAGAGTGGAATGGCAGCTCATACTAAACTAGAGAAGTCACCTTTGACTGACTTTACGGTTGTTGCATGTGGAACATCAAGAAGATCCTCTGGCTGTAACTGCAAAGAACAGCTGCAGCTGCAGTTTTGCTGAATCAGCATGATTTCAAAAGGTTTTGCAGAGTTTCTATTTTCTACAAGTACATGAGGCATTAGAATAGTGATTTCAGCAAAATGCACAGCTATGTTATTTTTAGATCATCATACTGTGCCAATTTTAGCAACAACACACTTTTCACATTATTAATATTAAAAATCATTCTACCTTTCTATATATCTTTTTCTAAGGAGTCAGACTTTCTTATAATTTTTTCTTCTTTTTTTTGTGATTTCGTAAAGACCATGGCAGCTCTCTGCTCTGCCTGGTTGCTGGCAGCCACTCGGCTGTTGTGGATGTTGTTAGTGGTCATGTCGTTGAAAAGAACCCTGTCCTGGGGAACTACGCAGATGTTTAACCTCGGAGAAGACCGGCACACCTGAATGGGAAAGGAAGAAAATAGAAATATTGTTGACCTTTATTCAGACTAAAACCAGCAATGGCTTTGTTTCTCTATGATGTATTACACAGCAGTAGCTCTATTCTAAAAGCAGGTTTGTCTCACACTATTTGCCAACCGAAACATACTTAAGATTAGATAAAAATTTACTGAAAATACTCTCTACATGGAACTTCTCGAGCGAGCATACATCTACATAAATATTGCACTGCTTAATTCATCCTATACTATATAATGCATGTTGCCCCGGGTCACAGACTGCACACAGACCGTCAAGCTATTCATTTTCCCATGTCTCCTGCAAGTTTCTACATTATAGACTCATCTTCTTTGCATCACTGTCAGCTTCTCTTTTTCTTCAACATTGCATTTTTTACTGTGAGCATAATTCTCTTTACTGCTCTGTGATCCACAGTGTGGCAGGTCACAAAGCAATAATCTTTTATAATATCTGATTCAAGCAGGTCAGAAATGTGTGTTTGGTTTAGCATCATTTTTTGTGAACATGAGTTAATGTGTTAACTTGGATTCAGTAGGGAGGCTACTTATAGATGGTTTATAATTAGACATAGTTGGGACTCATGGAGAACATTTTGTCTGTTGCTGTCATGCACTCTTTACCCCCATCTATTTGTCCTCATATTTTTATGCCCTCTTTTAATGTCTTTTGTATCCCAAGTCCTATGTTACTAGCCCTTTAAAATCATGATAGACAGTTGATAACTTCTACAGTCAGAGGTGTGAGCAGCGTGAACATGAGCTTGGTTGACAGTACTAAAACCTTCCTCCTGGCTCTGATTGGTTGTCTCTGACCTGGAGAAGGGAACATTTCTGCAGGTGGCTGTAGGACCACAGGAACAAGGTAGAAATACAAAAAAAAAAAAAAAATTCACAGATTATCTGTCTCATATTATACTGTTAGAACATAGTGACAGATTTAGCAAATATGCATGAAACATCCATCCATCCATCCATCCATCCATCCATCCATCCATCCATCCATCCATCCATCCATCCATTCATTCATTCATTCATTCATTCATTCATTCATTCATTCATTCATTCATTCATCCATCCATCCATCTTCGTCTGCTTATTTGGGATTAGGTATTGGGAGTAGCAGCCTAAGAAAGGAAAATACATAAATTCATAAAAAATCCTGCTGCAGCTTCTCAGAAAAAGTAAAGACCATTAAGATCATTTGTGCATGAAGGTAAGTTACCCAGTATTTCTGCGCACTTAATGTATGTCACATGAAAATCTACACCATTAAATTCAACCAGTTTAATCTCAGAAACATTCAAATTTAATTAAACAGGAACTTGATTAGTAAAAGTATTGTGTCTTTTGTTCTATTAGTTCTATCCTCTGCTTTGCTTAATATAGATCACTAGGTAGTTTACCTAGTGAGACAGATCCCCAACATTGAGTCTCAATTTTCCTTGGCATTTTCCTCTAATGAAGAGCAACTTTCATCATTTATCTCATTTAATTACATCCTCTTCCTCTCTCCTCTTTGAATAAACTATGACGGTCAGATCTGAGAGCAGCTCCTCAGAGCTGATAGGAGTGTGGATGTTCACACAGGGCAGCTCTAGAAGAAAACCTGACAGAGTGGGGTAGATATTCATCTTCAAGCAGGATAGCAGCAATCTAGGCAAAGCTACAATATAATGGTTAAAATCAAAGCATGACAATGTTGCTCACTAATGCATTCACTAGATGCAATTGAGAATCGGACTAAAACATCACTCTTCATAAACACTTGATTCCTCTGACTACGTTTTAGATGTTTGGCAAAAAACACCAATTTAGGTCTCTCAATGTGCAGTGATGGCAAAGATATAGCAGAAAAAGTTTGCTGCTGTGAATGCAGCAAAAACTGGTTCTTCAAAAATATTAGCTTTATTGAATGAGTACAAAAGCACGTCTCATTTTCCTTCCACTTCGTGGTTATACTTTTTTTTTATCTATGAGATAAAACTCACACTGAGGCTACTGGATATAATTTGGCAGACAATTCCTCAGGTAAACCCTGAATGACAAGAGGCTATATAGAAGACTGTATAGAGTCTGATTGAAGACTATGTAGAGTCAACTATAAGTAAAGATCATAGATAGCAAGGTGATTGCATTGCAAGTTTTGTAGGAAAAAAGCTGGAGAGCAAGCTCCAGCAGAACCATGCCATTGATGTGTGGCCATGGATGAAGAAAATCACAAGCTTCAGTCAGAGTAATAAATAACATCTGGATGGAGCCAATGGACTGAACTCATTCTGACATGGGTTCAGTTCAAGAACAAGCTCAGCATGCTCCTCTTCTCCCCCCAGTCAAACAGACTTTCTATCCTCCTTTAATCCACAGCTCAGTGATATGTGTCTATCAGTGGAATAATACAGTAGATGTCTATCAGTGAGCTGTTATGATTATTCCTGATTACGACTTATAGGTCTGATAGTTCCATCTGAATATATAAAACTCAAGCATCCTTTTGGATGACCGGCAAAACGTCTTCAAGATAAGAGTAGTCCAGTTACCTTTATTTAAAACTCTCAAGACTGTCTGTTGTTAGATCTTTATTTTTAAGACCTCTTTGCTTTTTATGTCAGTGAGTTACTGTTTCAATCTTAGTTCTGATTCAGTTATTTTAGTTTTTTCTTAGAAAAAAAAAAATTAGTTTCCACTGAGTCATTTAACTTATAGGGTAACTGTGAGTAACACATCTAAGGAGTAACAGATGTGACAAAATCATTTAACATTGCCAGTCTGACCAAACAGGACTTAAGAATACCAAACTGATTGCTATTTTTTATGTCCCACACAATCTGAACAAAAGAACACCTCATCAAACAAACAGCTGTTAGAAACTGTTAGTCTGTCTGCACTTGGAAAGGAAGTGAACTCATCATAGTTTGACTTCATGTGGATGCCACATGCAGGGACTAATAGATGAGCTCAGCCCTGATGGACTCACTGGTCCAGAGGTCCGACTACATTATAAAATGTGTGTTGCATCCCATTCACCTCAGAGGTGAACTCTGGGAATGAATATCTCTCATCCACCTCATTGTTGTATGATAATAATGATCACTTTTATTTATAAAGCCCTTTATATCTCAAATTGAAATCTTAAAGGGATCATTAACGCGCTGATGAGACTAAGCTACTGGTTTGTAGCCACAGCTGCCCTAGGCAGGCTGACAGAAGTGAAGCTGCAATTTTGCACCATCGGCTCTTCTGACCAGCACCAGCAGGCAGGGTGGGTAAAGTGTCTTGCCAAGGGACACAAACAATGTGGACCAGGACTCTAACTGGCGATCCACCATTGCAGGGCGAACTCCAGCAGCCACAAAATGTTGTACAACTCTGAATTTTTGTATTTACAGACCTCAAACAATCAACACTATACAACTATCCATCTGCTTTCACTTGCAAGTTTGCAAAGGGGAAGGGGCTGCTGACAATCTCCAGTCAACACTAAGTCAATAAGATGGAAATTTCCAACTACATTAGCTTAAACCTCAATGTGTGAAACAGAATTGATAAGATTTTAAAAACTCGCCCACAAATTAACTTGTTTTTGCTGATAAACTGTCTAAATAAGTTATTTAAACTATATTCTTGTTTATGTGTGAATTTTGACACATTTGTGCAATCCTTTAAGTTTTGCATTATTTGGCCAAAAACCTTCTCACTAGTGGCCTCTCCGGTCAGTAGAGAAGAGGCCATTTAGGCAGTAGAACTTTCCGACTGGTTGCAGCCATATGGCTTGGTACAACTTCGTTACTTCGGGTATTAAAGCATAGTGACCCCTCCTCACCACTTTCTCTCTCCATCCTCCTGGTGGTGAGTCAGTAGTTGAAGTCGCGAGCGCTGCTGTGGCCAATCTCAAGCATTGATTGATAGCATTCCTCAGTTTTACAAATGTGGGCACAGACTGAAGAGGGTCTACTCTGCTCTGACTATTAGCGAATGTATGGTGTTGAACATATGACTGTGTGAGACTGGCAGCAGTGCTGAGGAAGCTGACGGTGGCTAATGGCCGCTCTCGCTGCTCACTGAGGACAGACAGGCTGCCTGTAACCAAACGGCAGAGTGTTGTCGCCATAAGAGTCTCCAACAACACAGAAAAAAGTCACTAGATTCATTTATTTACAGATTTATTACCAGTTGTTTTGAAAAAAGTCACTAGAGGAGTTTGAAAAATGTATAAATATAGCATCAACACTGCTTCATTCATTCACATTTGCTTCACCCCACACTCAACAATGTCGCATTGCTGGAATTTTTCAAAAATTTGCCAAGAACGGGGTTATGCTTTAAGAAGGGGGTTTGGTACACTTTAACTTAAATGAACACATTCTTATAGAGGCAATCTGCATCTAATGTTTTTGCACTGGGCCAGAATAATTGCACAACAAATTATTTTGGGTTGAAATAAGCGAATGTTTTAAAGATACTCAGAGTTACCTTACGACTGTCCTTATTCGTGGCATTAATGGTCATAAAATTTTACAAACAAAATGTCAAAAAAAAAAAAAAGAATATTTTTTCACTGCACACACATTACACACTGTAGTCAACTAAAACTATTCTGAGAAAAAGGTTTGCTGTACAATGTCCAACATTTTTCAAATATTAGAAGATTCTCTGATAACACAAACTTCATCAGTATTTTTATTTGTGAAAATACTGTGAAATAGTGATATGTAATGTCATCAATTACCAGAAGACACTAACTAACTAAATAACTAACTGAACACTCAGTACTAAATCCTGCAGAAAATTAGGACATGATGTGTGGATCAGAGCCAGATGGAATGCAATGAATATGTCAGCAGGGACAGCTTATGAGTTTTATGACTTCCTCTTCATACAACCAAACAAGAAAGTCTGAATGTGGTTAAAGGAACATGTGTGCACATGTTGATCAAACAGTCTCCCTGCTGTGTAACTGCATGACCTCGTAATCATCAACAGTCTCCTCAAATGTACAAGCAGGCATGTGTGTGGGCGTGGGTGTGTGTGTGTTTGTTTTTTATTGACATTTTTTGGCAAATCAAAACAGAGCTACATCTGCTAAGATAAATGAAGTACTCTCATATACATGAACTTACACACACACACTCAAACACACACCCAGTCTTTCTATCTGCACAAAGACTTGAATTGAGTTCCATTCATTTTTCATTCATCTCTACAGCCTGACTCTGATCCCTTTACCACAACAGATTCCATGCTCACTTTGGGGGTCCGAGTTGAATTAGCAGAAAGCAGTTAGCACAGGTGTTCAGAATGGGGAGCAGTCTGGGTATGGAGGAAAATCCCCCCATATCTGGGAGTTTGTACATGCGACATGAGCACAAAGGGGACAAATACAAATACTGGACTCTTTGCATTTGGAGTTAGTGACAATTATGGTTGAAACCCTAACGTTGATTCAACATGTAGGTGATCAACCACTTTCAATATCACTTTCAATGTCAGGCTTCAATGTGGATTCAATATTTATGCCTAACTATTTCTCAACGTCTCACGTTTCACTCATATTTTTGCCGTCTGCATAGTGATAATTGCTCCAACACCCTGAGACCCTGAGGTCAACTATTGATGGACATTTACATCAATTTAACTTAACTCTAAATACATGTTAAAACTTTCAATGGCAGAAAAGCTGCTTTTAGGTGACTGCAATAAAAATGAATTCAAGCTGAAATGTCCTGTAGCCTGGTTTTCTGCTTTTGTGTAGTTGTCATAATTGAATTTAGACAGTCGCTCTTCCTTTTACTTGGGAACAACCAATTGGACAGGAGGGTTACGGACAAATAGACTAACCCTAACCCTACTCCAAACAGTGGATGAGGTGGAGAAAGTCATGGAGAGATTAAACACCCAACCCTACCCTAACCCCAACACATTATTTTTTCAACCCCTAACCAAGGCCTCTTCTTATTGTTTAAGACTTTTCTGAGCCTTCAGAAAGGTCTCAAGCATGTGACTCATGTTCTCCTTTTTTTTGAAGGAATCTTGTCAGATGATTCATGTCCATACACCACCTGATGTAGAGTTTAGGCCAGAAGCACTGCAGAAGAGTTTCAAATGAAATATGAAACACTGGCAAGATGCTGCTATGAAATGAAGCCATTAGAGGTTGGATTAGAGATGGATGAGAAATCATTTAGTTTTCAGTGAGAAGCAGTAAAGCAGCTGATCAGATGCTTTGCTGCTCTATCAGTTAAAAATGACTATCACTCATAGAGAGTAATTTTAATAATGTGAGAGCAGCTGACCAATATGAATGTAACAGGTGGCACCATTACGTGTCGCGCTCTCTCCAGCCTGTGCCTCCATAAAAGGGAAGCTGGAAGGGTGGTGGCCAGGTGTCAATTTCCCGTGTGTTAGACCAACTGTGTGTTGGGCTCACGCTGTTTGCTGGCTGTGGTAGGTTGGGGGAAACCGTTTTAAAGTGATTCTTTTAAGTAAGTTGTGCTGATGTGGTGTTTTTATACAGGACTGTATTGTTGATGGTGTTCAGCTGGTAGCGTTACCTGGGTGTTCGACGCCGCAGGTAGGTTTTATACATTGGTCTTTTTAATCCGAATGAATTGTATGTTTATATATTGTTTTATTTGCTAGGGTTGCACCAGATTGGATACACCAAGATTTGATCTGGAAGCGTTGATTTATGCAATGCAGGTAGGCAGTTTTTTAATGTGTTTTAGGTTGATTTGATTAAAATGATTTAATAAGCATTCAGTAATTTTTGTGTCTTTGTTTTACAGTGTTTGCACTGCCTCCTGCTGTTCTTTTAGCGTTTGGTTTTTTCTTTTTTGTTAGTCCGCCCAGTTAGGATCATTTTTCTGCTTGCAGTACTTGTGAGGGCGGGCTAACAATTTTTTCATTCATTTTGTTTGTTTTGTTTTTTGTTTATTTTGTGGCACTTCCCTGAATTTTTCCATCCTGTTTGGTGTGATCCTCATGTTGGGCTGGCAACGGACGGATAAAGCTAGTGGGGAATCCTTCATGTATTCAACAATAAATATCAATAATTAACTTAATTCCTGTTGTTGATTATTACGCTTTGGCTGGTCCAAGCTATAACATTATGATAAGACCATTCAGATCATCTGAAACAAAAGAGGAGTGAAAAGCGCATTATAAAAAATTTCCATTACACACAGTGTTCTGTTTGACTGTGTTTCCTTCCTGGATGAAGGCATCTGCTGAGATAATGCTGCCATCAGCTAATTGTTCTCCCTCTCCAACTATTATCTTGTTTTTTCATGAACATCAAAAATAATCCTACATCACTTCATCTGTTTCTTTGTTTATATCTGCTCTGTCTCCTCAAACCTCCAGTCAGTTGTGACAGTGACTGCTTGAACTGATCCAGGTTCTGATTCTGCTGGATGTTTTTCCCTGTTAAAGGTTTTTTTTTTCCTCTCCACTGTGGCTACATGCATGCTCAGTGTGAGGGATTGCATGGAAGTCACTGACACAATGCAAGTGATTGTGGCTACCTGCTGGAGGAGAGAATGCTGCAAGTCAATGACTCGATGCAAACTGCTGGGTTACCTTACATACAAATTTTTTAAACTACTTTCAATAATTAACGGAGCTTAAAATGCTGTTTAATACTTCTCTCATCTTGGTAAATGTGTGATCCCTCAGGTGATGGACATAGACTTTGTTGTACTTAAATCACTTTGTAACCACTTTGGCTGTAAGCTGACAGTTGCAGTCTGTTTGGAAGACCAATCTGTGCCCACGCTTCACCTTATGTCTTTAGATGTTGCTTCAGTATTTCCACATCACGTTCTTTCCTCATGAGGTCATGTGTTTTATGTTTCTTCCTGCAGCAAAACAGCCCAACAACATGATACCACCATTCCAAGTGCCTCCTTTTTTCTACCAAAAAAAGGGAGATGGAGAAAAGGACATGACTCTAGAGTTCATGATCTTTGTCCCTGTTTGTATTTTTAAACTGCAATCTGATTTTTTTTACGTTTCTTTTGGAGAAATAACTTCCTAATCTCTGAGTGACCTTTCAACTGTCTTACCTGGCACTGTCTTACCAGGGTCTTCACCAGAAAAAAAAAGTCTTTGGCTTTTGTTCTGAGGTCAGTCTGCACATTTCAGATATAAATATATTCATATGTAGAGGTACCCAAAGCCACAAGATCATCATCTGGACTTTGCTTTAGTAATTTTTCTGTATGTAAGTTTTTGATTATGAAGATATTAATAGATACATCTCTGACATTCTTTCTCTCGTTACTGTGGAGTTTAGTAAATCGAAAAGAAAGGACGATTCTAACTGACCTAACCCAAGATGCGTTTGCTCAAAAAAGGTAGATGTGTCATTTGAATTGGTGTAGCTTGTGTACTTCAGGGGAGATGTAACGCTGAAAGTGGAAACAGGTTTTATCATATTTTAGCAGAATTCTTGCCATTTTAATAGGGCATATGGACTATTTATTATATTGATTAGCATACTGTACTTTCAGACAAGTTATACAAATGTAATATTGCTACTACTAATAATTATAATCAAAGGTACTAGAAGAACAACAGAAAAAGCTTTTGAATTGTGCTTTGCTTCTCTGTAATTTTAACTCTGAACTTAAAATGGAGACACAATTAATTTAGCTGAAAGTATTTCCAATATGTTAAAAAAACAGTCTTGACATTAGCACATTCATCTTTTTCGATATTGCTCACTTGAACTCAAAGATGTACAGAGTTACAGTGCCACCTTGTGGAAAACCATTCAAGCAGTTTTAAAGTACCGTTAGGAAATGAAATACAACAGACATGTATAAATACATACAAACAGGCAGGTTGTTTATTCATAAAGAGTAACAAACCAGCAGGTGGTTTACAGCAGGAAGCCTGTACAGAATATGCTGCATCACACTGCGGCATAAAGCATTTGCATGGTTCTCTACGAAGCTCAGTATGAACACAGCATTAACAAAGCTCAGCCAACACAGTCCTGCATGGCGTAACAAGTCATAAAAGATGTATTGTGGGATTGCGGAGTCGTCTATAGTTTGGTTTTCTAAAGAAGTTCAGCTGAGGTTTACTCAGCAGGTTTTCTCAGGTCCAATAAAGAAATGACTGAAAGTAAAAGTCGGGAGCAGTAATTCAGTTGTCTTGTGATATATTTGTTTCTTCTTTACACAAAGAAGAAACATGGAAACAAGTTGACCTATCGAACGTTGATTATTGAAAATAACTAATAACTTATCTCATCAAGTCACTGAGTGCCAATATAAGACAGAGGAACGACCCAGGTTCTTCTAGAGCAGATGAGTGTGTTGTGTGTTGCAGAACTTTACCAGAACCAGAGCTCCAATACTTTCAGTCATTTCAGAAAAAAAAACAGACCCCATTTATTTCTTCCTATTTCTTCTTCTGGTCCTATTTTAGTGTCCATCAAGTGATCAAAGACACATGCTGATAAGAGAACATTCTACTATTTTAATGGGTAGTAAATGCACTTTGATGAAGTAGAGTAAAAGCATTGCTAAGAGCAGCTACTTTGGTTCCTTGGCTCTGCCTAAAGTCCCTATCATAGTTTTTTTTGTTTTGTTTTGTTCCTTTGTGATGTCTTTTTGGTACTATTTAGAAGATGAATATGACATTTTATGCTTTTACTGCAAAAATCCAACAAACTATGATTGGATTTCAGAATTAAAAAATGGTACTAATGGATTGCAGCAAAGTGCTTGGCAGTCAATTAACTGTGAGCTAAGTACATTTTTTCTTTCTTTCTTTTTTTAATTTTTTTTACAAACATTCAGTTTTACACCTAGAATATTCTCATTACCTTAACAAAGGCATAAGATAACACAGATGCCTTATACCTATATTAAGGTAATAGCTATAACCTGAATTACTCTGCGCTACCAACCATAGCCGTAAATAACTAATCACAAATACTCTATGAATAGTTCATTTAAATATTGGTCAGTGTGTCCCTCTGTTTTATATAAAGATAGAAAACAATAAAACAAGATGTATTGGCTATCTAATATGATGTGCTCATTGTTATATCCCAATGTTGCTTCTGATTGGTTAATCTGCACCTCATATTGGCTCCTTCCCCAGAAACTGTCAGCTGATGTCTGACACAAAAGAAACCAAATAGGCAGAAAGTTGTTTTTCCTAATCAACAAGAAAATGGATCACCTTGTCAGACTGTGTGTTTCTATCACTTGTTTCTCTAAATTTGTCTATGTTTAGTCTGAGACCTCTGCAAAAATGTTTTTAATTTCCTTTCATGCCTTACACTTCACCTAGGTTTCGAATCCACAATATGGAACCATAAATATGTCCAACAGTGCTGCACCAGAAACCAGAATTTCCTGCCTTTTTTTTAGTGAGCTCCAGTCAGACCGAAGTAGAGCTGCTTCTGGAGCAGAAAAGCCAGATTGTGTCCAGACAGGTTTTACCTTCAGAGAGATAAAACCTCTGTCCTGGTTTCTCCCTCTGACTATCAAAGTCAGACCGGTCAATGGTCAATTTTATAAAACTTTATTTTTCATCTTTATTTGCTATTTCTAGAGTAAAATTGACACTGCATCTTTGTTTCATGTTTGACTATCAATATTTTCAATCAGTTTTAATCTGAGTACAATCAAATCTCCTTGCTTTGTTGTGTTAGAGTTTGTTTAGTTGGAAAAACAGAATTCATCCTTCTTATGGATATTTGACACATTATGATGTTTATTTATTTATTGAAATTAATAGTTGGATGTATTATATCAACACTACTCTGGTGAAGCCCACAAACTAAGTGCTGGCCGTGGCAAAAGGTGTCTTTTCTTTTTACTGCGATTTTTCTCATTGACTGGATCTCTGGACAACAGCAAACTTTAAACCAGAGATCCCAACCCTGGTCCTCAGGTTTAGCTGTTTTCCTGCTGCTGCACACCTGGCTCAAATGAAGTGGCTGATTAACGGGCTTCAGCAGCAGCTGACGGCATGCTGAAGAGGTAATGCAATTATTTATATCAGCTGTGCTGGAGTGGAGAATCATCTTAGACATGCAGGACAGTGGGCCCTGAAGACCAGGTTTGGGGGCCACTGGTTAAAATCACCTATAGAGCTTTCTTTGTTGCAGCTTGCAGCTTTCAGTATCATTTGATTGTTTTGGGCAATGACTAAAAAATGTAGATTATCATATTATATCGCCAGTAGATGCTCTACTGAGTGAGTAACAGTGCTAAACAGATTTGGCTGAAATCTGCCAGTGTTTTCAGAAACCTGAGCAGGTTTTATTACAGCTGCACTAATAAACACAGACGGTTATCAACACAACCTTCTGATGGTTACTATCCTACAGCTGCTTCACCAGCCTGGCCTTTAACTGCAACACATTGAATGCTTACTAAGGCTGCTGATGTAGGGACAATGGTCTATGACAGCACAATACTTACAGAACACATTCTCTAATTTATACATTCATTATTAAATTGGTACAGAAAAGTAAACATCTGTCTTCAAGATCAGCCAAGCAGTGACATCATCACAAATCCAGGCAGGATGTTTGCCACAGTGGCTGGGTCAGGCTGGAAATGTACAACTAAATAATGTAGGTGTGAAAATGGAGCTCACTTTTTTACATGTTTACTGTATTACTGAAACATGAGCTTCCTGAAACAGACATATTTACAATCTGATTTTAAAGACATCCCAGGTGGTTTTATATGCAGATGATCCCTGATAGTTTTGCTGTTCTGTAAACTACATGCCCTGATTCTACACAAATATCTCCTTAAACAGTAATATGAACAGAGTGCCATGTTTCCTGTTGCTGCATTAGTTTTGTTGATCATCCAACAGTTCAGGGCCCAACCTCTGCAGCTGAGCATTGACTGTTTGGGAGAACAAGTGGTCTTTGTTATCTTTGCACAGTGTCAAACAGAACAAGACCTTCATATTCAAAACTACACTAGAAGGTACAGCTTTACACTGGTACAAAAGAATCAACTGTGAATCCTACTGTAGTAGTCATGTAGTTCTCACCATATTGGGGATCACAGCAGGTTCTATTAATACAGATCCGGAGTTTCTGCTGGACCTGCTGTCATTCAAGTCAAATAATTATAACAAAATAAACACGTGCGTTACATTGGTCAGCCTGTTAGAATCAATTCAGAAGTTTTTAATACAGAAAAGGGACATTTACAAAGAGTCCAGGTGATGAAGATGTACCATCCGACAAGAAAATAACACTGATTCAGTCTTCTTCTAATCATTCATACACAAAGAATTATAGAGCCTTTATAAGGCCTGAAGAAGTCTGGGTTTCAGTAAGTTTGGAGGTTGGATCTCAGTTAACATTTACATCCATTCCGTCAAATAAAAAAAAACAGCGAGTTCTAACAAATTCAACACAAGCACATCTAAAAAATCCAAAAACATTTCCAAAAGTAATGTTTGACAATGAACTCTGTTTTCCATCCCAGCAGGGTGGATGAAGAGTTCTGCCTCCTGTGTGTTCTCGATCAACAGTGTGCTCTGATGAACAAGTATTACACACCAATAACGGAGCTGCTAAGGCTCAGCATTGTTCAACTTTTAGATAAACTGTGTTGCAACATTTAAGAAAACCACAGACTCCAAAAAGACCTCTCCTTTTGACTGCCATATTGAATTTGGATATAAAATGTATCCTTAGTATTGATCTTGTGGACTCCAAATTTCTTTAACAGCAACTATTTGGAAGTTATGCCAGAAAGACGTTTGTCCATTCTACCATCATAATCATGTTGAAACTCTACATGGGCTTTAAATGGAATCCTATCTTTTAGTTAGAGGGCTCTAAGATGGCCCTTTTTGACAAAACCACTACAAACAGGTTTGCAATAAAGCAAATAATAACTATATAGAAGCACATCATGCCCATCAAGCATAGTGGAGGATCTGTGATGCTGTGGGCCTGTTGTCCTCCAAAGGCCTTGGAATCCTGGTTCAAGTGCATGGTATCATTACTTCTTTGAAATGTAATAACCTTTTGCCAGTGCCTGCAAACTACAGAAATATAAAAGGGTCATCATTGGAACTTTCAACAAGATAATGCAAAAAAACCAACAGCATGTATTTATTATTGCTAAATTTCACCCAATTGGATTAATATAATGATATATAATAATTGTTCATTGTGAGATTATGCCACTAAATTTTCTGATTATTTTTTGTTCACGTCTTTGCCAGAGAAATGGATGAAAGTGCAGGATGCTTGTTGGCTTGTCAAAGTTTTCTGTAAGATGTGAACAATTTACATGAAAAATAACTTTAGCTTCTCTTCTATAAATACAGCCTGTAAATCTTGGTGCAAATATGAACATTGTGGCTAAGAAATGATGGCTCCTGTTTAGTGTTTTCATGTCTTTCTACATGGCTGAGATGATTTCTTTGGGTTATAGTGGATGTATTTTAAAGCATACAAACAAAAAATAAATTAACAAGTTGTGGAATAAATAACTGTTCTGAGCCACAAATAGTTTTACAAACAGTGACCCACCCAGATTCAAGATGATTGTAAGTTGGACCAAATGGGAAAATTTTTTACTCATAAGTCCATAAGACAGTAAAATAGTAAAGACATTTCAGTGTTGGTGTTCACAGAAGGACTAACTGTTCATGGTTCTCTCCATCACAGTGTGTTGCCCATAGTGCTGCTCACCAAACCTTTGATGTTGGTGATGGGACGGACATCGTGTAACTGTCTTCTCCGATCGATGAATGTGGCCAACCTCGACCTGTCCAGGGGCATCTTGGAGTACTCACCTCCTTGAGCGCCGCCCCGGCCCACCCACGGGTGTTGTAAACATGAAGTGGCACTAGGCCTCTTCCTGGGATCCTCCTGCAGCACTGAAGACACAAAATCCCTGGCTGCCTGACTTACATGATGGAAGTATTCATCCGGGAAACAGAAGTCCAGGCGGCAAATGTTTACACACGTTTCCTCTGGTGACTCATCCAGAAATGGGGATACGCCACTGAGCATCACGTAGGCCAGCACGCCCATGCTCCACACGTCTGTCGAAACAGATACTGGCATACCTCGGATGAGCTCAGGGGCTGCAAACTCTGGGTTTCCAAGTAAGAGGTGGACATATCGGCGGCTAGCAGAGAGCTGGACAGCGTCACCAAGGTCAATGAGCTTGACAGATGGAGCCGGAGCTTTAAGATCCACCATGATATTCTCAGGCTGCAACAGGGAGAGATAACAATCAGCCCAAAATGATAGTAAGATGTTTTATTGTTTACCCTAGACTATAAGTTATCACACCTTGAGATCCAGGTGTGCCACTCTGCAGGTATGAAGATGCTGGAGAGCCTCCAACGTTTCTCTGATAAAAAATGCTACTTTCTCTTCCATCAGCTCATCGTGGGCAACAAGATACTCAAGCAAACGTCCATCTTCTAGCCTTATACATGTAATATCAGACAAAAAAATGCCATTTTAGCTAAGATGCCCAAACATGAACATAAAACCACTAAATATTTCTGCTAAACAACCAGTGTTTAGCAGAATACTAAAGCTGTGACTTTTAAAACAGCTTTAGTGTTGTCTGGACAGTGCCACAAAACTCACAGCTCCAGGATGAACATCAGAGAGGTAGGAGACTCATAAGTGTCCAGCAGCGCCACCAAGTGGTGATTCTGGACATGACGGAGAATGTCTGCTTCATGAGATACCTGCTCTTTCTTCTGCATCTTCTTATTCACAAACTTAACAGCAACCTGGACAGAAAAAAGACGTTTCTCAGTGAAAAGACGCTCACTGTGAAAGTCCAGGCAAAACCTCACAGCAAGTCGTTTGTTAAATATCCAACTATTACATACTCATGTCATTTTTTCAACCTTCTCTTACAGCACCTTGTATCAAATTTTAGATGAAGATGAACGGAGGAAAGGCAATGATGTAGACAATGAGAGGAAGCAAAATATATAGAAAAACTCAAACAAATAAAAAAACAAAATAAAACAAATAGTAAATTCACAAAGTTCAAGGTATTTGTGATCAAATCTAAAATTATAACAAATAATATGAAATACTACATTTTATAAAACTATTAAGACTTAAAAATAAATAAAATAATAAATAATAAAAACTAGATTGTATCTGCCACACCCCAGATGCAACCCCAAAGTTAATGCACACAAGACACACACATCTATGTTCAAACACCATGTCAGGTGGGGCATGATCCTTTTTTGTTCTCCTGTAAACATGACAGCCTCCAGTTTTCCCAGTTGTTGCTACATGTCTGAGCACAGAGTTACAGTTGTCAAAGACAGGATTATTTGAATGAGATAAATATTCCTTATCACAAAAATATAAAACATCAGATCATTGTTATTCTTTGAGCAAAACAACTGTACCCATAGGAAGAACCTAGGCAGTTTGAAATAAAAGGAATCCTCACCTCTTTCTTTGTTGATTTGTTCAAACATTTTCTCACGACTGAAAAGCGCCCCCTGGTGAAAAAGTAGAGATCTGCCATTAAAACTCAGAATGGTTCCCAGTGAATCTTATCTGGCAATTCGACAAGAGGCATGATGCTTTACCTTCCAATCTCGCTGATCTCAGTGAAGACTGACTCAAAATTTTCTTTCCACTGAACCCCTGTTCCATCACACCCAGAGGCTGAGAGAGGCAGACACACAAGAGGGTCTGAACAGAAACATATTTTATTCTAGACATTTTCATGTCATGTGTGGAAAACTTGGAAATACGATTGAACCCATCTGGGTGGACTGGTTAAAGGATTGCCTTTTTGTTTTGAAATTTTATTTAAAAAAAAAACAAAATAATAATAATAATAATAATAATAATAATAATAATAATAATAATAATAATAATAATAATAATAATAATAATAATAATAACTTAATGAATTTATTTATTTATTTTTATTCAGTATTTTTTCAGTAGGTTGTCTGAAACTAATCCTAAAGGGTCTATTATGTTTCTGATATTTTGGGCTGCATTTCTAGTTGTGTTTCCATTCCAGATGTGCAAAAGTTTCTTGGTATTCTGTTAATATAGGAAAAACACAATTTTGCTTTCATGAAAAAAGAAAGGCAATTAAAATCAGATGTTAATAAACCTGTCCACCCAATTAGTAATTAAGAAACATCATCCTCCTTCCACTTCCTGTTGTTTTCTTTGCTGTTTTGCCTGTAGTAACATCTGGTTGCAGATCACAAGACTAGTGTGATGCAAAAAAAAGTGTTAAGATAAATTTTAATACTGTACAGCTGAAAATCCACCACCAAGGACAAAAACATTAGGAAAAAATGTTTTTGTATTTTTTTTAATTGTTGTGCCTCTATTATGCAAATTTGTTTTCATAACTCCAATTTGTGCAAATATATGGTCGATGGAAACAGCTACTGCTAGATCAAGTTAAAATCTGCAGAGTTGTTAAATGAGTTACACTTTCTAAGACTTAACATGATTAAAGTTCATTGAAAATGTTAAAACTTTCACATCACTTTATCTTGAATGGATTTATGGTGCATGCCAATGAATGAATGAATAAGTCAATCAATCAAGTTTGTTTGTATAGCACAGTTCAGCAACAATACAGTTCAAAATCAGTTAAAAAAACATGGAGTGTATGAGTTGGTGCTTCTTACTGCAGCTGCCCAGTGTGACCATATTTGAGGGTT
Organism: Xiphophorus maculatus; assembly: GCF_002775205.1. Taxonomy (NCBI): domain Eukaryota; kingdom Metazoa; phylum Chordata; class Actinopteri; order Cyprinodontiformes; family Poeciliidae; genus Xiphophorus; species Xiphophorus maculatus. The sequence goes on along the minus strand of NC_036449.1, from coordinate 1,743,273 downwards.
GTGATGGAGGGCCAACCCCCCAGCGGTTGGAGGCTCGAACTCTGAACTGATAGTGACCTCCAGGAATAAGATTATCGATCTGGACACACTCCTCCCTGCAGCTAGCCGCCTGCTGCCACAGGAATGAGTCTGTGGGTGGGAGGAAGGGGAATGAAGAAGAAGTGCTTAGTCTTTTTGGAACGTCAAAGAGAATCTTTTGACTCAACAGTATCCGCAGACCTTCCTGTCTGTACTCTACAGCATAACTGGTGATGGCGCAGTGAGCAGATGAAGCTGGAGGTGGCCAGTGGACCAGCACCATGGTGCTGCTCGCCTCCTGAGCCAGAGGCCTCCCCGGGGCTGCTGGGATACCTTCAGTTTAAAATGATGAAACAGAAAAGCATTGGAGCTGCAGCAGAAGTATATAGCAGGGGGTTACTAGTGGTGAAAAACAAGAGAGGCACCTTGAACTTTAATAGATGCAGAGGAAGAAGCAGAGCCATGATCATTAACAGCAACACAGGTGTAGATCCCTGTATCCTGAGGCATTAAGTTGCAGATCTTCATCAGGATGTCACCAGTGTCCCTAGAAAGGAGAGAAACAGAAGGAGACAAAAAATGACCAAGGAGGTAGCAAAAAAAAAAAATGCTGAGGAATGAAGCAAAAAAAGAAAGGCTTTTTGTTTTCACCTGTGGTCTGTTTTACCTGATATCAATGGTGAAGCGGTTGTTACTGGTGACGGGGTTCTGGTCAGGGCCCTTCACGGTTACCGTGGGTTTGGGTCGTCCACAGACTTTACAGCAGAGGACGACTGTTTCCCCAAATGCACACACCACATCTGACAGCGGTACCAGGAATTCCGGGGCCACTGCAGACACCAAACACATCACAGCCGTTTCCTCTTCAGGTCACCCAAAGGTCACGCTGAGGCATAGAGTGGCCTCATTCCATAGAAGGTTTAGCTTCTATGCTGTAGTCAACTATTTACAGTAGCGTGTTTCTAAATACATAATGACTGTATTCATGTTCCTCAGTCTGTTTGTGTCTACACCAGTGGTGCTATTTTGTGTTCTTTTTTTTTTTTATTGTAACCTTGTGCTACATTTGGTTTATTTCTCTTGAATGTGTAATATTTACAGAAATTGTTTGATTACAGTTGCACAAACACATATTAAGTTACAGATACAATCATTTTTACCCAGGTCTGTTTTACTAGTTTTTTTTTGGGGGGGGGTTACCTTCCACTTTTACAAACCTTCCAGAATTCTGCTAAGAAACATGACAGCATGATTCGGCCTCCACCATGCTTCACAGGGATGAAGCTGGTTGGGGTTGGTTAGCCAGGGTGCCAAACAGGCAGAGACCACCTCTGGTGAGACTACCAGCACCAACCAGCTGAACCTCTGTTGAATTAGGCCAGCCTCTTTAAAGGGGTAAATATTTATACAATTACTTATTTCAAGTTAAATATTTTTGCTTTATCTGCTTTTTTTTTGTTGTTGTAGAAATCAGTTTCCTTTGATATTAAAGAGTTTTTTAAAAAATTGTTTGGCCAAAAAGACTATTATTTTATCATGATTGCTTTGTGAAAGCAATAAAAGGTTCAAACATCCAATGGAGTGAATACTTTTTACAGCCATTGTATCTGTTTTGGCTACTCCTGTTATATGTGATAACTTATGACAGCTGTTTAGACTTTGACTATTAATGAGCTCTATGAAAGACTTACCAAATTCAACTTTTAACCATAGGGTGGTGTTCATATGATTCCAGTTGGAGGTTTTCTTTAACACTTTTATTATTGTTCTTGGTATTTTTTTATTTTATCAAAATTGGAGTTATAAAAAGAAATAAAGTGTGTGAGGGTTGAGGGTATGCTTTATGGCGTGACAATAAAAGGTAAAGATGACATTTTCCCTTAAGACATGTCTTACAGCTCTCAGATTAACACCACCAATTCATTTGGGTCTCACCTTCTTGGATGAAGTTTGGGTTAAGAAGCTGGAAAGCAACAACAACAACAAAAAGATACCAGTTAGGTTGCAAACATTAAGCAAGTTTATTTGTGTAGCACATTTCAGCAACAAGGCAATTCAAAGTACTTTACACAATGGAAACATAAAAGAACAAGCAAACAGTAAACTGTAAGTGACAAAGACTAAAGGAAAGTGATGAAAAGTTGGAAACCAGGTTATAGTTAATGGATGAGTTGGGTTGTTGATTAGTTCTTGTAGTAATTTTGGAAACCTGGTCATTCTTGGGAAGTTCACCACAGTTGGTGCTCTGATTCCAGTTAGCCTTACAAATGGTTTTGTGACCCATTACAGACTGATGGATGTTAATTACCAATGTAACCTATGTGTTGATTCTACAGGTCTGGCAATGATCAGCCCTGGGTGTGGCTAATGACATTCTTCCCAAACAATGTGGTTAATCACAGCTAACTCATGATTTAACAAGGAACAGAAAAATAATAAGATTTTTTCCTAGGATCAGACTGGCTTAGATAACGTTTTGCTCTTAATAGATAATGTCTAAATTTGAACATTTCTGTTGTATTTCCTCAGATTATTTTTATCTGAAAATAAACTGAGGATCATCAGTTGGATGTTCTGAAACATTTAAACATAACAGAAACAGAAGAAATCTACAAGGTTGGGGGAAGGGATTTTAACAGCACTGCATCTAATTTTATGATAGTTAGGCAACGAATACCTCCATGCCCGTCTTTGGGTCAAGGTCTTCCTCACTTTCTGACTCATCAGAGGTGTGCAGGTCCTGGTGGACAGCAGAGAAACAGGACAAGAACAACAGGGGAAAAGGAGGGAGAGGATTGTGTGAGCAGAAGAGAAAAGGCTGAGCAAATTAATGCTTTCATTGGAGAAGACAAAGAGGCTGAGAAAATGTAATTTGGCTCAGCGGGTTAAAACAAAATATGCAGAAGATTTTTAGAAAATCAACAAATATTAAGATGTAAAAAAATTACATTTAAAAGCCTTTATATATGTGAAGGGCACTCATGTGTAATGTTTTTATATTAATTTTAAATCATTTCTGATGTTGCTGTCGTTTATTCTTACATCTAAAATATACTTTATTTTTGACAGAAGCACAGCTGCCATTTTGCACCATCAGCCCTTCTGACCAACACCAGCAAGCAACACAAGTGAAGTGTCTTGCCCAAGGACACAGTGGCAGTTGTAGGTTTTCTCTCACAGTCCAAAAACACAAGAGGTTAACTGTGGATTCTAATTCTGCCCTTAAGTGTGCAAGACTGGTGGTACTGTGTGTCATACAAAAACATTTCTGTATTTTTCAACCTGATCACCAATGATTGATCTGAAAATATTAACAATAATTATCCAACAATGTGATCATTTCAGGGACTATTTTCAAGTGCTGATTCTCTGCTGTGTAAGTGGGCTTAGATTTGAATGCAGTTGCATATGATTTTTCTGAAATTTATTTCAGAAAACTTAAAAGTTTATTCTTGGAGGAACATGATTGGAACATTCAAGCAATCAGATGTTTAGCAAAGTTTGATTGAATAATAAGGTTGGAACAGAAAATGTGACAAACTGAGATCTGTGAGTGATGGATTTAACAAAGTACAAATCATGAGAATGTCATGTTCTGTGTTGTCTGTGTATTTATTTAGAGTTTTCCTTGTCCTTGAGTCTCTTCGTTGTCCTTTGTTCCCAGGTGTGTCTCGTTTCTGTGATTACCCTCCCGTGTATTTAATGCCACCTGTGTGTCTGCGTCTCTGTTGGGTCCTCGTCAAATGTGCGCTCAGTCTTCTATGTTTGAGTTTTTGTTAGCGGTTGCTACCGGCGTCGAGCCCTGGCTTCACCTCGGCTGTGCTGCCCGTTCCTAGACTGTGTTTTCCCATCATTAAAATCATAATTTTCATCTTACCTGGGTCTACAGCGTCTGCCTCACCACCATCTACACCGCATTTCATGACAGAGAATCCCAAACTAAACAGGTTTTTATTGTAGCTTTTAAAGACACATCTTAAACAAATTACAGTCATCTATTTTGGATAAGATGGTCCAAACTCCTGAACTGGAAATTCAACTGCAGTAGTTGTTCAATTTCTTTCATTTTGTAACATTTGTTGTATTTCCATTATAAATGTGCACAAATCTTAAAATAAATCGATATTTTGCTAATGTTGAAAAAGCACAAATTTGCAATTGTGGTGTTTCTATTAAATAAGAAATTAATTTAAAATCACACGTGAGCAGTGGTGCTTTCTTATATGGGCGACGTGGGCCCAGGGCGGCACCTTGTGGGGGGCGGCATGAGCTGCAATTTTGGGGAAATTTCAGTCAGCAATTTTACAACTTAAAAACTTTCAATTCAACATATTTCAATAACACAACTTCTTATGAACTGTGTGATGGTGTTAGACAGGCATGCTGAAGTCCAGTCCTCCAGAGCTACCGTCCTGCAACTTTCAGATGCTTCCCTGCTCCAACACACCTGAAGCAAACAAATGGCTCTGAACAGTAGGCCTGTTCAGAGCTGATCCCGGCCTGTTGGGGTAAGAATGCATCTAAAAATTCCAGGACGGTAGCTCTCAAGGACAGGACTTGAGCACCCCGGCTGTAAGAGCTCTGATGGAGTCATCAGCTGCATATTGTCCAAATCCCATCATCCTCCTACTGCTTCCTGTCATCTTCTTTATTGCTTTACAGCTGAAAAACCATCGAAGTGCAATTTCCTTTATCCAAAAACTTTATTTTTAATTGCCGTGTTTCCATTAAGAAATTTTATTTCCATAATTTCAATTTGTGCAATTTTATGGCTTATGGGAACACAGCTATTGACACTTAAGAATGCACCTGAATGTACAATAAAGGTGATGTGCTGCTCTGCATCACTTGTAATGTGATGCACAGCACAGGCCTACTGGCTCCTGCTGCAATCAGCTCCGTGTTTGGGACGTCATCACAGATTTAAGATCAGTTTCATAAAATGTCTGAATGTAGGGAAGAAATGAAGGAGTTACAGCAGATACACACCACATCAGCCACTGAAACCACCGACCGGCCATACTCACTTTAGCCTTGTGGCTGGGGCTTGGCAGGGCTAGCGGGAGGGGGGAGACTACGCCATCTTTGGGTTTACGGAGGAGGCTGTTGTCCTGACTCCTGAACCCTAGAAAGGAGCTGTCCCTGGATTCAGCACGTTTCCTAGCGCGCAGCGTGTTCCATGACAAAGACTTCCTGTGCAGTGCATGAAGGACAAACATCAAGCAGCCAATCACATAGTGACTTAGCAGTGTCCAGCTCAGCCATTGTGTGGATGTAGCAACAGCTGTCAGTTCAGAATAATGGAGGCGAACAGGTGAAATTCAGAGGCATTTAAATCTATCTGTTGCTCTGGATTCATTTCCCTGTGTGGAGATGAATAATTGTTTTTAGAATTAGTTGTTTCAGGGTTTCCTGACTTTACAGAAGATTTGGCAACACTTTATTTGACAGGTTGTGAATAAGACTGTCATGACACCGTCATAAACATGACATAACACCTGTCATGAACATGAGTAAGTCTTCATGAATATTTATGACTGTTGTCATAAAGTGTCATTCAGTAAATCATGACACTTTTAATACAAAGTTGATATTCAAAATGTCTTTGTTATGAGAATTTGACATTAACCAAGAAATCATGATCTGACATAAATTTGTTATAAAAGTATTACTGATTAAACTTTAGCTTTAATAACATAAAGCTACATAATTTTAAAGTAATAATATAATAGTAATAATGTCAACTTTGTATTAAAAGTGTCATGATATACCGAATGACACTTTATGACAGTGGTGCCCAAAGTCGGTCCTCGAGGACCAGCATCCTGCATGTTTTAGTTATCTCCCTGGTTTAACACACCTGGATCAAACATTGACATCCTGAAATGGTTGTTACTACAACCACATGTGGCCGTGGCACTGCCATTGCACAGACATGGAAACTGAGGGAGTCATTAGAGTAACACCTCTTTCCTTCAGTAAACAGCTTCAGTACCAGCAGGTCCTGGGGAAACTTTGCCATATTAACTAGACATGAGGACATGGTTGGTTTTGCTTCTAAGTTTCAATCAATATTTAGGAAATCATGTTGGACCAGTTACCTAAAGAAACTCTGAGTCTTTGTCCATTAAAAGAATCTTCATGTAACTTACCTCTTGCAGTATTTAAGCAACCATTTTAAAATCATTCATTTGTTGTTTCAATAGAATTAAGCTTCTATTGTTGGTGGAAAACCATCAAGGCCCTCAAGACCATCCATGTGTGTCAAATAAAAAAAAAAAGGTGAATTAAATTTTTATTATAGCATCCATTAAATTTTTTTATCTGAATTATTTCCATTATTTCATTATCATCTATAAATTAACCAAATTCTTGTTTAATGTTGGCATATCCACAGGAACATCCATTATACTTTGAACACAGCCAGATTTCATCCTATCAGAATTCCATCTGGGCGGTTGCTAGGCAGATGAAGGACTGCATCAACTCAGTGACTGGTTTACCCTCTGGGATTTTATAGTAAGCCTTTCGAAGCAAATTCTTCAGCAGAATTGACAGTGAAACCAGCCAATCAGAGCATTTCTCAAAGCGGGTGGGCTTTGTGATGTTACAGTTTATAAGAATATAATCTGTGAGCATATAATTGTAAAGAGAGAACCTGTCATGAAAACTTCTTATTTATCAACTGATAAGATTACACACCATGAGTGTAATCTTCCATAAAACTGTTGTAATGTGGCCATCCTTCCACATTTGCTCCTTGCTCCTGTGTCTTGGACCTAATGTCACTTTTTATGTCAAAATCATCAATATGCTTTTACAACTCAAACCATTTCTGGTAAGTTGATGTGCAATGTTGAATCTGAACCTAGGAAGCCTAACTGAACTGGTTTTCATATCAGAAGCTGGTTTATCTGGTTTACCCATTTTTGTGGCTGGATGCTGCTTTGGTTCTGAATATTTAGGTGGCATTTCCTGTGTTGTTCCTGTTCCTTAACAATCAGAAGATTTACTATGTTGATAAAATTCTGGCTCTCTGAAAGCTCTACAGTTTTCCTCTCAATCTTTTGGTATGATACTCTTGATCTAGGTCAGAGGATCTTGATCACTGACCCACAGTTTGCTGCTGGATGAACCAATATCTGCTTGACATGCCAAGAGCAGAGACAGTATTTACAAAGGACACAGTGCCTTTTTCACATCTCCTGGTGTCCAAGCAGCATTGGGGTCTGCCACAGGAAAAATCTGAAAGATTAGATATACCTATCCTAGGTAACAGTAAGTTGCCTACTCTCTTTCAACATCTACCTTTGTGGACCTTGCTAACATTTTATCCAGTGTGTAAACAGAATTCTTTCCCACAACATGTCAGTATGATGCTATGTTAAAACCGAGAATTTTACGCACCAGGACATTAGAAGGATGTGGGCCTTCCACAACCTGCAGACAAGAGTTTGCAGGAATTTTGTTTAATTCCAGAGCTGGTGGAACTTGGTCAGGTTTAAAGATCGCCGTGTTCACAAACATCATTTTAGCTCAGCTGATCTTGGTTTTGCGATGACCACTCCAAAAGATTTCTTTTTACTTTTCTGTTATTTCCACTTTGGAAATAATTTGGAAGCATGCTTAGGGTCATTGCCCATTTGGAAGACCAATTTTCACCAGATCTTTGACTTCCTGGCTGGTGTCTTGAGACTGTTTCATATTAAAACATTTTCTTCCCTCAAGATGTCATCCATTTTGTGAAGTGCATCCTTACGAAAAGATGCTGCCACTCCAGCAGCACCAGTGGTGGCAGCATCCTGACATGCTGCCCCTGGTGCTTGCAGGAACAGGCTTGCAAGCTTCCATGTTTTCCTCCAGATGTAACAATAGTCAAACACTTTAATTTTATTTAATCAGATGAGAAGGACATGTCTGCAGACTGTCTCTGTTGCTACATGCAGTTACAAACTGTAATCTGGCTTTTAATATTGCTGTTGGAGAAAATTCTTTCTCTTTGACTTTTCAGGCCATGTCAGTAACAAAATGTACGTCTGAAGCGCTGAATAAAAATGAACCACAGATGAGCTAAAATCTAACTTCCATGTTGAAAATACATTTCAGACTGTCATCATCTGGACTCTCCCACAATAATAAAAGTTCTGAATTTAGGTAAAAATATTCTAGCATCTAGCAAACAAAAATTGGTAATCCTGACTGATCTAAAACAGCAAAAGTTCAGTCTGATTTAATGTTAGACAGAAATGAACTGTGGCATGACGTTCTACAGCAGGATCCTCAAATCCAGTCAGAGGGGGCTATGACTGGAGCTCAGTCAAAGCCCCTGAGTCAAACAATCAGCAGGACTCTGAAGAACTTGGCTGCATAGTGAGTAGGTCATTCAGCCGTTTGTCTCAGGTATGTTGGACTATTGACACACCTAAAGGTTGCAGGACACCGGGACTAGAGGCCTGAATTTGAGGAGCCCTGGTATTCAGGATATCCATGTTCCTAAACACAAAAATGTGGCTGAGTGAAAACAGTTCCTCAAAGGATAAGTTCAAAATGTCCTTTTCTATTTGCTCACATTATCTCTGTGATGTTAAAATGTACAATAAAAGAGGAAAAACTGAAAAAAATCTGTAAAGGAGCAATGAATTTCTCAAACCTAATTCCATGCTCCAGACCAAAACTCTTGCTTTTCCAGAGGTTACTCCATTGGCTACTTTTGTTCTACTTTATTTTAAGAAAAGTAAAAAATTAATGAAAAAATAGAGGGCTATATTGTGACTTGCACACCAAGAGCGTTTTCTGACCACAGTTTTTACAAACTAGTCCAAGCGTAATCAGATTGGATGGTGAACATCTTCATTGGTTTGTGTCATTAACTGAAATGGCAGTGGAGTCTGGGGATGAAACCATGCATTATATTTCAGATATAGACTGAAAGTCAATATGAAATTTGACTTCTGATTGAAAAACCAATTTAAAATTTTGATTGACAGTTTAATGAAAAGACTTTTAATTCACTTGTACATCACACAGCAACTTTTAATCTATGTCGATATGCTAAAATATTAAAGATGTGGGGTTAATTTTCCAAATAGATGCAAAAGCTAATCTGGAAATAGCTGCAATACAAAGTCAGTCAGGTGAGTCAATCATCAGTTTAACAAACAGAATTTCTAAGGTTTGACAAGAATTTAATCTTTATATGTCTTGATGTGGATACTTAAAATTTTTGTAATGGATTTAAAACTACCTTCCCAAGCAAAGGTTGTACAAGCCCTTAGTTTTGTTCCATCAGAAACTTGGACAAATACACAAAACACTTCCTGAATGCTGCATCTGTTTAGAAACCTGCCATCTTTGTTACCTTTCAGTCAAAAACACCTGATGCAGATGTTGAGTGTTCTGGGGAGACGTAGCTTTGTTTGACTTCTCAGTGGCATATTGTTGTTCATACAGAGCCTGGCTCTGCTGGAGGTCTCTTCCAGTTAAAGGGAGTTGTCCCTCTCCACTGTCATCACATGTTTGCTCAGAAGGAAGGATGAGGTTTAAAAGTCACTGACTCGATGTGATCAGAACAATGTGATTGGCCATTCTGTAATTTGACCTAAACCCAACTAATCAAATTTGAACCGAATTGGATTCCTTACAACCAGACATAAATTGAGTCCATTTGTAATGTGGCTTGAAATAACTTTGTTTCATTAACTAAACTGTATCAAACTAAATCTCAAGATTTTAAAATGTGAAATGAAGCACAGACAGCGGAAAAAACGTAAAAAAAAAAAAAAAAAGATGCACTGCAATTTCTTTTGGTCTCGAAGAATTCAAATCTTTTTGGTGAAATAAATACAATCCATGGTGCCGTCAGACGTTTTCATGCTTCAGTCTAAGGGTTGCTTCTTAAGTGGAGTGTCAAACCGTGAAGGTTAGTAACAACTCAAAGACAAACTGAATCAAAAAGAACACTATCACAAAAAGAAGTAAACGATGCAGATGATCACACTTCACACTTATATCTGGAAATAATGCCGAGATGGCTGCGGCTCAGTTCATCGCCATGCATTTCATACCTGTGAAACAATTTTGCAAATATGCACTTTATCTCAGTTTATTGTTCGGTCCAGCTAAAGTATTTTCGGAAATTATAGGAACAAACTATTGATTCTGAAAACTTTGACTCAAACCCTGATTGTTCTACTCTGGTTCTTACCCTCATTTATCCCAGATTACTTTTAGTAGACATTACATATTGTAACCTCTGATCTAATCAAACTAGGTGGATAATATTGATTTATGAAACCATATTTCCCCACAGTAAACTACTGATGTGGTAGAATATTGAAAATGACTGGAAATGTTTGGCTTGGATTATACCAAATGTTTCCCTGGCAACTGATTCCTGAAATATCCCAAAGCAGGCGGCTCCATTTAGTATCTCAGAAAGTTAGGTGCAGAATTACCTAAAGATATAGAGGTATGAAAGGATGGAAAGGACGTAGAGATGAAATGACCAGCAGCCACCAGGATCTATGCTTTTCATATACAGGAATGCTAGGAGTAAAACCATGCTTTACCTATGTAATGTCTACTGAACTGCTTTGCTCAAAAAAGAAAAATTATCTCTCATATTAACAAATGGTGTACTTAGTGTGTGTAGAAATGCAGGCAGATATTCAGTTTGCTCTTGTAATTTATTTACAAATATTAAAAACTACATACCATCTTCATTCTAAAGCAGAACAAAACATGTCCACCTTCACGCTTCTGCTCTAACTCATGCTTATATCCAAAAAGTTTATTTTACATATTTAAAAAAACATCTAAAATCCTTATCAGACTACGGACAGAACAAAGCTGAGCGCTGCCGTTAAGTCAAACATATTGCACAGCCTGACTTCATTCATATTTTTTTATCTTCATAAATAGTGCAAATGGCATTTTTTCTTAAACAGGAATGTTCTAGAGCCTCAGTCAGATATAACAGTATGAACTTTGTACAGTGAATAAAATCAACACAAAGCAGGAAACAAATCCAACTCTGTCTAAGAAATAAAATAATAATTAATAAGAAAGAAAAAACAAGAATCAACACAAAATGTATACAGATTGCCACAGACAACAAAATAAATATTCTCCTCTACGGAGAAGAGAATCCACCTGAAGATGACCAGGTGAGTTTTATTCTGTCAAAGAAACAGTAAACACGAGAAGTACAAAAGAAAAACAGAAGCAGGTTGTTAGAACTGAAAAAAAAAGTCCGGTTTTAGCTCCACATGGACCCCCGGGTCAGAGTCAGCTACATGTTCTACTCGGTCTACTCCTGTGGGATCAGTGTGTGTTTTATCTCGCTTTCAGGCCACAACAAGTGGATTTCCCTTCAGCAGACTGGCAGTCAGTTAGATTGGAGGGGAGTCGGGTGGAGTGGGAGGAGGGTGGGGGGGGTGGGAGGGGTACCTTAGTGCTCTGTAGAGCAGTGACTCAGTGGGAATCCTTCTGTGTCCTGTCAGAACAGGAAGCAGCAGGAGGGGTGAGGGATTAGGAGATGAGGGCACAGGCAGTGAGGAGTTAGGAGCCCACTCAGGAAAACAACACAAACACAAGCAGGCAGATGGAGCTTCCACACCGCTCATCCAGTCCAGCCGTCTGTCTGCCAAACAAGTGCTGCTGGAGGGTTCAGGGAGATGGGAGGTTTGGGGGGCGGGGGGGGACTTACTTGATGTTGTTGGCATCTGCCACAGCGGCTGGGAAGGAGGAAGTGGAGAAAGAGTCTTTTATGGACTTTGTGGGCGGGCCCAGGACGTGTCCCGGCAACCAGCCCTCGGCCTCGGGTGACTGGCTGTCGGCTGGCCGAAAAACAAGGTACATGTTCTGCTGATTGATGGTCAGGACTTGGACCACGTCTCCTCTGCTGACACATATTTCGTTCTCTTTGAGTGCAGAGTAGTCCTGAGTGACCCGCATGGTGGAGAAGAGGCCGTTACAGTCATCATGCTGAGGGGGGGAGGGTGAGCAGGGGGGAGAGGTTAGGGATCGCAGCAGTGCAGAGAGTCAACATGTCTTCTCACATTCAAGCTCAACTAAAATGTGCATCTACCTACATAAACAAGCCAAATATCAACTGGAGGATAACACCATGAGGCTTTCATACTAGTAACCTGAGTAACTAGTAACTAGTAACTAATCGGGATCCTAATAAGTAAACAATAAACCAACCTAAGCACACTGTACCAACAGTCAAGCATGGTGGTGACAGCATCATGCTGTGGTTCTGTGAAATACACTAAGATATTTTCTTACTTAGTTCAATTTAAGTTTTTCTTGAAGGTACTTCTATCTGAGACAGCTCTGCTTCTGACTCCGGTGAGTCACAGTCAAGCTGTTGGAGAAGAAGCTAGTAAAGTCAGAGCATAGTGTGCTAGATATTCCACTACCCACAGGACTGCAGCCTAGATTTTAACCTTAGCTTTTAGGTCAGCTAACTTACAGAGTGTGTGTTGCGTTTACTCAAATTTCAGAATGAAAGGTGCACCAAAAATACCTGAATAAAAGAGCATGCTGCAAGAATGCAGAAACTTACACTGGATTCAAAGCAAGAGGAGCTGCCATTGGAGGTAGACACTTTTAAAGGGCTCTTCTCACTGAAGCCCAGAGCTGAGGACGGCCGGCTGTGGGAGGATGAAGATGGCCGGTTTCCTGACGATGAGGACCGTCTGATCAGAGAGGAGCCGCTGTCTTTACTTTGACACTGCTGGTACACAATGGGAGACTGCAGAGCTGCAAACACACACAAAAGGTTAGAGTTGATTGTTTCTGTTGAGCTGCCACTGGATAACGTGGGGCAGTAGAAAATGCCTCTTCCTCATTGTTTAGTTGCTTCAACACCTTGGTGCCATTTGTATACAATATTGATATAGCCCATGTGCAGAGAGTGGGATAGTAGTTTTCTGGTCTTTCATTATGATGTCATTTTCCACAATGAGTTTATCTCTGTAGGGACAAATGGACACAACGCAGGCTCAAGTTGTCTCTTTGTTTGGCCATCCTCTTTATGAAGACAACTAGCTCTTTAAACACGTTGTCGATGTTGTAGGTTCCATTTTCAGCCAGACTTTCTGGGGTCCGGTGCTCTGGATCTTGTGTCAGATAGATTGTAGTTGATTGTAGTTTCATTTCATATGTCACATTTATAATGAACAGTCAGTGGACCACCCAACCTGCTAGCACATGTCTGTTTCTGTTAGTGTAGCAGCTAATACATAAGGATAGCTTTAACTGAAACCAGATGTGATGAATACAGATGTTAACATTGAGTCATATGCCTTGATCATCCATGTGACATAGCTGAGAACCAAGGATTAGTAAAGGGATTAATGTTTTGCGTATAGGGGTACGTGTGTGTTGGTGTGTGTGTGTGTGTGTGTGTGTGTGTCCACACCTGACAGGAAGTCATTCTGAGCATCCAGGATGTTCTGGATGTGTTGGACCCAGACCTGCTTGGTGTCGACGTTGGCGGCCTGCAGAGTGAAGCGCTCCGATGAGCCGCGAGAGAACATGACGAATTTGCAGGCATCGTTGTCAACAGTTTCCTCTAGTCCCAGGTTGGTCACCTGTGGGGGATCCAGTAACAATAGTTATGCCGATCATTCAGCAGCCATTTTGTGTTTGAATGAATGAATGAAAGAATGAATATCTATCCATCCATCTATCAATCAATCTATCACGGCTGTTCAGTCATCTTTAAGTAAAATGCTATGAGCGTTTCTAAGTCTGGCATCAGTCGGTGGAATATCTGACAGGATCCTCTACCCACCTTAATAGCTTTTTTGAACTGGTAGCCAGGTGTGGATGAGCCTTTCCTGAGCAGTTCACTGAAGATGACGATTTGCTCAAAGAGGAAGACTCTGCGTTCTTTGGATCGCGACAAGACTCCAGCATCTTGTTCCGTCACAAAGAAGGTTTCCTGCTGCAGTAGTTTGCCCTGATTGGCCAGATTTCCCTGCAGAGACAACCAGGGTGGCTTTAAAAGCTGAAGTTTCAAAAGGACTCCAGTCAGTGAAATGTTGGCATGATAACACACCTCATATCCCTGAAGCCGGCCCAGATTCATCATATCGTTGCAGAGCTTAGGAACCTCAGACATCAACGCCACAGCTTTCTGTCATGAGAGACAGAAAACAGTCTTGGGGTCTCAGGAAAAGTAGCCAAACATTCTAGATGCAGCTGGACTCTACACACACAGTATTCTCTCTCTACATGATAGATCTGGTTTACCTCAATTTGCTTACAGTCAATGCCAGCCTTAGAGCTGTACTTCAGGTAGTCCTAAGAAGAGACATTAGCACCCAGTCAACAGTGATTCAAACAGGTCGCTTATCAAGCTACAGTGCCTAGAAAAAGTGTTCATACTCCTGGAAAAATCACCAACTTCAATGTATTTTAGTTATTAGGACAACACAAAGAACACAGATAATGAAGAGGAAGAAAATGAGTTTCATTTTAGAAATGACCGCAGAGTGTGTTGCCAGTACTGAGAACAGATAGTTTGTGTTTGTAATGTGTGTGTTACAAACACACAACAGTGTTTGTAAAGGGTATAAATACATTTACATGCTTTTCACACGGTGTCTGCAGGCTCTGGAACATTAAATAGAAAAAGCAACATTTGCCAGATCACAGTGTAAAATAAATGTAGTGTACTGTTTCAGTGTTTGGTACCTTTAGCAGCAGCTGGTATTTGGTAATTCTCTGGATGGGTTTAATGAGGAAATCACTGATGCTCAATTTAGATTGAATGTCCTGCTGAATCCCCTGAAAAGCAGAACATTAACACAGAGATCTGGTGTTTGGTCAGATGCTTCTGACAATATATCAGTCACAGAAATTATCCTGGAACAAGAAAAAGTTAAAAAAAATAAAAATGTTAACAAGGACTGATGTTACTCACTAATAAAAAACTGAAAATCATGAGGGAATAATGTATGTTAAGACAGTCAGATATTGATAATAATAAAAAAAGACTACGTACGTCAAAGAATTTGTCATATTCTGCAACGATGTACTCTGATTTGGGTTTATTCTGACAGTAAACCACATACATGTGCAGTCTTCTCTCCTGCAACACAAACATGAGGTCTTCACACAGTTCAACGCAGGAATGTTAGACATCCTTCTTTTCTGTTTTTACTCACATGCTTGATGAAAAGTTCTGGGAGGAGCCCGTTGTCGTCAACACACTTCTCAAGCTCTCCTACGAAGAACCTGAGGCACACCAGAGGAACGTCAGCAGCAGATACAGACGGCCCATCAATGCTTCCTGCCCCATCTGGGGACTTACTCTCTGTGCCAGTCATAGATGCGGTGAATGTTCCCAAATACTATTTTCTCTTTTCCCTTCATGTCCTCTGGAACGCCCTTCTCTTCTATCCTCTTCATGAATCCCTGCAGAGAGACAAAAAATTATGGTGAAGCTGCTGTGTTGTGCTTCGCCTCACCAAAGCCTGGAATGGAATCTTTACCTCCACCACGATTCCCAGGTCTTTGACGTAGTCCTTCTCTGTCTGAATGAGCTCGTTCAGGACAAACCTGAACACACAAACCACAGCGTGGACACGTCAGTCACATCATTATCATCTGCAGTGATGCTGCGGATCACAGCAGTGTAGAAGAAAGTTAGCCTGAGTACTCACGTCCGGTGTCTCATAGCTTTGGCTTTCTGGTCCTGTTCGGAGTTCCGTGCCTGAACCGGTGTGTGTTGTTCTGGTGGAGATGGAGGGGTGAAGCCTGGATACGGTTCCACCGTCTGAACAGGAAACAAGCAACGTTATTCATGCATAGATCTACAAAGTCAGCCTTCTGTAACCTGAAGAACATTTCTAGGCCTAAAGTTTAAAGTCCCAGCAAGATCAAGATGAAACTCGTCCAGATGTTTTTATTTAGTTGCACTGATTACAGCAACGGTGTCTTCACCAGTCTGTCTAAAAAAAAAATCATTCAGACATCTGCAGCTGATCCAGAATGCGGCTGCATCCAGGCAAGGTGATCAGGGTGCTGACGTTTCCGAACAGCAGGGGGCAGTAGTGGTGAAGAGATCTCTTCTGGAATCAGCTGATAGGTCAACACTATCAGCTGATTGCTGAACAGAGAGCAGTATTGGAGCTAACTTTAAACAAATGTCCTCCGGGAAAACAACCCACTGTGTCTCTATCAAACATAACATAACATCCCACAGCATCTACTGCAGCACATGTTTTACTCATGAGACACAGAATTACATTGCATTTGAAATGTGCAGATGAAACTTTGCTAGCAACAAATTGCAGAAAGCAAATAAAATCACAGTAACAATCATACAGTTATTTTGGTTGAAAACCAGTTGGAAACTGTTTTCTTTTTTTTATATATATCTGAGGATGCATGAAGTTTGGACAGAGCTCATGCTACAGTATAGCAGTCCACAGAAGGGTTATGGTTGTTTTCAGCTCCTAGACCAATGAAGAGCTTCAGTCTGCCATAAGACTGAAGTGAAGCGACACTGACCAGGAGAACCAAAGTGGAAGCCGATATAAACAAACCTAGAGGACTCAGCGGCTGATTCAAACCAGCTAACAGACACGGTGTTGCTCTGTGTCTGACAGCAGGATGCCTGCATGTTCTTAACATATTATGATGAGTTTGCTTCTTTACCTTTTCATATTTAGATTTTTTTAAGAGTTGTACAAGGTTTTCATAATATACAATACTATTAAATTACATTTAAGTTAAGTAACTATGGTGATTATCATACCTATGATTAGAATTTATTGTCACCATCGCATGTCTAGAGATAAGATGCGTAAAGGAAAGTTGGTGGCTTTTTGGCTGGTTAACTACATTAGGACATCGAAGGGCAATTCATTTACAACAAATAGTGGTGATGGCCAACACATTCACACAAGATTTTACATGACAAGAAGATTGATCTAAGACAAATGTTACAAAATAAAATTAATTAATAAAAGCTTGGGCTAAAAATTACTTGAACTGCAGTAATACAAAAGTGACCTTCAATCAGGGCATTAAATCTACAGTAAAAAAAACAAAACAAAACAAAACACTGACTGTAGGGATAAAAAAGTTTGTTCTGTTTGTTCTGCAGAGGATGTGCAGAGGATCAGTAGAATCCACCATGACTTTTTTCAGGCTTTGGACACTGATCTGGACTTAAATGGGTCCATAATGTCCTACAGTTGAATTTTAATGATTGCTCTGTATTCTTTGATAAGCAATTACCCATTTTTAAATTCAACAAGCCAAACCAGCAAAGAAAGGAGAAACTGAGAACAACTTCAATGAAATAGCTGTAAAACATTTTCATAAAAACACAATCAACATTTAAGCTCCTCAACTCCCAGAGGTGAGCTTCACCACAGATCCTATCAGACCTTATGGGTCTAAGATTGCTTCTTGTTCTAAAACTAAATATGGTAAGTTATTTTGTGGCCATTTGTTCTTCTGCTTATGATTCAGGATAATTCTGTTCTCTAGCTGGTGACTCACCATCTTGGTTTTAACCAACTTCTCTATGGCGCTAACCAGCTCTGCAGCGCTGGGGACGTCAGAGGACGACTGCAGAGATGTTAGCAAGGATGAAGACTTTGTGAGGAAGACAGACGGAGCAGCAGGTTAGATTGGAAGGAAAGGAGGAAAACCATAAGAACCCAGTTACAGTTATATTCCATCACAACAATACTGAAAACATGAAAGAAGAAAAGCAAAGCTGAAAAGAAAATCTATGTAAAAACTCATTTAAAATCTTCAGATGTGGATTTTTTTTTAGATACATCAAACGATGTGATCACTTGTTAAATCCATAATGAAAATGTAAGAATTAGAGTGTAAATGAAGATGAGGAAATATTTAATTCCAAATAAAATAATGTAAAATCTGTGAAAAATAAATTGAGATTTAAGATTTTACTGGACAAAATGTCGGTGTGAATTCAAAGCTGAGGTGAATAAACTCTCAGAGAAACCAAAACCTCCTCTGGTACCTTTTCTTCTGAAGCTGAGGGGTCCTTCATGATCTCCATGGGTGGAGGAAGAGGAAGGTGGGGCTCATCGTCTGGCTCTGGCTCCTCCTCTCCACCACTCTGTATCCCAGGAGACTGCTTCGATGGAGGGTTCCCATCCTTGATGCTTACTCTCTGGTACAGGAGACATGGAACAGCTAATGAAGGATCTTCATCTTGTTGATTCATGAACAGCAGTAGATCATTACGGCTCGGTGGTGGACGCTCATGTAGCTAATTAAACCATGTGAGAAAATTGCTCTCACTGGAAATCTAACAAAAAAATATATAAATAATTCACAGAAGCACAGGAGCAGTATTATATATTGTTCAGATACATAGTACAATTTTATAGCACAATCAATAACTATGTTAACTTCAGTTGTTATAAAAATGTATACATCAAATATAAATAAAAAGAAATATGACTTTATAATTTAACGCCTTGAAATTGGGCCTCTGTCACTTTATAAACTCCTGTTTCTGAAGCTCCGCCTTCAGGAAGTCATCAAAACAAGGCTCCTCTATTAACCCTTTAACAACGTTTCTACCAGTGTCAGCAGATGCACTAGAAGCTTACTAATTACTGCTGGCTAGTCTGAAAGAGTTGAGTGGAGGAGTCACAGAGGGTGTGTGTGTGTGTGAGTGTGTGTGTGTGGGGGGGGGGCTGCACTGTTAGATGGAAACTCCTCCTTGGAGCTGCAGTTTCCAAGTCCACCCAGGTGTTTGGCACAGCTGTGAGATTAAAGGAATTCTCAAATGTGCATGAAAGAACCAAGGCAACACTCCAGGTATCTTTGGATGATTATAACATGATGTAAAGCTCAACAAAGTTGATTTTACATAACACTGCCCCTTTATGTAGGTTTTAAAAAACAAGAGAACAGCCAGCTGCTCATGAAAGCATCTAAAAACAATTTGACCCGTTTAACTTTTTGGTGGCTCCAGTGGAGTTTATATGACAGCTGCTTGACAAGAAGGACAGAAAGGCTCAGTATTATTCCTTTTAGGAAAATTGCTTTTGGTAAAACAAGCTGCTACTCAATGGAATCTCACTCTGATGATCATCAGAAATTTTAACAAACACATTTAAGATACACCTAATGAAATGGATTATTAATAAGAGCTGTCAACACTTTATGCACTATCCCTTTAATAAATAAATTCTTCTAAAAAAATCTAATATCACAATGCAATGAAGAAAATTAATTTTTTCAACTTGTGTTCATTAACCTTGCCTATGTATATCTGGACAGTAGAGTGTGGCATGTTGACTTTTACATATTCTTTAATGCACACCGGAAAATTGTGTATATGACTCTGAATTATTGAACTCAAGTATTGTTGCCTTAATGCTTTAATAAGGGAACCTCATCAGCATGCAGTAGTTCCAGTAAGTGAATGGATCTGTGCTGCAGAAACAGATCTGCTGATGTCCCGTTTGTCGCTCAGCTTACAGGGAAATCTGATGTGTCCACATCTTTGTTTGCATGTAAGCCAGGAAGTTGAGATCTGATGACCCAGGTCAGATTTTAAAGCCAGGGGGGAGTTGTGATGTTTACTGATGTCAGCCTTAATCTGGACCATCAAGAACTGATGCTAAATACCAGCAATGACTGGGTCTGGACACTGGGAAAAGATGCCAAGTCAACTTTTGTGACTTGGGGAGTGGGTGCTGAACAGCTGACAGGAATTATTTAAAGTTTGTCCAGGACTATTTTTTTTCCTCTCTCGGCATTTCAGTTTTAACGCAGACTGATTATTTCAAGCTTTTCTGGGGCTGACCTACAAAGAGGCTGATGAGCAGCAACGAGTTGAAATGTGACTACAGATGCTGAACTACATTTTTTCCATATATCAATATCATGCAAACAAACATACTTAAAGCCTGTAACTGTGTGTGCAAGTATGTGTGTGGAGGTGTGTAGGGGTGTGCGTGTGTGTTAAGCAAATATAATCTCTCCCTCACAAAAAGAGGAACTTTCTTTGTTTACTTTCCATGTTGTAAATGTAAACAGAGTTATTATATAGCTTTACAACAGGAACATGTGTTTATCTTTAAACTCTGGAGTCAACAGTCAAAACAAAAACAACAACTTTTGAAGAAGAATAAAAGCAGGATAACAGGGATTATTATTTCATTTGGAGACTTTTTTCATTTTAGTTTTTGACCTTTGTTTCTCCATAAAGTTGAAATGTTTACTGTAAATCTAATATTTTCTTTAACAGCAGGTTCAAGCCTCAGGTCTCACTGCTTACCTCTTCAATGTCCTCCTTTCCTGGCTGACTGCACTCATTAGCCTTTCCACCACCATCTCTTCCAGAACCAAGTTCTAGAAAAACAGAAGGGCATATTTTTCTAAAGTGATAAAAGCAGTTAATGGGTGTATCAACAACATTTGTCTAGAAAAATCCATGTTGCATCAGAACGGAAGTGTTTCAGCTTCACCCCATTTCCTTCTGTAGACAACTGAGGTTTTGTGCATCAGTGTGAATGAATACAGATGCCAGAAGGAGCCGAGTCCCACCTGGCTTCTTCTGCTTAGTGCTGGATGGTTTCTTGCCGGAGCTGATCCTGCGGCCTGAACTGGGCAGCCACTTCCACTTCTGGTTTCCAGAACGTTTGGAAACATTTGGAGAACTGGACTGAAGGGAGTTGAGGGACGGCTGCGGCTGCAGGTTCGCTACAGACTCGGTCTTCCTGTCAGAGCTGCTCACATGGTAGTTTTCTGAAAACACACACACACAAAAAAAAGGAAAAGAAATCACATTTTTCACATGGGGCAAAGTTTTGTCAGGACCAGTGATGAAATTATAAAATCTTTCAGACATGCAATAAAATCCAGACAATTAAGCCATCATGTTTTATATTTTATATACTTGTTGATAATGGATACTGTTCCCCAACAATGCTTAGGTGAAAGCTCCAAGCTGTTCATATGTTGAGCTCGTCCAGCTGCATCTCTCTGCCTGACTTGATGCTGGACAGGTCAGAGTCTCAGTCAGGATCCCAAAGGGTTTGAACATTTTAGACCAAGTCACTGGATCTATGCTTTTATCTTCATTTTTGAGACAAAAGGTTTATCATCACAGTTTCCAGTAAAACCAGTGCTGCCAGAAACCACCAGCATTGTGAGGGTAAAAAGAATTTCCAATAGGGGTTACAACCAAGCATGGCCTTGAGAAAAATGCTCACCACACCTGAACAAGCAGCAGGTATGTCAGAGGGAGAGGTCACTGAAGAAGGAACACACTGTTGCACAGCATCCTACTGCAGAACCTACATCACATTCCACTGTCCAGAGACTGGCTGAAAATGTCCTACTGAGAGCATGTTAAAGCCATACAAGCCCAGTTAAAAGTGACCATTAGTTGACAAATTCTTCTCTTATGTAATTTAAAGAAAAAATATCTCCTACGCCTGCATGAACAATCGTCTATGGTCTGATATCAGAAGAAACACAATGTCTCAAAGCTTGTTAAACCTGTCTAGTCACAAGTCAACTTACACTTTCACTTTTCATGGTTAAGAATAGAGTCTTCTGGTTTAGAGTGAAGACGAAAGTAAAAATACTTACGTTTTAGTTTGCCGTGCCCAAAAAGGACTTGGGCACAAGACGTAATCATTTCCAACATTATCTTCTACAATAAAAGGCCAAAGTTGGTCTAATATTAATCTTCAACAGAAGCTGATGACTCACCATGAGACACTTTCATGGTGAACTAAAATCAATCGGTTGGATAAAGAAATTTGACTAAACTAATAATTTGATCCCTTCCATTTAATAATAATAATTAATAATTTAATAATAATTTGATGTAATAAACCTTTTTAAAATGTTACACCCAGTGGTGTAACTACTAGATGTCGTTCTATGTAAAAGTGATGTTTCCTTATTTCATTTCTATTGCTTGTTGTTCTACAACAATGAAATGTTTCCCTTAGACTGGAAATGTACGTTGTGGCATTGAAAGTTATTTGCGGTGTTACACATTTCTTTTGTTTTGATCTCAAACAAAAAAAACCCCAAGATAAACAAATTTAAAAACACAAGTTTTCAAATGACAATTTCATTCATTAGCACAAAACGCTCTCCTGACTAACCCCATTTCAAAAGATAATTTACGGTCAAACTTTTTAACAAGTTATACCAACTATGGCAAAAGAAACACTGCCATCAAAATTTTATGACCTCAAGTTTACCAAGTCCTAGAGAGCTGAAGTAACCCCATGGAATCACACTACTACCACCTTGTCTGACTGTATGTATAATGTCCTTTCTGAAAGGCTTTAACGCTTTGACAGAAATTCAGCCACCAAACAGTTTCAGTGTTGTCTCTTTAGTCCATAGTACAATTTCTTGGGATCATCAAGATGTTTTTTTCTTAAATATGAGATGATGTTTTAAGTTCTTCTGGCTCAGCAGTGATTTTGAACGTCAATAATACCATTTTAGTCCAGCCTCTTTTTGACTGTTGAATCATGAAGCAGCGGAGTGTTGTGGATCAGCTGCACTCCCACACAGCTGCTAGCAATGAGCTGCTGAGGAGTTTGCTGCGATCGGTGCTGTGGGAGTTCTGGACATGTTCCATGTACCACAAAGCCTGCTAATGTCAGATGGATTTAAAGATGAAGGATCAATGCAAAGACAAAGAAAAGCAGTTTGTTTACTATGACAGTTTTTAAAATAATGGGAAACGTAAATAGGCTCTGAAAACTCAAACTGCCTCTGAATTTCGAACAGGGTTAACATTCTGCTGTAGATAATTTGCAAAGAAAATATGTGGTGATTTTAGGTCTAACAAATACCTGTTGACTAAAAATTATTACTGGAAAAAATACTCCAGGAAAAAATAAGTTGGTTATTGTAGCTCATAGATCCAAAAATAGTTTTTTTCCTCCTGGTTGTCTATGGAGAGAAGGGCACCCATTTATGTTGCATAATGAATGGAGAAGTTAATGTTAATCCCCTAGAAAACAAAATGAGCAGCAGGAGTGAGAGCCTGCTGTTCTTTTGTTTTTGACTTTCTCCATAGAATCATTTGGATGTGCTAGTGCTGGTGGCAGCATGACTACAATTGATCATTCTATTCTATTTAACAAATGAGCTAACACAGGGAAAAATACTAACTAACTTGCATGGTTTAAATCTACCTTTCAGATAGAAGACAATATCTAAACTTGTCATTTCACAAACTCTCCCGATCACCATGGAGATCTCAGGGATCCATTCCAGGACCTACTCCATTTTCTGTTCATATAAAACTATCTACAGCAGCTTCATGCTCATCCATTCACCTCTACGCAGATGGCATTCTGTGTGGCCCATCCCCCAAAAACTTCAAGAGAGTTTAATAAAATTTTGCAATCTTGGTCTTCTTTCTAAGTTTTTTTACAGTCACTGACACTTTCAAACATCACCAGTTCAAATGGTACAATAATTCCTGACTATAAATACCTGGGAATTTGACTGGACAGTTGTCTCTCATTCTCACATCAATAAGTTACAATCAAATATTCAGTCTAAACTTGGATTAAAACTCCTGTCCTCACTGTAGCAACTTGATGCTATATACCACGCTGTTTTACGTTTCACAACTAACGCCTCTTTTCACACACATCACTGTACGCTGTACTCTTCTGTTAACTTGTTCATACTTAAGAAAAAGAAAACATTGGCATGTGTTTGTCTACAAATGACTACAAGGTTTATCCCTGGTCCAGCTTTTCAATTTGTTACTGGCTCTTTTGACTCCCAATAGCACACACTCAACCCTACACATTATGCTCAATCTTCCCAAAATTAATTCAAAATTTAGAGAACTCTGCTCTATGCTTCAGCAAAAGATTGGAACAAACATCAAAGAATACTAAAGCTGAGTATCTTTGTCAATGTTAAGCTCCTAGACCCATTTTTTTCTTCCTAGTTGTCTATTGAGAGAAGGACAACTAGAGGGAATGATAAATTAATAAAGGTATTCCTTAAATGAATAAATATCTGATTTAAATACTTTTAAATCAGATATCTATTTATTTTACTTTAACTCTGTGGGCCTGCTGTTTAACCTATTCCCTCATGCTATTGGCCATGTTTGAGTTAAAACAAAACAAAATAAATAAATAAATAAATTAGGCTATCAAGGTTAGCTGTATTGGAAGATGAATGTCATCCAGTTTAGTTTGCCAGTCCCTACTAAAACATTACAACCTCACCATGATGCTGCCACCTCTGTACTTCACAGTTGTAACGATGTTCACAGTCGTCCCCCTTTTTCCTTTCCACTTGTCAGGCAGAGCATGTCTCCGTAAATTCAGGTCTTCATTCACTTCTTCCATGAGTAAGAACTTATCTTACTGACTCACCAGCATCTTCACAAGTTGCTTTACTTTTGTTCAAATCTCACATCCAAACACATTTACCTCGGGGACACAGATGCCATCTTCTTTCTGGCAAAGTTGATGACTGAACATTCCTGGCCATTTACTTGCATATTATTATTTGAAGAAACAAATCTGGTAACTTCAGGCTCCCAGATTTACACCCAAGGATAAACCAGACATTTGTCGGTATACATTTCTCTTTCTGATATCTTGGCTGTTTTTTTTCTTCCCAAAATCACAATATAAAGTTTGTTTAAGGTGTTGCCTTAAAATACATCTAGTGTTGTCTTTATTTCCATTTAACTCAAATGTCTTTACATAACCTATCATAAATATACAAAGCCATGATATCATCTGGGCTTTTCCAGGTTCTTGAAAGGCATTGTGACTTTAGTCTATGTATATTTCTGAAATTAAAGAAAAAAAAATTCTCATTCTGTTATTTATCAAACAAATAATAGTGGAAATCATGATTAACCTCAACCAGGAACAAGTACACACATGTTAAATGCATTTTGTTGCTCACAATTGTAACACTAACCCATGTGATTCTTAGATTTTGGTCTTAGCTGCAGTAAACATTAGAATGCATCAGTAAACCTACAGCTGCCATGTTTATGTTCCTACTCTCAGGTTTTATTTTATTCTTTATTCGTCTAACCAAGGTTTGTCTTCCAGTTACTGGGTCGCATTTTTCATTTATTGAGTCCATCCTGTCCCCTCCTGTGTGGCAAAGGAAGATATGGTTGCTGGTGTGTTTACCTTATCGGACTGTGTCAGCAGCGAAGCCCAGATAAAACTTTTCTAAACATTTGCTGTGCTGCCAGTGCTAAGGAGGTTTTCCAACAACCCTGACAACACAGAACCACACAGCACAAACGGTTTACATGTTATATGTAATTTCACCTGTAGAAACAACATCAGTTGGGAACAAATGCATCAGCTCAATGTTCATGCAAGTGGAGAAGTTTCATTCAGCTGGAGGGCCATGAGCCTAAAACTCCTCAGGCCTAAATATGAGAAGATGCTAAATATTCCTGACACTAAATACTGCTGCAGACATAGCCATGTGTTGGTAAGTGAGAAGGCAGGTCAGAGGTCACCTCATCACCTGGGAGTGTTCTTTTGTGCTTTCAGCACAATAACAGATAGTCACTGAGAGGCTGTGGCAGCTGGCTGACCACAGAAACCCATCAAAACCTCACGAGTCACACCATAACTGAGAACTGTCATGATGTCATCTTCTTCTCCCACAGGCAGAAGTGATACTGCAGAATGTTATGGTCAGCAACTGGAAGAGACACACTAAAGTAGCTGACTGCAAGTGTGTTTCCCGTTTCTCTCATTCTTTGGATGACATCTTAAAAGCTATTTTGGAAAGAGTATATAAAAACTATAGCCTTATAACCAGACATACATTTATAAAATAATCATCTCTGTACCTGTGGTCTTTGTGCCAAATGTCCCATTTTGCAGATGCACCAGAATAGAATAATTACAGAAGTAAAGAAACTTGAAACTTCATTTTCACAAAGAGCATGGCAGAAAAGTAAATTGGATCCTCCTGATTAGAAAAAAAAGAAAGGTTCCAATATTTTTGACAAAATTTTATGTAAAAAACCAACATAAAGTAGAACATAAATGTAAATGGATGAATTTATATATCGCTTTCCGGTCATACCGAGCCACATCAACTCTATAACACTCACAAAAACACTGAACAACATAACTGTTGAACAGTGTTGTTGAGATGCATGGGTTTTATTTAATATCCCTAAATAAAACATAGTACAACAAATTGCCTTTGAAATAATCCAAGTAGCAATTTGAGTCCAAATGCAGTTCTGTTTATGAAGGTTTGTTGATGTTTACAGTTTAACACACACTTTGTGGCAAAAAGCTAACAGCACATCACCCTCAAAACATCCCTACACTGAAACATGGTGGTGGAAGCATGAGGCTGTGGGGATGTTTTTGTTTAGCATGCTCAGGGAAGCTGGTTAAAGATTATGGATGAAGCTAAATAATATCAGGATTTAGTTTACAGACAGAACTACAAAAGAAGGGCTTCAAACAAAGCTTATATGACACTACAATGGTCCAGTCAAAGTCCAGACAGCAATTTAACTGATGATCAGTGAGAAGACTGAAAACTGAATGTTTGCCTAAGTTTCTCATCCAGTACAACTGAGATTGAGGGTTAGGTATTCTGTAAAGAATACCATTCCAGTAGTATAAAGTTGGAAGAGACATGACGCATAAGCTGGTTGTAAAAAGCATTAAGTTAGGAGCTGAACAAAATAGACAACACTTTAGAAGTTCACATGCAAAAGTAAAAAAAAAGAAAAAAAGGTTTCTTCAAGTTCATATATGTGCATTTCTTGGCTGTCATATTTGTAAAAAGTAAAACCCTAGAAAAACTTGTGTGTTTATTAGGCTGAGTGAATTGTCTAATCTGTATGCTGACTGACCAACTGGTTGAACTGGAATCAGACAAAAAAAAAATAACATTATGTAACAGTGTATTGTTTTACCCCCTTAATCTTTTGGTTATCACATAGCAACTACAGTGTTCACCAACGTCAGTAAGCATTCAGAGGAAATGTAATGTAATGCAAACAATCAACATTAGCAGAGCTCCGTGCTGGGCCTGGTGCTGTGATGTCAGCAGCAGCTTCACTACGACTCCACACTGACGGTCAGTCAGGTGAGACAACAAGGAAGTTTTTGTTCTGCAGCCACAGAGACAGACCATCTACTGTTAAAACTACCATCACTCACTACCTTTAATCTCTCTCTCTCACACACACATGCACACCGAAGCTGCAGACTGAATACAGTAGAACAAGGGTTTTTGTCCACTTCACACATCTGTACACACTTGATGTCATTTTATAAGTGAAACACACACTTATAAAATGAGTCTGAATGGCTCTAAAGACAGCACACAGACACACCTCATTTTCTGTTAATTAATTCTTTAATTAATGTTTGCCCCAACCACTGAGCAAAGCAGGAAATCGTACCTCCCTAGTGTGGTGTTGGGACGTATCCAACTCTCAACAGCTTGTAGTTCACATAGCTACATGCTAATATATTATGTTCATGTAGAGGAATTCAAATACATTTTCAGGTTCTCTTTATTCCCCTCATTTGCATAGAACTGGGTAGATTCCAAAATCCCATTTGCCAATGAATGTATGCTTATTTGCTTATGATACTCAAGAAGCCTCACAAATCTAATAAGATCAATAAGTAAAGAAACATATATTGAAGATATAAAACATCACTAATATCTTTCACCTAAAAAAAGGTTGAAGGGATGTGATCCTTCTAGGCTGGACTGTTAGAATTCTGTACTAACAGAATCTTCCAAAAAGATTTTTTTCCACATTTAGACAGTTGCCATCAGACTGCAGTTTTTTAGGGGGTTTCTAACAGAACAATGGACGGCAGATCTGTTCTCATGTTGAACAGTTCTGGTTTCCTCTTTAGCTTTGCTGTGACATCATTATGACCAGTGAGCTGGAGAACTACACACACTGAATACCATTTCTCTTCTATATTATTCCTAATCTTGCATATATCATTGTTGTTACTCTATACTTATTGCTGTTTTCTGTTCAACCTTGGGTCACTGGGCTTCCATCCTGAACCTGATTGTATTGGAAAAATATCAGAGTTTAAAAAAAATGGCTACATGCAAAATAAAAGCTCACGATGTCTCAATAAAATCAGTTGGGAAGTTAAAGATTGGGTCTAGATCAGTCTTCCAATTGAACAATGACAATAAGCTCACCAACAAATTAGCTACAAATTAGTTTTGGATTTACCATCACAAAGCCCTGTCTCAATCTTACAAAACATTTTTTGTAACTTCTGCAGGCAAAATTCCCAAAGCTATTGTAAGAAGCCTGTTATAGAAAAGCATTTGACCCAAGTCATATATTAAAAGGCAATTCTATCAAATACAGAAATAAAACATATGGAAGCATCTAAATCAGAAGAAAAAAAATGGACATTTAAACAAATATTTTTGGGTCCCCTGACTGACATAAAACAGGCAAACTGTAGTTTGAGTAATATCTGGTTTCATAAAAAAAAAATAAAAAGTGCTGTACTGGGCTTTGAGCATCATCAAGGGAATGTCAAACTCTAATCGGAAAAAAGGTGCACCTCCCAGGTGTCCCTGTTGATACGAAGCTGAAGAAGATGGCGTCCACATGTGACCCAAAGTAGGTGGCTTCATATCTAGTTCTGCCTCACAAACTGTCCCAACGCTGGCTGGGCTTCCTCCAGCAAACAGGAGAGAATCAGACCAATTCTGCAGTGATCACACCTGACACACACACATATACACGCCCACACACCCACACTCACGACAGCCGCCCTGGTCACAACACAGTAAACAGAAACACAAACTGTAATTCTCACATTCAACTAGATGGAATTTATGTGAGTGAAGCAAACGTTTTATCATGATTATTATAAATATAGAATGAGAAAAGTACAAACACCACACGCATACCGCCTTCCTCCCCACATGCTTTTGTGTCAATGACAGGAAGAGACACTAATCTGGGAAGATGACATTCCTCTCATACCTCCCTCTGCTCTCCGCCTTACATATCTAGCAACAGAAAGCTCAGTGGATACATGTGATGGAGGGAAGGCAACCTCAGAAAATAGACCTGGAGAAAGAAACACTGAAAGTTACTAGACTGTAGCTGCAGCATATTTCTTCTTGGATTTGTTTCTGACAAACCTAAAGCAGGTAAACCAAGACAGACATTTGCTTACAAGCTGTTTACAACTATCTGATTAGATCTACATATTTATGCATATGACCTCTGCAATCTCTGCTGAAACAGCATCAACCACAAAAAGTAGCTTTATTCAAGAATTTAAAGTCAAAACTAAAATTAAATCAGTTGAGTTTCTGTATGGATGTAAATGGAGATTTGCTGCCCTGGGAAATAAATTGGCCTGATGCATTTAAGTCAACACACCAGACAACAACTGTCTGAGTTTGAAGATTTTTACTGAAACTTTTGGAGAGACATTTTTCCAGTCTGAATGGCAGAGGGTTACACATGATCTCACACATCATATTTAACAGAAACATGATTAACAGTGAGACATGACTGCTGATAGGAATCTGTCCCACTGCTGAATAATGACAGGATTTAACATTTTTAGTAGAACTTGTGAAACAAGGGTTGGGTCAAGTCAAATTGATTTAAACTCCCCAGCTACTTACTAGGTGTACATGTTCAGCTGCTTAAGACAAACAGTGAGTCAACCAACCACAGGAATGCAAGATGACTAGCTGAAGTTCAAAGAGCATCAGAATGTAGAAGGAAGGGGATTTAAGAGTCTGGACATAATGCAGCATGATAGTTTGTTCCACATAGATTGGTCTGGAATTTAAAACTGCTTCAGAAACATTATACATAAAACAGATTATTATCATCATTATTAACTGAAACTTCTAATTGCACTGGCTCTCTAAAATCTTATTAACAAAAAAAATGTTGAATGATTCAATAAGCCTCAGAGTCGGCAGCAATGTTCACATGTTGGAATCAGATTTTGCCATTACTAAGCAATATTGTCTTGAAACATTTTTGGTCAACTAGACTCAGCTGACATGGCTTAAACATCACAGGCTGAGAATAGTTGCAGTAGATTTCTTATGCCTACTTCAGGCAGGATGATGCACCAAGTCACAAAGCTCAGACCATCCCCACCTGTTTTATTTAACATCACAGTCAGTTCACTGTACTCCCATGTACTCCATAGTAACCAGATCTCAATCCAACATGGCCTCTTTGGGATGTGGTGGAATGGGACATGCTAACCATGCTAACAGCTACTGCCACAACAGTGTGACACCAACATATCAGCAACTGACAACAATCTAAGAAGATGTGAACTACTTTACCCCTTAATTAGTAAGGTAGATCATGTTCAGTTAACGGTTAACCAAAACAAAACAAAAAAATTGCAATAATTACAAAAGATTTGATTTATTATAAATTGCAAACTCTAGTATACAAGACTTCTGGCCTTGTATACTTGACTCATTTGGACTCATAATTTTTAATGCTGCAGGTTGATTCACACATACCTTCACCAAGTCTGGTTGCCAGAGAGTTAATCAGTGTAAAGTTCAGTGCAACAAATTCTATCTGAATCTTCCCACTAACTTCTGGGAGAAAGCTATGCTCTGCTTGGTGAAGAAAAAAAGCAAAGGCAAAGCTGTGAAGAAGTTCTTGTGGTCAGAAATGATACTTTGTGACAGGACTCTAATAAACAGTAGCCTTCATTGAAACTCATATTACAGGAAACAAGTTTCAGATTAAAAAAGGGGGAATTTACTTCTAAACCTTGAGCCTCAGTCAGCAGCAAGGATTGCATCATGGATCATGGAATATTTAATATTTTACAGGGTTTTTATGGATATACAACACCTCCGCTGATAAAGCAAATTGATCAAGGCCCTTGTTAAGGAAGGTAAAATAAATAAAATTTGGCCCAGTTCCCAATGTTTGGGTGTAGGATCAGCACATCTTCGAAAAACATTTTGTTTTTCAAAAATTCCAAAGCAGCGAGTGAGGACAAATAAAATTGGAGGTAGTTACCTGGAGGTAGTTTCTGCTCTGTAACAATCAACCTGTGTAAAGGTTAGTGACCTCCAGCTCAGGGTGTGATGTAGTGATAAGTCTCTGGTTGGTCGGGGAGTTAGATAAACACACCACATGCATTCTTTCAACCCCTGAACACATGGAATGTAAAGTTGTCAAAGACGGATCTGATAACCGAGTCGTTCTTCAGCAGTGGTGCTTTCAAATAAAACTGAAAGCGTCTCACACCATCTCATCTCCCCTGCGCAGGTTTTTCTTTAATAAAGCTGTGCTTTTGTTCTGCCTATTGAATCCTGGTCATAGATCGTTTTTACAGGGGTTAACAACCACTAATGTGTTTCACCTTCAGATATAACAAACACTAAAATTTGAGGATGATTGTTTAATTGGTTTAATTATTATTGCCAAAATTCAATTGTTTTAAGGATCTTTACAAGTGAACTGGTTTTGGGCATATAGAGACTTAAGTTACATTAAGAACAGTTTCATAGAAACCAGTCAAACCTGTTGATTTACATACCAAGCAAGACTTTACACACACGGCTAACATGAAGGCAAAGTCCACAGTCTGTCCTTACATGGAGCAGAGTTGATCTTTGGCTACAATCTGAATAAAAGTGCTTCCATACAAATACACGCCAACATATACACATAGTTGACACATCCCTTTAATTGAATAGTTCCACCCAAAGTGAATTAACAAAATGAAACTATGTAGATCTGATTATATGCTGCCAGAAATCCACTGTGGTACTATAGAATAAAATGTGAACTCAGACATGAACCGGTTTCACATCAAAAGCAGAACAATACACCAGCTTCTAAAAATGGATTTACCTTGTCACACCTCCTCTATAGTCTTCTGTCCTCAGAGATTTCAGGTTTAACACAAAGCAGAGGCTAGTTAGAGTAGAATGTAGTGAAGAAAAGATTTAACTTTACCACAAAGTTGCTTCAATCATAATAATTACAGCTAAACAGATTAAAAAAAAAGCCTGGCCATCACTATCCAACACTGTTCCACTCGATTCTCATCTACCTTCTCACTTTGGGATTTCTCCTATAGAGTTGGATTTCTCAATATGAATTCCATTAGGGCCAATCAGTGAACAGTTGTGAAAGATGTTTTTTTTTACCCTGTTTTAGAACTGTAGTCTGTCTATAGTGGTAGTTTGGCAATGGCAGCAGAGAAACAAAGGCATTCAGTCTGTGTTGGCTACGCTTCCAAATACTGATAAATTAAAATCTGAGCGAGTTTAAACCCGACAAAAACGTCGTGGCCCCTCATTAACAGCCATGTCTTATTAACAGCATGGTTGTTTACAGCGCATGCAAGTTCAATACATTTCATGGCACCGCTGCTTTCACAGTCAAGCTGGAGCAGTCCATATGTCACAGCCAGAAGTTAGTGATTGAGTAAAACAGTGGTCTCAAGCTGCAGTCCTGAAGAACCAGTGTCCTGCTACATTTTGATGTCTCTTTGCTTCAGCACACCTGGCTCCAATATGGTGTAATTAGCAGAACTGTGTAGGGGTTGATTGCATGCTAGAGAGGCAGTTTCATTATTTGATTCAAGTGGAGGACAAGGAACACATGTAAAAGTTGCAGGACTTTGGTCTTGAGAACTGCAGTTTGAGACCACTGTGGTGAAATCAGAACCAATCCTTTAAAACTTCAACAGAATCCACGCCTCCAGCAACAGCTGAGAGTTCAGACCAGGGGTGGGCAATCCTGGTCCTCAAGGGCCGGTGTCCTGCAACTCTTAGATGTCTCTCTGGTCCAATACACTTGAATCCAACAGCTGAATCACCTCCTAAGTGCAGTCAAGTTCTCCAGAGTCCTGCTAATGACCTCATTATTTGAATCAGGTGTGTTGAAGTACAGACACATCTAAAAGTTGCAGGAGACTGGCCCTCGAGACCTGGAGTTGCCCACCCCTGGTTCAGACCCTCTGGAAAAGGCCAAGCGCTGGAAAAGAGGAGATTTCAGCTAAAAACTAACACAGGTCAGTAGGCACTGTGGTTGAAGTGCCTTGGGGCAACATGTGAGAGGAGGAAGTCAGTATCTAATCCACCGAGTAGCCATACGTCCAACACGGATGCAGGTCAGGAGCAGAACCCAGGCTCCCTGGCTTATTTCCATTAATATGTTAGATACAAGCATTTGACAGCAGATCAGCACAGCAAGACGCTGGGCACATATCGGAGCTTGTAATTTTTCCTTTCTTTACAGGAGCTTTAATGAGTTTAAATGTTTGAATCTCAACATTTGAGCAGAATTGGACCTAAAGCTCAAGTCACCTTTCTGTTCACTTTACCAACTGTACTGTACTGAATGTTTCTCAGCTCCATTTCCTCTGAGGAGAGTCAGTGTGTTTATGAAAACTGGAGAAGCACCTACAGAATTAGACGGTACCACTAACACAGGTCACTCTTTACTGAACTAAGCACAGCACTGTGGCTGGTTCATTCATTTTAATGTTACATTCATTCACTGAAAACAGGTGGTGTAAAATTATCTTCCTCAGGAACACACATTTCCAGAAAAACATCAGCATTACAGAAAGAATGGTCCCACTTCTGTCAGCCAAGTTGTTTGTGACTTTTTTTTAAATGACTTGAGCTTCCATGAAACAGCATGTGGCTGTTTTTAGGGCTGCTCTTAGAAAAGAGTCTTTCCAAATGCAAATGAGCCAGAAAGCAAGGGAGGTTCTCACTCCACCTGCCTGAATCACCAGAGGCTAAAAAAGCTAAATTAATTCCCACAAAGGAAAGCCTTCAACTAGAGGAGATCTTGGTCTGAAATGTCAACAGCTTTGAATATGTTCTGACCTCCATCAAAGTCAGAGGAATTCACTGGTATAGTGTTTAATATAGCTACACCTGCAAATGAGCCAGCTAATTCCTTCCATTCCCAATCCTTGTCAGGTTTTCTTTTGTGGCCTCAGAACTATAAACCAAAAAAAAAACCAAAAACCATAGCCAACTAATCCATCCCAACCAACCTGTTCAGGCATTAAGGTAACGCCATCTTAAACTTAAAGTATTGCTTTGGGTGTGGTGAGTGTAGCTCTCTCGATGCACACCATTTTGTACATGTCGGAGCTAAACCCACCGTCACTGACACTGAGGCAAACTCCTTTTAATCACTTTCCTAATGTGCCAAAACAGTTTGATATTAGGTGTTTTTTGGGCTGTATATACAGAACTAAGCACATTAATTTTGTCCTGTTTGATTTTTTGCACTTGTCAAAAATTTATCCACACAGATTATGAACTTGGTAGCACCTGTCCAGCTGCTGTCTGCAGCTAGAGATTGTGATTGAGGAACTCACTGAAGGTTACTTTAAGAAGTCCAGTAAAGCCAGTTTAAGTGCCTAAGGCTGTGTCACAACACACGCAAATGCACACGCACACACACCATGTGGAGGAGCAGGCTGAACTGCAGGAAAACAGATTGCTCAATGCAACATCTGATTCTCCAATAACTGAAAGTGTCTGCCTATGTTGCGTCTGCGTGACACAGCTTCCCGTTTAACACATTTTCCATTCAAATTTCTCTTCACTGGAGCGATGGCTATTTATAGAAGAAGAAAACAGTTTCATCAGTTTGATCGCTTCATTCAGTCACTGTTACACACACATTATCAAGCTTAAAGCTTTCTTAGAAACCTGTTCTGTACCCCAATCCTCACACACAAGAAATAAACTTTAAACACAGAGACATGCCAACACACAGATTCCTCTTGTCCCACCTGAGCAGCAGCAGCAGCAGCGGTCCAGGAACCATCCACAGCAACGCTGGGCCTGCTTCATCCTTAAGCACACATCCTACATACACACCTTTCTCCTCACAACTACACACACACACATAAACTCCGACTAGTTTGGATTGATTAGAGGTGTGTGTGCACGGCAGGAATGTCCACTCCACACTGTGATCCAGAGAGAGCAAGAGATACCAGCTGAGGCTGGAGGAGGAGCCTGAAACCTTTCTGCCCCTCCCTCCCTGCTCCGTCCCACTGTCTCAGACACACTTCACTTCTCTGGAACAGAAGTCACTGTTAATTACTGTAGAGGCCTTCTCTCTGTGTGTGTAGAGCAGGGACTGTAGTTAAAACACTGTGTAGTTTCCATAAAGCTCCTCTTCTCAGAACGTCCCTGGTTTATCCTTTTTGTTGAAGATCTCTGCCCTCACACTGTTTCTATGTTAGCTGTAGAAACTCTATCAAAAGGTAGGAAATACCTCAGAGCTCAGAAACAGAAATGTTTCCTTTTTAACTGTGACAGCTGAACTCCACCAGGATCTCTTGAATCCAAGCAATAGGGCCAATTCAAGATTTACATAATATCTGTTGTGACCTTTGTTTTTTAGGTTGACTATAGGGACAGTTTAAAATGGTATCTTCTCATATAAAATAGATCTATGCATATTTCAAATGGATGCAAAAACCCCAGATCTTTAGAAAAAGTTCTCCTGCTCTCTTGAAGTAGGTTTTTGCATTAGCATAAAAATAACTGATGCTCAAGCGAGAGGAAGGAGTTAGCTGAGTCTGCTTTGACAGATCTAACACTTGGAAAAAAAGAAAGCATTTTTTTTAGTGATAATACGAGTCACATTCTTTAAATCGTCCATATTTTCTCATTTTAACCATATTATAACAAGGCTAAATTGTAGACTAGGGCATACACACTTGTTTATCAGCTTGTTCATTTAGAAAATTCAAATACTAGTGTATTTAGCCAATATATCCTAAAGACACTAGTCCTTACTCTGAACTATTATAAAGCAATAGTTAAAGCACAGCAACAGGTCTATATAAGCACCAATCAACCCCCTTCTATGTTGTTTTTAGTGCCATAATAAAGACTATTGCTCACCCAGCAATGGCTACTTCCTCATTGCGTGAGGCAATATCCATTCCGAAGCTAGCT
Organism: Xiphophorus maculatus; assembly: GCF_002775205.1. Classification (NCBI taxonomy): domain Eukaryota; kingdom Metazoa; phylum Chordata; class Actinopteri; order Cyprinodontiformes; family Poeciliidae; genus Xiphophorus; species Xiphophorus maculatus. The sequence continues at coordinate 1,707,252 of NC_036449.1, read as the reverse complement.
AATGAGCTGATTAATGACTAGCACCAGTAACTGAGTGGCCAACAAACGAGAAGGAGACTATTCACTTGTGTTACCACTGGAGAGGCTGGAGACTAGCGTGTCTAGGTTGGTCACCCGCTGGTGGACCACCCTATCTTATGCTAATGGCAGCCTGTCCAGGGCTAAAGCTAGCCTATTCAAGGCTAATTGCCACCAGAGGTATGCGAGTTTCCAGGCTCTCCAAGCTAATGCAAGTGTCAGCGCCAGTTGACAAATGATCAGTAGCTGGCACTGGAATTTATATAGCATCCTGCGATGAGGAAGTAGCCACCATTGTGTGTGCAAGTCTTAATTGTGGCACTAAATCCATGCCATACTTTTACCTATACTTTTGACCCAAAAGTATTTACCAGAGGACATCGTGATCACCTTAATAAACCTTGCTCTTCAACCTCTACATACATTATTTACAGTGATGGCTCCACGAACCTACAACTAGCTTACTAATAAGCTGCCTACTCTGACTGTAGATGGCTAATGTTGGGCTTAGAACTATTGTGTTGGTAATAGAGAAAAACTTAGTTTGGGCGTCAAAATTGGATGTATAGATGGATGTATAATTTTACATAATGTAGAAACAATAGTTTGCATAAAGGGGAATTGTAAATATCTCTGTTTTTGTTTTGGTAGAGGTAGATGTATAGATTTTTTTCTTTGATGTAAATATAATTCTGCTGAACCCAAGTAAGAAAACCTGAAGCTCTACTTCATCTAATGGGAATGTTTATAAACAAATAAATAAATGCTAGCAGATATTTCTGTTTTTATTTTAAAACAAATACTTTTTTTTTCTTGGACATAGAAAAGACAAACCTCAAAACTACAGCCACCTGTTAATGTCTGTTCTAATGCAGGGCTGGATGTTCAAAGTCTACAATATATTGTTGAAGAACTTTATCACAGTTGTAAATCATTAATTTGTGTCTAATCAGATAATGTATCAGATATGGGCCATGTACACATTCAGACCACAAGTACGCCTTTTAGTAAAAGACCACCCTCAGGAACATTGATAATTTGTGTGCAACTCTTATGATTGTCTCAAGACATTTAATCATGTCCATGAATAATTTTAAATGATTTAGAATGTTTGACTGGAATCTGCTTCCTCGGTGAGTTGTTCCAATGATGATGACAGCCAGCACCATGGTTGAATTATGAATAAATGTTTACATCCATCACTGACATAGGTTTTAATCAATTACTGTGTTAAAGCTTATTCATGTCTGATTTTAATTTAATTTGGTATTTAATGAAAACACTGTAACTGTGAAATTTTGATTTTTCAACATCAGCAGAATATTTGCACACATTTTTAATGGAAACTAAGCTAATGTGGTCTGCTGGTGGTCAGAAGGCCCAACAGTTGGCACCAGTCCATGGAAGGCTAGCTTCTGTCAGACTGCCCCAGGGCAGCTGTGGCTACAATCTGAATCTCTGAATGTAGTGTGAAGCGCTTTGGAGTTTACTGGACTTGATAAAGAGCTATTCAAGTTCAGACAACTTACTATTTACTGTCATCCCTGTAGTCACAGTAAAGGGGAATAGACATGTTTCTCCACAAACAGAGCCATACTGCTGACGCTGTGCTTTGGAAAAAAGTAGGTCCTATCAGCAACCTGGTGGTAGGAGTTCTAAAATAGTTCTGAATACAAGTAAGACTCAAACAAGGACTCCTAACAGTAGATCTAACGCAGTCTAATGGATTCACAAACAATGTCCCTGCAATCTGGCTGTTAGGATGTATTAAGTCAAATAATATATTAAGCCAATGTCTTCTGCTTTGTGCTTGGTATTAACAGACCAGCCTGCTTGTCTGGGTCAGAGGAAAGCATGTTTACTATACTATACCATGTTGGTCAGTAAAGCATTGATAAAATGATAAAATCTGATTACTCTGACTCCACTGATTTGAATTTCATCGTGATTGAAAGTTCTTATTCTCTAAATTTAAACTGTTTGTCAGAGTAGCACCATAAAACTATTTTAACTAGTTCATCATAAAGTCAGTTAAGACAATTTTAAAATTCACCATAGTTTATGACACCAATTTATAACAGGAAATATGACAAAATTAGTCCAATTTGTCAATAGTATTGTCCATTCATGGACCTGAGCTTAACAGGTCCATGAATAAAATTCAGATCCAATTCAACCCTCTCTGGAATGTTAAGGTACTTCCAGGCTAGTGAGGATAGATAATTCCTCCAGTAAATTATGGGTTTATGAGCCTCTGCAGAGCCCTTTTGATGCAGAGAGACAGCAGTTCTACTTCAAGCTTCACACCATCTCCAACAGGGAGAACAGCTAACCAAGAGATGAAGCTTATTTTAGTTGCTTGTATCCAGAACCTTGTTTATGTGCTTATGATCCATGCCTCGTGACCATAAAAATCAAGAGCTTTGCTTTTTGAATCAGATTGCTCATCACCACATCAGGCTTGGGCAAAGCCCGTATTACAGCAGACAAAGCCCCAATCTGTCTCCTGCTCCTTCCTGCCACAACTCGTGAACAAGACACAGAGACTTCCATTTTGAGCAGAAACTTGCTCAAAACCCTGAGGGGTCGGTGCAACTTTTTTAGGTTTACATTTTGCTGCTAACACCCCAGTGCACACTGAAAGTTGTGGACAGAAGACCACAACAAAGTCACATTATATGCAAATCCCCAACATGAGGTTCACAAAGCAGACAGCCACCTCTTCACACACTGCCTTGACATTGTGTCCTTGAACACCACAAGAAGCATCAGGGACCAGGGGCAGCCAGACGGAGTTTAACATGCACCAGGAGCAAGCTTCACATTGTAACAAGACAACTCTTGCTTTGGTTATAAAAGAACCAGATAGTCTGATACTCCTGCAGCCCCCCTCCCAAAAAAAAAAGTCAAACCTGAAGAGTAAAGATCTTTTCTAATACAGAAACAAATTTAATGCAAATGTATATTAAAATTTATTTCAATCCAATAAAATCAGTCAGGTTCCAAGCCATTTACAGTTAGGTCCAACATAAATAATGATGCTTGCAGATTTAGATTTATAATAGTTTTCATTCCAACAAGAAGTACTTGTCTGACATAAAATTAAAGTAAACCTCTTTAAGGACAATAAAGCAATATAAAGGGAGTGTCAATGATGATACCAGAAAGCTGAATTATCACTTTGCTGCAGTCCTCTGTCCAGACTAAGCAAGGAGAGACAGTGCAGAAAAACAACTCTGTTAACAGAAAGCACCTCCAGCAGATCCAGAATCAGAAGGAACAACAACCTGCCATGACAGCAGTACAAGCGCACTGAATTAATTCTTTAAATTCACTAACTTTTCCCTCTTCAATAAAAGTGTATCTAATTACCCAGCTCTGAGTTCCTGTGCACTCGTATTAGTACCAGGCCCAGAGTATTGGATTACAGCAGACTGAATGGTGACTGTTTTCAGCCTAGCTGCTGGTCCTCCAGCAGGGGGGGCAGATCCCGATGAGCTCCGCAGCAGATCAGGAAACACACAGGGATATAGCCTAGATAAAGAGTTTCAGCAACACCGTTTCACTGCAGTGTCCCATTTTATTCACCTTCAACTTCTGATGACGCTCCCAGCAGGAAATGGCAGACATTAGGTGTGAATGCTTGGACTGCAGCTTTTCTTACCGCAGTCTCATGACTAAGGTAAGAGAGGCAAAAACTCAGACAGGCAAATAACATCAACAGTTACAAACCACACTGACTTCATCTGTCAGCCAGTTTGACTAATCCAACCCTACTGTCATACACAAGTGCAGCTGTATTGCATCCAGCTTTATTCTTGCTCCTATTATAAATGCAGGCAGAATTTTTTGTAGATTTTAAACATTTTCTTGTCTCTTTATTTCATATTTTCCAGTAGTGGAAAAGCTGCTAAAAGAAATGGAAGTTTTTCAGCCTGAGCATGTGAAGAATGAGGATTAAAGACATGCCTTTTAATCTGTCTCATTCTTCCTTTCACTTCACTTTAGAGTTTCACAGTCTCTCAGAGAGGACAAGGAGACCTACTTTATGAAGCAGTCACAAGACACCTGCTGCCCAGCTACACACACACACACACACACACACACACACACACACACACACACACACACACCCGCACACACACACACACACACACACGCACACACACACACACACACACACACACACACACACACACATATATCTGAGAATAGAAAAAAGTTTTGGTTTGGGTTTTTAGGATAGGTTACTGCTTTACAATGTGTTACAATGTAGTTAGTCATGGAATGGTTGTAAACACAGAGGTCAAATATAAGACATCTCACCACTATTAGAGTGTGTGTGAGCTTTTCTAAGCGTAATGGCTGCTGTTATTCCACCCGCATCTCGACTGACACAAGGTAACCACGTCATTGGCAAAAGCAAAAACCAACATGACTGTGGCAGGTATGTCAGTTGATCTTACCGTGTGTGTGCATGCTTGTGTTGGTGTCAGAGGTTTTAGTCTCCTGCAAAGTCAAATATTGACCTTTTAAACCCATAACCCATCTACAGCAAGGTATGTTAAACAACAAAAACAACTGGTCCTGGCAGGGAGAATGTTAAGAGCAGCTTGGTTCAAAGTCGGAAATACTGCATGTCTGATAAAGTCCTGATAAGACAAGGGATGAACCTGATCATTACAGCTGAGGACGGAACAGTCAGTTTCATCAACAACCTTACTTTGGTTCTGTGAAGCACAGCCAGTATGACAAAGTCAGCTTTCTATCACCTAAATAATATGTCCATGATTAAAGGACTAATGTCTCAGTAAGACCTAGATAAACTCATCCATGCATTTATCTTTGGTTGCAATGATCACTGCAGCAGTGTCTTCTCAGGTCTGCCTAAAAAATAATTCAGGCAACTGCAGCTGATCCAGAACGCTGCTGCTTTTGCTCTCTCTAAAACCAGGAAGATAGAACATATCACCTAGTTCTAAAGTCCCTACTGTTGGAGAATAGACTTTAAGATACTGTTAGTTTATGAATCTAAAGCTTTATCAAGCTTTCAGAAAACTGCAAAACAGCTGAAACACTGATTTTCATTAAATCGAGATTAAAACCCACCTGTTCAGAGTTGATTTTGAACCATAATAAATGAAAAACTAACCAACATATTGAATGTGTGTTGATGGTTTCGATGATGGCACTTGACAAATTGTACTGTTTGTTTCTGGTTTCTCAATTGGTTTTTATACATTTTTACTTTTCTGTTTTTTTAGGCAGAACACTTTGAACTGCCTTATTTTATCCTGCTAAAATGTGCTATACAAATCAACTAGATTGATTGATTAATTGACGCAGGAGGAAACCAAGTGCTGTGAGTCCTGATGCTTCCCTGCCATCTAACTGGAACACGTAATGATGGGATTCAACACAACTCAATAGCACCTTCTGCAGGACAAAAATAGCCAATACAACAGGAAGAACCACAGAAAAAACTCAAATCTCACGTTTCCTCTGTGTACAGTGGCAATCATAGAAACTATTGTTGTAGATAGACAATGTTCACTCCCCAGTAATAAAATGTCAGAAGCAGACCCTTAAAGTCCTACAAAATTTATGAATGTGTCTCATTGGGTGGCATTTGTTTGGGCAACACTTCCAATAGCATAGGTATTTCATTTTGTTGAAGAATTCAGAAGCCAACCCATTTCTATTTTGTGGAAAAGAGTTTTATCCTGCTGAAAGAGGCTAAGGCAACAGGAAATTTTAAATAAAAAATTACCTGCACTTTTAACAAACCACCAGTAGGAGAAAGTACAGCTCAGTTCTTCAATGTTGATTGTCCAAAAGACAAACCAAAGGTAGTGTTCATATAAATAAGATATTTTTTATGCAATGATTTTGTCTCTAAAGAACATTGACATAATGCATATCAGGTTGTTGCAGGGTGCTTTGCACATTCTGAACATCACTGCTAGCAGACTGTGAGCAGGACTCTCCTGATAAATGGTGAGGAACTGTTCCTACCTTTCCCTGAGCTGAAGAAGCAGTCCATCTCAACACTGGACCGAGAGTGAGAGACACAGAGAGCCGAGCTGGGGACCAGTCCCTCCTGAGGCGGGCTGCGCTCGGTGGTCCGGACAAGACACCAGCCGGGCCGCTCTGTGGGCCGCTCCAACAACTCTACAGTCTGGCCTGCAGTGGACACAAGAGAGAAGGTTGTCTCACTTCAAAGTCACTGGAAATTGATGCCTAGGAGGAAGGTGTGAGCGGGTCTCACCTGTGCTGATGGACAGCTCTGTGCTGCATCCTGCTGTGAAGTCCTGGAGGACCACGGTCAGCTCACACCCACCAGAGAGCTGCAAACAGAGAGAACCACACATCACAACCTGCAGAGCATTCACCTGTTCCACCGACACAGCACTGTCCACATTCCTGCTCTGGAGAGAGATCCAGAGTTTAGAAACTTAACACACAATCAGAAACAGCTTCACAACAACAGAGGATCGCTCTTCTCCAAGCACGAGAAGTTTGTGTTGAGAAGTTGTCTGCATTGTAAACTGAATGTAAAACTGTTTAGGAAGAGATTCTGCAACAACTTAAGACATAAAAGATATAATGTAGATTCTTTGATAGAGGTAGCCATTTTTTATTCAATAGAACAAGAAGAAATTAAAAGGTTATCATGGTGGAGTGTTGTTGATTGGCACGTCAGCAGTATTGTTCAAGTATACTTAATTTTTTTATTAACCCCTTAACTGTCTCCTCCAAAATGCCTACATCTTATGCAATGGGTCTGGCTTCCTCATGACAGTTAAGGAGCTGTTGTTGTGTAAACTCCCCTAAAGCTCAAATTTTAATGTTTCACTGAAATAGATTTTAAATGATTGTCTTGGTAAGCAGTTTGTAGTGACTTGAGCAGAAGTAAAATTAAACACAGTTGCAATCTTAATACATGTCATACCAAACAACCTGACCAAAACAATTAGGCCCAAATATAATAAGGCTTTAGGCCCATCAATTTGTAAAAAGGTTTTCACGTCTAATGAGTCTAATTGTGGAACCACTCTTCAACAGAACAGCACACAGCCAAGGACTAGCATGTGCTCACTGTGACCTCTGTGACCCATGTTAATGTTTACCCCTGAGAACAGGAGAAGGAAGCTGAAGCACTCAAAGTCCTCATAATGCATTACTGTGTCAGCTTCATGGCATTGACGTATGCTGGTCTTTAGCCACGTTAACCTGGAAAACAACACACACACACAGATGCCAGCCCTTAGCATTTACACACCAGTTACATTAACACGGAGTGATCAGGCGGTCGGCCTGGATACATGAAATCCAACAAATCCCACCATTTACTCATCAGTCTGTGTAGACAAAGCAAAACTGTTTTATCACCTATCGATAAGACTTGGACTGTTGTAAAAAAAACACACACACACAATTTGACTACCTGATAATACTTTAAATATTAAATATATGGTTTCTGACAGTGAATCAAATTAATTAGAGATGTGTCATGTAACAACCAGTGAGGACTGCAGAGCTGCTTAAATCTGACTACAGGAGAACTGATTGAGATGGGAGATGTTCCAGAACAACAACATCAAATCTCTCCAAATTCTTCCCTTTATGTTTCAGCAAACATTCACCAGCATCTTTCAGACAAACAGGATGAATAAACGGAACAAACTGCTAGAAGGTGTAAGTAGTGGCAAGGTTTAATTGAGGCCAAATCGTCCTCCTCTATTTGCTCCATTTTCTCTGTTTTGGAAAATGTTAGGTGGTGTGTGAGTGTATGCGTGTACACTATAGTGTGACCTGGGCTTAAGATCTCCTAGCAACAAAGACTGTTGTTTCTATAAAGGTGCAGGTGAAATTCTACCTGACAGATGGCCCCACACACACACATACACACAGACAGTTGTTTTCAGTCCTTCTGGCTGATTAGAGCTCAGTTCTGTTCAGCTCTGAGTCGAACCATCCAGCCCATGTGCTGCGGCTCACAAAAATGTTCCTGCACATTTTCATATCAAATTTCAAAATGTTTTTTGGATCCAATTTTCTGTTCCGTCTCTGTTCACTTGAAGCTTATAAATAAAGAAGAAATACAAAAGTTCAATTTGAACATAGTAAAGATTTTACTGCAGTGATTTGGCCTTAAACACCACCAACTCCATGACATGAAATAATGGACAAAGGTTGACATCTATACAGATGGACAAATGAATGAATAAGCAGTTGAAGGGTTGGCTGGATGAACTGATAGATGATAGTTTTTTTTTATAAGACTTCCAGAGTTCTCAGGTAGGTATGTACTGTAGATGGATAGGGTTAGAGTAGGTCATGGATTGGTGGATAGATGGATTTTTGTTTCTACACATTTTCTGACCACTTCAGAATTCATTTCAAAAATACTTTATTTACCACAAAGGAAAATTAAGCATCTTAACTCATATCACCCAAGTATCTTCAAGAAGTTGATGTGGATGGTGAAGGATGGATGTCAGTCTTGCAACAAATCAAAAGCCGGGTCCAACCAAAGCTCTGCTAATCCACCTCGTTTACTTTTACTGCTCCCCTTTAAAGCTTTGTCTGGCTGTTTGGTTAGAAAGTCGGGCAGAGAGATGGAGTCGTGGATATGATCTTCACCCGTCCTGCTCTGTATCCATGAAGCCTCCTTATCAGATCCTCTGGGATTTGGGTCAAAGTTCACATATTTGAGCTTGAGATGATAATCAGCTGCACTTGCAAAAATAATAGCAAGTGCCATAGTTATCATAAATGCCTGCAAGTTAAAAAAAAAAGACCAAACACCCTTCCAGCTGCACAGCATCCAGAACCAGAGCCTCAGAACCCAACATCAATGGCTCAACCAAAGACATTATGAACAAAAGTAAAAAACGAACCAATCAGAACTAACATAGCAGAGTTTATGAAACTAAAAATGTTGATCTTGGAATTTTTTGGGAGATGGCCTTCAGAGCCGGTTTTATCATGTAATCAACTCTGAAAACCAGAAGTGTCAGATGTTCTTTTCACATTTAACAATCAAACCAGCACCACAACTTTGTTGCTTTTAGATCACCTGTGAGGTCTGAGGACATTGCAGCTGCATTCAGTTCAAGTTTATTTCATCAAGGACATCATGTTAAATAATGTTACATATGAGAACCAGAGCAACTGTTTTCTGTCTCACACACACACCCAACATGACTGTCCCCTGTTGGACAGATAGGCTAGTACACCCCCACCCACACACACACAACTACGTTGAATTTATGTGACAAAAAAAGTAAAATGTAATCTGCGCTATTTGAAATTAAGAGACATTTTTGTTCGAGCTGCATCTTTAAAATGATGTTCAAAACAGCAGGCATACAAAATAAAATTCACATTAAAAAAAATACAAAAATAATTTATGCATTTAAAAGAAATTATGTGAAATAATAATAACAAAAACGATTATTAGAGGAAGCTAATTCTCTATGTTAGTATACGTCAGTATTCACATATTTGCTTTTGTTGTAGCCATTGTTTCACCTGGAAATCAAAATATATTTATATGTATAAATATTTACCTTACAGTTGAAGGTAAACTGTTTCAGAAGTGAGGACCTCTGAATGAGAAGGAACATTGACCAAATGATGTTTTGTATTTTTCAGGTTTACTGTCTCCATTAACTACAATTCTAATTACACTACTGGCTTTTACAATCATTCTACTCACCAGCTCTGAGACAAGACTGTCTATACATATAAAAAACTATTTTAAAAAAGAAAAAATTAGAAAATTGTCAAGGGCTAAAAGATTGCATTTCTTCAGTATTTTGCAATGGTGCCACTTCATTGGGTTTTGGTCTAAGACTACGGTAAGTGCCTTTTAAAGCAGATTGAAGATGTCTTGCTGCTTCAGGACTGTGACTGACTTCCACCTCCACCATGTTTTCAGACTGTTCAGACCGGCCTGCTTTGTTTGAGAGTGGGGATTACACTCTGCCGTCTTGTCATATGACCCTCCTCTGCGCACTCCAAACGTGTGTGCACATGAAAGCTTGTGATGGTCACATGCTTCAGTAGAAGACAGCACAGTGATAACCTGTATAACATCAGTGTCATTTACTGATGACATTTATTTTTAATAGCTATTCTGGTGTGGTGAACGGGCCTTAAAAAAAAAAAAAAAAAAAACTTCATATGATGTAAACAGACCTAATAAAATTTTGTGAATTTTTGAAAACATATTACCCAAAATCTGGATGTTTTAATTTACTTTTGTCTGAAGAAATGATGGACAGAAACACTTGTAGTATTCAACATGATAAATATGTATTTTCTTGACAAAGAATTTATTACAATATCTTAAGACTTAGCTTCTGTTTTCATTATGATGTTTTAAAAATTTCTTTAACATAAAATAAAGGTTTTTTGTTGTAAAGATTGCCTAATGTCCTATTAATCTCAAACAATTTTCGGTTGTAACCCATTTAGTATGCATTGAAATGAGGTCAGTAACTCTGGTAAGATACGTGAGATGAAAACTAAAAACTTATTATATTTACTCTTTCACCTCACCGCTACGCTTACCCAATCGATGTGCTAGTAGATAACTTCCATTCTAAAATTTTAGATATCATTGATTCCATTGAAGTGAAGGTCGTTTCTGACAGGAACAAGTCTCCATGGAGATGTGTGCAAGCAGATCTGCAAGAAAAATTTGTCGTAGTGCCGTACATGAATGGTGTAAAACTCAACATCACGTTTATTATGAAATCTATAAAGAAATCTATATATCACTCAACACTGACACATGCAAGCGAAACATTCTTTGCAGAAATCAAAGAAAAACAATAATGCCACAGCTGACTCATGTGACTGAACGACCCGAACTCCACTCTAACACAGCCTGCAATTAATTTGACAACTTTTCTGCTGAGAATATATTTTTTAATTAGATTAAACTGCACATCTAGACTACGGTAAATCCAATATCAATGCTAGGCACAAACATAACAACAACAACAACAAAAAAGATTAAATTTTAAGTACTCAACTATAAAAGCTTAGAAGAAAATATAAATCAATTAAGCTCCTCTTATTGCTGTCTTGATATCATACCTGCAACACTCCAGGAAGTTCAGCCTGTCATTGCATCAGCTCTGATTCAAATAGTAAACTCATTCTTCTCATTAGGTGTTTTTCCCCAGGCCTTAAAAACACCAGTTATCAAACCACTGATAAAAAGAACAATCTGGACAAATCACTGCTGCAGAATTACAGGCCAATCTCCAAACTCCTCCATCGCATCTAAAATATGATCATTACTCAAGATTTTGCAAAGACATGTGGAACTGTGTCCTATCTTAGTGCCATTTATTGAGCCAATAATCCTATGTTGTGGTGCAGCCACTAAAGCTTTAAAGAATGTTGTAATTTTTAACCTTTCGTTCATTCATCAGTTGGTGAGGCAACTGAATCTAGGAATTAGTGGAGAGTGGTCTTCAATTTACTGACGTCTCCATCTTCCACATCTATCAACACTACACATGGTTTTATATGTCAGACATGGATCTTGTGATTATTTTCATGTCCAAATCTACATCAGTTTTAGATAACAGTCTCACACTCATTTCTACTCTACACCTCCTTTGGTTCAAGAATGTTTAGTTTGTTTTTATTTAACTCCCAAGTTCATGCAGGCCGTTACGTTCTTGAGACAGAGATTCCTACTTACTGGAAGATACTCCTCAGTGTTTCCCCCAGATAATTAGCTGAGCTTTTTTGCATCAAAAAATGTTAAAAGATTATTAGGCAATTATGGTGTATGTTCTATACTATATGTTAGAATCAACTATATTCTAACATTTTTTAAAAAGGTAAGCACAAAAAGATTAAAAATAAATGTTTTGCACTTCAGTCAAATCAATGGATCTTCAAACTGAATGTGTAATGCTGGTCACATTCAAAGATGACCTAAAGTATGTGCCAACTAAGCAGTTGCTTAGGGAATCCCAGACATTCACAGGATCCTCATGAACCTTTTGACTCAGACGGTAGAACTGGAACTTTAACATTTGTTTATTGAAAATGACAATACCATTTGATTTAATCCCACCATCTGGGAGATTAAATCAGACGGTGGGACTCACACCCTTGGCCTTGAGCCTATTTCAATGCCTCAAGTATAAACTTATGGCTTGGGAAACCCTGCTCCCAGTTTGGGTTCAGAGTTTAATAGAAGCATTCCAGAAAGACCAACTTACCAAATTTAGTTACCCTGATCCTGAATGACACAAAGAATTAGACTTGGGCCAGAATTTGATTAAGTATGTATGCATTTAGACACAAGATGAGCTGGATCCTAATTGACATTAGCGCAGCTAATTGAATAGGTTTCTACTAAATCAAATCAGTATTATTGGCTTATATTACAGTGAAGATATGAAAAACAAGGTTCACCAAAGATGAAAACAAAGAGCTTTAGTGAATGTTAATAAAAAACATCTACCAGCTGTCATATGACCTCTCTAACCCCCACAAACACACACACATGCTCGCACTGTTTGAAGTTTCTGAGAATAATTCAGTGCTCCAGCAGCTTCAGGTTTCTAGTCAATGTGAGGAATAAGAACCAACACCCAGCAGGACTGACTGTACTTACCGATATGGTGGGATTTTTACATTCTCTGGAGGCATCATTCGTATACCGACTTCAGATAACCAAAATCACAAAGCATGAAGAGTGACAGTCTACTAAAGCAACTAAAGCTCCAAGTTGATTCATTTAAGATGCAATACCATGTCAATGATGCTAAGAACAGCCGTCTAGGTAAGTCATACAAAGATGTTGAATGTAAAACATGCCTACATTTGGATGTTCACCATACATTTTAAAACTGGACAGAAAGGCATGGAACAATCCCCCCAGGTACTGAAGTGAAAATATACTGTACATCCAATCACCAGGTTCTGTTTGGACATTTCAGTGGTGAACTGAGTTAAGCTGCTTGTCTACAGCTCCATATTGGACCTGTTGGGGTGAAGTCAGTACAGAACCAAGAACAAACAGTGCCAACATGCCAGCAGCTTTACTTTTCCCTCCATGTGTTTGCAGTCACATGTACACCAGCATGGTGGAAATAAACATTCAGAGATGCCGTGATTAGTGTCTATAACTCTGAATTTTAAAGCCTGTTTCAGCTCTTATCAACCTGCAGAGACGAGCCCCTCTCTAAACCGCCTCTGATCTGCCACATATCACAGATTAGATAATACTGCACATCAGTTTTAAAGCGGCATCATAAAACCAAAGGGTGTGTGGAGTGGAACTATGCAGCGTTGATAAAGTGTTTCACATTGAGGGTCGGACTCTCTAAAGGGTTTGGAACGGAAGTCGACTGAGCTTTCTCTTATTTCAGCATGATGATCCACAGTTCTCATGTGTTTTTATTATAAATCTGACAGTCAGCTGATCACACAGACCATTTGTAATATAAATCTTAATAGAAAACGCTTCACATTGATGTGGTTATGCACATCAACATGATGAGTGTGTTTCTGTGCAAAGTTCTGGGTATTAAATGCATTGGTTTCATGCCCTGCAATGGACAAACTTCAATCCAGTTAATGAGGTGATTTATTATTGCTAGAAGAATTCATTTATTCTCACATCTTGTTTGACAGAAAGCAACAAGTAGCATCAATACAGGGGTGGAGCCTGGGTAGAAGCATGTCATAAACAATAAAAAGACCAAGGTAAAGAAGGTGATGGCTTATAAGATGGGGGTGAGAGACCGGGTACATGTTCCAACATCGAATGAATGTACAGCTTTCACAGCTTTCACAGCTCAGGAAAATTAATCTATTCAAAACTATTTCCAGGTTTCTGTACTGTGTGAAAATTAGAATAAAAAAAAAAACATAAAACAAACATCCATGAAGAAAAACGTTTCCACACTTTCCTGTATGAGTCAAAGGGCTGATTTTTTTTTAAAGCAAACAAAATGTGAAAATATGAAAACCGATACAACAATATCTGTGACTTGATTTTAAAACTCATGTTTCAGACACTAGGTGTTGAGGTCAAACAACACTAGCACGCTAGCAGTGTGAATGAAACAGCAGCTTGATGGATTATATACAGGTCTTAGATAAGTATTCATAACCTTTGAACCTTTTCACATTACAAGCTCAAGCTTCACTGCATTCATTAGGGTTTCATAGGTTAGACCCATACAAAGTACTGGATAGTTGTGAAGTGGGAGGAAAATAATTGTTTTCAAGTTGGTTTTTTTAACTGAAAAAAAAAATAAAACATTAAAATGAGGTGTGGATTTGTGGTGAGTCACCCAGAGTCAATTCTTCGGGGTCTCTTCCTTCTCCCACATGTCTGCTTTGTGGCCTACACTGCAAAAAGGACTTCTTGAAGCTTTTCTTTAACAGTGACTTTCTTCCTGCAACTCCTAGCTGTCCTGCTGACAGATCCTTCCATCTGAGCCAATCATTTCTGATGGATGTCCATGTTTCAATTGTTTCCCATTTCAAGAGGATGGACTGAATATATTAGATGACTTTTGAAGTTAAAAAAACAGCCAATTGTTTTACACTTTGGTTCATACAGAGATTCTGAACCTTTGACTAATTTTGAACCTTTGAGTAATTGTTAACTTAAGGCATGAACTCTGGTAAAGTTTGAAACTATTGGATGTTTGGTAATGACGTACGACAGGCTCCATGAAGCTTACTAGACATTGTGTGCACTGTAAACAGCACCTTTGGGAGTAGGGCTATGACTTATTTGCCAATGACAAAAGGTCTTATACATTGTACTTGCTCCAATTTTAAATTACTCAATATTGTGGCCAACACAGACTGAACGGCTTCCTTCACTACCTCCACTGCTATTACTGAAACAACTTGCTGACAACAATTCAAAAACAGAGCAGAAAATTAATGTCATCGTTCAAAACGTATTCTTCTGTTCACTGATTAGCCCAGCTGAAAGAAAAATAGAAATCCCAAATGGAGCAATGAAGGGAGATGAAAAGTAGAATTGTCAAGGAAGGCAATGGCCAGACTAAAGGTAACTGGTTGCACTAGACTTTCTGTAAGTGTATCAGATTAAAGGGCATTTACCATAGTACATGTCACACTTTGAGTTTATTTATTTATTTAAACGATTGAAAGTTGTGTATTTTCTTCCTTTCAGTACAGTTATAAGCCACTTTGTGTTGGCATATCACTTCAACTACAATCAAAACACAATGAAGTTTGTAGGTTGAGGGGTATAAAAAGCTGTTCAAGGCACTGGAGATGCTCCATCTTCTTACATACTGACTGTATACATTTTGCACATTTCAAATTATCCTAATAAAACTAGCATTAGGGTTCTTAGAAAAAGGCATTTACTGAAGTTAGTGAAAAAGGAACAACGTTTGTACTTGAATCTGTTCTGTAGCATCCACCAGGTTTAGATTCAGACATCTCAATGCTCACATTTCATTTATCTTGTCTGAGTTCAACTAATGACCTATTTCCTGTCTGCCTGCCCGCCCGCCTGCTGCCTACACACACACACACCCACACAATTTAAGTATTAATCTACTCTGCTATAGCAAAGCTGGACTTAAGCAAATGGAAAACTCAATATTATAGACATGGAAGGACCTCAAAAAGAAACCTAAAATGTCTTTTACTATAAAAACGTAAAACTAAAATAATGATATGCAGTCATTTCAACGTCGTTTACAATCTCGACTGTGGCAGAATAATAGAAAAGTGAAAACCGCAAGTCATCTTCAGAAAAAGTCAAAGACTGTGTGGAATGCTCTCTGTGCAAAGAGGACTAGAGACACATTCAGGAGAGGAAAAACTGTCAAGGCGTACATCAGTGGATCAGCCTGGTCAAACAACTGGTGTAAGAAAGAGGAACTTAAAGTTCTTTCCTACAAGACAAAAAGCATTAAAAACTGTTTCTACCTGTAGGAGACCAGTCCTGCTGGAAACAGAAAATCAGAATGCACAGCTGTATCATTTAAACACAGTTTAGTTTCTATACAGCTTCTCCCAGAAGAACAGTTTGACATTAAAACAGAAAAAACAGCAGCAGCTCGTTTGTTTAGTTTGAGTTCAGTCCAGCAGTTTGTACTCACTCTGCTGCTCTCCTTGAACAACTTAAAGCTCATCCACTTTGGCATGTTGGCCTCTTCTCTTCCGCCTCTCTGTCGCTCTGACAGCTCTCTTCGTTCTGTCTCTGCCACACACACACACACACGCGCAAACACGCCCTCATGCACCCTCTGCCTCAGCCTGAACAAACAGCCGTTGCTTTGTGTTTGATGGCACTATTCTACTCGCTGTGTGTACATGTGCGTCAATGTGTTCACATTTCTCCCACTCCATAGAAGCGACTGAGGCACTAAAACGCCTTCTACTGACAGCAAAATAAGTGTATGTGTGTGTGGAAATGGGAAGGGCAAAAAAGTCATACGAGTAGCAGATGGTTACAGTACAGCTTCACTTTGAGCTCAATGAATCTGATTCATGAGGACATGCATGTCAACAATTGCTGCCTGTGTAGCAGAATCTAATCGGCACGCTGCAGCACCAAGAAAGGCCATTTTCTTTTCCAAACAGCTCACTGGAACATCAAATTATAGAACAGTTCTCGCTTATGTACAGGAGAAATTCTTACAGAAAATAGCTTTTGTTGCATTCATCCTGCACGAAGTCTTTCTACTTTAAGAAGCAAAAAAAAATAATTAAAACAAGTCAGTCCATGAGGGCTGATTGACTCTCATGGGTTTGTGAAGGTGCAAGATGCATTTCTGTTCAGGAGCTGAACAGCAGCTTTGGGGGTCAGCTATGTCACGATGCATCGATATTAACGACCTTCATTGATTTTAACATCTGCAGAGTTTGAGGTGTTCTGGGTTCTGTTCTGACCTCATGGGTGAGTTGGTGATGTGATTTAAGTAACTTTGGAAGGAGTCCACTCCTGAGACAATCCATCACTGTTCTACGTCTTCTACATTTGCAGATAATGATTCTCACTAGTGCTCACTGAGGTCTAAAGACCTTAGAAAGTCCTTTCAATTAGAGATGCACTAATAAATCGGCTCCAATATCCTTCATGTTGGGAGAACGTGATCGGCAGAAGCTTGAAGCTGATGTTATCCACTGATCTTATTTACCTCAGCAAAGACCTGAAAACCAGCCACTGTCCTCTGTCATTCTTTCAACTATATGTTTATGATCTTGCATCATTCATTACTTTATGATGTATGTAAGTATTTGCATAATCCAATCTTTAGACTTCATTGTATTTGAAAAAAGTGCATCAAGCACACAAATAATCAGTATTGATTGATTCTGGGTGAAAACAATGACATCATTCCCTATTTTCAAACTTATTTTTCAGGAATGTTGAAGTTTTTCCAAACTTCAACACTCCAAACTTAAATTCGTTCCAGATTTCCCGTTACATAGTGATACACTGTGCCGTTCATGAGTGATGTCTTGAATGTCCCATCCACTTACACAAGGTATACAAGTGGTATTGGGTTCTAATTTATTTTTTTTTTAGGCTTTTTCGTTATGGTACATTTAAAATAAAGCGTTACATAAATACATATTTTTTTTCTGTACTACGGTGGTCCAGACACTGGTGGGCTCCTGTTCCACACAGTGGCTAAGATTTATAGAGCGTGGCTCATAAAAAAGGCAGGAGCTAAATAAGCATCCAGAGTGCAGTACTGGTGGCAGAGGAGCCATGTAGACTGCCAAGCTTACAGCCACTGGAACGATGCTTTAAATAACGCAGACCACAGGCTGAGCCACAGCCGCCTCATTACACTGGAACACGTCACAGGAAAGAGAATCCAGTCATACGGAGGAGGAGAAGGCTGCGGTAGAACATCAGCAAAGAATCACAGAGCTGAAGTACAGCAAAGTCCAACTCAGTGGTTGGTGTGAGTCCTTCATGGTTACAGCTTCATCATGTTTACACTGAACAACTTGTTAATGTGAATTGACTAAAGCTTCAGCTAAAATCAGCAGATAGAGTAAGGAAGGAAAAAAAGAACTTTAGGTCACAAACTCTCATAACACAGTTATTTTTAATGACATTTACAAGAGCTGAACAATTCCACGTCTATCTTTAGGATCGACCCAAACATTACCACGCAGAAATCAGATTCATGAATAAATAAACTGCCTTCCTTTTTGTCTACCTGGAGAAGAGCAGCAATGGAGTCAATATACAGGGTACAACACCCAGAATTACAGCTACATAAGAATGTAAGGGGGCATATGGGTAAAAAAAAAGCTATAAAAAATTATTGCAAAGTAATAATTTTAGTTTTTATGTTTTTTACCTCACCCTTTATTTTTTTGCTGATTTACTATGCATCAACATCTGCTTATGTTCTAAAACAGAGAGAGCAAAATCTGAAGTTTGTCCTCCACATTTGAAAACTGTGATATTTTGACTCCAATCAATTTCATCCATTCCATTTTTATAGAAAGACTTTTGTAAAGTTTAACAAATGTAGCAGCATTTTCATGGGATGCCGAGAGAACTGTGTTGTTTTTCTGTACTTATTTTTGTGAATGATGATAATTTTTAACAAGTAAAGAACCATTACTGTATTTTAGGTTAACCTGAAGGTCAGCAGTGGCTGGAGTCTGAAATGTGTTCATTTCAGCAGAGATTTTCATAATGATTATGACAGATGTGTCAACAATTCCAAGACTAATCTTTTGTTTGCACTATACATGGCTGCACTGCCGTCTGGCTGGACCTTGTCGGCTTCTTAAGGGTCAACACAGAACTAGCAAGTCAAAGGAACAGAGAACCTCTTCAGCTTGGGCACCACATTCCCACATTTATATATAAATATATCAACATTTTGTTAATATATAGAAAAAATACAACTAATATTACTATTTTAATATTACATAAATTTCTAAGCTGTATAGAATTTTGAGAGAATTTTTTTGTGCTTTTTATTATTTCACCCAGGAACATATGAGCTTCCAACAGACGTATTTGCACTTGTAGAAGCCTAAATTCAGTTTTGTTTATTCAGACCTTTAGGATAAATTATGTTTATATCTCTTATAATAATTTGTTTATTTGGATAAAAATGATTACTAGTTAAATCTCCAATGCATACGAATTTCTTATATTGGACTATACTAAAGCCTTTTTAAAATTTTCATATCTAATTGTGACATTAGGAGTTTTGGAATCAATCAGGTTAATTTCAGAAGTATTTACAGGGAATCCAACAACTACTGGATATCAAACCAACAAATGTATACCTGCCTAATTTCTGAAGGAAATGACACAGTTCTCCTTGTATTGTTTTTACAAGTGGCAATAAAAACAGTAACGAACTAAACAGCTGCTCTTTATTAAGCGACATCTCAGGCAGTCACCCAAACACAATGCACCCAACACTCACACTGTTGTGGTTTATGAGTGGAGAGGACACTGTAAACTATTTCAATCAGCTTTAAAATGTAATTCAGAGTAGTGCTTAAATGGTTAAGATTGTTTTTGTGAAGTTTTGAAGGAAATTGTACCTCAGTTCACTGTTGGGATGACACCAAGGCCGAAACAGCATGGAAGAACAGAGAAATTAGTTATTCTACTTGAGGTAGCAAGATCAAACTTCTCTTTCTGGCCAGGGCATTTCTCATTTAAAGCTGCAGTATGTAACTCTTATAAAAAATAAAAAATAAAAACACCGTCATGACATTGTAACAGTGTAATGTGAGATAGATAATTTGTGAAAAAAAAAATACCTACCACCTCCCTGTGGTGCAACTGCCATCTGCAGAAATTCCCCACTCCAGGTTAGAGACAGAGCAAAAAGGAGAGTCTTAGTGCAGTTAATTACACTCATGTATGTGCTGCTCAAATCCGTCTCAAATCCGTCCCCTTGCTCTCAGTTGCTCTACAGCTGCTTCCTGACAGCAGAGGTTACAGTAGATGCTCAGGCCAGGTGCCATGGCCATGGATGATGGCAGATAAACAGTTTTCCTTGAATGTTGGTTTGTTAGTATAGCTGCACCACACGGACTATCTTAAGCTTGTATAAAATAGTCTGTGTGAGGGAGGGTGTGAGCAGCACATACACAAGAATGATTGACAAATAAATTTAAAAAAATTACTGCAGCTTTAACAAGAGTTCTTGAAGTTTTCCCATTTCCTTCCCATTGCAGCTATATTGATTTTTAAACACTATGCAAGAAAAATGTTCTGCCCAAAAGTGTGTCTAAAACAAGTTGCAGGAAGTACCAAACTGGGGCTGCAAGAGCAGAATGGTGTCTTTTTGCTCTTCTAGCTCTGGGGGAAAATTAATTCCTCTGTTCTAGTGGAGAACATACCAGCCTTTAGTTGTCCTGCCATACATAGCACAACCCTCGGCCACAGTTTTAGTAACCTAAAACATCCGACAAGCTGTTAATAATGAATCTGACTATTAAAGACTACATACATGCAGCAAAATTGTAGCTTACTTAATGTTAGGTGCTAGTGCAACTTGCTGGAGGCAAAAGACAACTCATGTTTATGTGTTCTGCAGAGTGAGAACAAAAACATCGTCATAAACTTCTGTTGCTAAGCAAAGAAGTCCAGCATACAGCTTAAGTTAAAATTTTGCTCTTTACTAGTTGAAATATCACATCTGTACTTTCACTGTTCTGCTTGTGTCAGCAGTGGATTGTCTGAGATGGACTCACATTTAAACAGCATGTTCAGCGAGTACACCAACAGGGATTTAATGTCGACTTACTACAGTCCAGACCAACAGGCCAAACAAGTGAATCTACCATGATTTCTCTGCCCAGTGTCTGTCCTGCTGAACAGACACGTTCAGTACTACAGACATGTGGTGTGATTCATTTTATGAATCACACCACATCACTGCTCTAGTGACATGATTTTGCTTTACTGCTCTTAATCAAATCAGCCATCCTATCAAAGGTATCAGTTTAAGTGGCGCATAAATTAAAATGTGCTGATTGTTCAGAAAATTTTGTAGACAGTACAGTTAAAGACCTATCAGCTTAATTTCACTGTGCATTTTAATATTATGCTTGTTTTTATGTTAATCTTTGTAAGAAAGGCACCTACAAATAAAATGTATTATTATTATAATCTTAAGCTAAAAGGATAAGTGAAGGAGATGAGAAAAAATAAAAAGAGAAAAACATATACAAGACATTCATCATCCAAAACCACCAGAAACAGTAGCTTCACCCTAAACACACACACACCCTGGAAAGGCAGACAGTGGAACATGTGACTGGGCCGATGCTGGGCTGTTTTTATAGGAGGAGGAGAGATGAGAAGTGAAACCAGAGAACATAAAGCACAAGGAATGTTTCTGAAAGCAGAACCTCAATGTTTATGTGCAGGCAGCCTGAGAGAGGCGACAAAAACATAAACTGGGAAAGAGGGAGATGTAGATTGGGTGAAAGTCCAGAACAGTAGCGATGGTCTGGACTCACAGAGAACTGATCCATATGGGAATTAAGGAAAACAGACAAGAACAACAGAAATCAAACAAAGTATCCAGCCTCAAAGACATCAAGGGCCTGTACAACGCTTTGTCAAGTCCAAAGGACTTTGGTGTCCTTTGGACAAAGTGTGTGAATTACTTTCAGCCATTCACACACAGATCTGCATGCTGATGTAGGCAAGCTACTGGAGGCAAGCAACTGGATAGTAGTCACAGCTGGCCTGGGGCAGTCTGACAGAGGAGAGGCTGCCATGCAGCGGCACCACCTGTTGGGTCTCTGACCCTCACCAGCCATTCAAATACAAATAATGCTACTCGTTCTTTTTGAGGTCCCAAACTAAAATAGCAAGAGGTTTACTACCTCCATCACCCAAACATTTTTTATCAGTCAAAACATATTTTCATATACTTTTTATTTTACATTTAATTAACAAGATATTTGTCTTTTTTAGCTACTTATGAGTTATTCAGATGCCTATTAAATCATATTATGCTAAACAGAAGAGTGCAATCACATTAAAGTACTAACACTACATAAGAGGCAGACTGGCCTTAGACTCAAATTAACAAAATATTTTTCATCCGACAGTTTTTTTTTTGTTTTGTTTTGTTTTAAATGGAGATGGAAAAAAATCTGAAGGAATTTCAACAGATTACACAAATCTGACCACATGGTGCAGATGTATAGATTGTACACTCAGAGAACTTCACGGAGGTAACTAAAATCAATTAATTAAAAAAAAAAAATACCAACGATATCATCTCTGACCTGGACTCTATTCATCCAAGTTGGACAGAAAGGCTTTTAATTGACTATTGCAAGGTGTTGTTTCAAGTAAAGCCACTAGTTGTAGCATACGCTAAAGTACTTAGCATAAAATTAATTACTGATTCATTTTAATTTAAAATGACCTTTACAATGCAAATTAACTTTAGTTTTGATATATATTTAATCAGATTCACAGTTTAAATCACACATTATTTGAAACAAATACTTATGTACATCATAAGTACTTAGGCCAAAATACCTTTGGTCTTTATCAAGGCTGATACTAATAATATACATATTAGAAGCTCTGTTAGAATTTATCTTCTGTCCTTTGATTGTTGTTAAGTTGTCTTTGTGCTGATAGTTAAACAGGAAATTGTCCCTTCAAAACAAAAGCATCACAACTCAATGAGAAAGTTAACCACAGGTTAAACTAACATAGGTCTTAGGTCATAGGTCAAAATTAAAGAAGCAGTTCAAAAACTTTACATCTTTACCTGAAAATATTATTCAAATTCGACATTAGAAAATCCCAATGATAGGGTCATTGAGAGCATATGCATAAAACATAGTAGGAGCTTTAAATGTTCCCATTCCACCAATTCCAAACAGTAAGTCAGCATCATGCATGTAGTGCTAGTGAACAGAGGTCACAACTGTATCACCACAACCCATCTACAAACAGAGCTTTGACTGCGGTGGCAAAAATCAAACAGGAACTCTGTAAACAAAGTTCAGAACAAAATTGGTTTTCAGGAAAACATCGGAGGTGGATCCAAGAATAGGAAGATGGAATTTTCCAAATCCACAGAACAATAAAGCAAAGTAAAGTAACAACACACCCACACAAAGTGGAAGAGAAATTCCTTATTCTACTGGGAAGAGGGGTAGACAAGTTCCATTATTATGAACTCGTCTACCGAATAAAAACACCAACAATGAGGAAAGTTGTCTCATGCTACAAATTAGACCTAAATACCATTTAGTAGAAATGGGCAGAAGGAACAGTTGTAAACTGAGACACAGAGAGTAAAAACACAAGCTGCACTGCTGGGACCATTCTTTGTGTGTGTGTGTATGCCAGCTTGGAGACTGCTGACATTTTAGGAAAGACAGTGTGTAGGCGTGGGGTTGCACTGTGAAAAGGCCACATTATAGCAGTACTCCACAGTGACTGTGTGTGTGTGTGTGTGTGTGTGTGTGTGTGTGTGTGTGTGTGTGTGTGTGTGTGTGTGTGTGTGTGTGTGGTAGTAATAGTAAGAAGAGGTCAGGGCCCTGTTTCAAATCCTGAAAAAGTTCTGGGGTTTATGGATGTTGACACCTTGTTAAATAGCTCAAGACTAATTACAAATTATTCAGATTTTTTAAAATACCTTCAAAAATTATATATAGCTTTACTACAAAACAAGTTTTACATTTTATTCCAAAACAATTTTAAAGGATTAAATTAGTTACATTAAAGTTGAGCACACACTGTGTAAATGCAGCAATATGCACCTCTTACTTGGAAGTGGGCGGCTGGTTGGCACGCAGCGTCAGCGGCACACACACCGGAACACAACCTGAATAGAGTCTTCATCGCTCTTCATATTCACATTACTCACTACTTTTGAAACATGCGGCTCCCAGAACCCAGCCACTGTGCTGCCATGCACAGACAGTCCTGTTAGCACAGACACACACTCTGCCCCTGCTGCAGCTCATGGTAGCTGCTCAGGAGACCCTGTAGTGCAGGCCCAGCTGTGGGTCAACAGCTCGTTACAGAGCCAGCCTTCGTCAGGCGACTCCTTACGCACATGCTCAGATTGGGCTTCCTACCTTGTCACTGTCTATGGTGTTCTGGGATGTCCTGGAGGCGATGGAGATGGTATCTGGTTGGCTGCTGCCGTCTCCCTGACTGTCTCCATCTTCCCCTCCTTCCCTGAATGAGGCCAAACATACAGAAGTGTTAGGATTAAAGGTCTGTGGCTTCAGAAGGTCACATTACAGAGGATCTGTTCACTATGTATTAGACTTAACCTATTATTTGCTATTATCACAACAATAATCCAATTCTCATACTCAGATTATCATTACTGAGATTATCAGAATGGAAAACAGGAGGAACATCTTTCAGTTCTGCAGATGTTAGTCTTTGGATACATGCATAAATCATATGACCCTGTAAGGTGTGAATTGAGGCTATAATGTGTCAATATTTATTAACAAAAATTATTAATATTGTTAACTATTAACAATATTAATAGTTAACAATATAGACTCTAGAATGCTTTGGTTCATGGTTGGCTGCAGGGCACCCAGGTCATCAGCCCTTACCCACTATGCCTTAAGTGTCTGACAGTAGCTGAATTTTCATTACAAATGTGCCCAAAACTTTGTCAATATTACGCCAATATTGAAAAAACACAATTTCATAATTATGGTGTTTCCATCACACAAGTCTGTTCACATGATAAGAGATTAAAAACCGTGCCACACCATCATCCTCCAACTGCTTTCATGTCATCTTTGTCTTTCCTACCATTAGTAAGATCCTGTTGTTGATCACATGACTCATGTGATGCAAAAAAGTGTTTCCATTGCAGTTTTGGAAAATATGGAAACTTTGATACGTCTGAACAAACAAAAACATTTTATCAAAGCGAGAGCTTTTCCCAAATTGGTATGCTTCCATCAAGAACATTTATTTTCGTACTTTCAGTTTGCACAATTTTATGGTGAATGGAAACGCAGTTTGTGATGACCATCGCTGCATTAAGTAGAAAAAATAAAGTCCATTTTAAAGTTGATTTTCCAAACTATGATTCTGCTTTTTTATAATGCAATAATAATGATTTTCATTGTTGTTTTTTAAATATTTTTATAACATGGTAAGGACAAAAACATTTATTCATTGTCATTCAGGTGGAAATGAAGCTGCTGGCCGACCTTTTAGTGAAGTTCCTGGGCTTAGTCAGTGCAGGTGCTTTAGGCAGATGAAGAGGCTCCTTCAGCGCCCCCTTCAGGTGAGTCATTCTCTCTTGGATCACCTCACGGATGTTTTTTATCCATTCCTGTTTGGCTTCCATGCTGGATGCCTGGAGGAGACAAGTTTTCTGTTTTAATCGGTGCATGATGATGCCTCAAAGCGTTACAGTGTTAAAATGATTTTGACCTACTTTTAGCACAGTTTTATTATCAGAAGACGGGGTTCTTCCTGCCCACAGGGCAAATTTACACGGGTCGCCCTCTATGTGCTCGGTTACCCCGAGCTCTGTTGTCTGCAAACAAGACAGAAACAAGCGAGGAGGAACAAATCAATCAATAGTGGAAGAGTGACCGCTGCAGGTCCAACATAGAACTGCACTCCTTGCTCACCAGTAGTCTGTTCTTGTATTGGTACTTGGTTCTTCCTGCTGAGTCTTTGATCTCTTTGCTGAAGACCAATGAGAACTCGAACAGGAAGAGGTGTCGGTCCCGGCCCTTCCGGATCAGTGCGCGCGGGTCCCAAACCTGGAAGCTGTCCTGCAGGATCAGCTCACCCTGAACCTCCAGGTTCTCCTCAAAGCCTGCGGCAGAGGCAGAGGCAGAGCCTGACTGCCAGATCAAATCAGCTACTGTGAAGCTGCTCAGTAACAGAGCGTAAGCAGCCTTACCCTCCAGCATGGCTAAGTGCATGGCGTCATTGGCTCTCTTAGGAACACTGAGCATCACCTCCAAGCCGTCTTTGATCTCCCCTTTACCCTCCTCACAGCAAGACAGCAGCTCCTGCAGGAACAGGATGGTACGAGTGAACAGAAGAGCATTTCTGCTGTCTGTCTGTGTCAGCCATGAATATGTGAGGCTGTGCTGCAGCTGCTGCAGGTACCTTTAACAGAAGTTGGTACTTTGTGATCCTCTGGACTGGTTTGATGAGGTAGGAGTTGAGTGTGTTTGCCAGGGCACGTCTCTGCTGAATGTCCTGTTTATGCACACAAAGTATCATAAATAGTTTTACAAAACGGTTTTCCTTCACACTACTATGTCTGAATGAACTAAAGTTGACACAATGTTGTGATGTCTAGTTAAAACATAGTTACCTCTGGTACTTTTCAAACTTAGGTGCCTTTTAGTGGAATGTTATCTGACTAACCGAGACCAAACAGAGAACAATTATGAGGTGGAAGGAAACAGATGCATGGATGGACAAACAACTGAAAAGTTTGGTTTTGTTTCTGGCCTCAGAGGTTTGTTAGAGAATAAACAAGACTGAGTTTAAGGTTCAACTTCCAGCTGCACCATGGCCCAAAAACACATAGATATGGCTAAAATATAAGGGTTCAAATCCAAGCATATTTAGGTGTTAAAATGGAGTAGTCAAAGTCTAGATCTAAATCCAATTGGAATCTCTGGACAGACTTGCTGGTGCCTGATGTTCTCCACCCAGCCTGACTGAACTTCACCTGTTTCTAGATGAGCAAAAATATTCACCTTCTCTCTACTGCCCTCTGCAGGTATGATGCCGCTTCTGTTTTTATTCTGTTTTGTTTGCCTTCATGCACACTGGCATGACTAATCTGACTGACACCTCATGAGTTAAACTTTGGATGATATAAAAATTATCTTTGTTGTGCCTTTTTAATTTAGCCAAGTCATAATAATAAAAAACAAAAAAACAAATTGGTGCAACAGTGTAGCTTGCCAGTTATTAATGCCAGTATCTGCGGTATTAGTTTAAGTGAACCATCCATCCATTTTCTAACACTTTGTCCCTAAAGGGGTCAGGAGGGGTGCTGGTGCCTATCTCTAGCGAACGTTCCGGGTGAGAGGCGGGGTCACCCTGGACAGGTCGCCAGTCTGTCGCAAGTTTGAGTGAACATTTGGGTCACATTTGGATGTTCCAACAGGTGAATGATTCCATACTTAAACCAAAGCTGAGTTTGGAATCAAAAAAGATAAAAACAGGTCAACATTCTGTTTTAAATATCTAAACAGAATTATGCTTTTCATTTATTTATTTTTTTGTTAACGTCTGCAAAATGTGTGTGATGTCTCAGCAGTTTTTCAATGAGCATTAACAGAAATATTAATGGGGCTGTATGGAGAATGTTGTACCTGTCTGATCTAAACGTAAACTTCTGGGGGGAATTTCTGCTTTTAAAATTAACTGAAGTTGTTTGTTATGTCATCAAATTACTCTGAAAACGATCCATCCCAAAATCCAATCCAAAAACTAATATGTCATTCATGCCCAGGTATATGTGAACTTCTGACCAGCAGAGTACACCATGAAACAAGCCCACCAAAATGAAGGTAGACAAAAACCTAAAAAGAGAACACCAAAAACTGTGATTGTAAACAGTACAGACTGGGCTGAGCACTGACAGGATGGTACCAGGTCAAGAGCCAGAACTTTGGAATCGTCCAATGAACATCATAAGCGATCAAACCATATCAACAGCGGATTAATCTGGATCAGTTGACAAATTTCAAATTTAACTCAAGGATGAGTTGGAATGTTATTCCAGGTTTTACTCACATCAAAGAAGCTGCCAGCATGCTCCAGGATAAGCTGACTGGAGTCGGGTTTGTTCTTGCAGTAGTCCACATAGATGTGGAACTTATCAGCCTGAAAAAAGGGACAGTTTCAATAATGAGGCAGAGCTTAAAACCGAGACAAATACTGGAGGCAGATGTCAGGCCTGAAGACTGGAGTCTCACCCAGGTGACGAAGCAGTGGCCCACATCCTCCGGCAGCTGCTCATAGTTCACCAGCTCCTTCAGGAAAATACTGGAACAGAACAAAGATCAGCCATTTCACACCACTGACACTGCAACATGTCAAAGATCTTCGACAAAAAACTGATGTTATGCTGTGTTTAAGCTCTGTAGTGCAAAAGTTTGTTGATTGATCTGAGCTTAGATCTCTTTCTAAAGTCTAAATGGAGCAGAAAAGACAGAACAAAATTCCCTCCAGGAACAACAGAAGTTTCCGGATGTTGTACAGAAGTATAAGAATCAGAAAACTTCCACCAGGCAGCGAGGCGAGTTCTTGAACTGTCTGTGAAATCAAATCTCAAAGGTTCATTGGAAAAGAAGAAGAAGAAGATACCCATGAAGATTTTAGAGCATAAAAGGAAGGGAACAGAAAATGTTTTATCTCAAAAAACCCTCTGAAGTCCAAAGCCTGAAGCTCTTGGTAAGTTATGTGCTATCAGAGAGAAAACTTTGATTCTGAAGTCCCACATCTAGCTGCTCTGCACAGATGCTGCTCAGGACTTACTTGTTGTGGAAGTCGTAGATCTCCTGCATGTTGCCAAAAATAATCTGCTCCTTGTTGGCGATGCCTGGAGGAATCTCCTCTTCACCGCTGGTCATCTCCCTCAGGTAGGTCTGTCACACACAGAGGTGAGGCAGCAGATTGATGGCAACAGGTAAGCACCAAGAAGGAAAAACTAACACTTCTCCTCACTTCTAGACACTCCTGGAGATCCCTGACGTAGGCCTTCTCCGTCTGCAGCAGCTCCGCCATGATGAACCTGAGGCAGACATGAGATCAACATCCCGCCAACAACAGATGCAGCATCAGAGTGCACATGCTTTAATACAGTCCCTCGCAAAAGTATTCACATCCCTGAACGTTTTTACATTCTTTCACTTTGCAACTAGTTTTCCATGTATTGTGACTTTATGTAATAGATCAACACAACACAGAAGGATTGTTTGGCCAGAAAAGAGGAGAAACAGATTTTCTATAAAGAATGATGAAGTCAAATCCTCTGTTAACTCTAACAACTGATTCTGTGTTTTTATCTACATTTTGTTAATCGCTGTTCCTAAATTGTCAAATTGGTCGACTAGTTCTACGTATTCACCATGGAATTTTGCTTGGTTTTGTTCTGATATTCTGAATTATAATTTTCCTAGTTTTTACCACATTTAAACCCAAATCCTTGTCATCACATAAACTAAGAAGTGATAAGAAGGAGAGACCATGAGGAGCCCCCTCACTATGAGGACGAGAGAACAGAGAGCTTTAAAAAAGAAGAGAGCACTTCTTCAGTTATTTCTTTTATTTATTTGTAAACTACTTTTAAAACATGTATCATTTATCTTTTATTTCAATCTCCAAAACAGAGTGAAATTTGTAGCTTTGATGTGGCAGAATGTGAAAAATGTTAAAGGCAATGAAAACTTTTCAAGGTGCTGGGACTGAATCAGTTCATGGTAAGACAGGAAGTGGATCACTAAAAGGCCAACTCAGGAGGAATCATCTGTTTATCTGTGAATGAACAGATGATTAAAAGTAGAGAACTGAACTCACTCTTTCTTCCTGGCAGACTTTCTCTTCTCCTCATCAACCTCGTGGTTTGGATCGCGGAGTTTGACCTCAGGGTCATTGGTCAAACTCGCAGGCATGATGTCCAGCTCCAGGTCCTTGTTGTCCTGCACATGGAAACATTTTCTCAGTACCTGAAGCCATTTTCAATCCTTCTCTGTGAAACGTGAGCAGCTGTCTGATCACTCACCTCAGAGGTGATGCCCAGGCTCCTCTCCAGGCTCTCCTGGTATTTTGCCATGCGAAGGGAGAAGTCTCGGTACCTGCGGTCCACTGTGCTGACCCAGCGCTTCAGCTCCAACACATGGGCGTGGCCTTTCTCCACCAGGTTGTCCGCCAGCTGGATCAGAAGCTTCACCTTTTCCTTGGTTTGCTGAGAGTTGAAGGGACACACTCAGTTACACTCACAAACATTCTGGTGAGTGTAACTAAACATGCACATTGAGTCCAAGTTTGGCACCAGTCGAATTGCTGCTGTGAAGCAGTTGATGCCCAACCTGGACTTGAACCTTTTATTTGGAGGTTTACAGAGTGGGATTACAAGCTTTACAGCATCTTATATGTTTATTTGGGACCAGAAATGTCTCAAATCACATGTCATGAACTCAAAACCAGAATCAGCTCACATGTTTTGAATGTTTTGTGAAAGGGAAGTCTTCTTGTATTTTTCCTTCCTGTGAAGTACACTGTTTACCTTAGCAGAAAGTTTGAAGTGATGGTAGTTGTTGAGCAGCTGCTGGGTTTCCTCACTGCTGTCCCCAGGTGATGTGTGTGTAGCGAGGTAAACATCTCCTGTCTCCTGGATCCAGTCCAGAGCCTGGGAGCAAACAGACAAGCACAGCATGGAGCCTGAACTAAATCGGCTTTTTTACAGTGCAGCGATGACCTGGTGGTGGGTCAGTCAGTCAAACCTCTCAGCACAGCAACACAGCACAGTGGCTGATTTTTACACCTTTGTTGAGGTAGATAAGATCAGCTTCACATGTAAGATCACCCATCTCCAAAAATTAAGGAAATCTGGCCGATTTATTGGTGCATCCGTATAATTTACTTTTAATAAAATCCCAAGTGGCATAACTATTGGTGCCTCAAATAATACATTTTAAATGAATGTAACTGCAGAATTTATAATTCACTCCTTTTATTTCTCCTATTATTCCAGGGAGAACTCATTTAAACCTTTTTGTTTCCCTGGGGTATAAATATGACCTGACACGGAAGCACAATTTTTTAATCACTGGCTGTTGATTTAAAACTCTGTTAATGAACAACAGCAAACAGTGTCACTTTGTCTCAGTGGCGACCATGTGTTCCTGTGTCATAACATGACGTTTCTCTGTCCTACCAGCTCAAATTTAAATGTGGATTTTAACTGTGACTGTGTGTGTTGGTCAGATTCAGCTTTTTGGCAGGCGAAACAAATTATGACATGAAGGAAGGCTCCTCAGACCCACTGTTAGGCACGGTGGAGGATCTGTCATGCTGTGAGCCAGTTTCTCTTCCATAGATCCCAGGAGTCTGAACAGAGTGAACTGGCATCACGAGATATTTCAGTACAAACATTTACTAGCAGAATGCTATTTGTCATCATTGGGTGTTTCAGCAGGACAGTTTTTCTAAACATAACAAACCAACTCAGAAATGATTCATCAGACCTTCTTTCATAGCTGTCTCAGTCCACAGAGCTTAATTCTAGAAATGTTAAAGTGAAGAGAGCATGAGAAAGAAACGGTCCCCAGAGAGCAATGATCAAACATCTCTCTTTTTCTGCAAGCTCAGACCTTAAATATGTTTTTGAAAAACTAACAGTTTTCCTATAAGCCCAGGAGATACAAACTGTGAGCAGTGGGGGAACCCAGAATCGGGCCAGAATTCTTCCGCAGAATGGGGTATTTTCCTAACTGAGTAAATATGCTCACTTCAGAACTTTCTTTTTTTTTTCCTAAAGAAGAACCCAAATGCAGAAGTTCTGACCTGTTTAGCGCTCCGTTCAAACACCAGGTACTGCTGACACTGGTCCAGCCTTCGTTTCTTCAACGTCCAGAAGTGCAGAACCCGGTTTTCCCTCTGCAGCAGCTCATTGAGAATGGCTGCACAAAAAACACACTGACCATGACAAATCTCAACACTCTAAGTCTTACTTGAAAGAAGAGAGGTGTCTTCTGCCGCTCCACCAGCAGAGGGCCCTGTGGCACCACAGCAGAGCTCACCTTTGACCTGCTGCTCAGGTCCTCTAGCATGGCCTGCAGCTCCCGGTGTGCTCACATTGTTTCTGTGGATGTATTTGAGGAAGACCTCAGCATTCCTCCGAGCCAGCGTGCACGCCTGAAACACACCAGTAAATATCCACAGGATTCGTTCTGGACCAGAACCTCTGCAGGAGGAACTCAGGGATACACATTTGAAACCAGGAATTTACATCCACTAAATAAAAAGATACAAACACATTTGATTCTCACTGTCGAAAGTTAAATGAGATCAAATGTTTCTTGTTTTAGCTTAGTAAGAATAACCAAAATTGTTTATATTTGCTAAATTCAAGAAAACATTTTTTTTCTTACATTTTTTTGTGACATTCCTAGAATTCAGTAGTTTACATCTACTTGGTCAGTATCAGTGATAATTGTCTTTTAAAATGTTTGACTAATGTTTGACTAGTGTCAGACCTTTTGCATTTCCTTCCACAAACCTTCTCACAGTAGTTTGCTGGAGTTCTGGTCCATTCCCCCTGACAGAGCTGGTGGAACTGGGTCAGTTTGTACGCCGCCTCTCTCACACACGCCTTTTCAAATCTACCCACAATTTCTCCATAGGACTGAGATTGGGGCTGTGTGATGGCCACACCAAAACATTGACTTTGTTGGCCTTAAGCCACTTTGTAACCACTCTGGCTGTAAACTTAGCATTATTGTCAATCTGTGCCCAAGCTTTAACTTTCTGGCTTATGTCTTTAGATGTTGCTTCAATATTTCCACATCATGTTCTTTCCTCATGGTCCCATGTGCTTTATGATTCCATCTGCATCAAAACAGCCCGATAACATGATGCTGCCACTACCATACATGACAGTTTGGATGGCACAACCATCACCGTTTTTTTTTATAAATGTAGAGTTGGTAATTATGGCCAAATTGTTACACTATAGTTTCATCAGACCACAGGACATGTGTCCAAAAATAAAGATCTTTGAGCTTTATTAAGATCTTTGTCCCTGTATGCAGATGCACAGTGACAAAGATCAAACTGCAATCTGGCCTTTTTTATGTTCATGGATGATACCAGCTTCAGTCAGCATCCTCACAATCCTCACAACATTTTTGGCTTTTGTTGTCAGGTCCATCTGCATTTTGTGGACCAAAAGATCTTCATCTCTGGCATACAGAACCTGTCTCCTTCCTGAGCGGTGTGATGATTGGACGTTACCATCATGTCTATATTTGTGTATGATTGTGTTAACAGATGAATATGGCACCTTCTAGAATTGGTAAACCAAACTTTGGAACTGCACGATTCTCTTCCTGATATCTTGGCCAATATTTTCTGACCTTCAAAATGTCTCAAACAAACAAGCAGTGTGTTTCAGATGTGGTCTTAAAATACAACTATAGTCCAATAAAATCAGATGTGCCATTTAACATGTCAGACGTTTGTGGAAGGAACTCCAAGTCATATAGTTTAAAAGACTGTTATCTCTGATACTGACCACATGAATTTGAAGAAAGTTACAATAAAATCTCCCTACATTTTTTGGAATTTAGCAAATAGAATTTTTTTTGTCATTCTAACTAACAAGGAAACTTTGGTCTGATTTAACTCCAGAGAGTCAGAGAAAAATGTGTGTGTCTTTTTATTCTGTGTATGTAAATATTTGGTATCAACTGTATCTCTAGAAGCTGCAGGAGCTGAGCAGCCTGATGTGTTCTTCACCTTCAGGAAGGCTTCCTTCTGCTCCAGGTGTTTGCTGATCAGGGGCAGCAGGTGCTCACTCTCTACTGAACTCCCAAGTTTTTCATGGCTGCCACACCAGTCTTCGTCCCGCCGGTACTCCTGCTCAAGGCTCTCCAGCACACTGCACACCTGCAGGGATCCAGAGCAGCAGTTTGAAACGGCACTGAAAGAACACACACGCTGTGTGAGTGTGTGAAGGTCTGCAGCTCACCTGCTCTGATGTTTTATAGAAGGCCACAGAGGCATTGACCAGCTTCAGGCGGTCCTCCATCTTCAGCATCAGCTGCTGCCAGTGGACAGCCACCTTCTCGGCACAGCTTCGGATCGCCTCAGGATCATAGTGACCTGCCTGCAGCATCATCTGGGATGGAAGGAAAAAAAACCTTTGGAACTCATCACTTAAAATTATGCATCATGTATTAAAGATGGCACCACTTCCTCTCACTTCCTCACACTTTTCCTAATAATGGACCAACCTCAGCTTTCTGCTGCACCTGCAGCGCACTCTGATGAGTCTTTTGGAGGGAGGTGGCGTGAAAGAGAGACTGGAGGAGAGAAGATCTGCTCTCAGTGAGGTTGCAATGCACCTTCATACACATCATAAGCATTTTAATCACATAATAATTATGGTTTACATCAAACATCATGGACTGAGAATAAAACCTCTAAATATTTTCCATTGCTGTTGAAGGATTCTCCAGGACTAAAAACTAAATCCATGTTTTCATACAGATGGTGGTGAGTTTAAGAATATCCCAAATAACATGAAAAACTGTTTGCTTCGTTTCATTTTATAAACTTTTAATTACTGGAGAATATGTGGGATGTTACTGTTTCGGTTCAGGACCTGTGTCCCCGTGGTGAGTTTGCATTAATGTACTAAGTAATTAGCTGGTTGTATTACATCATTTTGATGGACAATGCACAGCTTCAATGGCTCTGATGATAAACACAAATAAGGGGCTTTAAAAAAGAATTTGTCAACAAAAATGTTTCAGATCATAGAATAGAATAGAATAGAATAGAATAGAATAGAATAGAATAGAATAGAATAGAATTACTTTATTCATCCCAGCAGGGAAATTATTTCGCAGTTACAGCAGCATAGAGACAAGACACACAACAACCACCACTGAGTAGCAATTGTAGACAAGATAAAAATAAAAATAAAATATAACATGCTGTCAATATAAAAAGCAGCTTAGAGCAGTCCTTGCAAAGACTCAAAAAATGCAGATACAGTATGTATATGTAAATATATGTACAGCAAGTGTGCCACAGTGCAGTTGTGCAAAATTGGACTGATTAGTGCAGAACAATGATTTAGCTTTTATTGTACAGTGAGATAGCATGTGGCAGGAAGGATTTCCTGTATCTGTCCCTACAACAGCGGAGCTGGAGCAGCCTATGTGAGAAGGTGCTCCGCTGTCTGTCCACTATGTGGTGGAGAGGGTGCTGTTTATTGTCCATAATAGACAGAACCTTTTTCAGTGTCCTCCTCTCCACCACAGTTTCCAGGGACTCCAGCCTTAGTCCCAGTACAGAGCCAGCTTTCCTGATGATTTTGTCTAGTCTATTAGAGTCGCTGGCTCTGATGCTGCTTCCCCAACACACAGCAGCAAAGAAGATGGCACCGGCTACAACACTGTAATAAAAGGTCTCCAACATCTTGCTGCACACATTGAAGGATCTCAGCTTCCTTAAAAAATAGAGTCTGCTCATCCCCTTCTTGCACACAGCGTCAGTGTTAGATGCCCAGTCCAGTCTGTTGCCGATTACAACTCCCAGGTATTTGTAATCCTCCACCTCCTCCACCACTTCCCCTTTGATCTTCAGTGGCCGTGAAGGTATCTTCTTCCTTCTGAAGTCAATCACCATCTCTCTGGTCTTACTAATGTTGAGTCTCAGGTGATTCTGGTCAGACCATTCCACAAAGCTGTCCACCAGTGTCCTGCACTCCCCCTCCCCTCCATCCCCTATACACCCAACAACCGCTGAGTCATCAGAAAACTTCATACACAGATCATCACATAAATCTTAATAATAGTCAGTCACAGCTGTGACCTTCAGAAGAATGGCTTCCAACTGAGACATAGGGGATGTGCCCAGGGCTGAGCTCTGTGTTATTATTCTCCTGCACCATCCACATGGATTCAGGGCTTTAAACATCAACAAAGTAGTTTCACACTATCCTCAGCCTGTTATTAATGTCATCAGATTCAGCTGATCAACAGATTTCTTTCAGATAACAAATACTGGAGGATGAAACCATGCCTCTGCTGTTAGTTGCAGGTTTATTACATCCACTAATGATTGGTCATGGGGTCAGGGGGAGTTACATCAGTGGGTTGTATTCAACCCCCTAGTCTGACTACTTTTACTGTGGTAAGTATCTCAAAGATTTCTGTGGAAAACTTGCATATTCGTAGATGTTTTGCTAAAATATCTGAAAAGAGCTGGGAAGTTGAAATACCAGCTAGCTGACACTCTATTGGCTGTTAGCAAACCAGCTTAGCAGGGTTTTTTTTTCCTTTGGGCTGATTGGCTAAAGCCCCAGGAACAGAGATAAAGATGACCATAGAAGTTAGTGTCAAGACAGCTTCCATTATGAGTATTATGAGTATATGTTGTTTGAACTATTAAAACAGGCAGCTGTAAGTGTTTTTAAAAGGCTCTCAAGTATTCGTGGGTTTTAGCTGTTTGGGTGGCTGTGGAGTCCACTGTAAACATGCGTAGAACATTGAGTAAAAGGATGATCTGACTGCTTCTAATCTGTTTTTGAATTTTTTTCAGATGTGTTGTCTTTTGAGCTCTTTTCCTTCATCTACTTCATATTGTCAGAAAAGTTTTATTTAGATACTTTCTTGACTCTTAAGGTCTGGAAGTAATTTAGCTTTGGTGTGGCTATGGAAATTGAACACAGCTTTCTAAACATTGTGGTTAATCTCAGCTCATTTGTGATTTCTGTAAAGGAAGGGCAATTTCTTACTTCCTGCAGAGCTATGGCTAGTTTGGATAACCAAAATTTGAAAAGTGCATCTTGTTTTACGCAAGTTATCTCCGTGTGAAGTTAGAATATTTCACATCAATGTTTGTTGATCTGAATCACTGAAGTGTAAAAAACTGAAGAACAAACATTTTTACAATCATAGAAATATATTGCATCTGTATGTGTGTTTGTGTGAAAGACCAAAGGACTGTTATCTCTCTGACTGCTTACAGACACACATCTTGGTTCTTCAACACATAATGGTTTGGATATGAATGGTCCATGTGTGCATGCACGTGTGGGGGTATGTGGGCATGTGGGCATGTGTATATGTGTGTGAGAGAGACTGAGCATCTGTTATTCCTCAAGATCAATGCAGAATAAAATAATTATTGAGGCAAGCCTGGTTCAAACATAAATCACAAAGTGTGTGTGTATGGTTGTTTTCCTATATCTACTGCAAAGGGGACAGGACGACTGATCCTGCACTAAGAGGCGACATTCCCTCTGAGAGTGTGAGCTAGTTATTGGTTAAGGTTCAGATCAGATGTTCAGTTAGGAAATGAAAGAAGAAGAGAATAAAGAATCTATTGTGATCAGGAAGGTTCCTCACAAACAGAGCAACCAGAGATGTGTGTGCCTCATCTGCTACTATTCAGTCCAATACACATTGAAATAATTACTGCCCAAAGAGAATGGACCCGCTTTGAGCAACTGTAATTAGGATCTGTGTGTGTGCGTGTGTGTGTGTACCTCTATAGCCATCTGGAACTGTTCATGCTCCCTTTGCAGCTGTTCGGCTTCAGACAGAGAGCTGGCGTTCACCATGCTGGCATTCAACATGGACTCACCGTTACGGATCCAACCCAGTACCTGCGGGGCCATGAAGACAAAGTGACAGCATTTTACATCATGTCACACTATGCTACATCAAGTTACAGCATGTTAATCAATCAATCAATCAATCAATCAATCAATCAATCAATCAATCAAATTTGACTTGTATAGCACATTTCAGCAACAAGGCATTTCAAAGTGCTTTACATGATAAAAATACAAAAACACAAAGTCATGCAACATAGAATCAACAACTGAAACATTACATTTAGTCAAGTGTCGTCATTAAATGCTTAATTCATTATGTTTCACAAAATAACCCCCAACAGGTGGGTTTTTAGTCTAGACTTGTTACATGTTACAACATGCTACAGAGTTTTTCAGCCCTGGTCCTCCAGGCATTCTCCTGCTTCAGCACACATGATTTCAAACAATGGCTGATTAACAGTGTTTTGCTGAATTGCAGTCATCTGAATGGGGTGTGTTGAAGCAGGGGACCATCTAAAACATGCAGGTCAGTGTGCTTTGAGGACCAGGGTTGGGAAACACTGTGTTACAGTATTTTCCAGCATTGAACATTGCCTAAACTAAACAGAGCTCTTTGCTGAAGATAAAGTCCTGATCTGTCTCTCCGTCTCCTGCTCCATCCTGTTATGACTCATTAGCAAGTCACCTTTTTTGGTAATTAGAAATGAGAATTATTATAGACTGTATTGACTGGATGAAACAAGCTGACTGATCTGGACAGAAAACTGAAAAACTGATGAGTAGAAATGTTCTCTCTTTATGAAGCATACACATATTTCAAGCCACCTGGGAGAAAATGTTTGAATTCTACTCAGAGTTCAAATGTTTTGACATGACATTGAAATTCTTACTTTCCACCCTCTTGTGGCCAATGTGAGTAAAACACAAACACCTAGTCCTGATTTAGTAAAGCAGAGGGTGAGTGTATGATGCAGTGCAGTCTCCTACAGTGTTTGAGGCTCTTATTTTTTGTTATATTTGTTTTTCTCCAGCCACAAACACAGAAGAAGACAAATATTTTTCCATTACCAGAGAACTCTGGGGCCCAGCCTAACAAAGCACTCATCAAGCCTTTAATAACAGCATCTAAATGGAGGAACCAGATCATCATGGTGTCTCCGACCAAGAAGTGATGCTACAGACTGCAAAAATAAATGAAGATTTCTATAAAATACTCTGTACTATCTTCTTATTAGTCTTATTTGTTATTGTTATTAGCCCGTCTCTGCGCTGTTGAAAAACCATCAGATGGCCTGGGCTCCTTAGCCGGTGTGGGGCCCACCAGAACAGATTCCCCACTTAGCAGTCCTACAGTAGAACCTGTGCGGTCGGGACATCAGCCCAACTGGGTTTTGGTATATAGGAAACAAGTTCTAGAACCCCAGGAAACGTGTCACCACCAACCATCCACGTTTCAAACAGATTTTATCCACTCAGCGACACACCCACTGAGATAACAGTTAATCTCAATACTTCTCTATATATTCTTTCTTGGTAATAACAGAGGTCAACGGTATCCTGTAAGTCTTCACAAGGTTGACACACACTGTTACTGGTATGTTGGGCCATTCCTCCATGCAGATCTCCTCTAGCAGTGATGTTTTAGGGCTGTTGCTGGGCAACACAGACTTTCAACTCCCTCCACAGATTTTCTACGGGGTTTAGATCTGGAGACTGGCCAAGCCACTCCAGGACTTTGAAATGCTTTTTACAGAGCCACTTCTTCGTTGCCTGAGCGGTTTGTTTGGGATCTTTGTCCTGCTGGAAAACCCAACCAAGTTCCATCTTCAATGCTCTCACTGATAGAAAGAGGTTTTGGTCTTTAATCCATTCAACCAAAGCCACCTTCTTAGATTTACTCTCTTTTGAAGAACATGTCATGAGGAGCTCTAAAAGATAAACATGGCTCTTTCTGAACAGAAAACAAAACAATTACATGTAGTGTATTGAACATCAGATCTCTCTCCTCAACTACTTTGCTAGTTAATGACTTGATCTGTGGTAATCAGATTGATTTATTCTGTCTCACAGAAACCTGACTGCAGCAAGATTATGTAACTGTAAATGAAAGAAGTTATATATTCATATATGTATGTGAAGCATCTGTTTAAATGTTCTTTAGTTGTCTTTAAAATCTGTATTTAAAAAATAAAAATATGAATTGTAAATAGAGTTCGGGCAATTTACTTGAACAGAAACATTATCAGACATGTCTTAATGAAAGAGAGGGTTTAGTCCACTTCTGTGGCATCTCCCACCTGCTTTTTGTTATTATTTATTTTTTGGAAGAGCAAAACAATTCCCACCAGTTTTCAGTAGATTGTATTATGTTATATTAGCATTACAAATTAGCTTTGTATATCTTTGAGAATACAAAGCTAATTCTCTGGCTATAATTTACATAAGTATTCATAACAATGTTAGCTTCCTCTAAATTATCCATAATCTCTCATTTAAATGTTGCTGAACTCAGTTAGTGCAGAGAGACTCCAACTCACTTGAATAAGATCACCAAAAATAGTGACATTTTCTCCATACGTGCATGCTCATAGCTCTGAGTGATGAAACAATATCACAGCGTCGTAGTCTGGTTTTTATTTTTTTTTATTTTATGCAGGATTGCAGAAGCCCACAGTGCAGATTGCAGGGAGGTCATGTGAGGACACAGAGATGTCTGGATCTTTGTGTTCATCAGGAGCCGTGCTGGACCTCAGCTACTGTAAGCCTGACCAGTTGGAACTTTGCAATAAATCCTGGAAGGGTTTTGCAGACCAGATCAGAAGAAGGCAGCACAGATGAGCATTATTAGCTTGTTGACTTAAAGCTCATCTATTATTCAGCTGCTTCCATCTGCAGCAGCAGCGAGCTTCCTGTCTGCACACAGCATGTTCCCATCTGCACATGAAACATCTTAGCTGTACTGGGAGGGAGGTGAGGGGGGTGTTGTTCTTGTCATTTTTCCAACATGAACTAGCCTGAGATTTTCAGCTAATAACAAAATCCATCCCAACTCTCTCCACTGGAGCGCTGCTTTATTTCCTTTTTAGGATTTTCTTTTCTAGTCCCCTCTGGCTTGGGATCAGAGCAAAACCCAGATATTGTAAACACAGATCTGCAAAATGTCAGCAGCTGGTATGCACCAACTGAAGGGAGAAAATAAAGGTGTTTACCTGTTTAACCTCAGCCTGTAGGTGGCGTAGCTGCAGGGTCTGCTCCAGCCGTGTGTGTGTATGCTGCGTGCTGATGTCGACTTCCTGCTGCTTCTCGTGGAGGAACTCCAGCAGCTCCTGGACCTGAGAGGCCAGGTCCATGTCCTTCTCTCCTGTCAACTCAATCCCTGAACAAAACACAAA
Organism: Xiphophorus maculatus; assembly: GCF_002775205.1. Lineage (NCBI taxonomy): Eukaryota > Metazoa > Chordata > Actinopteri > Cyprinodontiformes > Poeciliidae > Xiphophorus > Xiphophorus maculatus. Next base: position 1,666,490 of record NC_036449.1, on the reverse strand, counting down.
TTCAGAGGTGACTGACGACAGCAGCAAGAGATCTGATCAAATGTATTGTTTCTACAGCTAGAAGAGAAAGGCAGAATAGCAACTGAAATCTCTTTGTAGCTCAGCTGCAGTTTGCCAAGTTGGCTCTGACTAAACCAGGTGACCTTAAAGTGGATTTTTGCAAACCAAACTAAAATAAAGCAATATTTGTGTAAACTGCAGCACAGTTTTTGGAAAAGACCAAACGCAGCCTATCAGCACAAACCTCTCATACTTATTAATAAGTGCGGTTGTGCAGGTGTGATGACTGGAGCTTGTTTTGCAGCTTTTGGACCTGCAGTCTAACGGTGAACTCTTATGTATTACTAGCTACAGTATGTATGTCCATAAGCAACTGGCTGCAAACTTAAATTAACTACAGAGACTTCACTATAGTGTATATAGTGCGGATTTTATTGAAAAAGCATGTCCATGCTTTACCTGACGCTTGGACCTCCATGATATACTGGTGGAGGTCCTGACCCTGCTGCATCACTTCGTAGGCCATGTTGTTCATGGCAGTCTTCCTCTCTGCATGCCGTTTCAGCCGCTGCTCTGCCAGGCTTATGTCCTCTGCACCGCCTGAGGAGGAGCTGCTGCCGCTGCTGCTGCTGCTGCCACCTGAACGGTTGGTGTCACTCATCTGACGGGACAGATCCTCGTTCCAGGCGTCCAACTCTGCTGTCACCTAAACGGACAGTCAGTCAGTCAGCCCAAATAAAATGGGGACGCACTGATCCACTTTTTCACTTCTGAAACCAATACAAATATCAGACGTTTAGTAAAGGCCAAAACTGATCCCATACAAAAAACAGACTGAATTACACATTTATTTGATAACTTTGCACAAGAACAGAACACTGAAATACACCAATAGCTTCACAGGCTTGGTCAAACGTGTAAAACCAACAACTTTAATTTGTTCAGTCAGTGCAATTAGGAGAATAACAGCCAATTTAAAATAAATAATAACTACCAAAAACAATCAGTTGACTACCTTGGTCAAACGTAAGAAATAAACTGGAACAAATCTTCTTTCAAATGGTTCACAAAGTGCAACCATTAATTCTAAATATACTGTAAAATAAATAATAAAGCATGACATCATTCAGCACGCAAATAATAGATGTGCCCTTATTGTCACTGATGACCAACCTAGAATTTGTTTCACTATTGGGACCGAAACAGATATTAATATTGGATTGGTAAATCTCTAAACTAAACCAGATGAATGATGAATGAGGGAAAAAGAAAGCTTCATCTGACTCGTGTAAGCTCGAGTTTAAGAACTCAATTAATGTTAACATATGAACTGATGAGTTGTGTTCACCCAGCAGGCTCCTGGTGGTTAACTAAACCAGGCTGTTAAATGGAAATGCTCTCCTTCCTTCACCTCTAGTGTGTACTGCTCAAAGATGCGTAGCTGCAGAAAAATGTCCAGCTTGATTTTGCGCTCGTGGAACAGCTCCTCCATCTGGCCCTGGGCCTCATCCAGCTGTTGCAGCACCCCCTGAATGTGCGCGATGGAACTGCAGTGTGGCGTCTTGCTGGTTGACATGGCTGCATCTCTACGGAAACGGGGACAGAAGAAATGTGAGGAGCTGTGAACAAAACTATTCACAAAGCTTCTTGTTTTGGAATCCCATCATGGAGAAGCTCTTAGAATACTTGTTCTGGGGGAGTGCCGTGGTGGCGTAGGGGTTGGCGCAGCCCACGTTTGGGGGCCTCAAGTCCTCGACGCGGCTGTCGCGGGTTCGACTCCCGGACCCGGCGACGTTTACCACATGTCTTACCCCCTCTCCTTCCCCCTTTCCTGTCAACCTACTTCATGAAAAAGGACTCTAGAGCCCACAAAAAGACCCCCTGGAGGGGTTATAAAAAAAAAAAGAATACTTGTTCTGATTATGTTGGGATTTAACACCAGACAGGAGAGATGCTGTGATCTGCAAAAGCATTAGTGCAGATTATTATTGTTTGATCGTTTTCTTGTCATGTTACAACCACAAACCTGAGTGTATTTTACTGGGTCTTTTATGTCACAGATAACAAAAAGTGGCTTTCAGTTTTTTAACTGAATAAAAATCTGGATAGAGTGAAGCATTTTTGTATTCCCTCTCTTTACCCGAACATAAAATCCAGTAAACCCATAAGTGTGTCATTAAAACTCAGCATGAATCCAGCTGTTCCGTAAAAGTTGCAGGGGTTTGTTAGAGGACATTAACATCACAGCAGACATTTCAGGGATGGAGATGTGGAGAAGTTTAAAGCTGATTGGATCTACAGTAATATCCCAATCTTTGAAGATCTCCCAGAGTTCTGATCAATCCATCATCTAGAGATGGAGAGAGAATTAATCTGCTGGAAACTGACCCACACCATCAGGAACAAAACAATACCATCTACCTGAACTGACAGGCCAGTCTCTTTCAGACTGGATGTTTCTGGATTCTAGACTCTCATGCTTTTAAAATTGCTAAAACACATGCTGTGATTTTTCCAAGACAACTTCAACTTCTGTTATCTATTTTGTGTTACTATATGTTTAGATTAAGCAAACGAATGAAGACAGAAGTCCTGTCAATATTCCCACAAGTAAGAGTACAACTAATAACATCAATAACAGCATCAATATCGTCAATAATAATAATGATATTGATGCTAATATCATCTATGGTATGTATGGATAGCATAGATGCTATGTAACAAAATAATATATCAAGGCAGTTTCTCGTTTTTAGTGTGAACCATTTCCTCATACAAAAGTTTGAACTGCTTAATCAGATCATCAATAAAAACAAGAATTTGTTTTATGTTTTCTTCAGAAAAGCTTGCACAAAAAGAAAATCAAGATAGTTAACAAAATAATGTGTTACAGGAGCACAAGCATCTGAGATGTTCTGCTTCAAGCAAACCTGATCTGCTCAAAGACAATCTGTTGGGTTTTCTTTCCAAAATGAGTTTGTGGTGAATTTATATATGAGGATTTTTTCCAGGAATAGGATAACTGGGATAACTGGGATAAGAATCAATACTGAACAACCTGGAAATATATTTAGTGACGCAAGGAAAGTACACTGATATTTTCACTCTGACTTTTTTTACTTTATGATTTCAACTCTTTTTCTTCTTTTTTTTGAGAAACAGAAACCAAGACAAAAACTATTATGTGCCACTGGGGTCTTATTAATATAACCCTATGTGACACAAATGATATATCTGACTTTTTAATGGCATACTAAGTAATAGTATCATGACCACAGCTCAGTGGTGTGTCTGCTATCATACGGAGTGTCCTCCAGTCACCATCTCTCCTCTCAGACTGCAGTGTGTTACCTGAGCTGCTGCATCAGTTCTTCTCCCTCTTTGATCACGTTGAGTGTGGCCTCCAGTGTGGCCGTCTGCTGCTGCTGAAACTGTTGAATCAGAGTCTGAACCGAGTCCACCGAGTCACAGCTCACGTCTTCCAGCAGCTGCTTCTGCAGCTCTTCCATCCACGACCACAGCTGCATCCAGGCATGCACACGCAAACACACCATCAGTTCCTCCACACACTCAAAACCACTGCGTGACAGAAAACTATCATCAGCCGAGGTTACAGGTCATGGCCCACCTCCTTGGTGTGTGTGTGGAAGGAGACAGACATGTCGAGCAGCAGCTTCCTGTGCTCCACTCGCCGAACAAAGTCCTGGATCCGCACCTCCAGGTGTCGGGCGGCCTTGTAGATTTCCTCTGGGTCACATTCTCCTGTCTGTGCCAGCTGCTCGGCCGCCTCCAGCAGCTTGTCTGCATTGGTGTATGTGTTCTGAAGGATGGAGAAAGGACCACCGTCACCATCAACATCATCATCATCAGGTACAAAACAATATTTATTTGCAACACTGCAATGTGACCTTCATTTTAGAGAAAACCTTCTCCTGCCTGACAGGGGCAATCAGTTTGTGTGTGCACATGAAGCAATATGAGCCGGAACCTGAGGACTTTTTTTCAGATAGTGTCCCATTAGTAAGCAGGAAAGTATAACAACATCTCAGCGTACAAGATTTTGTGATATTAAAACATTACAGTATTTGTCGTTGAGGTGGCTGCTACCTCGTGAGCACCAGCGAGTTGTGGTCACCATGTCTTTGGCTGATGAAGTTGTAGGAGAAGTTGCTTCCACTACTCTTAAATCATTTTTGTTCATCAGCATTTTGGTTCCAGACGGGAACGATAGATAGTGACAGAGTTAAGGTCAAGACACACACACAATAGGTAAGCATTGTAAGTTGTCCAGATGCTGAAAGAGGCAGAAAACATCGCTACACAACTAATACCAGAGTTGTGTGCTTTACAACCACAGCACACTCTATCAATATAAACTGTTGTCTTGCAGACCATGCATAGTTGAAGAACTGTCCTAAGGTCTGAAGACATAAAAAGAAATCAGAAAAAGAAAGTTTGTTGAGAAAGCTATTGCTTTGTAGAACAAAAGCCGTTCAAGTTGTCTTGAAAGTAATTTTAAAATCTCGTCCCGTCTCATTCTCGTCAGCTCAATATCATGTTGCATTTCATTGTGAGTTTTAGGTAACACAATATCTCTAGTATGCAGACTAACAGTCAAGCTAACCCCTGACATAGAATCAGCAGACAGTTTAATATTTAGCCTCTCTAAACCGTAGCCTCTGGTTGCTGCTGGTACTTGATGTGATTAATCCTCTGCTGCTATAGCCCATCTGCTCCAGGTTCCAAATGTTGTGCCATCGCAGTAGATTATGAGTTTATAAAACCCTGATCAGCCCATCTCACACCAATAACCATGCTGCATAAACAGTCACATGAACTCCCTTTCTTCCTCATTCTGACGTATGCTTTGAACTTTCTACTGAGCGTATACACAGGCTAAACTGTAAAGTTGTGCAAGTTTTGAAGATGAGAGAGTGAATCAGGTTTTTGGCACTAGATCAGTAAGAAGGTAGGAAGCGGTTTGCAGCAGGGCGGTGCTGCATTGGAAGTTGCTGTTAAAGTGTTAAGTGATCGCATTTAAATTATAAAAGCATGTAAAGTTCTGAAGTGGTGCGTAAGTAGGGAATTATAGCCTGCCAGGTAGCTGCTGTGTCCCATTTATGTCCAGAGTCAGAACTCTCCCTCTCTCACACGGATCCAACAGGATGCACTCAACATCAGAACTTTTTATCCATGGCAGATTTGGGGTTTTGACTTGGACTTCTGGAGCAGATTAAATGATTCCCTGCTAATTTAATTCTCTTACTGGCTGATGGACTCACACACTTGGATATATAAACAGAGAACAATGACAAGCTACCAGTGCTGGTGCTCTCTGATCTATACCAGATTAAATGGTGAATTTGTAAAACAGCTCTGTTGAGAATGGATAACAGAGGAAAACACACAATGATTCAATTCCTGCAAGGCAGCAGCATCAACATTTCACTTTCAATAAACTCCTAAATAAAGGAACATAATCTGGTCTGAACTCTCTGCAGTAATCAGCAGGAAAACTGGATTAGTAATCTGTCTTGTCTGGTAGGTGAGGGAGGACCTGAGATTTACCTCAGGAAATGTTCCATGGCTCAGACGTTGGGGGTATTTTACCCTGAGCTGAGGAGGAAGTAAATGGAGGTAAGAAAGGAAACAGTCTCTTCACATCTGTCACAATGGATATTTCAAATGCTAGGTGGCTTCATGGCCCTGTCAAGTGAATATTATGGTCTGAACCACAACTGGTTAAATCTTGGTGAGGGTCAGAGACACGATGGAACAGAAATATCCTGTAGCTTCAACAAAAAAGCTTTTTTGGGCTAAGAGGAATACAGTCTTTAAAAAGATGCAAAAATTATGAGAAAATTAATTTAAACCACATAGCAAAGTATTTGGGGATTTTTAATTTAACCTTCATCTATTCAGGTGAGTTGATTGAGAGTCAACTCACCTGAATAGATGAAGAAATAAAGAGATACATAATGAAAAGAGGCATCAGGACATAGTGTGTGTGGGGGCGTGGGCAGCGGTGTACGTGTGTGTGTGGGGGTGTGCGTGCAGGGCCATGCAGGCGTGTGTGTGTGCATGTGTGCCATGTATTTGAGGCATTGCGAGGACCATTTTCCTGACACATATTAAGTTGCGGGGACCACTGCTCCTTGTGGGGACCGAAGCCTGGTCTCCATAAATGGAAATGCTGCTTTTGGTTTAGAGGTTAAGATTTAGGACTAAGGTGTGAGTAAATTTTGCTTAGGCTTAGGGTGAGGTATGTAATGGTTGGGATTAGGGTTAGGATTAGGGGTAGGCTGTAGAAATGAATGGAAGTCAATGGGAAGTTCCCGCAAAGATAAAGAGTGCCAAACATGTGCATGTGTGTGTGTATTTAACAGTAAGAGACAGTTTAATGACCCCCATCCAATGAGTTATGTCTTTGGTTATTCCTAATAGTAAAGATGAAAAACAAACTCACACACGCACCCCCACACGCACGCCCACACACACGCCCACTGCTTATCCACACACACAAGTTCATTGATGGAAGTGTTTGATGGTTGTTTCTATCGAGACTGTCAGTTGTCAGCATTTGCTTTAATATCAAGTAAGGGCACAGATTCTAAACCTGTGTGTGTGTGTGTGTGTGTGTGTGTGCGTGCGTGCGTGCGTGCGTGCGTGCGTGCGTGTGTGTGTGTGTGTGTGTTTAAGCTGTGCAGAGAAGCAGATGTTGTATAAACCGAGTTAATCTGGGGGTTCTGCTCTGTTCAGTGCTGAAGAAACTCGTAACACTTTATTCACACTAAAACCTTCAACATGTTTCTTTGTTTTTGTGTTTCTGGTTCAGAGCTCGGGTCCTTGGCTCCTACATGAAGGACTGGGGAAGGAAAATTAAGAACATCTTTGCGACAACCTCATGACCATTTATGGTCATGTACATCTAGCCCTGTATGTTTCCTGCTACCAGGCACATGGACTTCTATTATTCAGATTTAATTAGGGAAGATTACAAACAGACTCCAGTCAAAAAAAAAGTAGTATTTTTAAATCAGCTCACGTTCATGATGTTTATTGATATTTTGACTACACAGAATAATGAACCATACACAAATAGATTTCAAACAGCTAAAGATCTTACAGATTTCTTCTATCTGTGGTTCTTTTGTTCAAGTTAAAACTGAGTAAAGACAAAATTTAGTTTTCTGCCCAGAAAATCCAGATCAGTGTTTCCCTATGTGAAAAAGTAATTGCACCTTGTTAAATCATAAACTGTGGATAGTCACATTGTTGGACAGCTGAGTTCAATTACATTAAAAGACAGCTAGGAAAGAATACAGCCTGACCCGGAAAATCAAGAAACCACTTAAACAGAACCTGCTTGTCAGCCTGAAGTAGGCTAAAAGATTTACCAACCTGGCAATATGTGAAAAAAGCTATTTCACCAAGAACATTAAGTGCCATGCTTGGAGGCAGCAACTTCCTTTAAGCATAAGCGATAATTGGCAACAAGTATTTCTAGGACTATAATCAAGACTTTTTTTAGCTATTGAGGTAGATCTGCTGATGGTCTTTGGGTCATTGTTCTGTTGAGTAATACCACTTGCTAAGGCAGCAACTGAAGGAGGGACATTCTCCATGGATATTTTCAAGTCTCTGTTACAGCTGACATTCTCTTGTCACTGCTATGCCTGTGGTTTGGTGAAGATGTATTGTCTCTGGTATTCAAAAGAGCTCTGTGCCTCTGTTAGAGCTGAGAGCTCAGCCAATGTGAAATGGGAATTTGTGTTGTTCTGATCAGCAGTGGTTTTTGCCTGGAACTCTCCCCATCATGCATGCATCATGCATCATGTTTGCCTTGTCTCTTTATTAACACAATATATCATGAACTTTGATTGGATGTGATGCGAATGACTCTGGATGTCTTCCTTTTCTAGACACTTTGTGTAGTCAGGTTCTAAGTATGTGATTTCTTGATTCTACAGGTTATCAGGCTTGAATGTGACTGGTGAAATTCACTTATTTTGAGAACTACATGGTTAAACACTGCTAATTTACGATTCAGCAAAGGGCAGCTATTTTTTCACTTTGGTCAGATTGGTTTGGCTATTTTTGTTTCGTTCATGAATAAAATCCACATTGAGGGACTACTTTTTCCATTTATTAATCAATTTTTGTCCGACACTGAAAACTGTCTGACAATCTGAAACACACAAGATCAAGAAAAAAAATGAAGATACCTGTAGGGAGTCGACCACACAATCACTGAAGCGCAGACAAGCTCACCTGGGCTACGTCTTCAAAGTCATCGTGTCTTTTCTGCAGGGCTCGGGCTCGATGGAGGGATTTCCCAACACCTGTGTGTTTGCTGAGGAAAGCTTCCCCGTGGTTTTCTATCCAGTCCAAAACCTGCACAATACAGAACACACACTTTTATTTAGATCATTTCCCAACACAAAGTCACCAGGAACCCCAGATGTAAAGAGATGCACACATTCCAGACAGTTTAACACTTGTGCAATCTTAACATTCCGTTTACTCCCCCTTGTCCTGTGGGCCAAAAATGACCTGCTCCATCAAAGCCCCAAAGTAAAGCAGTTTAAATGAATTTTAAATCCAAAATGTATTTTGCATGATGGAAACAATTTTTTATTCATCAATTCAACTCAATTTAATTCATTTTTATCATGTATTTTTTGCTACACAAAAAGACAATCACCAGTGAACAGTATTACCACAAACCAGCTGTCATAACTGTTTTCTTTTACACAGTAAAAGTTTAGTACTACAGTTATAGAAATGTGAAGTAATTAAAATGTATTCTTCTATATTATAAAAATATTTCTCTAATAATACAACAACAAAATGTTGCTTGATTTTGTGAATAATTTTCAACATCAACTCTAATGTTGAACAACATGTTATGTTGAGCATCTCTGTACTCTCTTGCAAATTTCCATTATCCCTTTTTATACATTTCCTTTAGGGGGCACTATAGTCAATCATCTACCTTTGAGTCACTCTATCTCTATTTCATTCTATTCCATCACATCTCCTGAGTTTGGAAGCTTTCCCACCGAGTTAACAGGAATTTAAAGGAAATTTGATGGAATTTATTTGAATATACATTAAAAAAAGCCTTTGATTAGAAATATTGAAAGCTGTAATTTAACGTTAGTTGGGAAATAAATGTCTTTATCATAATCTTAAATAAAACACCCACATTTCATGCAAGTCCACTTTACTTTGTCAGTGTGTTTGTTAGTTTCTACAGACGTGGCAGAGAAATCACGCTCTGACAGCTGAAGGAGGAACAGCTTATCCTGCTCTCTCTCGTCCTTGCTGATAACTTTGCCTGTGAGTTATTTTTAAAGTCACAGTTTTTATAGTTATATTTACATTATCGACATCATAACTGAATTACTTCAAACCTAAGGACTGTGGGATTTTCTTACTTTTGTTTTTACCTTACTTTTCTTCAACTCTAACTTGAACCAGGGCAAAATGCCTCCGGCTGACTCCAGGGACATCAGCAGTATTATACGACTTCAGTTTATAGAAATAAAGATTCAATGGCTGGAGGTGAACTTTGAGATAAACGCTACCTGTGGAAATGAAACAACTCTTCCTGAAATCAACGGAGAGGTCGTACGTCCCGCAGCAAGCAGCTCACCCTGGAACACTCAGGGTGCAAAGGCAAAACAAAAGTCTCACACTGCGGATCCTATGAGACGACTAACAGGGAGAACCCCTCACCTGGACGAATCAGCGTGGCCGGCTCTGAGCCGAAACCCACCTTCAACTTCAACAGCTGGTCCACCAAAGAAAAATAAACAAGCAGCTGGAACAAAACGGCTCCACCGACCCTGCTCCCAAGCACAAAGCGACCAGCCCGAGCCTCAAAACATTCTGACTCTGTGGGAATCCCACTGAAAAATAGATTTTCTGTACTCCAGCCTGAGTCTCTGAGTGAAACCTCGCCTTCAAACATCAACAATGAGGCAAGACCAACACATCCACCCCCCAAAGCCACAAAGGACAAAGCGCTACCAGGAAAACGAAAGGTATGCCAAAAGTGCTTATTGTTGGAGATGAGGCAGTGAATGGAATCAGTCACGTTTGCAATCCCAAGAAAACAAGAGTGATTTCTTTTCCTGGTGACACTGTATCTGATTTAACTTGCAAAGTTCTCTCTCTAACCACTGATCAGCCAAATATTGGCTGATCGGTTTGCTTTGCCAACAATCTGGCAAATCAAAAATCTGAGATTCTGAAAAAGGACTTTAAAATTCTTCTGAACACTATGGGAAAAATAAAAATGAAGTTATTTCTCAATGGTCCAATTCCATCACCTCAATGGGGAGACAAAAACACTCCAGGCTGGACATGATAAGCAAATGGTTGATTAAAGCCTGCTCTGCCAGCTCAGTGACCTTCATTGATAACCTTTGCATCTATTGGCAGCGCTTTCACCTTTTCGGAAGAGGCGGACGCAATCTTAATAAACATGGGATAAAGCTACTGACTGCAAACCTTTTTCATTTTATCAACAAGGACAGCAACGTGATCATCGCTTCAGAAGATGTCTGGCTCAAGGATGTCTGACTAGGATGGAACCCTCCACGTGTCAGGAGAAAACTATTCCAAAACAAGCTGATATAACATCCACTGGAGACGGATCGACTGTTCCCCTCCTCCTTCCCCCCTTTCTCTCTGCTCCTCCACTCATTCACTGCATTCACAACAATATCTATAAAGAAATGTCTTCTGGACCAGAGTTTCTTAAATTTACAGATGGAATAGATCAACAGGTTTGCCTCGGCACGTCTCTCCTTAGCGCTCACGTAGCAGACCTCACTTCATTTAAGCCACCTGACTCTAACTTCCCAGAGGATCCATCACTCTGCATTTCTGAGGTCTGAGGCTGGGGTCCAGATATTATCTTTACACCCGTCTTCCTCCAGAATGTGTCTGGCCCCCCGGCACTGCAGGACAGGACATTACCTGTTCGGATCAAAAGAATTAAGAAAATTAACAAAAAACAAAAATACAAATTACAGTGGTCTTAATTCAAACCTCAGACTGATCCACCGCCTAAAGGAACCTCAGACTGATGAACTATCGGCCCTCTAGTCACTTAAACTAGCTCTTTTAAATACCAGATCTCTCTGTGCTAAAGCTCTAGTAATTAATGATTTCATCACTGAGCATAATATTGAAGTTATTGTCATTCAGAAACATGGCTGAATGACAATAATGAACCAGTCGTACTAATTGAATTAGCGCCTCCTAACTACAATTTCTTAAGTGAGAATAGAAAACACAATAAAGGAGGAGGCGTGGCTTCAATATTTAAGAATACCATAAATTGTAGTAAAATCTCTTTGGGTCACTTCACCTCTTTTGAGTATCTTGGTATTGAGGTAAAAGGCCACAAACAAACTTTGACACTAACTTTATACAAAACTCCAACATATGTGGAAAATTTCTTTACTGACTTGAATGAGCTTCTCTTTCTTAAATGCATTGATTATGATTGTTTAATAATTGTTGGTGATTTCAACATTCATGTTGACAACCCCCAAGACAGAGGGGCAAAAAGCTCTTTAATATATTAGAGAATTTTGGTTTAACACAACATATCAAACAATCAACACACACTCAAGGACACACACTGGACCTGGTTATCAGTAAGGGTTTGAATATTTCCAATGTCTGTAACTGATGTCGCATTGTCGGATCACTTTGCTATTATCTTTGAAAGTTCTTTATCCCTTAACCCACTTGGACAAAAAGCTACTATCACAAAACCTTCTGTCACAGAAAACACAGAAGAAACATTTCATCAAATCTATTCTTCTTCCTCATCCTTAAGCTGTAATGATGTAGATGAGTCGGTAGATGATTTTCAGTCTAACGTTTCAGATATCATTGATTACATTGCCCCCATTAAAGTGAAGGTTGTGTCTGCTGCTCGCGTTCTCACTAAAACCAGGAAGATAGAGCACATAACACCAGTTTTAAAGTCCCTACACTGGCTCCCTGTAGCTCAAAGAAAAGACTTTAAAATACTGTTGTTAGTTTATAAATCACTGAACGGCTTAGCACCACAATAAATTAAAAACCCACCTGTTTAGAATTGTATTTGAAACGTAATCAATTACAAATTTAATGATGGAACTCGACTTAATGTATTGTTTTCATTGTTGATTCTATGTTGCACGACTTTGTGCTTTTGTGTTTGTTATGAAACTTTGAAATGCCTTGCTGCTGAAATGTGCTATACAAATAAAATTTGATTGATTGATTGATTGATTGATTGATTGATTGATTGATTGATTGATTGATTGATTGATTGATTGATTGATTGATTGATTGATTGATTGATTGATTGATTGATTGATTGATTGATTGATTGATTGATGAAGCTGAACTCAGCTCAGTGTGTTAGTCATAACACACACATAACCAATTGTGTGCTGAATGAGACATTTATAGAAGGAACATTTTTATTCATTTTTGAAAGTGACAGGTTTTTTTCATCTTATTTGTAGGTGTCATGACCGTCTTTCCTCTCACTCTTACAGCTGTCAAACATCCCCACTGAGTCCCGCCTCCATCCAGCCCACCTGCCTGAACTCTCTTTGGTTCTCATGTGCATTGAATGATCACCTGATCATACAATCTCCCTCTCTGCAGGACCGCATCTCTGATCCGTTCTGGACTCATGAAGAAGCAGAGTGACATGGAGAGCTCAGTGTGAGGTAGGAGGCCAGCTGACTGCAGCTGGACTCTAAAACAACATTACTTGTTCTGTCTCAGCTTCACTCTGCTCCTCTCCAGGGTCACATTTATCCTGCACTGCTGCAACTCAGGCTGGAACAACTTTGTTTCATTGATTTATATATTCTAGTGGCATACAGTTTCTTTCTTACTTCTGAACTTGCCTGACTTTCTGTGAACATCTCTCCTCGCGTGCATCTCCCTGGGCTCTGGTAGGAAGTGAAGCATGACAAGTAGAACGGGCCATGCTCTGCTGACAACTCTGCTCTCTGTTTCAGCCAGTGGCTTTGTCTTTAACAGCCACTCTCTGAGGTATCATAATAATGTCACCAAGGTGCCAAAATCAGAACACTCATCTCTACATTTGTAGTTTGGAGCTAAGTGACCTGATTTCTGGCTCCTCACTCAACAAACACTACAGAATGAACAAATATTATGGAATGAAGATGACAGCAGCGGCGGCGTTAGCATGTGGTGTTTCTGGCCTGCAGGTCACACTGGACACACACCACTAAGACTAAAAGGAACAAATCTGCAGTTTGTGCTGAAGAAAACCTCACATAATTAAGAATAAATGCAGAAATAAATAAATGCCCGAATAAATAGACATATGATTAATTAGCTTCTTTATTTAATCACCTGTGCAATAATTACCCTATTTAATTAGTCAGTCATTCATCCTCCTGGGATTTGGCAAGTTTTTCATGTGAGCTGTCCATAACCTCAATTCCTTTATGCTATTTTTAATTTTGGGTATGAAGCATTCTCGATACAGGCAACTGATGAGTAATACTAGTATTAAAATGTAATATTTTAAATTTGTATACCATTGTATGAAAAGTAACAAATGTGAATTAATTTTGATTATAAAACTTGGAATAACATGATCACATTAGATTGCAAGGAATAATAAATATTGCAAAATAAATAATTATTTTCATAAGTACATACTATTCATTATACAATACCTTTTATCATAATACCTGGAAGAAAGGGTTCTAATACATCACAGTAAAAGAATCCAGTTGTATTGGAAACATTCCAGTACAGACACCAATGGTTGTTCAGAAACATATTTAACCTACAACATACATAACACATATAAACCCACAACTATAGAGTCTTACAAACAATAAATAAAAAAATATATAATTAAAATAAATTTCAATTATTTGCACTTCTCTTAAATTCAAATTAAGTCAGCAGCTCCTTAGCCTGAGGAGAGTCTGGTGAGGCAATTTAACATGCTACTGGTGCCCAGGCAGTCAGACAATGTTAAGACAACATTAAGTCTGAAAAGAGTTGATCTTCTTATGAAACATTTTTACTGGAATCAACATAAACTTTGAAAATAATCTAGTGTTCTGCTGCTTGCATCTCCTACTGAATACATCAAACTGTTTTACATCACCTCATTTGAAGAACCTCTGTAGACTCATTCCAGCATTACCACTAATACATGATTGTACGTGGTTCTTATTACTTCATATTTGCATTACATCCCTCGCTCTCGTCCACTCCAGCTAATCACAGCCACTCTACTGACTCTAAATACAGCTGTGATATTAAATCTGGAGCTCCTGAATATCCAGAGAGGCTTCAGGAATGTGGCCTGACACCTCTCCAAGTCTCGCTTTGTGTCTGTGTGGGATGAGCAGCAGTAGCAGCGCAGCAGACAGCGTTTTATCTCAGGAATTTTTACATTAAACAGGGAGCAGACGGAAGGAGAGTACAGGGATGAATGAACGCACCGTGCTGATGCTCATCTGTTTTGCACTGCACGCGCCCCTAACATCTACACACCACCACATGCTTACACACAGCATGACATGATCCAAGCGGGTCGGCACAAGGTCCAACTCAGGAGAGTGAAACCACAGGCGAGAGCTTTTCGGCTCTCTTGCTCTCTTATATTTCTACATGTAATCTACAATTATTTAACAGTAGGTGTAGTAGAGCAATAGAAAACCAAACAGCCATGACATGAATTCTGCTGATTCTGTGCAATTAAACCATAAATAAATGAGCTGTGTTCCAATTAAAAACAAAGTGCAGTTTAATCATTGGCCAGACATTCATTCTGTAAACAAATAGCAGTCAGACAGTCAAACAGGTGAAAAAGACAACAAATGTTGTTCAGACTGGTTGGAGTGCATTCCTGAGAAAGTTAGAGTTAAATGGTTCAGTCCAAGTACTGTTCAGAACAGCAGCAATCATTGGGTCAAAGGCTGACTGCAGAGGAGAGCAGACATATGGAAGTGCAGAAAATGAGTGGCTGAGCAGTTAAAATGAAGAGCAAACAAAACCACAAAGACAGCAGTGAAAGGAAAACTACCATTGTAGTAGATCAGTGAATAGCAAAAAGTCCAATAGTGAGCCAATTATTAGCTTCAAGGTGATCAATGAAGGTCAACACTACAGCAATGTAACAATTAGAAGCTGAGCAAAACTCAGCTTCTAACTAGAATCCTCTAGAAACCTCAGCATGATGGAAGACAATAACATGGGCTAGAGAGATAAGAGTTCACCAAAGTTGATTTTCTCCCCTAAAAAGGACCAATGAAAGTAAGATTGCTCTATTTGGCTCTGAGATCTGCAGACAGTTTTTCCATCAAACACTGAACTCAAGCAACAGTACACTGTGAAGGTCATGTTGCTTTTTACCTAAGAGGAAATTCTCTGATCTTAGTTCCAGACCAACAAGAACTGACATGAAGCTACCAGCTCAATCTCTGAACCTTAAGCCGCTACAAAACCTGGGAGGTGTCATCTAACATGTACACGCTTCTCAGGCAGAACCATGAGCTGCAGAGGAACTGTGATGTTGTCCACTAGTCCTGGACTAGAATGCAGGAGGCAGAACCCGCTTGACCCCATGCAAAAGTTAATCAGTTTCCAGAAACAGGACTTACGCAACTAAATATGAGTCCAGTGATTGATCTTGAACAAATGTATGAGTTTATACAGTAAATGTTGGAGTTTGGAATGAAAAATCTGGACCTTTAACTTTCCCTGACTCTGTCAAGTTAAAAGCACATTAACATTGTCCTTTATGTTGGTGACTGAGAGCTTTGTGAGTGTATACCTGCTGCACATCTTGCTGGAACACACACAGCTGCAGCCGCTGGTGAAGTCGGACCTTTCGATGTTGCCAAATGTTCTCCAGACGCCGCTGATGGTGAAGAACCTCGTGCACCACGTCCAGGATGCAGTGAACCTGAGCAGTTACACCAACTGGTTTAGATTATATGTAAATATGCTCAAAGGTTATCTGCTACTGATCCACTGACCGCTTTGGAGTAATTAGCCGTCGCTGTGAGGGAGTCGGAGTTGACTGGACTCAGAGGTCTCTGCAGCACATCCAGCAGAGCTTTCCCATCCTGACTCACCTGGACATGGAAACAGATGTGTTCCACAGACATGACACTGCTCACACACAGAAAGGAAAAACACTGAACTGTCATGTTTAGGGGAGTGAGGACGTCTTGTTGTATGCCAAATATCTCTTGTTACTATGAAATTTATCTCAAGAAATGCTACCTGATCGATGTTTGGTTGTGACTTTGGTGACGAAGACCTAAGCTTCGGATAGTGTGTGTTAAACTGGACCTGCTTTTTGTGACTAAAGCTCTTGTTATGAAGTAAAACAGGAAGAAGTGTTTGCTTTGCCCTTTAGTGGTTGGTAGACATGATTCATAAGAGCGCTTTTTGAGCTGGCAGACATGATTTGGTCACATCACTTTTAGAGAAGTTTCTGCACTTCAACATGTGCTCAGAAAAAAGAAGTGGCAAGAGACCAGATCTGAACAAGTAGGAAGCATTATGTGGCTAAGTGTTCACTGCTAGCAATACTAAAGCTCCACAGCTTGATCTTTGAAGGGTAAGTAAAGGGCAATTACGCCATTTTTTGGATAACCTTGGACTGCATTTAATCCTGATGTCATCAAAATAGAAAATACTAAACACTGATCAAACCTGGGTTGTCTAAGTTTTTGCTGAACCAGGAGAAGTAACTAAAGTAAAGTTGTGTTTACAGTATGTATACATATTATTTCCATTAAAAGTCATGTGTAGCTTCCTTCATTTACCTCGTTAAGAAGAGACATCAAATCCAGACATGGAACCATTTTTATGCAACTCCTACAACCAACAATGCAGCAGAAGTCTGCCAAGCCTAACTGCCTCAGTCTGAAGCTGTGCCTAGAATTTGATGTTTCTATATATATACAGACTTATCTTTTTATAGATAAGCATAAACTGAGCAACAGCCTGTCTAAAGATAAAACAGCAGACGGCAGCAAAGAACAGGGAAGAGTGGGAGTGCTCCAGAACTAAATTTAGTGGAGTGCTTTCAGACAGCTTGAAGGGTCAGTGCAGCGGCTGATCATCGCCGCCCTGTTATCACAGCCAATCACAGTCTGCAATACTGACAGCACAGAAGAATATGACTGTTCTCCATCACCTAAAAACATGGTGTTTGCATAGAAAAAATGGCACCTTTACGGTATGTTGAGAAAGTCATTTCCAGTGTGTTTTATAAGAAGACGTGGTGCTTTGGCATCTGGTAGCTTGCAGTTCCTGAGCAGCAGCTGGACATTAAAGTGTGTTTGTATACATTTACGATAAAGATATTAAAGAAAACAAGCTTCTATGACCAGCAGTGGAGCAATGACTCCGTCTGTTGCTCATAAGCAGTTTGAAGGGTCTTGGTTGTGTGATCGTCTTACCTCTGTGTAAGCCTGGGTCACCTGCTCATACAGGCTCTGGTGCCGATGGATGGCGATCTCCAGCTCCTGCATCTCCGACGGTAACCCGCCCTCACTGCACACTTTACACCAGGTCTCCACCTCAGACAAGAACTGAGGAACCAGATTAAAGCCTTAAATTATGCATGCATGTATGTTTGTTAAACTGTTTAAAGGGATTCAGCTCTCCATTGAACGCATACTGGTCTTCTCAGGATCTAATTAGTTGGAATTCAAAAAGAATAGTTGGGGTACGGGACTATCTGCAACCCTCACAACAGGGGTTAAGCACAACCCATATACTGAGGTCTTAGTCCTCAACGCGGCCATCGCAGGTTCGATTCCCAGCCTGATGACTTTTGCCACATGTCTACCCCTTCTCTCATTGCCCACTTTTCTGTCTGACTACTCTCAAATAAACGCCACTAGAGCCAACAAAACCTTAAAAAAGGAATGGAACATGCTGTGTCTAATGACAAGAATATTCAAAACATTCTACTTAATAATTCATTTGGTTTTGGGTTGTGATGTCTCTTCCTGTGAGTCTGTGTTCTAACTGTTGTCCTCTCTGTAGTCTCACTTATCCGATGTCTCTCCTCTTTTATCTCCTCTTCACCCAAACATACACTAGAATAAAATGTCAAGAGCTCAGCAGGAATCAAGCAGTCCCATCAGTTGCCATGTCAACCTTCCAGGAATCAGCAGTGAAGCACTTTCATCTATTAAATATAATCAAGCAATAAAAAATGTCCCACTTTCATGTAATATTCTGGACACATGTTTGCAGCAAAGAGCCTTGGTGATTGGAGAGTTAGATATTAGCAGCTTGTTTGCGAAAGAAATGGTTCCAGCTCTGATGTAGGAGCCATTACATCAGTTTAAGAAGCTTTCTATGTGTTCCACAAATACAGCTGATATGCTGTTTTTCTTGCCAGAAGTCAATAATCACTCACACAGTTCTGACCTCACCTGCTCAGCCTTCTGATGAAAGACGGAGGACATGGCGAGGATGGTAGAGCGTTCATCAAGTGCAGCAGCAAAACTTTTCCAATCCTGATCCAGCTGACTGGAGATCTGCTTGATCTGCGTGGAAGCATAGTGGCTGGCCTCAGCCAGCCGGCTCGCCACTGACATGATTCTGTTGATGTTTACGTAGGCATTCTGGGAAGAACATTTTAACAATTCTGCCATCTTCATACATTCAGGGTCAAATTTTAGGAGAAAAAAGTGAAGCTTGTGATGATGTCCTACCATAGAGTTCATGGCAAAGTGGTTGTGCTGTGTCTGCAGCTCCACAGCGTGCTGGTAACTGCGACCGATCTCTGTGTGGCTCTGCAGAAACACCTCCTTGTTGTGGCTGATCCAGTCGAACATCTACACAGACACACAAACCCGCACACACAGAACTATATTAGTGCACTTCCAACAGATATGAATGGAGTCTAAACACCTGCAAGCAAAGAAGAATCACTGTAAAAACCACAGTGAAGAAGTGGAGAAACAATGGGAAAACACTGGAGAAGGAATGGAAGAACTCTGGGGCAGTACTAGAGAAATAGTTGGACAGAGTTGGAAAAACCTGGAGAAAATCTCTTGAAGACATGGAATTCTGATGTTGCTTGTTTTATGTAACTTTTATGTTCAAATTATTACTTTAAATTAAGTTTTATGCTGAACATAAGCGAGTTTCATTGTATTTACATAAAAAGTTTGTTGAAACAACTCAAGCTAAGTGAGTTAATCGAACGTAATCCTGTCACTTTAAATCTAATAGGTATTTATGCAAATGAATATTGTCCCTAGTTGCTTTCTGCATGGAACTGCACATCTGCTGAGTTCATCATGCAAACTACTGCTCAGTCCAACACTCTTAACAAAGGCTATAAATGGCATCAGGGAACAGCATGAGGAGCTTTGTTGTGGTCACTGTGAGGGGGAGTGTCAGAAAGGACAGGAGCTTCTTAAAGAGATAGAAACCAGTTTGAAGGCATCACATACAGCTATGATGTGAAGTCAATTTTGTTTTAAGTTATTTTTTATTTATGCAGCAGTTTAATAACAGCTGGAGGTAACATAATTACTTGATTGTGCGATAAAATGGCTCTATTGATTAGATCCTACTGTGGTGGCCTTTGTTTACTTTAGTCTAATAGGAAAGGAGGTTGTGAGAGAGGGGGAAGTCAAAGGTCAAGGGGCCAGAACCGCAACAAGAACTGAGATCTCCATACATTGGTTGCAGGTTTTACCACCGGGCTATGCTCGCGCTCCCATAATACTCTCCCTTTAAGGAACCATTGGGACGACAATAAAGAAGCATTAAGGAAACACAAGAGAAAAGCAGGAAAATACTACAAAAGCCCCAGGAAAACACTGAGGAAACACTGAAAAATATCCTGGGAAACACAGGGGAAAACAAAGAAGATGAAGAATTACTAGGGAACCAGTGAGGAAACATTAAGATAATATTAAGAAAACACTGGGGAAACACTGAGGAAATGTCAAGGAAACATTAAGGAGATACTGGGGAAATACTGGAGAAATACTGAGGAAACACTAAGGAAGGACCAATGAAGCACTGAGGAAACAGTGGAAATTAGTGAACTAGCAGTGGAAGAAGTATTGGGGGTTGTGTGATCTTATTTCAGCTCATAAATCACAGAGGAAAACACTTGGGAAACACTGGACACAAATGACTCCTCAATTCAATCAGCTCTCTAGGAGAGCTGGTCCATGATGAGACATTTCAGATTCTTGCTCATAACATGTAAAGTATTCCCAGGCGATTGCTCTGACTCATCTGGCATGTCTGCAGGGCAGATGGTGGGTAAAGTGCTACAGTAACTGTGGTCTGAACAAGAGAAACAAAAGAAAACCACAACATAAACCTCTTTTCAATTAGAGACAAACGCCACTATACGTCAGTCTTTTCAGAGACAGGGGAAGATGGTTATGGTTTAGTATATTTGCCTATGTTACCATAGCAATGAAACTAACTGCCAGGTCTGATCATTGATCCCCAGCTGGATAGGAGCAGTTAGTCCCTCAGTGTAAACTGGTGTTAGCACCCGCACAGTCTCTTAGTGTGACAATGTGAAGCAAAGCAGCCGTTTCTCCTGCCTGTTTGCTTTCCAGTAAATATTTACTGTGGCTGCATGTACACCAGGTCAGCTGACGCCTGTCTGTCTGTGGATATGTGTGTCTGACACATTCAAAACACAAACACACTCCTTCTACATAAACTTCTCATAGATTTCCATTATAGTATTGTGTCAGGTCTCAATTATCACCAGTCTACAGCAGAATGTGATCGGCTCTGAAGTGCAGCAGATGGCTGCCATCTCTGCTCCTAAAGGTTTCATGACTTCTTTATGTTTGAGTAAAGTTTTAGAGCAGGGGTGGGCAATCCTGGTCCTTAAGGGCCGGTGTCCTGCAACTCTTGGATGTCTCCCTGGTCCAACACACTTGAATCCAATAGCTGAATCACCACCTAAGTGCAGTCAAGTTCTCCAGAGTTCTGCTAATGACCTCATTATTTGACTCAGGTGTGTGGAAGTAGAGATACATCTAAAAGTTGCAGGAGACCGGCCCTCGAGGCCTGGAGTTGCCCACCCCTGTTTTAGAGACTATTTAGGCATAAACGTCAACTTATAATTTCTTATTAATCTGAAATATTCCAGAATGCTGTTTCCTTTTGAGCTAATTGACAATACTACCTTTGTGTCATCTCTAAATGTGATGAAAACCTCCAATGTACAGTACAGACCAAAAGTTTGGACACACCTGTGTGTCCAAACTTTTGGTCTGTACTCAATACAGACAAAAAGTTTGGACACACTTTCTCATTGAATTCAATGAGAAAGTGTGTCCAAACGTTTGGTCTGAACTGTAAATTTGGATCCAGTGCTTAGTTAAATTGTTGACCAAAGACTCACTTTCTCAGCATCTTGCTCAAAAAGGCGCAGCTGGAAGCACTGGTCCAGTTTCAGCTTCCTGACATGCCACATCTGATGGAGGTGCTGCCTTGTGGAGTGGAGCTTATCGAGCAGACTGGCCACCTGTCAAAAGCAAACGCTACATTTCAGCAATTCTTTCCAAAAACTGTCTCTAATAGACTCAGTGGGTGGTTTAGTGTTGATTCCAATATCTGTAAATGTGCAGGACGCTGGTTGGGAAAGTATAGAGGACAATTATATTGACACTAACTACAAACCTAATTAAGCATAAATTTGTGTATCCAGACATTTCATTACTCTGTTGACCAAAGACTGAAATCATGCAAGTTGTTGGACGTAATACTTATTTTTATTCAGATGTACAGGAGGTGTTGCATGTTAAGGTGGGTTAATGGTGAATGGTGGTTTTTACCATTATTGGGTCATGACAAGATTATTTCTAAAGAGGCTGTATCATCATCAGAAACACCCAGGAACCCTAAAATAATCTTTAAACACTGAAGCATAAATACATTTGGCCATTTGGTTTCAAAGCAGACAAGTAATTATAGAATACACTTTCCTGAAAAAAAAAATAAAACAAGAGGACACCATCATATATGGGTGAGGACAATGTGTTCATACCAGTGTAGCCTTTCACTGTCTGTCTGCAGATTGATTGTTTCCTAGGCAATAACATATTTCTGACTGCAATATGTTGAATTGTTACCTAGCTGCTTACAGATCATCTCTTCCTGATGTGTAGATGAGCCACATGAATACAATCTTCTATGGTTCCATCAGGGTTTATACCTCTTTTCCATAAATGTAGCAATACCTTCTTTATTTCTATACATCTTTTTCTATTCAGTGAGATTGGAATAATAAAGCAATATACTTTAGAATCAAGATCTTAAAAACTTTGAAAGAATTACCAAGTTCATTAAGATGTTATGCTTGCTAAATTCTTTGGATTTACTTCTATTTTCTGCCTGGCTCATTTCAGAAAGTTCTGTCATTACACCGTGTTCCAAATTATTATGCAAATTGGATTTAAGTGTCATAAAGATTAAAATTTTTGTTGTGCTATTAAATTTATAGATGGAATTGTGTGTCAGGGCTCTTTGAATCTCTCTAATTAATTTCAAAGAGCTGGTTGATTAGTTTGTCTGATGAGCTCAATTAAAGGAAATCTACTTAAGAAGGATGTTCCACATTATTAAGCAGGCCACAGGTTTCAAGCAATATGGGAAAGAGAAAGAATCTCTCTGCTGACAAAAATCATCAGATAGTGTAGTGACCAATAACAAGGTATGAAAACATTAAAAGGCAGAATGAGGAAGAATTTTCTGTTAGACAAATTCATCGGATTAAGAGAGCAGCTGTTAAAATGCAAAGCAGCAAACAGTTATTTGAAGCTGCTGGAGCCTCTGGAACCTCAAGTTGGAGGATCCTCCAGAGGCTTGCGGTGCATGAAGCTACTATTTGGCCCCCCTAACCAGAGCTCACAAGCAGAAACGGTCGCAGTGGGCCCAGCCGAACATGAAGATTAATTTTCAAACAGACTTGTTCACTGATGACTGCTGTGCAACCCTGGATGGTCCAGATGGACGCAGTAGTGGATTGGTGGTAGACGGCCACCACATCCCAACACAGCTGTGATGTCAGCAAGGAGGTGGTGGAGTCATTTGTTGGGCTGAAATCATGGGGAGAGAGAGAGAGAGCTGGTCAGCTCCTTCAGAGTCCCTGAAGGTGTGAAAATGACCTCAGCAAAGTAGATGGACTTTCTGACTGATCACTTTCTTTCATGGTTCAAAAAGAAGAGCCGTAGCTTCCATAGCAAAATCATCTTCATGCATGACAATGCACCATCTCATGCTGCAAGGAATACCACTGTGTCATTGGCTGTTATGGGCATAAAAGGGGAGAAACTCATGGTGTGGTCACCATCCTCCTCTGACCTCAACCATATTGAGAACCTTTGGAGTTTCCTCAAGCAGAAGATCTGAGGGTGGAATGCAGTTCATATCAAAACAGCAGCTCTGGGAAGGTATTCTAACATCCTGCAAAGAAATTCAAGCAGAAACTCCACAAACTCACAAGTTCAATGGATCAAGAATTGTGCAGGTGATATCAAAGAAGGGGTCCTATGTTAACTCGGTCTGTTAAGATGTTTTTGATTGAAATAGCTTTTGACTTTAGTACATGTGACCACTTAATGCTGCACATTTAAAGAATGACCGTTTGCAGTTCTTTATAATCCATAAAATTTTTTGAAAATCTGCTGTGCATAATAATTTGGAACAGTGCATTTTGAGTTTTTTATTTTTGAAAAAATACTGTTCTCATCGGGAGCTTTGTTCAGTAAAATTTGATTTATACTGTAATAGTTCATGACTTGAAAATTATACTGAGCATCATTCGCATTGATCATTTAAGAAAATCTGAGAAAATATCACTTGCATAATAATTTGGAACACGGTGTAAGTTTTGTGTCTTACCTCTAGTTTTATGAGTAAAGGCAGATATATTCCCAGTTCAAGGGATCCTTCCTGCTGTCAGATTCTTACCTTGGGTACCAGACTCTGAAAGTCAGCAGAACCTGAGATGCAGTTCCTTCCAGAAAATCCATCACTGGATCGAATACACTGAAGCAACCTTTGGCCTTCCCGGTCCAACTCCTCCACTGGAGCCTTTAGCACCTGAAACGGTATTAACTGGGACTTTAAGGCAGGGCACGTCCATTTGTACAGCACATTTCAGCAACAGGCATTTCATGGTGCTTCACACTCTAAACAGATGAATCTTTAGCCTTGATTTAAAGGAACTCAGTGTTTCGATTTTTTGGCAGTTTTCTATCATTTTGTTTCAGATTAGTGGAGAATAAAAACTGAATGCTGCTTCTCCTTATTTGGTTCTGGTTCTGAGGATGCAGAGTAGACCAGAACCAGAAGACCAGAGAGGTCTGGAAGGTCTTTAATTTATGTTAGTACTAAGGCTTTCAGTGATTTATAAATCTGTTCTCTTAGTTACAAGGAGCCTGTGTAAGGACACTAGAACTGGAGTGATGTGCTCTATATGACTGGATGAGTTTCTCTAGATCTTGCTCAGACATTAGTCCTTTGATCCTGGAAACATTCTACAGGTGATTGAACTGTCTTTGACCTGTCTGTAGGTTCAGGTCAAAGTTCATCACTACACCCAGATTTCAGGCTCACTTCTAGTTTCCAGCTGTAATAATTAAAGCTATGTGTTGACTCTAGATCGATCCTCTTTAGGTCCATAATAATAATAACTTCAATTTTCTTTCTGTTCAGCTGGAGAAGCATGTTCACTCATTAATTTGGTTTATGCATCTACACCACATGTGTCAAACTCCAGTCCTCAAGGGCCGCTGTCTTGCAGTTTTTAGATGTGCCACAGGTACAAAACACTGGAATGAAATGACTTAATGACCTCCTCCTTGTGTAGATCAGTTCTCCAGAGCCTTAATGACCTAATTATTCTATTCAGGTGTGGTGCAGCAGAGGCACATCTAACAGTTGCAGGACACCGGCCCTTGAGGACTGGAGTTTGACACCTCTGACCTACACAGTGCTTGTATGAGTTCATGGTCACATGGTGACCATGAACTAATTTACAGCTGTGTATCATCTGCATCGTTATGGTAACTAATCCTATTACTTGTTATAATCTGGGCTAGCAGGAGCATTGAGATAATAAATAAATGGGGCCCCAAGGCTGAACATTGTGGTGCTCCACATTTCTCAGCTCTATTGAAAAAATTTCTATTGGCATAAAAAAAACCTGTTCTTTAGGTCAGACAAGAACCAGAGAGAGTGACCCAGCTCTGGTCAACACTGAGGTCCAGCAGAACCAGCACTGTGGTTATATGGATGTCACTGAACACTTTGACCAGGGCAACCTCAGTACTGTGGTAACCACAGAAACCCGACTGAAAGACATCAAAGCGGTTGGTTATCATTAGGAAGCTATGCAACTGCTGAAACAGCTTTTTCAGTAATTTTGCTGATGAATAGGAGGTTGGTGTCATGCGGTGTGGTGAGGGTTGGTGAGGCAGACGCTGTAGACCCAGGTAAGATGAATGTGATGATGAATTTAATTGTAAATAAGTCCAGTAACAAGCAGCAGGCACAAGGAAACACAGAACGACGAAGAAGCTAACATTGACGCTACATTGACGAGGACCCGACGAGGAACAAGGAACACAGGTGGAG
The DNA here is from genome assembly GCF_002775205.1 of Xiphophorus maculatus. Taxonomy (NCBI): domain Eukaryota; kingdom Metazoa; phylum Chordata; class Actinopteri; order Cyprinodontiformes; family Poeciliidae; genus Xiphophorus; species Xiphophorus maculatus. Next base: position 1,640,807 of record NC_036449.1, on the reverse strand, counting down.
TTAAATACACGGGAGGGTAATCACAGAGACGAGACACACCTGGGAACAATCAAGGGGAGGACAGGACAACGAAGAGACTTAAGGACACAAAAAACTCTAAATGAACACAGAAAACACAGATCCTGACAGTACCCCCCCCTCAAGGGCGGCTACCAGACGCCCAAAAAAAAAAAAAAAAAAAAAAAAAAAAAAAAAAAAAAAAAAAAAACCACAACAAGGGTGGGCGGAGGGGCGCCGGATGGGGGGCCAGAGTCCAGAAAAAACTAAAACACAACAAGGGTGGGCGGAGGGGCGCTGGACGGGGGGCCAGAGTCCAGAAAAACAAAAAACAACCCACCATCGTGGGCGGAAACACAAGAGGGGCCAAGAGTCCAAAAACAAACAAAAAACTACCCACAGGGTGGGCGGAGGCAAAGGAGGCAGGAACCACGGAGGTGGTCCGGCGGTCGACCGCGGCGCTGGAGGCGGGAACCACAGAGGCGGTCCGGCGGCCGTCCGCGGCGCTGGAGGCGGGAACCACGGAGGCGGTCCGGCGGTCGACCGCGGCGCTGGAGGCGGGAACCACGGAGGCGGTCCGGCGGCCGACCGCGGCGCTGGAGGCGGGAACCACGGAGGCGGTCCGGCGGCCGTCCGTGGCGCTGGAGGCGGGAACCATGGAGGCGGGAACCACGGAGGCGGTCCGGCGGCCGTCCGCGGCGCTGGAGGCGGGAACCACGGAGGCGGTCCGGCGGCCGTCCGCGGCGCTGGAGGCGGGAACCACGGAGGCGGTCCGGCGGCCGTCCGCGGCGCTGGAGGCGGGAACGACGGAGGCGGTCCGGCGGCCGTCCGCGGCGCTGGAGGCGGGAACGACGGAGGCGGTCCGGCGGCCGTCCACGGCGCAGGAGGTGGCGATGAGTCCCGGGGACCGCCCACAGACGGCGACGACGAGCCCCCCGGGGCAGGGTCTCTGGTGGAGCACAGGGGGTCTCGGTCGGAACGCTGGGGGTCTCGGTCTCGGGTGGAACACTGGGAGTCTCGGTCTCGGGTGGAACGCAGGGAGTCTCGGTCTCGGGTGGAACGCAGGGAGTCTCGGGTGGAACGCAGGGAGTCTCGGGTGGAACGCAGGGAGTCTCGGGAGGAACGCCGGAGGTCAGGGTCTCTGGAGGAACGCTGGAGGTCAGGGTCTCTGGAGGAACGCTGGAGGTCAGGGTCTCTGGAGGAACGCTGGAGGTCAGGGTCTCTGGAGGAACGCTGGAGGTCAGGGTCTCTGGAGGAACGCAGGGAGTCAGAGTCGGAACGCAGGGAGTCAGAGTCGGAACGCAGGGAGTCAGAGTCGGAACGCAGGGAGTCTCGGAAGGAACGCTGGGAGTCTGGGTCTCGGAAGGAACACTGGGAGTCTCGGAAGGAACACTGGGAGTCTCGGAAGGTGCGCCGGCTGGAACGCCGGCTGATTCGGCCTCGGGTGCGCCGGCTGGAGGTGAGCCGGAGCGGAGCCTCGGGGCCGGCTGCGGGGGCGAGCCGCAGCGAAGCCTGGGAACCGGCTGCGGGGGCGAGCCGCAGCGAAGCCTGGGAACCGGCTGCGGGGGCGAGCCGCAGCGGAGCCTGGGAACCGGCTGCGGAGGTGACAGCTCCGGAAGGCGACGAGGGGCCGGGTCCACCGGCGGCTCACGTCGCTGTCTCCGGGCGGCCTGGGGTGCGCCGGCTGGAACACCGGCTGATTCGGCCTGGGGTGCGCCGGCTGGAACACCGGCTGATTCGGCCTGCGGTGCGCCGGCTGGAACGCCGGCTGATTCGGCCTGCGGTGCGCCGGCTGGAACGCCGGCTGAGGCCTCGGGTGCGCCGGCTGGAACGCCGGCTGAAACGGCCTCGGGTGCGCCGGCTGGAACGCCGGCTGATTCGGCCTGCGGTGCGCCGGCTGGAACGCCGGCTGATTCGGCCTGCGGTGCGCCGGCTGGAACGCCGGCTGAGGCCTCGGGTGCGCCGGCTGGAACGCCGGCTGAAACGGCCTCGGGTGCGCCGGCTGGAACGCCGGCTGAAACGGCCCCGGGTGCGCCGGCTGGAACGCCGGCTGAAACGGCCCCGGGTGCGCCGGCCGCACCGGTTGGGGGTGCTGGTCCCGGAGCTGGAGCTGGATCCGGGCTGGCGGAGAGACTGTGCGGCTTGGGAGGCAGAGGTTCGCCAGCCATGACGGCTAGAGCCGCCATACGCTCCCACTCTGCCTCCCTCTGCAACTCCACCAACCCCGGGTGCGGAAAGCGAGGAACCCAGTAGTCCAACAGGAGCCCCAAGCGGATGGCGAAACCGAGCCGTCGGATGGCAGCGTACGGCTTGGCCATCGCCTCCTTATACTCGCTGATCGTTTCCGTCAGCTCCTTTATATCTTCTGGGTCCATGATGTAAAACTAAAAAATAGCGTGCCTCACCGTTCGTCCTGGTCGGGTCCTTCTGTCATGCGGTGTGGTGAGGGTTGGTGAGGCAGACGCTGTAGACCCAGGTAAGATGAATGTGATGATGAATTTAATTGTAAATAAGTCCAGTAACAAGCAGCAGGCACAAGGAAACACAGAACGACGAAGAAGCTAACATTGACGCTACATTGACGAGGACCCGACGAGGAACAAGGAACACAGGTGGAGTTAAATACACGGGAGGGTAATCACAGAGACGAGACACACCTGGGAACAATCAAGGGGAGGACAGGACAACGAAGAGACTTAAGGACACAAAAAACTCTAAATGAACACAGAAAACACAGATCCTGACAGTTGGAGATCAACCTGTAATTCTGCAGCAGTGATTTGTTCAGATTGTTCCTTCTTATCAGTCGTTTGATAACTGCTGTTTTTAAAGCCTGGGGGAAAACACCTGATGAGAACGATGAGTTTACTATTCAGATCAGATCAAATGCAATGACAGGCAGAATTTCTTTAAACATGTGGGTAAACTGCAGAGGTATCAGGGGGAGGAACTTAGTCGGTGTGTTTAATTAAAGTAATAGTTTTTCCACTTTTAGGTAGATCAACTTTTGTACCTTTTTCTTCAGCTGTGTGTGCTCCTCTATTAATCGCCGGGATCCTTCTACATCTGCAGGAAAGTCTTTTATGGACAGAAGTTCCTGTAAGAAAGAACATATCTTTGTCATTTAGTTAAAAAAAGGCTTTTGATTGTCTTAGTCCTGGATCCCTCAGCTGCGTACCTGAAGGTCCTCCAGTCTAGACAGCAGGTGAACAGCATTGGACATGAACTCCTCCAGAGACACTCTCAGCTCGATCCATTCCTCATGGTTGTAGTCCAGAGAGCCTTCGAAGTCTTCGGTTAGCTGTGAGGGATCTACCAGTTTGGCCAGGCCTTCTACTGAAACCATACTGGTCTGCTTACACAGACCAGAAGACAGAAAAAGGAATTGGTCAATGAAACAGCAAAGTTTCCTTACATAAAAATATTGATACTGCACTGGGACTAATCACTTTACAAATGATTTCAGTAAAAACATGTAAAAACTGAATAAGATTTCATAATTTCACAGTGGGGTAACTACTGTGAACTGTAAACATGCCGACATGACCTGGTGGGCCGGTCTGTTAATAAACCTCTCTCACTTCAGACCAGAAGAGGACAGTGGTTGATTTTTAGACTTTTGCCGAGGTAAATAAGATCAGTGGATGAGATCAGCTTCACATGTAAGAATCAGTTGAACACCGATCTCAAAGAATTAAGGAAATCGACACCAATAAATCGGCTGGTCAATAAATCAGGGCACAATACATACAGCCTCATGCAGACCCACAATGCACTGCGACTAGATGCTGCCAGCTCTGCGAGGCATTCTCTGCTTCGTATATATATATATATATATATATATATATATATATATATGTGTGTGTGTGGGTGTGTGCGTGTGTGTGTAGTGCATGTGAGAAGTGTGTGTGCCCATAGCCATCATTGTGAAAGCTGAAAATGGCAGATTATGAAGTGAAGGAAGCTTCTTTGTAAATCTGAGACTTTGTGCTTTGATAAGATCTTAAACTGCAGCTTCACATGCCAGTTGTTTGCCTGCTCTGCCACAACACAGTTTAAGGATGTAAAAAGTTGTGTACATATGCAACTTCAGTGGAAAATAAAAATAATTTTGTGCAGCAGCTCATTTATCCAACCTCAAAGGAGAACTTTGCACTTCCAAAGTTGGTCTTCTGTTTCTGCCAGAAGTTGTCTGGTTTGATGATGAGAGCCACACAGATCTCAGCTGGGAAATACTCCTGCAGTGTCTTCAGGAGAGGCTTGATTAGCTCCCACTTCGATCCTCGCATGTCGATGATAACAGTAAATCCCCGTTTGCAGACATCCTCACTGATGGGAGAAACAGAATCAACATGCAGGTGAGAGGAGACCACAGAGCTGAACATCAGAGAGCAGGAGAGGATATGCTGCAACAGCTACACATCCAAAAGTCCCGCTGATTCTCCCTTTCCTGCCATTACATCAGACTTCCTGGGAAGTTTAAGTACTGTGCTGCTCCTGAGAGATGCCATCTCAAAGGGTTTGACCAGAACAGGACCTCCTTTTCTAGTTTTTTGAAGATGCTTTACATTTCACCCAGAATGTTTCTTTAATTCTGATCATGGGCTGGAAATTCCACTGAGAACTCCAGGCTTCAAAACCATTAATGGGACAATCATAATGGGAGCACTCAGCACAGATGGGTCACTGACCAACCTCTTACATTTGGGTTCATTGTTACAAACACACACAAACACATTTCTGCCTGATAAAAACGTGTAGCAAGTCCAGAAACATATAAACCTTATATTGCAGCAGCATAAACACACGATGGGATCATTTAAAAACGCAACATTTATTCTGACTGAATTTATTTAGTAGGAGTAAATAAAATGTGAGGAGGGATTTGGTTGTAATAAAATCACTTGAAGCCCAATTATTTTCCTCCACACTGTAAAAAATTGCAACCGTCTTGTTATACCAGTAAAACAGCACCTGAAGGAAAGTTCGACCAGTTGATCTCTCCTGATCAGCCAGAGTCCTGCATCGTCCCTGCTCTCCTCTCTTCAGCTCACTCCACGAGTTTTTAAAGGGCACAAGGACTGAGACACTGTTGAAGAAAGGTTGATTTCTGTCTTGGTCTGACTACGGAAGAATCATTATGTAATTGAAAGGTCCAGTGATAAGATATTTTCAGTTTTCTGACAGAAGTAACCATATCCTATAAAAATCTCCTGAAGTCCCCAAGAGTTCTACACTACACTCCAACGAGTCTGCCTCAGCATTTAGAAGAGAAAGAGGCCCACAGCATCACAGATCCTCTGGCATTCTGTCCAGAGAGCATCAGGTTCTCTTCCACATCCCCTGTTTTACACTAAACTTATCCAAAGGGTTTGTTGACAAAAAATCTCACTTTTGGTCTGACTAAAATGCACTTAAAGTTTCAAAAGATTTCAAGTCTGATCTATCAAAGTTCCATTCCAGTAACATGTCTATCTTTGGTTTTAGTTTTACAAGTGGCATTTAACAAAATGTTTCTATAATGTGCCTGTTTGTAATTAAAGTGAACAGACAAAAGCACAACATGCCAAAGAAAATTCAAATCAGCAAAACAAAAGCCTGCATTGACAGACAAATCATCTGAAAGCACAAAATGACAGGTCTGACTGATGATTCACACCAAGATGAATGAAATGCTTTTTTCAGTTTTAGGAGCAGTTAAGCAGAGGTTGGTGAGGTAGTGGAGGACAAAAGAATAAAACATTTCCAACATTTAAAGGTGACACTTTGGTTTCTGTAAAATCCTTTCCTGCCCATCCATCCTGTAGTTGTTCATCTTCTTACTGTAAGTCAGTTCTTCATCTAACTACTCATTGGAAATCATCTTGACACAAAATACCGTTTCCTGCCTTTGCTCCAGTTTTAATTTCAGATGAAGTAATGAAAACAAATAGCATAGCAGTAACATCCCCAACATGTTTATGTGCAATGATTAAATTATATCACCTGTAGAACTGTAAGAAGCTATTATTTGCTTAAATGATTCATAAGTTGGATCTCAGAAGTTTACCAAATAAAAACATTTTTCTGCAGTTTTGCTGAGATCAAAATGTATCAGTCTCACCAATAAAACAATTCTTCAAAATAAAACAAGGATTTTTTCCAAACATAAAATGATATAACTGAACCAGAAGAGAGAGCATTGCATGTTATACAGCCTTGCTAAAAGTGAAACAGAGTTCTCTACTATGCTCCACAGCTGCTTTAAAGAGATATCTGCTTTAAATGTAAGGTGGTCCCTTCTTACCACCTTACATTTTGGTGGTTCCTCTGACCTCATTTTAAACACAAATTTCATAATGAAAATTACTTGTTAAACCCAGATATTTACATACATTACACAGAAAGTAACATCACCATATCTACTTGCTAAATGCAATGAAATAAAAATTCTTAAAATAATTCCAGTTCAAATGTTCACACACATTTCCTTAACATTTGGTAGGAATATCTTTTAAACTTTCAAATGGCCACTCCAAATAATTGACATATTCATGTTTTGATCCACTCTGTTACTAATTCGCAGGTTTATTTCATATCAGTGTCTTTTAAAATATTCGGCTGCTAATTGAATGGAAACATGCTGATATTACCTCCAACTTTAAATATCATACAGTATTAACATTAATCTAACAGCAGCAAATATTTTACCGCTTTTCTCAGGAAGGCACAAACTCTTCTCTTCACCATGGAAACAGCCGATGAGGTGAGCAGGCAAAGAGGGACTGTACTCTTTATTTAAGTTTAAATATTCTGGATATAACATAAAGAATGTTACATCTTTTCTCATTTTTATTTTAAAGATTTTTCTGCAGAGGTATGCAGGGATATCAGTGCCATGGATGACTGAGATCACCTTTCACCATCAGCAAGAATCTGCTTTCATTTTGCTCCTACAAGTCAAGTGAACAGGAAATCGAAATCAAGTGAAAAAGCGACCCAGTTCAGATCCCACAGAGAGTGGCTCCAGACTCTCTTTGACCTGTTTCTGATCAGATTTTTTGGACCTTCCATTTCTCCCAAGCACCCCCGGACTGGGCTGGAGCCACAGACTCAAACAGCGCTGCTTTCACAAAGATGCAAATCAAGCGCTGCTCCCCATCTGCTGCAGAGCTGGCCAAAGAAGGAGCACTTGATTCTACAACCAGGACAGCGCTTAACACACTCCTCACCCACACTTCTTCTTTCTAGGATCTGCCTGCCAGGTTAACAAAATGTCCAAGAGCAAAATACAAAAACATGGTGTGTATATGTGTTTGCAGCAGGACTTTGGGTACCTGGGGACAGTAGACAGGTAGGTGACCAGCCGCCTCAGGTCCTCCTGTTTTATTCGGTCGTGGTTGCTCCTGGCTGGAAATGTCAGAATTGGTCCTCCTCTTTTGTCTCGCCCACCTGGAAAATTCAGCAACCAGCGATGTTCAGTATTTAGAAAGTATTTCAATCACATTTTTATATTTACTAAGTAAGAAGATAATGACTGCTTTGGAAATGGAACTTGCATTTGAATTAGGGGTGCACCAATCTTTAAAAAGTCTGGCCTATCAATTCCGTTTTTAGCCAATACTCTTTTTTTGTCTGAAATGTTGCTAAACATAGCAAGAGTTGACAATAGTGGGGTGACTAGTTAATTGAAAACGTGCAGACATGACCTGGTGGGGGGTCAGTCAGTCAGACCTCTCACTGCACAGCAGAAGTGGACAGTGGTTGATTTTAGACCTTTGCTGAGGTAGATAAGATCAGTGAATAAGATCGGCTTCACATGTAAGTATCAGTCGATCACTGATCTCACAAAATGAAGGAATTTGGTGCCGATAAATCGACTGGCCATTTTATCGATTGGCTGATTTATCAGGGCACCCCTAACGGGAAATAATAAGGTTTCCTGGTTCCTGGATCAGGTCTGTTCTTGTTCTGAACTGAAGAAGCATTCTGAATGAGAGAAAACACGAGAATAAGTCCAGTTACCTCTGACTACATCACTACAGACCATGCATGTTCTATGATTAAAACCCAATGGTTAGGATTTCAAATGAGTGATAGTTGAAAACACCAGGTCGTATACACACTAGTTTTATCTGATTACTCTGATCTTTAAGGTCTGAGATGAGCAATGGAAGACTCTATGGAGACAAATGCAAGAATGTATTTATACCAAGTTCACTGAGCTCTAAACTAGCTAGCAAAGCTCATTCAGTTTAAGAAACACTTTAACATGTACCCAAGTACACAGTTTTATGATCACAACAGCTTCAGGGTTGTAAACACAATGTCATGATTAAGTCTTGGTCAGAGTGAAATGTATACATGTGTGCAAAAAGTTAGATTCCTGAGGTTGTGTACTACTACTTCCTCATGTTGTTTTTCAGACAGCTACAGATGTTGTTTGCTTTACCTCCTAAATAAATCAGGAGGTTTATCAATAATACTTACACATGTTTTCGTAATTTGTTTTTTCTTCATATGACTTAATCCATTTTTTCTTTCAATTTCACTACATGTCAGCGCTGAGAGGACAACACTGACATACAACGGTGTTCAAATCTAATAAAAGCAGCTAAAACTTTATATTCCATTCCGATTAAAATTCCATTTGGCTACTTAGTGGAACTGGTAGCAGCTGTGATTGTTGCAGATCCAACAATCACAGTTTCAAGATCCCTTGAAATCTACAGCAACTTACTGGAGACAAAATCAGTGCCATTAAACTTCCAAAAGTATTATTCCAGAGGTCAGGACTACTCCCTTGTTCATGCTGATGCTACAGTAACCAGGGCATGGTACCCCACTAACAGCTTTACAGTGTCTACCGGATTCTCCTCACAGCTATGTCAGACACAGCATGTTTTCTCCAAAACCATCCAAAACGTAAACTCTCTGAGTCTTTGTGATAAACGATGTGTGCTGAGATGGCTTGCTCAGATTAACGTAAGAAACACAAACCACAGTGTTTGTCTAAGTGCTACTCAATCGTGAAAAAGAGAGATAAAGAGAGAGAGGGGGTGGGGGGGTAGGAGAAAATGTTGTAGTGATCTATGAAAGAATCTTGATGACGAGTACTTGTTGGCATGCAACCTCTGACATGTTCTCTCTATTTCCTGCTCTGTCCCGCAGGTTCTCCACCACTTTCTCTTTTTGATTCAGACTTTTGTACTATGCATTACTACAACACAAAGAGATCAACACTCAAAGTACTACAGCTAATACGATCCTTATAAAGGCTTTATGTTTAGATTCACATATTTTCAGATACACTCTACCTTGGGCAATAACTACATCTTGCATTAACTTGTACCATGTGCTTTCAGTGATGTTGTAGTTATTATTACACATGTCTATGTTGTCTATTGATATGGCTAGGGTGTTGTCATGTGTTCTCTCTTTGTTTCTTTCTCTCTTTCCCTGTAAACCTTTCTACCCCACCTCTCTCTCTCTCTCTCTCTCTCTCTCTCTCTCTCTCTCTCTCTCTCGCTCTCTCTCTCTCTCTCTCTGTCTCTCTCTCTCTCTCTCTCTCTCTCTCTCTCTCTCTCTCTCTCAGTATATATATATATATATATATATATATATATATATATATATATATACTGTATACAATACTGAGTGCTACACTGTCAGAGAACAGGTTACATAAATGAATAAAAAAAGTTTTTTTTAATTTTGTCATATATTAGATCTATTGGTGACATGTGGAAAAGATAAGTCAACGTCACTTAATAATATAATATGAAGCTTTAAAAGTTTTGATCTGTCAAATATTCTAAATGCCAATTTGCACATTTGTTTTAGGTGTAACAAAGCTACTCCTAAAATAAAATAGTTTAAAGCTATGAGCCAAACGGTCCATCTAAGCTTTATGACATCAGTCTGTCAAGTCATCTGTCAACTCGTTCTTTTACCAAATATTCTATATTTCCATTAACAATCACATCCATCCTTCCAAGGATGGAGGCATTTTCCATTTTCCCAACATTTTTGTCAATCACTCTGACCAGCAATAATCACATAAGCAGCTCTTTCAACATCAGGCTTTCATGATTGCTGCAGAGAATCCCATTGTTCTTTGTCTAAATGAAACTCTCCATCTGTTTCCTCCCAAGACATGTCCTTACAGAATGTGAACATCTTTGGGACATCCGGGGGCTTATTTTGTCATGACATCTTATTTACTATGTGAAAATGTTTTATAGGGAGTGAGATGGCCTGTGGGCTGGGAGTGTTCAGGGTCTGCTTATATTGGCATTTAGTGAGAGCAGCAGGCAGACAGAAGGGAGAAGAACCCATAAATAAAGGTTATGTTGTGGAGAGCCCGGGATGATGTTTCTTCACTTAGGAAGCGTGAATCTAACTCCGTTAGATTCTCGCTGTTTTCACAGATATTCTAAATCTAAGAGGAAGTCTACCTCTGATTACTCTTTGTAGAGCTGTGTAATATCATTATGTGGATGTCCATATTAGCTTATTCTATGGTCATAATTCAGAGCATATCTCACATGTGATAACTGTAATGTCGAAGTTCCTTGCAGTCCTTGTTGGTTGACTTTCGGCATTGACAGACACTCACCCGACACGAAGGCGACTTTCTCCTTCAGCACAGGCAAAACATCAGACGCCTTTATGCCTTCAGTCCTGAGGGAGCCTGGAGAGACGAGAGAGAAACTCTCAGCATTAATCCCATTATCAGATCAACATTCCTGTGAGAGAGCAATCACACTTGGATTCAACTCTATATAACTGTCACACACTGACACTACTTTCTGCCTTTGACATGAATAAATATGATAATTTGTGTATAAATGCTGTATCCAGCCTTCCTTCAGAATCAGGACAGAACAATTTGTTTCCATTCTTATTCCTTTGTTCTCTTTTGATTTTTTGCTCAGTTCATCTAGTCGCCCGTCTGTCATGTTATAAAATCTCTCTCTCTTGTTCTTTTCTTTGTGTTCATGCTCTCTCAACCTCCCCTGCCTCCTCCTCTTCTCAGATGAAAACAAGCCCAAATGTCCACAACCTGCTGCGTGTGTAGGAGCATACGTGTGCATGTGTGTGGGGGTGCGTACACATGTGTGAGAGGGCGTCGTCGAGTGTGAGTGCATGGTGGTGCATGTGTGATACAAATCAAACACACATTCCAAACTGAGAACACTAAGTCAGCAGAATGTGTCTCAGGACACAGAAAGAGAGAGGAGGAGGGAGACAGTGGCTGTTATTGAATGTGTGATCTCCATGTTTCAGGACCATATTTTTATATCTGGTATATAATACATTAGTATGCATAACTGGCAGGGATCAAAAGTAAGGCTGAGTTTTACAAACCACTGAATTCAAGATATATTAGGACGTATGAATTTGACAAGTGATATGATTTCTGGTGAGCAGGGTGCATTTCATCTATGATTCGAATTGTGATTCGAATTGTGAAGCAACTCCTCCAGGAGTTCCTTCATCTTAATACATACTGATAATCTTGTTTTTATTTTTGTGCAGAACTTCCATCTACAGTTAATGACAGAAGTTATAGTTGTTACTGTTATTATTTGGGTTATAATAGGTGGAACCATTTTTCCAGAATGGACTAATGAGCCTCCATGCAATTTCAAAAGCTTTAAAAACTAAAATTGAGTCGGTGGTAGGAGTTTGCCCCGCAATAGGTAGGTTGCCAGTTCCATCCCTGTTCGTTGTGGTCTAGCCTAAAACACTTCACCCATCTTGCCTGATGGTGGTGGACATCATTGCCCAACAGGTGGCGCTGATGCATGGCAGCCTCTCCTCTGTCTGTCTGCCTCAGAGCAGCTGTGGCTACTCCAGTAGCTTGCCACCATAGGTGTGTGAATGTGAATGCATGAATGTAGCGTTTGTGGTTCTCTGGACTTGATACCAGTACAGCCCATTCACCAAATGTTCTTTATATTAAGAGAATTCCCCAGCTATGGTCAATGAGGGTTCATAAGCCTCAGTTTGCATAAAACGTTTTTAGAACATACAGAATCACATGCTAAAACATCTGAGTGAATGAATTTGAATAATTGGAACTGTATATGTTGTTTTGACCCTGTAGTGAAAAGGGATGATTTCAATTAATATAAACTTGTGCACCAAAATTTTATTCTCAAGAATCTTAGTAGCTCTATGCTAAATTATCACTCCAGCTGAAAACATGATTAGCTGTTATATGACAGAAGTATCAGGCCAATATGGACCCACATAACAGACCTCCAGGGTGCAAACTCAGCTGACAGCTGAACGACATACGTTCTGTCACAATCAAAGCAGGATAATCACTGCAAAACACGTTGGGCCTTTCAACTATTGGAGGAAAGCAAAGCAACAGGGTCCACTGTGTGTGTCCATACAGGGGTGTCTGTGCATGTGTAAACAGCTTCTGTCATTTGCACACACATACACACACATGCATTCTTACAAACAGAGAAGCATACAGGAAGCTGTTAGTCCCTTTTCTGGGCTAACACTCACACTTCAGTTTTCTTTTGAACTGTGATAATGGCTCAGTGTTGAAAGGTTGGCTTTATGAACTTTACAAACACACAGATCTCTGAAACTTAGAGCGTAGATATGAAATGCATCTGATCATGAGATGAGAAAAGAGACTTCTCATTTCACCTGATTATTTCAGAAGTAACCCCCGATTGCCATTTAAAGCTGAGAGCTAGCAGAGCAGGATGACATGGATTCCCCACAGTGATATTAAAATATGATTCATGTGGAATCCAGTCACCATGTGACCAAATAAGTTGTTTTTTTTTTGTTTTTTTTAATGGTTTGCTATTGTTCTGCGAATGAAACAGATGTCAGAGGCACAGGAAAGACATTTTAAATCAAAGACAAAAACATGCCAAGAGTTGCTTGTAGTTGCATTTAAGCTCCAGCCAGTAAAACTGATATATCGTCTCAGTCTTACTTCGTCATTTCATCCATATAGCACCTCTGTGGACTGGGATCATTTTGACCCAGTGAAATGGAAAAAGGCTCCCGTATCTGTTAATAGACTAAAAAAAAGCATCTCTGCTTTAATAATACACATAATTTTACAGTATATGCACTGAGTTAAGGGTCAGCCATTTAATAACAAAAGGTCATGAGGAACCAGAACATGTTTATGATCTGTCAAAGCAACTGGAGGGTTTCCAAGGACTGATTCTATTGCAATTCTATACGCTGGCTGAGATGGATTAGTTTACTTTTCCTCCTTTTCCTACAGCTTTACAAGCCATCTTTAATACAGTAAAGATGAAATTGTTACTGTTTCAATGATTGGCTGCAACGTATTATTTTTGTGATTCGCCTTCCAGTTTTAAAATTAAATCATCATTAAAACTACATTAGGTGACCCTGCAGTAAAACCTCCAGTATTTTGTGCATTCAATGTATTGTCTTGTGGCAATGCACTTATATCCAGGTGCGTTGCCATGGATACAAGCAGAAAGCAGTGAAAGTAAGGTGTCGTTGTTTCAGCCAACTGTTAAATGAAGATGTATGTTGGACTTTAAGCAACAAAGGCCTCAACAAGTTGAAGGAGACAAAACAAACAGCTAGCTCTAACTCCTTAGCTGCTAATGCTAAGGAAGGTCAGTTTTATCAGGATGTTTGCGCTGTTCAGAACACTCACGTATGTCTGTTAAGGAAGATGTTTTGTGTAAAATTTGTGAATCAACCTCAAAATAAAAGCAAAATATGTTAAAGACTCTCATTATTTACAGTAAAGATAGTCCTGTACAAACATGAGCTGAGCCTGAGAACACCTTCCCTACTGTTAGGTACGGGGGTGGCAGCATCATGCTGCGGGTAAGATTGATGCATGGGGGTCTGGTTCACTTCACAGAAAAGAAGTGGTCTCATGAAGAAAGAACATTATGTGGAAACTTCTCATTTGAAGTCATCAGCCATGATGTTAAATGGACCTTGCAGGTAGACAATGACCCGATAAGTCAAAGGTAACAAAGTGGCTTAAGTCTAACAAAGTTAATGTTTCTGCAACCATACAAAAGCCCTGATTGGAGTCTGGTAGAGAAATGGCGGGCAGAGCTACATTTCTGTCTGTGCAGAGCAAGGTGGGCTACAAACCGATACCATTTAACCACACTAGTTCTGTCAGGAGGAATGAGCCAAAATTACAGACAGTTGTGAAAAACATCTGGAAGGAAACTTTAAACATTTAATCAAATTTATGGTGTTAAAAGGTAATTCTACCAAATACTCTGAACATTTATGTAAACTTTTGACATTGAAGTTTTGATCATTCAAATTTATCAAAACTTGACTGACCTAAAAAAGAAAAACTTCAGTCTCATTTAAAGTTAGACAATAAAAAACTCTGTTTTGTATTAAATGTATGTGAATATCTGGTTTTAGCTTTTGTGAATATTGTTCAAGTGAACTGAGAAGAACATAAGTTAACTAACATAACTTATGTCACTGAAAAATTCTGAAGTTCTGGGTCATTTAGTTTCTACTCCAGTGTAGGTTCAGTTTTCTTGCTGGTTGTTCTGTCTAATTGAGATAGGAGCAGAAAGCAAATATGTAAATGCTTCCAACTGACATTGCAAGCACCTGCAGAAAGGAATGCACACACACGCACATGCGCTCGCCCACCCCTGCACACACACACATAAACATAGATAATATTAACAGGAACTTGATGTGGGAATGCAAATAAGTATAATGTGGACTGGACTGTGTGTAAACCAGAACAAGTCTTGTCATGTACTGTATGTGGATGATGGATGAACTGAATGAAGTGTTCAGAGAATGCTAATGCTTTTTATCTCACTTTTTTAAAAAAACAACAAAAACAAAACATGTTAAAACCAGAATCATTAAAACTTCATGATTTCATGTTGGTTTACACTTTATCCTCACAATGTATTAACTTATGTTAATCTCCACAACAAACACACAGAGACAACAAAGCATTACCTTTCTAGTGTCACTCAATATGAGTGACACTTATAGAGAGAAAAACCTCTAATTTGTGCAGCTTACCCACTGTATGCTGCTATAATCAATATTTTTTAAAAAAAGAAGAAATCTGAATATTAATGATTTCAGTTAAGTTCTGTAACAACAGACCCACTCAGTATAAGTCATATCTGACATGGCAATAAAAACTGAAAAGTTCCCCTGCTCAGCAACAGGTTACTGCATCAACAGTTTATCTGCAACAGTAATGGCACACTTAGAAAATACCATATTTCTTTTAGTCTTTACATGCAAAGACTAAAAGTCTTTACATGTCAACACTAAGTGTTAGTAGTTATAACTCTGAAAAGTCTTAGAACCACTGATAAGTTCCACATGTTCTATGACAGTCATCCATTTGGAGGGAATCGTTGATTGACTTTGACTTGTCACTCTGCAGCTGAAAAAAGTCTTCAAATATGCATAAATTCTGTTAAGCACTGAAGTACTTTTCAGTCACAACACAATATGAGATCTTTGCAAGGATGCTAGAGAACATTGACATTAGTTGGTTTATTTAAATCTAACTTTTCATGTTCTAACCCTTCCAAGTGATGGATCTCATCTAACAAGCAAAGATGAAGAAACTCAGACCACCTGCAAAACATGGCATAGTGACAAACGATAATGCATGACTCCATCCTCACAGACAGGGCTTTACTGGATTTCATGTTGTTACATGTGAAAATATTGCAGACAGGACACTGTCACTGAATTCTGTGATGTACTCATGAAAGGAGCACCAAGCAGTCTGAGGAGTAAGGAGCAGACCACCAGAGAACAACTCAGCCACATGATTTGTTGCTTCGTTGGCCAGTCGGTCCTCCTGTTGCCTCTCACTCACAACCACCTTTGATCGAGGCTTCTGTTTTCCTCATCGCAGATTCTCAACCCCCACACACACAGACACACACACACACCCCTACACATACCCACACACACACAGCTGTTTGCATGGCAGCAAAACATCAGCACATGACCAAAACAGTAAAGTTTCCAAAGTGAACACACACACAGAGCAAGTTGACACCACAGCCTGACGGAGAGGGTCACAACCCACTGTGGACCCACAACCAAGCAAAATCCATGTGTTCCTTAATAACATGTGGTAGTATTTACATCAGCTGTGATTCAAAGCGTGTAGATAAAGTCTTTTACTGTGTGTTTTTTCTGCTGTAACAGTTATACAATGTGAATACTGGGAAGTGGCTGCTGCTGTCATTCATTAATAATCCACATACTAATCTGCTTTACAAATCATTTGAAAACAATATTGTGAAGCAATGTGTCACAGTGGACTCGACATAATGTTAATATTATCCTCTGTACATTTATGCTTGTTTGGATTTAATCAGTTGATATTAAAATCACCACCAACAAACATGATCCTATGCTTCACATTAGTACTGTGTTCCTCTATCCAGTGTTTAAATATGCTTTATGTCAGAACCTGGTATTCTGACATAAAGCTCCCCTCTTTCAGACTGTCCTTACTGGTTTCTTTCTTTACTTCCCAGTTGGTTCCCTTTCTCCTTGCGTTCCAGTATTTATATTTTATTGGATTAAAAAAAAATTAAATATGGACCGCTTTGTCTAGCTTAAGTATCCTGGTGTCTTGTTGACCATTCATGGTAGGATGGAATGGGAAGTGGGTGGAGAATGTTGAGTTTTGACTGAAGTCATGGAGCCGCTCGTCAGGTTTGTTGGGGTAAAAACTAACTCTCCACAAGGTTGTGTTCATGTTTTAATCCTTAAAGAACAATGCAGAACATGATGGATGGATGGATGGATGGATGGATGGATGGATGGATGGATGGATGGATGGATGGATGGATGGATGGATGGATGGATGGATGGATGGATGGAAACTACAAGCTCCTACAGGTGCTGCTCTGACAGATGTGTGTGTACACTAGAGTTTTCCAGCTTATGTCATCATCTTTTTTACAGTGACTCAGCATGTTCAACTATTAAATAATGTTTCAGCCAAAGAGACATGTGTAACTGAGCCAGACTTTGTGCATTAAACAGTGAGCAAATCTGCTGGACAAGTTCCCAAAGACATCATGGATGCTCCAGGAACTATAGTGTGCTTGGTCCATCAAAGAGGAAGTGACATCACTGACAGCAGTGTATGAATGAGATATTTTTTCTCCATCTGTTCTCATGGCTAACTACAACAGCAAGGTCACAGTGTGCATGGGGTCTCATCTTCAACATTTCCAGACATGTAGATGTTACAGGTCAGCATGCAGCCCTGTTGGAGCTATTAGCTCTACTTTCCCCATTATGTACACAGGTAGAAGCTGCTCTGTCTCTCTCTGTCACACAAACGCACATCCTAAAACACACACACTCACACACATTTGATGATGAGACAGCAGTACAGAAAGGACTGAACTGTATAGGAAATGAGAAATCTTAAAGTTCTGCTCCTACAGTGAGACGTCACTCAGCAGGGAAGGTGACTGAGGATGTTAAGACCGTCTGCAGGAATCTCTTCCAGCACAGATAAATTAGCACAAATGTGACAAGTCCTCTCCTTAGTTTATTAGTGCCTCATTTCTCAGATGAGATCGGCAGAAGCCAGAATTTCAAAATGTACACAGAGGCCTGTTCCAGGATCAGATCCAATTCTGTCTGATGGAAATTAGAAGTACAGTGTGTGGGTGGTGTGTGTGTGTGTGTGTGTGGGTGGGTGTGAAAGATTGCAGCATGTGTCACCATCCTTCCACATACCCACACTCATATCATGTGTCACTAGAAGGTAACAGGTGAGGCTGTCTACATTCTAGTAACAGCTGCTTCCTCTAAAGGCTGCCAAGCCTCACATGTTGCCACGACGACCAAGTTACCACACTCAATGTTGCTGTTTAGATGTGAAATGCATTCAACGTGATTTAAGGTTTAGGCTGATGATGATCAATGCATATCCTTACATCCAGGCCTGTTAGCTTAGCATGGCTGTTATCTAATAGCATGTTTAGGCCCTGGTTAAGATTTCACTTTGACTTCAGGCAGCGATATTTAAGCACACATCCCTGATGCTGACAGTTAAAAGAAACATCTACTATCTGCAAGACATAGTCCAGAAAAGGTCAGATTTTCTTATTCTGATAACAACACAGGTCTTACACATATACAGTACCTTATATTAACACAAATTAAGTACATTCTTGTACATAAAAATGATTGTCTTCATCAGAGTTTGATGCATTTTTAATGTAAATTAGCAGATAAGATCACATTTGTTTGCATCATCTGGTCAGGAGCAGGGAAACAATAAATCAATTAATCGCATGATAAATGAAAATTATCAACCTCATTTTAATTCATCGGCTTTATCGTTTCTTCCTGCCTTTTTCTCTTTCTATTGATGATGCAGGATGAAAAAAGGCTCAACTCCGGTGCTCTCCACTGACCCCTACCTTCCTCATTTTCTTAGCGTAAGGGAGAAGTGAACTATTGCATCAGATATGGCCATCTTCTCCATGCAAATTTAATGATTATTGAAGGGCAATGTAGTATACAGCCTTCATAATCTGTACTCTTTTGGTTGAATGTAGTTTTTATTTCCACTTTGGGTTTATGTTGTTTGGTTTTTATTCAAGTGCATTTTTTGTTAATAGAGAGTCCATTTTATTTTCGTTTTTGGTTGTTTTGTTTATTTTGTTTACCAGTTCCACTGTTAAATGTTCTTTTGAAAATAATGTGTATTTATTTTTGGCAGGATGTGCTTGCATCATTATATCATTACCATTACATCAGTTTAAAACGGTCTTCAAACAATATTATCACTTATCACAATCATTTTTGAGACAATTAATCGCTCAGCAAAATTTGTTATTGTGACAGGCCTAGGCGTGGACAATATGGGCTAAAATGTTATATCAAGGGGTGTGCTGTGGTGGCGCAGGGGTTAAGCACAACCCACATATAGAGGCCTTAGTCCTCGACACGGCTGTCGCAGGTTCGATTCCCGGCCTGGCGACCTATGCTGCATGTCTTCCCCCTTCTCTCATTACCCTCTTTTCTGTCATTTCAGTGTCAATTAAAGGTCACTAGAGCCAATAAAATCTTTAAAAAAAAAAGTTATATCACAATATTTTGTGGCACTATTCTGATAATGGTAAAGGTGATGCATGACACAGAATTAGCACCACAAACAAATACTGCTCTTGAAAAAGGACACCAGTCACATAAAAAAGTCTGATTTGTACAACTATAATGCACACAGTGGCTGCATTTAATCACATTCTCAAATTTATTGATATTCATTGATATTCATTGAACAAACTGTGGGGAGAATAGTAAAAAAAAACAGTCTGGCCATTTCTCGAATTGATTACTCCCTCCTGATTGGTCTGCCTCATAAATCTATCTGTAAACTTCAACTGGTTCAAAACTCTGCTGCTAGCATTTTTACCAAAACAGCTTCATTTCACCACATCACTCCAATTTTACAACAACTTCCCTGGTGTACTGTCACATTCAGAATTCAATTTAAAATCCTGTTGTTTACATTCAAAGCAATCCACAATCTTGCCCCCCCTTATCTGTCTGATCTTATGCACATCACCACCCGTTCACGACCCTTTCGTTCTTCCTCTTCCATCCACCTCAGTGTGCCTCTTGTCCGTCTCAGCACTGTGGAGAAAAGAGCCTTCTCTTACTCTGCTCCCCAACTCTGGAACGCTTTTCCCCCGGACATCCATAACATCGAGTCTTCTGACCATCAAAGCACAGCTCAAAACTCATCTGTTCAACTTAGCTTTCTCACTTTAACTGTGTAGTTATTCTGTGGTTTTGTGTCTTGTTTAGTTTGTGTTTTTATGATGTAAAGTGTCCTTGGGTGTTTTGAAAGGCGTTGACAAATAAAATGCATTATTAATAATATTATTATTAAAGGTCAAAAGCCACCAGTGTCATCACTGCAGCTGCACCTCAGCAGCACATCTGAATGAACATTAAAAATATGTTTGTTCATGTCAACATATAACTTGCATATATTGTTCAAAAGCAGCAGGATGATTATATCTTCTCTCTCTGTCTCTGTTTATCTGATTCACATAAAGTGTCACATATGTGTGTGTGTGCACACACACACACACACACACACACCCGCACGCACACACACACACCCGCACACACAGAGGCATGCTAATGGCCTCGGCTCCAGTTTCCCCTGCAGAGGAAAACCACATCCATCACTCCTCTAACACGAACCACACACACATATGCAGTGCTTTCCAGGCATTGTACAGGCAAAGACACACACACACACACACACACACACGCACACACACACACACACACACACACACACACACACACCCATACACACACACACACCCATACACACGCCTACAGCACATGATGATGTATACTCTGCAGGGAGGTGCCTTCTCATTAAGGGACAGTCACTGCAACAAAACAATGCAAATACAATGCAGTGCAAAGAGGAGAGAGACAGCGGTGTGTGTGAGTGACCCTGAACTCAGCTCACTTCCCAAAGCTGGAGTCTGTAGAGCTCACTGTCTTCCACTGATGCTTCCATGCCAAGAACAATAATCTTTTCCTTCTATTAAACAATTAGGAATGTAGCACACACTCACACACACTTTCACAACACTTGACAAAGGTCACAGCACCAACACTTTATCACACGGGGGAACTAAGGAGGACTTTGGACATTCTGTTAGCAGTTCACACAGTAAGCTGAGGTATGCCATAAATATTTTAACATAAACAGCACTTCACAATGACAAACTATTTTGTGTGTATAATATAAAACTCCTTTATGGAAGTATAAATTTTGAAGTATGTGTCATCTCTGCTCCAGCTTACCCTGAGCTCTTTGTGCTCTCAGGTTGGGACTGGATTCCTTTAATAGACCTGACCATCTCGAGAGGTCCTCTGCCTCCTGAAACTATGTTCACCTGCTTGATGGATCAAGGGCTAACCTACTCTACCTCCTACAAACCACCTCTGGAACTTAACCCTCTCAATATCAACTTCTCAACCACCCGGATCAGGATGTCATCGTCCTTCAGTGCATTGTGTTTATCTAGCACAGGGGTGGGCAATCCTGGTCCTCAAGGGCCGGTGTCCTGCAACTCTTAGATGTCTCCCTGATCCAACACGCTTGAATCCAACAGCTGAATCACCTCCTAAGTGCAGTCAAGTTCTCCAGAGTCCTGCTAATGACCTCATTATTTGACTCAGGTGTGTTGAAGTAGAGGTACATCTAAAAGTTGCAGGAGACCGGCCCTCGAGGCCTGGAGTTGCCCACCCCTGATCTAGCATCATAACTTCCTGTCCAGTTGATGGAGAGAGAACACTGAAGGTTTACAGAAACCATGTAATTCAGAAAAATGTAGTTTTTTGTTGTTTTGTTTTTATTAAAAGTAGGATTTATTAAAGTATAAAAGTGTTCTTTTACTAGACATGAGGGAACTTGAATGTAGTTGCATTTGGATATGTGTGGTTGAACAACTGGAAACAAAAATTCCACTAATGCTGCACATACACATTCTGTTTATTGGAACTGAAAAAATGTTTGACGATATTATTTGGGAATTAAAATGTGATCAATGATAAGTTATTAAAGGAAATTGTTACTTTATCTTGTTCCACAACTAGATTATGGTAATTTAAAAAAAGAAATTTTCCCCTTGAAGAATAAAACACTATGTGAAACCTGGAAGAAAACAGAAACTCTTAACTTTTAACAAATCTCTTCAGCTGACTGCTACATGGATTTCTAATGGATCGTCACCTTCTGACTCATTCAGGGAGAACCAATCAAATTAAAGCTTGTGTTTGGAGGCAATGACATCATCTGTGCTGTGTTCCAGATTCATGAAGAGATCCCATCTGGAGAGAGCTGACTCAGCACATCTCACACACACACTAACACACACAGAGACAGCAGAAACCAGTGTGAGTAAAAGCAATTTTGAAGAAACAGTCGGCAGGTTTAAAGGGTCATTACATCTACTTCATGGAATAACTGATTTCTTTAACCAGTTATACTGTAGGAGGGTTTAGATGAGCTCAACTTCAATTCTGCAGTTATCTATATGCACAGACATCTCTCCGAAACAGTAACATCTCTCAGAAACAGTCACATTCACTCTGAATGATCCACAGCATTCACAATGAGCAGTTACCATAGGCCTGCTGCACAGCTGTAGGATTTTAAACCACAAAAAAGTCATTTCCAATTCTCTATTTCTACAAACACAAAACAATCTGTTCATCCCAGCTGAGTGGACGATGGAGACTTTACTATTTAGTAAGTCATGCTAAAAGAAAAAGTGACACTCTCCTTGAGTTCTAGGTTTTTCAGGATATAATGCAAATAATGTATGTGTTTCAAAATTAGTTCAATCTAAACCCAAGACTTTATGAAGCCAAAGAGAAAAGCGTAAAATGTGTACTGCAAGCAGATGTGCCAAACCTTTGGAACCAGGTTTTGACCCAGCACTTATAAGCTGTTAGGTCTTTGTTTCAGGGTGTAGTTTTCAGAGATCTTATGGAAATGGAAACATCTTGAACAAAAAAAACCAAAACAATTTCAACTTAAATGCCAAACTTTTATTTAATTACTTTTGTAACTCTAGAGCTATCACAGGAATGTAAAATGAGTTTTGTGTGCCAGCAACAGTGACGCTAGTCCAGGATCTATTCATTTATATGACTAAATCCACTTCATAGAGAGATTCATAATTCAGTCACATTCTTAGCTTCTAATGCCAACAGGTAACAAGGCTCCACCGACTGACTTTGCAGCAATCTCCATACCCGGCTCAGTGTGAGCGGCCATCTGTCACAACAAAATGTGGCTTTAAGACAGAACAGTCACACAAAAACAACAGCGTCTTTTTCACCCATGCTAACAGGAAGACATGTCTCCAACAAGAATTATTTTGACACTGGAGGTTTCTTTTTTACACTTTTACACACAAATGGCTCCATAAAACTAAAGCATACTACTTTACCATTGTTTGTAAAGGACTGGAGGATAGTTCAGGTGCTGATTAAAAAATCCATGATGCAGTTATCATTTATGCCAATAGTTGGAAAACATAGGCCCATTGTTTTAAATAGGGCTCTCTTGAGAGGCTATAACAAACATTATTTGGTATGGCAATAATTAAGTTATTATCTTCATATTAATAAAACACAGGAAGATTTCTTGTCCAAAAGAAGCCAGGAGAAGAGGAGATTTCTGTCCTGCTGAAACAACACAGAACTAAAAATATCACAGTAGTTCCTGTGATTTTATGTACATTAAACCACAAGAATTGTAATACTACATAAGACAAATAAAAAGGGATTTCTTTAGAAAATTGTCATTTATACTGTATTATTTTTTTTCTACCATAAACCATGCACAAGGAGACTGAGCAATAAAAGATCACTACTGTTCACAGAGTGCTTTATTCTAGCAAATTGAGTGAAAGTCGGAGTGGAAGGAGAAAGC
Source organism: Xiphophorus maculatus (assembly GCF_002775205.1). NCBI lineage: Eukaryota > Metazoa > Chordata > Actinopteri > Cyprinodontiformes > Poeciliidae > Xiphophorus > Xiphophorus maculatus. The sequence goes on along the minus strand of NC_036449.1, from coordinate 1,617,313 downwards.
ATGACAGAAAAAATCTTTAAGTAACGAGAAACTGCAACCTTAAGAGGGACAGTGAAGGAAAAGCCTTTCAGGAGTTTTGAGGGAGGTTCACAGTGATGGAGCTGTTGCTCAGTGGTCCACAGTTCTTGTGTCAGATGAAAGTGGAGTTTTCATTTTATTTAGAAATTAATGACCCAGAGACTAATGAATAAGATAAAAAAATATTTTAAAAAATCAGCCTGTGATGACTTGGCTGCCATGTAATCTGAGAACCAGCAGCAAACTTAGCCCTAGACCAGAAAACTTTAAAGCTCTTCTGCTTCAGTGACCATGGTGCTCCTGCTCCTAACTGGTCAGCAGACTGGACTGACCAGAGGAGGATGAGACACCCGACCCATCAAGACAGACGACCCAGGATGCCGTCTGGGCTTCCTGAACCTCATCAGAACCACAGCCTGACTGCCTCCATGCCAATTCTACTGGGTCCCAGATTCATCACAATTAAGATAAAAAAAGTTCTTAAAATGTATGACATTGTGTGGAATGATTCTCTATGATGAATTTATCTTTTGATGATATTGTTCTTTGTTGAGATGCAGCTGTAATATCAGCACAAAAGACCATCAAGTCTTGTAGGTATTCTGGCATCAAAATATGATGGAAGTACAGTGAAGTGATTTTATGTTAATCCTGTTTCTGCTGCCTCTTGGTCAGGATTGCATTGCGGCTGATAACTGGTCTTCAGTCCAGCCACCTGGGATGAGATTTATTAATTAAAGTTTAAAATATGAAACATGCTGTTCTGTTTACATAACACTTCAGCAAGTGTTATGCACCATAGACCACCATGGTCTTCAGTAAAAAAAAAAAAATCAATGGGATGTTAAAAAAAAAAACACATAATGCTAACATGACATATAATATAGGTTTAGTTTTTGTTCCATTTATTAGAAGTTATATCTATTACAAACAAGATGTCCAGCATAACCTAACTGGAGAAAAATCCCTGACAGAACGCCTCACCATGCATGGGAACTAACTACAAGTAAAGACTTTTCATCTCTCAATTAAAGATAATAACCTGCTGGACTCTTGGAATTGTTGGCAATTTCAGAAAACCACTCAGTAATCCTGGAATATTAATCTCTTTAGGCACGCTATCTCACAGGAACCTGATTAAGAAGAGGTCAGAGGTCAGAAGGAAGCAAGAGGAACCTTCCTTAAAGGAGAATAGCAGCTTGGGATGAGAGGGAAGCAAATGTTCAAACATGGAACACGTGTTTCAGCGATCAGATGAAACCGTCAGTCTCTCTGGATCAGCTTTCAGCCTCCAGACACCAGCTGTCTGTGGAAAGGAAAAACTCAGACTGAGTGGCCAGACCTGGAATGTGTGTATGTCTGTGTGTGAAGAGCATGGTGACAGCTGAGTACTCTGAGGCGCCGCGTTCACCAGAAAGAAAAAAAACAGAACGTTTTCTAATCAGTAAGGTTTCATACATTATAGGATTGATTTCTGCTTGTTTCATGACATGAAGCGGACAGAGCAGAGTGGGGCAGCCTGCGACGGCAGGGCAGGACAACTTAAACAGCCTCCTCTCTGAACACAGTGACCTCAGATGGACAGGTTGGAAAAAATAGAACAACAAAAAGTAAGTTGGTCAAATTCTAAAAAAAAGTTTAAAAAAGAATTCCAAAGTTGATAGCCACACATTTTGTTTACATTTCAGGGTCAGCAGAGTCCCGGCTCTGGAGTCTGATTGAGAAAATCATCTGGAACAACAAACATAATAGAAAGATAAGCTTTCTTTTACAGGGGTTATATTGTGCAAAGTTCACTTTTTTAAACCCCCTTGAATACATTTTTGTGTACTTTGAGTGTCCATGAGTGTCCATTTTAATTTGTTTTCTCGCAACCTGCATAGATATCTCAATATTTTATTTGGGTCATATTTTTCAGTCTGTTCATTTTTGTTAATTTCCTATTACATTTTCTTGTCTATTTCATCTGTGGAACTGCTAAACAAGGTCATGGCTTCCAGCTAATCAGTTTTGTGAATCTACCTTGCATAAAATACAGTGAAATCTGAATATTTTCCTAGGAAAGCCCTGGTGCTTCGAGCGTTAAGATTAAGTTATGACGTTTCCCAGATACTCATTATTTCTATCTACTCGTTGGTTCTCAGCCATCCAGGACATGGAAAAATCAAAAAAGATCTTAAAATAAAGCAACATAAGTTATAATTTAAATAACACAACTTGTATTGAGAGCCACTACAATAAATCAATATTCATGATGAATTTTATTAAGTGGAGTTACTAATCAAAACAGTTTTTTCCAGAGCTGTAAATTTTTGTGAAGGTGTAGCAGAGATCAGATCACTGACACTGAACCAAACTTGTATCTAAACAACATTTAAATCTTAGTTCTATGGGTCTTCTATGGGTCTCAACAGACGTTAGCTGGAGATAGGCACCAGCAGCCCTCCCGACCCCACTAGGGACAATGGTGTACAGAAAATGGATGGGGCTGCACAGTTGGTAGCACTGTTGCCTTGCAGCAAGAAGGTTCTGGGTTCAGTCTTTCTGCACTGAGTTTGCATGTTCTCCCTGTGCATGCGTGGGTTCTCTCCGGGTACTCTGGCTTCCTCCCACAGTCCAAAAACATGACTTTCAGGTTAATTGGTCTCTCTAAATTCTCCCTTGGTGTGAGTGTGTGTGAATGGTTGTTTGTCCTGTCTGTCTCTGTGTTTCTCTGCGACAGACTGGCGACTTGTCCAGGGTGACCCCGCCTCTCGCCCGGAACGTTAGCTGGAGATAAGCACCAGCACCTCCCGACCCCATTAGGGACAAGGGTGTAAGAAAATGAATGGATGGATGGGTCTCAACAGTTTGTTTACTAAGAAAAACACACGTTTGATGGACGTTACCACATACTAGTCATGTTTGGTCCTGCAGCTTGATCACATTGAAAACTTTTTAAACCACACTTAACATTACATGTCACTGTAACTTTGCCGATCCCCCAAAAAATTGTTCTTAAGAAATGTCCCTGTTTATTGTCTCCCCCAATAATGAAATGGTCCATTGTGTACTGGAATCTACAAAGTAAACACATGAAAGCTAACTTGACTTGAGTTGTTGTTTATCATATTGCGTCTGACTGGTGTAATTTTAGATATTGCTACACTGTGTCATTATCTAAAATTGTCAGTAATAAAAAAAAACAACTAATAAGAGCAGAAGGCTCAATGCTACTATCAAACCCAATGGCCAGGACCTCATTATCAACACACAAAATCCATGTCTGAAATAAGCTTTGCTGTCATTTTAGCATCATTAGCAGCTTACCAGTTTGTTATATACCTGGTTTCAGTAGAGAGAACTGAAACCAGGTATCATCAACTTACCAGGTGAAAAAATGGTGACCTCCATTTGTGAAAACTATAACAAAAGATATACGTATTTTTAAGTAATTATGAGTTTTGGCATATCACAAACAGCATATTTTTTAGCTAACAGAAAAATTACAACATATTTAGGCCAAAATGTTCAACTAATCTTGGATCCCTTTAAGCAATTACATATACAGTATGCAGTATATATACAGTATATATATATATATATATATATATATATATATATATATATATATATATATATATATATATATATATATATATATATATATATATATATATATATATATATATATATATATATATATATATATATATATATTTCATCTGTATATCTGTATATATATATATATATATATATAAATATATATAAAAATATATATATGAAAAGTTCAATAGATAGATGAAATTTAACTAAATATAAAAAAAATTGTCTTTGAAGTTTTCCTCCTTTCATGCTCGACCTTTTCAGAATACCATCAGTGCCATCATGTTCCGTATCGACTTTAGTTCAGACTCCTCATCCCTAGGGGACGTTGCTGTTGCTGAATCTCCTCTCCTTTTTCTGCAGTATTTACTTGCACTGATTCTTTCAGATACTCCTGATTTCTGCCCTTGAAGTGATATGTCACAGGAGCAACATTACAAAACCAAAGTATATTTGCCAAACCAATAATAATGAAAAAAAATAAAATAAGTTATATTGCCTTTGTGATCATTTAAGGGCAAGATAAAATACATTTTAGAAACATTGAGTGCAGCATCAGGTATAGCCAACAAGCAGAGTGTTATACACAAGCCTTTCTGGTGACAAACTAATGTCTTTTACTCCCTATTGCATTCGGGAAAAGCATCAAAAGCCACAGAACAGTGAGGCTTTCCTCTCTGATAGCAGATGTAAAGCCCAGAAGATCAGATGATACTCGTATCCTGAGGGGAGGAATATTAGAGATTAATGGTTCCTCTTCATTCCCTCTGTTCTATAAATACTCCACAGTAAGCCAGGTTCTGTTCTCTCAATTACAGTCTGACACAAATGTTCCTCCTGTATGTGTGCGTGTGTGTGGGTGTGGGCGTGGGCGCGTGCCGGCATGGGTGTGTGTGTGTGTGTTTGGGGAGTGCAGCCTCCTTAGAGGATGAATGAGGTTTAATTAGTGCTCTTTCCGAAGTAATTCACATTAAGCAGGTGCCAGAAGAAGGTGGAGACCAAACCAGAGAATAAAGAAAAGATGCAAATGTAGGAAATGAACACAATCCAACAACAGGAAAGGAGGAAAGACAGAGTAAAAAGAAGGGTGCAAAGAATGAGTTCCAGCTGCAGGATACATCCAGTCTGCAAGGAAACTATGAACTCAACTATGAAAATGAATGAAATTCAGGTTCAGACTGCAGACACTACAGTAGGCTTAGTCTCTTCCAAAGAACCACTTGTGGTTGGACTGGAGTGTTTCTACTGCCTCTGACACACACTCTTCCACACGCACATACACCCCTGTGTGTATGTCAAAAGACATACACACACAAACACACGCACAAAGTGACTCAAGCCAAACCACACACTAAATCTTCATATGTCTGAGAGATTCGAAGCTTTAAGCTCAACTTGAGCTAAATGGAGGGCAACAAGCAGTCAGAAACTAGAAAAACAGCCTGTTGGACAAATAAACACTCAACAAGCTGGAGAGATGAGTTTGAGAACAGATCAGTCATTAAAACAGACTGAGTCAGTCGAGCCTCAAGTTATTTTGACTTGACTAATATAAGAACTGCAAATGAGGAGAAAAATCAGCTTCAGGAAGGTAGGCTGATTATTTAAACTCCTACACATCTCCCTTTTTGTCTCACAAGCAATGATCAATAACTTCTGAAAGTCGTATTTATACTTCTGCCTCACATCTGAATGCTGTTTTCATGGTGTCTAAAAATATGATGCCAAAAGGAAAAGAACACTCCAACCAACTTAGTGCACATTTAACATACACAATTTCATAACCACAAATGCCAGATTGCCACAGATCTTTTGGACATGTTCATAAAATCCCACCATATGAATGTGCACACATTTACCAATGTTAATGGATTGACAGCTCACATGAAAAATCTCATGCAGTACTTTAAACATGTCTCACTCACATCAGCATGCTGGATGCTTGAACCTAAAATGAAAGTGACAGTTCTTCTTTGGCTAATGAGGCTGAACATTTCTGAGCAGTTGGGCAGTCAAAGAGTACAAGTTTTTATATAGATACCCCCTTTGTACGTGAGAACTCTGATGGGAACAACAAAAGTAGGGATCCATCCTGCCTTGTATCAACCCTTAAGGCTGGGAGTGGTGGTTTTATACAAATGGGGCATCGTTTATGCCCCGTAGTATAAATTTAACCACCACTTAAATCCCACATTGGGGTGGACATTGTTGTTGACCATGTCCACCCCATTATGGTAACACTGGGCCAGTCTTCTGATGGTTATTTCCAGCAAGAATTTATGACTAAAGCTCAGATGATCTTCAACTGGTTTCTTGAACATGACAATGAGTTTCCTGCACTCCAGTGGCCTCCACAGTCCTACAGATGACCCCTTGGATGTGGATGGACGGGAGACGTACATCATGGATGTATAGCCAACAAATCTGCAGCAACATGTGATGCTACCATGTCATTATAGACTGAAATGTATCAGTAATGTTCCCAGCACCTTGTTGAATCTAATGGTGCATTCACACCGGCCCTGTTTATTCTGTATTAATTGATAATTGCCTAAATAGTCCGGTTTATTTGGGGAGGTGTGAATGTGCAATCAAACTCTGATGCAGAGTTGATGCAGAAAAAAGCGAACTCTGCTCTGCCTAAAAACCATGGTCTTGGTTTAGTTGACGTAAACTGTGGTGCAATTCGAATGCATATGTGAACGCCAAGTGGACTGGAAACCGCTCCAAAAACAAGAAACGTACTATAGTGTAGTGCATTATGGGTAAATACAACCAAAAAGTGCATATTTAGCACTACACTGAAAAAAGAGAATGGAGCTCCTACTTAAAAAAAAATTCAATTTGTTAAATGTAATCAAGTCAACTTTGTCAAACTTAAATTATCTATGTTTGTTTCATATGACAATATTTAATATGACAGTGTTGAAGAGGATTTGTTTGGTACATTTGCCAAAGACAAAAGAGAAATCTTATAACTGCTAAAACTGAAGAAAGAGGTTACGCTCAGTGTCTTCTTCAGAGGTTTTCATGTGGTTTCCTTTGGTAGTTCCAGGCACAGCGCTCCCACAAGTGAGGAGGGGAACAGGCTTCTCAAAGGGTTTGGTTGGTTTGGCTCAGTGCAGTGAGAAACAGAAGCGCAGCAGCTGAAAATGGTCGATCGAAATGAGTCAACCGACTACCAGGTGTGAAAATGACCAAAGACTTCAAGAATTTTAGTAATTCTGAAAGTAATAAGAATGATGAGACTGCATCATTCTTGAATTATGTGTAATGGCTTATGTGTTGCATCAAAGATATCACTTTTGATTGCAATATAATGAAATTGAAATCAGGCTTCTGATTTCAATTTCAGAAGTCTGAAATTGAAAGGCTTCTGAAATTTCAGGCTTCTGAAATATGAGGGAGAAGTTCTCCCTCATATGACATTTCATCAAACTATTTTGTACAAACTTTAGGATACATGCTTGGGGATTCTATCGTAAAGAGTTTTAATTACAAATCTATGTAACTAATCATAACCCTATTGTAGAACCACTTAAGAATTAAAATGATCCTTTAATTGTTTTGCTTTTTAAAATGAAAGAAACATAAAATATATAGAGAGAGGGAAAGCCATGTGGCCTCAAGTATTCTGTTGAGATACTTCCTACATCAGAGTCACAGTAATATGCATAACAAAGGTTGTAGACTTTACATGTACAGCCCTGTGTTAACACATGAGGCAGCTAAAGGCTGAAACTGCTCAGATATTTCAGGGTTTTAAACGTAGCAGCTGCTCGTCATTATAAACATATGACAAACTAACATAGTGATAGTTTTTTGTTTATTTTTTATAAGGAACATAAACTCTAGGAGCTAGCCACAAATATGTCACAGGACCAGCCATTAGAGATCTCACATCTGTTAAATAGTCTATAGCTGCTCCAGTAAAACCAAATCTGAACTGGTCTAACAAACAAGGCTGCTTCTTTCTGTTGTGATCACATTTGGCTGAGAACACATGCTTTTCTTAAACCTCATATGTTCTGTGCTTTTGGCAGACATGCACATAAACACAAAGTGGTTTCCTTGTTTACTAAGAGAAGGCAATAAAGTGTTTTACTGCTGCGTAGTACAGAATAAGAGGCTAATTACTGACAACTCACATGTTAGCAAGAGAAGTGCGTAAATCAGACCAAACTCAATTTACAAATTATCCAACTGAAGCCATCAGTAGGTCATAGCTGAGGAGCCACAACCTCTGTACAGTCTGCTGTTTTCAGATCAAACCATTAGCACAAAGCTCATCCAGGCATCCTTCATGCTGCTCCACAGCACAAGACTCTCTGACTCAAACAAAAACAGGGAATAAAGACAAGCAGCATTGTCACAGTTAAGACCATTATCCAAAATACAGAATTAATCAATAATCCAACTGGTCATTATCTTCCAATCATCTGATCAATTAGCAGCAGCAACAGCAAACCGCAGGTGTGATAACATCAAGTTATTGAGACATTGTCCTGCTTTATAGACACTGAGACAAAAAGAATCAATCAGAGATGAAGGAGGTACGGCTCTGAGTGGCTCTGAGTGGCTCTCAGCATCATTATCGGCTCTCTGACAGCTCAGCCAGCCACAGGGGAGCCACCTCTTCACTGCAAACACTCACACCCTGCCTGTGAGAATGATGAATAATTGCTGAGAGCCAAGCACACTGTTGATTTCCAGTAGGACACTAGTAAATATGTCAAGCATGGACCATAGGAATGTGACATGAAGATTGTATCCATTTAACTATGGCTTGAGTTGAACTAAGAAAGCAAACATGAAAACCAAACTAATGACAGTTAAAGCATACTACTTATTATTAATGTCCAGTTACATATCATCAGCAGAACTGTGTAAACAGTCATAACGTTTGCACAGTAATGTATGTAAATGTAAGAGAGTGAGCTGGCTTGAGTGACCCCCCTAACAGGCATCATGTTTCTCAGAATCCTGATTTCTGTTTCCCTTTCTAAGACAGAGTTAGGATATACACCACAACTCATTTTTAAAGAGGATTGCTCAGAAAATCAAATTCACCTATGTGCATCCAGAAGTTTACATACACGCATCATGAGCACGAATGCCACATTAATTTTTTATTGATTTCACAATAAAAGTCCCAAAAGGTTTTTAATCATCTACACAACCTCAAAACTCTAGATCTAGACCTAAACACATCATCTAAGACTTAATAAATCGGAGTCCGATACTGAGTTCAAATAAGAGGAGAGGAGGGGAAAGGGTGCGACAAACAGCACACATTGATTCAACATTGATTACCAGTTTTTCCAACCCTGGTCCTCAACGCATACTGACCTGCATTTCAGATGGTCCCCTGCTTCAACACACCCCATTCAAATGACTGCAATTCAGCAAAATCCAGTAAATCAGCCATCATTTTAAATCATGTGTGCTGAAGCAGGAGAATGCCTAAAACATGCAGGGCAGTGTGCCTGGAGGACCAGGGCTGAAAAAAACTGGATTATGTGTTCAATAATTAGAATTCAACCATAAAACAACATTGATTCAATGACATCTTTTAACATTAGTTAACTGGCTAGAATTTATGATTGTTTTATGGTTGATCCACCATCAATTGACCTTAACCATAAATTAACCTTTTTGACCATAATTCAACATTTAATAAACATCTCTTGCTATCTGATTAGGTTTTCTCCCTAAGCAGGTTTCCTCCAAACAGAGCTTGTCCAATTTGTCATAAATTTTGAATCAATTCATTTTTTGAAATAACTTTTTAATTTTATTTAAAATAATCTTACAAATTCTTAAAGACGAGACTATTTTTATTATGTCCCAGTATGAAACATACATATAAAACACTGTTGAACTGAACGAGGGTACACTTTCTTTTTTTCTCTTTACTTGGCTGGTATTCACTGCCAAATTTCTAATATTCTCTCATATTTTGTAGCAGCTGCAGTCAGTATTCTGGAATATGAGCTAGCAGCTGTAAGTACACTGACAAACATCAAGAGCAAACATGTAGCCTCATCTCCGTTCTCGAGAAGATCTCAGCAAGGTTTTAGCCTGCTTCTGTTTGCTATACTTTATGGACCCCTTAAAAATATCTCAGGCAAAAGTCATTTAAATCTGGACAAAAAGATTTCATGTTGTAACAAATGGGCTTTACTCTCATCTTTAAATCAAGAAAAAATGTGATATCACCATCCAGTAGAGTTCTTCAGTTGTTAAATTAAGCTTCAAATTTACATTCAAAAACATTTGTTTGATGTCAGAGGAAAATTCTAAGTTGCTGTAATTCATTAAGTTCAAATTCTTCAAAGAGTTATTGTAGACGATGATGGCTGGAAAGATCTCCTATAGCAGTCTGTATTACAGTGAATTTGAAGAAACCTGTGACTGAAGATGCTCAGCAACAGACTGATAGAAGTTCTGCAGCATCTTGCTTATACATTCAAGATGGCGCCGGCGCAGCTGGCTGCCTGCAGACGCAGCTCCCGTCGTGTGTGTTTGTCTGTGTATATTTGCTGTAACCGATTAAGGATCCGTGCTTGAAGAACCCATGGATCATCAGTTGGGCTTTCTACAATGGCTGGATGTGGTTCTGTCGATGTTCTCTGCGTTCTTCTGTTACTTTTTATACTCTTGGTTGCAGAGAACCTCGCCGAGCGGAGTAGCGGCATTGCTTGCTTGCGTGAACGGCTGATTGCGCTGTGTGGGCCTCTGCTGCTGCCCGGAGACGGGCCTGTGGTCCCGGAGGAGTTACGGAGGAGACGACAGGGCTGCAGGTCTGGAGTTAAGCGGAGGGGGAAGAGGAGACGGCGCAGGCCAACGGTACCGGCGATCATTGTGGGGAACGTGAGGTCTTTGGGAAATAGGACAGACGAACTCACGGCGTTGGTTAGGACCCAGAAGGAGTACTGGGAGTGCAGTATCTCTGCTTCACGGAAACCTGGCTGCACTCGCTTATTCCGGAATACAGCGTGGAGGTCCCTGGATTTTCCTTGGTGCGCAAGGACAGGGACTATTCCAAGAGTCGGAAGAAGAGGCGCGGCGGGATTGCACTTTATGTGAGTGAGAGGTGGTGTAATCCCGGCCATGTTAACGTGAAGGAACAGATTTGTAGCCCGGACATTGAACTTCTGGCTGTGGGAATGCGGCCGTGTTATTTACCGAGGGAGTTTACGTCCGCCATTTTGATCGCTGTTTACATTCCCCCATCAGCTGATGCAGCGGTGGCCTGTGACGTCATCAGCTCTGCCACAGCCAAACTCCAGACTCAACACCCGGACGTTGTTATTGTGTGCAAAGTAATTTCCCTGCTGGGATGAATAAAGTACTTCTATTCTATTCTATTCTATTCTATTGAAGGATCTTAACTTCTTCAAGAAGTCCAGTTTGCTCTGTTCCTTCTTCAGTTTTAAATACCTTCCATCTTCTCTCCAGGACCATGCTCTTCCTCATCAAAGATGCATTTGAAATAGTTGGTACCATGATTCAAATCATCACAAATTCTTATGCGTCATGCCTGCAGCCATCCAGCTGTTCCTCAGAGTCCAACCTTGATAGACAGAAGGTTACTGCATCTATTTTTACACTCCCAACATGTTCCTGAAACATTTTTAGCCAGTTTTTTTGTTGTTTTTTTGGGTACCTTGCTGAAACTGGAAATGAGTTGTTGTTTCCTCTAAACTCTGATTTCAATTCAGAACTGATTTGAGCAAATGTGATTTCTGCTTCAACATCATTCATTCTAAAGTCGTCCAAAAAAACAGCTTAAAGCAGCTCTGTCCACCACATCTCCCCTAACTGAACATCTTACAGCTTCATTTCTCATCCTCATCCTTTGAGCTCAGTCCTCTTGTCCTTTTATATACCTTCCACTTAGAAATGTTACCTAAATCTACAGGATTTCTTTTCATTTTGATATTGATGACACCCAGCCATTTCTCTATTTAAGTTTTATGTATGAATTTTCATATTAATGGATAGTAAATAAACTTTATTCATAATCTATTGTATAATGGCAAAATGTCATGATTCAATTCTGTTGGCTGCATTGCGAACCGAGTGTACCACCTGACTCCACACGTCCAGGATTTGGGAGTTTATAAAGAATACTGGCTGATAAAGAAAGAGATGCCGTCCCACAGCAGTGCGTGACCCAGCTGGTGAGCAGCATGAGGAGGAGGAGCCAGGCTGTTGTGGTTGTAAGGGTCTATATAAGCAGTTTGTTATTGGCAGTGAGTTTTTTATTCATGTGGGTTTCAACCATTTCTGTTTTCGTTTATTTCGGCATTTAACCAAACCTGTCAAGTCTCCCATCGACCGTATTTTACCCCTAAACTCAAATCCAAAACTTGACAGGTATCATTTAAAGGTATCATTTAAAGTTCTCAGGAATTTTTAATTTTTTTTTGTCTTCTAAAAGATTGTGTATTTCTCATATTTCCAGCGGCTGCTGGACTGAAAACTGATGTGTGTAATCTGTGGCCAGTCAGTGCTGCTGTCAGGCTGACTAAAAGCTTCCTGCTTCCTCCTCACTGAAGCAGACACTCTGACAAACTGCCAACACCTGCACTTAGTCATTAATAACATCAAGGCTTATTACCTCACACCAATCAGCTGGTATCACACACACACACGCCCCCCCGCACACATACACATCTTTAATGTCTGGAATTGATTAACGTGAAATAAACGTGCATGAACTAACACACACTGTAAAACATCACCCAGCTGCTTGAGGACTTGATCACTTTGAGAGAGAAAGAGGACACAAAACAGAGGAGGAGAGGAAATCCTTTGTATTTATCTATTTAACACTCTCTCCATCTCTAGCTGTCGCTCTTGTCTGTCCCCTGGTGGGTAATGAGACCTAATCCACTTAAGATGCTTCTCACTACCTCTTTCTGGTGCTAGCACACACACACGCACATGTGTGAGTGTGATGGGTGTATTCTTCACACCCATCTGCGACTGGCCTTCAGTCAGAATGAGAGACAAAGAGGGGGAAGGAAGGAAAGAGGGAATCCCTGCCTCCCCCTGCAGCATCAGCAACCTATTATTTCTTATAACGCACACACAGACGCCTACACACACCCTTCTATATTAGATGTAGAGCTCCTCCCTCCAACTTTCTTCAGCATGACTCAGGCCTGATGTTTCATTTAAAGGAGCAGTACTCGCTCTCAAAATACCGGGGAAGCCCAGCTCATGTCAGCAGCTCCGTGGTTCTCCTGATGAGCCGGAGAGGCTGCAGAGGAGATCCTGATCAGGACAAGGCTCTGATCAAACCTCTGCATGTGGCGTTTTCCTTCCACCCTGTCTGTCTGCTGCGTTTAGATAAAAAAGCCAGGTTGTGCTTTCCGAGCTGCAGGAAGTGCACTGAAGTTTAATGTTTTCAGTTTTCTTCTGTGCTTCACTTGGAGATCTGTCCTGAAAGATGATTTATAGATCAAGTTTTACTTCCTTACTTTTCGCAGTGAAACAACGTGGCTGTGGCAAACCCTAGAAGCCAAACCTCAACAAACAGCACTTTATCTGAGTCCAGGATAAGACACTGTGTTTCATACCAGAGGACTTGGCCAAACAATGAGATGGACATCCCAATAATCCAGTAGAGGGTTTTGTGGAGGTTTAAGAACTGGAATCACATCCGAAGTTTAAAAACCGGCCCTCATTGAAGGGCCGTGTGATGAAAATTGCATTATCTTGTTCACAGGGAAGCGCCTCCTCTGCTTCTCGACACCAGGCTCGGGTCAAACTATTTTGCACAGATCTCTGCAAAATGTGTGGTTGGTCAAAAGACTCTGCCATGCTTTTTGCAGAAATGAGCTTCAACAGCAATGCTGATATTTTGCGTCCACTATCCAGGTTTCGTATCTGGTTTAATCGATCTTTGCATTTATTATCTCTGATATGCACTCCAAATACTATAAAAAACAATTATCTTCCTGTTCTTTTATTGCTTTAAAGCACAATAAATAAAAACTAAACGACAAGCCTGATGTTCTTTGATGGTCTTCTTTTCTGGTCAATGTTTGTGATGTCAATGTTTCAACCTCTGAATTCCAGTTTACACAAATGAGTTTCAATGTGTTATATTCCCTAGAAAGAAAACTCAGAATAAGCCAAAATCAAAACAATCAAACCTTACATCTACCCATCCATTGTCTATACATGCTTATCCTTGCAGAGTCATGATGGAGCTGGGGATTATTTCCAGAAGTGGTTGGAGAGAAGCAGGTCACTCCCTGGACAGGTCACAAGTCCAACACAGAGACACACTTACACCTAAAGACAATTTAGACAGCCCAAATTAGCCCAACCCTGAGGTACCTGACAGGGAGAACGTGCAAACAGCATGCAGAAAGACCCCAAGCTGGGATTTGAATCCAGGATTCTCTTGCTGTGAGGCAACGGTATTACCAAGTAGGGCTGCACCAATTCCAGTTTTCTGGTCGATTACCGATCTTTAAAAAGTTTGACCTGCCAATTCCGATTTTGACTGATACCATTTTTTTAGTCACTGGATGTTTCTAGTCCTATTCACTGTTAAGTTCAATTAATAGCAAAAACATGACTGATAAAAGGTGAATACTGTGTTGTACCGTATACTTTGCAATTTAGGAAGATTGTAATTTGTCTGTATCATTTTTTAAATGCCTCTCATCAGTGAGAAATGAATGTCAACATTTATCTGTACCTGTATCAACTGCCTGAGCTAGCAAACCCATTTTAGGCCATTCTTGAATTGTAACCCAGAGCCACCAAAAGTCATTCCGAAGGCCCCAGGACTGCACTTTGAACACCCTTGGTATAGAGAAATTGTTGGGAAGCTGGAGTTTTGGTTTCTGTGGGGCTGCTTTTCTTGTCTCTAGTTATCCACTAGATGGAGCCAGGAAGCTGTGTTGTCCAGAGGGCGGTCTCAGGTGTTCAGCCATCACACCTGCAGCCTATCTGTCATCAGCCAGTGTTTAAGAGAAGCCTGTCACCAGTCCTTCGATGCCTGAGTGTTGCCGTTCATGGTACTCTGTGCCCCTCAGTGTGTGCTCTTGCTGAGTTTTCTAAGTGTTTTACTCAAGCCTCCCTTGTGTTTTCCTTGTAGGTTCTCAGCGGCTGTTACCTTTGTGCCTTATGAGTTTTACCGTTTCACCTCCAAGATTCTTCATAAAGAAACCCCTGGTTCATAAATCCCTACGACTGGTTCTTCTGGCTGATCAAGTCTGTGCTACAACCTGTCCGCCCTCCAATGAAGTGCAACTAACAAACCCTCATCGCCGCCCATTCTCTCTGGATCTCCTGGCTTCAGTTCCAACCCCACCTGGACCCGGCACTCACCCTAGAGACCAAGTTCCAGCACCAGCAGAATACCTCCCCCTGGTGGATCAGTTCCATTTCACTAGTAAGGTCTCCTATTATTCTCTTTTTCACCTTCAGTACTACTTACTCACCTCTCATCTACTCCATCCTCAGAATCCAGATCTCCAGCTGTCCCATACCCCGGGCAAGGAAGATACATTCAAACTCTTTTTACAATAAACTTTATTTAACTGACACTCTCTGTATCCTGAAGTGTATTCTGCATGTGGGTCAAAAGATTAGCCTCAAATTATGACAGAAATGTCTTAAAGCACCTTATTCAAAAATTTTATTTTCTTTCTGTCAGGTCTCTGGAAGAAAGGTTACTAAACATCTTAAGACTGAGTTCTTGGGCATCTCAATGTTTGTCC
The DNA here is from genome assembly GCF_002775205.1 of Xiphophorus maculatus. Taxonomy (NCBI): domain Eukaryota; kingdom Metazoa; phylum Chordata; class Actinopteri; order Cyprinodontiformes; family Poeciliidae; genus Xiphophorus; species Xiphophorus maculatus. The sequence continues at coordinate 1,601,960 of NC_036449.1, read as the reverse complement.
GTGTCCTGTTCACATATGAAAAATATTTCCACTTGATTGGAGAAAGCTGCTGAAACTCCACTCCTGGTTACCTACAACAACTCACCACAGCACATGTTCCAAGAATAAACACAGAGAATCAAAAATTGTAGCAACCACAGCTGTCTGTATTTTATTATAAATTAGAGACCTTTTGTTTTACAGTGCAGAAATTGACATCCAGCTCCAAAGGTAAAACGTCTCTTATCTACCACCTCCTCAAAATCCAATATGGCTGCCATGAGTAGGTAGAAAATGTTGTAATCGCTGTACCAATAAAACTGTTAAGTTGTACATTTGATGGTTTGTATCTCATAAAATAAAATACACTCATATTGAAACAGAATACAAAATTATTTTCCTCCCATCACAAACAGAAACATGAGGAGCTAGAATGCTAAATTCTACTGAGAGTTTAACTGGAACTGTGACCTTTGATCAGATGAAACCAGTACTGAGCTTCTCAGCAACAAATGCTTACTCAACAATGTATGAGTAAGTGGGATAGCTCATGGACATGAATATGTAGATGGCTCATTGAACATCGAGTCTTACGTTACGTCGCCACCATCTTGAATGTGACAGTGGAGTGATAGGAAGGTGATAATTCATGTGCTTTATGGACTTGATTCAATAATTTTACAGTACAGACTGGATCCACTGGCATTACCTTTCACAGGTAAGAATGACAGAAAATAATGACAAGCAGAGCCAGAGTTTCTTGATGTAACTAAATTGGCCCAAAATAACAACTGATTGTAATTTTCTTAGCTTATCTAACTTTTTTCATACTGTGTAGGTTTTCTAATGAGAGAGCTAATCAGAAACCGCTGTTAGAAGGGAAGAACTTTACAGAACAGAGGATTTTGGCAGCACAGGCCAGTCAGGATCAGATTGCACTGGTTTTTGTTGTTGTTGTTTTTTCAGTCAGCTTCACAATGTTGGTATATAACTATGCTGTAAAAATGCTATAAGTCAATGCCTCAACATGCTGAAAATATGTTTTTTGCCTTTATTACTTGCCATTTTCAATGTACAGTTTTTGAAGTCATGAAATAAAAAATGAGTATTTTTCTATTAAAACCCTGATGCTATGAGCATTACGTTTAAGTTCATTAATTCTATCTACTTGTCTCTTGTCTTCTATCCAGGACATGGAAAACCAAACAAAGTTTAAAAATAAAGCAAGTTAACAAGTTATAATTTAAATAATGCATAACTTGTGATGAGAGACACTACAATAAATCAATATGCATGGGGAATTTTAAGTAGAGTTACTCATTAAAACATGTTTCTATGAAGAGCCTTAAATTCTGTTTTTTAAGAATTAGATCTGTGACACTGAACCAAACTAATATCTAAACATTTAAATTTTAATTTGACTCAACAGTTTGTTTACTGAGAAAAACACCCATTCGACCTACACTGCCACACACACACAAAGAAATCTCATTGTCTTATTATTGTTCATTGTGATATAGTTATTGAAGTATTTAAAAAATACATATTGTGATGTAATTGTAAATATCGCCCACCCCTATTCACCATATATCATCTAATATACATACATGTGACACTATTTACATATATTACCAATTCATTTTTCCATATAAATCGTAATATAAGATGAAGGATATATATAAATATAAAATTGCATATATATATTTTTGTAATATATTGCTATATAAATTGGCAATCATGTGTATATTTTGCAATATGTTTCAATATATTACATTCATATATAATATATTGTTTAATATATGTACATATAATTTTATTTATTTACAGTATATAATATATTAGAAAATATGTTTGGGAATTAATATATTGTAACATATTACAATATATTTCAAGTAATATGTCATTATTAATAAGTCATTAGTGAGCAGTTTTAATAAAGAGAAGCCATACACAGGTCAATTAAAAGAGCCTGATGGTTATCTTATCTTTATGATGGTTATCTTTATTAAGGCTTTACTGATAAGTGAGGTTGTTTTAAAAGACCAAATCTGATGTTTTCCTAAATCTAGTAGTTTTGGAGCTGAGTAAGTAACTATAATCAAGCAACAAAATAAAAGCTTGCATTGCATAAGAAACCCACACCACCCGTTATGCCTCCTGCAGTCAACAGAGCAATTTTCTGAAGCAGCTGTAATTTTCTGCCCCTCCAAACCATCTTCACTAGCTTGCCATCCTCAGTCGCCTGCAGTTAGTGGAAGTATTGACATTTTCTTTTAATTAGCAGTTCTAAACACAGTCTGTACTTTGTACAGCTGTGTAATCAAGTCAGCATTTTAACTACAGAAGTTTGTTAAAGTTTTTAAAAAGCATTTAAAAAGCCATCTGCATGGTACGTACTCAAGTTACAATCGAGATGCTCAGTTTGCGTTGGGAAACTTTCAGTCCAGTCCTCTGTCTCTGCAAGCAGCTCCAAACATCAAGATGATATCTTCGACTTTCAGTAGAGTAAAACTGACTGAGTAGCTGCTGGAGCTGCCACCATTTGTCTCTACTAAACATCCCCATGGCAACAGACATTACTCATGACATTTTGCAGATTAGTTGTGAAAATGATGCCTAATTACCCACTTGTATGCACAGCTAGTGTCAATTCATCATTTACTGTTGTAATAAAAGAAACAAACATGGTGCACAGACCAAGCGAAGCGGGAAACAGCGATGACGGTTTCTCCAGCTGGATCCTACAGAGAGGAGGTTGACAGCAGTCAGCAGGACCCTGACATGTTTAGCACTGCAGCTATAACACCACTTGCTGAAAAAGTAGTCTGAATCTCCCAGCATGCCCACCTGCTTCTAACAAGCAGCACAATAGCTCTACTGATTTCTGCTGTTTTGTTCACAGAATAAGAATTCAGGTTCCTGGGAGCGTAACAACAGCAGCAGCTCCTGACAGACAGCCACTCTGATTAATACTCTGATTGCTCACATAGACGTATCCATGTATTGATGTCACTTCCTGTTTCCTCCTGATTATTTGGAACACTATTTACATGCAACTGATTAGCATGAGACTGAGCGCTTCCTGGGAAAAGGCTGGGTTTTCAGATTGCAGTGATGGCGTTTTCCTGCTGTTATTTGTTCAGTAGTTTCACTAAATACCATCATGACCTTCCTTCGACATAGAGCCTGTTTTTCACTGGTTACTGTTTCACTGGATAAGTTGCTGATGACAGTATGAATTTTCTGAATTCAGGTTTTTATTTTATTTTCTGCAAAATGTCAATGCAAGAAATTTTCTGACTAGTCACACACATACTGTGATTTTAAAAAATATTCAGGACTTAAGTTCTTACACCATTTGGGACATACACAGTTTAATAAAGGAGTTTGAATTTACAGCTAAGGTGAGAGAGGAGATAATCAATAGGGTGATGTTTCTGTAAATGGAAGCTTCTTACAACAGACAGACTAATAGACTAACAGACATCACCTGAGTAGTGCAGTGCTGTTCAATGTTTTCTTGTATTTTCAGCTGATTTACGATAAGTAAGAGAGATACTCTATTATAACAATATTAAGATCTAACTGAGGTTCAGATTCATTTACATTATCTCCTCATGGTTTTATACTGAATGGACAGACGCAGTGGAGGGACTTTTATTTCCAGGTCAAACTGTGACACACAAGATGAGTTTGGCTGAACCAATTCAGAGGTAACTAATATTTAGCAAATACTTGTAATATTTAATTACAATGGATAATAAGATACATGGCATGAAAATACACATTACAAAGTCATCAGACAAATGGGAGAGCAAAAACACAAGCTAGCTGCTGCTGTTATTAAATAGGGAGCAGCAGCATTCAGGTGCTTATGAATGGTAAATGGTCTGTACTTGTACAGCACTTTATCAAGTCCAGATGACTCCAAACCACTTCACACTACATTCAGTTATTCATCCATTCACTCACTGATGGTAACTACTACTGCTCTGACAACCATGAGCAGGCAGGGTCAGTGAAGTGCCCTGCCCAAAGAGCGGGAATCGAACCGGTGGGACCGACACCTACCACCATCGCCACCATCCCAACAAAACATAAAACATTTTTGTGTTATGAGAGGAAGATTTTCTTCTTTTTAAATGTGAAATGTGTGAGTTTCTATGTTTTACACACAATGAATAGACTTTTTGAAATGAAAAGTGTTATTATCCACTTTGTTATGTGGATAATAACACATTTTTGGGGATAATAAATACAGTTAGAATGAAAAAAGTGGAACTAAGAAAAATAAAAGAAAAGGAGGAATTTGGGGAAAAAAACAAAACAAATAAAAAGAATTGATTCAATGGCACCTTGATAAGACGTGTTAGTAGTTTCTTCTATTTCTAGCCAATTTCTGTGTCATGCTTCTCAGGCAGACTGTCCAAATGTCTTTAGTGCTTTAACTTCAGAAAAAGCCTTTGTGTGCCATCCTCAGCATGCTTCTCCCTGCATCAGATTCTGCTGATTAATGCATTTCATGGATTAAGTCGTTACAGGAGGATCATCTGGTGGTTCTGCTCTGTTTGCACCTTCAGACTGGGCTGCTGCTTCTGTCTTTGCTTTGTGTTAAATCGCTAAGTCCTTTTCGCTTCCAGATAATAGATGTAATGCTGGTGGATAAACATTACCTCATCTCCCCCCTTTATGCTCCCATTTTTATTTCAAGAACTGTCAGCTGACTGTGGGGCATAAAGGACACCTGGATCTGGTACTGGAGACATTTCAGAGGAATATCCACATTAGCTGTGGTGTCCAACAGTTTATGTTTAGATGCAAGTTTGATCACTGCTTGCATAGATATAAAGTACTAGATAATCAGAACCCCATGTGGAGTGTTTACTGAAGTGTATCAGAAGACAAAACATGAGCACCCAGCTGCTGGTTGAAACTTTGAATTCTATAAACATACAGAATGGAGAAGCTGAAGCAGAGAAAATCTGAGATCAATGCAAGGAGCCAATGGGAAACATTGAGACTGGAGATCTGAGGATGAAGTGGAGATGACCAAGGAACCAGGAAAACTAAGTTCAGGTATGCAGCTGGGGAATGAGCAGGTAGAAGAAAATGAGATTATTAACAGCTGAGATGTGGAGCAGAATAGAATGAAGGGGAAAGAAAACCTGAGTGGCAACATACATAAATAAATAAATAAATAAATAAATAAATAAATAAATAAATAAATAAATAAATAAATAAATAAATAAATAAATAAATACTAATCTAACTGAATAAATCCAAAACACAAACTACTAGAATAAAGGAACTAGCTCAAGGAAGCTAGGATACAATGACAATACAAAGGATACAATGACAAGATATAAGAAAAACAAACAAATCAAGAGAAAAAATAACTCAAACTAGATGCTGTGTTACAAGCACAGCGTCGCCTGTGTTTGTAACTAAACCCAGTTCAAGACGTTCTGCTGGATGAGAGACAAGTTCTGCTTGAAATCAAACTGATTATCTTCTTTTTATCTGTATAGTGCATGTACATGGAAAAAAATATCTTGTAAAACATCTCTGAGTGTCTGAAAAAGAGCTATAGAAATTTTATGTATTCCATCCATCCATCCATTTTCTGTTCACCCTTGTCCCTAATGGGGTCAGGAGGGTTGCTGGTGCCCATCTCCAGCTACGTTCCGGGCGAGAGGCGGGGTACACCCTGGACAGGTCGCCAGTCTGTCGCAGGGCAAAATTTTATGTATTATTATTATTATTATTATCTAGATATAAAACTGTGAATACCAAACAGCATCAGTTCTTCAAAATCTCACTGAGTTCACCTTTGAGCACGAATCAATTTTCTCAGCCTACTTGTTTCAACATGTGAGTCAACCAACAGATTTCATTCTGTCCGTATGAAAGCGGGCCAGCTGTCAGTCAACAGAAGAAGCAGGCTTACATCTCTGCTGTCTTCACACAGTCAGCTCTCAGAAGGCCTCTGCTCATCAGGAGCTTCTCACCAGGTTCAGGGTGTGTCACGCTCCCTCACAGCTATGAATAATCCAATCACCTGAACTCATCAACAAAACCACTCAGCCTGTTTCACTAAAATTAGTCATTTACAACTTTGTTCCCTCATCATTAATTATTTATCACTGAATTTGAAGGTGGGAAAAGATGTTCCATCAGAACCTCACGTGAAAACGAGCAGCTTTTGTGGAAGCAGGTGGAACAGAGGGAACTCTGAGAATCTGCTTTCTGACGGACTCAATCAATGAAATGGATTCTCTGCTAAATGATTTATCTGAGTCAGCGGCTGCGGAGCCACAAGACATCATGTGGTAGCAGCTTCTCCTGCAGGACCACCCCTCACCCCCCAGCTTCTCTCCTTTTCTACACCTTTGGACAAAAAAAGCAAGGAGGAAGGGGAAACCTACTGACGACCCAACTTATCAGGACCAGAGAGGATTCATCTCACTGTCTCCATCATCACACACCCTCTTCCTCTTTCTCTTCCTCCTCCTCCTCCTCCCTGGAACAGTCTGATTTCAGATCCGTTAAATCACACATCATGTGTGTTTTTATGAAAGAACAGAATATAAACACACACAACCCTCTCACCCCTACACACACACACACAGGCGCACCCCTCCCCACAGAGAGAAGATTGAAGCTGCATGTTGGACAGTATTTCCTGACATTTTCAGCTGCTTCTCTGATGTCACTCCTCCATGATTCCAGCTCCTCCAGCAGAGACCATCAGCAGCATCAGCTCTCACCAACACAGAACCAAACACACACCTCCAGGTTTACATGTGTGTTAGCGTTGTGAATCAGGATTGTGTGTTCGTGTGGGGAGGGCTGATCTCCTCCACCGGTGCCCGGAGTGGCTCTCCGCTCCCCTCTGCATCCCCGTGCCCCTGCCCCTGCCCCTGCCCCTGCCCCGGCCCCGGCTCCGGCTCCGGCTCCGGCTCCGGCTGCGGCTGCGGCTCCAGTCGCTCCTCCAGGAGCTTCTGGTAAAACCAGCCCAATTCTGATGCTTTTGTTGTTGCAGATTGCGGATGATCCGCAGCCGTTCTCCTTACCTGTTTTGTAGAAGGCATCGGTGTCGGGGTCGCTGGGCGCCTCCTCGGCCGCTTCTGCGGGGTTCATGCCGGAATCCGGTTTAATCCAATCCACCGATAATAAAGAGAGAAAGCGAAGCCCCGACCTCTGTGTTCTTCACATGTCCTCCGTGTGCACCTCTCCCTCCATCAGCCCCTCTGGGCTCCTTTCTTTCCGTCGCCCTCTCGGTTTGTTTGCTGTTTCAAGGCTGGCTTCGTTCCTCTCTATTGTTCCCGGTCCAACCTCCCTCTGCTGTCCGCCAGGGTCTCTGTGCCTCCCCTCCCTCCTCCCGAACCTCCCCTCCCATCCTGCTCACTCTCTTCTGTCGCTCCCTTTTCAATTCATTGACCTTTATTGGCAACGCATCATCTGTGCTATTTAACAAAGGTTTTAATCTCTGACTAACATGAAACTTGCATCTATCTATTAACAATAAATATTCATAACCATTAACCATCGCTAAACTGGCGCATGATGGCGGGTTATATTAACTGATGCTTCTCCGTTTTTGACTTGAATTAGGACTCCAGCTCTCCTGAACAAACAAATGATAATATCGATACCAAGTTGTTATCAATATGGGATCGATGTTATCCTGGCTGGATTGAGACTTCAGTTTCAGATTTAAATTGTGTTTACTTATGTATTGTAGTTTCTCAACTCTACCTCAAAAAAGTTTATTTAAATTTACTCTCAAATGATATTTTGATAATTTTTTGCTCTTTATTTAGGAAAAATGCACAGAAATCTTGTTAATATGTTATCAAAATAGTTTGTACACATAAATTGTCCAAATGTATGTGTTCAAATTTAATAAACCTATCACAAAAACATCTAAAGGTCAGAAATTTGATGACCTTTATTGAACTTAAATAATAGTATTAGTATCAGCAATACAGACCCACTTGGTATCAGATGCCAAAGTATGCAGTATGGCACATCTGTAAGAGATGCATTTAGTCTGGTAATTCAGACCTTTTTATTCCACCCCTGTGACAAAACATAAGCAGGGAACAAGTCAGAATTAGCTTCTATCAGAGATGTGCAAATTTTGCCATATGGGCCAAAATTCTAAAGTGTAAAGTACTCATGAACTTGATTTTAAAAATAAAAACACAAACACTACTTTCATTGTGAGTTTTTATTTTCTTACTTTTACATGTTAACATAAACATAGAATATTTTAATGAAAGAAACAAATCAGTCAGATTTTTGTAGAAAAGGGGACATTAATTCATGAAAGGTCTCAAATACTCTCACTTTTGCCCTGTCAAAATAATAATTCCAGAAATGTTTTGTATCAGCTAACATAGGGTAGTCCCAGTAACAGATGTACAACAATAAAGTAGACAGTGAAAGTTGAAGTTTACCAGTTAGGAACCAGGTAAAGCACCAGGAATGGTCATGTGCTCATTCAGGCCAGCTACAGGCCAGCTACAGTGAGTGAAAGTAAAATGGTATTACCAGAACTATTTTTGCTTTGCATTAAGCCTGGCAGCTGGAAAGTGTAATTGTCCTGCATCTTTACAACACAGTGCAGAATGACTGGTGTGGACACTCTCATTTACTCAGTGGTTCTCACAGCTGGCCACTGTGGCATCTGTATGCTCCACATTCCATGCATTTACAGCACCCTACCACTGCACTTCATTTAAGCACACGATATAGTTCCTGTCAAACTCTATGATGTGCTGTCTAATGCCTCTATGAGGCATCCTCTGAGTCGGTTGATGTTTTGCCACTGTTAACCCACTGCTCATTCCTAGCATTCTACACATGCTAGCTCCTTGCAAATCCTTTCATTTACACACTGGTCTGCATGTGTATAGCATAATGTACATGCATTATGTACATGCAAGCAAATTAGCTAAACACCTGTTCGGGTGTTTAGCTAATTCATGCATTATTAGGGGAACAAGGGATTTTCAAAAATGTCCGGGCAGCTAGCTTGTGCTGAGATTAAGTTAGCAGAAGCTCAGACTAAAGTTCTGCACATTAAAAACATGATCAAATAAGCCATTATGTTTAGACCAGAATCCAAAAAATTTACCCTAAAACTGGTTCATCCATTAGTTTGACACTTAAGAAGCTTCACCTATTTAGTCTTTGGGTCTGAACCTCAAAAGATCCAAAAGATTGAATACCATGTTCAAATATAAAAAATAAAAAACCATGGAAAACGTAACTGGTTGGACTAATTCTTTCAGACTGAAGTCAGTCATTTCTACAGATAAAGTTAATTGATTACCCTAAACATGTTTTGCCATCTCCCCTACATTAATTAAATAAATTCCTGTCAAAAAGTACTTTATAGGGGCGTGGCAGTGGCCACCCATCTGTCCACAGTCCTCGACACGACTGTGACCACTTCGAGTCCTGGCCAGCTGGCCTTTACCGCATGTCTTACCCCTCTCTCATAATCCACCTTTCTGTCAATTCCCTATCAAACTAAGGCCCCTAGAGCCAAAAAAGAATATTTTATATAAGAAAATTTTAACCCCAAATGTTAGCTAAAGAAACAGGTCATTATTCAAATGGTACCACAAGAAAAGAGCAGTGAATCTGCAGTCTGGTAAATTTTTAAAAAGTGATGCTTTCAAAGTTTCACAATATTTTATAAAAAGATATTAGGAAAGTCTGCCGATACGCCATATTGACAGATACAATAATTTCTTTATAAAATTGAAGGGTTTGTCTGTGTTCCCATCAGATTCTCCCACACAAAATGTGCTCCCTGTTTCTAATGTTCCACTGTGGGCTCCTCTGCATCTTATGTCATTATTCCATGCATTACAAGCATAGTAAACATGAAAATATTATTTCAATTTGATCTTCTCCCGATTTAATCTTCATGTTAATTTGGTGCAGTTAGAAATAAACAAGTTTGTGTTTGGTATATGTTTTGGTTTTTGTTGGACGATGGTGGCGAGAGTGGAAGGAGTTCGTCCCATTCAGTTCCATTCCCTCTCTGTCTAACTCTGTTGTTGTGTTCTTGGGCAAGACACTTCACCCCCCTGCTACTGCTGGTGCCACCGCTGCATGGCAGCCTTGCTTCTTTCAAACTGACCCCAGGGCAGCTGCTACTATCCACCATCAGTGCGTGGATGACTGAATATAGTGTGAAGCGCTACAAGTACAAGCCATTTACCATTTTACCATTTATTATATATATTATATATATACTGTATATATACTTATATATACTTATACTTATATGATACTTATATGATACTTATATGATACTTATATGATTTTCATAAAGGAAAATCATTGAATTAAAAGGTGTGTCCAAACTTTTGGTCTGTACTGTATATATATAATACATATTGGGGGGTTTTTTTCAACAAAGCTTTTTAGGAAAATAAATAAATAAAGCATTTTGTTGGGAAGCCCATTTCTCTGTTTATAAATTGTGCTACATTTGTAAGAAAAATGTGTTTTAGCAGCAGAGTTGACTGTGTGGGTTTGCCTATGAAACATTAGCCAAATCCTCTCTGCTGTGACCAAATATCATTTTCTGCTACTATCACTTGTTGGCCTGGATCCCCAAACTGTGAACAAACAAGACATATTTGCAGTTTAACAATTTAACAGTAGTGCATGGTAGAACCATACATAACCATGCAGAGGAACCGTTTGGCACCTCCTCGTCATGCTGGTCACACACTGCTGCATTCCAACCATAATTTAAATTGTCATGAGTTGTGCATCATATGATCTCATAGAAAATAAAATTAAACTAAAAAGGGGATGAGCAGGACTAATACGTTTCTGTAACCTCTCTGACTCTGTGATGTAAATGATGCTTCACCATGGGCGTAGGTTTGGGTATGGACGGTCGTGACATGTCACGACCAATATTCAAGGGATATAAAATAGTCCCGACCAATTTTTTGCCATATTAATAAAAAAAAAAAAAACATATGTATTTTTTAACAAAAACAAAATAAATAAACGAAAATCTACATTGATTAGTTTAATATTTCAATATACTAGGCAGTGGTAGCATTCATTTTAAAATTCGCTGTTCTGAACTATGACGACCCATGCCGCTATTGGCTCAAAGAACGTGAATCTACGTTCTTTGATTAGCTGCACCAGGCGGCGGCCAGCTGGCCACACGCGGAACGGAAGCTTGGTCCATGGTGCTGACAGTGAACGCGTCTCCTTCTGAGTTTGACATTTATTATGAGTCTCCATGTCGCCACCAAAAAAGAAAAGGACGACAGACATTAGAAGTTATTTCGCTACCTCGGCTGTAAGTACAGTGAGTGGACCCATAAGTTAGATATCTATCACGCAATAATATCTCAACAATTGGATCTTTTTCCTGAAGTGCAAGAAGTCATTTTTTGTTCTTATCTGCAATTGTGTTTGTTGTATAATCAGTAGATCCAGAGGATATTTCTTTTGATCTTACTTGTAATGTTTGCTGAATTTTGAAAAGGAAAAAGTAAAGTGTTCTTGAACTGATCTGCTGAGCATGACTGTATCTGGTTGTATACACAAGATGCATGATCAAGTAAGGTCCCACCAAAACTTAGACCAAACCTACGCCCTTGTGCTTCACGTTACTGTAGCCAAGTCTGAATCCCTCAGGTCAGCTGTGTGTGGAGAGAGCGAGTTCATTTATATATTCAACCTTATCAACATCAGTACAAAAACAGAGAGAGGCGTCTGCATCGTGAAAATTAGTATTTTCTTCATATAACAACCGTGCTCTGACTGTGTGGTGCTGCCACCTAGTGGACAACATACCCAACCCATAGTAGTTGGGTATGTTTAGTGAGCCTTATCACCCTTAGAAGACCAAACTTTGTCTGTCTCTCATCATGGAATCAGGCATGTACGGTTTTACCTTACTGAGTAAACCTGAGTTTGTTTAATCTGTACAGGTTTTATGTGGTTGGTGAGGTTTGAGGAAATGGCAGCAGGCTGGCCAGTTGCTCCAGTTCGCTGTTCAGCCGGTCTTTGTGCCGTTTGGACGGATTTGACTTGGTTCCCTTGGAGGTTTGAGGGTTTGGGGAGGAGGAATGTCTGATCACTAACTCCGGTGGTTGGTTTGCAAGAGGCAGGGTGCCACCTGGACACTGCATCAGGCCCTTACAAGGGAACACATAGACAATGGGGGAAATAATCATCAACCATACTTAAGCTGAAGGCAACATTCATATTTTTGGGCTTTGAAGGGGAGCTGGAATATCCATACAGAAGAAAGCAAACTGATGGACCATTAATCATTTTAGCCAAATGAAATGTTTGCCATCATTAACATGCAGCTCCCAAAGAAAGTAGTGAGGTAATTATTGGTTGTGTTGCCCTTGCTGGGAACAACCATCATCAAGAGTTTGTGAAAACTGGTAATGAGTGTTTCACATCACTGAGGGGGAATTTTAAACTTCTCTTATTTGCAGAATTATTCTTTATCCAACCATACTAGAAAGTTTTACAGCCTATTTAAGGTCACAGCACAGCATCTCAACAAGATTTAACACTAAACTTTGACTAGGCTTCTCTAAATCCTTAATGAACCATTGAGAGATGGATCCATTTGTGTGTTTTTGGATTATTTTCTTGTTACATAGCCCACATAAACTTGAGTTTAGAGTTATGAATATTGGCTGGACATCCTCCTTCTGAATTTTCTGCAGGAGAGCAGAATTCATTTCAGTCTTGTTGTCCAGCTCCTGAAAGACAAAAGCATCCTTAGATCATCACACTGCCACTATGAAGTATTCTGATCATTTTACACAAGATAAAATGAAACTCACAGAAAGTTCCACTTTTGTCTGATCAGTCCATATAATAATTTCCCCAGGGTCTTTAGGATTATCTAGATGTTCTTCAGTAAATGCAAATCATTGTTTCTCATTGTTTCACTGGGGTTTGATGTGTTGCTTTGAGGTCTACTAGTCTGTGTTGTCTTCTCAGACAGGTTTTATTGACAGCAAGTGATTTCTTGGTTCTACAGAATGAGGCAGCAATAAGACCTGGGTGCACCTAGTGAAACTGAACCAAAATGAAAAAAGTGGACTCTTATACTTTCACATAGGGCTGGGTGGGTTTGCATAGCTTCATTCTCCTAATAAATGAAAATAACATTTGAAAGTTGATCTTTGTGTTTTTCACGCATTGACCCCTGGAGATAGGCACCAGGACCCCTCGAGACCTCACTAGGGATAAGCGTGTAAGACGATGGATAGATGGATTTTTGTCTGACATTAAAATCTGTAGCTTGATGAGTTAAAACATTTAAGTGTAACCAACAAAGAGAGAACAGATTCATTTTGTGAGGGTTCAACTATGTTTTTCAAAGCACTATGACCTAGACACAAATCTTTCTTATCATCTCACATGCTCTTCACATGCTTCTCCAACCTGAGGAGGTGTTCCCAAAGGGCAATGGGGCAAGGCGGGGGCGAGGTTCACCACTTTGTGAACAACTGCATGAGCAAATAGTCCAACAGTTTAGGAAAAACTTAGGAAAAATTCCTTAATTACTATTAATTAATTATTTAATTTAATTTACTATTAACTAATTATACTATTAATTATTTCCTTACCTTTGACCCTTCAGGTGGCACTACACCAAAATATCGCTGCATCTACAACTCAGAACTCTACAATGCAAAGCAAAAGCCATATATCAACATCCAAGATGGACATGTGAAAGTTATAGTGTTGTTTGCTTTGGCAAGTATGCCAAGTTTGCCACTTTGCTACACCCCCTAAACATGCTCAAAAACTCATGATTTTGATCATTTCAAATGTGAAAAATAGCCCAAATTTGCCCCTTGACCCAGAATGGCCACCCCCCAGTACATTTTAGGGCATACCTCTAAGAGACTTTTTCCTTGATTTCGGTTGGGGGGTGTCTACTTAAATACAGAATTTCAGATCTCTATGATGCATCGTTTGTCCTATCTCACGTTAGGGGGCGCTGCAGATCCTTTGAGAAGGTTGCTGTCTTCAACTTGCCCACTGGGTGTCAGTAAATCGCTGCTCCCTGAAGACATGAGGCGTCAGTCAGTCAAGAAGATTTCCAGAAACTTTCTTTAGATGACGTGGTTAATGTCTATGAAGGTTATGATTCATCCGTTCCTGGCTGTAGCCCCTCTGCCTGCTGCTTCAGACGGGATCCTATTGGTGACTTATTATCTAATTATGTCTGCAGTCTACAGCTCATGTCTCCATGCTGAGTGTTGTTTATGCAATTACATCCCTCAGGCACACAGTCTCTGTATTATCTCATGTTTTATATTAAAACAGGCTGAGCTGTGTACCCATCCCAAACACTGCTGTCCTGGAAATGTGCTCCTCTTTCCTTAGGATGCCCAGTCTGCTCTCCTTCATTTGTTCTTATATAACACTCCCAATCTTCAGCCTCATTTCATTTATGATCATCTTTCTTTAAAACAGACAAACAAACAAAAAACATAACAAAGCATGATTATTTCATTTATATGAATATGTTTGTATCATATAAATCCGGAGCAGCTAATAGCAGGTTTGCTTGCCGTCTGCAACGTCAGTACCATATTGTATACTGTACACAAGAAAGTCCGGATGTTTTTCGCCAATCACGTGAATCACCAAAAGGGGGCGCCCTGGACCACTAAGAATGGTTTTAATGTAAAACGGTTCCATGAAGGAGACATCATAATCCCACAATACTTGTCATCCTTGATATTTACAATGTTACATGTAAAAGTAAATCATTTTTCTCAAGTAGTATGTTTTTAATATCGTACTGTATTTTTATTTATATAATTTATTGAATGATATAATAATGTTTTTGCTGTCAAGCAAATTCTAAATTATGTAGTCTTTTAATCGAAATGATTCATATAGCATTTAGATTAACAGGTAGGTATTTAGTACACAAAATATCACAATAATTCATAATTGGACAGAAATGTGATAAATGTAGGTCTTCCATGAGAGCCATGTGTGGAGCATACAGTGGCTTGCAAAAGTATCCATACCCCTTGAACTTTACCACATTTTGTCACATTATAACCACAAACATAAAAATGTTTCATTAGAATTTCATGTGAAATACCACCACAAAGTGTTATACAATTCTGAAGTAGAAAGAAAATTATACATGACTCAAAACATTTTTTTAAAATAAAAAACTGAAAAGTAAAGTCAGCCACCATTTCTCTGAGTGCAATCATTTTCCTTCAGAAGTTTCCTGGTAACTGGTAATGACTAAACAGAGTCCAGCTGTGTGTGATCTAATGTCAGTAAAAATCCAGCTGCTATTTGATGCCTCAGAGGTTCAGAGATATTGGGGACAAAACAGTATCATGATGTCCCAGGAACACAGCTGACAGGTCAGAAAGGAGCTGTGGAAAAATTTAAAACAGACTTAGGCTATAAAAAGATTTCACAGGTTTTCAACATCTCACTGTTCAATATATCATCTGGAAATGGAAAGTCTGGCACAGTTGTAAACCTACAAGTCATGAAGAAAGTATGTTAATAAGTCGGTAGATTGAAAAGCTCTCCACATTCTTCTGAATGTTCATTAATATGACTGAGTTCCATCTTCTTTAAAATGTTAATGTTTAAATACAGAGATTACAATGTACTGTACCTGCATCTAACCTTCTGCTGATATTAACAGGAAATTCTATTTTCGTTCTTTTATGACTTCACATTTGGGTCTAAAGAACTGAAGGCTTTTTGTTCCCACATTACTGAGTCTGGAGCATGTTCTTTTCAAAATATCTTCTACAGATAAGTTCCAGAATGGAGAAGCAGTGTTTGTGTTCACTCTGTCAGTGTAAAATGCCCATGTTAGTGCAAACCTCATGTTATGACTGCATGTCCTTCTGTGTGGCAGCTTCTTCCCTCTTCCAGCCGTTGATCACAGAACAAAGTCAAGCAAATTCTGTTCACAAGCTGTTGATTTCAGATACATAGCAGAGACTTTATTCAGTTCATGTGGTAATGATTTATTGATGCTGGGACACATAGCACCTTTTCATTTCAGGGATCCACAGCAAGGAGTCTGACAGTGGATGGAGACTCCTGCTGCTTCCTGTCATGTGAACAACAAACAGGAGCATTCAGAGATGGTGAAGTATGAGTGAGCAGTCCCACAGCTGCACAAATGGTTTTAGTCCAAGAGGAAAAATGAAAAAGAGAGCACAGTGATCACAGTAAAAATCCACAGCAGCCCCATTTGAAACTTCCTGTGGCTACAAAAGATTCAGACTCTATAACAACTCAGCCTACTGACACAAAGCTCTGCTGTATGGCACTGTTTTCAGGCTGTCACAGAATCCGTTTTATCATGAGAACTTTTACAAATACAAAACAAATGATAACTTTGATATAGTCAAAAGAATTGTGCTCCAAATGATACTCAACATAAAATTATGTACATACCAGTAACTTCTTAATATACACATTTTTTTCACATTGTTAGAATTTCACAGAAGTTTATTAAGTATAGCAAACTGACTCGCTAACATCTCCGTGTGTGTACCATCTCATTAGAAACAATAATGCTGTTAATGCATGTCAATATTATTAACTGAATTACTAAGTGGAAATCTCTTTTAGCATCTTTACTAATCTGAATAATTCTCCTCAGCTACACGTTTCAGTCGTTTTCCTGGGTTTTCCTAGACATTCAGAGCTGCTTCCCTCCAGCATCCATCTACAAATCTGATCCTGACAGACTGTACAAAAAGATGAAGAATGTTCTTTTTTCCTCACAGTGTGACATTTAAACCTTTCCTGTTTTGGGTCAGTTAAGGTCACCAAGAATGTTTCAATGCATAAAATACCAGAACAGTGAGAAAGTATAGAAATATATTACCTTTCTTTAAAGTCAGAACTTTACTTATACTGAATTTACTTTGCCTGGGAATTGGAAAGTCCAGACAATGATGCCATAGCTTCATATGATTCTCATAGTTTAATTTACAACATTTAAGTTAAACTGAAGTAATTCATACTTCAAACACCCAGCGAAACCAACAGAAGAGAATTGCGGATCTCTTAACACAAATATACACAATAAACACCATGCGAATGTCCTGTCATGAAGCAGGTTCTGTGTTCTAGAGAAGTCCATGTTTAGATGTAAAATGTGTGGATCAGCTCCACAGCAGAAGAGGAAAGACCTTGTGAACATGTTGGCTAAAGCTGAAAACCACAAAATTATCCACAATGAAATGAGTCTTGTAGACTCATGGGGTGAAAGTTGTGGGTACATCTAAACAGGTGTGTGAGAGTAAAGCAGCTAACAAACCTGACCCAGTTCCACCAGTTCTATCAGGAGGAATGAACCAGAACTCCAGCAAACTGTTGTGAGAAGTTTCTGGAAGGAAACCCAACACCTTTGACCCAAGTTAGGGTTTAAAGGGCAATTCAAACTGCAGGAAATTTTAGAAAATAAAAGAAAAGTGATCTCAGAATTCTGGCATTTAGCAAATATAAGTAATTTTGGTAACCTGTACTGACCTAAACAGTAACGTTTAATCTGATTTAATGTCAGACACAGGGGGAAAAAAAAGGTTCTGTCTTTTTTTATACTGTGGATGTAAATATGTAGTATCAACTCTATGTCCACCATTTGGTTTATTACATCTTACAGTTTTCTAAGGGCTCTTCAGTACTGTGGCCCTGAACGTTTTCACCTGATTTAATTACAACCTCTGAAGAAGAAAAGTAAGACATTGGAGCAGATATTTAGAATCAGACATTTGGTGTGTTTACGTCCGTTTTCATCTCTTCACAATAAGATGACTTGGAAAAATTATGGACTGTTCTTCTAAAAGGGTTAACTGAATTTTTATGCATGTGTCTGGACTTAAGTCTTTTTGCAGAGCAAGAGCTACTCCATGTTAGAAGAGAAGGATCATTTTCTGCTTTCCTTGTACAGATAATTTCCTCAAATCAGGTCCACAATGTCCAGCAGTGGTAGGAATTACAGGGACAGGAGGAAAACACATCCAACTGTAACTGTAACCAATAATAAGTAAACACAAAAAAAGAAAATCTAACAGAAAAAACTCTATTGAAGCACTTGAGTTTGTGATGAAAAGAAATCCTCCAGAGTGGTCCTCAAAACAAGAATACTTTATGTTTTCCAAAAGAAACTCAGCATTATAACATCTGCATTTAGTGTTTGCTTGAAATAAAGTGCTCAGTATTTCTATTCATCATTTTCTCCATCCATATTTCTAAGTGCCAAACATGTAGAGAATATTACTGCTAAAACATGACATTCTCACAGTGTGATGGGAGGATTTACCAAAGAAATATGTTGAATGGTTTGTTTAGACTGAAGATGGCAAATGCGTGCAGAAACTTATCTGAATTTGTCAGATGTTAGTTTCTAGAAATTCAGCAGCATTTCTAGGGAACAACGTCTCACTGTTACCCTGTAAATACATAGAAAACCTTAAGCAGCTGATATGAATCCTCGGTATCTGAGCAGCGTCTAGGTTTACAGATCCAAGTTCCATCATCATGGTACAAATACTTCACTGCTAGCAGGGATTTATAAAGTTAGTTGTAATGCTAGTAAAGATGTGTATAATTGGAGTTATATTTCAGCAGCATCATCTCACAATAAGAAAATACTTTAAAATCTCCAGTGTGAGTTCATTTATTCAGTGGAGAAACAAACAGCGAGTCAAGAAATGATTGTTTTAAATTCACTATCGATGCCCTGCTATTAATACTGTTTGCTAGATCTTGTAGAACAAGATCTTCACCTTTAATGCTTCACAAGGCTGGAGCGTTTAGAGAGTGACCTTTGACCCTCCCTGATGCTTTCTTCTCTTCAGATCAAGGTTTAGCTCTGGGAACTGAGGTGGCAACTGACAGGGTATTTTTGCCAGTTGAACCTTTTCTGTGATGCTCGACTCAGAAAAGGTGGATCAAAAATCCAGTGATGAGGTACTACCAGTTTACTGGTAGAGTCCACCAGAGAAACCAGCCCACAGCAACATGGATCCTCCACCATGCTTCACAGTGGGCCTCAGGAGTTCTTTCACATATTTATCATTTGCTTCAATTTAAACCAACTTAGACTGATTAAAGCACACAGTCCTAGTTAAAGTCTCAGTAGAGTTCACAAGACTGTACATGTTTATATTTGTGCTGTTAGGATCAAACACTTCAGTTAAATTTACTCTAAAGAGACTATTTTTAGTACCAGTAACTGTGCCACCCATTATTATGTTAAAAAGTTATTTTTAACAGCAGTTTTTTCCCACCAAATAAATGTATTTAAATTAAAAGTAGACTATTTTTTTCCTAAAACGTCCAGGTTGAGATCTTGCTCTTTCAATATTAGCTGGATTTAAACATCTTTACCAGGAGGAATAAGAAATAAGTGACAGTCTGCACATCCCACATGGACAGGAAGAAGTGAACACAGGTCCACAGCGGCTCTGGAGGCATTTTCCTGTTGTAGAAAAAGAAATACTGCACAGTTTGGGGATGGCTGGAGCTTATTGAAGTGGTGTTACTTTAAATTTAGTCTTTCTAGATATCACTGTACATTCTTGATATTCAACTATCATCTGAATTGACCAAATCTCAGGTTTGTGCATTGTCAAAGAAAATACACACAAAAGATCTGCTGAAATTAAAATATGACAACAGATTTCCCTCTGTTCATTTGAACTTGTTGAGTTGTCACATGTCGGCTGATATTCAGCTTCCACTAGTTAATCATGTTAATGAACACATTCCTAAATTCACCTTGACATCATTCTCATTTCGACTCATCAACATAACTTAGACTCTTCACACTTAAAGACTGTAAACAACAAACTTGTGATAATATGAGTTAGATTACGGTACACACAAAAAGCAAATAGAAGAACAGAAAAAAAACATGTTCTTTGTATGCATAAGGCTGCTACAGTCACTGTGTTTCTGCTTCTTCACACTGTCCTGCTACATGATAATGACTTGGTCAGAGGTAGAAGCCGCTGGCTTGCAATTCAGGTACTTGAGGTATAGTCTCAGAACTGACCACCTTGACAGCAGGGGGCGCTGCTCCATTCTCGTTGACACAGTCTCCAGGATAGGAAGTGTCCAGGATGCAGCCTTTCATCTGTTTGAGTTAAATTGACATGAACCTTCAGGTTAAACTTTAGTGATTGTAGAGAAATGTGTTCACTCTTCACGCCATGTCACATTGTTTACCTTTCATATTTCCTTTGATCATATTTACACTCAGTAAAATGAGCCTTACGTTGTGCTCCTGCCCCAGGGAGTACTCTACCTATGTTGAATAGAAAGTGCTGATGCCAACTGAGGTAGTCTGTTCAGTTCATGCCAGAGGTGCTGCTATATGTAAAGACATACTGGGGCCCAGCCCCCACCTGTGCAATCATATTAGTCCAGAGTAGCTCTGTTTTTCATTGTCACACCCATACTGACCAAGACACTGGCAGAAGGTCAATGTATTTTATAATATTTCTTCTGCTGTTACCACTACTAATATACAGTATTTACAAATAAGTACACTGCTCAAAAAATAAAGGGAACACTTTAAGTGTTAAACACCTGTTTAAGTGTTCCCTTTATTTTTTTTGAGCAGTATATTTTTGCGATTTTCTTTGCTTGTTAATTCTTTGCTCAAAAGAACTAGACTGCACATAATAGTTAGAAGGAATTATTAGTGAAAAACTGCTTTAAAAATAATGCAGGTTCTAAATAAGTCACAGACTTGTATTGTTCTTCAGAAGAAAATAGCAACTGACAGTGTGTGTTCATAAAACTGTAAGTTTGATGTTGTGTCGCAGTAATGAGTGCATTCTGTCAGTTTATCATGCTTCTGTTTAAATGATGTTAACTGTATAAGTGGCATTCACTAGCATAAAATTGTTTATTGATAACTTCTGTGTAGCAGAAATGTTTATTATTGTTGTTTCTGTGCTCTGTGTAATAGAGTGAAAGTGCCTTCGCTGTAAAGCTGTATGTCGTGTGTTAATTTATAATGTCTGACTAATTTTATAGATCCAGTCCGAAGTAATATGCTTAGCTTATTAAGCTGTGCAGTGTATCTAAGTACAGTTGGAAGTAATTACTTACAATATCACACTTACATTCAGCTTTTCTAATCAACCAGTTTTGTCTAAGATAAAGATAAGATGAGATAAAGGATACCTGCATATTCTCTATTTTCTATTGTTACATGAGAACATTGCAGTAAGGCAAAGAGACCCAATGAGCCTTATTCATTCATCAATGTCATTTCTATGAAATAACTATGATTTCTGTCTTCAACAACAGATGTTTAAAATCTGGACATTGCCTGTAAAGTGGGACTAGAGAGTCGTGAGAAAGTATTTTTTTTAGATTTTTGTATATTTTTCTCTCTGATACATTTTGTTTTAAAACATCAAAACAAATGGCATCATCAGCTAAGCATAGTCCCAATAAAAAAAGGAGATTTCAAACAATGGTTTTATTAGTTACATTTTTTTGGTTCCTGGCAGAGCTGTAGAATTTTAAAAAATCATTTTAATAGAACCTGTCTGACAACATGGAGCAGGCTAAAAGATCTAAATGTTAGTACAAATTCTTGAAGTACTTTGTTGCTGCCAAGGTTGTCACAAACAGTTTTTGAGAGTAGGACAGGAATACTTTTTCACATAGAGGCAGGCAGAGTTGGAGAAGTTTTGCTTTTATTTTAAAAAAAATCATTTGTACTTAATTTAAAATATCTTTGGTTGATCATAAAATTAGTTGAAACATTTAAAGTCCAATGTAGTTGGGATGATGTGTAAACATAAATAAAAACAGAATACAATGATTTGCAAATCCTTTTAAAGTTGTATTCAAATGAATTCAAGAGAAAAATCAGATATTTACTGTTCAAATGAAAATCTTTATGTTTTTACAAATATTCACTCATTTGGAATTTGATATCTGGAAGATGTTCCAAAAAAGTTGAGATAAGGCAAGACCAGGGAAGTTAAGGAATAGTCAAAGGAACACTTGTTTGGAACATTTTACAGGTGAACCAGGTGAGTGTCATGGTTGGATATGAAGAGAGGATGGCCACTTTGTGAACAACTTCATGAGCAAATAGTCCAACTGTTTAGGAGTAATGTTCCTCAGTGTATCTGGAGATATTTCTGCAAGTAAGCATCAAGGCCAAAAACCAAAATTAAATGGCCATGACCTTTGATCCCTGCATCAAAAATCATTCTGTTACCATATAACCATATGGGCTCAGGAACACTTTAGAAAACCATCGTCAGTGAAAACAGTTAATTGCTACATCTACAAGTTAGAACTCTACAATGCAAAACAACAACTTTATATCAACATCCAAGATGGACTGAGCCAAAGTGGAAAAATGTCTGTGGTCTTATGAGACCACATTTTAAATTATTTTGGGAAATCATGAATGTCATGTCCTCCAGGCCAAATAGCTAAAGGACCATTTGGATTATTATCAGAGCAAAGTTCAAAAGCCAGCACCTGTGATGTATGGGGGAGTGTTTGTACCCGTAGCATGGGGAACTTGCATCTATGAAGGCAGCATTAATGCTGAAGGGTACATCCAGGTTTTGAAACTACATATGCTGCCATCATCATGCCATGCGTGAGAGTGGTGGGAATAGACTGGCCTGGATGCAGTCCAGACCTGTCATTGAGAAAGTGTAGAACATTAAGAAGATGTTGAGCAACTGAAGTTGAACCTTGAGCAAGAATGGGAAAGAATTCCACCTACTTCTACAAGTAGTATCTGTTCTCAAACACTTATTGAGTGTTGTTAACGAGAAAAGTGATGTAACACAGTGGTCCCAACTTATTTGGAACAGTTTTATTCATCAAAATAAAAAAGTGAATATTTGCAAAACTGTGATAAAGTTTCTCTATTTGAATATTAAATATATTGTCTTTGCATACAATTAAATTTAATATAGGTTGAATAAGATTTGCAAATTATTGTATTCTGTTTTTATTTTTGTTTTACACAATGTCTCAAATTAATTGAAGTTGTGACAAAAGGAGCAAAATTAGAAGGAAACAAAAACATTTTCACTGTGCTGAATGCTCAATCTAAAGAACTGAATGTGCTGCGCTAAGGGATTGCTGCTTTTTCCCCCAACTGGTAATTTAATGGGAATTATTTCTAAAGTCCAGAAAAACACTGTACAATAAAATATGACCAGAGTTGCAAACAGTGACAGAGTGGTCCATGTTTTCAGACTGCTGGCAGCTTTGCAAAAAAAAAGAAAAAAAAAAAGAACAGACTAGGTGAAAGAGTCTGGCTGTCTTGATGCTAATTCTGTGTATGCTTGTGTTGGTACTGGTGTTGGACTTTTCCTGCTTTGTTGAAAATAACAATGTTCAGCAGAAACACTGTCTGTGCTTTTCATGTGTTCATCTTAGTACTTTGACTATCCACCGCCAACGTATCTCTGCCATCAATCTAATTTAAGCTTTCTGTAAACCAATCAGCAATTGACCTACAGGTCCTGTTATGCTCAAGGCTTAATCTTTGTTAGCTGTGTTTTGTTTTTTTTGTTTCCTTGCTTTTGTAGAATACTAGAAAACTCCCACAATGTCTTGCAATGGTACTCACACCCTACAGATTTTGGTTACATTACAACCACAAACAATGTATTTTAATTTGATTTTATGTGGGATCCCAACATTAAGAAGTTTTGTGAACTAAAATCTAAATGATACATGTTTTTTTCATGTTCTTACAATCTAAAGCTTTTTGGCATGCAGATGTATCCAGCCAGCAAGAATAAAAGTAATGGGGAAAAGAGAGCCTGAAGCGATGTAGAGCCATCGTCCAACCCCTGGGCCGCAGGCCGGTACCGGTCCGTGGACCAATTGGTACCAGGCCGCACAAGAAATAAGTAAATATTTCCATTTTATGTATTATCTGAGTCTAGAGGATCTTTTATTTTGAAAATCCTTTAACCGGGTTCTCTCGGTTACATCTTGCGTGCCAACATTGAACTCAAAAGCGAGCAAAATGAGTAAGATCAGATGTCTTTGGAAAGGCCCAGAGAAGAGACAGGAGAATTTATTTATCTCGGATTCCCACATACCAAGCCCACACTGCTTAATATGCAGTGACAGGTGAGCTACAAAACTGCATACAGCAGACAAAAAGTCCAGATCAGGGCATCTACACTATTTATTCTGAGTGGAGTAAAGATGTCAGAAGTGAAGATCGATCACTTACTTAAGCCTAACCAAAATATTTCATTGCTGACTGGAGTGTAGTTAAAACATACTTGTTGAGCCTCTGCACAGCTGCAACTACTTTGAAAATCATAGACAAAAAATTTAGTTGGTTAACATTTTGACAATAGTATCAAAATATCAGCAGCCTCACCTTACTGTTACTTGGGTCGTTGCCAATTTCGGAGCTCATCATGTCACTGCGGTCTGGCTGACTGCAGGGTTTTCCAACTCCCACGATCTGCTCCAGGGATGTTTTGGGGAGAGGGCACTGAATGGAGGGGAGGGCGATCTCTTCTTGCTGCTGCTGGAAAGATGAAACTGTGAACTCACTTCTGTCCTGCTGTCCAACCTTCCCATACAAAGCACTTCCACTGACAGTGGAATCCACGTTTGGCATTTCTGCCATTCTGTAATTAGTGCACAAGTCTAAAGAAGTAATTGCATTAGGTTTCTGGCTGTTGTCTGGACAGGGGTCGTTACCGGGACTTTCAGTGAAATCAAAATCCTGCCACTGAGGTTTAGTTGTGGACCAGTTGGAGAAGGCGTCACACATTCCATTGAGAGTGGTTGACCTTTGTTGGACATGGCAGTGCTCGGAGAGCTGCTTCTGTGTTATTGACTGCTGATAATGCTGGAACTGTTGGTGCATTTGTTGCTGGAGAAACTGCCCATCCAGCTCTGTGGCCTTGTTGCTGAAAACCATGTGCTGAGTGTTTGTGTGTTGGAGATGCAATCCTGCACAGATGAGAGTGTCCTGAGCTGTCCAGTGTCCATTGTGGAGGCCTGGATTATGCCCCAGCAGCTCTCCATTAGTCAGCTGGTCTCTATGCTGGCTCCAATCATGGCCAAGTCTGCCTTTTTGCATGTTGAGGTGCTGCTGCATCTGCTGTGACAGCTGCACAATAGGAGCCTGCCCCACCAGGCAAGGCTTACAGTGAGGAAAATGTATCTGCACATCAGCACCAGATCTGGGATTACTTTCAGATGCCGACACTGTGGTAGGGATCGTTGCTGTTGTTCTAGGAAGTGCCTGTCTCCCATGCTCTATGGAAACAGCCCTACCTTCAATACAGTTGTAGATATATGAGAGGATTTCGTCATTTGTCAACAGGTCATCCAACGCAGGCACACGGTCAGAATCCATCTCCACCCTGATCATTCGCTCATCCAGGAGCAGCAGCTCCAGGTCCTCGGCACTAAGACCCAGCCCTTCCAAAGCTCCAAACAGCTCACTGTTGGAACAGCTCCCATCCTCTGCATCCACCACACCCTGACCTTCCAGGGTAAGAGAATCCAGGGTAGCTAGCAGTGGGTCGAAGCTGGCGCTGGGTTCTGAAATGCCTGGCTGTAAAACACCATTATGAGGCACATCCCAGCTCTGGCTCTGCCTTGAATGTTCAGAGACAGAGAAGTTTGTCTGCTCTCCAATGAAACTGCTGTGAAAGGTTGTGTTGGGTTGATAAACATATACAGACTGGTCCTGACTCATGAGAGCCCCAAGAAGAGAACCAGGATCCAAGCCATCCCTTGCCAGCCTTTCAGCTCGGCTTTTCTTGGACTTGCTGCTGTTTTTCTCCTGGCTTCCATCGATGAAGTCCGCGATGGGGTGGTTGGACTGGTACAGTAAGGCCTCACCTGTGGCAAAGGTAAAGGGGAGATGCATGGAGCGCTTACGCAGATGTTCTCCTCCCTCTTCATCTCTGTGAAAACAGCAAGCAACACTACATGTTAGGGATAATTCTGTGGCTTTTCCAACCAGTGTGTTCAAATAACGCTCATACATTTAAAAGGAACAGTCAGAGCAAATATGTTAAATAAGTTTTTTATGCATATTATTTCTTGAATCCACATTCTGTGTACAACTAGCAACATATAGAGCCAGAAACATACAGAAGTGGCCTCTGGGTGGCGATGATGTAGTCTGGTTTGCCGTTCTTGTACACCAGCCGGGCATTGGCCTGGACCCATTTCCAGCTATTCTCTTTGGTGAGGAGCCTGAACACAGTCAGTCCGCTCTCTCCTGTTTTTATCACTAAACACACAAGCACAACCATAATGAGTCAACACAAAAAACATCTAAATAAGCTCACTGAAATATTCTATTAGAATAACAAAGGTCCAGTCTTCTAGCTTTAGGACTTTTCATGTTTTCAAATGTTTCAGGTTCTTAGAACCTTGGTTTTGGCCACAACTTTCTGATTCTTCATGTGACCAGTGCTGTGGTGTTATAAATCTGCTGGTGATCCTAGATAGAAATGAGGCAACAGGTGAAACTGCATTCAAGTCTGTTTTATCATTGGAGTTTAAAGATGGCCCTTCTACTATAGAACAGGATTAGAAGGGCCTGTTCTGTTCCATCTTTATGTGGACGATAGAACAGAGATCTTCCACATAAACCTTTTGAGGATAGAAGCTGCAGGGAATTAGTGTTTCTCAGTAGTGTTGTTGTTCTGCACAGATCTTTGGACTGCACATCTGTCAGACAGTGTCTCAACCCAAGTGTATTTGTCTTGTTGTCATTGCTGCTGAATGTATCATCTCTAATACTTTGCCCATGTTGTGGATTTATGGGATGTATCCTTTAGTCTGGCAGCTCCACAGCTTCACTCAATCTGTTCTCTAATCTAGCAGGATTACTTATGAAAGCTGTCTGAACACACTGGACCTGACCGTCCCAACTTTTGTAATAGGGCAAAGGGTAAAAGAGCAATATGCTTCTGTCTGTACCAAAAGTCGATATTGGACATGTGACATTGAGTATACCCTGACAAATTAAAATTAAAACTACATTTGATTAGAGACCTTGTTCCTGGTTGAAGGAGAAGGAAAAAGGTTTTCACTGCCCTGGTATAGAACTCCAAAACTGTGTATAAAGCCATGAACTAGGGTCAAAATAATCCATATTTCAATTCAATAATAAAAGTTGTTAAAGATGATCATTCCTGTATAAATTGGTACAAAATTAACTACTTGTGTAAACAACCACAAGATGTTACACAAGTTTTCACGCCAGAATTGCAGACACACAACTTAACAACCATGTATAAGAATCAAAACAATGAGCTGCTGCTAGAAGACTGAAACTATGACTATATTATTTTAACATGGTAAGTACATCCAGGGTAGAGTCTTCAGGGACCTCTTTAAACAAAAAAGAAAAAACAAAAGTGAAAAACTCTGATGATAAGCAACTATCAGCTACAGAGAAGGGGCAACAAAACTGAATTAAACATCAGACAGATGTTCTAATGTTTGAGAGGTATTAACAAGGTCAGCAAATCTCTATCTGCAGTAAACATACAAGGAGCAAACATTCTGTTCATTTATTAGCTACTTATTGACAGAGCTAGTCTGAGCACCTCCATAGAGATGTTTTCCCAACATGCAATGACTCTGTCCTTGCATGTTGGACTCAGTCCAACGTGCAACTGGTTCCAGAAGTAAACAGCTCAGTTGGTTATAAAAGACTGAAGCAGCAACATGACCAGTGTGTCCCCTTCTTTATTACTCTGCTGTTCAATAGTAAATGAACAAGCAGTTAATGTGGCAAATGACAAACCAAGTAAATAGAATAGAAGTACTTTATTCATCCCAGCAGGGAAATTACTTCGTAGTTACAGCATAGAGACAAGACACAATAACAACTACCACTGAGTAGTAGTTGTAGATAAAATAAAAAATAAAATGCTATGAATTGTGAAAATATAAAATGCTGTTAATATAAAAAGCAACTTAGAGCAGTCCTTGCAAAGATTCAAAAAATGCAGATATGTATATTTAAATATACTGTATGTACAGGAAGTGTGCCACAGTGCAGTTGTGCAAAATTGGATTGATTAGTGCAGAACAATGATTTAGCTTTTATTGTACAGTGAGATGGCATGTGGCAGGAAGGATTTCCTGTATCTGTCCCTAAACGGTAACATGGGGTGGAACTAGACTGAAGCTGAAAGGTCAGAAACTGATCAAAACCCAAAGCAACCTCCCCCTGCTGACTGTAATCACAGAATGCGTGTATACAGTGTGCTTGCATTTGACTGCTTGTAGGAAAACCATATAATGCATTGGTAGACAAAACTCTCGT
Organism: Xiphophorus maculatus; assembly: GCF_002775205.1. NCBI lineage: Eukaryota > Metazoa > Chordata > Actinopteri > Cyprinodontiformes > Poeciliidae > Xiphophorus > Xiphophorus maculatus. The sequence continues at coordinate 1,573,600 of NC_036449.1, read as the reverse complement.
ATTGGTGGACCTGACATTAATATGTCCTTACTTCTGACATGGTTCTCAGCACAGTACAACATATCGGCTGCATGGATGAATTGATAGCCAGATCCTCGAACTCGTAGCTCAGCCTCAGTGTACCCAAGAACAATTTTCCCTCTGAAAGACAAAAGAAAAAAAAAAAAACAACAACACTCAATTAACAAAACTTTGTTCCAGGGAAATTGAACAATATGATTCAAATCTTCCAAGCAAGAAAGCCATTTGAACCATTAATAATTGATAGTCTAAAATGTGTGCTATGAAACATAGCACACATTTTAGCACAATTTAGCACACATGTGCTAAAATGTGTGCTATGCTAATGTATGCTGCAACAATTTACACTAGTAGATAGAAAGCAGCTAATGGGCATGAGACCAATAAAGGCAGTAAAAGGTGACATTACTTAGCATCACAGGCCAAGGGTGTAAAATCCAGCTTGTGTTTAGTCCTGAAAATCATGTTTTTGGTCCTGATCTCCAGGATGGACGGAGGCTGCAGAGGAGTTGCGATGGCAAAAAGGGCAAGTTGAGTTGTGCCCTTCCCTCCATTTTCCTGCTGCTGGTTTTGTCCATGCAGAAACTTGAGCCTGCCCTGGATGTTCAGAGCCTGCAGAGGAAGCAAATTTACACAAGAAGAACATCCTCTCAAACTCACAGGCCCATCCTTTTGTGTGTGACTATAAACTAATGTGGCTTTCTTTAAAAAACCCATACAATAACTCTTCATCTTTATTAATTCCTCTGCACATGCATATACTCCATACATTCTCAACCATAAAGAGAAAATGTTGCCATTTTGCATCAGTAGTCTCAGATTGTCAATATAAGCAGTGATTTCTGTATAAATAGAAGAATTCTGAATAGAGTGAAGTATGAAGTTAAAACACTTTGATTTTCAAGATGTCATATTTTACTCTGTAAACAAATTATTTAGCTAAAAAAATTGTAAATTGGAGGGATATTCATCCATTTTCAATACAAGAAAGGTACCTCCTGGTATATTTCTGTGCATCTTTAATTGAAATATACTACCCAAACCTTTGCTAAAGCAGGCAGATACTCCTGAAGCAACACTGGCCTGTGGTCTCCAGTCTGTGTAACTCACCAGGAAGCCAGAGGAGTTATCTAGCAGGCAGCGAAAGCGACACACAAAATTCCTCTCTAAGAAGGAGGAATTCTCTGGTGGAAGCTGCTTGGGGTTGTAGGTGACCAAAGAAGAGCTGCTGTCAGGTTCCATCTCTATGGCAACAAAAACACATCAAATTCTTATGTTTTATTTTTGAAAATCCCCTGAAATAACAACTTTCTTGATTTTAGTTTCTCATTTTTGGAATGTTTTATTATTGGTAGTTTTTTTATGACAAAGGCATTCCTGAATTCAGTTTTAGCTCACAGTTCTGAGATGTTTCATGTGTTGAGGTGATGGACTTCATATTCATATTGAGCTGGACTTTGTTCTGTACAAGTTGCATCTCTCTGAATATATTGAGCAACCAGGTGTTCCTCAGACAAGCTGCACCCTGGTTGTGTTAGAACTGTCGATCTGAGCCTAAATACAAAGCTCCCCACCAAAAGGGACACACACACACATACAGACACGCCCACACAAACATAAGCATCTTAAAACCTACATACAGATCTAGGACCACTTCAACTCATAAGCCACAGTGAAGATTACGGAGTCATGTGATTGGAGCCGGGGCTGGCCTCACAGCTTAATGCTGTGTGCTTAACCATCTCATAATGATGTCTGGCTGTTTGTTCTCAGAGGTAAAAAGCTAGAACCAAAATGCACCTCCAGAGCATTGGGTACACAGAAACTGATTTAACGGTTTTGTAAAACTATGTAAAGTATCAAACAACACATGTAAGAATGTGTCACCCTCAATCAAGTCTTGGGAAGTATAAAAACCCAAATGTCTTAAGAAAGGAAAACAAAAATAATAAGAGTAGATGATCGAGCTTGTTTCTGTTTGTACAGTGCAAAGACTCATCAAGACTCTGCAGATCATAAACTCATGATGAGAGGAGAGTGGTCACCTTGGGGGGAGTCCTGGGACATGGCAGATCCTGCAGCCTGGGAAGGATTCAAAGCCCAGTGCAGGTTTCTTCTCAGTTCCTGCTGGTCCTCTGTATGGACAAGCTCATACACACTCTGGTGAATGACATCAGTCTAACGAGGAAAGAAATAAATATGTGAAGGAATTAACCAAGTACATGAGACAAGTAGAAAGACGATACACAATCATAAAAGACACAGCGTGTCTTCCTGCACCACTGAAATGCCCCACAGATGCACAACAATGTGACATGGGGTATGACGGAGTGTAAAGTGGTTTGAGATTGGCTTGGGGCAAGGTTTTCTACATCTGTGCAGGAACTTCAAACCATGAGGTCCTTCCTGCCTCCAGTGGAAATGTAGCATGTTGTTTTAGAAAATGTGGGTTCCCAAATCTCTAAAGAAAACCAGGATACATTAACATGAACATGCAGAATTACTTTAGATCAGGGGAACAGTCAGAGAAAACATAACAGTTTTCTAATAATAATAATAAGTATAATAATAATAAGTGTTTGTTATGGTTGTTGCATAACAGTCTATCTAAAGCAGGGGTCTCAAACTCCAGGGCTCGAGGGCCGCAGTCCTGCAGTTTTTAGATGTGCCACAGGTACAAAACACTGGAATGAAATGACTTAATGACCTCCTCCTTGTGTAGATCAGTTTTCCAGAGCCTTAATGACCTAATTATTCTGTTCAGGTTCAACTTCTAGATGTGCCTCAGAAGAGGCACATCTAGAAGTTGCAGGACTGCGGCCCTCAAGGACTGGAGTTTGAGATCCCTGCTTTAGATAGATTATTGCTGAGTTTGGGATGTGGGCTCCAGTGATGGAACAATCACTAGTTATAGCAAAGACAACGTCATTGTCACATAACCCCCAGAGGCTCCAGCTAAAGAGAAAAGCAGCTATGCATGCTCAATTTGGTGCTCTGGCCAGTTTATGTTGGGATCTTAGGATGCACCACCATGCTGTTTTCTGCAGAGCACAGCTGTTCCTGTGGCTCTAATAAGAAAAATCAATGTATAAATAGAAAATGCAGTGATAGACATCTAAAAGGAACAACCTTTAGCTTATCCCACCCACATATTGAACATAAACTCCTTATCTGGGTTTAAGTATCAGCCTTACAACGCTAAACCAATGACTGGTGGCAAATAAACTGCATAACAGACTTTTTTCATGTGTGTCTACACAGAATCGCTTATAAGTGATTGTTTTATTCTGCCTGCTTATACCTTCATCTTCCACCAGTAGAATAATTCTTAAACACTTCTGAGGGTTGTAACCTACCCTCTGCTCTCTGCTCCCCCTGCCTCCATACTCTGGTTCTGACATTCACCACCAAATAGAGCAGATTCAAGGTAAAGAATACCTGATGGAAGCCCAAGTAGTCCTGGATGGTGTGAGAGGAATAGAAAATGGTCCCATCTGCAGTAGTGACCAGGACAAACCCATTGAGAGCCTGCAGGACAAAAAGCCACACACCCTTGGTTTATATGACACTAGTGGAATTGGATCAACATGTCAGAAACGAGGCCATACTAGAACATCACATTTCTAAGCACGTACACCACAGGTGTCAAACTCCAGTCCTCAAGGGCCGCTGTCTTGCAACTTTTAGATGTGCTTCTGCTGCACCACACCTGAATAGAATAATTAGGTCATTAGCAAGGCTCTGGAGAACTGATCTACACAAGAAGGTTATTAAGCCATTTCATTCCAGTGTTTTGTACCTGTGGCACATCTAAAAACTGGAGGACAGCGGCCCTTGAGGACTGGAGTTTGACACCCCTGTTGTACACAAACACATATTCAGATGATCTACTCACAAATTCAATTAAAACCTGAGAGAGAGACTTCCCAAATAGCAAGCGATGATAATTCAATGTTGAATTATGGTCAAAAAGATTTGTTCTGGTTAAGGTTGACGATTGATGATGGATTAACCATCAGACTATCATTCAATTGTAGCCAATTAACTAATGTTGAAAAGATGTCATTGAATCAATGTTGTTTTGTGGTTGAATTTGAATGATTGAAATGCAATCAATGCAATCAAATTGAATCAATGTTGAATCAATGTATGCTGTTTATCACACAAAAACAGATGCTCAGATTTTTTCACCTCACTAAAGCAATTTGTGCTCACCACTGTCCTGCAGCGTAGGGTTAGACAGTAAACACTCATCTCGTGATCTACCACATCTCATCCAAAACAAACAGAAGACTGCAAATGTCAATCAGCCACATAGAGTAGCTCAGTCCTTCAGCTCACAGAGAGGGCTGGCAGCACTGATATGACTGAGGCTACATGTCCTCACACCGATACAGTACCCACTCATCTCCCAGCTGCTTATCATGGGACTCAGTCTGCAGATGAAGAGGTGACTTGCAACACTCCAATTGAAAAGTCAACAAAGAGGTCATCAGGTTTCATGAGAGCATTTTGGTTCAAGTGTTGTTCATATGTGTTTCTGTTTGCCTCCCCTGGTTGTTAAGCCAGGCACACAGAGGAGAAATCTGAAAGATTTCCTACAGGCTGAGTTGACTGCCTGGATGGCTCACAGTTCCTCTCATCTGATGTCAAAGCAAACCAGTTCAACACAGGTTCAGCCAGGAAAATCCTTAATGTCCAGCCATAACTTGATTGGAATATTGTTTCTCTAAATGAGCTTTGTATTCTCATTATTACCAATATGAGGAATGGTACAACTAAACCTTCCTGCTCCAGTTGGAGAATATTTGGCAGCCTTCTCCCTCCATTTCCCTGGAATGCCAGGCTGATGCACATTTGAAGGAACTGGAGTGGAAAATCGATTAAATGACTGCACCAAAACCCAAAAGACCCCTGTGCCAGTGAGCTTGTTCTACTCAGTGACACAGGCACTAAAGAGAAACACAGAAGCCCCATGAGATTAGCTCTCTGAACCACCTTCTCGTGGGTTTTCTTCAAAACATGTTCAAGTTTAATAAGACCAACAGTTTTAAACACTTCAACAGTAACACAGCTGGGAGTTGACACAATGTTATCTTCCCAACACACGTTAGCAACCAGCCACTGAGTCTTTCTTCTGGAGCTGGCCCTGAAAAGGACCAATCGGGATGGAGCAATGGAAATGTGCAGAAAATACTCATTTATAAAACGACAGAAAACCGTCGACAGCAGCACTCAACTCAGTTCAAATTGGATAAAATATTTTAAATGATAACCTGTTTCATTTCAGTTGAATACATCTGACGTTCATTATTGTGAAGTTAAGTTTATCCAGTTTTTGTGCTTAAGATCTGATCTGTTTGAGTAAAGTGTAACATTTTAAATTCTCAGAGCAAGGCAGGCAAGGTCACAAGGGAACATGAGAGCCAGAACCAATCATCACTATACACACCCTTCAAAAAACCTAACAACTCATAAACTGTAAAAGTAGATGTACAGAATGGTACAAACAGATCCATTCTGTATGAGGTGAAGTACTGACCTGCAGCAGCAGCTCTCCTTCACACACCTGCTTCTCTCCACCTCCTGGTTTCTCGTTGTTCCCTCTGGCTCCAGCGGCTCCCTTCTGACTGCTCAGGGCAACTGTAGGGACAAACACACATGCCAGCATGTGTATCAAGCTCTGCAGTGACTGCCAGAATGTGTATGTGTCTCTATCTTTAGTAGCATTGATTTCTCCAACAGTGTCTTCACAGTGTATCTAAAAAAAATCAATCCTTCAGCTGCAGCCAATCCAGAACGCTGCTGCTGGTGTTCTCACTAAAACCAGGAAGATAGAGCATATCACCCAGTTCTAAAGTCCTTACATTGGCTCCCTGCAGCTCAGAGAATAGACTTTAAAATACTGTCAGTTTATTACTGAACGGCTTAGCACCACAATACATTAAAGATCTGCTGTTGTTGTATCAACCTTCCAGACCTCTCAGGTTCTGGTTCTGGTCAGCTCTTCATCCAGAACCAGAACCAAACATGGAGAAGTAGCATTCAGCTTCTATGCACCACAAATCTGATAACTCTTACTTATGACTAATGGTTAGTTGCCTCTCTGCTCAAGTGACAGGATGGAGGGATGAGAAAGGTTGCAGGACTAATTGATCTCTGATCCCCCAAGACCACCAAGTCATGACCCGTGAAGACCCCTGACCCACTGGCTGAAGTATGACATGATGGGATAACTAATTCTGGGTCAGATCTTTTATTTTAAGAACATAAGGTTAACAAGAAATCTATGTCAGGAATGGTGCAATGTTAAGAGTCCAAGCAGATACCAGAAAACATACTATAGGATTTGAGTTGGAAGTGTAACCAGCCTAATCTTTAAGCTTATTCACACATAAGTTTTTCATGAATTTGGTAGAGCTGTTTGAGTAGCTTTTGGATTTTCAAAAAACTGCATACACACTTATTTATTTATTTACACATTAATTGTGTTTGCTCAGTCTCTGAAATTAAGCCATCCTGGTTGATTAGGAAGTCAGTAAAAGAGGTTACATTACTCCTAATGAGCTCAAATTTGAGCTGCACTGCTTGCATGAATAATGAGTTATGCATTGCTGCCCAGGTTTTGGTGCAACTTCATCATTCTTCTTTAGGACTTCAACAAACTCCTTTTTTCTGACCTGCCCAGTCACCTCCTGTGGTGAATATAGACTGGTGTCAGGACATGTTAGTGGATGGTTGCCATTGCGCCCTGATTGACATGTAAGCAGTGACCCCAAAAAAACACAGCTTGCCACATTTCATCAGGTTCTGGTGAGACTTCTTGTTCTAAGCTTTTGTCTGTAGGTAGCAGACACACAAACTCGCCTTTTCTCATAAAACTATTAAACAATCGTCATCTCCATTAATGATTTTTTTTCCAAATCTGAATTAAACCATTTATTAAATAAAAGTACAAAGATAGTAGAAGGTACTTGATAGTCTGATACAAAGATAACAGATAGTCGGGGTCCTTTTGGTGGAAGTGGAAATTTTCTGCAGATTATTACAGTCAAACCAGCAGATTGTCTTGGAAGGCAGAAGGCTGAGCCTGAATATCTGGGCTCATGTTTTAATACATTGAAACACAACCAAGATAAGAATTAAAATGCTGATAGGTTTTCTAAGGTAATCTTACATTGGGAGCAACAAATAGAAGCAAAAAATAAAAGCAACATTGAAGTAATAAAACACAGAAGACTCAAAGTCACCATAAGACTACAAACTGAAAATACATGTCCATGCAGAAATGACTTGAAGGCATTGTGGTAGGAGAGAAAATATAGAAATCATTTAGGGTAAGACCTTCTCAACAAGTGGTTTTGAGATTAGAATGAATAAATCTGGGTGCAGGTCCATAGGGCAATTCAGAGCCGGTAGCCATGGTAACTGAAAGATTTGAGTTTCATGGTGGAGGAGTGGAAAGGATAGAAGTAGAGCTGGACCTCAGAGTGAAGGATGCTGCACAAGTTTTCACAAGTTTAGCAAGAAAAGATTTTTAGCAACAGGTCTTAATCTCCACATATATATATGTGGAGATGGATCTGGAGATGATGCACTCAGAATACTGAACCAACTGAAATTCTGGTCACTAGTTTTAATCAGCACATAAATGAAAAATATCAACTCAAGGCTGTCCTGCAGTTTTCAATGATCCAGAAAACACTGCAAATATTAGCAAATATTTCACCACTTTCAATTTGTTCATCATACAAACTACAACAGGATTAACTGGAACATTTTGAGCTGGTGCTGCTTACATTTCCAGCCCAATCCCTACACGTTGTCCTGGAATTCCTCCAAAGGGCTGTCACAGCTCAGCATACACACACAAGTGCATATTATATATATATATATATATATATATTTATATATATATATACACTGCTCAAAAAAATAAAGGGAACACTTAAACAAGTGTTTAACACTTAAAGTGTTCCCTTTATTTTTTTGAGCTTTATATATATATATATATATATATATATATATATATATATATATATATATATATATAAATATATATATATATAGTATGTCTTGCTACCTTCACAAGGACTTTGCATTGCCTAACATTCAGTTTTCATTCATTTCTACAGCCTAACCCTGACTTGAACTCAATTCACACATCAGTCCTAAACCTAGTCCATAACTGAAAAACAGCACACACCGATGCATTGATAGGTTAGAAGAAAATACTTTATTTTCAGATTAACCATATAAGAAATATTTCTTTATCAGCAGTCTGTTTAAACAACACTGTCAGATCAGATGAATTATGAAACGGTGCTACATGTGCAGACAGCATTAGGCCAACATGTTAAGCCTATGAAGAGGAAGGGTTCCCTGGCACTGACTGCTCAGCTGCAGAGTGATGCTGATGATTAGATCAGATCCTTCACCCACAGTCAGGTTACATCACAAAGCAGGGGGATGAAAATGCCATGAGGTCTAACAGATTGCTTTAAGAATCACCTTTATATCTGCAATCAGACGGGAAAAGTCACAGAGCAAACTTTGCATCCCTCCTGACGTCCAGACAGACGCTTCAACTTCCACTGACAAAGCAACACTGGCTGTCTGCTGGCAGGTTTACATCACTCTGGCTCAAGTTAGTGCCTAAACTTTCAATTCTGCAATCATTGAAAACTAATAATTCTTGAGTTTTAAGTTGTTCATTTTTGTTACCATAAAAAGTAATTCAAAGTGTAAGAAACTATGAGTAGATTATAAATAGCTAACAAGCAAGGGGAACTATTGAAGGGTGCAAGGGCACATTAAAAGTTGTACCCTTCAACTTTTAATGTGCTGGTGGAATTTAGGGAGCACTACTTTCAAATCAGCATGGTGAAAATTACCCACGACCATATATACATATACATCACCTACATACATATATTGGTGGGGGGGTGTTCATCATTTTCAGTGAGTAAACATGTCTCCAATACAAACATACTGTTTAAAATAACTCAATGATTTTCTATAAGTACATTTATTGATTTGTTTCAATTAATAACATTTGCACATTAATGTTTCACAGTGAAAAAAATTTGTTTGTACCTAAAGCTGCAGCATCACCAAAGAATCACTGTAATAAAGATCACAGAGAGAAGAGACATTAGACTGCATGCTGCCTTAAAGGCTTATGTCAGGTTAGGCTCAGTTCAGGTGTTAATCTGCACCTATTTGCAGCTAATCTGGAACTACTGTCCAGATAAGAACCAACATTGGCAGTCTAACAGAAATGTCAAGTGACATATTCTCTTTGTGTCTGTGTTTTTAAATATGTTGATGCTCATTTTATAAGTTTCTACAACATAATTCTGTTCATCTGTGTCAGTGAGCATTGATCATTGCTGTGCAAACATAAATGATTGTGTTAGTGTGAATTATTCTGCTCTGCTTAATTAAGAATGGCAGTGATAAAACCTCTCATTGCACTGAGTTTATGATGAACATACAGTGGCTTGCAAAAGTATTTGTCCCCTTCAACTTTTCCATACTTTCAGTGAGTGCAAAAGCCTAACCCACAGACTATTAGAAAATGCTGCATAACACTGTTTTCCAATAAAACAATATACCATTCCAGGGAAACTGTTTATCCACCATCATGGGTGGCCATGCTAACTAGCCTTAGCGTTTGTGGCAGGCTTTGTAGTGGTGATCCAGCTGTAGAGTAGGGAAGTGACGTGGTCATTTAGGCCCATGAGATTTTTACTTTGTGCGTGGTGCACCAGGGTCGCACTGACCCCATGTGAGCTTTTACAATGTTTTTTTGTGTGTGGTTTCGGAAAGTAATGGTCAAACCTAAACTCTTCCCTTCTGTCCCACCATGACATTTTCCATGCTCTTCCTAATTGTTGCGCTAAGACTGCAGGAAGGCTAAGCGAAACCTTTCAGTCCATTTGTCAATTCCTAAATCATTTGGCTTTGCTCCTTTTACACTCAGAGTACACTGAGGCCACTAATACCTGCTGCTATGACAGCTGACATGATGTATGCAACATGTAGAGAGTTACAGTACATGTACATATTCACTCTCATTTGAAGAACATCACTTGTAAGTTCTGCTAAAATAATTAAGAAATAAAAAGGTATAGTCATCAAAATATGCATAAGCAACAACTATTGTCAATCAACCAATAGTTTTTTTGACATCAACAGTGAAGAAAACTATTGACTACTGTTTTTTTTCTATTGTTATGGTGACTATAGTGTCCGCAGCGTTGCTTGGAGTTCATATAATTTTTGGCTCTTATTGTGAAGGTTTCCAGGATGTTTATCTACTACATTGATGCTTTTAGGCCTTTTGCAGCAATATTTATAGTTCAAGTAATGATTAACTACTTAAAACAGACAAGCCAGATAATACACTCTATAACATTCACCAAAAGGTTACCTGACTTAGCATTAGGCTACAATAACACTGTGCTCCTTGCTAGTCAATTTTTCTGTGATGTTTATATTTGGTAGACAATAAAAACTACTTTATCATTCTGGTTATCACTTAGGGTTTTAATGCTACTTTTATTTTAAACATGGGTTGATCCTTTCTGCCTCTGCAGCGCCAAACTGTAACAAACATGGCCACCTGGTGGGATAATTCTATTTGCCAGAATATACACCACAGCTCTGTCCACCTCTGGCACCACATTTTAATGCAAACACAACAAACCACCTAAGCCTATGGCCATGTTTTAAAAGTTGATGAATGCTCCTGGTGCTCCACAGCTCCTGTAAACACCAAACAGAGCCATGCTTTGAGGCTCTTGCACCAATTCCAGAGTGCATCCCAGCTAAGCCTTAGCTGATCAGACTGTCCGCGTCTGGAAACAACTGAAACACAGAATTAGTGCTGTTTACACACAACTAATTACATTGGGTTTGTCAGAAAGCCTGGAGCAACGGCCACATGGTCCTGAGTGCTGCACAGCAAATCTGCTGCCCTAATCTAACAGCCCTGAGCTTGTTAGTTACTTAAAGACAGCAGGAAGTACGCTACTGTTGATAGACAAGAGCTCGTTTCATAGTTTACACTTTGATTATTCAGTTTGGACTCCAATGTCAATATTTCTATGCAACATCTTCAGCAGCCAAATAGATGTGGAATGGTTTTGCATTACTCTGTCAAAGGTTGAAAAACTGCAGACATGTAGCTATCTGTTTTCATAGAAGTAGCAGCCACACAGCAGAGAAGAAGCACTGCTCGCATCAGTGCAGCTGCATCCTGTCTGCTTCAGTCCAAACAGCCATTTCAAAGAGCTGCTTCCTTAAACAAACATGGCTCTGCCTTCATTTCATAAATTCTTTAAACTTCACGGTTTCTCTCCATTATTCATGTTCCCAGAGCATCCAGTGGCCGCATTGCAGTATTTTCACATAAAGTTACAACGTCTTCAGTGGAGAAAACACAAGCAGCTCCTCTGAGGCTACTCCGTTCGCTTCTTAAGGAAAAGAAACCTACCTAAAACTCCTCATCTCCGTAAATAACAATCCTGTCAGATGGCATCTCTAAAAGGTGTCATCTGAATGCTCACTGAAACCAGTTTAAACATCAGCATACATGGTTACCTCCATAAAGCTCTGATATGAGATATATGTTCATATTCCACAAGATATAACACAAAAACAGCTTCATCTGCAAAAAAACACTCTAAATTACACATCACTTAAAAGCTGCTGTCATGTTTGTCCACACAAAAAAATAAGACAAACATTGACTAAGTTAAAGGTTCACCACAGAAAGTGAAAAGTAATGCAAAGAGCATCAAGACTATCCCCATGTTTACACCACATGAGAGTTCTTCTTTCTTACTAAAGACACTGTTGCAGGGCAGAAGTACAAACAACTAAGAAAACATCAAATTATGTCAGAAACCCAATTTGGTGTGTAAGCTCACCAGAAAAGAAGTTCTTGGCTCGTAGGTAGCTGACGCTCAGCCGTAGGATGGATAGTTTGTCCAAACTAGCAGTGACCTCCTCAGGAAATGGCAGCAGGCTGGCCAGTTGCTCCAGTTCGCCGTTCAGTCGGTCTCTGTGCCGTTTGGACGGATTTGACTTGGTTCCCTCAGCAGGTGGCTGTTTCACCCTGATAGACAGACGGATAAAGTCTTAGTTAGAGTTTAGATTTGTCCAACATCTGTTAAAACAGCAGTTTTTAAAACATTTATGTTTTAAAATGTTTATAGTCCAATCTATTGTGATTCCCATCAATATTGACGTTTGATCTTGTGTTACACATACATAGCTGTAAGACATTTTTAAACATTTGATACTGATAAAATATGTAATGTGATTATTCACTAAGACTGTCAAAATTGTTAGGCAATGTAGTGGCGACCTAAAGGAGCCTCCCTAACACCAAATGGAAACCAGTTCTTTGGAAAATAAGCAAGTGCTTCTCAAATGCCGCAGCAGTGACTCAATAATAGCATTACTTAATGCAAACACTTTGTCTGCAGCAATGAAGATTCACTTGAAGTCCAAACAAAGGGTGGTTCTACTGAATTTAGCTAATAATTTTTCCACCTGGGCCTTTTATAGACTGTGTGTAGAGCGAGGGTGCGCAGGTCCAGTCCTTGAGTGCTACCATCCTGCAGCTTTTAGAAGCATCCCTTCTCCAACACAGCTGAATCTAATAAACTACTAAGGGAACTCAGCCATTGGATCCAGGCGTGTTTGAGCAGGTTGCAGGATAGTAGATTGTGAAGACGGGACTTGGGCACCACCGTACAGCAGTGAAATTTCCTATGTCGTCTGGCCATCATTATGTATGGGAAGATTTTGCTGTGCTGTGATTAAGCTGTGTTTCCACTGACCATGAAATTGCGCAAACTGGAATAACAAAAATAAATGTACTTAATGGAAACATACCAGATTTAAGAAAATGTTTTTCAATAAAAGGTTTTTGTGGTAGGATGAGGTGGTTTTTCAGCCGTATAAAAATTACGTGTGTGGGTTCTCTCTGGTAATCCAGCTTCCTCCCACAGTCCAAAATCATGGCTGTCAGTTTGATTGATCTCTGGAGATAGCCACCAGCACACCTCACAACCCCACTAAAGATAATCATGTTGGAAAATAGATGGATGATATTTTTCAATAATGCAGTCTAGAGTTAATGTACTTTTATTTCCTATGAGAAAATGTTTATTCTGATGTAGAGTAATTTTAATTAAAAGGCATTCAACAAACAAAGGATAGACAGTTTGAGAAATAAGTTCTCCAGTCAAATTTGAGGATAGAAGACCTCCTCCTCTTTACTGCTGCATCTTTTCTAAATATTATATTATCATTCATAATTCCATCATCTGAAATATTACTGTTTAACCAAGTTTCAGAAAGAGTATTTACCTTATAAGTAAGACCCCATCTCAAGAAGTTAATTTTAGGCATCAAAATCTTAACGTTCAAATGGATAATATGCATGCCTTTAATAGAATTCATTTTTACATTTTGAAATCAAAGCAAAAATGTAATTATGGATACAATTCATCACCAGAGAAAACAGTGTGTACCAAGGACAGGCAGTTAAAGAACCATAGGAACACACATTCACACTCATACTTACAAAAGACAAAACACAAAAAACTGCAAATAATAATAATAATAATAAAACAAGTGGGATCATAACTCATGTTTATAGTCCAGTTTATATGACTCGTTCTCTTTGAATAGAAAAAAAAGAAGAAAAAAAAGAGATACATTTATTCATATGAAATAATGTAATAGGCCTTAAGGTTTTCATCTGATGACTTGCTGAATAGAAGAAAAGCTAGAGAAAGGAATAATTAGGAGAAATATTTATATTACTTGCTTTATCAGTCAAAGTCTTCACTATGCAACTGAAGATAAACACATAGGTGAGTTTCTCTAGATCTTGCTAATGTATTAGTCCTTTAATCCTGGAAATGTTCTCCAAGACAGAAGGCCAACTTTGTAACTGTCTTTATATGACTTTGCAGGTTCAGGTTCAGTTCATCACTACACCCAGTTTTCAGGCTGATCTGTAGTTTCCAGCTGTAATAACTGAAGCTGTCTGCTGACTCTAGATCTGTAACTCTAGATTGTTCCTCTATAGGTCCAAAGATAATAACTTCAGTTTTTATTCTGTTCAGCTTTAGAAAGTTTTAGCACATCCACACATGTATCTGTTCTAAGCATCTGGTCGGTGCATGTATGTGTTCAGAGTCACCTGTGGACATCGTAATGTAGAACTGTGTATCATCTGCGTAGCTTTGGTAACTAATCTTATTTCCTGGTACAACCTTAGCTGGTGGCAGCACATATTGAATAAGAGCGGCCCTATGATTGAACCTTGGAGTACCCCACATGTGACTACAGTCACATAAGGTAATACATTCTGCTTTTAAATGTTAAATATTAAGAGAATATTTATTTCAATCACAAAGAGGATGCATGCATGCCAACAACTAAACAGCACTGAGTGAGGGTTCAGTCCTTATTAACCCGGGTAGACATGATCCAAGATGAAGGCTCCTGCAGCCGGTTCAGAAAGGAACGCCTCTAATAGCTGATAATCACATGCTCCCAATTCAGCAGAGGGCAGGACTTCCTGCTGCTTAGATCAGAGATCTGACTGCATCACGCATGGAGGATTATACCAGCAAAGACAAGAAGGCAGTACATTTGGTGCAGCTGTCATGGTGACTCCAAGTTCATTCATTGTGACGTCCATGACTCATCATCGCTGCAAAGTAAGAGAACAGGCCAGAAGTCTGGTCACAGCACCCAGCCTCCCAAGCCTCCGGGCCCCCAGGCCCTTCCATGTTACCATGTGGTTCACATGTCTCTTCATCAAGTGGTGACAGTTTTACAGTGTTTATTTTTTTTAAGGGTTGCAGCCAGATATCCCTGCTGATAAATAAGATTTTAAAGTTAGTTTGTATATATATATAACCAGTCCACACTACAGGATCATAGACTACAAGGTGTAGACAAATAATTATAATAACTGACAAAAATCTATTTTTTTGCACAAAAGACCATCCAACCAATAGTTTTGTATTTTAAATGTCGATAAGCAAATAAACATAAATCCCTTCCCCACCAAAAAAGTGTATGTGTTTCTTCTCTAAAGTTCATAGACAGGAAATGGCTCCCGATCAAAAAGCTCCACAGCAAGATCTGCAAATAAACTGGAAAATACATAAGTCCTGTGTACAATTTGAGATTTACAATGAATAGAATAGAATCATAAAATAGACTTACAGGTCACGTAAATTAAAGTCACTCACCAGGAATCCTTTTTTTTTCTTTTATCACCTACACTGGACAAATATCACATGTATTTTTTTTCACCAAGGAACACAAACTGCTAGTTTTTAGTCATTTTAAGTTTTGATTAATTCTAAAACTTACGAGCAACTTTTGACTCAGTGATGTCACAAGTTTCCAGGAGTTCCAGCGCTGGCTACTTGTGGTGCAGGAATATGAAGCATGTCTCACGTCAAGCCGGGTGGAATATGACATGGCCATTCAGACTGCAGATGCTTTGCAAACTATTTGATTCTGATATCGTACCTCATATGGAAGATGCACAAATCAGATTTTTTGAAAGGGAAAGTTTCATATTGAGCCTTTCAGACTGCTACAAAAAAAACATCTGCTTCAAGTTGCATTTACCTGTTCGAATGTAACCATTCTCACTCTTAGGATGGCAACTAAAGAGTTCAGTTCAAATTCATTCCAATTTTGTCTCCAAATAATCAAAAAACAAAGTAATAAAAGAAATTGACCCATGTATATTGTTACACAGCAGCTGCTGTGTCTACAGTAGCAATATTAGAATAATTTAATTTATTTTAATTAAGCTAACTGACTGTCATCTTCATACAATAATGGATGTTCTGCATCCATTCAGCATTAAAACTGTGTTCCTACCAAACAGTCAGAGCATCTCTGATCCTCACCAGCACAACAGCAAAGTCCAATCATTTCATCTGCAGTTATTTTTTATATTTAAATTGGGTCAAAAAATAATGTTCTTTACTATTTTATTCAGATTTCAGTAATGCTATTGTCTCTACAAGAATGAGACATAAAAAATCTGATTATTTTGTGAAATAATCTGATTGTGATTCCCCCATTTGAGCTTAGCTTTATTTATTATATTGCTACGGTCCAACATACAACATACATAGTCACAGCAAACAAAAACAAACATTTTTAAGCAATAAATTCATTCATTCAAGGAGAAAAAGCTATATCCAAACATGGCAGTCTGACAAGAAATGATTGATTCCTTATTAAATCCTAAATGAACTGTGATTAAACTCCATTTTTTCAAGTTGGGGTGATTTCACAAGCCAAACCAAGGCTTGATTATTAACTGACCTACAGATATAGTAAATAAAACATAAAAACAGCAAAAATACAGAGACACTGACATCTATCAGTGTAGAAAGGATTACAAAGCTATTTGTAAGACTCTGGGATGCCAGCGAATCAAAGTGAGCATCGTCATCCACAGCCAGAGGAAACACACAGCAGTGATGACCCTTTCCAGGAGATACCAGTCAGTTATTCTAGGAACACATTGATGGTTCAACCAGCAGGTCACAAAACTGCCCAGAAAATTGTCTAACACTCTAACAGGCCTCACTTACTGGGTGGAGGTCAGAAGTCAAGAAGTAAATAAGAGAGACTGGGCAAAATGGCCTCCAAGGCCAGAACCACTGGTGACCCAGAGAACCTGTCTCACATTTACCAAAAAACATTCTGATGATGCCAAAGATGTGTGGACTAATGAGATGAAAGCAGGCCCTTTAGGAGGATGTCTCATGTTACACTTGAGCTTGTCCCTTCAAGTTGTACATTTCTGCTTTTGTTAATCTAATTGTCATTATTTACCCCAGCCTAGTTTATTCAAGATTT
This sequence comes from Xiphophorus maculatus, assembly GCF_002775205.1. NCBI lineage: Eukaryota > Metazoa > Chordata > Actinopteri > Cyprinodontiformes > Poeciliidae > Xiphophorus > Xiphophorus maculatus. The sequence continues at coordinate 1,556,650 of NC_036449.1, read as the reverse complement.
TTTAATCTTATTTAATATCTTATTTTATATCCTGTGTTTAGTTATTTGCTTCAGTTTCATTTCCCTAGTTCCCCTGTTCTCCCTCACCCTCTTTCTCTCTCTCTCTCTCTCCCTCTTTCTCTCTCTCTCTCTTCAGTCTACCTGTCTGGCCTCATTTCTCAGCCACTGGTTCTCCATCCAGTCACCAGTACTTAAACTCCTCGTTGGCTGTCAGTGGCTGCTGGATTCTACTGTCCTTATGGTCCCCTGTGTGCTGATCTTTCTAACCTGTTCTCTCCCCTCATTAAACCAACCATCATATGAATTCGCCTGAGTGTCTGCATTTAGGTCCTCACCTTGCACCAAGCAAGACAGAGCTCACAGAGCTGGATTTTCAGAAACAGACCATCACACTGACAGTCAAACATGGTGATGTTTGTGTGATGAAGTTTCCTTTCCACCAGAACATCATGCAGGAGAACATCCAGCCATCAGAACAGAACCTGGAGGCCAATAACACTTTGATTCTGTAGCAGGACAATGATAGAAAGCCCAGTAGCAAGACCACCACTAAATGGATAAGAAAAACTAAGTGAAGTTTTGGAGTGACCTAGCCAAAGTATGGTAAGTCAGACAGTGTAGTATGCCTAATAATGCCTTATTAAGGGTCATAACGGTCCTTAATAAGGACCCTTATAAGGGTCCTTATAAGGGTCCTTAATAAGGACCCTTATAAGGGTCCTTATTAAGGACGTCATAAGGGTCGTTGTAATCTGTTGATGACAATGACAAATAAATCTTATCTTATCTTATCTTATTACTGGAGAGCCCCTCTAAATGAAAACAATGCTGTAAAGGAGAGAAGGCCAAAATCCCTTATTGGGGATGTTAAGTCATTTCTAGTTAACACAAAATCTGGATGTGAGTTATTGGTGGAACAAGTTAGCAGGTTTAGGAAAGACATATTGTTTGCTATGGATCCCCCCGCCATCTAATTAATGACACCTTTAGAAAAAAGATTTTTATATTTCAGATTATCTTTATCAGGCATTAAAATCAGTTTGATCTGAAACATTTAGGTGGGACAATCAAAGCCAAATCTGTAAGGGTGGGAATTTTTTTTTTATTTTTACCATGAGCTGTTGTAAAGATTCCAGAATGTTCACTTTTTATGGGTTCTTTAAAAGGCATAGAAAGTTGTTGTATTCTGTTACTTATCTTTGTCTTATTGTTATAATTTCCTACGAATGAGCAATTGCAATGTCAGTTCCTAATTTCTATACATCATTCATTTGTCAGAAACTGAGCAAAGCTGCATAATGATATGTCCCCATTTTCTTTCCGTACTTTTTCAAAGTAAAATTATAACATATAGTGAAATATGCATGAAAACCACTGATCTAAAGTATCATATTTTAAGCATATTTGAAATAATATATTAATTATATGTTAATAGTATTTTGTCATTGGTATTATTGGTTTCTGGGGAAAAGATTATCATGTTTGGAAATTAAATTGCACCTTCAGATATTTTGTTTCCATATCAAGATGTCTTATTTCAATGCAGTTCAGAATCAAATTGTTCTGTTATAAATAGGAGTTGAAGAAGAACTGCAGGGCTTTTGGTAGATAACAGCCGAGCTTTCACAACATCACAGACTAAAATCTCATTTTCACAGTAAGAAATAATTAAATTTCATTTTCAACTTGGACATTTTTTGTATTCCGCTGCAATAAAATCTTTTGTGTAATTTATTTTTGAATCAGCTGAATCCCTGACAGTGAAGCGACGCTGTCAGGGATTCCTTTCGCTTCATAAAAAAGCTGATGACAGGCAGCTTTTAAAATAAAGAACAGAAATGTTCTTTATCAGTCAGAAATGACTGATCGAGCTACAATTTGCTGTTAGTTTAGATTTTATTGTTTTCATTTATGCATCTGAAAATATTGAAAGAAAGTATAATAAAAGGTGTGTAATATTGTCCAGGCCACTGCGCGCTGAGTGGATGGGAGCTAAAGGGGCGATGCAGCTGATCCTCTGAAGGACGTTCATGAGGAAAATGGCGTCGTAAGGATCCCGATGTCCAAACTAAATGTTGCTAAACAGCCAATACAAAGTTATTAAAACGAATGGAATGTTTAGGCATTTTTGCTCCTCCATCTTTTTATGGATTAATGTATTATTTCTGTTGAAGAAGCTGAAGCTGCAGGTCGGACGCTGAGGCCTCTGCAGGCCTGAGATCTGATCCATCTCTTTTTACAACGAAAACATTTTCCCCAGCGTTTTTCTTTTTCTAAAACCACATTTTCCCAGAATAATCGGGGCTTTCAAAATTAGTGCGAACTAAGAAAAAAACAAAATCTCAACCGTTACTTTTCCTACTTGTCTGGCCGCAGCTTTGCGCCTTCTGACGCACAGTTCTGCTCAGCAGGTGCATCTCAACTGGTCTGCGCTCCTTTAAAACACATTTTACAATAAAGATGAGGAACTCATCGGAACTCACGCTCTCTGGACGGGTTTTCTCCTCTTGCGTCCTGCATACATATCTGCTCCTTTTCTAGAAGGACACGCGGAACCCACCGGCCAACGTTCCGCTAGAATCTTCCGCCCGCATACATCATGTCCGATAATAGGAATAACAAATCCAAAGGCATCAACGAATGAACTGGACAGGAAAGTGACGCAGCAGAGTTCTGTCTCTGAGCAGCAGCTCCTCAGAGCGTTGGCGCAGTTTGCACCAGAATCTAGCGCATCTCTCCTGCGGGTCAGACAGCTTGCAGACAGCAGCAGAGCCTCCAACCTGCAGCGGGGCCGCGCATTCCACGCACTTCACAGTTGCGTGAAGCAGACACCCCACCCACTTGAAAGTTTTCAGCATTAGAGATAAGATTTCAGTTTTTCGGTGCTCCTGTGCAGGTTTGTTCCGTTAAAATGTTCGTTTGTGCTATCTTGGTTTCTGAGATATTAAAAATGATTTTTTAGGTCACCATCCCCCCGTCTTGCTCCATATTAAACTAAAGTGGGCTACTCTCTCCTTCTTTGGTGTTTCGTTTGTGCAAGTTTGTGCCGTTAGAACCATCATTAGTGCAGTTTTCCTTTATGACATTATGATGGCTTTGAGTTGTTAAACAGTTGGGGTTTTTTGCGTTATTTTTCCCTTTGCACTGCACTAAATTAATAATACCTACATCTCCAGGTTTCATTTTGTTATGAAATTGTTCTACCGGCAGCGCTGCTATGAATGGCAACTAACAGAATAATGTTTGCCCTCGCATGTGCGAAGTTTCCGGATGTAAACAATAACATGCAGGGGGTCCATGATGTCTCATAAAGGAAAGCCGCACAAATGACAGATTTAACGGGCCAAACCTGCATTAAAGTAGCCTCAGCTGAAAGACAGAGGGATGGTGACCTCTTGATGACCTAAAAAATATATTTTTAATATCTCAGAAACCAAAGCAGCACAAACAAAAATTTTAGCGGCACCAACGGAGCTCAACGACTCAGTCTATTTGCTGAAACTTTCACGTGGATGGGTCTCAGCTTCACTCATCTACTACACCCTCTTCTGTCAGGAACGCGCGATGCGAGCCTCCTATTGGTCACGGCTCATGTGCGCGAGCACGTGGAAGAGTCTCCTAGAAACACGGAACGTGCGTGTTCACGTGTGCGCGCTCCCGGGTGAATCTCACCATGCTATCCAATCAGAGTACTTGCAGACAGACGCCGGCGGTTCAGAGTGGTGTATGTGGGTCAGAGGTCAACTGTCAAATAATGGAGCGGAATCAGCCAGACAGGACTTGGGTGAAGATGCTGAGTTTCTTCCAAAGTGGAGGAGAAACTGAAAACTCTGACCTGCTTCATGATCAGGCTGAGAGAAGCAGCTGGAGCAGCTTAAAGTTTCTCTACCAGGAGGCGACATGCCTCTGATGGGCTCACATCACACTGAAGGTTTGGACATCAGAGCTGGGTGTCGAATGTAGGGAAACTGGAACAGACCTCAGATGATGAGCAGTGAAGCTTCAGTTACAGAAATACTCCAAAAGAGACTAAATCCAACAAGAAAACACAAAACACACACAAACACTTCAAATGGTCATGAACTGATGTGACAACATCAGAAAGAAACACAAGAAAGTTTTGGACATTTTAAATGACTCTTCACACCCTGGCCATGGTCTCTTCCAGCTGCTGCCATCAGACAAGAGATACAGAGCAATAAAAACCAGGACAAATTGCCTAAAAAACAGTTTTTACCCGATGGCAATCATGGCACTAAATTCAAAGGCATAAGAACTTCTGCTCTTGACACCACTTTGTTATAAATGTAAATTCTGTTGCAACACCTCCAGGCGCTGCAACCATCTTCTGATGTCTAAGTTTATTTCTCATTTTGTACTATTCATTTCTTTATCTTGGTATATCATGTATATACACATAACCTGCATCTTAACTCGAGTCGAGCAAATCTCAATCTCTTTGTAATCTGTTGATGACAATGACAAATAAATCTTATCTATCTATCTATCTAACATGTGGAATGAGAGAGAGGGGAAAAACATTCAGTACATTAGTCCAGAAACTATCCACTAAGATTCAGGTGTATATTCTATATAATAATGTTATTTTGTAAATAAATTCATATAAACATTTGAAAAAAAGATTAGTAGAAAAAATGCATGGCTACTTTTCACTGTATGAGATATAGCTGAGAACTGCTATAAATAAACCAAAGATATTTACCCAAGATGGCTCTTAAACTCTTCAATTGTTCTCTAACCAAGCATGATAAACACTTAAGTGTTTAATACAAAGATAGTAAGAACAAGATATGATATTTTCTCTGTGTTTTTATGTAGTGAGTTTATCATTTGATCTAAACTGACTTGTTCCCTCAAGCAACCATATTTATTCTCTTTTTGTAAAAGTTAGACGTTTATCTTTATTCTGATACCTGATCATAGAAATCTAACCCAAACACACATTGTTTGTTTTAAAAAACTGGGGTATTATATAAGGGATGGGTAAAGATAAGTAGCTTTTGTGGCTGTAGGCAATTTCTTTTAATCAGATTTCATTTTTAGGTAGCAGGATACACACATGGTGCTGGGAATGTGTTACTGTCACAGTAAATGTGTTACTACAGAAAATAAGCTTGCATATTTGTATTTTTGCTACATTTTAGCAAAGTGTTTGTGAGTCATTTGGTAAGAGAAAAAAAGCAAATTTTCATCAATATTTTTAAAAGTTACTTGTGAGTTAGTTTTGTTTTATTTAAAGTGTACAGATATATTTTCACTAGAAACTAGACTAAAATTACAAGGTAACGTTTTGAGTTTTACAGTGCTGATGACTGAGATGTTTGGAGAAATGTAAGTGCAGACACCAGCCAGTAATAGAGCAACAATGCTGCTCAGAACTGGAGTAGAATCTGCCATGTGGCCTGATCTTTTATTTTTCAAGCTGCACTTCTCTTCAAGTGGTCATTCACCACTGCAGGATGGGCTTGGCAGAAAGCAGTTCTAAATCACTGTCACGTTTCAGAGCTGCTGCTCTCAGTCAATACCTCCCATCCTCACATTTCTCAGTTGTCCTGACTTCTTCCTCCACTCTGCAATTACAAATCTTCACTTTATGATTTAAAATTTCAGCTGCTGACTTTGCCATCACTACTTTCTATAAGCCCCACAAAAAGAGGCCTGGCTGAACAGCCTGAGATCTTGCTTCATGATGTAAGCAAATACGATGTCAGTCATGTAAAGTTTGCCTGTATTTGTTCCCATTGTCACTCATCAAAAATACATCATGGTGCCGCTTAGAGTAAAACCTTTATACAGTCCTGCTGTGGGCAAAAAGTGGGATTCTGGACACAGCTGTGTTTTGACAACAGACATACGAAGACACTGTATATCTGCTTGTGCAGCATGTATGAGTATCATGATCAGTGGAAAGCCCTCAGATCCTGAAGACCCCCATAATACACTAAGCAAAATCAGCCAGCATGCTGAGAAGTTTGGTGTATTTTAGTCTTGTCTATTGATATTTAACCATTACTGAACACTTTCTACAAATTTCTTTAACACATTTGCATATTTCACCTTCAGGCAAAAAAATATTTGGTTAGAATTAGAGCAAACCTGAAACTACAGAACGAAGAGAGATCCATCTCCAGATCTTGATTAATTGATTAAGGTGTATTGAACCAGGGACACAGATAAAAGTTGCAGGATACAGGCCATTGAGGCCTCGATATAAGAACCCCTGCAGTACACATCCCAGAGCTTTACCTCGTCCCATAGACGTCTCAACTGCATGCCAGGTTAACTGCTGATTCTAAGTTGATTAAAAATGATTGGTATGGTGCATGTTTGATTATCGGACCTGTTTTTGTGTTGGCCCTGTGATGAACCAGTAACCCATATTCCATGGTGCACCCTGCTGCTTGTTCAGTAACAGCTTACAGTACAGGTGAAGTCCAAGGGAACTCTCTGGTGGAAATAATCTGTCATTTATTTAAAGGAACACTTTAAAACCTTTAGTCCTAAAACCTTTCAATCTCTAGAAAACAAAACAAGCCATCATTTATTACTGAAAATTCCTACAGTGAGTGAATCTGTGGTTCTAAGAGATGGTTCAGGTTCTGTTTATGTCGGAAAAACCTCCACCTGTTCAACATTATGATGGACGCTGGGGGGCTGCAGCCTCAGAAACAATTTCAACTACAAACTATTTCTTTAAGAGGAAAAAATATATATATTTTTTACTTTCTTAGAACTTCTATAATTTGAGACATCTATACCTGGATTGTTGTAATAAGTTGGTCATAGACACGGTGTAATGCATGTCTTATGTCCTAGTTCTACCACAGCTGGTTAACAGAACCTGCAGGGAACTACTGTAAACCCGTTATTTCAGCTGTCATGAACCACACGTCTTTAACACAGGATATTTGTCCTAGAGGACTGACTTTGGACACCTCCCACCCCCTTAGAAGACATTTTAATTTCACTTTTTTCATGGCAATGTTCTTGGTCCCCAAACATTTTATTACCTAACATACAGTACAGACCAAAAGTTTGGACACACCTTCTAATTCAATGGGTTTTCTTTATTTTCATGACTATTTATAAGGCAAGAAATCCCACTTATTAACCTGACAGATGATCAGACCTATGAAGTGAAAACCATTTCAGGTGACGACCTCTTGAAGCTCATCAAGAAAATGCAGAGTGTGTGTAAAGTAGTAATCACAGTAAAAGGTTGCTACTTTGAAGAAACTAGAATATAAGGGCTATTTTCAGTTGTTTTACACTTTTTTGTTTAGTGCATATTTCCACATGTGTTATTCATAGTTTTGATGCCTTCAGTGTGAATCTACAATGTCAATAGTCATGAAAATAAAGGAAACTCATTGAATTAAAAGGTGTGTCCAAACTTTTGGTCTGTACTGTACATGGCTTCCCCACTGTGACAATTTGTTTTATTGCATCAAGACTTGTTAAAAGATTCAGTTTGATTAAGCCTCAGATTGTCACTAAATTACATTTCCAAGTGTGAATTTGGAAAAATATAACAGAAAGTTGGCTTTGTGGGAGAACAGAGTGGAAAAACCTGGAGTTTCAAGGCCCAACACAACTATCTTTCATATGTTGGTAATAACATTAGTATTTTTTTTTAACCCAAATCTTTTAATTTACAAGCTTTTCAAACTGAAACACATCTAAGTTGGGTTTGATTCCATTTCTAGATGCAAGTTAAAACCAGCTCACAGGAAGCTGCAAAATCAACTTGTTAGAACTTTCCTCATGGTTAATTTGTATTTATATAATTTTTTTTTAATTATATGTTTTTCATCCGAGTACCACAAAAGACAACCCAGTTGAGAACCACAACTATAGAAAAATCCTCATTAGGAGGTTCTGGTAAACTTGGAAAAGAACACACAAAGCAAAAGGAGCCAAACAGCAGCAGAATGATTATACATGTTTATGAAAAAAGCATATAACAGTATACAAAGACATGTAATATAATGATAAAGATATAGTTTAAGTACTTGGTTAGATAAAATTCAATTACATTTTTCTTTCCTCTTTTTAATACAAGAGTAGACATATGGCAGCTGTCAAAGCACATGTTAGCTCACCAACATGGCTCTGACTCAAACGTTCTGCTCCAAGTTTTTCATAGTGGCTACAGTCATCAGAGTTCAACAGCTGAGCTCCCCCTACTGGTGGAGCAGAAACATCTCCAACAACAGCCATGAAGAAGGCCTCAACAATCAGATCTTTAGGTTATCACTGAATACAAATTCTCATTTGTATATTCTAATGTTTTCATTAAAATATACACATGAACATACATGACAGTTGTGAAGGAAATTTAAATACTGAGTGGTTTCCTAGAGAAGAGCAGGAATCCAAGAAGCTGCCATGTTACTGCAGATCTAGCTCGGTTTTTTGAGACCCCCCACATCGTTCTGTAGTGTGAAGAATTTTACAAAAAGAGTAGAAAATGCTGGAGAAACAAAGAAAGTTGCGATCTAAAAGCATTGTCACATTCTCACTTTCTTTCATCAGGTCACACCACTGTTCCCTTGTCATTGTCATTTGTCCTGGTTAGATGCAAATTATGTACTTTCTGAAACAGAGAACCATGTAGACACAAAGCAAAACGTTCTCTACAACATAGAATTTTTGCTGAAAGTTGGGATTTATTTGAAGGCACAAGGCACAAGTTTGGGTGTGTCTTTGTGTTTGGAGTTCAGTGTTTGAATCACAAGTCTGAGCCAGTCTCACATTCATCTGCTTTTTGTTTCAATACCTCTTAAGCTATTGTCAACAACCTGACGCCACATAGCCACACAGGGCATTTAGGAAGCTTGCATTCCAATGAACAAAGGACCTTGTTACTATTTTTTTCAACCTGGGCTGGAACTCTGTAGTGTGATCACAACATTTTCTACTCTAGTCCATGTGCAGGGAACTCAGCAGGGGGAACTTCGAAGAGTAGATGTGTGTTTTAAAATGGACTCACACATGTCCAGTTTGGGTCACAGCACCACTCCAGATCTGACAGAGTCCACTGATCCAAAGGTCCAACCTGGTTTTAAAGCAACAGTTTCCAGGAACAGGATGAAGAGCAATGCTTTTTCAGATGATTCTGGAAACCGCTGAGGACAGTTGCCTTTCTCCCAGGAGTCCAAGTAATTTCAAATGTTGGGACAATGCCCTTGCATTGTCCCAACCTCATACTTCCTCCCTTCCTCATACTTTTTATGCTTTAGTGACAGCATGATCAACTTCAAGAGAGAGCAATGAGAAAAATATTGAGAAAGCATGACTTGTACAACAGAGCTGAAGAAGATTGGCTCTTCTCCCTAAACGTAACTCCAAAATTTCATCTAAATGATGCACCAAACTTTCAGAGCTGTCCATTAAACACATATGGCCACAGAAGAAGTGTTTGACCATTATTCCCAGCAGTCCAACACCTCCTTTGACCTGCAAAGCACAGTGGTGGAGGACTGATGATCTGGGCCTCCTTTGCAGTCACAGGAGCTGGGCACCTTGCAGTCTAACAGGCATTAGACTGCCTATGATCTCCTCTACGTTCCAAAGTGTTCCTCGTGAGGTAAGCTGCCTGAAGCTAGGCTAAAACCATGTCATGCTAACAATAAAGTGAGATTTTATCCTTTGTGTAAATTACATCATTTCTGCTAAAGGAGGATGTTGAGGCTACTGAATAATAGGGTGCTCTTAGTTTTTCATAAACAGCTCCTCCATTTTGCATTTATTTAATAAATTACAGCAGAATGTAGAAACTGTGTTTTTACCTGAAGTTAGATTTAAAATTCTCAGGACTTGATAACCACATCTCTTTTATCATGTTCTGATTTATGAAAGCCTTAGAATTAAAATAAGATGTATTTAGTTTTTACAATGACTTTTTATAAAAATTTTAGAAATTAATCTTTAGAAATGCTTGTGAAAATATTCTGGGACCCCCTACTGGCCTGACAACAGCTTCATATAAGCTTCAAGATAATTCTTTTTTTTACTGCAATTATTTCCTCAAATATGTTGAGCACAACAATCTCATCAATTTGAAAAATGTGTGCTAGTTTGTGACTGACACCTAGTGCTTGTGTTTGGTATTGCATTTCAGAACCACCAAGATCAGTTCAGGTCTGACAGTAAATAGTGGCTGCAAAAGGCATTAGGATCAGATACAAACAGATCATTATATGGTGTTATAAATTTATTTTGGGCTGAATCATCTACTGCATATACTTTATCAACTAACAGGTATTTTTTCATTAGAAATAAAATTTTACATTTCAATGGCTGTGTTGGAATCTGGAGGCTGAACCTTCTGCTGCATGTTTTCTCAGTCTTTTCTGGTTTTACAGAAGCAGCTGAATGGCTTGAAATTGAACACATGTGTGAGGGGACAATGTCTGGGAAGCTTTGGTTGTTAGCATGTTCTAGAGATGAATGTGGATGGCTTTTATATACCTAGTGAGACTGAGGAAGGCACTTAAAGTGAAGTCCAGATGGAATCTAATGGTTTGGGTGCAAAGGTGCAGAAGAGTGCTCGCTTGTTCCAACACAAAATCTCTAGAATCATTTTCCCAAGAAGTGCTTTTCTATAGACTGCACATAAATGAATATATGCTGATGCATTCTGCATGTGTTGGGTTTCAAGAGCCAAAGCATTCTGATGTAACAAACAAACCTTAAAAAAGGCACATAAAAAATTCAACAAATAAATATACAATTACATCAACCAGTTTGACAGTTTCATTTAAAATGTACAGATTTCATCTGATATCTTATTCATTTGAAGGCACAGTTCAATATTTTTACCCAGATTACTAAGTCCTTTAAACTTTAGTGATTGCAATAAAACATCAAGTTCAGATGTGGTGGAAGGAGCTCAGGTTTCCCTTATAAAACATCTTTGGTTGGCTCCATCTGCATTCTGGTAAACACACTTGTAAATTCATACTTCATTGTTATTACTGTATATCGTCACGAAAGCAGACAAGCAGAGAGAAGAGCATTTGTGTAATTGCACAAAGTATAAAACACATATATAATATTAGAACATATGTGATGTGGATAAGCACTGATACAGGCAAGCTATATTGAGTTTGTGTCACCGTGCGGTCGATGGACGAGGCTGCGTTCTACTCCATGAGAGCAGGATTGATGAAAAGTCCTTGAGCCTGAGCGGAGACTCAGCTGTTCTGTTGAATGAACGAAAAACATGTCAGCAAAGGAGCAGAGCAACAAATACATCCAAACATAACATCACATGTGAACATTCTGCTAAAGTTAAATATTCAATTTTATAATTATTTTTTGCAGGTTTTTAAACTTTTTTGTGGATTTCACATTAAGTTGCTTCTTGTGTTTTTGATGGAAGCAAAATGATGGCAGGACTTTGCTCTGCTACTTCATCCATAGAGATGATTGAATGTGTTCCAGAAAGAGCCATGCAAGTCCAAACCATGACATAATTACTTCCTCTGTTTAATAGTGGAACACTGTCTAGGGTCTTTCTTTGCTTTCCCCAAACTTCACCTTTGTCTCCTTACTCTGTAAGACCTTTACTCTTAATTTTCATTCTGCTTTCCTAAACTTAATCTTCATGAGTCCTTGAAGACTCTACAATTCATCATGAAGTCTTCTATGAATGTGACTGTAATAATTTCCTTCTACCTGTGAGGTGTTTCAGCTTTGTTCTTGCAATGTTTGTGATGTCAACTGCTTTATTCTACCCATTCTTCTTTTTTTTCCACCCACAGACAGCTATTTTATTCTCTTGACCCAGCAGTGATGTCTAACAACAAACCTGTACCTGAACTAGTCTTTCATTCTAAAATTTTAGCAAAAGAAATATGAGTCAACTTCAGAATTATCGGAGAGCCTCAATGAAAAATTCCAGTCTAGTTTGAAATTTGTCCAGAATGTTGATCTTCTTGACATGGGTCATAATTTTGTACTTTCATCATCTGAACAGTTGATGAATTCTCGGTTCCATTCTGGTTTAAACAAGCAGAAATTTGTCAGTCCCTCTTAGTTACTTAGGGGTACCACAAGGATTTGTTGTGAGTCCACAGCTGTTATATTTGGTTATGTTCCCTCTGGGTTCTACCCTCTTTCTATTGCATTGTTGATGATATTCAGAGTTACCCACCAGTTAAACCAGAGAGGACCAGTCCAATGCAACTGCTCCTGAATGCAAGTTCAGTTCAAATTTGAATTTTCTTAATCTTTGTCAACATGAAGCAGAAACTGTTAGTTTTTAGGGTGCAGTATCTCTGATGCCCCTAGGTTCTAAATGTTCACTTGGCCTTTATCTTTGATCATTCTTTTAGATTGGTCAGTCAAATTCCTCTGAAGTTGTTCAATACAGATTTTTTTCTGCTCAAGCTTGCTAAGCTAAAGCTGTACTTATCCTGTGGAATAACTAGGAATGATTCATGCAAATTTTACATCATACTTGGACATACTGGACCAGCCTTTGTTCCAGTGCTATCGTCTCAGATTACAGCTGTCATGTTTAGTTCATATTTCTGTAATCAGCAAGCTCATTTTGATCCACCAGCACATTTTAAAGAACCAGACTAAATTAGATTTAAAATGAATCTAATTTGCTGTGATGGACTGGTGACCTGTCCAGGGTGACCCCGCCTCTCGCCTGTTGACCGATGGAGATAGGCACCAGCTCCCCTCGCGACCCCCTTACGGATGAGGGTGTAAGATAATGGCTGGATGAATCAAAATTGAGTGATTTTATTTTATTTTTTCTCTGCTTGATTAGAAAAAACATATGGCTTTAATTATAATATGGCCATTAATTTTTTCAATTAATTTTTTTTAGAAATACAATTGTGTTTATTTGTTTAATTGAACTAATTCATGTTGTAACTGTGATTATTCTTGCCACACAGTAAAATCATGTTCACCTGGAGCCTTACTGACGTCTATCAGAACTCATGATGCTCTAATTTATGATCAGTGGTACATTTGATCATGAGGTCTGAGGAATTAGAGGAGTTCCCTCTGACTCCTCTAAACCAGTGTGTATCACATGCTAATTGGGTGACAGTGAGACATTTAACTGTTTAAGTTCTTCAGTGTGCCATCTCTTTCTGAAGCTCATTCTCTTCTGGTGGTGGTGTGTTTTCAGGGCTGTTTACCTGTGTCTGTGTGTTGCTGTCCAGGTAGTGCTGCACGTTACAGGAGTTCTCTGCAGGGGCCATGCCAGGGGCCAGAGGGCCGATGTTGGCCATCTCCTGGTTGATGGCTGACGGGCCCACTGGAAGCTCACTGTGGCTCCACTGTAGGTAGCTGGAACTCTGATCCAGAGTCACATTGGCCCCGTTGAGGTCTGGGGGACCATAGTGAGATAGACGTTTTACCCCTGCTGGGTTGGAGGAGAAGTGCTGCTGGAACATGCAGCTGCTGTGGGGGTCCTGGCTGCCGGCTGTCCCCAGACCCCCTTGCTCCAGGTGTCTCAGTCTGCTGACGCTTTCTGGACAGAAGCCGGAACTAGGGAATACTTGGCTCCCTGGATGTTGGCTCTGGAATGTGGACATGGACTCATGTCCGTTCTGGATGATGCCAGCATGCGGCAGCGTCTGCTGCTGGCTCTGAGGCCACTGCTGCACATGAGCTCTGTGGTTCTCACACACCAGACCCTTCTGCAGAAACTTTGGATCACAGCCACCAGGAGGTGTGGAGGTGAAGTTGCTATAAGGAATCGTGGGTGGCAGGACAGTTTTTACACCAGGTACTGTGCTGCTCAGATGTTGAGCAGAATTGTGCAGGATCTGGCCAGTTGCTAGTTCTGGTCCCTCCATGCTGCTTCCCAGCTGCAGGAGCTGCTGGGCCTGAGCTGAACTGCCCTGAGAACATCCGGCTGGCATGATGGATGCCTGCTGCTTCTGGCAGGGTTGGGTAGAAGGGAAGGCCTCTGACACTGAGTTGTTGGGTACAGCGAGCGCTGGGAGTTCTATAGCCGGGCTGAAGATGTCATGCAGCTGCAGCTGCTGCAGCGACGGCAGACTGTTGTCAGTGTGACCCTGTTGGGACTGCTTGTGGCTCCTGCTGCGTCTCACTGAGTCCGGAGCGGACTCAGCCAGACTCTGGCCTGAAAGCACAGAGTCATCTAGGTGTTCATAGCAGCTGCTCACTAGGGAGTAAGAACAACTGGGGTCTGGAGTGTGGAAGAGCTGTGGCTCACACAGTTCAGAGGATGAGAAATTGTTGACTTCTGTAAGGCAGCTCGAGGTAAGGCTGTTCAAGCACTCCCCCCCCTTCTCTTTGAACACTGAGTCAATAAAGTCTACGATCTCATCGGTGATGAAGTTGTCCAGATCCGAGCCAGAACTTCTCTGAGGATCCTCCTCCTGGTGGAACCTCTTAAAGCAGTTTTCCAACTCCATCAGCTCAGAATCGTCTACCTCCAGGTTCCCCAGAATGTCCTCAAAGTCTCCGCTGTGAGTCAGCTTCTCCAGGCTGTTGATTACAGCCAGCGCTGACTGCTTGGCCTCCTCCTTCACCAGCAAGGGTTCAGCTGGCACCTCTGACGAGTTCTTCTCCTGCCACTCGTTGCTGGCTACAGCGACCAGAGCGTGGGTGTCCATGAACACCTGGTCCACAGGTAAGGGGGTGTCCACCGCCTGGCTGTACATGCTTTCATCCTGACTCATGAAGCAGTCCAGTAGGGAGGTGGGGGGCACGTCCCTCTTGGTATTTCTGCTGTCAAACATTTTGTCAAACTGAAACTGCGGGATGTCCATGGTGGGCCCAGTGCTGTAGAGAATGGCCTCTCCCGTGGCGCAGCTGAAGGGCAGCTGCAGCCGCCGCTGTCTCAGGTACTCCTCTCCCTCAGCGTTGCTGAAACAAAGAAGGCAGAACACATGAGGACTGGTTCCTGGCTGTTTTGGACCTGGTTCTGATAGATTTAACATTCCGCCTGCTGTCGGTGCACCCAGCTACTCACGTTATAGCTTTCTGGTATGCAATGATGAACTCAGGTCTCCCTCCTTTGTAGATGAGTTTGGCGTTAGAGTTCACCCATATCCAGCCGTTGGATTTGCTGAGCAGTCTGAACACAGTCAGACCGCTCTCTCCTGTTTTAATCACTGTCACAATAAACACACACTTTAAGTTAGAAAAATGGTATTTTGAAAGTGTTCTCAAATATGGTAAATACTGTTGGTAAATAATGGCTCCAGAAGTGACGCCAACATTTGATCAAATAACTCTCCAAAAAGAAATAAACTATAAAGTTAAATTTAAGACAGATTACAACATCAACTGTGGCAAAACACAATTCTTGTTTTATTTTATTACAATTTTATGTGACAGACCAATACATATTAGTTTGGTGTAGTAGATAGTTTTAATGTGGGAAGTGTACTCTTACTATTTTAAGATAGTAAACTGAATAGTGCTGTTTGAGATGTTTTAAAATCTAACCCTGATTTAAACTCGTCTAGAACTTCCTCCACGATCTGTGTTCCTTGGTCTTCATGATGCTGGTTATTCACTAACGTCTTGTTTCCACTGAGCATTATGGTACAAGTTGATACAGTTAAGTGTATTAGCTCATGGTTTGGTGTATTCAGGAGAGCATTTCGACCACCGGTGGGAAGGCAGGATTAAACCCAAAGGCCTAATGTAACATCATACTAATGCGACGAGAAACATTGTATATCTTATGCTTGTTGCAAGCAGTGATGTTTTTCTGTCCATTACCCTAACTGTACTGTCTTTGTCCGAAGGAACTTTATTAACTAATTACTTGACTACTGGAAGGCAGCTGGTTGCACTTTATTTTACTTTGAGGTATCAGAGTAAAGACCCCATCAAAACAAATTAAAGATGTGAATATATTTGCAAGACACTGTATCTCCTTGTTAAATAAACATCAGTGTTACTGGGTCTCCATTTAGCGTTTGTTTGTAATGCAGAGAAGACAAGTGAGCAGCGAACATACTGCGGATGTGGTTGTCAGCACAGTACATCATGTCAGCGGCATGGATGAACTGGTAGCCTGAGCCTTTCATACACAGCTCTGTCTCAGAATAACCCAGGATTATCTTCCCCCTGCAGAAACAATCAAGCAGAGTAATGTTAGAGTACTGGTTCAACTGGTCTCCATGCTAACCAAACTTTCACCTTTCACTAACAGAACAGGAACTAAAAACACCTCAACTGAATTTGACTTGACTTCCTAATCAAACTCCTTGTTTGCAGAAGGTACTGGGCTCTTAGGAAGTACTTGACTGTTCTGTAATGAAATAATGAAAACCATAGACCTGCTGTCAACGCCAGTGGGTGTGAAGTCCAGCTTGTGCCTTGTCTGGAAGAGGAGCAGTTTGGCTCTGATCTCCACAATTGATGGAGACTGGACAGGCACAGCGATGGCAAACAGAGCTAGCTGGATACTTTTACAGTTCTCACTGTCCCTGGAAAAGTTTTGACCATGGAGGTACTTCAATCGCCCATGGAACTTCAGGGCCTGTTTCAAAAAAGGATTAGAATTACATGCTGGTTTTAGGATTTTATTTTTATTACTGAATTAAGCATGGACAAACCAGGAAGCCGGAGGAGTTGTCCAAGAGACAACGGAAGCGACAGAAAAAGCTCCTCTCCAGGAAGGAGGAGTTGTCAGGAGGGAGCTGCTCTGGGTTGTACATCACTGCATTTCCACAGTTCTGGGAGACTAAGACAGAAACACAGAAATACATATCTGGAATATTCTGCCAAGCATGAAACTCTTCCACTGAGAGCAAATCAAATAGACAGTGATTTGTATTTCATATTGTTCTTGTTCATTCCATCACCACTTACAGTCTGCATCTGAGGCAACTGGAGGAGGGTTTAAGGCAAAGTGGAGCTGCTCTCTGAACATGGCTCGGTCGTCAGTGTGGATGAGCTCAAACACACTCTGGTGGACCACGTCTGACTGTGGGGAGACGGACAACTGCATCAGGTCAAACTGGCAACATTCAGAACTGAAGCAAAATGGGAGTTCAGACATAGCTGTTTAACTTTTAGGGTTTTTGAGTTACAGTGAAGTTAAAATTATAATTCTTGATTATATCCAGCTTGTTTGGTCTGGAGATGAAGGGAACAAACAGCAGTTGGAAAATTATATGATTAAACCTGTTGCAATAAATCAATAATCTCATGCTAGATTAAAACAAACTTAAAAATGTCCATGTGCATGATTGTTTTTCTCCTGTCTTTCTGCCAAAGACTAGATGACAAAAGTTTTCAGTTTGTTGCTTTGATCTCAACTAACCCATTTTTTGAAGAATAATTTTGTTTACAGGGACTTCAGTGTCTTACTTTTTGTTTCTTTTGTTTTATTTATTTTGGATATCTAAAATGTCTCCACTGTTAAATGTTCTTTAGAAATTAAAGTTTATTGAGCTTTAAGAGGATGAACTTGGGTAATTTGGCCATAATCATTATACTATTTGAAAATCATCTCAAAACAACAATATTATAGTTTAACACAATAAACAATTAATTGTCAAGGAAAATCTGTTATTATTATGACAGGCCTAGATATGACTACACTCTGGCAGCTTGTGTTATATTTAGCAAAAGATTTTTTTTTTTAAATGCAGAGGTAACGTCTAAAAACCAAACTCCACCCTGTGATCACATGGACTAAATTAGCCAGGGGTGCCAATGTGTGGTTTGGGGGCCATTTCTGGCCCTCCGAATGAATTTGAATGCCCCTGACCTGAATTTTAGAAAGTCTGGCCTGCAAACAAAGATGGTTGACACTGATGGATACTTTATCATCTTTTGTGAGGATATTTTTCCAGGTAAATTTAATTGTATTAAAATAAAAACAATGTAGGGTTTGAATGTAATGATATTTTTTAATCGTTAACTAGTAGCTTCTTCTCAAAGATGATATTGCATTGATATTGCCATCTTTAGTCAGGTGATGACTCACGATGTTTATTAAATCCCTATATGTAAAACATTTTTTGTGTAACAGAGTCTACTGTGCACCAGTAGTGATGTACAGAGTGCCAGAATGCCTTTTTCATCACATTTTAATTTAAATAATCGTTAAAAGCGGGAATAATTTAGTAATTCTTCAATTTTTTTAATTGTGCAGCAATTTGTGTTTATATTTGTGAATTATGCTAAATAATAATCAAACACATCATGAATGGGTCTGGTTTCTCAGAAATGTGCGATAAACACAACCTAAGCAGGACAAGCGGGCCTCTGTCTCACCTGATGGAAGCCCAGGTAGTCTTTGATGGTAGGGGAGGTGTAAAACACCATTCCTTCAGACGTCACCACCAACACAAAGCCGTTCAGCGCCTGCACAGGGAACACAAAAACATGGTGTGAATAGCCAGAATCACTACAACTGATAAAGAAACTCAACCAGAACAAAATAGTTGGGGTGTGTGGCTGGCTCTGAAATCTAAGCTGCCCATTAAAACAATGAAAATACATGTGACTGAGTAAATGTAGCTATTTTCTATCCACCGCTGATTCTAACTGAAGAATGAACAGACGTGGTTTAGATCAACATCATTACACTAAGACACAAGTTCTAAAGGTGTGTGTTCTAAAGGTTAGCTTCCCTGCTAGCCTCTGGCTCCCTCTCTGCATTATGAATCATGGAAATACAAGTTCATTATGAGTTTGATATTTTACAAAAAGTGTTGCTTACTGCTTGACAAGAGTGGAACTAAATCCTGTATCGGCAGGATTAGCAGATTGTTTCTCTTCCAAGAGGAATCTGTAGTGGAGCATTCTGAATGGAAACACTGGCAGCAAGCAGAGAGTCTAATAATGGAGAAAACCTTCAAGAAAATCCTCCATAAACAGAAATGGATCACTGCACTGGGTGCTACGACGGAACAGCTGTGACCTTCACTGGAACTGTATGTGATAGAACTGAATGGAATCAGTTGAACATGACCCATGTTGGCTGTTTAATTACCTTGAATAATTAGTTATTTGGATTTATGTGTCGGTTTATACATGCAGGGCTTCGCAAATGTATTCATCTCCATAGAACTTTTTCATATTTTCATCACAACCACAAACTCTCACATAGTTTGTAAAAAATCTGTATCACTTAAGTCTACAGGATAATTTAACATCAGTTAATCCTGGGAGAAACACTGTTAGAGGTGGTGCTGGCAGAGGTTCAGCATCCAACAGGACAACTCACCTGAACATAGAGCCAGAACTGCACTGGAACTGTCATGTGTTTTAATGGCACAGTCAAAGTTTAGACCAGCAACATTCAAATGAAAGGTCTATGGAAAATGTATTTTATTCATCCAGTCTGACTGAGTTTGAGCTAATTGGAAAGATGAATGAGCAAAAACTGTAGTTTGTTGATATGCAAAGCAACCTGCAGAGGCCCTCAGTCACATATGTCAAATTTTTATTGGTAAAAAAAATATTACCATGAATCTCCACATCCTAATTACACATTACTTTGAGTTGCTACCTCAAATAAGCACAACTGCTGATGTATAATCCAGCAGCTGGAACCTTGGTGACCCAGCTGGTGTCAGATGAGTGTAGCGCTGAAAGCTTAACTGTTTCTCCACAGGGTTAACTCATCCTCTCACCTGCAGCAGCAGCTCTCCTTCAGAGAAGCCGGTGGAGTCCATGTTCTGCCCATTGACCCCCAGAGGCACCCGGCTGCCATTACCATTCTTCATGGAAGCTGTGCAGGAGGAGAAACACAGAAGTGGTGAGCATAGACATCATCTAAGTGATCAAAACAGAAACTGAAACTTTGTTTTACCAAAAGCTGCATTCACCCTTTGGAATAACTTTTCATGCAGACAGTAAGGTGAGCTTCAGGTTCAGGTTTACTGTAGAAGCTTGTTATAATCTTGTGACAATCCTATCAGCTCTCATTGCAGAATAACTTTAAAACTGATCCATAAATATCTCCATCCATAATTGCTTCCGTAAACGAAGCTCTGCTTTGAGACGTCTATGTTCTTCTTCTGTGCATGCGGTCATAAACCGTGCACAGAAGTCTCATTGTGGTCTGGTTTAATTAGTAGCATGAACAATCATGCCAAAAAAATAAAAAATAAAAATTGATTCCAGTAAAAAATCTAAATTGAGCATCAAGACCTGCTGTGTGAACTGAGCACAATCTTAACAAAATGATTACATATGATTATCTCAAGCTCTGTGCTAAAATGTGTTGTGTATTCCAGTTTGTCATGGCTCTATGTGTTTTATGGGCCCTGCTTCCAACTGGACCACATTACCTTTTAAAGATTTCCGAGACTAAAGCAAGTTGACAGAGAACAGTCAACAGAGGAGCACATTCATTAGCTGCCAGTGAACAAAGCCATCATGGACCACTGTTGCCATTACAAAACCAAGGCGAGTGATTGGTGGCTGCGCTATCAGAAAGCTTGTTTGAGGTTCACTCATAACCTGCCCAGGCTGCATACAGAACTACTAGCTCAGTGTTTGCTTTAGGCTTGCCTTGGCGTCTTCTCCATGCTAGTCCCCTCTCAGTGTGGATCATTTTCCACTAGCAGCCCTGCATGTTGCATCATGTTCACAGTAGAGTCTTTCTGTTGCTCCAACACATGCACATCCTGCTGTAATAAGCATGTCCACCAGATTCTTCCATTGTAACATGGAAGAATCCATGTTACAATGGTGTTGTTCTTCTGAGTCCTCCAATAAAGTCATGGTATAGCGTTGCAGACTGTTTATGTCTTTGAAAGCAACAGTTGTTCCTGCATCCCCTGGAAAGTCTACAGTCATGACCAAAAGTATTGAAAATGACACAAATATTATATTTTCACATGATCTGCTGCCCTCTGGTTTTCATGTGTGTATGTCAGATGTTGTCATCACATACAGAAATACAATTGCAATCATATTATGAGTAACAAAAGCTTTTAATGACAGAATGAGTTAATGCAGCAAGTCAATATTTGCAGTGTTGACCCCTCTTCTTCAGGACCTCTGCAATTCTCCCTGGCATGCTCTCAATAAATTTCTGGACCAAATCCTGACTGATAGCAGTCCATTCTTGCACAATCAATGCTTGCATTTTGTCAGAATTCCTAGATTTTCGTTTGTCCACCCGTCTCTTGATGATTGACCACATGTTTTCAATGGGATTAAGATCAGGGGAGTTTCCAGGCCATGGACCCAAAATCTCTATGTTTTGTTCCATGAGCCAGTTAGATATCACCTTTGCTTTATGGCAAGGTGCTCCATCATGCTGGAAAAGGCATTGTTCATCACCAAACTGCTCTTGGATGGTTGGGAGAAGTTGCTCTCGGAGGACATTCTGGTACCATTCTTTATTCATGGCTGTGTTTTTAGGTAAGACTGTGAGAGAGCCGACTCCCTTGGCTGAGAAGCAACCCCACACATGAATGGTTTCAGGATGCTTTACAGTTGGCATGAGACAAGACTGGTGGTAGCGCTCACCTTGTCTTCTCCGAACAAGCTGTTTTCCAGATGTCCCAAACAATCGGAAAGGGGATTCATCAGAGAAAATGACTTTACCCCAGTCCTCAGCAGTCCACTCCCTGTACCTTTTGCAGAATATCAGTCTGTCCCTGATGTTTTTCCTGGAGAGAAGTGGCTTCTTTGCTGCCCTCCTTGAGACCAGGCCTTGCTCCAAGAGTCTCCGCCTCACAGTGTGTGCAGATGCACTCACACCTGCCTGCTGCCATTCCTGAGCAAGCTCTGAACTGCTGGTAGCCCGATCCCACAGCTGAAACACTTTTAAGAGACGGTCCTGGCGCTTGCTGGTCTTTCTTGGGCGCCCTGGAGCCTTTTTGGCAGCAATGGAACCTCTCTCCTTGAAGTTCTTGATGATGCGATAGATTGTTGACTGAGGTGCAATCTTTCTAGCTGCGATTTTCTTTCCTGTTAGGCCATTTTTGTGCAGTGCAATGATGACTGCACGTGTTTCTTTCGAGATAACCATGGTTCACAGAAGAGAAACAATGATGGCAAGCACCAGCCTCTTTTTAAAGTGTCCAGTGGTGTCATTCGTACTTAGTCATGACAGATTGATCTCCAGCCCTGTCCTCATCACCACCCACACCTGTGTTAATGGAGCAATCACTGAAGCAATGTTAGCTGGTCCTTTTAAGGCAGGGCTGCAATGAAGTTGAAATGTGTTTTGGGGGATAAAGTTCATTTTCTAGGCAAATATTGACTTTGCAATTAATTGCTGTTACGCTGATCACTCTTTATAACATTCTAGAGTATATGCAAATTGCCGTTATAAAAACTGAAGCAAGTAGACTTTGTAAATATTAACATCTGAATCATTCTCAAAACATTTGGCCATGACTGTAGAGGTTGGATTATGAAGCAAAGACAATGAAATAGGCTCATCTGTACTGTAAAAACACTTTAAGTGTTTTGGTCTAGTTTCTAGTTCAAATACCTGAATACACATGAAAAAAGACAAAACTATCTTACAAGTAACTTTTAGCAAGACATGGGAGCTTGTTTTAAGATAGTGGTGCCCTAACCTGTCCTGCATGTCTTAGATGAGTCTCTGTTCCAGCACAACTGACTGAAATGATTAAATGACCTCCTCTGCAGCCACCAAACGCTGCATCAGCCTGTTAAGTCAAGGGTTTGGAAACAGGACAGGGAAACTGGAGGACCGGCTTTGGGAAGCACTGATTGAAAAAGGACTAGTTCCACTTATAACATGGAGAAAATGTCTTGTTATAAGTGAAATAATCTGACAGTGGACTAGTCCTTTTCTAAATCAATTTTAAGGAATTACTGACTGAAAACGAGCTCCAATGCTCAAAAGTTATTGTTTTGTCTTATCTTAAGTGTACTAAGTCATTTGCACTAGAAACTAAACAAAAATACTTAGTAAGATTTAGTGTTTTTGCAGTGTGCAGCTCAGCTCAGCTGAAGGGTTTCTGTATCTTATGTTTTCTCCTACATATTATGTTGTTTTTAAGTTATTTAAGTGCCCAAAGGTCTATATTATTATTATTATTATTATTATTGTTGTTGTTTTCATTTCTTCTTCTCTAACAGAAGAAAAACTGATCTGCCACCATGTCTATCCAGACACACACACACACTTTTCTGCATCTGTCCGTAGGGAGTTTAGTCAATGAGAATGTTTCCTTATCTGGATTGCCACTACAGGAAGATCCCAGGATCCAGCCTCTCCCTGAATGGCTGACCAGGCCAGTCACACAACTTTGTAGAGGAGGGAAAGGCCTGTCACAGCTCCTCCTCCAATACACACACACTTCCTTACTCCACACTGACAACAAGCAACACCTCCTTCCTGATGGAAACCTGCAACTCTTCAAAACAACTGCCCATTGCTGTGTCTTGTTCAGTTCAGGGTTTCTGTGAGTAACTGGGCCTCCGTGTGGCACAGCTAGTTTTCTTTCTTCTCTGTGCTCTTCCTCCACATTTTCCATTGCAAGCAGTCTTGCAGCAAAGGGCTGGGTAATGATACTGTGAGAGCAGACATCCCTCAGTAAAAAACACGGAGCTGAAGCCAAAGCAGCAGTCATTCCTCTCATTTTCTTCAACCCACCAAAGCTTATCCAAGCCACAATGTTACTATGTTTTATCTCCTGCTGTGTCTGCAGTGGGAATGTTTTTGCCCAGGTTGAGAGAAAAGCATTTTAGCATGAGATCAGACTTGCACATCTGGACCTTTCAACACAGATGGAGAGAGAAACAGCTGATGATCTATCTTATGTGCTTACCAACATGTCGGCATGGCTGACCACCCGGTCTGGATTTAAAAAGGAAACTGTTTTCTGCTCTGACTAAACCAGAAGGAGTCACTACTGCAACTTCTCGTGCAAACACCCACATCTGTGTTTGTTTAAAGCATGACTAAGACAAAGGTGCTGTGATCTGGTTGGCATCATCAGAAACCTGAGAGCCTAAGAACAAGAGGTAGTTCATAGTCTCATTACCAGGAAAACTGAACTAAACAAAGGCATTTTACAGTCCTGCAGCCTGATCCTCCGACTCCATCAGGTTTCAGAGTAATCTGACACCACCACCAAGCTCTAACTTCCTGTTTCACAAAACAGCTCAATGTGTGATTGATGAAATTGCAGAGCAGATTTCTGAAGCAGAAAAACATGTCTGCTGCTCAGAGAAGGAAGACACAGTTCAAGGATCCAGACCTTTCAAAAGAAATTACCGTAAATTAAAAAAACAAAAATCAGCCAAGTTGGTGCTGCTGACGGCCAGACAGACAGAAAAAAATAAGAGTGAGCATCTATCATATGATTTACCATTTATCACAATAAATTTCTTATCATGATAAGAATTTTGATTAATCATTGTCACAATGAATTCCAATTAATGGGGTTTAAAAAACCCTAAGACTGCCCATATTGTTTGGATTACTTTTACAATTTTACTCCACTGTTTGTTCAATAAGGGTTTGTTTTTGTTGAAAAAATTTGTGAAGTTAAGTCATTTTAACCTTGACAGTGTCCAACGTTAACAGATGAAAAATAACCTTTTGGCAAATTCTGGCACATTCACAAAAATGTTAATGTGGATTGTTTCTACCAAATAAATAAAATCCATAAATGTCAATACAACTGAAAATATAATTCAAAGCAGGTACTGTGTGCAGTTTAGTGATACAAATGACACTTTTTTATGTGACTGGTGTCCTAAAGACACGTATTACAAATGTAAATGTTTTTCAAGAGCACTATTTGTGTTTGTGGGAATATGATTACTGTATCAGTCATAGCGTTACATAAAAAAGAAGTAATAAATAGTTACTATTGTCAATTTTATCATTGTCACCATATTATCACAAAATATTGTGGTAAAACTTTAAGTCCATATCGCCCACTTCTAGAAGCCACTCAGCCTGGGCAGCAGAGCAAACCGGATAGAAACAGCTAACCTCTCCAGTCCTGAATAAAAGAAACTGAGCAGGGAAGTAGTAGAAAGCATGTCAGTGATGCATAGGGGAATATTATCTTGATTTGAAAACATTTAGTTCCAGTAGATTCTGAGCAGAGATCTGTGTTCTCACGCAGTGCTAACAGCCAATAGGAGTGACTGCAGCAGGTCCTTCATCCTTCCACTAACGGTCCTGCCTGCTCTCACCAACAACTTCAAAGCTCTGCAAGGGACAGAGGAACAGACCAGCCTGTAATATTTCACCTCAGTGACACCATCTGTCCACATGGAGTAAAACTAGCATATCTATGCAGAACTAAACTGTTATACTGCTTGCTCTTTTAGAAAGTGTTTCTCTTTCATCTCAGGCTTTTGTAGGAGTGAAAATTCATTCATGTCCTCTGAGCCAGCTTTTCATTGGCAAGAAGGTTTTTATTTTGGAGTGTAGCAAATCCTTGCAGAGGATGGGGTCCAGTATAACTCAGAATCAATTTACCGTATATACATAGTCTGGTTCTTTTATCTGTTAAACACAAATTACATTCTCTTCCTGAATGCTACCAGTCAGCTGTGTATGACCAAGCATTACCATTCATTAAAATGTAGGTTTATAGAAACAACTCACCAGACTTGATCAAACTACCTGCTGCCTCTCTGCTTTAGCTGATCCTGAATTGAGATTAAAAATGAAAGTCCAATCTTTGATCTTCAAAATCTTTATCTCAAACAGATTTGAAGTCGGTACCGCCGGCTTCCTGGTACCGAGATTTTAAAAGGTTTCAAAACCAGCAACATTTGTCATACTGTTCCAGGGCTGACCGTATTCCACCTGATGTTGCACACTATTTTAGCTGATTGGGTGAAGGCCTCTGAAATGTTTCTCCTTTCACAAAAAAGGCACATTCAGTTGTTTGGAAATAATTTCACCCATATAAACCATGTGACGCTTCTAAAGGCCATGACCAGCATGTCTGTTAAGCAGATGACTGACTGCAGGCTACCTGAACATATAAATCAACTAATTACTCAGCTAATATCAATGTGTCATAAATGTTACTCTATAAAATACAAGACGCCAAACAGGTAGATTCATTCAACGCAATGTTTAGACTTTATGTTTAACAAAATAAAGTTTTTTCTAAACTTTATGTATCATTATCAAAACAAAAAAATAAATGTATACATAGCTTAAATCATAATTCAAAATTTATATTATGTGGAAAATTGGTTTATTTAATTTAGATCATGTCATCCACTGCTGCTTTTTGGTTTTAAATGTAAAAGTAATCATGACGTATAGATTTTAATTCATACTTTTGGTTCTTTACCAAGATATTGTAACCCAAGCATTTTTCTCTCATATTTCTTGACTCCCAAAGCAGCTCAGGTCTAAATAAAATTGAATAAAATGTATTGCATGCTGGTGAAAACAGCTACTTATCTGCTCCTGAACTTTAATCTGAACTTTAATCATGCTCTGCTTCCTGTCTGTTTTCATATTCATTCATTTCAAGTGTGATCAGTATCCACATTTGTCAGAATGTTTTCCTGTAGTCTCTTATGTCTTTTGCAGCTATTTGATCATCACTTCCTGCTTCATCAACACAGTCAGCAATGTGGAAATGGAATCAGAGACAAAGGAAGTAAAACTCTGCTGCGTTGGGTGTGCCGCACAAGTCACTACAATGATTTTTATCAGTCTAGAAGCACTTCCAGCTCTCAGAGGAAGGAAATCATCAACAGTTTGAGGCAAAAACCCCAACTTTGCTTTCTAAGTTTAGCTCCCCACATGCCAGCTCTCAGATGTTGGCAGCTGCTGATAGATAAAGCCTGGTGTAATTACCACTACAACAAGTCCTTCAGAAGCCTGATCCATCTGAATCACAGCACTTGAATAAACGCAGCGCTGCATCTTCTGTGGTTCTGATTCAACTGCCAGGCTCCGAGTAGGGACGACAGCTGATTCTGGTTGAGCACATAAACAAACAAAGCTTTTCTGGAAAAGTCAAACTGTAACAGTGAATTTGAGAGGAAATGTAGCACTGCGGTTTGAAGCTGGACAGACTAAGGATAAATCTTCCAAAGAATGGAAAATGGAAAAAAAAAACAAAAAAAAAACCTGATTAAATCTGAGTCCCAGTGGTTGCCATGGGCTCTCACGATATAGTGAAAGACGAGTCCAGAAGAATCCTTGCACAGTGCCGTCTCTGCTCACATGTGATGATGCTGAGGGAAAACACAGTCCATTCGACCGGACTCTCACACCAATCTCCTCATAGTCTCTGTTCACTTCCATCACGTACAGAGCAGGTTGCTGGCATGAATCGGATATCTTAATTACTAAATCATATCAAACTGAAGCACATGCTGTGGTGTTACTATGGCAACTATGATTGCTAACAGACCCTAGTTGTTTTTAACAGTCTTGAAAAGCTACTCCACATTTTTCTCTGATTTCTAACAGCGTCACACAAATATGTCAGCAGCAGTGAGCCACAGGCTTTCCAAAACACCCAGAGCTGCCTGAGAGAGTCACGCTATGAGGCCATCAGCGCGCTCCTACAGAGATCTACCCTCTGAGGCAGCACGATAATGTGTCATTATCTACTCTGCAGATCTCGCCCCCAAAACAGCTTATGTTTGTTCTCTCTAAACCCTTTTCTTTTACCTTAAGATTTACAAGATCCGAATCTGAAATCCTAGACATGTCTCCTCTTGAACGCCCATCCTTGACTAATGTTTTAATGGATAATAGTGATCTGTGAAAAAACCAGCGGCTGGAGCTTTATTCTATAAAAAATTACTCACATAAACAGTTTTATCATGATCCAAAAGTCTTCCTGTCTGGCTGTGTCTACCTCACAGATATGTTTTGGGTAGTTATCCAGCAGGTGACCGTTTTGGCTATGTAACAATCTTGCAGCACTTCATAAAGAGGGTTTCCCCCAGGAAACCTGTTAAGCCTAGTGGCAGAGGTGCTAGGGCAGTTCACCAGCAGCCCACCATGGTTTATGAGTTAAAAATGTTATAGTGAAATAAGAATAGTTTGGATTTTCTGTTAAAAAGTTATCAACAATAGTAGAAACAGCATCATGTTAGTGAGCTTAGTTAACAGAAAGTCGTGGAAGTTGCGGTTTTATCTGATTTCTGCCATTTAACTCCACTCCAACTGAAAAATTTCATATCTATTAGATATTAGCAATAACAAAAAACTACTGTACAGTTCTCATTTGCAATAAAATTTACCTACTCCCAATTTCAGATAGCAGCAACACGGATGGAGATGCTCAGCTGCAGTAGCTCACCTGAACATTGATGGCTGATTATCGTAACAGAGCTGGAGGTTTAAAACTCAGATAACCAAGATCTCTAAAAAGGCTTTCCAACTGTTTTTAGTCCAAAAGCCAAAAAGCTAAGCTGATTCTGGAACTATTTTTGCCTGATGCAGACACACAGAAAAAAACAGTTACTCTGTTAGCCCAGAGGCTAGCTGTTCCACAAAGTGGTTGTTACATTTTGTACTAATATACGTTAGTGAACCATCAAAGAGATTGATCAATACTTTGACATTTACTGTATGAGGAATATTAAAAGGTCAGTAAAGTTTATGTGTGCACAACAAAAAACTATTAAACACACCAGTGACGCAAACTAGCCACTCGTGTTTAGTTCTAAGCAGCTTGCTCATTGCCCCATTATGTCTCCATTCCTCTGGCCAATCCGCCTCCTGTCCCCTCTCCAGTCTGGGAAAACCCAGAGTTACATCAAGGAAAACATCATAAGCAGAAAGTTTGCAGGGCTGCAGCTGAGCACATGTTCATAGAGCAGATCCTTCTTTACACTATGCAGAAACATGCATGTAATAACATCTTCAACTGAATCCAACAAACATCCTGCCATTAAGGATTCTAACAGCTTATCTCTTGTCATACTGTTATGAGTTATAATTTTCTGATGTTCATTAGAAGAAAATTTGATGTACCATACCATCAGCAGATCTTAAACAGATCAGACAGGTTGTTAAGTTTGTCACAGTTTTCTGAGCTGGATCGTTAGTCAGTCTGACTAGCTCTGAGCCACTTTCCTACAGAATCATGGTGATATGAAACGGTTCTACTAGAGGTGAGGGAATGAACACTGATAACTAAAAAGACACTCATAAAATCCAAATTATCCCTTTAAAGAAATAAGTTGGTTTTATACCTCTCACACAGAAAAGCAATCCAAATAAGTGGTTGAAACTGAAAAAGTTAATCAGCATGTTAGCTTTTGTCATAGCTATTAAATATTGAAAAAAGTAAAATAAAATTGTTGATTTTTAATGGCAAAACAAAAGGTAAATTAACTACACAGCTTCTCCAAAAATCTAGGAGAGATTTTTTTTTAATTTCCGTCTTATTTTACTCTCAGTTGTTCCTGCTGTCTTGTTGCTGCTTGTTGAAACCCCCCTGCACTTCAGCTAAAAGAATCTGTCTTGATCTTGGTTTCTCAGATGTCCTTTGAAGCTGCAGTCAGCTTGTATAAACTCTACTCGGGTGAGGGTGAGTCTGTTTTCTGATTGGAGATAATTGCCTGACTGAAAAGTATATATATGTGGTATGATGTTACCGTATGCAGAGAAAATCTAATGTCTCAATGCTTACAGGAACAACACAAAGGCCTGGTGTGGTGAATGAAGAGCAAGTTGGTCTTAGAAGCAGCTGTGAAGTGTTTTGAGAGCAGAAATGAAAGCCTGTACCACCCACAACACGATCCAGTGGGCTGTTATGGGATTTGGATCAGAACTCAGTAGTACACATGGCGCCACACTCTGAATGCTGATGAGCCATTTACCAGGCCACTTTGGTCATTTTTTCCCTTTAAAGAAAATACTTACTGAACTAACCAAATACTGCTGCCAGCCAATCATTCAGCTAGACAGCCAGCAGAGCAGAGGAGGAACACAACCTCACTCACATTTCATTCACTGACACACTTGTGGAGTTATTGTTTTTCTTCAGACTGAAGGTTTATTTAAAATATATGAATTTGTTTGGGTGCTGAAAAGTTTGACTTCAGATCTAGTAATGAAATAGTAGAAAGTAATAATTTCCTACAACAACTGTATCTGTAAAGTATTTCTGGTTGTTAGCAAAATCTCAGAAAATACTTCATCTAAACCTTACAACCTCAACTGTCAGAGACTGGACTAGGACACTGTCAAACTTCATAGTACAGATTTATTGTCTCAATTCACACTTCAGGCTTAAAGTTGCAGTATGCCACTTTTTTTTTTTTAAATCTGTTTTTTAAATATTTGTTATAACGGTCACCATCTCTTAACAGTATGAGGCAAATAATCTGTGAAAAAAAAATCAAGCTCCTCCACCTCCTCTCAGTGCTACTATTGCTGTCTGAAGAAATGCACCACTGCCGGTCAGAAATAATTCTGATCGCTCTGACTGACAGTCAGTCAGAGTCAGAAGGAGTGTCTTAGAGCTGTTAATCAACTTCATGTACTCATTGCTCAATATGCTAATGGCAGAGAAACAATCTAACATTCCAGGAAAACTGTTTATCTGCCATCATTGGTCATTCAATGACCATGCTAACTAGCCTGAGCATTCACAACATGCTCTGCTGTCGGGGAGAAGCCTTAGCGTAGAAGAGCAAGGGGCAGGTTGTGACTGACAGCCCTAAGACTCTCCTTCTGGCTCTGATTGGCAGTTTCTGACTAAGCAATGTATTTCTACAATTAGCTCAGGGAGAAAACAAAGGAGCTAAAATTTTTTTTCGCAGATTTTCTCATTTTACACTGTCACCACATAGTGAGAGCTTGAACAAATATGTAAAAAACAAGTTTCTTAAAAAAGTTACAGAGTGCAGCTTTAATTTGCAAACAGGAAGCCTTAGGGCTCCCATATACTCAGGCGTACTAATGTGGCATTCTGTGGCCCGAGCCGACTCCAAGTGTACTGTCTGGAGACAGTAAAGATTTCATAGTGGAGATGCCGATTGCCTATATTTGTCGTGACAAATTCCTTCATTTTCTACAATTCAAAAAGATACTAGCATGTCTGATGAGCTCATTGGGCTTCAAGCACTATTTCTTCTCCACCACACACTTGTCAGTGCTGCACAGAGTGGTAGTCTGACTGCTGAGTGTCCTTTAGGAACTGGATAAAAACCGAAGAATCTTTTTTAAACAAATTTGTTGAGTTAATGTTTTCTGTCTTTGACCTTACGTAGCAGCTTGTGTCATTACATAGCAGCTTGAGCAATTTCAGAGTTGCAAATTGCTCACACAGCAGCAGCCAAACCCAATGTGCAGTAAAATGCTCTAAAGAACTAGTGACATATTGACACATCAGCTGTCTGGCCTTCTTATCTGTCATCAGTATTTCTAATCTGCATTTTGCATATGTCTGCATTTTTGATGATTTTGTATTATGTGTTGCCATCATTTAAAACTGATCTAAGCTCAAATAAAGCAGAACTTTCCAAAGAACACCACTAATAACATGGCTCAGTATCAGAAAACAATAGGCCTGCTTTGTGCGCCACACCTTTGTGAGTTCTTCCTGCAGACAGCTGAGGCAGCTCTAGCTTAAACGGCTCCTTCATGGTGTTTATCAAGATGAACGCTATAAGCTCCATGTCAAAACTGGATGATGCAACTACACTCTATACAAGTTTCACTTGACTGAAAATCGTCAGATGAGACGATGGGCTACAGCATCAGAACCCCAGACTAGATGCTAACTTAGATTCTGGATTACAAATTGAAGATTTTTTTTCCCCACTTTATGAGTTGGAGCCAGTTTCAGCTTAAATAGATACGTTGAGACATAATAACAGCTATAAAAATCCACCAGTAGCTGTCCAGAACTTCTGTTTGTGTTGCAGTCCTCATGTGATGCAACCCAACCTGGCTGTTCAATCTTTAGGTGACGTGTGTTTGCATAGGATCATAATCAGCTCTATTTTCAAACTTTGTGAACACAAACAAGGAATCTAACTTTGGTTCCGCTCTGCTTTCATCTAGCAGATAAACATATTTGAAGAATTAAGTGAACAGAACATGATTTATGATCCAAGATCACACACATTAAAGCTTAAACTTCAGCTGTTAGAGGCTCCAGCAGCTGCCATCTTGTTTGTGTCCCCCTAACCCTGTGTCCTACCCTTCTATTACAACAGCATACAGATGGTGCTCACAACTTTAGAGCTCATAATCTCATGGTGGTCATCATCAGTAAATCAGCTGCGTTTGATTTGTTTGGGAAAATTAACCTTTAATATAAGGTTCATAGAGCTTTTCAAAAATAGTCATTCAATTCAATTACAAACTACTTTATTAATCCCAAAGGGAAATTAAATGTTGTTGTAACTCATGAATTTAGATTCTTCAAGGAGTTATTGGAGATTGTGATGGCTGTTGACAGGAAAAATCTATTACCTTAAACTAAGTATTCACACCCCAACACAAAGGATTGCATAATTATGCAAAATTAGTGAAAGGGAAACGGATGTATTACTTTCAACATTTTTGTCATTTTTTCTGTGGCGTCATCCACTCCACTGTAGCTCGCTTGCAGTCTGTACATCTGACTACATTCATGGATATCTCAGGTGATTTTAATCATGTCATCATGGACAAAACCCTGCCCAACTTCACCCAGTATGAGAGCTGTCCCATCAGAGAGGAGAGGATTCTGGACTAACATAAAAGATGCATGCAGTTCCTTTCCTCTTCCTCCGCTTGGCCGGTTCAATCATAACCTGGTGCACCAGCCGATGTAACGTCCCTCTGATGAAGAGGCAGCCTGCAACCACGAGAACAGTGAGGAGGTGGTCACAGGAGGTCACTGAGACACTACAGGGGTGTTTTGAGGCCACTGACTGATAAGCACTCTGTGAGCCAAACA
Source organism: Xiphophorus maculatus (assembly GCF_002775205.1). Lineage (NCBI taxonomy): Eukaryota > Metazoa > Chordata > Actinopteri > Cyprinodontiformes > Poeciliidae > Xiphophorus > Xiphophorus maculatus. The sequence continues at coordinate 1,523,810 of NC_036449.1, read as the reverse complement.
TGGAGGACATCAATAAGCTCACTGAGTGCACAACACTCTACATCAACTTCTGTGTTGTAACCATCATCCCTAAAACTGTTTATTGTTACCCAAATAACAAGCCCTGGTCAGCTCAAAACCATCCTGAATGAGAAGAAAATGCCTTTCAGAAATGGCAACAGGCCATGGTGTGAGAGTAATACAGAGGTGCTTGAAGATGAAGATGAGAAGAGCAATGAAGGGTTATAAGATCAGAAGAAACTCCAGCAGAAAAACACCAGAGAGGCCTGGAGAGGGATGAGGACTGTCACTGGGTTCAGGTCAGCAGGCAGTAGTGTGGTTGAAGGCTACATTTACAGAGCCAATGAACTCAACCTGTTTTTTAACAGATTTGACTCTGCAGCCCCTGCATCTCCCGCCCGCACTCCCATCAATACCACTGCTGCTTTTCCAACTACTCTTCGCTGCCCCTCTTCAGAATCCTTCGTCCGAGTGTGAGTTTCACCTTCACATCTCCTTACCTCCTCTTCTATTCAGTCACCTTTTTCCACCTTCTGAGGATGAGGACCAGAATGAATCTATGGTTGCCAGTGCTATGCTGTTGTGTGCTGCAGGCTGAAAGTGGAGGACACCAACAGACTGAAACAAACTGATCTGCAAGGCCAGCAAAGTTGTTGGAGTGGAAATGGACTCTCTGACAGTGGTGTCAGAGAGGAGGATCCTGTCCAAGATGCAGGTCATCTTACACATTGAGTTTCATCCACTTCATGACGTGTTGGCTGGATACAGGAGCAGCTTCAGCCACAGACTCATAGTACCGAAGTGCAACACAGAGCGACACAGAAAATCATTTCAGACTTTACAATCCCCAAATCTGAGTAACTTAATTATCATTTTCTCTGCACTTGTGTGTGTGTGTGTGTGTATATATATATACTGTATACTGTATATAATCTCATAAGAGTTCATAAATTTGATCTCTTATGGTTGTTTTTGTATTAGCAATATTTACACCTTGGATGGAGTAGCTTGTCAACTAATAAGCAATTTCAGGGTCGGATCAGCAGACTAACTGCAAACAGGTCAGAATGGATGATTTTTAAGGTGGACATGGTGTAAACAATCTTATAAGCAATTTTCTTTCTCTCCTTTGTTTAACCAGGTAAAACCCCATTGAGATCCAGATCTCAGTTTCAAGAGGGACCGTGTTTTGGCTTGGTACAACATGACTCCTCCATTTGGAATAAACGTCCACATTCCCCAATCAAAGGACTTCCTGTTATGCTGGGTCTAAATGGCCGTTTTGGTCTAATTTTGAATTTACCCTTATATTTTCACCATAAAAACTATTTACCTTACCTTGTTTGGTATCATTATTTTCAGAACATCCTAAACTTTGTGATTTTACAGTGTTTGTTTCATTTTGACAAAATTTATTATCACATTGGAGCAAAAAACACACACAGAAACATGACGTCATGCCCGCCACAGGGCGGGCGTCGACCTTAAAAGGTTAAATCCTGGCTGAACGCTCTACTGTACAAACAATATTCAATAATAGTGAAAAAACCCAGCTTTACACTTTGAATGCTTTAATGTGGCCATTGCAGGATTAAATTACTTACATTCAGAAAAAAGCCAAAAAACCTCCAATACTATCTCACTGAAGGAAAATGACACTAAATAAAAGCCCCTTACAACAGTATTGTCAAGTAGTTACATGTCACAGTCCTATGCTGCAGCTCTTTCATGCAGCCACTTATAAGTTTTTATCAATTTAACTGGCCTGTTCTGAGTCCCACCTTGAAAAGCTGCAACATGTTCATGTCAATAAGGTCATAACTTGTCCTCTGCCTCCAGCAGTACTCAGAGAAAAGGCAACAGGTTGTGTTGGTGAGTGTCACCAAGGCAGATTTAAGGAGTTTTTCTTCAGTTAGCTCAGTATATATGAGCAGTGAACAACCTGCCAGTCCTGCTAACGTGCAGAACAGTAGAAGTAGGTGAAAGGGTGTGAGAGGAAACAGCAGTGGAAATTCACGGCTCATCTGACGGCATGTATCATGTCTGTTTTTACTCCCCATGCAGTCTAGTCAGTAAACTGGACCTACGAGAGTTTTCTACCTCTGCAGCCCACCGTTATGTGCATGTAGAATGAAAACCATCTCATCGTGTTGATACAGCACTTGGACAGGGGGTCTCTGTCGCTGCAGCAACCATATTTACACACACACAACTACAAGAATCCCAAAGCAAAACTAACAGAGATCCACACTTCACATTACTTATCATGCCTTCTAAGTCTGAGCATTCACTTAGCACATAGCTAATGTTGGAATGCTCAGATCACCATGGGAGTCAGTGGGTGTGGTTCACACAAAGGGTGAGGAGAAGGCAAAAACACGGAGGATGTGTTGCTTCCTAAAACTACATTCTTGCATGCTCATCATTCCTGCCTGTCAAATGAAAATGTTTCTGCCAGAACATTTTCATGTGACACTGTTAATTCGGACCTGGCTTCTCCATGTTTATCTCATTTACAGAGCAGCAGTGCACCCCGCAGTGCACCCCGAGCCATTCCCCTCCTACAGGAACCCAACCACACTCTTCACACAGGATCATAAAGAAAACATTGTTCACTGCATGGCTAAGCTATGTACTGTTTCTTTTCAGTCTGCATTTCACAGCAAGTGAAACATCCTGACAGACGGCTATGCTAAGAGAAAGGGACTTGCTCGCTAATCAGCATTCAGACCTGCTGCTAGAGTTATTACATCGTGTTCCAAATTATTATGCAAGTGATGTTTTCTCCGATTTTCTTAAATGGTCAATGCAAATGATGGTCAGTATAATTTTCAAGTCATGAACTATTACAGTATAAATCAAATTTTACTGAACAAAGCTCCCCCTGAAAACAGTATTTTTTTCAAAAATAAAAAACTCAAAATGCACTGTTCTAAATTATTATGCACAGCAGATTTTCTAAACATTTTATGGATTACAAAGAATTGCAAACGGTCATTCTTTAAATGTGCAGCATTAAGTGGTCACATGTACTAAAGTCAAAAGCTATTTCAATCAAAAACATCTTAACAGACCGAGTTAACATAGGACCCCTTCTTTGATATCACCTGCACAATTCTTGATCCATTGAACTTGTGAGTTTGTGGAGTTTCTGCTTGAATTTCTTTGCAGGATGTTAGAATATCTTCCCAGAGCTGCTGTTTTGATATGAACTGCATTCCACCCTCAGATCTTCTGCTTGAGGAAACTCCAAAGGTTCTCAATAGGGTTGAGGTCAGAGGAGGATGGTGACCACACCATGAGTTTCTGCCCTTTTATGCCCATAGCAGCCAATGGCACAGTGGTATTCCTTGCAGCATGAGATGGTGCATTGTGATGATGAAGATGATTTTGCTATGGAAGCTACGGCTCTTCTTTTTGAACCATGAAAGAAAGTGATCAGTCAGAAAGTCCATCTACTTTGCTGAGGTCATTTTCATACCTTCAGGGTCTCTGAAGGGGCCGACCAATGATTCTCTCCCCATGATTTCAGCCCAACAAATGACTCCACCACCTCCTTGCTGACATCACAGCCGTACTGGGATGTGGTGGCCATCTACTACTGCGTAGATCTGGACCATGCTGGACCTGTTGGAAAATTAATCTTCATGTTCGGCTGGGCCTACTGTGACCATTTCTGCTTGTGAGCTTTGGTTAGGGGGGCCCAATAGTAGGTTCATGCACCGCAAGCCTCTGGAGGATCCTCCACCTTGAGGTTCCAGAGGCTCCCTAACCCTAATCAATCCAGTTCTCTGAAATTAATTATAGTGATTCAAAGAGCCCTGACAGACAATACCATCTATAAATTTAATAGCACAACAAAAAATGTAATCTTTATGACACTTAAATCCAATTTGCATAATAATTTGGAACACGGTGTAGAGGAGCCTACACAACCACTGAAACAGGTTTCAGGCAGAGTCCATACTAGGAGGGGCAGAAGGAGGCCTGCAGCAGCTGGATAAGCACAAGGTTAAGTTTTGTTCTCTTCTTTTTGCTGAAGAGTTCATCAGTCAGTAAAGTTCCCAGTAATCTAAAGCCTCCAGTGGCAGACAGCATGGCTACACTTCACTTAGGACCAGTTTGAATTCTGCCTGGGGTTTACACTCAACATATCCTGATAAAAAAACAGAATTCTTTTTCTGTATGCTCCACTTCGTCCAAGGGTCTGAATTCTCTGCTGTTCAGAAACCTTTGCTGCCTGGAAGTGTGGACTCTGTTAAAGTTGTAAATTTATCCAACCCTTGACCCGTGACGTATGTAATGTTCCAGTTCAACATTATGAAGCTTTCCACTTTCAACTTAGTCCAGAAGGAGAGAATGTTGACGATGGGTTTCCTTTAGGTACAAACTTTTTAAACTACTTAGAATAATAAACTGAGTTTGCTGCACTCTCTCATAACTCCATTGGAATGTATGTATGATTGAATTGAAATTTTTTGAAAATGCTTTTAGATGGCTGGTCGGTGCTACATAGATAAACTGAATGGAATTATTGAAGTTGGTACGTCAGCTTGAACAACAACAACATATGAGTGAAATTAGTGAAGGTTTAAACTAATAGGCAGGTGTCCATAGCAACATGTGATCCGTGCCCCATGCAGCATCAGATTGGGGATAATTGAAGTCTCAGACAGCTTACCTTTAAAGTAGCTCTTGACCCTGAGATATCCCACGCTCAGGCGCAGGACAGAGAGCTTGTCCAGGCGGGAGCGAACCTCATCAGGGAAAGGCAGCAGCTCCATCAGCCGGTCCAGCTCCCCGTTCAGCCGATCCCGGTGGCGCTTGGAAGGGTTCGATTTAATAACTTCATTGTTGTCAGCGACCTTCTTCCTGAGGGGTGAACAGAAAATATGTGTTCAGTAACAGAGGAGTTCAAGCCTGACTAACCGGCTCTTCCATCAGCATAGCATCTGCTGTGCGACATGTGGTGATCAGCCACCAACACAGACATCACTTACTGTATCTATCAATACAGAACCTCCTCTCACACATCTGAAAGTGGCTCCACAGAAATGCCATGTTCACAGCAAGTTCAGACAGATAGACCCAGCAGTCTGACTCAGGTGATTACTGCTGCTATTGTCTTTGCAGTCAGCTGACATGAAGCTGTGTGCTTTGGACAGTATTTTATCACTGCTTAGTTTCACTGTCAGAAAGGGAAGTTCTCATTTAGATTGAGCCATATTAAACAGGAAACACATGGTGATTTTACAGAGCTAGAACAGGGAAACGCTTAGATCACTGCTGACAGAAATAACATGCTGATAAGAACAAACACTGTCACAACACAGCATTTGCTTCAATTATTACGTTCGACTAACAGTGTATTCAATCCTGCTTAGTCCTCTTTAATCCAACTCAAGTTTGTTTGCCTAGAAATTTCAGTTTGTTTGGGTAGGTGTGAATGCATACTCAAACTCTGATGAAGACTAAGAAATTGAACTCTGGTCCGACTAAAAATCTCAGTCTCCATTCAGTTGAAGTGAACTATGATGCTGTTCAAATGCATATATGGATGCAAGCAGACTAGAGACCACTGATGGTTAAATATTTAAGCACTAGTGAATGGTTGCCATGGGAGAATAAAGGATTCCTCAGACTTGCATAAAAGAATCAAAGCAATACTCCAGATATGGTTTGATGAAGGAATGGCATGATGTGACATGATGTGAAGCTTAAACAAGACCAGGTTCAGCAGGTGAAATCATTCCCAACAATATAGCAAGAGTGAAAACAACAACTACAGTCAAACCCAAAATAGCTTTTCTTCAGATTAAACCACAAGGGTCCTGGAAGTATGTCTAAACTAAATCCAGAGGGAAGCTTATTAACCATGATGCACAACACTGCACTGTTTGTCTGCAGGGTGATGGAGGTTTCCTGATTTGGGCCTGTACCCGGACCTTCCACTCATCAAGGCATTTTCACCAATATAGTCAGAGAACTGCTCTGTTTCACAGATAGGGTCATGCAGCAATACAATGACCAGAAACACAGCTGCAGATCCATCACACAGTGGCTGTACATCAAACAAATGCAAAAGAACAAAAATAAAATCCTGACAATGTTAATGACTGAACAGCAGATGAGGAACCCCAGTAGAGCTGTGCAGAACCTGAGCAGACAAGCCACTATAACCTAAACAGGACAGAATTATAATAATACTCACTTATTATGCAAAGAACAATATGTCATGCCCTTTTCTTTATGTATTAAATCTCAGTCTTAGAAAACCAGATGATCATGGAGTAAAAAACAAAACAACCCTCAATGTTTCATGTAATATTTGCTTAACCTCTGAAACCTGAATGATGGTGATCCAAACAGAACAGACTGGGCATGCTATTTGTTTCATCTTATTCTACTCATCAGAGATGCATTAAACAGTTCACATAACAGAACAGAACAGTTCACATAGCAGCAGCAAGCTAAACACACAACCCAGCTCCTGGTTGTTCATGAAGCATCACTTTCACTGAAAGAGAAGCTTGGCTCCACAAGCCACGCAGTTAGAAACAGGTTACTACTAAACAGTATACCTTCATAATATGAAAGGTCAAAGGTCAGATTAGTTTAATGGGCCACGCTTCTTAAAGCGGTCCAAGGTGAAAGGAGCTAGATGCTGCAGCTGCTCTGCAGTTATCCAACCGTCTCCCTGACAAGATTGGCATGTTTTACCAGCTTCATTTTGGACAAACATTTTCTTCCACTTGACCATGGAGTCTCTAGATGAGTCTTGATCTGAGTTCACTTCAGCAGTGGTTTTCTCATTGCGGCTCTCATAAAGCTTTGACTGGTGAACAACCAGCAGTTGTTGTCTGCAGAGTCTCTGTCTTACACATGGACCAGACTCCTTTCATGTTTTGATGATGATTTTTATCTGAACTCCAGGGGATGTTCAGGGCTTAGAGATTTTTGTCTCAATTCATGACTTAAATGTTTGTCAATAGAGTAAGTAGCAAACTTTACTTACCTAAAGTAAGTAAAGTTTATTTATAAAGTGCTTTCCACAGACATAATCCACAAAGCGCTGTACAATAAAAATCTACCTTAAATTACACAAAGAATAAAACAACCATAAGAAACACAATAAAATCATGACATAAAAGCCTAGGAAAATACAAGCGTTGTAAGTTTAATTTTCAGCCTCGTATATGGAACAACCAAGAGGTTCACTGTTTGAGAACAAAGGAAATGGGCAGGAGAGTATTTAGTTAAAAACTGACAAAGACAATCAGGAGTCTGGCCATAAAGCTCTAGTCAGCCAAGACTAGTCAGCACAAGGAGGCCAGTGTCCTGAATGTAGGACCAAAGTGATGTGACTGAATTTACTGAATTTGGTGAGAAGTGTGGCTGTTGCATTCTCTATTGATTGCAAATGTGAAATTGCAGACTTACCCTTCCAGATCTAGTTGTCTTTATACTATAATCACTGGAGACATAGTACCTGCACTCAGCTGATCTCCATTCCACTCGTTGAGAACCTACTAACCGAGTCTGGAACAATTCATCAAATGATTTGAGTACCTTGATTATTAAATTTCCTTGAGGCAAATTATCTGCCTTGAAGCTTCATTAAATTGTGTTTTGATGTTGTGTTCTGGCCAGATAATTATTTGTTGCACAACACTCTCACTTCTGCCAGTGAGTTGTTGACGACTGCTAAGTGTGCATAACAAAGGTCCTTTTTTCCCCAGACATGTCCACTTTTCACATTCTGGGACATCTGCAGAATTAAATTGATTGATAAAAATATGTGGGTTTTCATTGTTTTTGGGGGATCAATAGACATCCTTAAATTGACTGGCACATCATGTAACACAATAGCTGCTGCCTAGTGGCTGGTTCAGAGCGAACGGCAGCAAAGTATGCAGCGGGTGTATGTATACAGGTGGAATAGAAACACATGCACTGTAGCTGATGCTTAACGCAAGTGCAGCTTTACGAACAAATCAGAAAATAAATGCCATACTCCCTGTTGCAACAAATGGGTGGCGGAGCACAGTGTGGTGTATACATATCTGTATGTCTGTGTTTGATGAAGTGCCAATATATGTTGCTCACATGAACACAAAATACTGTGCAAAGTGAGAGTTCATCTATTAAACTGACTGCATGTAAATTGAAAACTAGAGCATACACATTTTAATCAAGTTTATTTATATAGCACATTTGAGCAACAAGGCCGTTGAAAATGCTTTATATCATAAAAACATAACGATAAAGGGTTATGAAAACCTCATACAGTCACCAATTGAGAAACCAGTATCTAACAGTACGTATTGTCAAGTGCCATCATCAAAATCATCATTACACATCAAATATTTTGGTCAATGTTTAATTTATTGCGGTTCAAAAGCAACTCTGAACAAGTGAGTTTTAGTCTTGATTTAGAAGAAACTCAGTGTTTCAGCTGTTTTGCAGTTTTCTGGAAGCTTGTCCCAGATTTGTTCATAGAAGCTGAATGCTGCTTGATTGGTTTGGTTCTGATTCTGGGGATGCAGAGCAGTCCAGAACCAGGAGACCTGATTGGTCTGGAAGGTTGATATAACACCAGCAGATCTTTAATGTATTGTGGTGCTAAGCTGTTCAGTGATAACAACTAACAACAGTATCCTAAAGTCTATTCTCTGAACTACAGGGAGCCGGTGGATGTCAGCTGATGTCAAACTGGCAGCATTGTCAGGTGATAATTTGATGAAAGAGTGGGAACCTTCATGCAGCTGCAGGGGAAAGTTCCAGAAACTGCAGGCATGATAAAACCACTGTCAGCTGCTCTGGGTAGCAGCTAGTCAAGATCAACCGAATACTAAACCTCATGATGTTAGATAAGATTGAGGGCGGCGGGGGGAGAGGTCTGTAGGGGTCAAGGCTCATGACTACATGTGACACAATGATTTCAGAAAAACTGCAGAGTCTGACCAGTTCTGATCGCATCGGATCACAAGGTTTCTGACCTATGTGCGGTCCAGGCAGCAAATCCTTGATTTCCCAGAAGTTCTTTCTGTAGAGAAATGTTGTTTAATGACAGGCTATTCAATTTCCTCCTCCTCCACCACTAACTGCCCGCTGCCCTCATGCTGCAGCTCTACCTTCTCAGAAATGATCTCACTCTGCAGAAATGCTCTGCAGAGACAAAAGCCGGCATTCAAAACCTTTTTCTGCTCCTTGGTTTGGGGCTCACATGGCTGAGCAGACATTGGGCTGTTCTGTCTGAAGGAATGATACTATAACTGGTCTATCTACTTCTATCTGGATTCCAGATCAGAGCACAGCTCTGCTGGGTTAATAAGGATGAAACGTGTGTGAAGACATTGACACGTTGGTCTGGAAGCAGGCAGGGCGTCTGCCTCTGTGGTTCTGAAGCATGACATGTTGGCTCTACACATGGACGCCTGCTGATAAAAACAGATGCAGCTTCGGTTTACAGAAGCTGCCTCAAAGACCTTTACAGAGAGAAGGAGACGAACATGTGCTTTACAATAAAATGACGAAAGGGCCAGAACCAGATCAGTTGCAGTCACTTCAGCTACATTCAGTAAAAACACAACCAGGAGCAGCAGTTCGGTGAAATGGGGTAAAGACAACAGAACTCCAGAGAGCTGTAAGGTAAAAGTGTCTTCTGACTAAAACATTTCCTGAGAAAAAATCTCAGAAAAAGCGGAAAAAGTTGATTACAAAAATTTCACAGGAAGACCTTTTATAGTTCAATACATTTACTTGTGTGAACAGTACTACACCGATTCCAGGACTGGAACCTGAATTGATCTTTGTGAGTCATCACTGGATTTTAAAAAGATCAACAATTCAGTTACTGAGAATTCTGGGTATTTTCCAGTCAAATTAAAGTATACAGTACAAGCCAAGGTTATTACAGTAAACTGAAAGTAAAATAACAAAAAGTGAAATTGAGAAAACATTTTTGTTAACTAAACTAAATAAAGACAGTAATTAATGGGGAACTACATTGTGTGTTTATAAAACTAACTAAAATATACTGAAATTACAGATATAATATCCTTTGTTTTTGTGTTTATGAATTTATTTATTAGCCTTTCAAACTGATGTGAAATGTACAGTTTACATCAGCTGTCAGTCAATTACAGCAGAGTCAGTTGGTTGTTCAACAATAACTGAACCCAACTATAATGAAGAAACTCAAAACTATAATAACAAACTAAATGTTTACATACAGAGCATACAAAAACAAACATTTTCTTTACTAGGTGATCAATTTTAAATCTGTAAATAAATGAATATATTTAAAAAGATAGTTCAATGGGTATGAAGAGGACGGCTGGAGGTACACAATGGTCATTTTTCCCTTCTGTTTTTCTGAATAATTCCATCTAATCATATTTATTCATCAAGAAAGCATCTCATTGTGTGAATGAAACAAAAAACATTAACAAATGAATAGCTGGAGGGCAACTTTTATTGTTATTCCATTTTACAAATTTAACAGAACATTATTTTACAAAACAAGAAGTGTTGCCCCTTCATTTTTTAAAGAATTCAGATATTATGTGCAAAACTAAATATCTTGGGTCTAACATAGAACTAACATAAAAATTTCCCTTTTAAAAATGCATTGGAGTTGAACTGAATTGTAAAATAATTATCTCAAAAAATGACCTGTATGTAAAAGCTAATGATCAGGAGTTGTTCATTTTTATTTCTTCCATCTGTCTTGCTATCTTCTTCTCCATTTTCTGAGTAATCATTGTATCCTTGCACCTGTGGTCAACTTAGTAAAATGTACAGAAAGGTTTTCTTCCGTTTTATAAAACTTGATGCCATGCTAAGCTTTGGGTTAATTATGTATTTTTTTTTTTTTTTCTGGGAAGTTTCATCTGTCTGTGTGGAGAGGTAACAGCAAGTATGTGAGCATCAATGGCCAAACAGAAACTACTGTACATCCTTCCGTTCTTCCATAACAAAGCTTTTTATTCCATCCTCAATTAGACCATCATTGCACAATAGTGTAATTGTGTGTTTAAAGGTAAGAAGTGCCTACATTATGATCATCTACATCTACCTTTACACATGCGTGCAATAGCTGTGTACATTATGGGAGGCTTTAATCAAGCCAGCAGACTATAATTAACTGAGATTGCCAAACAGAGAACTTGACACAGCAACCAGTAAGAGAGATGATGCTTCATAACAGTGAGCAAGATCAGAAGCAACAAAGACAGATTGAGAGTGAATATTTGGAGCTTTCAGTCATGCTGTGTGCCCCACACAGTTAATTAGTTGGGAACAATGAGATGGCCACCAGTAGTGTATTTACATCAAATCCACTGACTTTCAAACGTATTTTACCTTCCATCATGTCACATCAGCAAACCTCTATTTTACTGTATGTGACAGATAAACACAAAAAAGACTTTTATTTTTGTACATATTGAATTGTAAATAAAATTCTAAAATGTGTCATGTATTGAAGCCATGATTTGGTCCTGTTTGTAGCTTGCCAGAAGTCATGAAGACTCAATATGTGGTGGAAAACTAATACTGCACACCCTGGTGGATGGAGGTGAATCCAGGACAATCTTACGGTTGCCGACAGGTGCAAATGCGCAGCAAAAGAGAAAACATGCGAACAAAAAAGAAGACACCCCCGAATGAAATGCAGCAAACAAAAAGAGAGACGCAAACACCCCCGAATGAAATGCAGCAAATAAAAAGAGAGACGCAAACACCCCCGAATGAAATGCAGCAAATAAAAAGAGAGACGCAAACACCCCCGAATGAAATGCAGCAAACAAAAAGAGAGACGCAAACACCCCCGAATGAAATGCAGCAAATAAAAAGAGAGACGCAAACACCCCCGAATGAAATGCAGCAAACAAAAAGAGAGACGCAAACACCCCCGAATGAAATGCAGCAAATAAAAAGAGAGACGCAAACACCCCCGAATGAAATGCAGCAAACAAAAAGTGTTGAAAACGGAAGTGCTCCAGACCACTAGGGGGAGTAAAAGAAAATAGTATTCATTTCTATGGGACCAGATGCAAGATTCAGAGAAAGAAATTTGAAAGAAAGTAAAGGTATCTCTCTGAATCTTGCATCTGGAAAGTGTGATTATTGTGAGAAGTCTGAAACAATAGAGCATGTTATTTTAGAGTGTTGTAAGTATGAAGAAGAGAGAAGATGCATGCTGAGAGAGTGTGTAGGTATTAAAGAAAGGTTTAATTTAATAGAATTTTTGAGGAGAAATTTCGGGAGTAGACATATTCAAATAATTATTCGGTATCTTAAAAAAACAAAGCTATTTCATAGGATATGAGTAGAGCAAGTTGGGTGTGAATGTGTAAAGAATATCAAAGAGGGGTATATAAAGTTATACGCAAGTTGGATAATATAAGCAGGTGTGTATGTGTGGGGGTATGTTTAATCAGGAGTTAATGGAGGGAAAAGGTAGAAAGTGAAAGTTTATAGACCATCTCGAACCACACTCCATACTGGTAAGTGGCGGTAATGCTACTGTAAGTTTGTTGCCAACCGCCAATAAATACCAAGAAGAAGAAGAAGAAGAATCTTGCATCTGGTCCCATAGAAATGAATACTATTTTCTTTGACTCCCCCTAGTGGTCTGGAGCACTTCCGTTTTCAACACTTTTTGTTTGCTGCATTTCATTCGGGGGTGTTTGCGTCTCTCTTTTTATTTGCTGCATTTCATTTGGGGGTGTTTGCGTCTCTCTTTTTATTTGCTGCATTTCATTCGGGGGTGTTTGCGTCTCTCTTTTTATTTGCTGCATTTCATTCGGGGGTGTTTGCGTCTCTCTTTTTATTTGCTGCATTTCATTCGGGGGTGTTTGCGTCTCTCTTTTTATTTGCTGCATTTCATTCGGGAGTGTTTGCGTCTCTCTTTTTATTTGCTGCATTTCATTCGGGGGTGTCTTCTTTTTTGTTCGCATGTTTTCTCTTTTGCTGCGCATTTGCACCTGTCGGCCACCGTACAATCTTGAAAGAAAACCTGATTCAGGCTACAAAAGATGAGAGACTGGAGTGGAGGTTCACCTCCAGCAGCAAAACATCCCCAAATATCTAGAGTCCAGACGGAAGAAGTCTATACAGGTCCAAAGCTGGCAGAGACTTGACCCAAAGAACATACATCAAGTCTTGTAATTATCTTTCTTCACCTGTATAAATCAAGACAGGTAACATGCCATATTTTGACTTTTAATTAATAAATACCAAACACCAAGCAAGAAAAAACAACTTTCACTATTTTGAAAACAATATACCACCTAAGAGTTCTCTCCTCCCAATTTATTTATATCCATTTATTTCTGCACTTCCCTCCAAGGTCCTATGTCTAGAACAGTAACATTTCAAGCTGATTTAGCATTTTATGGACAAACAAGCACAAAGTGTTGCTCTAACATTTAAGAAGAATCTGCACCACACCAAATTAGTTTATAAGGATGATGAACAGCAAAAATAACCGGCAAGATGCATAGCAGGTGTCCCAGTAATAAAAGGCAATCTTAATGGGCCACTCTGCCATGGAATGACCCAGAGGAATGACCACAGCATTTTATGCTTGGGCTCAATGTTGCCTTTGTGCAGCTGGCTGCGCAGGAAACCTCAGCCCCAAAATCTCCAGAAACACAGACGTCTACAGACAAGGCACCTCTTTCCTTTGGAATTTACCCTGGGAATGTCCAGATCTCTGTGTGAGCACAGCACATGTATCCATGCTGGACCCAGAGAGGACATTGGTATGTCAAGCTCCAGGGATGCAGGTTTCTGTCCTCTATTTACCTATACACTAAAACACATGGCGGACATCTTTAATGTCCGCCTTTAAAGTGGAGATATTGCTGTATGAAGAACCTCCAGGTCGTGTTACCTGTAGTCAATGATCAGAGACAACTTCTCTAACTAACAGATTGAGTAATTTCATCTTCTGATGACTGAAACAACCCATCAAAACCTGTGTCCTGTGGGAAAAAAGGAGAATCCACCAAAGGCCTACGCCTATCTCCAGCGGTCAAAGTCTTTCTAGGCAATGAGGGCTTGTGGTTCACCACTTTGTGCACAGTCTGTGAATGAATACAGGATAAGCTCAGTAAGGAATCTGAATGCAAAACTGAAAAAGAGGAGGATCCTTCAGAGTACAAGCTGACTGAATAGATCTCTGTGAACACAGGCCCACTGAGAGGCCTTTGACCTTCAAGACCCCACTATATGAAAGAACCATTACACCACTTTCATCAATATTACCACATGCAGGGCTTCCCCCAGTGTAATACAAGTCTGGCGGGCCACCAGGCTTTACTTGCCCATCATTATTTGGACAATTCACATTGACTGTTAAACTGTGTTTTAAGTTAGGCATTAGCAGGCTGTGATATTTCCATGTTGTACTAGTAAGATGATCTTCTCCACCCATCTGTAGCAGATCTTTAATACTTTATAAAGCAGCTACAAACTGACAGTATAACATACAGAAATATGATCCTTAGTGCTGAAGAAAACATGCGGTACTGTGTAAACAAGGCCTCAAGTGCACAAGAGTCACCTTCCAATTAGCAGGTTGACCTGCTCAAGTCTTAAAGTCTTACTTGACACCTAATTAAAGTTACACATGTCCTGCAATATTCTAATCTGTGTCTGATTGTGGGAAAAAACATATTTGTTGGTTTGTTTATTTGGATCCCTATTAGCCATTGCCATAACAACAGCTACTCTAAAAAACATTTATTACAAAAACATTTACACACACTAAACATAATATTAGAAACATAGTATATTAATTCAATGTACAATTATAGCACTTTATGTAATAAAATAAGTAAGCAAGGCTCCAGCATTTGTTACATTTAAAACAGATGAAGGAAGTGAGTTCTATGTTTTCATTCCTTTTCTTTTGTCCAGCATTCCTGTTGCATGGTGGAAGAGTAAAACAACATTTAAAGCATGCCTTGTATTAAAATTGTGCTAAAAGTTTAGCTAAATAAAAGATGATTATATAAAACAATTGGTATCTTACAGTAGATGCTACAATAATTCTAAAAATTTTTTTAAAAAACTTAAGAGGACCATTTCTACCTTTTTTAACCAGTGGCTGATCCAATGCTTTGTGCATATTTAGAATATTTATAAGTCTTAATGATTTGAGGATTAAATTTAAGGGTCTATAATGTTAACATATTTAACAACTAGTTGTCTTTCCATAACTAGGCAACTCATATACAAGGTGCCTTATACTGAATGGAGAGCAGCTGTATGGAGGAAGTTTATTTGACACAAACAGAAAGTCTTTATAGATTGTGAATAGATTTTCTAGCTAATTTGTAAGCCCATTTGTAAGGACCATTAATAAAATACAGTAAAATTCCATCCATCCATCCATTATCTTACACGCTTATCCCAACTTTGGTCACCAGTTGGTGCTGGTGCCTATCTCCAGCGGTCAACAGGCGGTCCATCGTAGGGCAACACAGAGACACGCAATCACACACACACACACGTCCACACACACACACACACCCAAGGAGAATCTAGAAAGACCAATCAAACTGACAGTCATGTTTTTGGAGTAAAATAAAAAATTTAAAATCATTAAACTTTAATAAAACATGAAATTTAAAATTTTTCCATAATTAATAAAAATATTTAATTACAAGGAAAAATTATATGGAATCATTTCAGCTAAATGGTTTATTTATGAAGACAAAATTAATGTATTGCTGGGTTTCAGATGACGTAGCGCCGACGTCACCTAATGTAGGGCAAGAAGTAAATGCAGCCCTTCTGTTGGTCCAGCATCAAAATGCCTAAAGTCTGTGTCATGTATGGTTGTCCCAACTGTTCCAATGGAGAGAAAGATAAACGTTGTTTTCATGTTTGGAAGGTAGTTGGTCAAAACAGGAGGTGCAGAAACTAACAATGCCAGAGTTTGCAGTGCCCACTTTCTGACAGGTAACGATCCCGTCGCTTAAATCGTATTTCCAGATATTTTATTGGACAGTTACTTTGAAGGACAAGCATTCATATGCAAGGTAAGATATATTATTTTTACACCCTAGCTTTGTAGTCCCCAGAGTGCTAATGTCATTAGCAGCTAATTCAGTGCCAAGTCATGGACAGAAAATATAATGTTTATTCAGTGGGACTTTCATGCAGAAAAAAAAATAAATTAAATATAACCTACCCTGACAGTGAGCTGTGACTATTCCCCCACATGGTTCGTGTCTGGCCATGAACTATATTTGTGTGACATGAACTTTGGGAATCTGTAGATCACTACAAATAGTTGACCTACATTGGACCTGAATCCAGCGTCCTACGACTCAATATTAACATAAAACTCCAGAATGAATTTGGATTTACAGAAGCTAAATAAATTATTTACCAGGAGATCCAAGTTCATTTCATAGAAATAACATGGGTTAGTTTGTTGTTAGCGATAGCATTGTTATCATAATAACTTAAAATAGCACAACTCACTACTCACCCAGCATAAGCAAGTCATTAAATGCTTCTTTTGACCCTAAATATTTGACCCAACCAGACACTAAATAATTATATGCTCCAGACTTTTGAAAACATTCTTCTGGCTCGTCGTATAGTATGAGCTCTGCAGCTCCAGATAATTATGTTGATCGCCTCGACACCAGGTAAATCCTCAAGATTATAAGAGAAGTCTTTTTTACCGAGATAATATGGATCATATCCTAAATACATGCGTATATTGTCAAGATACCTCGTCTCTTCCAGCCCATTTAGGGCATTAGCGTACTCGCTGTGATCCATTTTGCTTTGTTTTCAACTATAGAAATCCAATTCCGGACTTCCATCTGAATTTCGAGAGTTATCCATGTCACATGGTTTTTCATCAAGGTTTGAACTGGCAAAGGAGTGAATGGGTCAGGAATAATTCAGTCTACAGAGACATTCATGGTCGACTTTATACCGTAGGTCAAATCCAGAAACTTTTCCAAGGGACAGCTGAATATTCTGAATTTTAGGGTTTTCAAACTTTGTAACACTGCACATAATATTTATGCTCAGAGGTACAAATATAAAAATAATTACAGCCTTCCAAAATGTTGCCTGACTTTGGGATTTTAGTTCACTTCCAGAGTGTAACCTCTGTCTAAGAATCTGAGGTTAAAGTTCAGTGGGTGAGGAACAGCTACTAATAATCACAGTTAAAGCACCAGTCAGTAAAACTAATCTGTCTGATTTCAAATAGTTTAGAAATGTCATGTTAAGCCTTCCCAGATTGATGTGTAGCAACAATTGCTTCTCTAAAGTGACTGGTGACATCTTACCTCCATTGTGTTGTTATATCCCCCTATCCCCACCTTCCGGTCCCCCCACTCATTTCCTCCAGACCAGCAAACTACCTTAACACCTTCGTTTCACAAATGAAAGAATGAAATGATCAACAGAACCTTGCAACTACTGTCCTTGCTAAACCCAATAGAAGCAACTTAATTTAACTATTCCACTCAACTTTCCCATTTTGCCTTTGTTATTCTCTAATGAATAACACAGGGGATTCCGATGTGTATGTTTGTACAATAAAGTTCATATTTCCTCATTTCATCCGTGAACATTTTAGGATTTTATTTTATGGCATCCTGACATGCCATAAAATATGTCATTATATTATATCTGTTATGGTCAGTCAACTTTATAAAATAAGAGAAGAGATAACCCCTGATGAAACAAAAACTCCTTATGAAGGAGCTACTGTGGTTAGTTATTTTCACTAAAGTTTGTTGGTTCAAAACATCAAATGGCGCATGGTCCACAGCATAACCATGTGCCATATGCCAGACTGTTATGCAATCTGTCCATAGCATAACAGATTGTTATCTGAGGTTCAACATGCTATGTTGATTGTTATGCTATGCTATGCTAAAAACATCTAGCATAAATCTCCAAAACAGCATAAGACTGCAGTGATGTAGTAAAATGACCAGAAACGGGTCATTTTTCTTTGGGAACTTCCTATAAATGACACACAATTCTCTATCACCACAATTGGTGAACTAAGAAAAACTTTGCCAATTAACCCTGTTCTGCAGTGTGTAAGTGGAAATCACACTGAAAGAAACATTATGGATGGTTCACGGTTGACAATAATACAACTGGCTTTAAAATTAAACAACAAAAAGTCCACTGCTTCTCCAGACTTAAACCCAGTCCCAGACTAAAATTGCTCTTAGAAAAGAGTGGAGGTTGACACTGCTGTACTACATTTCAGAACAAATATACGGTACTGGTGTCTAGTAATGTCTCAAAAAATGGCAGCAATAACTTCCTGACACTAAAGTAAAATAAGCCGCAAATAATTTTAATGCTTCATATTGGTTCCTGACTAGGTGAACTTGAAAATCTTCGATTTTTTTGTTAATAAAGACATTATTTTATGGGTCATTAATTTAAATAGTAATTTTGTTGACTATAGTTTTGTTTTACTTTATGTCTTGTTTGTTCACTACTTGTTTAGGTTTATCATCATCTTTTTATTGATTCAGACAGTGGAACAACCCACAACAAACAGTGTCAACAAAACCAAAAACTATACAGATTCACGACTTTTAATCAGTTTTACACATTAGAAACGTCTGCGCATGATGGCCTCTGTTATAGACCATTTTTCTGGACTCAACCCTAGTCAACAGGTGGCAGTACAGAGAATAAACAGTGAGCCATATTTAAACTCAACTGGAAAAGCCTGGTTGCCACAGCAGCTTTGTAGGGCCCTGAGAGCGCTAAAGTCCCACCATGAGAAGCGGAGAGCAGAGACGTTCAGCCTGCTGCTGCTGATCCCGAAGCCCTACGCGCTGCGCGAGGCTGGATCACATTACAAAAAGCCAGCGACAGGCTGCGAGCCCCCGCCCTCCTCGGAGCATCGCGTGAGAGCAGCAGCCGACTCTCAAACTTGATTGTGATTAATGCGCGAGGGCAAGATGTCCATGCCAGATCCAAGTAGACACATTGTTAAGGTGGTCTTACCAGCACATAACTCTACATACGCACAAATTCAGTCGTGTCAGTTTCTGTTATCCTGGCAATTGTATTGTTTTTTTCTCCAGAACTCACATACTCCACATGATAGCTGACAGTAATTTTCAAAGCAAAATATTTCATAAGTTAATTTGGATTTAATGAGCTAGAAATAATTTATTGAGCACACTAAAGGTAATTGTAGATGCCTTTCAAACATATTAAACCAGGAGTTAATTACTAGACAAGAGCGTTGTTTTTTTTTTAACTCTGGTAAAAATGTCTTGGTCGGTTAGCGCACGTAATGTGGTAGCAGAACGGGACATGTGAAGACAGAAGAGAGAGTGCTTACTGCTTGAGGACAGGCTTCTTCCTCTTCTTGTTGGCGTACGTCCCCGGATTATTAAACATGGTGCCACTCGGTTCAACTCAACTTTCCTCCAGCTTTCCGTTCGTTCAGCCCGTTCGCTCTCCCTCTACAACTCAAGATAGGTTCTCTCCGCGGCGGGCCGGTGCCTCTGACAGCTCGCGGGGCTGCCACTGCTGTTGACCTTGCTCGCTCGACGCTGCGGTTCGTGTTAGACTCCTGGATGTTTGGTGAAGAGAAGGAAATGGAAGTAAAGAAAAGTTTGGCTCTGAATTCAGACTATGTCCAGCCCCTTCTCTTTGGATAAATAACGCCACCTTATTATTACAACTCAGAGTCACTTGAGTTCTTTCTCTCTTTCTCGCACACACGTACACGCACCCCGGCACACACGGGGCGTTTTCAGGAAATGTGTAACTGTGTTTTAAGGTGGACTGGATTCTTTGTGCTGGTTCTGTACACGCTTTTGTAAACTTCACGGTGGGCCGTGATTTTTGACCTATTATTTTTTTTTGACTACACTCCACATTACTAAACCAAACGTTTTCTTATGAAACACAGCGGAACAAATCTATTACAACCATAAATACTCTAATTGAGATTAATTAAATATAGAAAAACATAAAAATCAAATGAAAAAGCAACAAAAGTACGGTAATAGACAACTACAATTTTATGGTGGGGGAGGAGTTATGTGATACACCAACGCTGAGTTATGCAAAACTGAGCAGTGGAAGGAGAATGAGTATGGCTTTCAATGGCTTTTATCGATAAAAATCAAAGAGATATGATATGGACTTGTAGTCACACTCTAAGAAATGAAATGTTGAATTTACTTAACCAAGTTATGTTAACTGTTGTTAACTGTAACTAGTTAATCAAATCTGAAGAGTGTTACATATTTACTTTGAACGTAGTCATTTAAGTAAAGACAAAATATTCAGTTTAGTAAATTCAACACTTTGGACTTAAGTTTGTTTAACTTAATGTTGTGACTTACATTTACAAGATGACAATAGAATTTACTCATGCCAGTTAAATTAAGTTTATTCAACATTACTGACTTCTAATAAGGTTCTTGGCTTTCATTGCCTGGATTTAACTTGAATATTCTCATATTCTCATGTTGAAGTTAAATAACCTAGTTTAGTGGAACCAGCTGATATAGCTGAGTTAAGTAACTGAAACATTAATAGTGTTTATGTTTCATTGGATTAATAAAACAAATCTAACCCACTAAAATTTATTTTAAAATATCAAATTTAAGAACAGTAAAGTCAAACCCAGAAGTTTTTTAAATTCAAAAATGAAAAAGGTCAGGCAGTGATCGCTAGTTCACTGTTTTCCAGTAAAACAAACACAATTCCATGCAACGTGCCTTCAGGCAGAGTGGGGCAAATGTGTATACATCTCACTCATGCAGTTTCATGCATGCAATTGTAATGTGTAAACTAGCCAATAAGCACTCTACTGCTCTGAACGTAGCCTCATTCTTCATGAACTGACTGTAGAGATGAAGTTTTTAAGTCTACTTTTTTGTCTTAAACATCTCAAAACTAATTTTTGTGGCGAATAAAAAAATGGTTTAATTAATTGCTGCTGCTGTTGGCCCATAGCATTGTGGGATAACTTGCTGGCCAATCCCTACTGTCACATATAAAATAATTGCCTCAACAGAATCAATTATTGCAACATACAAAAACAAATGAAGTTATGTTGTGCAAATGATATATTTCAAACCTAAAATAACTTGATAAATTTTGTTTAACTGTGCAAAAAATAGATAACAAAGACATCTTGTTATATGCTAATAAGGTATTTGGTCTAAACCTTAATGGTAAACAATATTGTCAAGCTGAAGTGTTATTCTTATAATATGTATTTTTTCTGCTGACATCACCAACAACAGCATTATTTTTTTTTTACTTTCAGACATTAAAAGAAACATGTTGTGATCAGAGCATATTTGATTTTTTAACACTGAAATCAGTACAAATGTTCAAAACCTTCCCTTCAGTTTACATGTTTGGTTGAGCAGAAATTGTGTAACATCTGGGGATGTCATTTAGACTTTAACCCTTTACGCTCCAAAATCCTCACTACAGCTTACTGAACTTTTTGCATTGACTCAATTTAAATAGATTAAGTTATGAAGAATTGTTTTTATCAAACACTTGACACCATACTTTAAGAAATAACATTCTGAAGATGCTGGTTTAATGTTTACTCTTTTATGTTCAAATTATTATGTAAAATGAATATTTTTGCTGAACATCTGTGGGTTTCATTATATTTACATAAGAAGATGTGTCAAGGTACGCAAGCTAATCTAATGTAATCTTGTTCATTAAGTATTTATGAATATTTACGGGACACTATTAGTTGAATTCTACTAGGGACAACATCTTTATGTCATGTTTTAGGTACATTTGTGACCCACATGCAGAGCACTCTCAGGAGGTGATTGAAAAAAAGAAAAAAGAATAAAGTTTATTGAACAAGCAAATTTGGTATGTGCGTCTTTACCGTGGAACCTGGAAGCAGATTAGGCAGCAGATGAGCAGCGGGAACATGAATGTTAAGGTGGATTGAACTTGAATCTCACAGCAGATGATGGTGATGATGAGTCTACTAAGGAGAGAGAGGGAGATCCAGGGCCCGGTTCTAGTGTAAGGTGACAGCGAGGTATGGAGAGGGAGCTTTGAGTGTAACTTTGCCAGACATGAAAATTAAACCAGAAATCTTCCTAGATAGACTTGGAGGCACAAGGAGGAACCAAGGTGGCACAGAGAATGGAATCCAGGAAGCCATAGGTAAAAGGAGATTATAACAGGTAAGTCTTGGAACATCACAAATCTCAGGAAAACATTAAAAATAAAAAAATGGGGAGGCACAGACGACCATAGAAGGCAAACACTTAGCTGCCAGTGGACTGGCAACTGGCTCCTCTCTGGCTGGTGAAGCAGATGACTCAGGTGTGTAATTTCTCAGCAGGTCCGCCCTCGGGTGAGCAGCAACTCTCTGGCTCCCTCTGGTGGAACACTGTAGAAGAACCCACTGTAAGAACCCAAACCCCAGCAACTTCCCAACACCTAAACTAGAGGTTGTCATTTAAAAAAAATGACGTTTCTTAAGTTATTAGCAAGTGTTTAGGTGCATTAGAAATGTTAACATATATGGATAAACACTGATGATTCCATTCTAAATCATATGCATTGAAATATTGTTCTTCATTTGTTTTTATTTGTATATAATCAAATATCAAAATATGACTATTTCTTCTTATGAGCACACTGATCACATAATGTCACCTACACTACAGGTGTTTATTTTTTTCAGGATTATTTATGTTTTAACAGGATCACATAGAGTTTTATTTTTTTCACTTGGTGCATTTTCCTATTCCAGATGTTTAGTTTTATAAACTGTGATCTCATCAGAATTCATTTAAATTCAGCTAAAATTCCTCACTCATTTCACTAGCAGACTGCAGAGTCTGACTGTTTTACATCTATGCTCATTTTTGCAAATTATTTTAAATTTCCTTTTCATAATTTCTGTTTATTTAGGGTGAGGAACACTAGCAACAAGATTCCCCCCTGGATTAACAAATTTCTCTGGTTCTGAAAGAACTGCAGCAGTAAAGCTAGAAGTAACACAGTCGTCCAGTATTATTGGAACAGAATATTCCCCGCTATGGAAGTGGTTTTGGAAAAACCTGTTACGTGAGAAGTAAAGGCCAGGTACAATTAAAAGTCAGAAATTCCTCAGACTGGTATTGGAAGACAAACACATGTTATTGGTTTATTTATCAGATATAATTCAGATTTATTCGCAAAAGAAACTCCTGTTGTTTTCTAATCCTACTAATTAGAAGAAGATATAAAGTGTGGCCTATTAGACCGAGTACTGAACCCCGTGGGACTCTATAAGTTGTTACGACCCGTCTAGGGGTGGCCAGATCATAACATGAAAGGTCCCTCCTCGTCCCATCCCAAACAGCCAACACATACAAAGTTAAACATTTTACAGTGATATTTATTAAAAAATATGTTTGATTTAAATATAACAAAAATGGAGCATATAACGTCAGAATGAGCTAGTGCCAAAACAACAAACAAAATGAACTATCTAAATAATAATCAACTTACCTAACCGAAAATAAATAAACCAAATGACAAAAACTTACCTCCCTAACTAAAAAAACAGGAAAGAACTAAGGCAACATAAATGGCAGCTCACTCCTACAAACTCCAAACCAAGAAGTTTAACAAACAAAACAAACAATGTGGCCGGTTGAGATGAGCAGAGGAGGGATCTTCCAGGAAGTCCACGTCAGCCGCTTTTATACTCCTCACATCCGGGAAGCCACCAATCGGACGTCCCCCGTCGTCCTCCAGGCACCAATCAAAAACAAGTACCTGCACACTCATTTACATAATCACATTTAACGACTCCAGTCGTAACAAAGTGAAAAAGCAAGATAATGTGAATTGTGTTAGTGATATCTTGATAGCAAAAAAACCCCAAACCCTCTGCTGTTATAAATACAGCAAATCCAAAAGTTTACTAATGTGTTTACTTTATTGTGTCTCCCTGTATGAACTCACATACCATACCACAGGTGTGTGAACAAACCAAACTTGGCAGGGAAATAACTGTTGCTTTGTGGCTCAAAGAGAGCAGAAGATTTATATAAACATATTGCTTGAAAATCAACACAATGTGTCACTACCCAGGAGATTCAAATGTCAATGTCAGTTTATTTGCATAGCACATAAAAACAACAGATGCTTACCAAAGTGTTGTACAATTCAAAAAATAGAAAGTGTTTATTAGAAAGAAACAATCCAGATTTGAGATATGTCACCATTGATGTTCATGTCTACCTTTGGGTTCTGCTGTGCAAGTGTTTGTGTGAGTGTGAGATCTCCTGTTCCTCCTGGGATCTTTTGTTGCTGAGCACGAGTTCGTCAAGCCCGCTACCTGGGTATAAGAAGCTGCTGTAGATTCGTTTGGTGCCTGATTATCCTCCATCGGTAGTCTTGAGTCCTGTGAGTTTTGTGTGGTTTCTCCTATGACCTCCTGTGTCTGGTCATTTGCCTGTTACTCCTCCGTGTTTCAGGTCTGCCTTCTGGTCCAAGTTGACTGAATTCCTCCTGTCAGTCACTTGTGGTGTGGGTGTCCTCACCATTAACTCCAAGCCGTTCAGGTCTCAGTACACACCTGACCGCTGTCCAACGCTCCACCTCCTTGTGGCCAATTCTTGGATTGTCACCCCGATTTCTGATCCATACTGGTTCAGCTCATTTTCTCTGTCCAGACTCCCATCTGTGTGATTCTCCATTTGCTTGAAGCCTGATCTGCTTCATCACTGACCACATTTCTGAAATTGTTCTGCTGGAGCTTGATCTTCCTGTACAACGTCTTTGCTGACTGTAATACGCACTCAGTCATCATGGCATTGGTGTCCTTTCTATGTGGACTCGGTGATGTGGTTATTTGAGCTTTTGAGATGTTAATCAGCTGCTCTGGATTATAAAAAAACTACTTTATTGTTATGGTTACACATAACAAATGTCCAAAATTAAAAACAAAAAGAAAAAAGAATCAGTAGAAATTGTTTCAGCTGTACAGCATCCAGAACCAGAGGAATATTCGTCCAAAGAAAGAAGCAAAGATTCAGCCAGAAAAGGAGGACTTAAAGATTTTCAAAAAAATAAATAAGAAAGAAAAAGCAGAATTACTAGAATTACTAGAGCAGCACTATTTGAGACTGAGAAGAAAAATGACTTTTAACACTAAGAGTTGGTGGAATACCATTTAGTTGATGTTGAAAGACACAATCCTGCCCCTTTAGCTGTCAATATAATGTGTAAAATGCATGACATTTTATTAAAAGCTGTTACTACACAGCAGATTAACGTGCATTATCTCTAATAGCTACAGTAACATTGCCATCTTGTTTTGAACAATAAAACATGTCTACATTTAAAGAACTGAATCAGTAGAGTAAAAATCATCAGTACTTTCTTCCTCCAGGCTGATGTTAGTGCTGCAAGAGGCCTCCCAACCCACACTGAGATCAACAACAGCATATAAACTGGGTTTGTGTACGACAGCATTTGGCTTGTGGTTTCACAGGCAGATCCTGTTCACATGGGTTTAATCTTGTGGGGGTGTATGTGTTGGTTTATTTGGCTACACTAAGGTGATGGGCACCAACAGCAACTTTAGATTCTTTATTCTGATCTATAGTGGGAGAAGTGATTTCCATCACTGGTTTTTATTTTTCTGAGATCTGAAAAATGTCAAAATAATGAAACCTCTGTGGATTAGTGAGCAAACCTTTACATAAATGAAAAAGGTGTTAAATCTATTAAAGACATGCTCATGCTGTATTGTGTCTAAAGTACAACTGTACAAATTAATAAAATCTGGTATACTGTGGGAGTGAAATGCTTATATTTATGCAGATATTAAATTCATCATACTTTTATTCTGGCTTTTTTTTTTATAAAAGCTACTGTTCATTGAATTTTTTTATAACCCTTGTGAATTTCTGGAAATATTCATGAAAAAGTTAATTTTTTGTGGCCTACTAGTAATTTCAACTTGAGTGGAAAGTTTAAACACCACTGACTTAAACATTGTAGAGTATCTCTGGCTGTATAATTTTGATCTTGTCTTTCTGAACCTCCATCTTAGTTTCAATTCTTTTGCAGTTCAGCACATTTTTCTTCCAGGATCACATTGTATTAAGCTCCTGTCATGTTTGTTTGGATCTTCCGAACCCACATGCAAAGATCACTCTCAGGAGAACCGTTCAAGGCTTTATTCACAATAATCAGAAGTAGCTCGGCACAGGGGGGCTTGGTCTGGGAGGGGGATTCGATGGCTGGAAGGACACGCTCGGTGGGCACAGCGCACAGGACGGCACAGGCAGGAACGAATACTCCAGATTTTCTGCGAGGCTGGGGAGCTCACATGACTCGTGAGACCTCAGGACGTCAGGCGCCTAGGGATAATAAGAAAGACAGGCTGGATAAATAAGTGCAACAAACTCGAACTCCACCTTGCTCTAGAACCAGGTATACCGAAAGACGACAACACTCTGGCAGCGAGGTGCCGGGGATCCGCTCCTCTTATGCGCTCGCTGATTACCCACAGGTGCGCCAAAACGCGCCTGTGGGAAGGGCGTGTGGCAACGCCCATAGACTCGAGGACACCACCTAGGAGGAAATCAGAAGACTAGTCGCACCTGCCGATCCTGACATCATCCCCCCCTCAACGACCGCCTCCTGGCGGTCCGGCCGAGGTAGTGGGGAGAGAGGCGCGATAAGCAGAAACAAGGGAGGCGTCACAGATAAAGGAACGGGGAACCCACTGGCGGTGTTCCGGGCCATAACCCTCCCAGTCCACTAAGTACTGCCAGCCCCTTCCTCGGCGGCGAGAATCAATAACCCTGCTGACCTTGTACAAGGGGTGACCCCGTCGGTCTCGGGCGGGAGGAGGGGGTTCGGTTGGAGGGCACAGGGTGCTAGAGAGAACTGGTTTCAACTGAGACACATGGAAAGTAGGATGTACCCTGAGACTGGAGGGAAGCTGCAGACGGACTGCGGTGGGGCTGATTATAGATTCAATAACAAAGGGACCTATGAAGCGAGGGGCTAGCTTCCTAGGGGTGGACCTGAATGGAATGTTCCGAGAGGAGAGCCAAACCTCTTGTCCCGGCGAGTATTGAGGACCCGGTGTGCGCCTACGATCAGCAAAATGACGGTTGCGACGCCCGGTACGCTGCAGAGCAGAGATAGTAGCAGACCAGACCCGTCGACAGCGCTGAATGTGGTGCCTAACGGATGCAACGGAGATGTCCCTCTCATCGGTGGGAAAGAGGGGCGGCTGATATCCCAGGGAAACCTCGAAAGGAGAGCGTCCTGTAGCGGTTGAGATGTGACAATTGTGCGCGTATTCGACCCATGGAATGTACTTGCACCAGTCTGACGGGTTCGACGAAGAAAGGCATCGGAGAGCGGACTCGAGTTCCTGGTTCATCCGTTCCACCTGACCATTGGACTGAGGATGATAGCCTGAGGTAAGTGCCACTTTAGCGTTAAG
Organism: Xiphophorus maculatus; assembly: GCF_002775205.1. NCBI lineage: Eukaryota > Metazoa > Chordata > Actinopteri > Cyprinodontiformes > Poeciliidae > Xiphophorus > Xiphophorus maculatus. Next base: position 1,496,305 of record NC_036449.1, on the reverse strand, counting down.
TGCGTGGCAGAACTGTCTCCATACCCGAGAAATAAACTGGGGTCCCCGATCAGACAAGATCTCCGTGGGGATGCCGTGCAGACGGAAGACGTGCTTGGTGAGGAGTTGTGCCGTTTGGAACGCGGATGGGAGCCTCCTGAGGGGAACGAGATGACACGCTTTAGAAAATCGGTCGATTATGGTAAGGATCGTAGTCATACCTTGTGACGGGGGAAGTCCTGTGACAAAATCCAAAGCTATATGCGCCCACGGACGTCCAGGGATCTGCAGAGGTTGAAGCAGGCCAGCGGGAGCTCGGTTACATGGTTTATTGCGGGCGCAGACCTGACAAGCTAATACGTATTCCTTGACGTCCTTATGCATAGAAGGCCACCAGAAACGGCGTGAGGCGAGAGAAATGGTTCTGCTGATTCCAGGGTGGGCGGAAAATTTGGAGGAGTGAAACCACCGAATAAGGTGAGGACGGACAGAGGAAGGAACATACGTCTTATTAGCGGGACAGTTTCTAGGAGCAGGCTCAACCTGAAGAGCCCTGTTAACCTGATCTAAGATCTCCCAGGTGAGGGCCCCTATAGTACAGCTGGACGGTAGGATGAGGCCCAGAACTCCTTGTGCGTCATCCGAGGAGTGTTGGCGGGAGAGGGCATCCGGCTTGATGTTCTTAGAGCCAGGACGGTAGGAGATAATCAGATTAAAGCGCGAGAAAAACAACGACCATCTGGACTGCCGAGAGTTGAGGCGTCTAGCGGTTTGTAAGTAGGAAAGATTTCTATGATCTGTCCAAACTAACACAGGGTGTTCTGCACCTTCTAACCAATGCCTCCACTCCTCTAAGGCTAGCTTTATGGCCAAAAGTTCCCTGTCTCCCACCTCGTAGTTCTTCTCTGCTGGGGAAAGTTTACGGGAGAAAAAGGCACAGGGATGCAGTTTCTCATCTGGGACTGAGCGTTGGGAGAGCACAGCACCCACTCCCGTATCAGAGGCGTCCACCTCAAGGACAAACTGTCTCTGGGGATCTGGTTGGATCAGAATAGGTGCTTGGGCGAACCTCCCCTTTAACTCCGTGAACGCCCGGTCCGCCTCTTCCGTCCAGGTGAAGGCGACTCTGGTGGAAGTCAGCGCTGTTAACGGGGCTGCGAGCTGACTGTAATTCCTAATAAAGCGCCTGTAGAAATTTGCAAATCCTAGGAACCTTTGAAGCTGCTTACGTGAGCTCGGGGTCGACCAGTCCATGACTGCCTTAATTCTCTCGGGGTCAGGGCGGACTTGGCCTCTTTCTAGGATGTACCCCAGAAAGGAGATCGAGGATCTATGGAATTCGCATTTCTCAGCCTTAATGAAAAGACGGTTCTCTAGGAGGCGCTGGAGGACCGAACGAACGTGCTCGCGGTGCGTCTCTATGTCTCGGGAGTAGATCAAAATATCGTCTAGATAGACAAAAACAAATACATTCAAAAAATCACGGAGGACGTCGTTTATCAGAGCCTGAAAGACTGCCGCTGAATTGGACAAGCCGAATGGCATCACTAAGTACTCGAAGTGGCCCAGCGGGGTTTTAAACGCCGTCTTCCATTCATCGCCCTGACGAATGCGGACAAGATGGTAGGCATTACGGAGATCAAGCTTGGAAAAAACAGTCGCCTCTTGTACGGGTTCAAATGCCGAAGCGATTAGGGGAAGCGGGTATTTATTTTTAACAGTGATCTGATTTAGTCCCCTATAGTCTATACATGGGCGGAGCGACCCATCCTTCTTACTGACAAAAAAGAAGCCCGCTCCCAACGGTGAAGAGGAGTGTCTAATGAGACCCGCTGCTAACGACTCGCTTATATATTTTTCCATAGCTTGCCGTTCTGGCTTGGAAATATTATATAGGCGGCTGGAGGGGAGCGGGGCCCCTGGGAGAAGTTCAACGGCGCAGTCGTACGGTCGGTGTGGGGGTAGGGTGAGCGCCCTGTCTTTACTGAATACCTGTTTTAGGTCGTGATACTCCTCGGGGACGTTGGAGAGATCTACGGGATCCGCTCCCTCTCGCCCCGCCGTGGATGGGTTTGGGGGGACGGCTGACTGCAGACAGGAGGATAGACATTTAGTAGACCAGGATTCCACACGATTCAGTGACCAGTTTATATGTGGATTGTGAAGCTGCAACCAGCTGGAACCCAAGACTACAGGCGACTGAGCCGAGGGAAACACAAAAAATGAAATGGTTTCGTGATGGTTACCTGATACGATGAGTTGGAGCGGTACCGTCTTGTGGGTAATATTAGGTAAAGGCTTACCGTTTAGAGCAGAGACACTGAACGGAACAGGAAGCTTAACAGTTTTAATCCGGGCTTGGTGAACTAGCGATTGATCTATGAGGCTGCGCTCACACCCAGAGTCAATGAGTGCCGAAAGCGGCATAGAATCATTGTTAAACAGCAGCGTGGCAGGCAATGAGATGTGGGGAGATGATGTGATGCCTTCACGGTCCGTCAGTTTCCCCACTCCGGCTGACGGACCTGAGGGTTTGGGCGAACCGGACAGGTAGCGATAAAATGGCCCATCTTCCCACAATAAATACACTGGTTCAACTCTCTGCGTCGCTGCTTCTCCTCCGGTGTCAAACGGGTTCGCCCGATCTGCATCGGCTCGGGGTCTGGAGGTGTGGTTCTGGGCAACGACAGCTGCGGGGACCGCTGGGGGGTGAACAAGTGAACCCTGGCCGCTTGCCTCTCCCCTCCTTGACTCCTCCTTTCTCTAAGTCGATGATCGAGACGGGTAGCGAGGGTGATAAGCTCGTTTAAGGAGCGCGGCTCATCTAACGGCGCTAACTCGTCCTTTATTTGGTCGTTTAGCGCGTGGAAAAATGCGCTCTTAAGTGCGCCGCTGTTCCAATCAGAAGCTGCCGCCAGGGTGCGGAACTCGATGGAAAATTCAGCAACTGATCTTGGCCCCTGCCTTAACTTCCACAGGTTGCGAGATATACTCGTTTGATCTGCCGTGTGGCCAAATACTAATTTAAACTCCTCAACGAATTCCAAAAAGGAGCATCCAAATTCTGTTGGTCCGCTAAACCGCGCCTCCGCCCATCTCAGCGCTTTGCCTGTGAGCAGTCCGAGCACAAACGAAATCTTAGCTTCGTCATGGGGGTAGGCTAGGGGAGATCGGTTAAAAGACAGGGAGCACTGTAGTAGAAAGCCTCCACAGCCTCCTTGCTCACCCGAAAACTTCTCTGGAGTGGGAGCTCTGACATCGTGAATCGGACTCATCTGCTGTACGGCGGGCGCAGCCGCCTCTGACTCCTCCGTGCGTTGGGGTGGCTGAGTAGGCTGGAGGTCTCGGAGCAAACTGGCTAGTTGATCCAGGCGCTGGTTGGTCTCCTCCTGCCTTTCACTTAGAGCACGGAGGACCACCTCATGAGATTGGATCAGGGAATGCTGCTCCGCTATGGTCTGCCTGAGAGCGTCTGCTGGGTTCGTGTGGCCAGAGTGTTCTGTCATGTTTGTTTGGATCTTCCGAACCCACATGCAAAGATCACTCTCAGGAGAACCGTTCAAGGCTTTATTCACAATAATCAGAAGTAGCTCGGCACAGGGGGGCTTGGTCTGGGAGGGGGATTCGATGGCTGGAAGGACACGCTCGGTGGGCACAGCGCACAGGACGGCACAGGCAGGAACGAATACTCCAGATTTTCTGCGAGGCTGGGGAGCTCACATGACTCGTGAGACCTCAGGACGTCAGGCGCCTAGGGATAATAAGAAAGACAGGCTGGATAAATAAGTGCAACAAACTCGAACTCCACCTTGCTCTAGAACCAGGTATACCGAAAGACGACAACACTCTGGCAGCGAGGTGCCGGGGATCCGCTCCTCTTATGCGCTCGCTGATTACCCACAGGTGCGCCAAAACGCGCCTGTGGGAAGGGCGTGTGGCAACGCCCATAGACTCGAGGACACCACCTAGGAGGAAATCAGAAGACTAGTCGCACCTGCCGATCCTGACAGCTCCGTCTGTCTTCTCATTTATTCTGATCAGCATTTGACACTGTTGTCCATGACATATTACTGAAACGACTGGAAAGTTTTGTGAGAATCTCTAGCTCATTACTCAATTAGTACAGATCTTACATAAAGAACAGGAAATGCTTTGTTTCAACAGGTAACTTCTCATCCAAAAGGGGTACCACAAGATTGAATCAATCAATCAATCAATCAATCAATCAATCAATCAATCAATCAATCAATCAATCAATCAATCAATCAATCAATCAATCAATCAATCAGTCAGTCAGTCAGTCAGTCAGTCGGTAAGTTTATTGAATATTGACCATTTCAGCAACAAGGTACACAAAAATACAAAGTCATAAAAAACATAAAGTCAACAACTGAGAAAACCAGTAACATCCATTACATTTTGATGAGTGCCATCGCCAAAACCATCAGTAAACATTAAATATATTGGTCAATGTTCTATTTATTATGGTTCAAAAGCAACTCTGAACAGGTGAGTTTTTAGTCTTGATGTAAACTAGGACTCAGTGATCCAGCTGTTTTGCAGTTTTCTGGAAGGTTTTTCCAGATTTGTTGTTCATAGCAGCTGAATGGTTCTGGTTCTGGGGATGCAGAGCAGATAAGAACCATGGAAGGTATCAACCTTCCCGGGGTCTGGAAACACCAGCAGGTCTTTAATGTATTGTGGTGCTAAGCTGTTCAGTGATTCATAAACTAGCAACAGTATTTTCAAGTCTTTTCTATGAATGGGAATAACTGTTTTTATTGTAAAGTGTGTTTGAGTGTTCTAATAAAGCACTGAATAAGTCTGATTGCAGTTCATAACAGATTGTGCTGCCTCAAATTTATTGGGTAGATTCCGTTTTTACAGTATGTATGAGGCTCTCTGGATGTTTGATGTTAAAACCGCAGTGCATAACTTTAAAAAAGGTTTTTACATATTTATTAAAACTGTCGCTGTATCATAACAAGGCATAACAAGGTCTCATCTTATACTGTAGCAGTACAAGACGAGACAAATAATCTGTGAAAAAAATCAAGGTCCTTTACCACCTCCCTGTGCTCCTACTGCCATCATACAGAAATGCATCGCTCCTGGTCAAAAACAACCAATCAGAACCAGAAGTAAGAACTGCAAAATGTGCTAACAGAAACAACGTAACACAGGAAAACTGTTTATCTGCTGTCATCGGTGGCCATGCTAACTAACCTGAACATTCACAGCAGGCTCTGCTGTCAGGAAGAAGATGTAGCGTAGCAGAGAGTAAGACAAGAAGACTGTGAGCAGCACAAAGAAAAAGAAACAAATGGTCCTATTCAGATGTTAGTTTAACTTTTAGACATTGAGATGTCTTAATCACAACAACTATAACATCACACCTCTCCCTTTTGTCATTAGCTAATGCAGTTTGTTAATGCAGGGAGGTGGGAGGCTGTGAGAGGAATGTATGACGTCTTCAAATTGAATAATTTCCTTCCAGATCTTCATCTTAAAAACTAGAAAAAGGCTTTTATTCACTGCAGGGGGTATTATTGCTGCAACGATCAGACACTGGACAACTTCATATAACTGAACAGACATACTTCTGGCATCAATTTTTTTTTAATCCCCTTTTTTACATAACTGTGTTTTGAGGTGGTGAGAGGAGTGAAACGATGTCTGGGATATTCTGTTGGCTCTCAGCATTGCTTTTTAAACAGGCATCAGCTTGACAAGAAGCAGGACCTCTGCCCTCTGGGAGGAGGAAGAGTTGCGTGTGAAGAACAGGATGGCCAATTTTAACACAGCAACATCAAGCTAGGTTTTACTACACCCTCCACCACAGGTCTATTAAAATGAACATTGAGAGTATATAAAGTGATTGTTTAATTGTTTCTGCTAATTTTCTCTTGCGTGGTCAGACAGCTGGAGCTGACTTATTACCGGGGTATAGAAGTTACTACTGGGTGTTTAACAGGAAACTTAGGACCACACCTCACACAGATACAGCATAAAGTTATATAGTTGTGAGGCTGTCCTTTTCACAGGAAGTATAAAGCAGTAGTTACACACTTTTGCTGTCTGTCTCAAATGTAACTATGCTCAGGTCACTTAAATCATTAGATAGACGAATTGCTTAAACAGATCTGCACCCACCAATATATTCTCTCAGAGAGCTAGAGAAATGTTAAGTTATTGACTAGTTGATCCAGAACGTTCTCACTAAAACCAGGAGGATAGAACACATCTCCCTGTGCTAAAGTCCTTCCAGTGGGGTGTGCAGCACTGAAACCACACAGGTTCCAAAACATTCAACAGTTAGCCTAGTATGTTGTACAGTCTTACAATGTACATACTGTAAGACTGTACATTGTCTTACAGTCAATGTAAGACTGTACATTGACAGTCTTACATTGACTGTAAGAATGTGCTGTGGAATGAACCTGTTTGTTTCATAGCATAGAGGTCATCCAGTATCTCTCATTTTAAAATAATAATAAGGTCATCATAGAAGCTTCCTGTCTAGCATCTTAAATAGATCATGGAGCTCTAGTCATTAGTACATACATCTGGATCTCATTTTTAATTGTGTTAAGGTTATTCAGCAGACCCATCTTGACGTTGGTTAACCTTCCTGAGCAGTTTTGCTATTTATTTACTTATTGTTACTTAACCATGTTTTTCTGTCTGGATGTTATCTTTTTAACCCTTTCATGCATAGTGGTCACTACAGTGGACAGCTGTCTAAAAGCCATTTTCTTGTGCTTCCTGTGGATTTTTATGTTATAAATGCATACAGACCACTGAAGTGGACACTAATGCATCATAAAATATACCATCAACTACTGGCCATCAGCTGCAAATGCAAGAAATTATTTTTGTTAAATACAATATGGCCGACAGACAAAAAAGCATGAGAACAGACCTGGTCCCTCCTTCTACTGTAGACGACTCTTGCAAGTAAAAAAAATATTGTGACATCAGATAACCCCTAAGGAACAATACTACTGATGTATTTTTCAAATAACAACTTTGTATTTGGACAAAATTACAATTCATCACATAAAAATAAAAAAAAAATAAAAAATTATTTTTACAAAAAAAATGTTCCTACCTTTTTTTATGCCTTAAGAAAAAAATGTTTAAAAATGGAAAATAAGTTCTGACACAAAGGATCATAATTCATGCATCAAATGGGTTAATTTCACATATTTTTACTTTGTTGGGATGAAACAATTCTAGACCTTTTATTCTATTGAATCTGGCTCAGAGTAAACATCCTAATTCCAGTTTTTCTTTGCATTTTAATTTAGGATTTCCTGGTTCCATCTCATTTAGAGTCAAATAAAATCAATGTGTCATCATAAAAAGTGAAAAATACACACCTATGCAGCACAAAATACAAGTTTGGAGATTCAGGAATGTTAAGGTAATGATTAATTTCATTTAAAAGGAAAACGTACTTCAGATTTTGATCTGTTCCTGGATCAGATAACAAACTGAAGGACATTAGTGTTTTAATTTCTGTGCCAGTAATAGAAGGGTGTGTGTTTAAGGCAGGTATGAGGTAAAGCAGAAAAATGTCGGCTACTATTTTGGTTGCCATGCTGTTTTAATGACGAACAGTAAACCTCCTCCCTGTTGGCTCAGGCCCCGATACAGAGGAGAGAAATAAAACCTGCTATAAAACCAGCAGAAATTTGGCAGAGTTAAATTCACCAAACCCTTTAGCTGGCCTCATGTGGCTGCTATGAAAGTTCCCTTACAAGAAAAAAGTCAGGCATACAAAGAAATCATTCTTTCAGTCAGGTCATAATTTTAAACACAAATCTTAGCTGCAGGTATTATCAACAATCAGCATAATTCCATTCATTTGTACCTCATTGTCTCCTAACTGCTGCTGTCTCTGTGAAATCTGTCTGTTCCAAACAATGAAGGATGTCTCACTCCTAAAACTGCAGCTGGAAGAAAGGAAAGACTGAAGGAGGACATCCAAAAGATCCACTTATGGAAGTGTTTTAAATTTGAACAAGAGCACAAGATCAAGTATGAAACTCCATTCAACTGATCAGAGGCTGAACTTCTGAGCCCAAACCACCCACTCTGAGAAGAGTAGGCTATCAACCTGCTTTTCTTATTAGACAGGCTTGATGGTCTTGTTTCCAGGGAGTGGTAGGGTAGAAACTTTGCTGCATGTGATGATAGCTTCAAGACAGAAGTCTGTGTAGAACTGCTGTTGTTCTCCAGGAGGAAATATTTTTAAGAGACATCTTGTGGACTGCAGTGTTGTCCTGTTGAAACACCCAGTGAGCAGCATGTAGAGATATCCACAGCAACATCCTCACATAGCCACCTGTGCTTTCATGCTCCTACACAATCTGACGCTCCAATATTGCATTTAAACAGGAGGTGTTATGTATTTTCCAGGCACATAGTGCCATTTTATAGCACAGTCAAGTAACTATGTTATCTTCAGTTATAAAATTCTGTATAAAGCAGAGGGTGGTCAGTGGAGACTTACAGACAGACCAGTCTAATCTGGCAAAGTTATTATGGTAAACATGTGCTTGTGTTCCCTGTTGTGAGAGACATTGTCTATCTGTCAAGAATCCTTGGGTGAGAAAATGCTAATTGGGATTTACTGCAGATATCACTATTAATGAGTCTTTCTTCCCTCTTTTATTTTGGCAAAAGTGTCAACAGTAAAATAAATGGTTCAGTTAGATTTTACCATCGGTAACTTAGAATAAGCAGAAATCAGGCCTGAAATCTTGGAAAATTCAACTACATCAAAACACTGCATTGATGTTATTCAAAAAATATTTTATTACCTCCAGGTGTATCTTTTCTACTTTAGAAAAGCAGACTTTAAAGTAATAAAGTGCATTTGCCTTCAATGACTGTTTGGCTCTAGCTTGCTCTTTTCTTTTTCCTGTGGATGCTTTTGGCTGAGTAGAGAAAGCCTGCTGTGACAAAAACTTTACTCTGTACCCACTCTAACTTCTTACACTAAATCTGACGTCAACTTTTTCAGAATTAGTGAAACTCTTATTGCTGGGACACATTTTGTGGGAATTCTGGTGTGAGAAAGGAGCTGTGTTTGGAATAAAATGTTTCATGATTAGAAAAAAGTTAAATGTAAAGGTTATCTCAGTGAGCTCTGAGATTACCATCATTTGATGCTGCTGCGTAAATGCATAAATTTGTGCTGCACTAAATAATGTGTTATTGCTGTTTAAACACCAATAAACAGACATCGCAGTCACAAGCAAAATGCTGTTAATGCATCATGTTCCAGTTTATTGATACTCAAAACTGAAGTTCTGCAGCAGACTGTAGCTGTGTTTATATTAGTGGTTACCGTAGCTACAGAGGAAACAGCCTATGAATCATACAAGGACACTGACAGCTGTGAGGCGTTATGTAAAGTTTGGACAGTTCAGGTGTAATGAATTTGTATGTGTTCTGCTCAGAATTTTGACAGAGATTACCTAAACAAATCATGATGAGCCTTGTGACAGCAATTTGAAGCAGAACATCTGCACTGATCTGCAACATCTCCACCACACTGTTCCAGTGGTAACCAAACTGCCTCAGTGTTCACTTTATGAGGAAACTATGAGCTTTGACATTAAAAAGAACTTTTGTCTTCTTTGTTTTCAGTTTCCATGATTGTCATTACAGCCATGAAAAAGTTTCAATATAAAGAGAAAATGTAGCAACCCGGCTAATTAAATGCATTTAATTAACCGATCATCATTATCACTGTGACCATTTATATGAAAGCACAAGTTTTAGTAAGATGCTCCCATCAGTTGCTCTTAAAACTATTTTTAGTTTTAACAACTGATTTGTAGAGTTGGTTGCTGCTGTCCATACCATAAGACAGCACTTAGTTCCTGTCTTCCTTGACAGGAAACCAATTCTGAAAATTCACCCCAAAGTTACACTATGATCTGAGTAACTGCAAAACTCTAAGAACTCCATCTTAGAAATTGCAGGCCTCAGTTAGTATATAAAATGCTACAGTTCATGATGGGACAACACAGAAAAAGAGTGGGTGTCATTTTTTGCCATGTTGTTGGGTAAAAAGCTCCTCTCCTAAATATAGTGGCAATTTTCAAAATTGTACGTTAGACTTTGCAAGGATACTACAGAAGAAACCACAACACTAACAGAATTGTCTCTGGAGAGATGAGAGCAAAGTATACATGACTGACCCAATCATGCTTCGTGTTTGGTTAAAATTAGATACAACACAAAGACCCACATCAACTTTCAAACAGGATGGTGGAGCAGTGATGATTTTGTCTTAATTAGTACTGATAAGAGTCACAGTTAACCTTGAAATATTTTAAAGTTAAATTATGAAGCAGACAATGACCCAAACAACTATTCCAGTTTATATGCAGCAGAATTACTGAAAACCAATATAGTGAATGTTTAGTAATGGTTCCATCCAGTCTTCTCAGAACTAAAATATTTTTGGTTGGACCATAAAACAGCTGTTCACAGACAAATAACTTTAAACCTTGATGAGGTGAAGCAACATTGTAAAGAACAGTTTGCCAAATTTCCTCCGTAACAAAATATGCAACTGATAAATGTATGAGTTATTGATACTGAATGTATTTAGACTTCCCCACAACTGCATAAAAAGTCATGGAAATTTTTTTTTCCATAGGCAGCTATCAGTGATTCCAAAGGCCATTCAACACCAGAATTATAAAGTCAGTGTTGCAATGATGTTGCTAAAGTTTAGACTTCAAGTATATTAAAACACCTTGAAATATACCTAATAACGAAGCCCATTTAAGATCATCTATTTTTTTACATATGTCTTTTCAGATCTGAATCCAAAGCATATTTGAAGTTGCTTTATAATTTGTTTTAATGCCCTAAGGTGACATGGATAGGAGTGTGAAAAGCGTGAGGTAGAAGTTCATTATTGCATGAGAAGGTCTTGAAGAAAACAAAATGTGACTTTCTAATATGACGTGATCAAGGAAGCTGCTGAAAAAGAAATACATTCTGCCACCTGGTGGTAGGAAGAGTATGAGACAGATAGAAACTGAATTTGTTGTGCATTAATCCAATTAGACATAATGGACTGCAATAGCTTGCATTTTTTTCTACAGTTAATTTTAAGGATCATTGAATCTTATTTAAAGCAAGAAATGTTCTGCAGTAAAATGATTCCACGTGTTAAATATTTTAAACCAGCTTATTCTTAAAGATACTGAATAGTATCAGTACTACCCATTTAAATCCTTTTATCATGAAAAGCTTAAATATAATATTGAAGGGGGTTTTAAAGTGTGGGCAATGTGCCTTTTTCCCCGATTATTGCTATGATTTCTGCTGCAAGCTTTTTGCTGTCACTATAGGGTTAGGGTTCTATTCATAAAAGTTTCACTGTCTGCTTTAGCTATGCGTAGTGCCACATGATATGATGCTTCAATTAGTTTGTCATTTACATTTCTAAAAGTATGAAATACTACCTGCTGTGACCGCAGTTCATTTGCTGTCTCCTGCAGCTGCTGACTAACCCTAGCTCTAACTCTAACTCAACTCTAAATCCTACTAACAAATTTGATATTGTAATATTTTATTCAAAAGTACAACAGGTCAGATCCTAACAGTATTTCCTTTTGATCCAACCAAACATGAAACTGGTCAGATTTGTTTCTCCTCATGTCATAATAGCAATCGTTGTATACGTTCATTATTTCAGAAAGATGTTGTGTCAGCTCCATATGTGCTATCTTATTGGAACACCTTTATTGATAACCTTAACTGGAAAAGGATTTGGACTTTACCAACGAAAGTCCTAATAGGTGCTAATAAAGTAAAGAGGGATTATTCACAAATTTTGCCCATCCAAAATCCTTCTACAATGTTCTAACAATAATAAAAATATTATTTGCTCTTTCTGTGAAGGAAACCCAGAAGATGTATTTAATTTATTTTGGTCTTGTCCCTTCTCTGTTCCATTCAGGCAGTATTTGTACTTTGATTTCCACTTTTATGGAACTGGATGTCTCCCTTTGCTATGAACATGCCTTGTCATTGACTAGTTATTTGAGGACAATAACTAAAAAACAAACAAACAAAAAAAAAAAAAAACAATTCTATATTATTAATATTATTAAATAGTAAGCCAAGTGGCATATTCACAAATGCCGTTACACTAATCAAAAACCACTTGTTTCAATTTTTGAAAATAAGGTCAAACAGTATATCAAAACTATTAGAAATTCCACCAATTCTATAGTCATTAAAACTTGTACCCCTCTTCAATGTATTTATGTAATGTTATCTTGAAGCATTGTCTTGATGTTTGTCACCCCCTGGCGGTTACCATTATATCACACTGTATTTTATCGTACTGTTCTGTATTCTGTGTCTCAATAAAGATTTAAAAAATCGAGTGCAGGCTCTCTTTAGTGTATGACGTGTTTTTGAGTCGCCCGGTAGCAGTAGCTTTCGGGTCACTGTTTGGAGGACAGCTAAGATGGCCCTGACGGTGGTCCGGTTCCTCTTCCCAGCGAGAACAACTGCTGTCAGAGCGGGGAGCGTTGTTCAGAAGGTGAGCAGCAGAACTGAGTTGTTCTGGGTCCGTACCGGCCCGGTGAGCAATTCTGTTTCACAAGGACAAGCTAACACTGTTAGCTTCTTAGCAGGTAGTTTCACACGCCGTTGTCACCGAACAGCGGCTTGTTTACCTCTTTTAGCAGAAAGTAGCAAGCAGAATGTTGGATACTGATGAGTTAAAGGCTCCAGGTTCGCTTGTTTTACATTAGGTCATGCTGGAGAAACACAGCTGCGTAAACCCTGCCTTCTTTTTTCACTTATTCTTTATTAGAAAAGCTATGTACAAAACAAGTCAGGGAAGTAAATCTGACAGTATAACTGTTATCAGAACAGAAATCTTGAAATGAGTAACTTTTCAAAGCAAAAATAAAAGTGGAAAAACTAACAAAAACATATATGACATATTTTAAATAGCAAGGACTTAGCAATGTTTCAACAAGCTCGGGTCGTTTTCTTATATTTGAGACATATTTAAGTGACTTAGAATATTCAACAAAGCAGTTCTAAAAGGCACTAAACAGTAGAGTGATAGTTGGCAATTACATGTATATTTAAAAGTATTTACGCAAAATGATTACAAGATTGACATCAGAAGCTTCAGAGTTCAAACTGTCCATGAAACACAAAACATTCCCAGATTTGAAAGAACTGAAGATATTATTAGAGATTTTAATCGGGATTTATCTAGGAATATCAAACCTGAAAACATTAACATGTTGGTAGCTGTAGAATAGATGAACAATTGTTTCTATTTCAGAGAAACAAAATACACATGGATCAGAATTCAATTTATATCTTCCATGTAAAGTAGAAGTGTGGGAACTTCTTTACAAACCTTGTTATGACCATTATCTGAAACAATTGCCACACAATGACAACTATTTTGAAAGAGTGTTTCTCTTAAACCTTTCTAAAAGCCCACCATTGTTGTGATGAAGCAAATTTATGATGATTTTGTAACAACAGAAAATTGTTCATCATAAATTTATGATGTTACAAAGTCATGAATTTGCTTCATCACAATATTTAGCGGGTTTTTAGGAAGGCTTAGGAGAAAGATTCTTTTGAAATAGTTGTCATTGTGTGATAGAAAAGCACAAAACTTTTAAGAAAATGCAGTGTTATTGCACCTATTAGTTAAGTTATTTTGAAATCTCTAGAATCTGTCGAATGTGATATAAATGATTATTTATTGGTTAATCAAGTATCACTTTGACACTTATGTGGGTTTTGCTGGAAACTGTCTGTCAGATCTGATGCTAAAGAAAGCATTTCTTTATGAATTTACACAAACTTGTAGTGAAGTCTGTGTTGGAAAATTAACTAAAGATGACTGAACTGTGAGTAAAAGCGAACAAACCTTTAACCAGTAGCCTGAATATGAGTTAAAATGTGTGGAAATGGAGTGTGATGGTGTGTTTTGCAGGCGGGTATTCATTCGAGCCCAGGGCGGAGCCTGGAGTATGGCTGGTGGGCATACATTCTGGGAGAGAGGACCACACCGCGGTTCAAGCAGTACAGCAAAATTATCACAATTGATGGCAACCTAGCCTCAGGGAAAGGAGCGCTGGCCCAGAAGCTGGCTGACAAACTGGGTAATAAACCCCACACACTAGCTGGTGCGGGTTCTGACCTCTGGGAGGAGAAAGCTGATTGGTTCTGGTGAATGTGTCCACAGGGATGCTGTACATGCCAGAGGCTGACACCTTCTACGTGGACAGGATGACTGGTGAGAAGGAGCCTCTCCCTCGTGACTTTAATGGCATGTGCAGCCTGGAGAAGTTCTACGCAGACCCTAAAGCTGCTGATGGCAACAGCTACAGGCTGCAGCTGTGGATGTACACCATGAGGCTGCTGCAGTACTCGGATGCCATCGAGCACCTGCTCGCCACAGGTACCACCCATACACTCACACTTCTCCTAGACAGAGGTGATGAAGAAAACCAATCACCTCAGTCCTGATGTGCTGTTCTTTAAGGCCAAGGAGTAATCCTGGAGCGCTCTCCATTCAGCGACATGGTCTTCCTGGATGCCATGTTCAACCAGGGCTACATCAGGAAGGAATGTAAGTATCTGGCAACAAAGAAGACTAGACATTGGCTTTTCAACCAAGGTTTTATTTGAGCCCAGTAGGGCTGTTGTAAAAATTGCTTTAGTATTTGAGTAAACTGTCAGTTATTCTGACGATTAATTGAATAAAACATTTGATCAAGTAAAATATTGGTAAATACTGCCCTAACAGCAGTATTAATATTGGATATCAAAATTGGCCCACATTTTCATCTTTGTGCTTCCCTGACATTTAGAGATGTACAAATTAGTTAGAAAATTAACATGTGACAATAGTAGCTCACTTTCTAAGTTAAACTGGACAAAAATTATAAATTATATTCAATTTAATAATAAAGCAATAGGCTTACAAAGACACTAATAAAAATGTGTATCCTCCAGTTTATGTATTCATCTTTAGTCAATTTAATAGATGAAATCTGATTTTGCTCAGCCATTTATAGCTTTTGTTTCCATGTACATGACAGGATTTGGCACCTTTGTCACACAAAAACCTCATCTGCCAACTATATATTCATCAGTGTGTAACCTGCAGGTGTGAATCACTACAATGAGATCAAAACCATCAGCATCTGTGAGTTCCTCCCTCCTCACCTTGTGTTGTACATCGACCAACCAGCAGAGGAGGTGCAGAAGAAGCTCAAGCAGAGCGGGAAGGTACTAATCTAGAGATTCTACTAGCGCTGCTAGCTTAAAGTCAGTGGAGCACTACTCCACTGACTTTAACATTTCCAATTCTAACCTCAAGTTTATTTACTGGTATGTTTTCCTTTATTATGGGATTGAGGATTAACCTAGTGGGATAATGGAATGTGTATGAACACATATTAAGATTATGAATACATTTAATTAAAAGCAAACAATCATAAAACTAGTATGTCTGAATAACAAAAGGTTAACTGTTCCATAAAGACAATGGAAGCATCTGTTCAGGTTCAGCTGCTGGATAGGAGCAGTCGGCATGGATGGTAAACAGGTCAGTTTGTGCTTGGAGGGGCTGAGTCCATATGGAGTCTGCTGAGGGACCAGTCAAAGCCCAGCAACAACACCTCCAGATGGGTTCTATAACAGACTGGTTAGGACAGGAGACAGTTTACTGGTACTAGTCTAGAGATTCTGTGTCCTCTGTTGTTTGTACTGACAGTGCTCCTGTACAGTGATGTCAGTGAGCTGAGATAAACCTAGGTGTGTTGGATGTGCATGGATGTCACACTTATCATTCGTAACACGTTACACAGGGCAGCTTAAGGGCACATAATAAACCCGTTCAGTTAAATGAACTAATGTTACTAATTACTGATGCTCTCTGGAACCAATAGTTCAAACAGGAAACGTAACCATCACGGTAAACATCAGCAGATAGTTTCTAGCTTTCTTGTTTTCTCACTGTCATTTCTTCCACAGATGATAATAATGATGATGATGTCTCTGGATAATCTTAGAAACCCAAATGTCTCAGAATATCATATAAAGCAGGGAGTATTTAGGATGCTTTGCCAGGGATGAGGATTTCAGTTTCATTAAACTTTAGAATCAGAACATTCATACATCCCATAATAACCATCCTCTACATCCCCAAAAATCTGATCTTCAGCCCAACTTCTTAAGTGAGACAGTTGGGTAGGAGCCACCATCTTCTCTCCTCTCTGTTCCTGCAGATGAAGACCAGGTACTGCTAGTTGAAGCTGTTACTAGCCTAGTTATCTGTTACTAACTGGGCTGTCTGGTTATTACTGTTGTAACCTGAGGCTGGTTGTAGTCTCACAGACTCGCAGTCTCATCCGTGAGACGGTTACCAGCTTGGTGACAGCTGTCTGATGTTGCTCTGTAATGTTTTCCTTCAGCCCCACCTGCAGAACCTGCAGTATCTGAAGAGCATAGAGGATTCCTACAAGAAGACTTTCCTCCCTAGCATCCGGTATGTGACCAGAGAGCGTTGGACATGTCTCTGTCTCTGTTGATCATTAACCCTCACACCGTGTCATCCTCAGAGAAACCTCTGAACTGCTGGTCTATGATACGACCCAAACTCAGGACGTTGAGAGGGTAAGACACCATCTCCAATTACCATTAACCACTTTTTTTTTTTTTTTGCATCACAAGTCATATGATCACCAGCCAGATGTTATTACTGGGAAAAATCATGAGAAAGAGAACAGGAAGTGTTCTTCAATTTGTAGTCGTTTTAGGGTTTTTTTGGACAATGTGCAGCTGACTCCACCAGAGCTCTCACAGCAACACACACTTCATAAAACCTGTGTGTCATTCCAACAGGTTGAATCCATAACTCTTCTGTAAAATCAGCTCATGTGATTGTTTACATCCGTCACTGTCATGATTTTTAATGACTTATCGTGTGAAGAACCCTATTCACTCGTTATTTAAATTTAATTTCTTAATTAATGGAAACATTGCAATTGCAAAATTGTGTTTCTTAGACATTAGCAGAATGTGAATATCATGATCTGATGAAGACATGTTCACCTCCATGCTGTCCCAGGTGGTGGAGGACATAGAGTACCTGAAGTTTGATAAGGGGCCGTGGCTGGAGCAGGACGACATTAGCTACCACTACATGAGAAAACTGTGAGTTACTCCACCTCTTTTCTCTGAGCATGCTCCCAAACCAGCTCCTCAGTCTGCAAGTTCCTCTCTTCTGTGTTTCAGAGTGCAGGACAAACAGAGGATCGGCTCGCTCACCCACATACCTGTGTTCCTGCCGGAGATCACCATCGGTGCCCACGACTACGACCAGAAGTACTACGCTTACAGAGCGGTGAGTTGGCACATGCTTGGGCTGGAACCGGTTCTGATACAGCTGCAGCTCAATCACAGTCCCACCATGGTCATTGAAGTCAGTCCCTTCATTATTTTCCAAAAGCATAATATTGAGGATGGACATTTTTAAAAAAAATTTTCTATGTTTTAAAGGACAAAATCCAAATGATGTGTAATAACAGTCATTGGTTATTATCTCATTTGAGATGTCATACATTGATTTTTACCATTTCATCTATTAGTATTTATTAGGTTTTTCACTCACTGACTGAAGCATAAGAAGACTGTTTGACTACATGTTTGGACTTTAGACTTCTTTAAATTCAGGTTTAAACTGACTGCTTAAAATGCCAAACAAACCTCAAAAACTGTTCTTTTGAGTTTTATTTTTTGCAAAAGCAGTAAATATACCAATGTTCACAATTTGTGCTTTTAGAAGTCAGCATCTAGTGTTCTTATGTGACTTAGTTGTAGTTTATGAATTGGATTCGGTCTAAATATACCTCAGTTGCCAAGAAAAAGCAGAAAATTGGACCCACACCAGAAATTAGGTGCTAAGAATCCAGCAATATGTTGTTTTAAGGATAAGTATTGTTCAAGTAGTTCATTTTGCACTTTAATGTCCAGAATATTACAAAAATCCCTGGAAAAAAAACATGAAGTTTGAATGTGGAATGTCTGGAGAGTAGTTTGAGCCCTGATCTCCATCCAGATTGTCAGCAGAAAGAAACATGGAATGCTCGAGCATATCCAGGTAGATGGCTTCAGAAAACCCAGTGGACCAGAATGTTGTACTTCACCCATTTTTCCTTCTGTACAACACCCTCGACTGTTGACCAGTTCCAGAACCTGACCAAAACCCCTCAGTGTCCTCACCGTGAGAAATAATGAGATTTGGTTAAGTATAAAACAGACTTTAATGCTGAAAATTATCATATGTTACAAGTCATACAAATGGAACAGATACAGAGTGACATTCACTTTCCATCGCTGGGCTCCACTCAGCTCACTTTAGGTGTGACACCAAGATTGTAGCACGAGTTCTGCATTTATCTTCTTATTCTGCACCCTTACCAAGGGTATTGCTGAATCAGTTTTTGTTATGTGTAACCCAGAAGACTGTCTGCAGTCTTAAATGTTATGATCATGTAAGCAGAAGCAGCAGTGTGCATGTAAGCAGATGACAGAATCATTTATCAATAACCAGAACCAGCAGATGACATGGAACCCTAAACCATCACTGACTGTGGAAGCTTCACACTATAACTTGAAGCAACATGGATTCTGTGCCTCTTCACTTTTCGTCCAGAACTTGAGACCTTGATTTCCAATGAAATGCAGTATTTACTGTCCTGTGAGACCAGGACTTTGAACCAGTGAACTACAGTCCAGTTGTTTAGTGCTTAGCCCAGGTGAGACGCCTCAGATGTGGCCTCTGATTCAAGAGTGGCTTGACATGGAGAATGGGATGCTGTCAGCTCACACCCTTTAGATGTGGGGGTGTGTGTGTGGTAGCTCTTGCAGCTTTGAGTTCAGTTTCTTACCTTGTGAATCTTCCACAAACATGGCTTTGCTTCACAATCCAATCAGGTTTGAGGATACATCTGTCCCCAGACATCTTTTTACACCCACTATTTCCTTCTAAGCGTTCTCTGCAGCTGGGTGAAGCTGCTTTAAGCATCACAGTGGAACTTCACCACAAACACTTTATCTGTTTAATTCCAGCAGTAAAACAAACATGGAGATGCTTTGAGATGTGAATGAGGAGCAGTGCTGACAGCTGTGATAAACTGATGTGTTCATAGCCCCTCCACCAGGTTGAAGGATGAATTAAGACATTAGGCTCTGATTTGTTGTGTTTGCCAGCTGAGGTGTTTTAGTTCAACAGAGCTCTTTGATTCAGTTGGCTTTTTTATCTGATGCAGAGCTTTGTAAAATTCTGAAAATCCATAATGAGGAACCTTTTCTTTCTAATGTCTGCTTTGTTCCTTTTTTATTGACTCTTCTTATTTTTCTTTTCTTCCCTGGGCCACCAAGTCAGCCTGATGAAAGTCATTTTCCTGTGCTGAAATATCGAACCCCTCGTAGTTACAAATGTCACATGTGGAATATTCCAGCCGGCTGTTTGTATCATCGGTCTTGTGGGGAAACATTCGGGTCTGACCTTTCCTGTTTATTGACTGGAGCCGTTTTTGTCTCCCCCTGCTGCACGAGTCGGGCCGAGTAATGCAACAGCAGGCCGTGACCTGACATTTCACTTCGAGTCAGGATCTCAGAGGAGGGAATGAGGACGACGACACACAGCAGCAGAATGGCTCCCTCAGCACATTTCAGCCAGCAGAGCACAGCCAGTGGCCCACATATTCCCAACTGTTAGAACTTCCTGTGAAACCCTGAGCGTCTGTCTCTGGATTCCAACTGGAATTTGGCAAAAAGTGTTTTACTGATCTCCTTGTTCTGTTGGCTGAAATAAACAGAAGCTAGAGTAATGATGTAGAGAAACTCAATTTTCTTGAAGTTCACCTCTGGGGTGTTTCTGTGAAACAATTTAAAGTTGGATTTATGTAAGATGTAAACTCAGTGCAGTTATACTTGCATAAACAATTTATTGTCAAATCAGGATGTCCTCATTTATGTTTATGTGGTTTCTGCTTTGGTTAAAAATCAGCTCTTTCCCTGAAGATGCCTTGGTAATATTGAGGTAAGACGACTTGACATTTAAAGTTTAAGGTGTGAAAACTTTGTGCTTTGACTTGTGTAGGAAAAAGATACTGTGTCTACTAATAGGTAAAGAGTACAGTATATGAAACCAGCTGAAACTGGTCCGAACCGGTACTCTTTTTTTTCTGGCTCTCGTCCTCTCTGAGTTTTCAGGATACTGCTTCAGCTTCTTGAATAAAAATGCAGTAACAAAATACATCTTATGTCAAAATGATTGATTCTGGGTTGTTAGTTGAAATTGTGTCTCATGTTTGAATAGGAAAATGTCCATAACAGTGAGACGTGGCTGTAAATGAATGCTGCTCTGTCTTGTTGTTGCAGCTGCCTGGGAAGAATTATGCTCGTGGCTACAATGCAGATGTTGGAGACAAGTACATCTGGCTCAAGTGAATTTTCTTTTCTTTCATCTTTGATTTTGACTGATCTGATCTGAACTCAGTAATGTTGTACAGTCTGAGGAAAAACTATGTATTAAAGAAATATTAAAATTAAAGTGTGTTCAATAATTTTTTTCTTTTACTATAAACTCCCAGTGTGAAGCAGGTCTGTCAGCATTCAGCTTCAATATTACACACACACTCACATTTAGATTAATGTATGCCCTCATCTTGGCACAAAAAACTACACAATGTCATTCCATCACTGACCAAACCCTACAGTTTATTTCCTTCCATGTGAGGTTAACCACTGCCCCACCAGGAGGTGAGCAGAAGGTCTCAGATCCCTGTTGTTGATCTGTTTACACACTTTTTTGTCATAGTTTTTGTGACAGTATTTTCATCTCTTTTACTCATTTTGAGAAGATCACAATAGTGCCACCAAGTGGTGACAACAGTAGGCGTCTGTTGATTTGAATGATTTGTTTTATTCTGTAGTTCTGTAGGCTTCAGAAAGCATGAGAACTTTCCTGAAATTGTACCGAATATGAATATAAATTTATGTTAGTGTAGATGAAGTCAGGCTAATTAGTGGACAGGTGTGATTAAAGTAATTTCTTTATGTGACAAAGACTGCATGATGCTCCCATCATTACATGACCTGAAAATGTCCTCACATGCAGGAAACTGCTGCTGACAAACATTTATATTAGCATTAATGAGAAATGAATGTGTGCTTCATAACTCAGTGTTACTCTCAGAGAAATTATGCATATGTGCACATATACTGTACATACACATATATACAGTACAAGCAGCATTCAGCTATGCACCATAAGTCTGGAACAAGCTTCAAGAAAACTGCAAAACAGCTGAAAAACTGAGTTCCATTAAATCAAGGCTAAACCCACATGTTTAGAGTTGCTTTGGAGCCATAATAAATGACCAACATGTTTGATGTTTAATGATGGCACTAGACAAAATGTAAAATGTTTACTCGTTTTCTCAATTGACTGTGGTGTTTTCTAAGACTGTATATTTGTGAGTTTTAAGATGTAATGCAATTTGAACTGCATTGTCGCTGAAATGTGCTACACAAATCTTGATTGAGTACAAATAATCAAAAAGTGGGAACATCTTTAAACAACTTTTATGGCATTGCAGAGACATTTGGTAATGACAAGATATCGTATCTCTGACCTGAACATAGCATGAGGCATAAAATCATTTGGAGATTTTAGCATAAGGCTGATCAGGTGTGTAAGGTGAGCAAGATAAGAACCCTGTCAGTTTGGGTTAATCTGCAAAGGGAAGATGTCAGAAAACATTAAGGCCCTGCCTCGGAACACAAATGCATCTGTCACATTAAGGTGAGAACATTTTCAGGTCATTTCAGAGAAATTAAAGGGGACATAGCTTTCTGGTGGCAACAATTAGCACCACAGAGTTTTAGAAGTGTTTGTGATTTGTAATTTTTAGAGACAGAAGCAGGAGAAGCATTAAAATTTGGAACTGAAGAGTCTGATGCTCTGAAACAGTAGAAATCACAGACACTTTGTGACTTGAAATTCCAGAAAAAGTTAATTCAAACCAATCATTCAGACAGACCGATCCGACATATTAATGTAGTAAAGGTTAGTTTAAAGAAAAGTACATAACATATTTTTTATTGACTAACAATAACATTTCCTGTGTTAGACTAACTGGAATTACCACCATTATTTTTAGTTCCTAAATGCAAGGAATGATGAGGAACACAATAGTCATTTTCTTCACATTGAGAGGTTTAGTTTTTGTTCTTGGGTTTATTTACACATTTCAGACCAAACACACTCATATCTGGGACACATAACCCAGTTACTCCTTCCGGAACACTGATGCCTGGACATTCCCATGATGTTCATACTTGTACATAACTGTGTGAATAGATGCATATTCCACCTTCAGTCATCTGGTGAACTCAAGGTCCACTAGATGTATGTTCTGCATCCTTACAATCATCTGGACTGCCCTGAAATGAGTGTAGTGCTGACGAACATAAAGAGAGTTATTTAGAAAGAAATTCTGGTGTTCAGCAAATACAAACATTATTGGCAATGCTAACTGATCTAAAACATAAAACGTTTGAACAGCTTTAATGTCAGGCAGAAAAAACAACAAAAAACATGTTTTTTCTATACAGTTTATGCACGACATTTTAGTTTCAACTGGATCTGCTGCTAAAATAATTTTTTTTCCCAAATGGTCCAGTCATGTTTTTCTGTTTTTATTCCAGTGAGTTAGAGGTTGCTTTCAGTCTAACACTGTGGTATGTCTCACACCCTCCCCTTCCTCAACTCTCTCCATCTCATGGTGTCCCATCTGTCTGTTTCCTCTGGTGTCAGTTTTATTCATGAATGTTCTTTTGGTATGAGTAGTTTTTGTTTTTAAGAACACACACACACACACACAAACACCCCTACAACAATCCACTGGAAATGCACAAGGGCTGCATCAAAAATGAGCAAATGTTGCAGGAACAATTGAAAAGATTACAAGACATTACACATGGTGGGAACACTATAGAAAAGGAATCAATGGTTGGAGACTTTAGCACTTCAGAAAATGAAATTGTTTTCTTTCATGTAAATATAAGTATGAAGTGTTTTTGCTAAGGTGGAAGATGGGGTTAAATTAGCACAAATATGCATGGTATGGATCTGTCTGTTACTGTAAGTGTTCATCAGAATGATAACCTGAAGGAAGAAACTGTTTTTGCAAGTAGTGCTCCATAGCACCGACCTCAATGTAAAAGTCTAAGCACGGTGTGTCCAGGATGTGTGGGATCTGCAGAGGGGTTTTGACTTCTCTACATAGCTCAGGTGGTTTGTTCGTTGTTTAGTGACAGTTGGTGGGCAGCCAGAGAGACAGAAATGTGATCTGTACATGTCACAAACACAACGTAGCATCGGAGAACATGGAAGCCATGTTGAAACTTTTGATCGGTCTGTGACTTTTTGTTGGACTTTGTCGCTGTTGTGTTTTTTCAAACGGTCGGTCAGATTATTGAAAGAGAATTGCTTTTGTGACACAATCAGTGTCTCCACACACTAGCTCAGTGGTGTCCAATGTTCTGCAGAAGCCTGTTAATGAGCCATCATTTGATCCAGGTGTGGTGTTGAACCAGGGACAGAACTAAACCACGCAGGATGCAGGCCCTGGAGGCTTTGGAAACACCTGTCCTAGCCAATCTGTGGCCAAAAGTCTTCTGACTTTTTTTGGCCAAATGCGGCAGAGTTAAAGCAACACTGCACTGACTCTGATCCTTTACAGAGTTGGTATTAGTTTAACTCTGCATTATTTCAACAAGAGATTGAGTAGCTTTTAACTATTTCAAGTGTTAAAATTGAAAGAAGGAGCTGGCATCAACTGACAAACACAAAGACCGAAAACTAACAGAATCTGTTTGCTGGATGCATTCCTGTGGCTGCTGCTGGAATAAGACAGAAACAGAAAAATCATATTGAACATCATGAGTAGATCTGTGGATTTAGGGATTAAATCCACAGATCCATCCATAAGTGTTTGACATATTGTGGAGCTATGTGAGTATGTGTGATTTTCAGACATCCTTATTATTAGTTACCATTTCAAGAACCCACAGCCCCCTGCTATACTGCTGATCCTGATAGGTTTGAACAGCACTGGGAGCCAGAAGTGGAATTGTAACAATTACTTTTACTTGAGCTGCACAAACAGATTCTGAGGGCAGCTGTCCTACAGATGTTCTGTTAGTGTGAGACAGTCTTCCAGAGCAGATCGCTACTTCTAAACCTCTCCATGCTCAAGTGTATGGCTTTGCCAGCCTTTCGAAGGCCAGCTATGATCTATCCTGATGACGGAGGCCCAGAGGAACAAAGCTAAGGACATTTTGCATGGATTAAACTCCAGATTTCCTCTTGCTTGAGGGAGTGGAAAAGCTCCAATCATTCCATCCTTTTATCCTGATGATGGGAAGGAGAAAAGAGCGTGTGTTTGGTGCATCTCTTTGCTTTCTGCTTACACTGATATTTTCCCCTAAAACCTGTTGGCCGCTGCTCCCCCTCTGAACTCCAGTTCACATTTTTAAATATTATCTCAGCATAAATGAAGTGTCAGCATGTGGTAATAGGGATCAGCTAGTTTTGATTACAGGCTTTAGGGATTCAAAGGGCATTCACGGACTTTTAAAATTGAAAACTGGTGATTAACGTCAATGCACTGACATGTGAGTGAGCAGCACTTAATTATGACAGTAAGCCTCCAGCCCGCTTTGGACCCTCCTCTGCTGTAGAACACGTGCTCTGCCTGTACTCTGAATCAAAGCACTGTCCATTTTGATTTAATTCAGTTAACTTAATTCACTCCCCTTCAGTCTGGCTTATTTAATTTTTACATAGAAACTAAATTTAAGGGAAAGGAAGGGGGCTATCACATAAAACACACACACATCAAGTTCAAATCTAAATGCATGACTGACTCAGTGTCAGCTCATTGGTATTCAGTCTGTTGTGGTCAGGTTTACATTCAGCCCAATTACATCCACAGAGTACAGTTGAAAACAGTTAGATCCATTAAATTACTAAATGCCAATAGATAAGCAGCCTCTCCTTAAGGGGGATGAGCAGCTTGCATCTGGTTAATGTACCTTTCAGGACACATGGACAAACAGAACCAAAGAATTAGTTATCCTAGTAGAGAAGTGGTAGAGAAAGAAATGACGAGTGTTTTGACCCCCGTGGTCAGCAGACTGCCGGCTGTGGCTGAGAGCAGCTTGTTTACTTGCTGCCCTGTGGCTGAACATCAGGCCACTCAGACAAAAGCAGAGGGAATAACTGACAGCGCAGCAGCCCGGAGCAGTCACACTGAACTAATGGAGGGTGGAGAACATGAACTCTGGAGAGGAGTGTTTGCCTCGCTGTGCTGTCCGCTATAATGCACCGCTGAGGTCTTATCAGTTGTGAGAGCAGGCAGTGGAAAATTACTTATAGAATGAAGCTGTAACTCCAGAGCTGGAGCTGCACTGGAAGCACTAAGTCAACATTATTGGTTGGGAAGACAAAGGCAACAGTGAACTAAGGATGCTTTCAGATGGAGGCCTGGGATTAGGACTGTTTGGCTTGTTTTGTTTGAAGCAACAAGGAATGTGTTTTACTTGAGTTTACGCACCAAGCTTGATTAAATAAGCTCATTAATATAGAACTAAATTGGAAGGAAAAAGTCACAATGGTGTCTCTGCTGGGTTTCTTGGTCTGTTGATTATTGTTTGCTAACAAACCTCTGAGAACAGTGCACTATTTTGTATTGATCTTTCACATGAGATTGGCATGAAATAATGAAGAGGAGCTAAATGCAGGAAATGAACTGAAACTCTAATTTCTCTTTGACTTAAGTAAACTGTTAAAACCCAGGGAGAAATCCAAAATGCTACAGCACAAGGGAATCCTGGGGATGATATTTCTGCAAGAGAGTTTAACAAGGAGCAGGTGGCTGATTAGAATCTAGGTGCAGCTGTGAGGAAAGAAAAATAACTGAAGTTACTAAGAAACAAGTTAACAATCCAAATATACAGACACATCACAATGTATCTGTAATGTGTCACAGCTCTGAGTGCGGACAGAGATTCTAATAAAATGCATGAAAATGTCTGGCTATAACATGAAAACCTGTGTAGAAGTGTCAGGGTGTAATCCTGAGCCGCTAACAGGCTTCGGCAGAATTGTCTGGCATGCTGAGTAATGGCTGAATGTGGTGTGATGGAGCAGGGAACCTGTAAAAGCAACAGTTCTAGAGAAAGATCTGATTATTTCACCAACATCTTCTCCCAAAGTTCAAGCCAATTATGAGCTATTTAATTCAGCCTTTATTCTGTTTTCATTTTACTTTTCCTTTAATTACTGAAATAATGAACACATGTTGGCATTAAACATGTTTTTATTCAGTGGTTATGCATAGAAATTCCACAAAGGCTTCAAGACGAAGACGCCACTAGATCTTTTAGTGGGCTGGAATATTAACAGCCAGAAGTTTACATACACTGATCACAATGGTGTGATGTCCAGAAAGGTTCAGGGCTTATTCCTGCAGGCTGGTGCCTGTCTGCAGTGGTCATCGGATGAGAGGCGGGGTCACCAGTCTGTCGCCGGGCCACAGAGAGACACAGGACAGACTACCACTCACACCTAGCGGACTCCCTGGTGAGAACCACACATTCTCAGGGAGAACATGCAGAAAGATGCCAAGCTGGGATACAAGCCCAGGACCGTCTGGCTGCAACGCAGCAGGCTTTTACTGCATCTAAAAGCTGCTTCATCAGGGGTGGGCAACTCCAGGCCTGGAGGGCCTACTTCAACACACCTGAGTCAAATAATGAGGTTGTTAGCAGGACTCTGGAGAAATTGAATGCACTGAGGAGGTGATTCATCTGTTTGATTGAAATGTGTTGGACCAAAGAGTTTCAGGACACTAGGCATCAAGGACCAGAATTGCCCACCCCTGTGCTAGAGTAGATCTCTATGACTGCAGTTGGTCACCTTTGCACTTGGCCTTTGACTACACAGTTTCTCCAAACTCAACTCCTCCCTGGCTCTTCATTTCCACCAACAGTTTACATGTAAATTCAGGATTAATCGTAGTGTTTCCACTAGCAGACTAACATTCCAGTTATTGAAAATATTGGTGTCAACTGGGATAATTTAGTAAGCAGGTAATTAAGCCATCAGTCAGTGGGAGGACGGCTGCTGAGGAGGAGCAGAACTAAATCCTTCCACACTAAACTTAACCTGATGACTGAAGCAGACTGTGTATGTGCAGCTGAACTGGATGTGGAGGGAGGACAGCGATGGACGTTCTTACATCGGAATAAGTTTATTAACAAACTTCAACAAAAATACTGGTAACATTGCAACAAGAGAGGTCTCCAAGTTTCAATCAAGGGAGTAAAATAAAACTATTCTTCTGCTGAAGAAACATGGGCCTGTAAAAGTGTTGAGGGAAAATTCCCTCCCAAGGTGGCAAATCTAGACTGCAATAACACAGAGCAATCTAAAATACAACCCAGGCTGTGATTGCCATCTTCACACAGTCACAAAGGATGGACAAACCCTCGTCAGGAAAACAAGTCAAAGCCCTGAAATTCTGAGACAAGCAAGAAGAAACTGCTTAAATGGAAACACACATGAACGAAAAACATAAAAAGAACTGAATTTAATCTAAAATCATTTTAAGCTAAACAATTTCAGTTTTATTTTAACATCTACGGATAAAAGGTGTTATTTACTAAGCAAGAAGGGACCGTCTTTACCCTCTTTCTATCAAAGAACAGTTTCTGTCTAAATATATTACAGATATTTAAATAATAAAATGCCCTTTACATTTTATTAGTCAACACAACTGACTACCTGATTAAAAGGAAATTTCTTCAGACTCCAAGAGTAAACCTCCAGAATAAAACATACCTTATGAGGTCATGCAGGTCTGATGTTCATCTGAACCTTCTTGTTCTTCATGTCTTCTGCTTCGGACTGCATGTAGACGGGAAAAGGATCACAACCACAGCTGTGGCATCCAGGATGTAGCACTGATTAGAAAAGGCTAAATGTCAGAAAATCAGAAAGCCAAGAACAACTACTGGAGCTGTCATCAGTAATTAATAACAATACAAAGAATGACTGCTTCCAGTACCAAGTGAACACCACAAACACAAAACATTTTATAGAAAACCGATAAAATAAACACAATTATATCCACAGTATTGCAGTTAACTTTCAGGATAAATGTGCACGTTTCTCAAACATGCAAAAAGACAGTCACAAATTTCCCCACTAAATGGCACAATGTCCAATTGACACACATTGAATAAAGAGTCCATGACTTTATTTGTCCAACTATTTGAGGGGAAACGTCCAAGTTCAATTTGTTCACAATAGAGAAGAGATGAATAGTGATGGTGAGATGGAGCGCAGACCGTACCAGCCTCCGACCAGACCGGTCTGGAGGGATCTGCAGGTTCTCCTGGCTCCCAGACGGATTTCACTCACCATTCTTTAAACCTTAAAAGCATCACCTGGCCTGCATTCAAATACGCAAGACTAGTAAAATACCATGTTGCTTGTTGACTAGACTGTTCTTCAATGGTTGTGTACACGAATCAGAAAAATACATGCAATTATATCCACAAATCAGTATGCCTTAAGACAAAATAGAGATATTTGCATTTAACATACTACATTAAATATGAATTATGTAACAATTGTTCAAATGCCAGCCAAACAATTAGCAATTAGCATTTCATTCACTACTCACCAGTTCAGTTCACAGTTCAAGAATACTTAAGAGCAGATTTTACCCTGGGTTACAATTACCCATTACGTAAACAAATCACATATACCAACACTGGTATACATTCTAAAAGCAGTAAATGTTGCCCAAAGGTCAACAATATGATTGCTTCCTGGAGGCATGGACTGTGTTGAAGTTTTAAATTTTATCCAATCACCAACTTTTGTCTGTGATGTATGTAATGTGCCAGTTCAACACTAAGAAGCTTACCGGAAGTTGCCTGGGTTGTAAACAACCAACTATCCTGCAAAAAAAAGTGTCAATCCTCCAAACAAAGCAGTTGTTAAGGTTAATTGAATATTTGGAAGCATGACCAAGACTGACTGAATGGCTTCCTTCACTTCCTCTGCTGCCATTGCTAAAACTGTAGGCAGACTACAATTCTATAACAGTGTAGAACAACAATGTAATCTTTCACAACTTATCCTTCTGTTTGCCGATTGGCCCGATAGAAAATCTACTGGAGGAAATCCAAGTGAATGAGAGAAAGCCCAGACTATCCGTGAGGAGAGATTTGAGTTGAGTGGAATAGCACAGGAGGGCAATGGACAGGCTATACCAAGTTACCCACTCAAACAACATTAATGAGTCAAACTATTTCTCTTATAATTAGTTATACCTCAAACATTCAAACTTGAATATTTCGTGAACTTTCCAGTTTGTGACGCTCAGAGCTTAGAGTTTTAATTACTGGTAGAGCTTTGAGGACGAATCTGAGCAGATGTAAAAACCCTGACATTAATCAGAGGGCCGCAGCAGGTCCCTGGGTCTGGGAGTTAAATGCGCCTGCAGGATGTTTGTCATGGTGCTGACATCCCATGTGCCAAAACCGACTTAAAACTTTCATCTAAACTTGGCGCCTCTAGGATTAATACTCATGTAACGCAGGCTGATGTCACTTTGGAAGGCAAATGTTGTTCTTCAGAAGTGCCCTGGGAGTCCTCCCAGTGACTCAGTAATAAAGCTGAGGAAAGATCCCTGCTGGGGTTCATTTGTCGACTTTAGTGAGCTGTGGCTGCAGCTCAGCATTGCAGAGCCTCTGTGCCTGAAACAGACAACCCCACCGGGGGGAAGAAAGGGAAGTCACTGTAATCGATAAGGCCAGTCACCTTCCATCAAGCACCTCACCAGCACTGTTCAATACAATGATTCGTTCATGTTCCAATTCAGGGTATCCCTTCGGGAAGGAAGCAGCAGATGGCAGTGTTTCTATCTGAATGCGTTCTGGCAGAGAGGTGAGAGAGGTGAGAGAGAAACTCGGAAACGGTGCCGCTCTCTCTGGGTGTGTGTGGCAACATACATGCTCCCAGATATTTGAGTTACTGTGTGAAATTAGTGAGGAGACCTTTCTCTCCTCACTCTGGCTTTTATTTGCAGAACTGAAAACTGAGAGCAGCCTCTGGCTACAGAGATGCTGTCTGTCCCTGCTGCATCATATTCCCACAGTAAACATTTTCTCTCCTGATAGCCTCGGCATGCATCAAAACAAAGGACCAATGAAGAAAATGGAGCAATGCAAGGACAAAATGGAGCTGTAGCATCATTAGGATAAATATCTGTTTCTCCACTGCATTTACTTCCAGGTAGAAATCATTTTATGTGTTAGTCTGTTTGCGATGATCAGTTTTCTGTATGTAATGTGACTTAGTGGTGACCTCTTTTAACTGAATAATTCTACAGTTTAAATCAGATATTTAAAGAAAAGGGCTTTGGCTTCCTAGTTAAAACGTCAAATAAATGCAGTGATAGTAAAAAAAAAATAAAAACACACACTCCAACGACCCAAAGGTTGTACATCCGAAAAATACCTTAATCTTTTCTTAATCAGGGTTATAATCCGATGCTGCAGTAAATGATGAACTATGCTGTGTTAGAACTGAGTCTGACTGATTCAACAACAACTGAAAGGCAGGAGCAACTCATGAAATCACAACAGCACCAATAATTTCAACTAATGATCTTCTGCATGCATGGAAATATCAATTACTCATGTTTTTGTGGAGACTTCTTGACAATGTTCTTTCAGTTCATTGGAATTTGTAGACATCTGGTTAACAGGAGCAGAAAGCTAAAAGCTGATATAAATTCCCTGGGAAAAGTTTTTTCCTATGCACTGTGAAACAAACAAAAAAATAAACAATTGTAAAATACTGGCAGGTGTGATTTCCAGAATTTAACTGTAGTAAATGCTGCCGTACTGTATGAGGCATTATGATATAATATTTTGGCAAGCGTCATTTTATGTGTTAGTCTGTTTGCAGGTCAGAGCTGCAGACGGTTTACTGAACTGCGTGATGCATTATTGAATTTTATTATAAAAATAAACATTATGGTAAATTACTGGCAGCTGTAGTTGCCAGAATTTTACCATAAAAAAGCAGTAAACACACAGTGTTTATGAGCATTTCAAAATGGAAAATCATAAAGGAAATAAATTCAAAGTGAACAAAAATGCAGACTATGACTGATCCACTTAGAGAAACTATTGAAACGTTCAGTAAAAATAGGACTGATTCAATTTCCTGTCCAGTATCCTCACAAGGTATTACTAAGATATGAAAAAGAAACAAAACAGCTTGTGTCCACATGAGGGAGAATCGAATTCATGGTGGAAGAAATACATGATAACAGGATTCTTGATCTGGGCTGACCAAGAGTAATGACTCACTGAGTCCAGACTTTGTTCAAGTGGTGGTGCAACATGGACATGCTTTTCATCAGTTGAGCTTCAGACTCATCAGTCCATCAGGTGAACAGATCAATATGTGAAGGTGCCAGAACTTTCTTCAGCTGAACAGAAACAAGACTAAAGTAATTATTTTTGGACCTAAAACGGAACGGTCACAATTCATCTCACAGCTTCAGTTATTACACTGGTAGACACTAGAGATCAGCCCCAAAATCTGGTGTTGTGATGAACTCTGACCCAAAGTCGGCCTTCTGTCACCTTTATTGCTTTACGAAGCCAAAAATTACTTTGTTTTTGCAAAAAGACAAAAAAAACAACAAACTTAGTTCTAATGCTAAGATATAAATAAATGTACACAGAGATCTGCCAAGCTATCTGCACATTTTCGTTCTATTTCTCATTGAAGCAAACACTGAACATGATGAATGTGAGACATAACAAGAGTGGACAGAAAACCAAGTAACATGGCAAAGGAGGTAATGGGACAGAAAACAGCAAAGGAGTGCTGATGGTACTGTATATGGAAATGCATCATGTCATAAATCTGTGAGGGACTGATGACCTATCCAGGGTGACCCCGCCTCTCACCTGTTGACCGCTGGAGAAAGACACCAGCACCCCATCCTACACCTCTAGGGATAAGGGAGTATGATGATGGATGGATGAAGTCATAAATATAGAGACAGCAGATGTGACAATGACATTTATACAAGATAAAGTAATGGATCTACATATGACATCATTAATAAAGCAAAAGATTGCAGGAATGATAGTATATTTTGCAATAAATTACTGGAGTAATAAAACGATACCCTTACAACAAAACTGATGGAGCGATAAGCTCCTCAAAAATAGCAACAGCATTTTTAATCAAACTATCTCATCTGTGCATTTAATATAACTGTATCATAACAGTTGTGTTTATTAATTTCTACACCCGGAAATTAGTTCCTCTCACATACAGGAAAAGGAAAACAATTCTGTCCAGATCTAAAAATACCAGGTAGGTCAGGTAGGACTCTACCAATGTCTTATTTGAAGTGTTTCATGTAAAGAAGCAACAAATTGTCCGTTCTTTCCTGAGCCTGCATTGTGAGAGAGGGCAGGAAATAGAGCCATACACAAAATTAGCTGGACGGATCAATTTAACCCTTTAATTGCAAAACACAAGCAGCTGCCAGCACCTTGTTTATAACTGTGGTGCAGTCAATTATGAACAAGCAGAAGAAAGAGAGGAGAAACTCTCATGATGGAGTTGTGGATCTGCTTCCTTAGCGTTTGGCAACTTGTGTAATAATTAACACACGATTCAGTAGTGCAGCAGGACCTGGTAATTAAGCTCCCTTCAGCCTAATATTGCTCTTATTCTAATTCTCTCTCCCTCTGAAAGCTGGCGCTACTGTTAAAGCAGCGGGGCGATGAGAATGCTGCCCATGCCTGCAGAAGGGTACTTGGCTAATTTATGACTAGCAGCAATGTGGCAGCTTGTAACAAAGACAGCACAAACATCCAATCAGCAACATCCACCACCTGAAATTCAGCATAGATTTCTTTGATGGCTCATTCTTGATTCTTATGTTCAACGGAAAAAACATATTTGATCAATTCCACCTTGTGATAAGGTCTACTTATCCAGGTTTACACAAGCATTTGCTATAGATGCTTATGATTGTGGGCAGACAAGCTCTCCTGTAGCAGTCAATACTGCAGCAGATCTGAGGAAGCCTCTCACCGAAACAATCTGTTGCTGTTTCATAGTCTGATGAAGAGGATGCTGCAATATTCTTCAATTTATGAAGAATCCTTCTTTGTACAATAATCTGTCCTGAACCAGATGTTGCAGAACTGTCCCCAGAACTGACCCAGCATTCTTTGTCAGCTTGTTGTGCTTAAGGTCTGTTAATTCCTGGCTCTGAAACTGCTATTCCAGGATAAGATGGCAGGAGAGATCTCACTGTATGCAACACATTCTTAGAAGATCCAGAGCATCTTGATCCAAATGACCTAATCTTCCTCAGGTAGTGAAGTCTGCGCTGCCCCTTCTTAGAGACAGCATCATTGTTTTGTGTGTGTTGCAAAAATATATGAATGGCTCTGACAATTGTTGAGTGTACAGCCTTTCTAATAAGAAAATATGAAAATTACATTAAATCCTATTGACATATTACATATAAATTGAATATATAATATCCTCAAGTGTTTGATAATTTATCTCAGCTATTTGAAAGGATATGAGTTTTTTTGTTTGTTGGTTTTTTTGTTGTTGTTTAAGAGTCGTTTTGGGTCACACTACATTCCAGTTGATGGCTGTAATGCACAGCTAATATTTTTGGCTAACTGCCAAAAAACCCTAGAGAAACAGAAGAATCTCATGGTTGACACATGGCAGCTTTGATCGCCCCACCTCTGCTGCTTCCACTTCCACCCTGAATAAACACAACTGCTCACAATCATCTTCTCCTGTTCTTCCCTCAAATTTTTGCCTCTAGCGATTTTTTTGCTCCTTTTGTGCTTCCTTGCTCTTGCTGTGTTTCCATAGATAATACAAATGCACAAATTGGGAATTACAAAAATTAATTTGCTTAATGAAAACAGTGCAGTTTTGACAAAAAAAAAATCACATCTATCTATCTATCTATCTATCTATCTATCTATCTATCTATCTATCTATCTATCTATCTATCTATCTATCTATCTATCTATCTATCTATCTATCTATCTATCTATCTATCTATCTATCTATCTATCTATCTATCTATCTATCTATCTATCTATCTATCTATCTATCTATCTATCTATCTATCTATCTATCTATCTATCTATCTATCTATCTATCTGATAAGATCTCTAACAGAAATAATAACATTTGAGGATTCAGATTTTCGGTGTGATGTCTTTGTCAGATTTTCTGTTAATTACAATTTATAAATACATTTACATATGGTGGTAACAGATGGACAGTGTGGAAATCGCCATGTATAAACACTTCTTTCCCACAGACTCTTACTGTTGCCATCATCATATATAGGACTTGGGTTAAATATTACTTTCCATTTTGCATCTTGCTATTACTAACATTTGTAGGAAGACTCTACTTCACACTCTGTCCTGTCATCACAGGGATTAAAGTTAATTTTAAATGCTCACACATAGAGTGTGGATCTAGCAACATGAGCCATCTGTTCAGACTGCAAAGAGAATTCACAACAAACAATGTTGTGATGCGACGTGACGGCAAAGCTCTCTGTCTTATCCTCTGACATGTCAGATAATAGTAGTATTGATAATCTGTCACCTACGGTGCTTTATATGTCGCTATGCTTCAGATATGATATCTGACTGAGAAGCGCCTCCAGTGTCCACTGTATCGTTGCCATGCTGTATTGATCTGACTTGCTGGTCTCACCCCGTATGAATCTGAACCGAACCTTCTTTCAGCATTGTACAGTACAACATGTTCCTGAAGAGCTGCTGGGGCTTTGTGTTTAGTACATCTTTACAGGATTGAAATTGAACTTTCAAGAATTCACTCTGAAATGGTGCATAATCAGTCTGGTTTCTTTAACACCAGTTTTCACATTACAATTTTTGGCATCCTGTCTTCATAGGTCCTCAGAAATAGTTGCTTATTATTACAGGTATATCAAAAGAGTTTTGACATAAACAGCGATTTTATGCTTTTGCTAGAGGTGTGTGACATTCACTGCTGTTCTTTTAAATCAATGTATTCTGCTGATAAAAATCTACTTGTATTTATCATTTTTTTCTTTTTCTTTGGTACATTTTTCGAAACGTAATACATTTCTCATAAACAGTTTACAGAAAAACAAAACACCATTAACTGCAATCACCTGAATTTTGCCTTTGTGAAACAATAAAGGCTATGCCTATTCAATTCAATTCATTTTTATTCATTTAGTCTATCTTGCTCAAAATCCTTATTTATTTCTCATAAGCTTAAATGAACATGGCAGTGCCAGTGCTTGTTTCATACTGTGAAGAAAAGACAGTGAAATTGCATAGTTATGTTGTCAATATAATCGTGTACTCTAGAGGGATATTTTAATATAAACTATATCAAAATATAAACAATTCAGTGATTTATAAACTAACAACAGTATTTTAAAGTTTATTCTCTGATCCTCAGGGAGTCAGTGGAAGGACTTTAGAACTGGGTGATGTGCTCTATCTTCCTAGTTTTAGTGAGAACACCAGCAGCAGCATTCTGGATCAGCTGCAACCGGAGGACACTATTGCAGGAATCAATGTGACTTAAGATAAACACATGGATGAATTTCTCTAGATCTTGCTGAGACATTAGTTCTTTAACTCTGGAAATGTTCTTCAGGTGATAGAATGCCGACTTTGTAACTGTCTTCATGTGACTCTGAAGGTTCAGGTCTTATCCATCATCACACCCAGTTTTGGGCCTGATCTCTAGTTTCTAGCGGTAATAACCAAAGCTGTGTGCTGACTCTAGATTGCTGCTCTTTCGATGCAAGATACAAGATAATAACTTCTTATCATGAGCTGTAGGTTAGAAGTTGGACCAAAAAGCAGACTGTTACTAGGTGTGCAAATCATCTTGAAAAATTGTTTTAATGGAAAAATGATGAACAACCTTACAAAAATCACAGAGAATCAGGGAAGAAACAAGAAGTAAGCCAAAGCAAAAAAAAAACAAACAAACAAAAAAAAACAAAGAGAGGCTGGAGGCACAAGGAGAATACAGGGAAGTGACGGGAATATATGAGAGAAAGAGAGACTTAAATCCTGAGGAGATTGAATGCTGAACAAAAGACTTGGGTTGATGAGCTAACTCAATGTTTCTCAAACTGGGGTTCTGGATTACAGGTGGTCTGTGGGCCCCCCTAGTGGTCCACAAAGTATTCCATATAAACAACCATTTATTTGACGTTTCTTGAGCTCAAAGTATGACGCATAGAGCTGGCTTCCCAAAGGATTGTGGTTAAAAATAATAATGGGTAAGTAGCTTAAAAGCACTAAAAAAAAAAAAGAATTCCGACACGAAATAGTAATCAGAATAAAGAAACCTAATAAAACTAGAGTAGCAAAAATTAATTATAAACCAGAAATAAATGTAAATATGAACACTATTGTCCAACCCCTCTCTAGGAGGCTGGTTCCAGAGCCTCAGCCATGCATTGAGGTGAACCCGACTATTTCTAGCTGAAACCTCTCAACCTCACACACCAGCTCAGGCACCTGAGGCCTGAGAGAGGCAACATTCCACACCCCAAGAGCCAGCTTCTGTAGCTGAGGATCAGACCGTCAAGGTTCCTGCCTTCACTTCTGCTTCCATGAACCAGTTCACACTTCTGGACAGTTATGAAAGCTTTTGTATGAAAAAGGTCTGAAGTTAATTAGCTTTCCTAATCCACAGGTGGTGTTATTCATCTATTCTGATCCAGATGCCATCCTAATTTAGTAAAGTCCATCAAGAAGGATACCTTCTTCATCACAGACATAAATCCATAGGTGCCTCATTGAGCACTGAATTGTTCGGCAATGTCGCCACCATTTTGGAAGTGGCAGAGTAGAGTGATCATGGAATTGTTCCAACTAGTGGTGCAGAAAAAGATAAATTCTACACAGATTTGTGATTTCTAGACCTGATCATTTTAAATTGATGCTCACAATGCTCAAAATGTAATTTTAAAATGCTCTTAAGTTGTATCTCTTTGCTGCTCCTACTTGCGAGTTTACTGCATATAGCATTACGCATCCACTCAACCATGGTAGGAGGCCGTGTCTCCGTTGATGTAGCAAAGTACGTAGCTAACAGCCAGCTTCTTTTGTCTGAATGGAGTGCGCTAGCATGGAGCATGAGTAGAGTATGATTCAACACGACCTGCTGTAGCTAACCAGTGTCTGGACACACTTTAGATTCTACAATGTGCCAGGGAGGAGACAGCTTGACATGAGCTCAATAATGAGCAGGCAAAGTAAAATAAAATTGAGATACCTTGGACATACAACCAGTGCCCAGGCTCATTCCATCTTAACTGTGTAACACAGCCTTCTTTTTGAAGACTGCCATGTGATTTCAGTGTGGATGTAAATGTTGTTTTTGTTTGTGTTTTAGGGGGCTGGAATAACAACCCGTCATCAGCCAGACAGATCCAGGCCATCTTCTGCCATCTGATTGCAGGGTGTTGACAAAAAAAGGCTTCTTGTTGTTGGTTAGTGTTTTCTTCCCCCAACCTGGAACATGGTGTGAAGAACTTATTTTCCATTAGTTTTTCTGGGAACCTGTCAGTTCTATTATTTTCTGACCAGCATAAAAAATCAGTTTATTAACAATATTAAATGTAAGATACCCTCTTTCTTTAAAAATATGTGTCCAAGAATCTTTGTCAATTCTGTTACCATATATTCTTTCCCTTTAAATTTGTGCAATTTCCTCCCACCATATGATGTCATTTCATTTGATAAAGAATACATACAAAGATACATACATACATGTACATTAAAGTATTTTCTGGTTAAGTTGAATACAACCCTACATTGTTACTGTAGACAGGCCTCTCTCAGCATTGAGCTAGGCCAAGTGCCAATCCACATAGAAGATAGGAGTATGTATTATAGGGCAGAAGAAGATTGAGATGCAGCAAGGGGTTGGGAAGAGTTAGATTGGTGACAAACCTAACTGTAAGAGAAAAGAGGAAAAAGCAAGACAGCACATGATGCAAGTAGAGCTAGAAGAATAGAACACAAAGAAGACGACCAACCACAAACTCCTGATT
Source organism: Xiphophorus maculatus (assembly GCF_002775205.1). Taxonomy (NCBI): domain Eukaryota; kingdom Metazoa; phylum Chordata; class Actinopteri; order Cyprinodontiformes; family Poeciliidae; genus Xiphophorus; species Xiphophorus maculatus. The sequence goes on along the minus strand of NC_036449.1, from coordinate 1,457,975 downwards.
TCACAAAGCCAATCTTCAGGGGTCAGCAATGTTTAGAAATCGAAAAAGAAAATTGCTAGCTAAAGTATCATGCATTGTTGGTTGACTTATTCTATATTATTATGTTGACACAACTTAAATAATTATGGTTTTAATAACTTTTATAAAGATATATATAAATACCACTGTGGTTGTTTGTATATATGTTCATCAATGTCAATATAAAAATGATTGACCATTTGTATCAAATGCAACAACATTGTGCTCTTTCTTCAGAAAGCCAAGAATCAGAATAATCACATCAACATCTTAGGTGCTTGTTTGACTTCCAAATATATTAATGTTTACATGCAGATGTTGCAGACACTGTGATGTATCGCGGTGATGGGCTGACCAGCTCTATGAGGTGTCTACATATTTATATCTATGATCTCTAGAGCAAAGCTGCCATGGGCCATAAAGGCAACCAACTGGTCGATCTTGCTCTAGAGCATGTTCATGTTAGATTTCAGTAGAGTTGGTGGTTGTGTGTCTCAGACTTTGAATTCACTATAATCCCTAAAGCTAAACATTAGAATGCAGCAGCAGTTCTTATCTAAATCTGGGTTGCAAAAGATGTTTTGTTTATACATAAATATTTATGGCAAAGTAGCACAGCGCACATTATGCTCACCAAACTTTATAATGTTATGTAAGTGTGTTCATATACGTAGATATTAAATTGCTGTTTAAGATCACTAGCCAAGCAAACCACCACACAACATTATAAAAGGTAGTTCCAGACATGTAGGCTACAGTATCTCCTTCTACTGGGCTCAGTCTTTTTTATCTTTGCAGTCTGTTTAGTGCAAAGAACATCTGAAACACTGAGATGAAAGTTAAAACTTTCTGTCAAGTCACGAAAAAAGGCAGCTGAAAAGCATTGTTCATTTGTTCTTTAACAATCTGGCCGTAATTGACAGGTTTATTTTTAGACTTAGACTTAGACTGACTTTATTGTCATTTTGCATGCACAGGGTGTATACAGAACGAAATTTTGTTGCATACGGCTCAGGACAATGTTTTGAGGTTCCAATGTTGTGAGGTTACTCCAGAATAAAATAAAATACAGTATAAAATATGAATATAAATATGAATATCAAATATAAAGTGCAGGACTGACAGTAAAATGGGAGTTATTTAGCTATGTATATGTGCAAGGTATGAAGTGGAGACCAGTTTTTGAGTGCAGTCCAGTTAAGAGTTCAGCAGTCTGATGGCAAGTGGGAAAAAGCTGTTTCTGGACCTGGTGGACCTGCACCGGATGCTGCGGAACCTCTTTCCAGAGGGCAGCAGGGAAAACAGTCCATGGTGGGGGTGTGAGGGGTCACTGACGATGTTTCGCCCTCGGGACACGCAGCGCTGGGATGAAATGTCCTGAATGGAGGGAAGGGGGGCCCCGATGATCCTCTCTGCTGTCCACACCACTCTCCTCACGTTCTTCCAGTTGGAGGCGCTGCAGCCTCCACACCACACAGAGAGGCAGCTGGTCAGAATGCTCTCTATGGTGCTTCTGTAGAACGTCTTGAGGATGGGCGGGGGCAGATGTGCTCTTCTCATCCTCCGCAGGAAATACAAGCGTTTCTGTGCCCTCTTGACCAGAGACGTGGTGTTCCCAGTCCAGGTGAGGTCGTTTGTGATGTGCACCCCCAGGAATTTAGTGCTGCTGACCACCTCCACAGCCGAGCTGTTGATGAGCAGCGGAGCGTGGCTGGGCCGGTTCTTCCTGAAGTCGACGATCATCTCCTTCATCTTGTCAACGTTCAGGATCAGGCTGTTGTCTCTGCACCAGTCCACCAGCTGTTCCACCTCCTCTCTGTAGTCCAGGTTGTTGTCGTCTCTGATGAGGCTCACCACCGTTGTGTCATCCGTGAACTTCACGATGTGGTTGGTGGCGAACCTGGGGACGCAGTTTTTTTGACCTTGTTGGCTTTTTTTTGCAAGCTTACTTCCTGGATTTTCATTCTCACATTACAATAATACCCATTTTACACAAACTCCCACATATTTGAATGGAGCCACTGGCATACAATTTACAGCAGATGTCGGCAAAAATCCAAGTAATCTCCAAATTCAAAGAAATCCTGGTTACAGCCATAACATGTAAAGTAGATTATGTGTTCTGATTAGGCTTGCTTGACAGATTAAAAGTACCCTTTGAAAATAACATTTTGACATAATTTTCATAAAGCCCTAAAGCCACATTTCTTATCAAAATATTTTTTATTGGTCTGATGCAATATCCTAATCTTAAATGTCATGTTTCCATTTGCTGTTGTATAATTAACAGAAATAAAAGGCTTGAAACCATCAGTCTGTGTGGACGTAATCTAAATAATGAGTTTTATTTGGTTAATTGAGATACAGAAATCACCTTTCAAAAGTATCCAAATTTATTGAATGGGCCTGTAGTCCACAGAACATGTGGATTACAAACAGTAATGGATGGATGGATGAATGTTAACAGATAGATGGATGAATAGATGGATGAATGTCTGATGATGGATGGATGGATAAAACAAGTGTTTTTCAAATACAGTGTCAGGGTGTGACTAATCTGATTAAATACTTCAATCAATTGACATCACTAGTTTATGTATATATTGTTATATGTATATACTTATCATTACTATGTTATTTAAATGATCACCACTATATGTTGAAAATGTCAAGAAAGTAATTTAGAGCCTTTTCTAAGGAGAAAAATGTAAAAACCAAAGTATAGAGCAGATAGAAGGGGTGTAATGGAAGAGAAGTCTAAGGGAGAAGATTAGTCATGTCTTTAAATGGTAAAAATGTATTAATTTCCTACTAGTTACATAATGACATGGGCTGTTGGCCCATCTATGATCCTGTCCCGGGGCAGGCAGCACTGCCAGCTGGCCCAGCTCCTGCTATGGAGCAGGTTATGTATTCAAAGTTCTGGTTTAAATATCTCCTCCTGAACATTCAAGAAAATTTCTACTGAACCATTTTCTATTTTATTAGAGAGGTACTGAATGACTCATCAACCTTTGGTTTTCTATTACATATCAGGTTGTTTGTGTGCTGCCAATTCATGTTAAATCTCATTTCAAGGCACTCAGAGCTGAACCAGCCTCATTTGCCAGTTGAAAAGCTCTGGCTTGATGTTTCATAAATGTATTGTCAAGAAGTAATTTTTCACTGTTGCACAATTAGATACACATACAACACCAAGCAACATTAGGTACCAACTTGTCATTCCATTCATTCTCATGGGTGATGTGAGATCTGTTACTACCAAACTGCATAAATTGGTGGTGTTCACCTTTTTTATTGTCCTGGCGCTCACCCGGCATTGGAGGAGACCAGGTTGGTTATCCTGACTGAGACATACTAGCTAAGCATTCTAACTCTAAACTCACACAATGTTTGCGAAAAGATTTGAGTTACATCTGCAACACAGGGCATTTTTGAAACACAAAAGACAATTTACTGTTGTGCCTAATTTATGTCTATTTAAATGAGGGTATCATTGTGACCTCTAAGATTTGCATATTTTACACTATACTTGAATGAAATTAATATATTAAGTCTGGGAGCAGGGCCCGCCCAAACCACAACTTTAATTTTCCAAGCGACCTATTTTTCTCAGTCTGTTATGTTTTGTGAACTGTCAGACTCGTGACTCTTGCTACGATTACAATCTACAATTTTGACTCACCATGGGAGGTGACGTGACTTTTCAGGTCAACCCTTCTGATTTGGATGATGATCTCTTCAACACTCCATCTAATGCTAAACATTGTCCTCCTCCACTAATGAGACAAGCTCCAAATCACAAATGCCTGTGCTCCGTTATCTTTGACCCTTGTGCTCAGGCTCCCATTACATCACCATCAGCTCAACATCTGTCTGAGGTTCATCTTTCACCTCCAGCAGCATCCCAGTCTCGTGGCTGTGAACTGCTTAGAAACATCAGGCAACACGTGAGTCTCTCAGCCAAAGCAATACTAGTGCATCCACATCTCAGTGTTCCTCCTCAGGCATACCCAACATGCCAAGTCTTTAAATCCTGGACTGTCACGCACCTTCAATGCTCTTTAAAAGAAAAATAATTCTATTCAGCCGCGCAGACAACAAGTTAAGATTCTTCCGACTGCTTTCATCTTTAGTGCCTCAACAGTGCCTTTAGTGCCTTCAGTGGTTTTTTATCTATTCATGACTGGACTTTTTTTTCGGAATTGCACAACGTTGCTGCACTACAGCAGACACGAACTTCTGGACCTTTGGAGCTACAATTTTGACTCTATGATCGCCGATCTCCGACTCATCCCAGAGATCTCCAGAACACCGGAGGCTGCTCACTTCTCCCGGCCGGGTGGAAGGGTACGCAGGCCGTGATGAGAATGTAAACAAAGGTGGGGTAAGCATGGAGGGGTGCGAGCTAGGCTAAAGCTAACACCACATCGGCTCCCTTTACCCAGCATTTTCCTCGCCAATGTCTGTTCTCTGGCTAATAAAATGGACGAGTTACGACTATCCATCACGAGTGACAGACGGATTATGGACTCAAATGTCATGTTTTTCACCGAAACATGGCTAAACAACAGCTGCCCGGACAATGCTATCCAGCTAAGTGGACGCCACACACACCGAGCCGACAGGACAGCAGATGACTCCAGCAAGACCAGAGGCGGAGGTTTGTGCATTTATATTAACAAAGCTTGGTGCACAGACTCTGCTACTACCGAGAGTCACTGCTCACAGAATGTGGAGTTTTTATTGGTCAAATACAGACCTTATTACCTCCCAAGGGAATTCATGTCGATCATCCTCACTGCCGTGTACACCCCCCCGGATGCTAATGCCAAGCTAGCCATGAAAGAACTCTATGCAGCTATTAGCAAACACCAAACCAAATACCCCGAGGCTGCTTTTATTGTTGCAGGTGATTTCAATCACTCCAACTTGAAGACAGTTCTTCCCAGATTCCACCAACATGTCTCCTGCCACACTAGAGGAGACAAGACCCTGGACCATGTCTACTCCAATCTGGCTGGAGCCTACAATGTGACACCCCTCCCCAACATCGGACAATCAGACCATCTCTCCCTGTTCCTCACACCTCGGTACTTACCACTCATCCAACGTGTGAAACCTACCGTGAGGACAGTAAAGGTAGGGCCAGAGGGCTCAGACGCTGTGCTCCAGGACCGGTTCAGGAATACAGATTGGACTATTTTCCACCATACAGACTTGGATCAGTACGCCTCATCTGTACTGAACCATATTTCCACCACCATAGAACGTGTCACCACATGCAAACGCATTACCATGTACCCCAACCAGAAACCCTGGATGAACCGAGACGTTCGTCTCCTGCTGAAGGCCCGCAACATCGCCTTCAGGTCAGGGGATGCACAGACGTACAGTGCAGCCAGGGCTGAGCTGAAGAAGGGAATCAAGAAGGCCAAACACCACTACAAAAGGAAGGTGGAGGATCATTTTTCTAATGCCAACCCCCGACGTATGTGGCAAGGCCTTCAGATTCTCCCAGACTACAAGAACCCCAATACTACCCCCGCTTCTACTGATGTCTCCTTCCTCAACGAACTTAACAACTTCTATGCTTGTTTTGAGAGAGGGAATACCACAACTGCAACCAAAGCAGCTACCACCCCAGGCCAACAGCCACTGACTTTCCTCCCCAGTGACGTAGGAGCGGCTCTGAGCAGGATTAAATCCCACAAGGCTGCGGGTCCTGATGGCATACCCTGGACGTGTCCTCAGAACGTGCTCTGGGGAGCTGGCAGGAGTGCTGACGGACATCTTCAACCTGTCCCTGGCCCGCGCTGTGGTACCGACCTGCTTCAAGTCTACCTCCATCATCCCAATCCCCAAGAATCCCAACCCAACCAGACTCAATGACTACCGCCCGGTAGCCCTTACCCCCATCATTACCAAGTGCTTGGAGCGGCTGGTCCTAGCACACCTCAGATCCTGTCTCCCCCCCACACTAGACCCCCACCAATTTGCATACAAGCAGAACAGGAACACAGAGGACGCAGTCTCTATAGCGCTGCACTCTGTCCTTTCTCACCTGGACAGTAAGAACACTTACGCCAGACTGCTGTTCTTAGATTTTAGTTCAGCATTCAACACTGTCATCCCATCACAACTCATTACCAAACTCACAGACCTCGGCATCAGTCCACTCATGTGTAACTAGTTGCTCGACTTCCTGACCAGTCGACCTCAACATGTCCGGCTGGACAACCACTTCTCATCCACCATCATCATAAACACCGGAGTGCCACAAGGCTGTGTGATGAGTCCCTTCCTCTACTCCCTCTTCACCTACGACTGCAGACCTGTCCCTGCCTCTAACACCATCATCAAGTTCGCAGACACCACGGTGATCGGCCTCATCAAAGATAATGACGAGGCCGCTTACAGGGAGGCAGTAGACCGTCTGGCTGAGTGGTGCAACAAAAACAACCTGCAGCTGAACACCGAGAAGACCAAGGAGCTTATCGTGGACTTCAGGAGGAATGCTGACCTACATCCACCCATCCACATTAAGGGGACAGTGGTGGAGCGTGTGGACACCTTTAAGTTCCTGGGAGTCCACATCTCCGAGGACCTGACTTGGACGACCAGCTGCTCCAAACTCATTAAGAAGGCGCATCAGCGCCTCTTCTTCATGAGGACCCTGAGGAAGAACCACCTGTCCTCAGAGATCCTCACGAACTTCTACCGCTGCACCATTGAGAGCATCCTCTCCAACTGTATTACAGCTTGGTACGGGAACTGCTCTGTCTCCGACCGGCAGGCGCTGCAGAGGGTGGTGAAAACTGCCCAGTGTATCGCCAGGGCACCGCTCCCTGCCATCAAGGACATCTACAGGAAGCGGTGTTTGAAAAGGGCCGGGAAAATCACAAAGGACTCCACTCACCCAGCACACACACTCTTTTCCCTCCTGCCCTCTGGGAGGCGTTACAGAAGCCTACGGACCAGAACCACCAGGCACCGGAACAGCTTCTTTCCCACAGCTGTCACGCTTTTGAACGCCTCCTGACATAAAACATAAACTATAAGGACTGTACTCCCCTATCCTCTCATACAACAATAACACATGGACTATCCTCACACACACACACACATCACAGACTGTTTTCTTCACACACACATACAACCTGTAAATTTTATCTGCCATTATTTATCTATAATCCATTCCCTAACATTCTTGTACATTCTGTATAATCTGTGCATATAGCTCCCATATTTATATTTATAAACAATATCTATATCTCTTGCTATAACCCCTTATAGTCCATACATACATAGTCTTGTACATCAGTAAATAAATATTTATATCTCGTAGAGCACTTCTGGATAGATGCAAACTACATCTCGTTGCTTGTACTTGTGACAGTGCAATGACAATAAAGTTGAATTCTATTCTATTCTATTCTATTCTATTCTAAAACAACAGTACCACCATCATTGTGGCTTTCTCCTCAGTGTCATCTTCTTCCTCCAACATCTTCCATGACATCATTCCGTCACTGGCTTATGAACTTCCGTTCGCACCGGTAGCTCCCCCTTGTAGGAGCCAGGTCATATTACCCCCTGTGCCTGCATTCTCTCTGTCATTCCTGTCCTCTCAGGCTTCACAAAATCCTTGTGTACATGCATCCTTTCATACCTCCATCCCTTCTACTCTTCCTTATGCCTTTTAGTCAAGTTTAGCTCCCGCTTCTTTTCAAAATGCTTCCTCATCCATTTCTTTCTGACCTATCCTTTCAGCCTTCTCCTTATCTCCATCCATCCATTTTCTAACACACTTGTCCCTAGTGGGATCAGAAGGGGTGCTGGTGACTATCTGCAGCTAATGTTCTGGGAAAGAGTCGGGGTACACCCTGAACAGGTGGCCAGTCTGTCGCACAGAGAAAAACAGGACAAACAACCATGCACACACACACTCCTAGGGAGAATTTAGAGAAACCAATTAACATAACAGTCATGTTTTTGGACTGTGGGAGGAAGCCAGAGTACCCGGAGAGAACCCACACATGCACAAGGAGAACATGCAAACTCTATGCAGAAAGACCCAGGGCCTGGAATTGAACCCAGGACCTTCTTGCTGCAAAGCAAAGTGCTACCAACTGCGCCACTGTGCAGCCCAGTGACTGCAATCCTTATCTCCCCAATTCCCAAATGTGCTTCCTAATGTCAATAACCCTTACAATCTCACCACCGTAGTTCCTCCTGTCCAGTCCTCCTCATCAGTTCAATGTCCTTTAACTATTTCACCCTCATTACAATAACAAATTCTAAATGGTAATTATGTAGATTTAGCCCAACTACTTCAGCTTTCTTTAAGTAGCTTCAAGGGAATTACATTCAAGTCTGGGATTTATCTCCTCCTTGTTGTGGGCTCAGTGATTTAATCAAAGCCTTCTCAGAGCTGGGTATCCCTATTTCTGAAGAGTAAACTATCGGTTCATGCACTTCTTTAGAATTCTTTGGCATTACTTTTGATTCCTCATCCCCCGAGCATCTATACCTACCCAAAAATTAATTGAAACACTTTGCTCCTGTCAAATTTCTTACTGACAGATGTTACAAGCAACAGTCGCTTACACTCTTAGCCATCTAAACTATGCCATTCGAATTACTTCTCATTGTATATCTTTCATTTCATTGCAAGAGGGAAATGCATCTCTCGCACCATTTTCGTTCCTTGTGGAATGGCATATCTTTCTACTACAGCGACTTTCTCACTCATCCACGTGATATTCAAATCTACAGAAATACAGTGCCCTCTGTAGGCTTTTGTGGCCATTACAGAGGTAAGTGGAAGAGTTCATGTCTCTTCAGAATCAATCACACTGTCATCTGCACTTCACATACTTTAATCCCATCATCATTGCAGCGATCCTATGGGGGTACAGATGGTCTAAATCTATTCTCATTAATTCAGATATGGCAGTCGTAGAAATTATCAGCAGCTTATATTCCAGGAACTAAGAACATTGTTGATGCTCTGTCTCTCCTTTCTTTTCAAAAATTCTGACTCCTGACTCCAGATTCAGAAACTCATCTAACTCCAGTCCCATCGTTTTCTTCAACCATATTCAACTGACTCCCCGCTTATCCTACCTCATCAAGCACAGTCCTTTCATTCATCCATGCCATCTATTCACAGTCAACACTCTGATCTTCACTCTTCAGAGAAGGAAACTGATCAATTTGCTGTATCTCATCCGATTAATCTTTTCCATCTTAACTCCTTCCTTAGTTTATACGAGCCAATCTTTAAATTTGTTCAATCCAGAATTTCAGCAAATGTGTTACCTTAAGATACATTCTTCATCTCAGAATCCTGAAGTCAAGCCACTTGAGTCTGGTTTGTCAGTCATCTCACACAAGTCCTGTTAAGGTCAAGCATTTCTCATAAACATTATTCCACCCAGGGCTGTGCAGTGGCACAGCTGGTAATGCTGTTGCCTTGCTGCAAAAAGGTCCTGGATCCGAAACCATGGAGTTTGCATGTTGTCCTTTGCATGTTTGGATTTTCTCCAGGTACTACAGCTTCTTCCCACTGTCCAAAAACATGACTGTCAGGTTGATTGAGCTCTCTAAATTGTCCTTAGGTGTGTGTGTGTGTGTGTGAGTGGGTGGGGGGTGCATGCGTGTGGGGTGCGTTTGTTTGTAATACCTTGTGGGGACCAACTGCTCTGACTGAAGCCTGGTCACCACAAGAGGAAATGCTGTTTTTGGGTCAGGGTTAGGTTTAGAACTAAGGTGTGAATTGAGGTTTGGTTAGGGTTAGATGTAATGGTTAGGGTAAGGATAAGGGTACGGTTTAGGCTGTAGAAATGAATGGAAGCCTATAGAAAATCAACACAAAGATAGCCACACAAACATATGTGTGTGTGTGTGTGTGTGGGTGTGTGTGTGTGTGTGTGTGCGTGTGTGTGTGTGTGCGTGTGTGTGTGTGTGTGTGTGTGTGTGTGTGTGTGTGTGTGTGTGTGAGTGTTTGTCCTGTCTGTCTTTGTGTTGCCCTGTGATGGACTGGTGACCTGCTCAGGGTGACCCTGCCGCTTGCATGTTGGCTGCTAGAGATAGACACCAGAACCCCTCCCAACCCAACCAGGGATAAGCGTGTAAGGTAAAGGATGGATGAATGGATTATTTTATCTATTCTTGTCGTAATAGAGCAGTTTCTTCCACATCCAGCCAGGGTATTTCAGACCAGACTATCCAAGTTTAGTTTGCTGCTCATCAAAGACATACTGTTCCTACATCCACAGTAATCTCAGGGATTTGCTCCATGCTCACTCTCACCTCTGATCAGTTTAATTCTGTATCTTTTGGAGGTCCAATGTGAGCTCGGGAAAATTAGAGGAACAAATTTTCCCGAACATATCACCACACTAAGTCTTTATCTTCCAAGGCCTCCAACATTTTCCCCAGATGGCCAATCTCATTCATCCCTATATCCCATCATCCCTTCATCCTTACTGTATATTTAATTTCTGTATTATAGAAATTGAAATCCATTAAAAAGCTTTATCTGTTATCTAATCAGTATAATTTCAAAATTACACCCACCTGGTATCAGCCCATTCTACAAAGATGAGAACAGCATTGCTTTAAGTAACCTCAACAGCTCTAACAGCCTTGATAGCAACCATTTGAGGTAGTAACTGATGCTCCAGGTCCACGGTTTCACACATGAGCAGTCTCCCATTTACAGGCTGTTCAGTGGTCCATGTATTGTCCCAGCTTTGATGCTCTTTCAAACACAACTCATGAATATGTTAACTGGGCCTTTTCAAGGCTCAAAGGAAGACTTCCTGTTCTTTGTCCACTTTGTTTTCTTATGATTTTCACTTATGAGAGTGGTGAGGTCATACAGCAAACAAAAAACAGAAATCGTCCTCTTCACACAGACTGCTAATTATTGGTCTCAAAAGAACGTTGGGAAATGAATTTAGACCCCTCTGGATAAATCTGTAAAGAATAATACTGTGCTTAGAATTTACTTGGATATCTTCATGACTAACACAATGCTTGAATTATCGTTTTAAAATCCTTATCTCAGAACAGCACTGTTAAATAAAAGTAGGCATCTTACTTTTGTTGAGAAATAATGTGATTAGATGCGGACCTAGTATTTCATCTCTTTCATCTGTTTCTTTGCAGAGCAAATTCCAGAACCGGCAAGCAGTGGACACAAGTGAGTGCCCTTTGCATCAGCTTGGAGAACAAAGTGGTGAAAAGAAGCACAGGCTCTACTGATTGACAAGCTGCTGCTGAGCCCTCAGAGGGGCTGTTAATCTTCCTCTGTGAATGCTGGAATTATCTCACCAGACCTTACTGCCCTTTGAGTAAAAGGAAGAAGTCAAGTTTGGGAATTACATTACAAAAGGACATGCTTCACCAGGTGGAAGCAGTAAAGAGGAGGTATTTCAGGTGAAATCTCCCCTGTCTAAGTGCTCCCAGCAGTTTCACTCAATCTGGGCCTGACTAGAATTTACCAGATCAGTGAAGTAAAAAATTGGTGTCAACAAAATGAATAAAAAAAAAAAATCTTGTTAAGAAATTTCATAGGCTTCACTAAGAACCTGCCAATTAAAGAACCTTAAAAGTGTTTGTTTGATCATAAAAATGAAGAGTGACGACTCAAGCAAAGCATACCCTGCTTTCTGCTCCCTCTGAGCATAAGAACATGCAGCAGTGCCTCTCCAAGCCTCTACCTGTTTGTCAGTCAGTAGAGGATGTCTATGTAGCTGGCTAAAGTTTGATGTTTCCTCTGTATTGCCTACCTCTGACAGCTTCACGGTTGAGCTGTTTTGTTTTTGCAGTCTGACTCAGTCTTCTATAAACCTTCCTGAGCCTTCTGGCCAGAGAATGACTTGCCTATTTCCCAGAACATCAATGATTCTTTTAATTTCTCTGTTTCATTGTCCCTGATGCTTCCAAGCTGCAAAACGCTACAGTTTTCTAAAAATCAGTCGCTTCCAGGTAAATAAACAACTTGTCATAGCTCAGAATGCCGAAAAACACACAGCACATGGACAGACAGATGGAATTCTTTACTTCAGTGAAGTTCAAACAAAAGTACAATAAACAGGCTTCAGGCAGAGATCTGCCCCAAAAACAAGAGAAGAGGAGGAGAGAGAAAGAAAATGACGTCACAAAACTCCAGAAACACTTGAAGAGTAAAGACTCATGCTTTGCAGTTTACATCCACTGTATTTAAAGACACAAAACCATTTTCTCTCACTGTCTGATATTAAATAAAGTCAAGTTTATTTCTATAGCACATTTCAGCAACAAGGCAGTTCAAAGTGCTTTACACCATAAAAACACATAATACAATAACCAATAATAAAGTAGACAAAAAACACTACATTCTGTGAAATGCCATTATCAATATCACCAAGAAAATGTTTGGGGTGTATGTGTTTATTTATTTATTTTTTTGGTTAATGCATAAAAGTCACATTGGGTGCCATCATATGGTTAAATGTTACATGAATACTCTCATCTGTTTACAATATTCATATTTCAATTATTTCTTTGTTAACTGCACCTTTAAATAACTCCTAGTTATCTGTATGCTTGCATCAGTTCCACTATAAGTCACCACAGAAATAAGAAAGTGAAGGAATAGAAAGAAACAAACAACACAGCTTCAAACTGATTGTCTATCTCCCCATCTCCTTAACCCCCCAGCTTGTTTTTACTGTCAGGTTTTCCACATTCATTCAGAGCCACTTACTCTTGAACAGCTTCAGGACTGAACTGGCTGCAGCAACAAAGATGCAATGTGGCCATCTTTCAAACAGTATTTCATATGTTTACTTTCAAAAAGTAACAACATATATATGTGTGTGTGCGTGTGGGTGGGGGTGGAGGGGTGCGTGTGCGTGTGTTTGTGTTTGCTAGAAGTGCTTGCCTCTCATTGTGGATCCTACAATTGAACCAAACTTGTGAATGTCAAAATTCTCTTGCTGAAATCTTAGCTGATTTAATTAAATTTTTGACATCCACACAGAGCCATAGCTGCTTACAGCAATTTCCTCTTAATGGCTGCTGTTGTTTCTGGGCTAAGCTTTGTAAAGAAATGCAGAGGAGCAAGTGATGTGAGCTACAAATTGATGGCAGCAGTTCATCCAGTTTACTGGAGAAGAACTTCCTTTTTTCAAGTTCTTCCAGCTGTTTCTGCCTCCATATGTTAAAAAAGATGTTACAGGGTGGAAGTAAGTGTACAGCAAATCTTAAGCTGTTGCTAGGCAACTTCCCTTTGAACATTGCCACTATTTCATATAGAGGAGATGTCAACATAATTGACAAGGCAGAAATACGCTTGTTTTTAACTTTACCTGTAGGTGCTTGAGAATCCTGCCTCCTTCTCACAGTGTGCTCTTATTTGGAGCATTGGTGACATTCTAATGCTCTAAATATCTCCACTTATTTCATAATGCAGTACTTAACCAAACAACAGCACCTAAACAGCTAACAAAATCTGGCAAAAAAATTCTCAAATCAAATAAATTTTTTGTTTTAAAAAAGAGCTTACAATTGAGATATACAGTACTTTCCACCATCAAATCATCTAATGATGTAAAAATAGATAAATTGTAAATAAAATATGTAGTTATACAATATGTTATTGCCACTGGTCGCATACTTGCATCTCAGTAACTGCAAGATTGAGGATTGGAACCCTACTTCATATCGCTGCAGTGCAGCTGGAGGACCATGCTGGGACGCTGTGTCAACAAGCTCAACCATAGATCTGTAGAATGTTGTGAGGATGCTGGTAGGAAGGACCATTGTTTCAGTTTCCTCAGAAACAGTTGGGATGAAGAAAAAAAAACTTTTACATTTACAGTAATGTTGACCTCTCAAAAGGAAGGGGCCAAACCTAAGACCTGGTAGCAACAAGCAGACAGCTACAGGTATTATAATAGTTATAAGAGTTATATTAACGTTATATTAACAGTCCAATGGAAGATCCTACAAAAACTATGAGTCAAGCAGCTCTAGTACTAGAATAATAACAAACAGGAGAGGACAAATAAAAAGAGGTAATCAGCAGAGGGCCTCAGTCAAAAATACACCAAAAGGAACAAAGGACTTGACTATTTAAGGTGCAAAAACATTACCATGGGAACATAACAAGCAGCATCAATGGAAAACACTTAAAAATTAAACAACAATACACTAATAAAGACACAAATAGGCTACGTGAAGCTCTCCTTCACACTCTCATGGAATAAAAAGAAGTCAGCTGAGGAGAATACATGAAACAGAAGTCAAACAAAAAACTGCAACAGATGACAGGAGATAAACGTTCCTTAAAACACAGCAGAGTGTGGAGTTTCACATAATAAACCCAGTGAGACTAACAACTCAATATGTGACTGAAACCGTCAGAAACGGAGGAACAGCAACACACAAACAACAAAACCTAATGAGATTCTTCAAAAATATTGCATATATTTCTCATATAAATGTTAAACCTCTTCATAAAGTCAATAAGTATGAAAAAAAAAGTTTTATTTTTTCTGTTTCAGAGGGGTTTTTATAAATAAAGAAAAGTAGAAGTCTGCTTGCTTTGTGCTGTCAAAGTTAGAGTTATAGGTTGCTTGTAACTTCTGTTATATGATATTATAGAATGTCCTTTTTGTGGTGTTTAATTTGTGAAACACAAACACATAGGAGAGCAGGTAAATGATGCATTTCATGAATAATAGTAGTTTATACTGTGTTTTTTAATAACACATCCATCCATTCCTTTACACCCTTGTCCCTAGTTGGATCAGGAGGGGTGCTGGTGCCTATCTCCAGCGAGACATTTGGGGTGAGAGGTGGGACAGATCACCAGTCCATCGCAGGGCAACACAGAGACAGACAGGACAAACAACCATGCACACACACAGTCATGTTTTTGAACTATAGGAGGAGAGAACCCACACATGCACAGGGAGAACATACGTTTAAGAACTCGTTTAGGGAATCAAACCCAGGACCTTCTTGCTGCAAGGCAACGGTGCTACCTACTGCGCTACTCACAGCTCATACTATAGCAGCCAAATCAAATACTTTTATGAAGCTGAATGTTTTGCAAAGCCAGAGCCATTAAGGTAGGATGTTTAAAATGTCAACAGGTCATTTGGAATTTACTGTCTCTATGGTTTTCAGGTCACTTGTTTTTGACTCTGAATTAAAAGAACACTTTAAATATTTTATTGCTCATACATAAATTTATAGTATAATCTAATTTTAATTACAAACCCAACTAGGTGGTTTTCTAAACTTGCAGGCTGCCCGAAAAACAAGATTAAAAAAATCATTATCTGTTGAAAATCCCAAATACTCTAAAATTACTCATAGCTTTAGCTTTTAACCTTTTGAACATTCTTGTTGGTAAATATTTTCAACACTGTTAACAATTGAAGTGAATTGACATGGAATGGAGTTTAACTGAGATTTTGAGTCCTTAATTAAATTTGATTGAGATTCTGTGGAGAGAGTTAAAGATTGGAGTGATGGCAAAAAAATCTTCCAACCTCGAAGTTCATCACTAACGATGAATCATCTCAATTCAAATCTTTAGAAACTATCAAACTGTTCTTCGATCACAGAACAGGTTGAATTGCTCTAATAATGATAAAGATTCTTTATTATTGAGAAGGGTGCTTCAGACTAATTTGATAAATGTAAATAAAAATAGATTTTTTTAAACTGATACTCATTCTAAGTTGTTTTATTATGATTTGGAAGATACTTGTCACATGTCCTATGAGAAACAGGTTCCTTGATCGAAGGAAAATTATTTTAAATCTACCTGAGGTGTTTGTTTTAGTTTTGTCAGGATAAATAATAATAAACTTTATTAATAAAGCCCTTTATTTCCCCAATTGAAATCTCAAATGGCTCATTCACATGCCGATGACTGTAAGCTACTGGATTGTAGCTACAGCTGCCCTGGGGCAGGCTGACAGAACCTGACCAACACCAGCAGGCAGGGTGGGTGAAATGTCTTGCCCAGGGACACAAACAATGAGGGCAGGCAGACTGGGAATCTAACCAGCAATCCACCAATTGCTGGGGGAACTCCTACCGCCGTCACTACAGTCACTCCTTTCATGAAAAATTTACTAGGTAGCATTTTCAATGGTTAAAAAATAAGATTTTTTCACACTAATTGTCAATTGTGTGGAATTTTCCCCAAAATCTAACAGTAAGTATAAAATCTACTTAAAACTTGGAAAGATTAAAATCTCAGTTTTTTATTTTTATGAACTCTTGAAGTACACTGAAAGCAGCACAGCCTTATTAGCAGTAGCATTCAGAGGCTCACACTCAGGTCCACAATACAGCTGATATACACAATGAAATTGTTTCAATGTGGTCCTGAAGTCAAGAATAAGGTTAGTGTCTGCTACACCTCGTGGATCTATGTTTTATTAGATCTATTTTTTTTCCTCCAATTATAACCTCAATCAAAAACACAGACTATGAATTCACACTCTGATCACAGATCCATGCTTTGACAAAGATCATTTCTCCATTTGGAACATGCAGTATGGTCTTCACTTGCAGCAAACAACGGATTTCTGTTAACTTAAAGCTTGACTCAAAAGAATAAATGAATAAACAGTAGAGAGAAATAATTATAACATCTAAGTTCTTCTGCAGCAGCCCCACATGATCACTGCATCTGTCACACTGAAGAGAGGTGTTTCATGATGAAGCTCTGGTCTGTTCGGGTCTGTTTCATTTGTGTCATGCTGTCATGTGTCTACTCACTGTTTTTTCTGATAACAAGAAAACAGTCTGCTGTTGTCTTCAGCTTAGGAAATAATTATTTCATGATTATGAAAAGCAGCTTGACAGCCAGAAGAGTTCCTCACAGTATAATTATTTTCAGAGGATTACAACCTTCAATGCAAACAAGAGTGTTATCTTACAGATGTATTCTACATATAAGCAAACAGCTGTGGCAACAGAGTGATCTGGGGTGAAGCTCAGTTTGATGCTAAATGATGTTTCCACCTAGTGAAAGGTGATATCAAGGCAGGAAATATTACAAATAAATTAAAGTTCTTTCTGACAGAGAGAGTCAATGACAGTTCTGCAGAAACTATAAATGTTATATCATAGAATCCACAGTGGAATTAAAAGAAAAAAATGGTTTAAACTATCTGATTTGCATAAACAAATAGTTCTTAAATATTATACTGGTATATTACATTCAAACAACTGTAATACATAAATGTTATGAAGTAAGTGTTTTGGTGATTTATAGTGGGGGGAAATTGTTTAATAATATCCAGGACAGGAAGTGTGGGCATTAAGCCAAACATCTCAGAATAATCTCATACCCATTTAGAGTACATGTCTAGCAACAAACAACACACAGCAGTGGGCTTTGCTAATTATTGAGGTGCTAATTAGTACTTGCACTACATGTTTTTTCAATCCATTTTATACAAACACTAAAGCAGTAAGTATATACAGGATATAAAAGTGTAATGCTGAAATGAGATATAAGCCATCAAACAATGCTCAGAAACAGCTTATCCCTTGTAGTAGACCCAGAATGTTTTTTTATCCAAAACTTATTTTCTTGCAAAACTAATTGGGAACATTGTCAAGCCTAAAGCAGGGTCACTGATGACAACTCATGTAGAGTCGCTCCACATTCTTGAAAAGGTTTAATATACTGAAAAGGCATTTCACCAATGCAGATTTCTGCATTTATCACAATGTTGTGCTGTATATTAGTACAGCACAACATTGTGCTGTACTAATATTGTACAGCACAATGTTTTTTAACTGGATGTTGCCAACTTTTGCTTCTGTTGTTACCAAGTGCTGAGGTCTCTTACAGTTAGACAGTGCCTACTGGGAAAATAATCTAATACAGTATACTTATCCTGTCTGGAAGCAATAAACAGCCCTTTGAAGATCTAAACTTCAAAGTGTTGGAAGATCAAATATCTGCACTGTAAAAGTAACTAAAACTCAAAACTTTTCCAGCCAACATAACTAGATTGTATTTGCAGCTTCAAAATAAAGAGCAAGAGACAAACAGATCAGGCAAGTTATTGAGAACTTCATTTAACTCAAAGAGCCTGTTCTGCTGATCAGAAGTTTAATATTTTTGTCTTAAATGTCAAATTGGGGCATACATTTGACATTTATGTTATTTTTGATGAGTCACTCAAATTGTCATAAACCAAAGGCAAGAAATCTCTGTCTTTGAATCTGGAAGGACTGCTGATCTGAACAAGGAAGGCCTCTTAACGCACTATCCCCATGCGGGTGGGACACAGTAAGACAGTAAGACAGAATGCGTTAAAGTTCTTAAAACATTTTGAGGGGTTTTTAGGCAAAACAGCAAAGTCATTCCAAAAAACATCCTTTGATCTGAGCTCAAGAATCAGAAGGGCTGTCTTTGAAAAACAGGCAAATGCTCAAGATTGAGGTCCTGAATGATGCTGACTGCAGTCAAATGGCTAAAAGATTGCAAGATTAAGTCTGACAGAAAATGAGCATCTTCAAAGTACAAATCTCTTACATTCCACCAACATGTTCATTTGGACTTTGTAAGTGAGCACCAGACATGAGGCATTGAGAGATGAAAGTTATATTCTCAGACAAGAAAGAGTTTCATCTGGATGGGCAGAACTGTTCCTGGGTTTGAATCCTGACTGGGTTTCTGTCCAGGTCCTAGTTTCCTCCTGTCCTTCATAAACAGCACTAAACTGGCTCCGGTCCTTTCCTTCAAACAGGAGTTTTTCTGTAAATCTTTAACAGCATTCTTCCTCTGTGTCTCCTCTGAAGTATGGGGTTCCCCAGGGGTCGATATTAGCGCCTGTTCTTTTTGCCTTGTATCTGCTGCCTCTGGATTGTATTTTTAAAAAGCACAAAGTCTCTTTTCATTGTTTTGCAGACAACATTCAAATCTATCTACCTGTAACTACAAATGACAGACAGTCTGCTGTACATATGTTACAGGATCGTCTTTAGGATGTACAGACACGGCTAAAAGCAAATTTCATTAAACTAAATAAGGAAAAAACTGAGATTTTAGTGTTTGGTCAATGCAGTCCCCTGCTTGGACATGACAGTGTTTTTGGTCCCCGGTCTTCCTTTTGTCGTCCATTTGTGAAAAATCTGGGTGTGATTGTTGATCCTATGTTTTATAAGCATATTAGCACTGTTATCAAAGCCACTTTCTTTCAACTGAGGACCCTTGCTAAGATAAAATATTATCTTCCTCTGCCTGATGTTGAGAGGGCTATCCACGCATTTATTACATCACGTTTAGATTATTGCAACTTTACACCCAGAGCCCTAATGTCAACTGACCAGCTTTTATTGTCTGTCCCCAAAAGTTAGGCTAAAAACTAGAGAGGACAGAGCCTTCTCTGTGGCGGCACCCAGACTGTGGAATGTCTCTTAAGCTCTCTCAGTCAGTAGGTCAGTTTAAGTCCAGCCTGAAAACTCATCTATTCTCCCTGGTCTCCAAGACCAGTCGAAGAGAAAAGGTAAAGGATGGGTGATAATTGTTGCCTCTAAATTTTAAAACAGTCTGGTTTTTATTCATGTTATCAGCTTTTGGTATCTCTGCCAAAGTTTCTTTATTCATTAATTCTGTTCAAGCGTTTGTGACAGATTTCATAAATATTTATCAGAAATAAAAGAGAATTAGAGAGAAGGAGAGAAACAAACCAGCATTAATGCTTTTTCTGACAGTTCCTCTGACTGCTTAGAGAATGCATTTGTTCAACAATGAGCTGCTACGGTAATGTTTCTGCTGTTTACTGCTGGGCTGGTGTCTTCTGGAGGTTTGATTATTGCTGACAGAGAAGCAACATGTAAAATTCTGCGTTGTAAAATAAAAGTAAGGACGTGAGAAGTGCAGATAATTATTTTTATGAGTTAGTTATCCATTACTTAGGCTTAACTGACATTAAAGCGATCATTATGGACATGTAAATGTGGTCATTGTGAAGGTAGTTGTTAGGAAAATGTCCTGCAGCTTCTTCAGTAATACACATTATTATTCTGGTCTGCTCCGTGTCTGTGCTTTTGTCTGAGCTTCTCAATTTCTCTCTTCCACTTGAGAGCATGCATGGTGACTAATTGGATTTTCTTCCTCAGCCGGCAAGATGGGGCATGCAGGCATGTGACAATGGCAGGCCACACACACAACACACACCAAATCCATTAGTATTTGGCCTGCACTATATGCTAATTGCAGCTGCTGTCCACTCACTTCTTCTAATCGCTGTAATTATTTCTTGTGAGATGATGGTGGCTGATGTGAGAGAAGCAGGTTAGAAAGTCAGAACTGCCTCCTGCATGCACATCGCCACCTCAATATTCACATGCTAATTAATGTCAGAATTTTTTTAACATGGCTCATGTTCCGACATGATAATGATGTCAAGATGACATAACTGTTTTTCTAAAAACAGAATTTGATTCAAAGTTAGTTCAAAAGGGGAAAATAAATCCAAAGGGAAATGAAATGTTGTAGCTATTAATTCAAATTCTTCAGAGTTATTGTAGATTGTAACGGCTGTTGGCAGGAATGATCTCCTGTAGCAGTCTGTATTACAGCAAATTTCCATCATCATCTCCAAAGGTTCCACAGAAGTCCCCAGAACAGAACCAGTGCTCTTTATCAGGTTGTTGAGTTATTTTTAGGTCTCAGGGTCTGATGCTGCTGCACCAAAAGATGACAGCAGAAGAGATGACACTCTCAACAACAAACTTTAGAAAATCTGCAGCGTCTTGCTGAAAACCTTGAAGGATCTTAACTTCCTCAACAAGTCCAGTCTGTTCTGTTCCTTCTTATAGATGCTTCACTGTTGCATCTCCAGTCTAGTCTGTTGTCCAGATGAACACCGAGTTATTTATATTCCTCGACCACTTCCACTTCTTCTCCCATGATGGAAATATGGTTTGTTCTAATGTGGTACCCGTGTGGTAGATTTGATAAATAAAAACTACAGGAACTGTGGGCAGGGTTTTAAAAACAAGGCAATAAAAGTTAACGATAATTTATTTAAAAAAAGATGAGTGACTAAAAAAAACATATAGGGCAGTAATGAGCAGCAGAGTCAATGGATAATTCTGCATAAGTCTTAGCTAGCCCAAGGGGGGCGCGGTCCTCTTCGGCTTTCAGTCCTTCCCGTCGCCAGCCGACCGATCCTCCACGGCCACGTGCAAATCTTGGCGGCAATCTGGCCACTCATGCTCCAACACCCGGTCGTCCGTTCCTCGACAGCGACCAGCTGGATGAATCTCTGCGGCAACCAGTCCTCCAGTCCACCAGTCATCCAGTCCCACTGCTCTGCCGCTCCTACACCTATGATCTGTCCAGCTCTGTCTCCCGCTCAACTGCACAGCTACCTCTTTATTACCGGCTTCCCGGTCTGCACGCTGCTTAGCTAATGGAGAACACCTGTGCTGCTGCAGTGGGTGTCTCTGGGTATGAGTGGTAACGTCACCTCAAAAGCAAAAGAAAAATCAGAAAAACATGCAACACAACAAAGCAAGAATTTAACCCAAACTAAATCTAATAAGAAAAGTAAATAACTTCAAAGTATAACAAGCAAATCCAAAACAGCAATGTAAGAGACATGATTACCTCAAAAATTAACTCAAAAAAGGAAAAACAAAGCCACATTACCACACTAACTCTGTTTCTCCTGAAATCTACAATCATATTTTTTGTTTTGTTCACATTTAAGAAGAGATTATTGTTCCCACACCACAACAAACCGCTCCACCAGCTCTCTGTACTCAGCTTCTTGTCCATCTCTGATAAACCCGACAACTGCAGAGTCATCTGAATAATTCTGCAGATGACAGAAGTCAGACTTGTGCTGGACATCTGAAGTCTAGAGAGTGAAAAGGAGTGAGGAGAGTACAGAGCCCTGATGTACATCTTACATTTTAGCTCACACTTCCAATCTGGTTTGTTTACATGGAACTAATACTCCTCAATCAATCCATCCATCCATCCATCCATCCATCCATCCATCCATCCATCCATCCATCCATCCATCCATCCATCCATCCATCCATCCATCCATCCATCCTCTGTACACTCTTGTCCCTTGGAGGGGTCAGCAGGGGTGCTGGTGCCTATCTCCAGCTAACGTTCCGGGCGAGAGGCGGGGTATTAATTGAAATGAGTGGGATATCGATTCCAGATATTACACGCTTTTCAGAGAAGCAAGAATTTACCAGAATATAGACATAAAGCAACAGCAGATTGCTTGTGAACATGAAGCTTTTCCAGTTAAGCTTTCATGGGTCAACATGATGGACCTCAACATCCAAGTCGACGACAATCCTGTCATTTTCCCTTTTGAAGATGACATAGACAGCCCCATTAAGCTGGTAGATGAATCAGCAGAGATCCAGGGGAAATCAGGTCCTTCCGACGACTTTGAGAGTCCAACATCATTGGAAGTTGAACAGGAAAAAACTGCCTCTGCTGGCTTCGAGATTATCCCCTCAGTGGAAGTTGTGGAAAAGACAAGCCAACACGTCATTGATCTCACAAAGCAGGTAGATAACCTTAAAAAAGAAATGCAGAGCAAGATTTTTGATCTCCATGAGGAAAGAGAACCAAGGATTGCATATCAGGCTGAAGTCAAATCACAGCAGGAGGAGATTCAAAAACTGCAAAAAATGTTAGAAAAAGAACGTCACATGCAAGTCAAATGTGAACATGGAAGAAACGTGCCAGAGATTAAAGATGTATCAAAGATTTCTTGCTCTTCCAAAGTTACAGCCGACAAGAGAATTCTTCAACAGCTGGAATACTTCAAGAGGGAGGCTGAAAAATACGCCTCCCGCAATTAAGGTCTGATAGAAGTAATGGTTGAAGAATACAGAGTGAGACTTAAATATGAGGAGCAGCTCAAAAGTCACATTGAGCAAGTTTCCAAATTCAAAACACAGGAGGAAACAATGAAATCTCTGCAGGGTCAGGTTGCAGATCTAAAGGTGAAGTTGAAACTTGCTCTGGAAAATAACCATTCTAGAGTCTCCACCCAACCAGAGACCCCAGTGCAAACAGAAGGCTCCGTACAAACAGAGGAGTCCAATCAAATACAAACCTTGAATCAATGAGTGGTCTCCATGCATAGCCTGGCTCGGCCTTTGCACCGACCCACTCCCAGGTTGCAAATAGAAGGCTCCCTACAAACAGAGAAGTCCAAGCAAAGACAGAGCTCCAATCAACCAGGGAGCTCCGAGGAAAGACAGATCTTGAATCAATGAGGGGTCGCCATGCATAGCCTGGCTCAGCCTTTGAGCCGACCCACATCCAGGTTGCAACCAGAGGAGTCCATGCAAAGCCAAACCTGCACACAAACTTGTAGGTCCGAGGAAAGACAGTCGTCCATGCCACCAACCTCCACTGGTTGTATGGAGGGCCTTCATGTTGGCATTGGCGTGAAGGCCAATCTATGCCCGGCTCGGCCTTTACGCCGACCCACACCCACATGGCACTAACCTAGGTCACTATCCAAACCCAGGTTTTGCTAAAACTGGGCATTATGGAAATTTGAGGCTTTACACAAATTTGGGAATTAAAAACAGACACAGGCCTCAACTCAAATAAAATTCCTGACTTCAAAATAAATGGAGAAAACACAAGATAAGTCTCAGAGTTCAAAACAGTATAAGAAACATTATTAAAACTTTACTATGCTGCACCTCTCCTTGGGCTGCCACCTTATTGTGGTGGAGGGGTTTGAGTGCCCCAAAGATCCTAGGAGCTATGCTGTCTGGGACTTTATGCCCCTGGTAGGGTCACCCAAGGCAGACAGGTCATAGGTGAGGGACCAGACAAAGCACAGCCCGAAGACCCCGATGATGATCTAAAACATTGGACTTGGTGTTCTCTCGCCCAGACGCGGGTCACCGGGGCCCCACTCTGGAGCCAGGCCTGGAGGGGGGGCACAATGGCGAGCGCCTGGTGGCCGGGCTATTTCCCATGGCTTTTCCCGGCCGGGCTCAGCCCGAAGAGGAAACATGGGTCTCCCCTCCCATGGACTTGGACTTGTGCCAAAGAGGTCGGGTGCATTGTGAGATGGGTGGAGGCCGAGGGAGGGGGCCCTGGCGGTCCAATCCTCGGTTGCAGAAGCTGGCTCTTGGGATGTGGAATATCACCTCTCTGGTGGGGAAGGAGCCGGAGCTAGTGTGTGGGGTTGAGAGGTTCCGGCTAGAAATAGTCTGTCTCACCTCGACGCATGGCTCTGGTTCTGAAACAAGTCTCCTTGAGAGGGTCTGGACATACTTCCACTCTGGAGTTGCCCGCGGTGAGCGACGTCAGGCAGGAGTGGGCATACTTGTTGCTCCCCATCTCCCCATATATATTGTGAGGGGGCACGCAGCAGTACGAGCCGCATTAACGGTAGTAGGAAGCGGCAGTTATTTTGAGGTGTAGAACAATTGCGACGCAAGTCAGTCACTGTTCTCCCTATGCATTGCTATGGCAGGCCCCAATAAATAAATAAAGTGTCAATCAGTCCTTAGGGTGCAGCAATACTTATAGTTGCATTTGCTTCAAGTAAATGAAGAAGACAGGTTATACCTTTTGTTCACATAAAACTTCTTCAGAAAATTTATTTCCAAAACTTGTGAATCTGTAATCTTCATATTTTAAAGAGTCACCATGTTTAATGTCAGACTCATACAGCATTTAAACACTGTTAGAGTGGTGTAGTAATGAGTCACATTGACTGGTTTCATTTCACTTCTTACATTTTGAAATGGTTCCAGTCATAACACCACAGCAGCAGTGAAGGTGTCAGCCTGAGTTTACAGACTGGGATGAAAGAAGCAAAACTTCTTTAACACTTTTCATTCTACATCATATGGTGTGGCTGGCTAGCAGTCTGAGAAAATGACATGCCAGTAACTTCCTAACCTCCTAAAAGGTCCTATAAGGTAAAGCTACACAGCAGTTGTGTTGGGATGGACACAAATTTCCTCAGCCAAGCCTTTACACTTATAGCAAAACTTGACTTGGATGATGTGTAAAACCTTTAATCGAGAAATTCTACCTGAAGTTGAAACTTTTATGCTTGTTTTTGTTTCTTTTTTTGTTTTACCAATAATTATATTTCAAGTTCAATTTCAGATTCAACCAAAAAGTTTGTTTGTAATAAACAAAAAAAAAAGTGGATCTGTTTATTGCCATTCAGAGGCGACAGATGTCCAGCTCCAGCCCTTTATTGTTGGATCCTTCCTCTCCAGAAACGTTGGAGTCATCATCGCTTCCTGGACTATATGGCTCAATAAATAGGAGTGCCGTCCTTCTTTATCTTACACACTTACCCATAGTGGGGTCATGAGGTGTGTTGGTGCCTATCTGCAGCGGTCAACGGGTGAGAGGCGGGATCACCCCGGATAGGTCACCCTGGACAGGTCACCAGTCCATCACAGACTCCAACTAGCTTCTTTGTCAAAAACTGCAGATAAATTGGCAAAATCTTTGATGAAATCCTCACATCTTCCTCTGCTTCTCTATTCTCAGCTTAGTTGTTTACGGTTGTTGTTTACCTTCGTTATGTCACAAGATGGCGCTGGTGTTTGACCCAATTACTACAGATAAAAACAGCAAAGCATTCTGTGAGAAATATTTATTATGACAGCTTGTGCACAGAATGAAAGTACAGTAGTTCATCTTTTTAAATCATTTAACCCTCCTGTTATGTTCATTTCTGAGGTACAGCAATAATGTTCGTGGGTCAATTTGACCCGGGGAGTGTTTAATCATGCAGCAGTATCAGAAACCAAAACATTCCTTCAAAACATTTTTGTATCTGCTTATTAACTCAATTGCTAACCATTTCAATCAATATTTGTGCAATGATGTTTTTTTATTTTTCAGAAATTAAGGCTCAATGACGACAACCTACTCATTTACTCATTTGGACATAAAAATGGAATTTACATTTTTTATGTAGACTGAAAAAAACCCAGACACAAAAAAACAATTCCCTTGAAATTGATCTTTGGTAAATTTTTTTATACTACACTTTATTTTTTTTTTCAATGGGTGATTTTTATAATTGAACTTGAGACACACATACTGTTCAGGGTCAAATTGACCCGCTGATTAAAATCAAGATAAATGAGTCATGCAGAGAGTATTTATGTTTTCCTCCACTTCTGCTGAGTGTCACTCAGTGTGGGTGGAGTTTGTCCACGGGAACAGAAAAGATCCCCATCAAACGTTGTATGAACACCTGCTTTCTCGCAGTTTCCTAGTGAAGTAAAAAGAATAGTGAGTTGGTGGGCTGGGGTGTGTCGGGGTGTGCATGTATGTGTGTGGTGGGTGTGTGTGTGTGTATGTGTGTGTGGTGAAATATGGTTCAAAGCTGCAAGGAAACATATAGAATTGGACATTTTTTAAATCTTTTTTAACATTCAACCTTGGGTCAAATTGACCCAAACAGTATCTATGTAAAAAGTAGATGCGGGGGGTTACAAATGTGTAAAATGAATACATTTTCAATTTCTATGTAGAGTGCACCTATTAAGACAAATAGAAAAAGTTTCATGCAAAAAAAATACTTCCAACTATCTAAAATAAAAAAAAAACTTTAAAACTGGTCAATTTGACCCGGAACATAACAAGAGGGTGAAGTGGTTTCATTGTGTCAGTGACAGTTTAGATTTGTTGCACTCCTAAATACTCAAAGTACACAAAAAATGTATTCTAGAGCTAAGAAGGTGGGTTTTGTATGTTATGTCCCCTTTAGAAAACACTGTGACTGAGACAATGAACTGCCATATTTTTCTTTAACATCTTTAAAAACAACAAAAAATCAGACAACTTAAGCAGTAAATACGCAAAATGGTATGACTACAGAGAGTAAAGCCATAGTTACTTAATTTGATTTTTTATGATTTGACAACAAGCAAGCACAGCTTTTGAGCTGAATGCCCCCTGGGTGACTCTGCCTACAGGCCCAGTAAACCAAGTAAGAGTTGCAATAAGCCAGTTACTTTTAAAGTGTGTGTAATGAAGTCTCAGCATGTTTCAGCCTCCTTTCTTCACAGTCTATAATTACTGCCTAAGCATTAGAGTTTTAGAACAGAACAAGGTTTAAGGTCTTCATTGAGCACAGGGATTAAAAGAAGGATTACTACAGTGTTTCATAATACAAGACAAATTACACTAAACCCTCCTCACTTGTTACTTGCATTTCTTTTACATTAATGATTTTGAACAGTTAATTCAATAACATTTTACCATGCTGGGTGTGGTTTTACAAACCCAAAGCTCTTGCTCTCTTTCTTTGAATTCTAATTAATATTTTTATTATTTTACAGCTAATGAATAGGGGAACAACACAATAGAACACACGACACCGAGTACTTCCAAGTTGAGCTACTCACACTTTCTGTATGGGGCTGTAGGAGGTCTGAAGGGCATCCAAGGAGGTTGTAGTCAGAGGTCCACTGCTCTGTTTGTTTCGATTAGCTGTACCTGTAACATGCTAATGGGACAGTTCAAAACTACAGTAGTCAAACATACAGGCAGTTAGATTGGAGTTGTCTAGCAACGCAAAAAGAACTGGATGAACAGAAGAATATTTTTTTACACTTGCAACACACTGTAAAACATGTGAGTCACATTAAGTTGTGTCTATAATCTTCCACTCTTTACGCTAAATACATTTAACAAGTTTTCAATTTATTCATTTTGTCAAACTTGCTCTGAAAGAGTTGAATAAACAAGATTTTCGGTTACCACTTAAAAAACTGAAAGAAGAAAAAGTCAGCAGCGGGAACTAGAAGTGTGTTACATTGATCTGACTTATGTGTGTTATTAAGGTAAAGGTTCATTGTAATACAACTGATAGTTTGGAAAGTTTGAAGATAATTTTCTGTTTACACTAAAATGTTTGGAGCAGAATTCATTGTGATATTTAATAAAATTAGATCAGAAATTTTGTTAATGCAATCTGAAACAATAATTTTAACTTTTCTAACGTAATATAAGTAATTATTTTAACTTGATAATAAGTAATAATAATAGAGAAATGTGTGCTGTTTGACTAGTTTAGGGAAGTTTTTGCCCTGCACATTTTGAAATACAGTAATTACTTGGTTTAAATTGCAGCAGTAAGTTAAAAGTCATAATTCAAGACTAATGAACTTAAAAAACAAGGTTTAGACAACTTGTCTTCTGCTAAATTAACTTCATGAACTTTAATTTCTGAGTTAAAACCAAAACAATTTTCTTGTTGACTTAAATTGCATTTTCAAGGCAGCAGGTGAACTTTTGTTTTTAAGTTAAACCATCTTCAAATGTTTTACAGTTCAGTTGTTACAAATGATTGACGACAGTTATAAAGAAACACACAAAACCCAGCCATTAGGCTTTACTTTTTCACTCAAGATCTATTTGTTTGGGTAGCTTTTTCCTTATTTTATTTTTTACGTTTTACTTGATTTTAAAACATGCTTCATAAGTGTGATTTAACAAAGCATGATCAGGAAAATACATTAGAGGAGTAAAAACAGTGCAGTGTGTTAAAATTCTAAGATTTTTCTTTTATTGTTTCATACTCAGACATGCTCTCTGCCCTGCGTGTTACACATGTTGAAACACAGTCCTGCAGCTATGAATATACTAAAGGTTTTCCTGAGGTCTGAATTTCAAACTTCTCTTTCAAACACAGTGGGTATCAGTGCTGGTTCCAAGTAAATCAGCTCAGAGACCAACTGGGAAAATCATACTACTGGCATCTGGTTCTTGTTGCTAGCAGCAACCACACTGTCACAGTTTGTCAGCTTGAAGCCCTGTTCATCCAGGCTGGATGTGTATGGAAGAAGAAGGGTTATTCTAATGTCACCTTTTCTGAAACTGTCATCCAGGTGGAACGTGTGCGTGTAAATTTAAGTTACATTCTTCTATTATTCTCTGACAAAATCCCTTTGGGAGAAAAACTGAATGCAACGGCAGTTTGGGGTCACAGAGGTTTTCTAGTGTATGGCAGCATCAGTGTTCAAGTTTTGTGAAATAAAGAACTACACTTTATGTCACCTGAGTTTAACTAAGCAAATAGGTAATTACTGCAGGGCGATTAACTCTCAACTGGCTACAGGTTGTTTAACCCATACTAATCTAGTAGCTTCTCATGTCAAAAGGCACACAGGGAAAAGACGTTAGTCTCTTTAAAGGGATCCATGATTAGCTCTAACAATATACTTCATTTAATAAATATTCGGTTTAGATATAAGAACAATACAATACAATTACTGTAGGCTGTTTGACTTTCACTCGACAATGTATCCTGGGTAAATGATGTATGGTAGTTCCTATTGAGCTGGCTCTTTCCAACCAAAACAGAAATGAGTAACGTAAAGTCTTTTCAATTTGAACCAGATCATAAGAGGTAATGAAAATGAGGAGAACCAAAAGGAGGAAGAGCACGGAGTTGGCTCTTCATAAATGTTTCATTTATGAAGCCTTCAGCTTCATGTACCTCTGGTTGGACTGTGTGACCCGGTAAAGCACACAGTAGTTGACGTGCTCTGTGTCTGATCCAGTCTTCGGTCCTTTAAAACCCATTCATGGGTCTTTGGTCCGGTGTTGGGTCCATAGCTTCACATTCAGTGCCAGCTGTTTTGGATTTATTATCATTTAAAAGAACTTCCAGTGTTGCCTGTTTCTGATGTTTCTCCCATCGTCTTTTGCACACTGGCCGGCGGTGGAACTCAGGGTTATGTTAGTAAATAGTAAATGAATTTCTATAGTGTTTTGTCTAGTCCAGAGGCCCCAAAGCACTGCACACTCAATTCAGTCATTCAACCATTCACACACAAATTCACCCACGTTTAATAGTGAAAGTAAAATCATTTCCACAACAACAATGCAAAGAGTAGTCAATGGATTGGAACTGAACAGCTGTGGAGCCATAAGAAAACTACTAATCAGACTAACAAGAGAAAAAAAGCTTCAAGTTGCAAGGAAGCATAAAGACTGGAAGCAGGTCATGAGTCCAAACCAACTCTGCTCCAGTCTGGATGCATCAGGGTGAGGAGATCATGTCTGCAGGGCTTTCTGCACCAGCCTGAGGTCAGGGCTTTGTTCTGGGGTTGTTACAGAAGGACCAGCAACATTATGAGTCCAAAGAATGAGATCAACTGAATTCCTGGATATACTGAATAACCAGGTTATTTCACACATTGATTTTTTTCTCTCCTGGTGACAGACACATTTTGAGATGCCAGCTCCAGGATACAAACCTTAAACCCTTGTAGAGGGCTTCAGGAAGTAGTCAGACTCTCCCCATCATCAGTAAAGAATTTTGTTGAAGAATTAACTTAGCACTGGATAGAAACAAATTTCCTAATATTGCAGAAGCTTAGTGAAACAATGCCACAAGAAATGTGTGCTGTAATTTAAGCTAAAGGCAGTCCAATGAAATATTAGAGTAATCGGGTCGCTTTCGGGTTTTTTCTTCTTTTGGCCAGGCAATGTATAATTTTAAGATCCAGGTCATGGAAAAAATGTTCTATCACTATTTTAGTTTTAATTAAATATGAACTGGTCTTACTGGATTTTACTTGTAATAAACTTTAAATCTAATATAAAGTGCACAAAATCATTTGTAAATGTCCCTTGTTTAAAAAAAAAATCTAAACAAAGCCAAAGGCTGCATGTGGAAGCTTATGTGAACTCTATAAATTATTAGCTTATGCAGTTATGGCAGCATTAACTGAAAATAGTTTCTGAATGACTTTATCAGCCTCTCGCATTACTGCTTCAGTTCATGTGGGGTTGCAGGCATTTTTATGCACAGCTCTGCTTTAGGCCATCTGTCTGACAGATTACCAAACATTTAACTCTCAAATACTTTGCTTCCTCATTCTCTCCAAACTAGCCACACTGTGTGACTGAAAAGTCTTTGGATGTATTTTTTTTTTGTATTTTATTTGAGCTTTGCACAGTGTGACCTTGGGATGAATTAGATGGGATGTACAGTAATGGGAAGATTGGCTGGTGTTTAAAATGTTTTTCCTTTGGGAATACTCTCTCATTGTATAATGAGGGACTTTAAATAGTTTATAAATGTCCCTAAAACACTTCCCAGATTGATAAACAGCAATAATTGCTTCTCTAAGGTCATTGAAGATATCTCTTATTGTTGGCATTGTGTTAGGTTGCACACAGAATGATCCAGACTGGCAAACTCTCAAAACAAATGAATTAGCTGCTTTAATTAGCAACATTCTCCATAAAATCTCATATAAAACAGCAAATTTGTACATTGTTTTTGCAAATGCCTTTTTTGTTCACTTTATTGATTGAAGAAAGGTAATGTGAAATCTGTTCTATATTTCAGCACATTTTTAGATTTAAATAACGAGCTGATGATCATCATGATGACCTCATAAACAACATGCTACAGCTGAAATGGGTTGTACTGTCTCTTTACCCAGACTGTATATACATAGATTTTTATAGGTATTTTTTTTAGTTCAATGTGATTACTGTCTTCATTTTTAAAGAATTAAAAATTAATCATGAAGTTAACTTCTTGGCACAAAAATATTTAAACACACAATTTAAAATATGTGAAAAAATTACAGTAATGCTTTTCATTTCTAGCCATTTTGTGTTTATTATGAGGTGAACATTTTTCAGTTCTGTAAAAGAAACAGTGTTGAATTTTTCTGAATAAAAGATTTCAGCTTTTCTACAGATCCTAGTCTTTGTCTCACTCTGCTTTCTGTGACGTTCTATTCCTTTTTGTCTGTAGACAGATCTGGACTTGCAGGCGGGCTACTTCATCGCTCACATCACTCATATGAAGCTGTGGAAAATCAGGTCTGGCATTGTCCTGCTGAAACAACATGAAGAGAAAAGAAGCTGCCTCAGTGATAGCACACATCTCACACACCAGTGGCATGCCCACCAGCAGGTTAGCTAATAATGCACCTCCATGCCATCATGGGGACTGGCCTCCTTCAACCCTTTTCTGATGACATACCTCTCATGGTCATAAATAGAAGTTAATTTTTTCCTGATGGAACTGGAGCTCCTTTAAATCTAGCTGTTCCTATTTCTTACCTCAACTTTCTGCTATTTGTATTGTGCTACATCTTGTCTCTCTGGTTGTGTGTGTGGGGGCGTGTGTGTGTGTGTGCGTCTTTCTCAGATTACTGTTTATTGACAATCATAACAGTAAGCCTCGATCGCAGTGAAGCGTTGTATCAGTGTTTATACTAACCCTTGTCAGTCCTCTGCTGCCTCGTCACCAGCCTGTCAGGATGTCTGCTGGCTGCTTCTCTTCCCATCAGCCCATCATTTGTCTTGTCAGAGACCGCTGGGCTTCATCTCACATTATCACTAGGTTACTCAGGGAATCCTTCATACATTATTTGATCACCCGTGTCAACTTTCCACCTCTGTATGACAAGTTTATATATAATTTTATGTTGTTTTCAGTTCTATGTTTGGATTCAGTAAGAGTGGAGTAAAGAAGGTTTTCCCAGGATGGACTGCATGTTGGAACAGTTGGTAGCTCTGTTGCCTTTCAGAAGGTCCTGTGTTCTGGTTTGGAGTCTCTGTATGGGTTTGTCTGATCTCCTCATGTAGTCCAGCTTTCTCCCACAGTCTGTTAGGTTAACCTGTTCCCTTTAATCAGGATCAAATCAGAATTTCACATACAGGTTAATCTATAAAAATAGAAAATTGTGAAAACATTCAATATTTTTGTCCCTTCTTTCAGAAACTCATTTGTCATATAGATTGCTTACAAATAGAGTAAAATATTTTAAGCCTTTGTTTCTTGTAATTTGTCTTTCAGTTAAAGAAAATCCAAAAAGAAATTCAGAACTTTATCAGAATAAATGGATATTTTAAGAAGAAAATACACCCAAACCTGACATCCTCACCCATTATGACTTAATTTGTCGCTTGTTGAAAATGTGTTTTCACTTCTTTTAAAAAACCTTTAGTCAAGTGAATTTAGGGGTAAAGCACATTTAGGGTATAATCAGATTTTAAAGAACTTAACATGTGGGTTATAACAAACAAAAAACCCTTCAGCTCAAAAATACAAATAAACAATTTTACCCTCATTACTTTCAGCTTCAGTGTGTTTCTTTTGCTTTTGTCCTGCACAGCATCTGTCTATCAGGTCCTGTAATGTCTGGTGACATTACAGGAACAATTAGTAACATTACAAGGAAACAAAGCACATTTTTCTTTCAGTTTCTCTGCCTTTATTCTGGCTTTTTTCAGATAGGCCTGCAGAGACGTGCTATGAACATTTCCATCCACTACTGTTCTGCAATTAATAATCTGTTCGTGTGGGAAATCTTTTTGAGAGGCAATCTGAGATGTTTCACAGGAGGTAACGTATGTAGCACCTACTCTCTGTTGCCTGGCTCTCACTGAGTTTTTCAGTGTAAATAGATATCAGATAATATGTCCAACCCAGAGCTGTCTGTGTTGAATGTTATTTTAAAACACCATTTTATTCCATTGTGATGCCACATGTTGCTTATACCAAAAGTCTTTCTATTACTGTTGAAGCATTATTGAACGCATTACTGCTACATTTTAGCTTAGTTGTATTTGGACAAAAGTAGAACCAATAATAAAACCATTTTCTTTTACACAGCTTTGCAAGGGTGTCGATGCCACTTCCAGTGGGTTTTTTTCTTTTTTCATGTTACAACCAGAAATAGATCATTATTATACTGGGATTTTATGATAAAAAAGACATAACTGTGAAGAAGGAAAACAATAAATTTTTTTGGAGATAAAAAGCTGAAAAATTTGTCATAAATTTGTGTTGAGTCTGTTCAGGCTGGATTGTGAAGGTAATTGAGAGATTTTTTTGAATATTAGAAATAAATGCAAATCAGATCTTTCATTTTTTCCCAATATATATAAAAATCCTCTTCACAGTACCTCACCAATTTGTGTTACTCTGTCTCATAAAACCCCAATAAGATAAACTGAATTTATATTAGGTTTTATTGTGACAAAATGTGAAAAGGTTCACTTGGGATTCCTATATGTACAAGGTGGTGTATAAAAGATGGAGTTTTCAGAATGTAATTTTGTCCTATTAAAATAACAGGACAAATTTAATTAGGACAATTAAAATAATAGGACTTCTTATTCTTTCAGGTCTGAATATAGAAAACGCTGAACACTCATAATTAGTTTTCATGACCATTTTGTGTCACTGAACCAGCTTGTTTTTAATTACCTCCATTTGAGCATCAACTACACCAAACACTGTGCAGAAAAAAAATATTCAAGTTGTTTTCTGGCTAAGGTGAAAGTTTTTTTTCTAACAAGCTAAGGCAGTTCTAACAGCAGTAGAAACAGTTATGACTGGTTAATTACACTGCAAGGATCTACAATTAAATTCACCCATGAGTAAATTGGGACATCTTGTTTCACTAGTTGAAATAAATATCTGTAATGGAGGGTAAGAACATAAAGACATAGGAAATAATCAGCAGTCGTTTCGCATATTTGCATTGACAGCTTGTTGCATCTCCATACAGGCAGCCAAGTTTCACAGCTTCCTACTGGGCTTCATATTTATACATAATATATCTATCTTCACCCCCCCCCCCCCACCCTCCTGCCCACACACATATATATATATATACATACAATACAGACCAAAAGTTTGGACACACCTTTTAATTCAATGAGTTTCCTTTATTTTCATGACTATTGACATTGTAGATTCACACTGAAGGCATCAAAACTATGAATAACACATGTGGAAATATGCACTAAACAAGAAAGTGTAAAACAACTGAAAATAGCCCTTATATTCTAGTTTCTTCAAAGTAGCAACCTTTTACTGTGATTACTGCTTTACACACACTCTGCATTTTCTTGATGAGCTTCAAGAGGTCGTCACCTGAAATGGTTTCACTTCATAGGTCAACCTGCCCTGTCAGGTTAATAAGTGGGATTTCTTGCCTTATAAATAGTCATGAAAATAAAGAAAACCCATTGAATTAGAAGGTGTGTCCAAACTTTTGGTCTGTACATATATATATATATATAATTCCCTTCTCACCCACCGCGGGTGGTTCTTATCCTCTGAGCTCGGGTCCTCTACCAGAGGCCTGGGAGCTTGAGGGTTCTGCGCAGTATCTTGGCTGTGCCAAGGACTGCACATTTTTGGACTGAGATGTCTGATGTTGTTCCTGGGATCTGTTGTAGCCATTGGTCCAGTTTGGGGGTGACTGCCCCGAGGGCCCCGATGACCACAGGCACCACTGTGGTCTTCACCTTCCAGGCCCTCTCCAGTTCCTCCCTGAGGCCCTGGCATTTCTCTAGTTTCTCGTGCTCCTTTTTCCTGATGTTGCAGTTGCTTGGTATTGCTACATCTACCACAACGGCTTTCCTCTGTTGTTTATCCACTACGACAATGTCTGGTTGGTTCGCCAACCAGACATATATATATATATATATATATATATATATATATATATAGAGAGAGAGAGAGAGAGAGATGGATGGATAGATAGATAGATAGATAGATAGATAGATAGATAGATAGATAGATAGATAGATAGATAGATAGATAGATAGATAGATAGATAGATAGATAGATAGATAGATAGATAGATAGATAGATAGATAGATAGATAGATAGATAGATAGATAGATAGATAGATAGATAGATAGATAGATAGATAGATAGATAGATAGATAGATAGATAGATAGATAGATAGATAGATATCCCTACTGAGAGGACCCACTCTGTCACTTTTCCCATTTCACTTCCTCCCATGTCTGCTGACAGTTCCATCTGTTGCATGTTTTTTAAAAGGGTGTCATTAATTATCGTCAGTCTCCCCCTGTGCTGGTCATTTCTGTAATGGGATGTCAACAGAAAAATAGAAGTGTTGAACAGAGGCACCTCTGGAGTTGAGCCCTGCTCCAGATGTGTTAGACATGCAGGAGGTTAAAGCTGAGGAGACACAGCACAGCGCTGCAGTCGGTATGAACATCTTAGCTTTGAATAGTCGAATTATTTAGTCTGCAAACTTTGTCAAGCAGCTTTCACACAGGTAGATAGGGGTGTGCTTAAAAGAGCTTCCTCTATGCCACAGCTCATTAACTCTGAGGTTCAGTGAAAGTTACCTGCAACTTTACTTGATACTAAAAACAGCCCCTGTACTCCCTGGTGTGTGTGTAGGTGGCCCTGAAGCCACAACAGAAAGCTGTGAATCTAATAAAGATGCAGTGGAAGGGATTGTAATGAACACATTTCTCATGGATATTAGGCATGTGTGTGTATGTGTATGTGATAAACTGGATGGAAGGAAGAAATTCACACACTCAGAGGACAACAGTTGGTAAATGGGACACATGTGAACCCATCTGGGAGGATTTAAAATGAGCACCAGCTGTGAAACTCTCCCCAGCATGGAGTCATTACATTACTTTATCAAACTGATAGACGTTCACTCGTCACAATGTGTGTCTGCTACTCTGTGCCCAATTTACCATGATTGGTATAGATGATTATGTGCAGAAACCTGCATAAACACAGATGGCATCCTGTCACACGACTCTGTAGTCTGCAGAGCTCAACCCAGGCTGCATAACAGCCATGGCCGCTGTGATATATGTGGCCTCAGGACACAAGCACTGGCCCCTGGCTTGCAGATGTGAGAGCAGGCAGGAGCAGTTTTTATTTAAGGTTGAATTCAAAAGAACAGCTGGAGCAGCAGCAGAACAACAGCAGGCACTAAACGGTCCACAAGGGATCATCCAACCAAGAACACAGTCAGATTGAAGATGTGAGTGGGGGGAAGGAGAGATGGGTCAGAAACCTGAGGGACGTTCCTCCACCCCACTGAGTTTAGGTGGAACAAAACATTTGCACTTTTGCTGACTTTTATAGCAAAACAAATGTCAATTTCAGCCACTATTATATTATATATATACTATTAATGTTAATGTAAGTTTAAAGGCAAGGGGGGTGTTGGTGTCTATCTCCAGCGGTCAAAGGGTGAGAGGCAGGGTCACCCTGGACAAGTCACCAGTCACACAGAGACAGACTGTGTTGCCTTGCAATGGCAACACAGTCATTGCAATGCAACACAGCACACACCCTTAAGGAGAATTTAGAGAAACCAATTAACCTGACAGTCATGTCTTTGTACTGTGGGAGGAAGCCGGAGTACCCAGAGACAACCCACGCATGCACAGGGAGAACATGCAAACTGCATGTAGAAAGAACCTGGGCTGAGAATTGAACCCAGGACCTTCTTGCTGACAGGCAACAGTGCTACCAACTGTGCAGCCCAATATTTGAAGTCATTTCTTGAAATAAATATACAACTAATGTAAGCTACAAGCTTAAACAAAACTAAAAAAAATGTTGTGAAAATAGTGATATGCTTTCATAATGACTTATATAATCAAGGTCATGTAAAAATATCATGACTGGTTGGGAGCTTTGGGCATGTCAGAAGAGGATGGATGGATCTACTGTTACAGGACCAAAGAAATTAGATTTGAGTAACAAAAATAATCTTTCAGTTCTTGAAATAGGAACTGAAAATCATTTTTGCACACGTCCACTTTAATAACATGTTTGAAGAGTTTCAGTCAGGTTTCCGAGCTCATCGCTCCAGAGAAACAGCACTGGTAAAAGTCACTAATGATGTTCTCATATCCTCAGACATGAAACCATCAATCATTAGATTGATGTTTGAGTCTATCAACTTTCTGAAGTTCTTTCAAAGTTTTGGATGAGTATTTTTATTCACTTCCAGTGCAGTTTTTCAGATAAGACATGTCCTGTTTATGGTGAAGCAACTTATAACTAACACATGAATCATTCCTCCATGGATGTTGAAACATAAAATGCTGCTTGTTCTTAGTTAGGACATGTTTTGCCAATAAATTAATACGATGTGATCATCATGAAGAAATTAAAACTCTGTACAGAGACATGGCTGAGCCTCCAATTGTACATTTAAGAAGAAAAAAGACACATTATAACCCTGATCAAGAGCAAAAACATCTGTGTTAGAATCAATCATGTGCACCTAGTGTGAATGTAAGTTGATAAATGGAGCAACGTGACAACAAATAAATGAGCACTTGTGGCTCAAGCTAACCCTCGTTTTTTTTAGTTCTTCCTCTCATTGACCATTAGAATGAATATATCACCCATACACAGAGATTATTACACTGATTAATAGACTGGCTGAGAGGATAGTGATTAAGTATCACAACCCTGTAATTTATTCTGTGACCCTTTAGTGAATGGTACAATGCACATAAACTACTTAACTGCTGTGCTCTCATTTGTTTCATGGCATAGTTCTGACTTTTTGACCCTCTACACAGTCCGTTCTCCTGACTAGTACAGATGAGGGAGTTCCTCCTCCATTTTCTACAAGTTTTGCGTAAGCTGCTTGCTTTGCAAAACTGCTTTATCTCTGCACCAGATTCACAAAGCAGATTACACTTATAGCAAATTCAAACACACTCATCCAGCCGATAACATGGGCTGGATGTTATCAGCAATTTGGTTCTTTATTTGGACCAAATATTATTTTATTTATTTGGACCAAATTTTATTTTTCTTGGAATTGTTAGATGATTATAGTTTATTGGAGGAAGATCAGGCCTAACATGACATTACGCAAGCAGTTCATTCCAGCATAATGTGTTGAATCCTCCAGAGACTATCAGCAAACATCGAACCTGTCATGGGGTGCGGGTGGTGAGAGTGGTGAGGCAGACGCTGTAGACCCAGGTGGGATGAAAATGATGATTTTAATGGTGAATAAGTCCAGGAACAAGCAGCAGGCACAAGGAAACACTGACAACGAATAGACTAGACGTAGACGAGGACCCGACGAGGAACAAAGAACACAGGTGGAGTTAAATACACGGGAGGGTAATCACAGAGACGAGACACACCTGGGAACAATCAAGGGGAGGACAGGACAACGAAGAGACTAAAGGACACAGAAAACTCTAAATAAACACAGAAAAACACAGATCCTGACAGTACCCCCCCCTCAAGGGCGGCTACCAGACGCCCACAAAACAAAAACACAACAAGGGTGGGCGGAGGGGCGCTGGACGGGGGGCCAGAGTCCAGAAAAACAAAAAACAACCCACCATCGTGGGCGGAAACACAGGGAGGGCCAAGAGTCCAAAAACAACAAAAAACTACCCACAGGGTGGGCGGAGGCAAAGGAGGCGGGAACCACAGAGGCGGTCCGGCGGCCGTCCGCGGCGCTGGAGGCGGGAACCACGGAGGCGGTCCGGCGGTCGACCGCGGCGGCGGGAACCACGGAGGCGGTCCGGCGGCCGTCCGCGGCGCTGGAGGCGGGAACCACGGAGGCGGTCTGGCGGCCGTCCGCGGCGCTGGAGGCGGGAACCACAGAGGCGGTCCGGCGGCCGTCCGCGGCGCTGGAGGCGGGAACCACAGAGGCGGTCCGGCGGTCGACCGCGGCGCTGGAGGCGGGAACCACGGAGGCGGTCCGGCGGCCGACCGCGGCGCTGGAGGCGGGAACCACAGAGGCGGTCCGGCGGCCGACCGCGACGCTGGAGGCGGGAACCACGGAGGCGGTCCGGCGGCCGTCCGTGGCGCTGGAGGCGGGAACCATGGAGGCGGGAACCACGGAGGCGGTCCGGTGGCCGTCCGCGGCGCTGGAGGCGGGAACCACGGAGGCGGTCCGGCGGCCGTCCGCGGCGCTGGAGGTGGCGATGAGTCCCGGGGACCGCCCACAGACGGCGACGACGAGCCCCCCGAGGCAGGGTCTCTGGTGGAGCACAGGGGGTCTCGGTCGGAACGCTGGGGGTCTCGGGTGGAACACTGGGAGTCTCGGTCTCGGGTGGAACGCAGGGAGTCTCGGTCTCGGGTGGAACGCAGGGAGTCTCGGTCTCGGGTGGAGCGCAGGGAGTCTCGGTCTCGGGTGGAACGCAGGGAGTCTCGGGTGGAACGCAGGGAGTCTCGGGTGGAACGCAGGGAGTCTCGGGTGGAACGCAGGGAGTCTCGGGTGGAACGCTGGAGGTCAGGGTCTCGGGTGGAACGCTGGAGGTCAGGGTCTCGGGTGGAACGCTGGAGGTCAGGGTCTCAGGAGGAACGCTGGAGGTCAGGGTCTCAGGAGGAACGCTGGAGGTCAGGGTCTCAGGAGGAACGCTGGAGGTCAGGGTCGGAACGCAGGGAGTCTCGGAAGGAACGCTGGGGGTCTGGGTCTCGGAAGGAACACTGGGAGTCTCGGAAGGAACACTGGGAGTCTCGGAAGGTGCGCCGGCTGGAACGCCGGCTGATTCGGCCTCGGGTGCGCCGGCTGGAACGCCGGCTGATTCGGCCTCGGGTGCGCCGGCTGGAACGCCGGCTGATTCGGCCTCGGGTGCGCCGGCTGGAACGCCGGCTGATTCGGCCTCGGGTGCGCCGGCTGGAGGTGAGCCGGAGCGGAGCCTCGGGGCCGGCTGCGGGGGCGAGCCGGAGCGGAGCCTGGGAACCGGCCGCGGGGGCGAGCCGCAGCGAAGCCTGGGAACCGGCCGCGGGGGCGAGCCGCAGCGAAGCCTTGGAACCGGCCGCGGGGGCGAGCCGCAGCGAAGCCTTGGAACCGGCCGCGGGGGCGAGCCGCAGCGAAGCCTTGGAACCGGCCGCGGGGGCGAGCCGCAGCGAAGCCTTGGAACCGGCCGCGGGGGCGAGCCGCAGCGAAGCCTTGGAACCGGCCGCGGGGGCGAGCCGCAGCGAAGCCTTGGAACCGGCCGCGGGGGCGAGCCGCAGCGAAACCTTGGAACCGGCCGCGGGGGCGAGCCGCAGCGAAGCCTTGGAACCGGCCGCGGAGGCGAGCCGCAGCGAAGCCTTGGAACCGGCCGCGGGGGTGACAGCTCCGGAAGGCGACGAGGGGCCGGGTCCACCGGCGGCTCATGTCGCTGTCTCCGGGCTGACCGTGGAGGTGGCGGCTCCGGAAAGCGACGAGGGGCCGGGTCTGCCGGCGGCTCACGTCGCTGTCTCCGGGCTGACCGTGGAGGTGGCGGCTCCGGAAAGCGACGAGGGGCCGGGTTCACCGGCGGCTCACATCGCTGGCTTCCCGGATGAAGGAATCGACGGGGGCCATATCCGGGGGGTGCTAACACCAGCCTTGTTCCCCGGAAAAGCTCCCGCTGCAGGTCGGCGAGAGCCTCCGCCAGCTCCCTGTCCTCCCTGCCGGACCTCCGCCACGGGCCGCTCTGCCCTTTAGGCGGTAACCCCACTCCTGCTGGGTCCATAATAGCAGCCTCACCGTTCGGTATGGTCGGGTCCTTCTGTCATGGGGTGCGGGTGGTGAGAGTGGTGAGGCAGACGCTGTAGACCCAGGTGGGATGAAAATGATGATTTTAATGGTGAATAAGTCCAGGAACAAGCAGCAGGCACAAGGAAACACTGACAACGAATAGACTAGACGTAGACGAGGACCCGACGAGGAACAAAGAACACAGGTGGAGTTAAATACACGGGAGGGTAATCACAGAGACGAGACACACCTGGGAACAATCAAGGGGAGGACAGGACAACGAAGAGACTAAAGGACACAGAAAACTCTAAATAAACACAGAAAAACACAGATCCTGACAGAACCAGTGATGTGTGGTGGGTTTCTTGACTCCTCTGGAGTTGTATGTACAAAGTCCAAACTAGAAGCTCATGTATTTTAATTGTGACCTTGATTAAAACATTTAGTTGTTTTAAATGTTTTCAGTTATGCTCTCATTAAATCTATATGGTTCAATAGAAAGATAAAATATTTTAACACATTTTATTA
This sequence comes from Xiphophorus maculatus, assembly GCF_002775205.1. NCBI lineage: Eukaryota > Metazoa > Chordata > Actinopteri > Cyprinodontiformes > Poeciliidae > Xiphophorus > Xiphophorus maculatus. Next base: position 1,416,118 of record NC_036449.1, on the reverse strand, counting down.
TTTTTGTCTTTTGAAGTTTTTTTTTTTTTAATAAAACTGAAAATGATGCATGATCTTAACCTCATTTGTATATGCAGTCCATGCATCTGCCCTTTTCCAGGTGACAAATATCTCTGTCACTGTTACAAAATTTGTTCCAGTTTGTCTCATTTTTCTTTCAGTTTTGAAAGTCCAGGTCTTTCAAAAAATATGTTCAACAAGGAGGAGAGTCATCCTGGAACAGTTCTATTCCAACTGCACTTTTGTGCTTTTTCCAAATTCTTTTGTAGTCTGTAGAAGAAAAGCACCTATTGCTCTTTGTGTGGATGGGGTTCAGCTCTGTCCTCACCCTGCATGTTTCAAGTATATCACACACATTCATTAGATGTATCAGATACACTGTGGAATGTCAACATAGGACATGTGAAATCGAGCATGTATGTTGACTATGTATAGAGTGAGAAATGGGCAGGTGGCAACTGCCTGCTTCAGTCAGACTGTGTAACAGTGGCACCAGCAGTGAGGCACAGCACTGCTTCACCTCCCAATTATTTCAACATGCAGGTGCTTAAACTCAATATTATATTTTGCAAAATTCAGCAATTTTGAACATAGAAATATTGATACCATACATGAAATGAATTTGCAGGACAGTCAGATGAATAAACAGATTTTTTCTTACCTATTTTACTTGTCATGATGACAGTGGAGGCAGTGCCTCACCTGCCTCCCTGACTGCACATCACCGCATCAGACAGGACAGATCCTTCCAACGTAGTTCCTCTTTCTGACCTTCTCTATTTCCTCTCAGGCTGCTTGCTGTGTCTCAGCCTTCAATCTGTTTTAGCTAAACAAACTGCTCCCCCTTCTCTCCAAGTTAAAGATGTTATGTAAAATTCTATAATTGGTCCTTTTCCTTCACCATCCTTTCCATCATTTGAATAAACCCTTTAGGTATTGCTATTTGCAAGTACTGGCAATAAGTATTTTATCTATCAACTTCACACCATTTATAAAAACCTCCACTGACAGTCTGACACCCAGCTATAAACCCTGCAGAACTCTGCCTCTGCTGACCATGCCTTATCTTTATTCAGTCTAGCAGCAGGCTAAAACAGCAGACATTACTTCATCTTTCAAAGTGTATCTTTTATTTGTTTGTTTCATCTATTAGGAAGAAAAATGTGTCTTGCCTCTGGCTGTAAAAGCAGTCCCAAAATCTTCAATAAACTTACAGAAGCTTTCTGTTGGATTTCTCACACCAAATACCATCTACTTTTTGTCCTATTTTCTTTTTCACAATCTTCCCTGCCCTCCAAAAAGATTTGGTATTTTTACCCTTGTAACTTGCTTCTCTGTCTGTTTATCCTTTCTAATGTTATCGATTCCAAGCAACTGTTACTCTCCCTTGTTAGTCACAAAAATTTTGAAATGTGTATAATCCCAGAGGGCTGCGTAATCATTTCCCAGCTCGCTGACATGCCTTCTATCTCCTCCCTTCATGCCTCAGTCATTCTCAACAGTCCAGATTTGTAAGAAGCAACCCTGGAACAACTGGAAATTCTTTCGTCTGCTCTGATTCTTCTTGTTCTTCTTGAAGAACAACTAGCTCTTTAAAGGCTCAGCTTCTTGGAAAAGTTTTCAGCACTTTTACTTCTCAGATTCCATTTAATTTCCTTCAGATGATCTTGCAACCCCTCACCTCCTCTATTACTACCTCACAAATCTGACATATCTGGCTGAAATTAGCTACTTTTACCAGCTAATCATTGGCATTCTCCATCAAGGCATCATCAACTCATTATATTACAGAAAGAACTTCAGTAAAATGAAACATGTTTTCTTCAACCTTTCCACAACTACTGCAACTGCTTGAATACCCTATACCGATATCTGTCCCTCAATTTCCCCATTCGACCTCCTGGCCTGTTTCAGGTCAACATGTTCAGGGTATGTAATATTAACCTTTCTATTCGTCCATGTCCCTCATCAGTGAGATTTAAGTTGCTGAGTTTGCCTCATCTAAACTATGTATTGGAGAGCTACTTTATTTACGTTCTGTTTCTTCATACCTGCATGTGATGCATCTCATAGCCATGAGCTTTGTGTTCTGTATTTCAAAAAGTAATAGTCTGAATTTAACTGAACTGACAGAATTTCATTTTGTTTATCGTAAGACCTGCAAATCCGTCAGACTTTTCTTGCATGTAGGAAGAAATTCAAAATCAACAGATACATCAGTTGTCTACAGTCTACTGTGATCATTAGAGCTGAAGCATGCCTGTTATACTGCTTACAAACCTGATGCGATGTATGCCTTCTTTCCCCTATTTTATTCTTGACTTGAATATCATTGGAAGTTTCAGTGACATAAATCATAAGCCAATCAGTGAATGCGGTCAACTGTTAATCAAATCACTTCAGTGTCGTATCTGGCTTGGTGCTGCTGGTACTGTCCCTGAAGTAGGTACACAAATGGGCAGAGCCATGCTGGATCCTCTAATGGAAAATGGAACTGGTCGAGGCGGACCAGGACTGAACTGGTTAGAAGCGCTCTCTTTGAGTTGTTCATTATACTCATCATCAGGACTACTAGATACTTTATATATTATAAATTAAAGCTGTTCTTTGGTTTATTTTGGTAAGAAGTTTCTAACTGTTGTGCCAAATTGGTCTGTTCAGTGGGTATTTAAATCCCTATTTGTCTTTGGCTGTTTACACCATTTTCTTTTGTTTATTAATTAATTTACTGTAATGTTAAGTTGCTGATAAAGCCAAAACTTGGATTCATTGATCTTTTTTACCGATCTGTGATGTAATTTCAGTGTCACATGTCTTTTGGAATTGTGTCCTTACTTTTATGTTCTCTTTAAGATCCAAAATCTCATTTACACTTGCATTAGTCATGGCCACGGCAGTGAGTTTGCCCTGCTATTGGTTGATTGCCGGCCTGATTCCTGGTCTGCCCGCCCTCATTGTTTGTGTGCCTGGGCAAGACACTTCACCCACCCTGCCTGCTGGTGTTGCTCAGAAGGGCTTTTAGTGCAACATTTGTCAGCCTGCCTTGGGCAGCTGTATCTGTGATCCAGTAGCTTACCATCATTAGCATGTGAATGAGCCCTTTGAGATTTCAATTGAAGATATAAAGGGCTTTAAAAATAAAACTGATTATTAATACAATAGAGACCTGTTTGGGAGAATTGCTTGGTCCCCATTTGAGCTGGTGATTGGGACTTTCCCTATGGAGCTGCTGCTTCCATGATCTTATCTGGGACAATTTATGATTTAAATATTATTTATAATTTAAATTATAAATATATTAAATTGAGCTCTACAATAGGAGTGAATGATAATGACACAACTGAAGTGATTTGTGTTTGAAATGAGCTGGATCAAATCAAATAAATTATACTAATTGGATTTCATTTGTGTGTGTTTAGTCATTTTTCATCATATAAATAAATCTACTTTAGGTCTCTGTATTTCCTCATGTCAGTCACCAGTTTAATGTTCTTCTTTGGTTCAAAAAATATTTCCCATAAGTTAGACTAGTACTTTCAAACAGGAGTAATTTGGGTTATTCCCCAGCTGTTTACCTTTCTGAGCCACATGCGAGGTTGACTTTCTTGACTCATAACCAAGTTTAAATCAAAGAGAGGCGAACAGCTTCTATTTAAGCATTTAGGATTATGGTCCTCCTACCTGCATGCTTTAGGCTCCCATGTCCAGACCTTTCTTCTCCTGCTGTGATGGGAGGCATATTAAGCCTCACTCATTGATTCGGGTCTTTACCCTTACATAGCTCACATTTAGAAAATCCACTTGGATTCCAGAGAAATTGCAGTCTAAGATTTGCTTGCTTTAATCCGCTCTCCAGTTTTGCCTTCATCAGTGCTTCCAAAGTGACCATAAGATCAGCCGCCAGTCCAACTTGAGTGATCACAGTAAGTTGTGGAGTGTAATTTCTTCAGCCACCTATACTCTGCTGCTCCCCCTGCTGAGTTACAAAGTGCCTTTCATGTTGCAGACAAGTTTTCAGACAGTAAATACTCAAAGAAAATGACTATACCTTCTGATAAGAGCAGCCGGAAAATTTAGCAGCGTAAAATTGCAGCCAAGTGCAGATTTGCTATTAAGCTAGTGCAGGCGTACTTGAAAAGAAGTGATTGATGGGAAGTACATATAAAAAAAACAGACTTTGAATCACTCCCCACTCCTGTAATCCCTCAAAACAGAAGCACTGCAGAACTGTTTGAGATTACCACAATTCTCAAGAAGACTACAGCACATGCAAAGTTCTTCTTTTGTACAGCTGGAAAGAATTTAAAATTGTACCCAGATTTTGAGGAAATGGATTAGGGAATAAAATGAGTTGCTGTTAAGAGGCTCCTTCGTTGACAGGTAGCTGTGGAGAAATCTAATTTTAGGTGCATTTCCCGATTTTCTGTGTACTCTGAAATGTAAAACTGATGCACTTCCTCTGTGTTTTGACCAGCAAGTCAGTTCTTATTTCCAGAGTATCAGATACCTTTGTTCTGTCAGGGAACAGCAGTTTTTCAGAGATATGCACAAAGCTGCCAATTGGTATTGGAGCCACGATGCTGTGGCTGTTGTGATATTTGATGCTGGAGGCAAACTCTGGCTTATGAAGCTGGAAACACATTCTATTTTTTGGAGATAAGAAGTTATGAAATGATATTAAGTGCCCCGGAAACAAATAAATCTGGAAAACAATGATGGAGAGTGAGCAGCTCAATCATTTGTAGGAAATGAAGAACAAGGAATTAATACACTTTAAAACAAAAAGACAAACACAAATGTGCCAGTTTTATTTCCATTTCTGATTTATTGGACTTTATTTTTAAAGCTATTACCCAGGAGTGATGCATGCATAATTTCCTTATTTCCAAGGAGAATTCCCCCAGAATGGAAATGGGGATTTTCACTTCGTCCCTTCATTAAGAAGGTCATCCAACAGAACGGAATCATTAATAGTCATCTGCATTTATATGTCCCTCAGAAGAGAACAAATGGAAGTTTCTGTCTTTCAATATATTTTCAAATGTTCAAACGTGAGCTATAAAAGCTCTACATTATTTCAATGACTTCACAGATATGCAGCTCTGTAGTATGCAGTACATTAAGCAATCCTGATTCAGAGACTAAGCAATGTCTTTGAATGTTCTGTGGGATTGTTGGAAAAAGTTCTTAGTGACAGATCTCAGCGCCTGCAGGCATCTGCTTGTGATCTTGTGACATGCCGCACTGCGTCGCCGTCTTGTCTTCTTCAGGTTATCCTCCTACTCCAAGAAGTGAAGAATCCCGCACAGCATACCTGGTCTGATTTAAAACATGTTCTTGATGATGACAAAGACGTCATGATGCTCTCAAATGCTCAAAAGCTTTTCAATTTTTCATCTTTCAAAGCATTTCAAGGTTTTGAGGTCAAGCCAATATATTTCTCACATTCAACAGTGAAAAAATTAACATAAATGTTGTTTGTAATAAACAAATTCCTTAACCAAGGTAATGGGTGAATTATATTAAATCATCCAAATCTGTATCAATAGATGTTTTCTATAATGAGGATGGAAATATGGCTTACTTTGTTCTGCTGGCATCCTACCTGTAAACCCACAGTCTTCAGAAATGTAGAGAAAGATCACTCCTCAGATAGACGCTTTCTATTTCATTATTATAGCAGCCAATGAAGGCTATAAAATATATACAGGCTAACATTTCAAAGTCAAAGATGCTACAAATTTTGACCATAATCTATGGAACACATCAATGAATGATTCAATTACGACAGATCCACACTTTTTTAAATCAGATGACAGGGTTAGGTTTAACTATGCTTCTGCTGAGCTCTCTATGCTAGCTACTCTGATCCTGACTAAATACTTTTTGCCACATTATGTACTATGATCACAATCACAAATTTGTGAGCAATATTTGAGAGAAATGTTTATTTTTTGTGTATAGAAAATGTTTTAGATCTTTGAGTTCAGCTCATGAAAAATGGGAATAAAAACACTTTCTGTATATTTCTGGTCAGTGTATCTGTGCTGAAACTGTCAAAGTTTGGGGGCCCTAAGTTTGTTGATGCCTTGGGCTGGCTCTACAAGAAGGTCTCAATTTCATCAAGCTTTTTCAGTCAACTTTATTTTAAGTAGTTACAGTCAGGGCCTGGCTCAAGTATGAATGGACCCTTTGCTGCTTGGACCCTCTGTTGGCCCTGGGGGTCTCAAGTAAAATCTGAAAGGAGATATTGTTAACTTGTTTTTACATACCAAGAAAAACATTGATGAATCAATTAAAGAATAATTGCTTACTTGTATATCACAAAGCAAACTGCATCTGATAAAGAATGCAAAAATAGATGTGGTTTTGATGTGGTTCCTGGTGGGCTGAACTGAGTGTGGGCCCCAACATGAAATTCTTTATTGGGCCTGATGCAAACCGTGGACTGCTCTTTAGTCGACCTGTAGTCAAGGTGTAGAATGTTTTAGCAGGTAGCTGAAACTCAGATTTAATTACATGATAACTACAAAAACATGGAAACATGATACTTTGTTACTGTACTTAAGTATAATTTTCATGTATTTGTACATTACTTAAGTAGATTTAATGGTGGATAATTTCAGTTTTTACTCCACTACATTTACAGTAAGTATCTGTACTTTTTACTTCACTACATTTCTACAAAAGCGTTGCGTTACTCGTTACATCCAAGTCCCATTGCACTTTCTTGATTTGTTTGTTAAAATGTGAAGTTCAGGGACATTAATGTTCCATCTAAATATTAATTTAGATGGAACATTAATGTTTGAATAATTATATTCAACCATTAACACGCAACAGGATTTGAACTTTGCTATTATCACTTCCGGGAAGCAATTGACATAATGCTGGCTCTGCCTCCATGCGCATGTAGAGCTATCCTCCTCCAATCATTCCAGGGCATTTGTCAGCAACTGACCAACTGGCGGTCGCAATTTGTCTGAAAGTACATTGCTGATATCTGGATGAACTGACCTCACAATATTGACGGTGTTTATCATCGCAAACACGCTGCAGTCTGAGAGATTTTCAGGAAAATAATAAATAATCAAGATCCAAGCTGTCAGTGAGGAATGTGCCATCCCGACAGCCCTTACCCAGAACATTTAGAGGGCGGAATACAATTTATTACATTTCCAAAACCATAACTGCTGTAACATATGTGTACAGCGAGCTTTGCTAACATCATTGATAGGTATTTTGTTTACCTAAATACAAAGAAAGAACCACAGACAACGTTTATGAGTTTTCAACCAAGCTTCTGCAGAAGGAGAAAACATAGCAAACCACTTCTTCAAGGTGTTTACCATGCGTTCTGACTCCCTGCAGCAGAGCCTGTCTTTTTATTAAGCAGGAGAAAGAAGGGAGTCAAGAGTGAAATGTGGGAGAGTGATAAATCAAAGAATAGCTATTCTGAAACAAGGAAGAACTACATTCTACACACAAGCAGTTTAAGGAGTATCCCAAGATAAGAAGCAGCTGCACCTTCAAGGTTTAGGGAAAAAGCAAGTTTTGTCTTTCACACGGTTTAACAAGTTCCTCCTCTCTGGGGTGTGAATACTAAACCTATGAATGAAAAGCAAACAGGTAACTACTTATGTAAGAATGATAACAAAACATAATTATTCTAACAATCATCACATAGCTTATCTTTCTTTAAGCTTCCTTTCAAAGTGACGATAAAAGTTGGACGCAGTCCCCACGTTCTGTGAAATATCGCATGATTTATGTAGCAGATTTCTATTACTGACGATTAGACAGAGGGAAACACTGAGCATGTCTTGGAGGGCCGCCTGAAGGTGAAAGGGGGAGACGATGGGTGACAACAGAAACACATAATTAGTAAGTCACGTTATTGCTTGGATTTTACAGTACCAAGTTAAGTCCCTGAACTTCACATTTTAACAAACAAATCAAAAAAGCGCAATGCCACTTGGATGTAAGGAGTAACGCAACGCAATGCTTTTGCAAAAATGCAGTGAAGTAGAAAGTACAGATACTTACTGTAAAATGTAGTGGAGTAAGAGTCGCACGTATCCACCATTAAATCTACTTAAGTAAAGTACAGATACAAGAAAATTGTACTTAAGTACGGTAACAAGTACTTGTACTTCGTTACTTCCCACCACTGGAGAGAATCCAGGTTAATGGGAGAAAGCCCAAACTGCTGCAAGCAAATTTGTTTTGAGAGGAATTGCACAGGAAGGCAATGGCCAGTCTACCTCCTGACAAAATGTCATGACTTTACCCCATAAAGAAACTGAACTTTTCCCTTCTAGTTGTCAGGTCAGGAGCTCCTATAGGATCAGTTTCCTGTTATGCTACAGTGCTGAGTTTGTAACTGGTGCTTAGCAGTGTATCAGAAAAGAATGTTAGCAATTTTAGTCAAACCATGTTACTCGCACAAATTAAAATCTTGAGGTTATAATGAAGCTTAGCCTTGAGGACATGGGAACAGAAAAGCAGTCTAAGGTTTTTGTTTAGCAGTGTTTTGTTTTATTCTTTCAGGAATTAAACCATTGCAGTTTTCTTTAACCCAAACAACCTGTAGCCTTCAGCGAACAAAAGCAACATCTGTGCAAGGTGATTCAGACCAATGGGTCGACAAATATTTTCCATGCACTGCCTCGCCACTGCATGTCAAAGTATTCAGTGTCTTACCGGCGCATGATATTATAGAAAGCTGTTGCCCACACAATGCTGGGCCCACGCTGACCCCCCTAAACGCTGTGTGTTTGAACTCAGTCATGCCAAACTCTGTGGTGAGTTACAGATTTATTTGTCAGTGCTGATTTGTGAGGTTTCGAGAGGCACCAGCGATTGATGGTGTCCAGCCGACAGGGGTGGCAAACGAGAAAACGATCTCAGCTCACTTGGTGGTTCTGCAGCTTTCAAGTTTCCTCATCAGCAGAATGACTTCCATCGATTCTTCTCCTGCATCATTTGCTTAAAATCGACCAAAGCACTGTTTATTCACCCAACACCACCAGAGTGCCCGCTGCACATTAACTGCAGCAGAGACGGAGCTCTTCCCTCCATCTTCATACAGTTCTTTGTTTTCCAGCAGTTTTACTCTTTTAAAAGGAGCAATATCCATAAGGCTTCAGAAAATCTTCACTATAAAAAACCTGAAATCTATCTTTAACAATTGATGTGCCCTTTTTCTCCAAAAGGAGTTCAGAGATCTACAGCTCTTTGGTCAAGAGATGTTTTTAAAAGTATTGTTTAAAAATTTTATTTGAATTGCTTTACCAGTTTGAATCAACGTTAATGACTTTGTGTCAGTTGCTTGTGTGTGTGTTGTTTCTTTTAGTGAGTTCATTTCCTGTTAAAGCAGCAGTATGTAACTTTTGTAAAAATTGTTTTTTCTTATTTCTTTTCTTTCTTTTTTTTTACAAATTGCATAGAGTGGACATATGCTTTTAAATCTTTCCTTACATGTAAATAATTATCTAATGGTCTATATAAAGTAGAACTGCAGAGCTTTGGTTTGAATTCCTGGTTACTGCAGTTCCACAGACCCTTGTTTATCTGTTGTGAGGCATTTTACAGCAACTCATTTTGCTGCTGTCTTTTTATATTAAAATATTAATGCTACTACAATATGAAAGAAGCAAACAAAGCCTCGATATAATTATGGAGGCAGATAACACAAGTGTCAAGAACATCAGTGAATGCATTTGGATCATGTGTCCCCCAAGAGAAAAACAAAGCCAAATAATTATATTCAAAACATGCAGCACAGCACAAGGAAGCAGCTAAAAGCTAGCATACAGAGCTAACAGAAGCAGAAGGCTCAATGCTGCTATAAACCAATGGCCAGGACGTCATTATCAACACACAACATTCATGTCTAAAGTAAAGTTTGCTGTCATTTTAGCGTTATTAGCAGTTTATTAGTTTATTAGTAAAGAGAACTAACTGATCCTCAGATGAAGTTTTTCAGACAATCCCTCTTAATACTGGTGGAGGTCTATAAGTGATGAATGTAGGTACATTCCTGAAAAAATACAATTTTACCAGACAGTTTGAAGAGGCTCTGATTTGTGTGGGTTAATACATGCACTTACCAAATATTTTGATTTGTCTACTTGTAATAGAGGCATAACTGAACATGTACTACAAAATCGCTACCAGGAAAAAAAAGTGATAAAACTGATTAGCTGGAAGTCATGACCTTGTTTAGCAGTTTCACAGCAAATGTGTGACATCATAAACAAGAAAAACGTTACAGTGAACAGAGAAAAATTAACAAATATGACTCAAAACGAACACAAAGATAACTATGCAGCACCGGGATAGAATTTTTTTTTTACATTTTTTTTCATTCTTAGACACTCAAAGTACACAAAGTAGGGCTTAAAAGTGAATTTTGCATGATATGTTCCCTTTAAAACTATCACTGTACCATAAAAAATGACACTGAAAATCTGTGAAGAATTGAGGTTGTCTGTTTCCTCCCCATGGTCCTACTGCCATTCGCAGAAATATCCCATTTGGTCAGAAACAACCAATCACAGCCAGGGAGAGGGTCCTAGCATTATCAGTCAAGCTTGTGTATTTGCTGCTCAATGTGCTAATTACAGAGAAACAACTTAACCTTTAAAGGAAAACTGTATATTCGCATTCATCTGTGGCCATGTTAAGTAGCCTGCCATTCATGGCAGGGTTCTTGTGGTGAACTAGCTGTAGCGTATCAGAAACAAGAGTTGGTGTTTCCAGCACAAGCTGGTGACTTCCAGCACTAGAATGCTCTTCCTTGCTCTGGTTGGTTGTTTGTGTCAAAGTGATGTATTGTAGATAACAATAGGACTTAAGGGAGAAGGAAGAGGAGGCTCATTTTGTCCCACAGATTATTTGTCTCACAAAATGACTGTTTTAACAAATATTTATTTTAGAAATAATGCATATTGTTTACAAGTTACCTACTACAATTTTAATTGATAATTAATTAGCTTTTGGATATTCAGTGATTAAAGTGCTAATCTTTGAGATGATTTTCAAATAAATCCTGAATCCTGAGCAACATGCTGATTCCTCATGCGATCAAGACAGCTGCCTCAAAAGAAAATATAATTATCACATTAAATTTAATTCATCTATGAATATGAATATAATTTCATGCATTTTAACTTCACTACATGTCATTCATTATAACTGCTAAAGTGGATGCAGCAGAAAATATATGGCTGTTATGTCTTTAACAACTGTGGCAACAATAGTTGTGTCTCACAGCACAGTAATATTTTTACTGACATGACAGGGAGACTGTTAATCAAGATGGTTGAGCTCTATTCATCTAATAATGTTCCACTGTGTCCTTTTCAAGGCTGTTGTCAGCAGACACTAAACGAGGTACAGCCTGAGCAATTTACCAACACAGACCTACACGAGAATCAGGCAACCAGGCAAGTTGAAACCTAATTGCAGAGGTTTTGTTTTCCCTTGTGCTGCTACTGAAATATGAAGACGGCAAAGAGCAGCCAACATTACCTGATTACCTCATCAGCAGCAAGAATGAGGGTAGTTATATAAGCAAATGTCTTAACAGCTTGCTGTTCTTCTAAAAGCTTAGGTTAGCACAATGCCAAGCAGGAAATACATCAGCAATGAAGAAAATCTTACTGCCCATCAGAGTGGGGAGGATTTTAAGGTTATGTCTAAACATTGTGAAATCTATCAACCTACAGTGAGAAAGATTATGTACAAGTGGAAGTCAGGCCACTTGTGAATTCAGCTTGATGTCTGTAGATTCTAAGAGATATTAGAAGCTCTGTCTCAGACTCTGCAGGCCTCATATTCCAGATTAGTGTTAAAATTCATCAAGTAATGTAAACTACAGTATCTACGAATAACAATTACTGCTTTGAAAGAATTTATTTAAAACATTAAAATAATGTCCTTAGTAGTAAGTTTGTGTAAAATAGTTAAGGATGTGGATTTTACAAAGGGCTGAGTTGTGTTTATAAGAGGTTTATATGATCCTGGCAAGACAGTGTTGGACTCTTGGATAAAAGACTGCAGCAACAGAAATATGTTTGCAAGAACCCAAGCAGAAAAGTTTAGTAATATACTCATTTTTATTATTAAATTATACATCTATACAGTAGATCCTTAATAAAACTGCAGCTATACAAATCATTAAGAAGTGACCACATGTATTACCCATTGCAATATAACCTAAACACTCAGAGGTATGTGTTCATTCACTGTTACAGGAAATCTGCACACTATCACATCTTTGAGGGATACTTGTGGGACATGCACAGGGAGATCCAGTGGCTGCAGACTCATCATGCTTGTCTTGTTTTTCTCAACCCCATTTACTTCAACCTAAGCCATTATGGAGCTCCAGTCCACCAGTGCATTGGTCCAAAAACTTAAATCAGAGGAACACATCCTCCCCAAGTGTTTGTACCAATATTTAGAATCCCCAGAAGATGTTTTAAAATGTCTTAAAGATGCTAAAATAACAGAGGTTGTTGCATTTGTCAGCATGTAAAGTTAGCTTTTCTTTGGGATTAACCTTTATTTAGCCTGGTGAGCTGAAAGCATAGCTGACGCTGACAAAGACAGTCATACTCCCAAAGAGCAGTGCGGTAATGAGAGGAACCAGACAAGCTGAGTTTTAATATTTGGGTAACATCCTTTTCCTCTGGCATCAGAACTTTCTCCTGCCCTCCCAAAGCATACATCTATAAAAAGTAATGCAGTTACCATCCAAGTTTTAATGTTGCTTTAAATGTGCCCTGTGCATCACATGTCCTGGTGCAGATGGGCTTTTTTTTAGATTGTGTGCACATATTCTACCAGTGTATCATTTAGGGAAAAAGAATGATTATACTTGAGACACACTGGAAAACCAGAAACATATTCTACCACTTGGTGTAGGTCACTCAGGGCATGGAAAAACTAGCAGATTGGCTGTTTTGCAGGTTGCAGAAAGCTCTGGCTTTGCTGATTTGCATTGTGAAGTAAGAGACAAATTAAACCTGTGCACAGCCAGAAACTCCCAGATAAACTGCAGTGGGCCATCTCCCTCAAATGCAAGTCATTACAAAAGTTGGATGTTGTTATTTTTGCTGCTGGTTATTTTAAATTCCAATCATTTGTGTCACCCAAAGGATCCGTCACCACATCCACCACGCTTAGAGGCTGTGAGAAGCTCCTGGTTGCCTGCAGAGCTTACTACTTGTTCTGTGCACATCACATGACTATACTTATTATTAATACAATGCCACTTTACATTCACATCTTATTTCTGCAACTTTAAACAGTTAGTTTTAGAATGATTGTGCTACAGTTCCTACAGACGAGCCTTAGAACTTGCAGAGAATAATGAAGCCTCATTTATCAAACATCCCTGTGCACAGCATGGAAACTGTCCCAGGTTTCCAGACACAGATCAGGATTCATGTGTTCCAATGTGAATGGAGGTTTGCTCATTTAACGGGGCTCCAGGGCTCCTGACAACAGGTAGGCTGCTAATTACAATAAGATGTATGAAGGTAGAAGTTTTTTCAAGCCCTTGTTGGCTGTTTTTAACTTCCTGCACTACTTTGCTTCCGACTCAGGATTTGTATTACATTCTGCAGAAAGATGTTATTGATTTTAGGAAATGGCTTCTCCATTAAATATGCTACTATGTTCTGGTAGGTCCTGCCAAAGGAACATCTTCCTGAATTGCAGGTTTCTTTGTGGAACAGTTCACAGAACATCCTCTTCTGGCCACTGGCTTGTCTTCCCTCCACAGTGAATCCATGTCCCACTTGAGCACTTGGTGACTGTGTGTAACCTGAAAGTAAAGGTCATCACTTTTGTTTCTGGTAATAATTGTCAGAAGACCTCTAACATGTTCATTGCTCCTGGACTGAATTACATCATCCATTCCATGCCGTGGTGAAGGATTGCTTTCAATTGGCAGTGCTGCCTCCAGACTCCTGACTGCTACATGAACCTGTGAAAAGGTTTCATCATTATTCTGACTACCTGTCCAGTGCAGGGCTAATTACAAACTCCAGCTTTAGTGTCCAATGTGACAGCTCAGCACGCCACCTGAAGGTCAGAGAGTGCAGCTTCATGGTGCTGTGGGATCCTGACAGGAGCGCCGGAACGTTCCGCACAGGGATGGCACTCTCTACATGCTGCAGCTCACACTGTCAGCGCGTTAAGTCAGCAGCTTTAACGCTTCTCATGTGGAAGTTTGCATCCCAAACCAATCAGAATCCGACTGACAACCAGGTTTTGTTATTTCCTTTTGCTATGTGGAGCAACTTTAAGTTATTTCTAAAATCAAAGTGTTTCAACCAGACTTGATCATTTATCAGAACTAGAATGGTTAAATACGCATAACAGTTTGATTATGTGAATCGTTTCTCCTACACCAGTCAATTGTGGTACTGCACAAAGTCCAGTATCTGGATCAGTTTGTTTTACCTTTACTTAACTCTGAAAGTCACATAAAGCTGTATTATGTGTCTTTAAAATTGAATGATTGAAAAATTTGCTCTAATAAAACTAATAAATGGATGTAGTTTTACTTGCAACCCAAGTGTGAGCAAAATAACTTCTCCATCTGTGGAAGGATTGGAAGGCTTTTCTAACATAAGGTGCAATGAGATTAATTTTGTTTCTTTATAAATAAATGTAAAATTGGAGAGTGAGGTTGTCTATCCATTTAATATTCAATAGAAGAAAGTTTCACAAAGACTTGCTTGCTCCCACATCTCTGCAGTATTAGCCCTTTCAGAATTTGATAAATGAGGCATCGGGTCTCCGTCCAGTTACAGATTTAGAACTTTTCTGGTTTGTTAGCTCCTGTGTCGTTTCTCTGGTGAAATGGAAAACCTCTCGGTAAGAGAAACAGTCTCCCCCGGCTTGGGTTCAGGAAACAGAGGATGCTTACAGCTGGGAGATTCAGCTTTTACTGTGTTGGTCGCACACCTAAATGACAATAGGCTCCTATTAAATGCAAATGTGACTGCATTGGTGCATATCTATGAAAAGAAAATCTCTAAAATATTGAAAAACAAAAAGGTATATGCAAATTAGGCACTCATACTGTTTAGGCAGTTTTGTCCCTGTTTTTTCTACAACATTCACCACCACTGGGAAAAAAAGAAAAACAATTACAGCAGCGAATGCACGCATATCATACAGGCCTGATCTCCAGCTTCTCATCTGCATGTCCAGCTCAGTGCGTTGCCCGTCCTGGGAGAAGGCCAGACTTTCACGCGGAACAGGTCGAGTTGTGTTCGTTTAGGATGGACAGCAGCTTCTGCTTCCTGTGTTCACACCATCCTTCTGTCAAGCCCTGAAGGACATTCATCTTATGCTTTACACAGTTTCAATGACAGAAATCACAGCAGTTTGATTCTGACAATTTCACCAACATCAAATACACTAACAGCTGCAAAGATTCAGCCACTAGCTTGTAGAGGAGCATTGAGGGGGTGGACGGCAGGCTGCAGGTGTTTGCAGTGTTCCTGGGAGCTTCCAGGGCACCGGGATGGGTCAATCCTGCAGCAGTGTGTCCACCTATGAAGTCCTTTGTCAGAGAGAGGTACGTTTGTGGTACAGGCTGCACGCTGCACTCATATGTAGTACTCCTTCACGTTGTCCCTGACAGAGTTGTGGAGGTGCAGCTCAGTCCTGTAGTCTGTGTACGTGCTGTGTCTGTGCTCCTCTTTCATGCTGCTGCTCCTCTTCGCCCGCCGCTGCTGATACAGGAGGCGGCTTATCACAGCCAGAGCACACACGGCAATGAAGACGACCGCTGTGACCACACCTGAGAACACAGCAGGGAGGGAGCATTAGAGGATGATGACAGGAGGTTGAAAGTCATGCCTGGAGGCAGGAAGACTTTCAGCTTCCAGAACAAAAACATCCAGCACTCAGAACTCAGACAGTAGCAGCATTCCCACATTCCCATGTTCACCACTGAACACAGTAAATCATTCATAAAGGAACCACCTGGATCCCTAAAGCTGTGGCTGCTTATCAATACCTTTGTTTTCTGTTTCATCTCTTTCCAGATCCTATAAAAGAGACTCAGATATGTGCTGTTCTGTGTTTAGGTTCTGTTTTAGATGAAATGCCAATGAAGGCAAGTTTGATGATCAGGGTTTTGCTCTACTGGAAATGCTCGGACATTTTTCTCTTTGAAACTCAAAGGCTGTTTAAACAAAACAAACCAGACTCCATATATCAAAGGGAATTTTGGTCTTTTCAGTTGTGGAGATATGGATTAAGAGCCATGTAGTCTGTGACCTGCAGCAGTCTGATCCTGAGCCAAAGAAACCTCTCAGAACAGATCTACCAATAGATGAAAAGTAGCATTTCATCTTTTTAAAATTGACGTAAATAACTAAGTTATATAAACTACAGTATTTTAGGATAAACAGAGCAAGCCTTTCAATTGATTTGATTCCAGGAAGTGTCATATTTTAGATATTGTACCTGAAAGGCTTGAACTGTTCTAAATCAGATCTGGGTCACATCTGGCTCTTTAGATGTCCTGCATAATGAACCAAGTATCACTTCTACATGTAAACCAGAACATGCTGGTTTTATTTTTGAAACGTTTGCTTTTATTCAGAATGCAACCAATGCAGCATTTCTATGATAGCAACATTAGCATCCTTATGCATTTGCTATTGGCATTTCAGGCTAAAAAGTGACTGATGTGGAGTGTGTTTTTAATGGAAACTAGTTCTGTAAAAGTTAATATTTCCAATGTCCTGAAGCTTCACAAGGTCACTTAGTCCAGTTAGCAAAGTTAGTTTATTTTTAAATGCAGAGCTTTGGGTCTACACCATAGAAATACAGGGCAGCAGCTTTAAGCCCACAGATTTACAGAAACAGCATAAACATCAATTATTGATTTCTCTGTAGAGGGTGAACCAGAGTACAAATGTTCTACATGGTGCTTAATCTCTGCATAATCCAGAGTTATCAAAATTATTATTACTTTTACAATTTAATAAAAGGTCTGAAGTTGTTATTGTGAATGAACTACACTAATGTGACACAACATAAATCTACAGTAACAATGTAGGTCAACCACTACATCCCAAAGAAGGCATTCAGAATAAATGAATGCATGAATGAGTGAGTGAATGAATGCAGCATATTTTCATTCCATTTACTTTTGATGTAAGCAATAGAGTTTGGATGGAAAAAAGCTATTTCTATGTCTTCTATGTTTTTGTGAGGATGATTTTCTTCACTGTGGTTCGGTTTGAACAAAAGGAATCTACTGTTCCCAGCCTGCTGTGTTTTATACTCTCCACACGACAAACAGAATTATCCACCAGAAATGAAAGTGTCCAGTTCTCTTTCTTTTTTACAAGGAATGTTGATCAGATATGGACTGACACTTTTTTCATGCATCACTGATCGAATTATTGTTGATTCTGAAAGTATTCACATCCTTTAAATACTGTGCTATTTATTTTTGCTGTGATTTCACTTTAGATTTAGAGAAACAAACTGGTCAGGTCTGGATTTTAGAGGTTAGCAGGAGCAACTTTGTTGCTCTCTGAAGTCTGTTGCTGCATGGAGCTCTGAAGATTATTTAACCACATCAGGTGACAGGCAATCCCAACCTGGCCACACAGTAGGTCTGAACAGTTTTTCAGTTTCTATTTCACTTCATTCTAAACATGTAAATAACTGATGAGGACTGATGAAGTTCAGGATACATCGTGAATTTGCTTCTTTTTGAGCTAATAAGGGAAAAAGAGCAACTTAATGTTAACATGTCACACATTTAGGAACACCACCTTTTAGCAGGTAGAGACAATAAAGCATCAGACTCAGCAGGCGCCTGAAATAAAACCTCATGCTAAACTTCCTTAAATTAATCTTGCCTTTATCTTATCCCCTGTTTAAAGGGAACTTTAGAAATGAGTGAGAAACATTGTTTTGTCCTTCTGGGCAAGTTCAGTGAGCAGGTTAGTCACACTTTCATGTCTTTTTGATAAACATGAGGCAGATTTGTAACATGGACTCACGGTTTGTTGCCTGGAAACTGGGCTCAAGAAGCACTGTGTGAAAGAGGAAATGATCATTTTCTCAGCTCTATTTGAAGTAAAAAAGAAAACATCCAATGTCTACACACTCATCAAATATGTAAGCATTCTGACTCTTATCATCTTTATGTATATTCCTAACTTAAACAGGTAGAACTGACTGTTTGCTTGTTTTAACCTTTTTCAGCTGATAATTGTGAAATCAGTTTCCATTTAATAAGCAAACATACAGTGTGACCTTACTCTCTTGTTTTGTGAAATTTAACAAAGTCTCTCCAAAAGGAATAAAGTGGTACTCTTGTGAAGAAAAGTAAGTGGAAATAAAGACCAGAAGAACTAATAGAAAATAAAAAATGAAGCCAAAATTTTGGAGTCAGGTGACCATCCCGGTTGCCCAGCTCTGCCTTCTCCATCTTTAATTTAAGACAAGCACGCCTCTTAAAATGATGCTTCATGTGAAGTTGGTTAGTGCTGCTGGAGGCAGAGCAGTAAAATGCAGCTTTAAAGCAGCTCACTGTGTGCTGAGAAGTGGAAAACTGATATGCAGGAATCCTTACAAAGGGCATTGATGAACAGGGGAGAAAAGCTTCCTTTGTCTTTGCCAAAGCAATTTTCCTTGTGCTTGTCTGAAAAGGTTATAAGGCCAAGGAGAGATGAGAGAGGCATCCTTAAGCTCTCTGCAGAGCAATAAGAATTCCATCACAGTAAGCTCCTCAGTTAATCTATGGTTATTACAGTGCTTGCACTTTTTATACCAACTAATTAAAAAAAGATTTTATGCAGAATATTTCTCAGCTATTATGAATACTAGTTGCAAATTTTAAACACCTACTGAATAGTTTTGATCATCTTAGGCTCTCACATCATTGATCTTATGCCATATTTATTAAAATGCTTTCTAATTAGTACAAGTGAGTGTTGCTGTTTGACATATGGAAGGGACTACCTTAAATAATCATCTTCTTTCTTTGAAAAAGGAATCTTTGAAGCACTTGACTTTTGTCTGTTGAAGAATCAGACAGCTCCCTTCACCGACTACTTCAGTTTCATCAGTTCCATCGGTTAGGAAAGTGTGTTGCACAGTGTGGCTACAGATTCCATTACCTCTTGTTTGAAAATTTGCTGTAACTCATGTAACTTGTGAGATTTTGTGCATCAGAAAAATTTAAATTTATGATTATTTCAGTTTCTATACCAGTTTTAAACAACTACAAAAGAAAAACTGCAAAAGTGATTCATCATACTGTTCCTATGGTTTAAGGAGAAAACAGATAAAGAGTCAGGAGGACTGGGAGACTTTTCCAATTGTCTATTCACCCTAATAGACGATGTGCCTGTCAGCTGGCTGAAGCAAGGATAACGCACGTTACACTGTTGACAACAATAGAGTGGTCAAAGAGGACAGGCCATGGAGCGGTCCAGTTGGCCTCCACTCCAGAACTCAATCCTACAGTACATCTGTGGATTTTGAAGTTAAACTCAGTATCAGAGTTAAACCTGCTGTTTACAGACCACAGATCTTCAATCAGGATGTTTCACCTGTTAGATGGGTGATGTAACCCTCTCTGTTCAGTTAGTTTGTGTTTTTTTTTTTGTCCAGACTGCAGTCATTGAAGTAAAGGTCAACTGTGTCACTGATGTGCTGCACTGTGACTCTGAAAAGTCAGAGCTGTCCTTGCACTGGGCGGCAGACACCCCCCCCCCACACACACACACACACACATCTCAGCTTGTTTGTGGCTGTTCTGTTGTTGTGTTTGTGACCTCGGTGACCTCAGTCATCAGCCATGTTTTTCCAGATCTCCCTCCTGAGTTGATGAGGTTAGGATGTCAACAAGTTTGAGGTGCCTCCTTTTGCTTGTGTGTGTTTGCATTTATTTTCAAGGCAATGACATAGACCTCTCTTGGCCACCAACATGGCTGCCAGTGATCTGGGTCAAACAGCAGCTATTGATCTGAGTTTGTTAGGTGTGTTAGTATACCACTGTGCTAAAACCACTGTGTTTTTAAGGATGTTCACCAAAGAAAGCAGTTCTAAACTTCTTGCCTGTGAGATGAATGTTTATATTCACTAGTCTGATATTTTCACTTTGACTTGTTGCAGTCATTTTGTTGTAGATCTACCTGAACCAAACCACTGAGGTGGATTTATCTGTGGAGCATAACTCTAAATTATTATTATTAAGTACAGTATCTTAGCCTATGAAAGATATTTGAAAAAAATGCGATAGAAAGCAGAAATATCTTGGAGCAATGCTATTTGACACACTATTGGTTACCATTTGCAAAGCAGCCAATCTAGAATTGGCCATTCATTTTCCTTGCTGCTGATTTGCTGAGCTCTAAACAGCAAGGATAAGGCAGGCTGTGGATGCTAGGTTCTGTGGTGGTGTCAATATGGCTTCCACTGTGTGTCCTAATAGATGTGAAGATACTGTATATTTGATGTTTGAACTAATGAAATAGGCAATAATAATTGTTTTGAGGGAGGTATTTGGATATTTCATCCATTCAGTGATGCTTGTGGTCCCCTGTGAATACCAAGAGGTCCCCAATGAATACATTCACATAAAAACGTTATTGCCATTACTCAGCTATATTGTCCTATGGTATTCACACCGTGTAGTAGACTGCCAAGTCATTACTAAGTGAATATGTCAGTAAGCTATAGAACACATGCTTTTGTTGCTGAGTGCTCATGCTGCTCAAATCCAGTGTTGTATAGTAACGAAGTAAAAATACTTCACTACTTTACTTAAGTATATTTTGGAGTACTTCATACTTTCCTCGAGTATGAAAATTTTTGATGACTTTCACTTTTACTTCACTATTTTTCCGAACTTAATTGCGTACTTTTACTCCGATACATTTTCAACGTGTGGTTTAGTTACTCGTTACAAAAAAGCGAGAGAGAGAAACGCAAGTGTTTTGACCCCACCTACTGATTAGCAAGTAGCAAGCAGGCTACCGAACAAAGTCCGTAGCCTACTAGCCTGGGCTTGTTCATCACCACCAATAGGATACACCTGTTTCGCTTCAACCATTAAACACAAAGCAAGTCTCACAATCAGGAACAGCCACATGGAGGAGGAGACGGAGACCACAACGACTGCAACTACGTCGGACACGGCTCCAGGGGAACCACCAGCTGGTGATAGGGTGACCAGACGTCCTCTTTTTCCCGGACATGTCCTACTTTTCAGACCTAAAAAGATGTCCGGGGGGAATTTAAAAATTGTCCGGGATTTTGGTCAATTGCCTCAAAACACATTACATAGCTTACAGTGCATTGTAGGGCACTGCGCACGGCGCTGCGTATCACGTAATCCCTGAGCCGCGTCAGTGGGCAGCACCCCCCCGCTCCAAAGTTTTCTGTTTTTTTTTTTTTTTTGCATAATGACCAGTTGTGTGCACCACCTATTGACTGATTCACTGATTTGTGAAGTAGAGTAATCGTAACAGCTCTTTTTCTTCATGTTGGCCGCATTTTCTGTACTATTTATTTTTCTCATTTTCAGCACTGACCTTACTTGAAGGGAAAACTTAAGGCTTACAAAAAACTTTGTATTTTCTGTCCTGGAGGGTTTACTAAGAAGCTGGTTCAGTTGTAAAGCAGGTTAAGTTAACCTTGTGCTATAGGTAAAGCACCTAATTTTCTTAACTAAATGATGCCTGCAGGTATATCTATTAGCAGGTTTAATTTTGCCTGCACTTGGTTGGGTACATTATTTTAAGTGTATTTGACAAGTTTACCAAAATATAAAAAATGTCATTCAACCTGCATTTGCTTTGTTTTACTTTTTACTTGTACTTTTCATTGCATTACTTGAGTACATCCATTTTTACAGTAATTTCCATACTTAAGTACAAGAAGTTTCAGATACTTTAAGACTTTTACTCAAGTAACATTTCAGTCAGTGACTTCGACTTTTACCAAAGTCATATTTTGGAGAGGTACTTATACTTTTACTTGACTCTGAGATTTCAGTACTTTATACAACACTGCTCAAATCATCATCACACCTGTATGCTTGTGGTTTTTCTGGCAATATGTCATTTTTGTTTTCTTGCAGATCTTAATGCTCTAACAGTTTGGTTTGATTTTGAGAGCTGGATTATCTAAATAGTAAAATTAGATCTGAACAGTAAAGTTAGACTAATGTGTGTGGATGCTGTGTGATGTGTAAATGAGTAAAGTTGTAAAGATGAAGGAATTACTATTTTCCTGCTGCTTGTCTTTGTGTTCAGCCTGACTGACTGTTCTCTAGTAGCATTAAGGTGAATTCAATCTTCCTGTTGAACGTCTGGCAGATGATAAACTGTGGCTTTTATCTAAACCAAACAAGTTTCGTCTCAGGGTGGCAGATGCCAAGATAAAGTTCAACTTGTGTTTGTTTTGAATACTTCAGTGATGATAGCATTTGCCAATGAGGCTTTTTTAGACTCCTGTTCATTACCTCACAGACTGTGGTTACATTTATATCTAACTTGTTTTTTCTGATTGCTTTCTACTGTTAAAATCTGAGGAGAGCTCTTTTTATTTCCTAATCACAAAGCAGACATTACGCCATGAAACAAAACACGCTAAGCAGCCGGATTGAAAATGAGCTGGAGCTGAGTTATCAGGAGACGAGACAGGAACATTAAGACAGTGGAAAAATGAGGAGAATAACAAACAAACAGCTGGGGCTCATTTTCAATTAACCACAAGAAGAAAAGCTGCAGAAAGGAGGGGAAACAGACCTGCTATTACAGCCAAATCCTTCTGGGCGTTGCTGTCGTGCTGCTCCTTATCTTCATTTGCAGCTTGATCTGAAGAAGCATGAATGAGGAACAGATTCATTAATTATTGCCATAAAGACAGATGAGAGAGTGAAGATGTCAGGAATCCTAGAAAAGAGTTAAATTTATTGTCCTAATTTCTGTTTAGTCATGTTTGACAAATACATTGTTTTAGGTTTCGAGTGAATAAAGCTGTTTTTTGAATATTTTTCAGAACATTTGCCTTGACATTAGATCCATCACAGCCTTTAGACATACACATTCTAAGCCACTATCTGAGAAAAATAAATTATCTGCAGTACATACAAAAGCTTTACAATCTGTTTGCGTTCCCAAATAAATTTCATTTTCTAGCTAAATATCCAGGCTAACTTGTAGGCTTGCATTTATGTTTTCCATCCTTTCACACCCTGGACTCTGAAGCCATTGTTCAGGAGCTGGTGGTTGAGGGTGCTTTCACAGCATCATAGCATATACAATCACATTTTCTCTAATACTTGGGGATCACACTAATGTTCAAGTGACGTTTTCAACTTTAATAATCCCATTATACACTGTTATATTTTTTGCCAGAAAGGCTTGAAAACCAGGAAGTCCCAAAAAACATGTATAAAAGTCTCTTACCCTCCAACAGAGGGGGCTAGAGGATCCATCACTACTGTCTTTCATAGGTTGGTTTTAGTAAAGCTGATGAAGGATGATGCTTTCCTTTCCTTTCAAGCTTTCCTTTTTTTTCTGGTTCACAAAATGCTGATAGAATATTTTAAATGAAAGAATTACAAGTACAAACTGCTTGAAATATTTTATTCTTAGTTTGTGAATGTTAGGCAGTTTCTTTTGTACTGATGATGACCTGTGCTGTTAACAAAACAAACAAAAGGATAAAATACAAGTATTATCACAACTAATCTTTGAAATAGAGTGGAAGCGGTGCTGCCAGGTCTTGTGAGAGAAACAAGAAACCAGCTCAACCAAAAAAGTCAAAATGGTGTAGTTTTACAGAGTATACTTGCATATGATACTACTCCGCAGCAAACTACCTACCTTTAGAGTTTTGCTTAAGAGCTGAAAAGAAAGTCAAGCCCAAATAAGCAACTTCATGCTCAAAGACAAGTCCAAAAAACCACAATCCCTGACTCATTCAATTTGCAAGTGACTGTAAAAAAAAAAAAAAAAAAAGAGCCCAAAGTCACTTAAAACTTGCGGATTTATCAACACTGGGTAAAAGATGTTTAAATGTATTGTGATAAGTGGCTTACATCATGTGAAGTCCTAATACCCGCACTGCTATCCTTGTTCCGTCCATGTGTCCTTCAAATGCGTGTTTCATGTTGAAGGGTTTGAGTGTATAGTGCATGACTTAGTGTGTCCCAATTTTCCACATACATTTTAAGTCCCACCCCCTTTGGTCCCTATTTACAAACGTCTGCCAAACCCACCATCGACATAATGGTCCGGTCCCAACACACTGCATCCTATGCCCCTCTATCAAGTGTGGACTCAGTCAAATGAACATAAAGGTTTGAGTGCGCAGGTTACAAGCGTGCAAAAACTTGAGAATTGGGACAGTATGCCCCTGCAATGCAACTTTGACATCTTAAATGGTGGACAGATCACAGACAGCTACAACAACAAAAACATTATTCTAATGTACAATGTAGGTATTACTGTTTTCCAAAGTCACTAATGAAGCTATTTGGCTGTTCTGTGTTTTGTTATGACTTGTTGAATACAGAGCAAAATTAGATAATATTCACAAATGTACAGTGAAACAAAAATGATTTCAATACATTTGAAAACAGTTTTTTGCAACAGACACAGCTTACTTGGTGTATGTTGCCAGATTTC
Organism: Xiphophorus maculatus; assembly: GCF_002775205.1. NCBI lineage: Eukaryota > Metazoa > Chordata > Actinopteri > Cyprinodontiformes > Poeciliidae > Xiphophorus > Xiphophorus maculatus. The sequence continues at coordinate 1,391,414 of NC_036449.1, read as the reverse complement.
CAATGGAAACATTTTATCACATGACAATTTTGTCAAAAAATACACATTAGAATGTACTAACAATGAATTTAACAGTCTTAAAGGAAATTTTCACATTTTTAAAGTATCTAATTATTAGTATTATAAATACTTAGACTACCACAAACAAGGACCATTGCCAAGGTTACTAGGACATGTGGTGGCAGACTTACAGGTATTTGTACTAATTTACATATGTACTTATGGGTGGTAACAGGGCCGACCAGCAACTGCGCTCTATTTCCCCTCAAATTTCTAAAGGAAAGCTGTGCAGGTATGTGCGTGCATACTGTACATCTGATTAGTTTTTGTGTAACTCACTTTTCTAAATTCGTCCCTAAGCCAAGCTTTTATAAAAGCGTATGCATAAAAAATGTGCCATATAATATACCAATAAAATATATTCTAGTCTATTCTATTTTAATCTCTCAAACCATTCACAAAGCAATGGAGTTTTATGGATTTTATGAGTAAATGCACAAATTACACCCTCTCACCGATACATGACGTACAAACTACTAAACATGAGAAAAGATTTATTTTATTTATGTCAGATCTGCAGTTCTGAACAACAGAACCTCCCCATTGGTCCATACTTGTCCAGCAAAGGACACTTCAGGGACCAAAAAGATTTAGTCAGATTACAACACTAAGGCTGCATCATGATGAGCTCTCATCAAGGTTAGTCTTTTGTAATTAGCCTTTTTAAATGCCAAAGAAATGTGTTTAAATTGACTGCTCTAATAAGTAGGGGTGTGTGTGTGTGTGTGTGTGAAAGGGTGTGTGCCTTTGTGTTGCTTTGTGATGACCTGGCTTCCTGTTGAGGGTGTTTCCTTCCTCTTACCCAGTAGCTGCTGGAGACAGGGACCACCAAGTTAACAAGTCTGGCTTTGACAGTTACCAGGACAACAGCGCTTGCCTGGCCGCACAATTTTAATAGTAAAGTTTGGTCCTCGGGGGATTATGGTGTGTGGATGTTTTTCAGGAGCTGTTTTTGACTCTGTTAGTTCCAGGGCAATGAACTCTTAATGCCAGAACATTTTGGGCAATATTATGATCCCACCTTGGAATAGTTTAGGAATTCTCCCATCCTGTTCTAACATGACTGCAAACTAGTGCACAAAGCAAGTTCTATAAAAAGAAAAATGGTCGAGCTAGGAGCGGAAGAATTGGACTGGCTTGCACAGAGTCCTGCCCTCAACCTGAAAGAATCTTTGGGTGTGAAGACTTTGAGACAGGCCTTGTTGTCAAACATCACTATCAGACCTCAACATGCTCCTTTGATGAACTGCTCAGAAATATCCTACACACACTCCTAAACCCTGCAGAAATTCTTGCCAGAACAGTGAGAGTGAAAGGCTGAGCTGATATTATATTAAACTGCATTAAAAATGTGATGTCACTGTTAATGTGGGTCAGATGCCAGATAAGCAATATTATTGGAAATACAGTGTTATGTCTATGAACAGGATTTTTGTAAAGTTGTGAATAGGGGCTTAATAAATAGACTTAATTAAAATGATTCTCATGATGATATATCTGAAATGCCAGGATTATTTAGATGCTTTTGTTTCCTGAAAGATTTCCCTGTAATTTTTATAAAAATTAAAGGAGTGTAAAAATGTGATTAAAAGCCAAGCTGTCCACATTATGTATATATACATGCTCATGCCTTTTGTTCAATTGCTTTGGATGGAATTGTATTGCTTGAAATTTCTCAGTAGCATAAAGAGCTAATATATAAAGGGCCCACCACATTTTCTATCAAATCACAAAAGTCCTCCAGAGGAGATGACATGCAAGTTTATCTCTTGAATAGAGGGAAACAAAATGTTGTCAGCAGGAGACGGTGTCACCTTAAAACAAGGACAATCCGTCTGAGCTGTCGAGGTTTATTGTGTCATTAATTGATGACAAGATAAATGTGCACCAGAGGAAAAAAAACATCAGCAAACACCTGCTGGCTGATGGGCAGCCTAGAAGGCATCATATTTAGCTGCTTCACTGACTTTATGCCATCATTTAAGGACTGCTTAGCACTGAAACAACCTTACTCTGTTTGTTATAATGTACACAGGCTTGGCTTTGGGTGCATGAGCATAACTTCAATTTGTCAATTTGTCTACGCAATTTAAACTTTGTGCAGACCACACTTGTTTGTGTTAGAGTTTAACCTTGCAGAACGTGTGAGGTGGATTCAGCCAAAGCTCCACAATTTGATTGGACCAAAGGGCCACGAATAGTGATGAGGGAGCTTCCCCGATTGGTCAGTGCTGCCTTGAGTGGAGCAACATGGTTGAACTGCACTGAGGAGAGACAGCCGACGAAACCTTTGGAAGCAGCTTTCATCACCTCTTCACCAAAGCTGTCCATCCCTGCAGAGACACGGGTTAGAGGAGAAAAGACGAGCTGCTGTATGATTCATTTCTGTGAATCACATTAATTTCTGATTAAAATACCATCAGCAATGACAGAGGAATGGTGACAGGAAATGATGAATGGTTGCAACACAAGTATCATGGTGTGTGGTTTCTCAACACTTCTCCTTAGATTGGACAACTTACTGATGACTTTGCCCAGCGTCAAGGATCTGATTAAGATCAGCTCTGCATCAGATGACAGTGTGTACTTTCTGTGGATGTCCTGGTCGATCTGGTTGAGTGGAGAGAAATCAAATAACAAGGCAATTACACGAAATGTAAACCGATCTAACGGCTGCAGAATCAGCAGCTCACTATAATATTTTATAGATTGATATTTGTGTTCTCTGCAGTTTCACATAAAACCTTCTCTGCCCACAGCTGAGTGATTTTGACCTCTCTTCTCTGCTCTGCCATGCTGACTCAGATGCAATACTTAACACAATGACATGGATTGAAACACTGCAGAATTTTCTGTCCACTGCCATCAACGTACCAGGGTTCTTTACAAAGAAAACAGGTTTTAACATGTTTTCACTGCAGCTGATAAAGTTGTTGGAAGGCTGCAAGCTTAGCCACTTCTAATTATTCTAATAATTGTGTGTAAGTGATAAATTATCACTTATTTATCCTTCTGATCCAAAATGTAGGAGGAAAGAATAGATCACCTCCCCCAACCCATAGGAATTAGCCAGTAAGCAGCAACTAGGCTCTGTAAAGCAAATAAATCAGATAGGAACACAACAGAGCTTTAGACAGTGAGAGTGGCTTCATCTGCATGAAGCTAGACAGTCATTGAATAAGCTAAAGAACTATATAGCTGTCTGAAAACTAAGTCAAATCTATCAGCAATGATTTATTAATAATTTTATTCAAATGTTTTGGAGTTCTATGCTTGATATGATCTAAAAATTGTTCAACCAAGCCTGTGAAGGTTCGCTATCCTCCTGATATCCTGTCTGAATTCTGTCAGGTTTTGTTTTAAAGTGTAAACTTCTATATTTGGGGAAATTAATAAGAATAATATAAAAGTTTACAGACACACCACTACGACAGCAGATGACTCTGGGAATGTTAAAATTAGCAGTCCATCTACCAGCCAGCTATAATAGACACTCTGAAGACCTGCTGGTCTGAATGTGACACATAATGCATTTTAGCAAGATTTGGTCTTGTTCAGATCCTTCTGTGAGCCTTTTAGTTTAACTCCTTAACATTCACCTTAAAAACACTTTTATGTTGTCCAGTGGTCCATGAGGACACCGGTGTCATCATGACAGTTAAGGGGTGAAAGTGTGAAGGTTTCATTGTTGGAGGCAGATTTGACCTTCTGCCTTAGAGACATGTTCAGAGGTGAACATTGGGGGAGTTCACCTCTCCCCCAATGATTGATTCCAGGAACCTTGGAAAGGGCATCTGCAAACATCAGTTGTCAAATTTTGCCTCATATTCTCAACTGGATTTAGATTTGGATTTTGATCATTTTAACACCTGAACAAATCTTCAGTGTAATATACTGTATGATCTCAGAATGTGTCCCCAATGTGCTTATGGTGAAGTACAAACATGATTTGTATTATAGCCTATCAACAGTGACTTTCTTCTTGCCATTCAAATGTAAATGACAAATTATTCAAGTCTTCCCATTAGATCCTCTCACCTGAGTCTTCTCTTTAGTGAGAGAAGACTGGACCAACAGAAGAGTTACCATGCTCACCATGTGTGGCCTGTCAGTTTAGGTCTCCAGCAATGTCTTGGTAGGTTTGTAATTGTGTCAGACTCTTTCTTCCAGGTGAAGGATTAAACAGTGACCTATAAAAAGCTTGAAAATGAACCTACCCCTGCTTTAAACTTCTTCAAAAGCCTAAATTAAATGTTTATGGGTATGAATGCATTAGCATGGAAACAAGTAAACGTTTTAAAGACATTTTATCTGGTTTAAACTAAAGATGTTGCAAGATGTTAGAACTTAAAATAATTTCATTATAGCTCTCTTTGTTTGGCTGGTTCAAAAAGTTATGCTTTTTGCTTTGCTGATAGAAAATGTCAGACAGTGTTTCTACATTTGGTATTCTTACAACATCTGGGCATCAGGCCACTAAAACCACTTAGCAAAGGTCACAGGAAATGTGGTTACAAAGCAACATGACACCCACTGGAAACCTTTAGCTGACCTTCAGTGGCTTATCTTGTCATCCGGCTGCAGAGTACTTGTCTTGGGGTTGGTGGTAAAACAATCTTGATAACTGCTATGAAGAAAATTCCTTTCAACAATCGATGATAAGCTGATGAATGAATAATTTAGGACAAATGCATCTTCACTGTCTGGGTCAGTCATGTTGTGAGGAGTCTGTTGATCAGACAGGAGCAGCAAGGTTATAGCTAAACACGGTGAAAACACGCTTAAAGAAAACTTGTGATAAAGCATTATCCTCAGGCAGATGACAAGAGCTTGTGGTGAGTTTAAATCCAACTTGGACTCATTCTGTCTATCTTTGCAAAGAGTGTGTGACGAGAGATACTTTTGTACCACACTCAGCTACAGGACTGTGTGTGTTCAGGTAAGCTAATGAGTGAACTTCAGTCCCCACGAGCTTATTTTTGTTTCCCTTGTGCAAAGCTAATATTAGGTACACACTTCCAGAACATGTGAAATGGATTAAAAAAGACTGAAGTTTAAACAGAATAGAATTGACTATTCTATTTAAATAGTAAGTTCCTAGGGGAAATTCCAAAGTGTTATTTCTGAAGTATTTACATTAGTAAATACAAATGTAATCATACGTGATATAAAATGTATTTGACATTTTTTATATTCTTTACATAGATGAGTGTAATATTCTAAGTAATTTAATATGACCTAAATATAAAATAAATATGTTAAAAAAAATAAAAATCAATCTATAAATGAGTCCAGAGTAAACTTAGATTTAAAGACACTCAGAAATTGTCCAAGTTCAGATTTATTAGGAACAACTTGATTCTGTAGTCAGTCAGGTTACATTTAGATCCAATCATTACGTCACATATGACATATTATAAAAACATGTTGAAACTCAGCTTGTGTAAAACAATGTTAAAAAGATGAATAAATAAATTTAGATATTATTGACATCGTGATTATTGGTTTGAAAACATTACGTTGTTGGGCTGCAGCTCCCCTTTCAGTGCACCCTAAGAAGGAGACCAGTGAATGAAACACTGCATGCAATACAGCGGACAGTCAGACAATTTAGGAAAGGTGTTTTAGGTCAAACTGTCTTGTTTTTAGGTTCTCAGACCTGGAATTTGATTCCAAGAAAAATTTTTACATTTTTTACAATTTACAATTTCCTTTTATTTCTTTTAGCAAACATCTCCAAACATTGTTTTTGGAAAGTCTAAATTGATTATTTTTAATTATATATTATAACCATATTATTGATATTATTCTGTTTGTAGTGTCTTTGTATATTGGTGACCCACCCAATTGGCTATAATCTCTGGTTAAATAAGGTAATGATCATTTATTGTCCCGTAAAAACAAAGCAACAACTAAGTCTTTCGCAATAAGTAATAAATCAACTAATCGCATGATAAATTAAAGGGTAATTGACCTGTATTGTATAGCGCTTTATCAAGTCCAAAGGACTTTGAAGCACTTCGCACTACATTCAGTAACTCACCACTCACACACACCTTAAGCTACTGGATAGTAGCTACAGCTGCCCTGGGGCAGTCTGACAGAGGCAAGGCTGCCATGCACCTGTGCCACCTGTTGGGCTCTCTGACCACCACCAGCAGAAGAGGAGAGTGAAGTGTGTTGCCCAAGGACACAACAGAGGCGGACAGAGTGGGGAATTGAACCAGCAAATATTGGTATTAACCAGCCCATTTTTGAAGGACAATTTTGTTTACAGAAACTTTATAAATTTTTTTATTTGCTGTTTCTGCTGTTTGGTTTATTTATTTTGGCTATTTAAAATGTCTCCCAGTTCCAGTGTTAAATGTTCATTAAGATTTAAAGGTTATTGATCTTTTGAGAATGGCACTATTATGCCATTACCATTATATTACTTGAAAAGGTTATTATTTATTGTAATAACTTCTGGGTCAATTTATTTCACAGCAAAAGTTGCTATCATGACAGAACTACCAGAAAAAACTCAAACTGAGCACTCTGTTTAAATTGCGTCAGCACTTATTTTATTTATTTCGTTTCTTTTACTGCAAGCTACTGTACAACTTTGATCTTGTAGGCCTATGCAGAATCACTTGAGTCATTTTTGGATTCTGTGTTGCTTCTCATTCAGCAGACAGTAACTGAAAACATTCTTAGTGAGTCTCAAAGTCCAGCTACTCCTGGATATCATCAGGAAATCTCTTAACAAACAACATGGTGTGGACAATTATCTTTTCTCCATTAGGTTCTTGATGCATGAGGCTGAAGAAGAGTCAGTGAGTTGAATTCATGAATTCCATTTATTAATTCCAAAATACAGCTGATCCATTTTTCATGCTATCCTTATGGGCTAGCAGAGCAAAATGGCATCAAACAGCAGTTTGTAATTCCCTTTGTTAGCCTCTATTTAAGCTACACCCTAAAGAGGGCGTTCTCTGGTGTGTCATTTCCAGCTTTGCATGTGTCTGATATGTGAGTGCATGTAGGTATGTATGAGCATGTAAATAGCTAAAAGAGATAAAGGAAAACAGAATTATTAATTCTCAACAACAGCAATACAATTAGATTCTGTTGAAAGGACCCTAGCCATTCATTTACCACCTTAGTCCTATTTGATGTTGTGGGAATCAGTTTCAAATGAACAAAACAGAACAAAACTACAGCAGACACTTCTGCTATTTAAATGTACATTTATAAAGATATGTCTAATGTTTGTGAATTTCTTGAAATTTCTCACATTCTTGTCCAAATCAAAATTTCTGCAAGCTTGCTGATGGTCTTTTAAGGTTTTTCTTTAAGTGGTGGCAGCTCATTCATATTTGTGCTTTTTATAGATTCTATGAGTTATTGTGAACAGGTGATTTTTAAGCATGAGGTGACTGAGACAGAAAGATTGGGGACAGAATGAGGAGTTACATCTCCTTGGGGAATATACATTTACAATAACATCCGCAAATGTGGAGTTATTTAGCCAACACACCCCACTGGAGGACACCAGCTGTGAGGAACAAGACAACCAGACTATTCATCCTGTAAAGCCAATCTAGGACCATTCATCGAGTGGGCAACCTGTGGCGTAGGGGCAAAATCAAATGTGAAACTTTCTTGAGTGTCCTGGAGTGGAAGAATGACTGTAGTAAAACACATAAAGACTTCAAAGCCACATGACGTAAACCCCATTTGTGTTTTCTTTGTAAAGTTACAATAGTTTGGTGAAGTACTTTTCAAAGAATATTGAATGCCTTGAATCAGAATTTTTTTTTTTCTGTATTGTGTGATTATGGTCCCATGTAATTTTTACAACACCTCATCTACCTTGAAAGGGCGGTATTATGTATTCTCCAGGCACATAGTGCCATTTTTTAGCACAGCCACGTAACCATGTTAGCTTCAAATCCTGTTTGATTTCTTTTAAATCAAACAGGATTTAAAAGAAATTTGACTTTGCAATTTAACACCTTGAAATTGGGCCTCTGTCTCTTTAAGAAGCTTTACACACTCCTTCTATAGAAGAAGAAGAATTACTTTATTCATCCCAGCAGGGAAATTATTTCGCAGTTACAGCAAGAATTTTTTATACACAGATTAACACACACACACGACAGGAGCTGCGTCTGCAGGCAGCCAGCTGAGCCGGCGCCATTTTTGAAGGAGAACATGCGGCAAAGGTCATCGGGACCGGGAGTCGAACCCGCGATGTCCTCGGGTCTAAGGCCTCCAAATGTGGGGCGTGCTAACCCCCTGCCCCACCACAGCACGCCCCCATAGCACATAATCATAACAATGTTCCAACATTATTCTGTTTACAACTGTTCTTAGGAGCATTGGGCTGAGAAGTAGTTAACATGACAAGCTCAGCAGACTCGCAGTTCCACCAGGTGTTTGGTAATTGCTGCTGTCACTAGTCTGGAGGAGCTGAATGGGGGAATCGTGTGATAGTGGTGCTCTGTGGGGCAGAAACTTGACTGGAGACTGCAGCTTAGGTGAGGCTTTGGATAAATAGGCAACACATGTTATCAGCAAGTGTTTAGACACCTCTGAATGGTTGCCATGGAGGATTAAATAATTCTCAAACATGCATGAAAGATTCAGGGGAACGCTGCCAGTAAGTTTTTGATGAGAGAATGACAAAAAAAGATAGTAGAACTCTCAACTAAGTCGATTTTACATCCAGGCACCACATGAGTCAGTGGTGGAGAAGCAGCACCACAAACTGAGGCTACGTTCTCAAAACTCAGTAACAAAGGCCATTTGCTTCCCCTTTTTCTTCACATTTATTAATGTCAAACTGCTGTAAAATAAAGGCCACTAGTATTTTCTCACTTATTTACCTTAATATATCAGATCATCATAATATGAATTCATTTTCATTTTTCTGGAAAATATAATGTATTTAAAAAGCTATTATTATTTAGTTTATTTAATGAAGAAAAAACTGTCTATTTTTGTTGCATTCTAGCCACACCAAGACCTAAATACTATCTAACCCATAGAACCAGACAATCGTTATAGTAGAACCACTAAAAACAGATCTGACAGCAAAGATCCTACAAAGGATCTTTTAGCCTTAAGTTAAGTACAACTTTAAGTTCGAGTTTGAGGTTTAAGTTCATAAACCAAACTTAAGATATATAAAAATAGATGATAATCAAGGTATCTTAAATTTCTCAATCTCTAAGGGTTGCAAACTGTTTCTAAGGCTTTAGGACTCCAGCAGACAGCACTGAGACTCATTACTTACAAAAGGAAAAGGCATGGAGAACTTTTCCAGGAGGGACAAACCTATCAAAATAACTCCAAGAGTGCATCAACGATTCATTCAGGAGGTCATAGAAGAACCCAGAACATCTGAAGCATCACAAGCCTGATTTCAGTTAAGGCCAGATAAAGCCAGTGTTATGGTCAAAGAGAAAGCAAAAATGGCACCAATGGGAAAATTCTATAACACCAAGGCCCATGTTGTATTTTCCAAAAAAAAAAAAAAAAAACAGCTTGATGACCCCCAATAGTTTTGGGAGAATTTCGGCAAAGAATAGTTTCCAAAACTCTATAAAGATAAAAGTGGAAAGTTTTGGAGAGTGTGTATTCCCAGCCCATTCTCACTCCCTACTCGTCATATATTTACGCATGGGACGGTCCGTCCTCGTCGCATATTGACGCGCAGGGTACCCCTTTTGCATCAATATGTGACGCGAGGTGTTTTACCCTATGCCTTACCGTAATTTTTGCCCTAAACCTAACCAAATCGTCGGGTTTTGAAGTGTCGGCAGCGGTTGCGAGAATCCTTCGCTTCAATAATCCACGTAAAACATGTGACCTACCCAAATCTTCAACATGTGACGCTGAAAGACCCTGCCCAGGTCGTCACATATTGACACAAAGGGGGTACCCTTCACGTCAATATGTGACGCATGGTTAGAAATCGTCCCAACTCGTCAATATATGACGAGTTGGCAGTGAGAATGTGTTGGTATTCCATAACACCTTACATAACTGATACAGCATTTCAAAAAAAGAACACCATACTGGAAGTCAAACTTATTGAGGGCAGTGTGACAGTCTGGCTGACAGTCTTCTTTGGCTACTTCCCCAAAGAAGAGTTATATTAAATTTCTCCACAGCGACATAAAAGATTCACTTCTGGCTATCGCAAAGTTGAAGATAACAGTTCTTGTTGGCAATGCAATCAGTTTTTATTTTTTTCAATAATTTGTGACATCAGAATTTATAACTGCTTTTTTAGTCATGTTATCTTTGTGTGATATTAAAATGGGTTTGATGATCTGAAACATTTAAGTGTGACAAATAGAGTTAATGTGTTAACTTAAGTTCGGGAGCTGGGCCATGCCCAAACCGCACCTCTAATTTTCCAGTCAGCCTATTTATAATCTGCTCACCCACTCATTTCAGTCTGTTACGTTTCATCAACCCCGCCCTCCCTTACCCTTTGTCTCTTTCATTTCATCCTTCTTCATTCATAAAAAAATGCTTTGCTACCTTTTTTGCTGCAGGTCTCCTCTGAGGGGTCCTATGCAGGCTTGGGGAAATAAGAGGAACCGTTTCCCGAAGGCCAAACCCCTATATAGAGTCTTCACCTCCTAAACCCTCCATCATTCTCCCCAGATAACCAAATTAACAATTCATTTCTTCATCCCCTCATCATTACTCCCTTCTATCCCTTCATCCATACATCCCTTGATTCCTCATCCATCAATAAATCTTTAAACATATATCTTTGTGGTGTGGTCTTTGCTAGTGAAACAGTAAAAAGAGAAGGAAGTGTTTGAGTAGGAGAGATTCTATTTTATAGCTCTGCAGTTTAACTACACAGATGCTCATTACTCACCTGCACATAGAGGTTTTTGCCAACTCTGTGGATTCTGATTCGATGGAGACGCCCATCTGCCAGATTTTTGGGGGTAGGATTGAACACATCTGGACTTCTCTCTGTCTGAAGATGATACCAGATCTGAAGGCTTCCTAGACAGAAAACAGAAAAAAAACATGTATGAACATGTTGCACATCTTTGCAGAAATCATTAGCACCTTGTCATAATTGACTTATCATCTTACTCAGTGTGCTAACTGCAATGTGTTATTTTGAACTTCAGAGAATTAGATTCTCAAACACTTCTTTCAAACAGGTTTGTTCCTCATTTGTCACCAAACTCAAACCCTTTGAGATGCAGGAAACAGGCATCTGCTGTTCGTTAACAAATACTTATGAAAGGTACAAAACTTCCTCTCTGAAGTTCAGAATATTCTTAACCCTTTGAAGGACAAATGGGCAGGCTAAGCTAGAGTCTCATTAATTTAAATCTGTCAGAAGTCAGTAAGAGCCATTTCTACAATATCTAATATCGAGATTTTTGGTGGCTTTGGAATTGAGGATTCACCATTCTGAAACAGCATTGAAAGAATAGGAGGTTAGTGAGCAGCAGAAAATTCCTAAGATTTTCTGCAGTGGGCCTAGAGAAGCAGCTTTGTCATCCATTGAATCAGATTTATGGGTGTACCAGAAACACGATTTAAAGGTTTCAGCTTGGGACTTTTGCATATAAAAACTCATTTATTTTAAACTTAGCTTTAAATTTCTTACAGAAATGTTATATGAGGATGGCATTCTTTTTGTGAGATTGATTTATATCAAGGTTTCCCTTGGCATCAAAGTAGACAGGTTGAAGAATGAAATATGAACCCCTATTGATATGACCTTTGGCCTTATGTGCATTTGCAAAGTCTTTTGATTTGTCTTGTTTATAAAAGATGCATTAATAATGAACTTATTAGCTTTTTAAACTTACAGACTACATGTCCACAGAAAGTAGTGACTTGTTTCCAAAACTCCTTAGCATGTACTGTGTTATTATGAACTGTCTACTTATAGAGTTCAGAATAAGTTTGTGTTCCTTCAAGCAAAATATCATACTTTCCACCTATTTTGAAGTCAACAAATATTTTTCTCATAGCTTCTCACTTCAGAACTGAACAAGTCGATATGTGCTCAGTGTTCCTGGTTTTAACACGCACACACTCAGACAGCTGCTGCCAGATCAAAGAGTCAGAAAGCTATGCATTGTCAAGTGGAGCTGGGTCAATATTACAATTCCCAGAGTGTAAGTGAAGGGCTTTGTGTTGTGATTCATTTCAGAAACTGAGAGTGCTCCACCAGATGAAGGTCACCGTGGATAAAGTGTCTTCTTGCCCTTCACTGTTTACGGAGGCCTGAGGGACACGGGTGTTCTGCTTTAACACACAAGAGTGGATTAGGAGGGTGGCTAAAAACTGCACAAAGGTGCTACATATGTCACTCAATATCATGCTGTCGAGTGTGGATACAGCTTAAACAGTGGCGGCTTAATGCTTCGAGGGCTGTCATGTGTCAGAAACAGAAAATGCTGGGACACTAGGCTGACAGCAAGTAACTAGCATCACAAATACAACAGCCTACCTCTGAAAAGTGCTGCACAGTGTGATAGCTCTGGTGAAGCACAGTAGAGTGGTTTTTCCCACTCTTTTTTTTTGCTAAAGAATTTGAAGGCCATGAGAAATCCAATGAAGGAAGAGATGCAGAAGAGGAGCGAAAGCATAGAGGTCAAATCTTTTCATTTGCCTATGAACACAAACCTGCGGGGGAGACTGCAGCATTGTTCAGGCAGCAGATGGAAGATCAGCTTCCTGCTCTTGGCCACTGGAGCACCTGTGTCTCATCTGTCATATATATATATATATATATATATATATATATATATATATATATATATATATATATGGAAAAGACGGTTAGAGGCTAAAATCAAGGTATCAAGGAGGGAAGTGAGCCAACTGTCAGAGCTCCACAAGGGTACAATGAAAAGACCAGTACCCAGAAAGTACAGGCAGATGCCCATACCTGAAGCACTCGAAACTGCCAAACAGAGGCTCCAAGCCTTGGCCAGCCGCCTAAAGAGATACACAAGGGAGAATGAATCCAGAAGGATTAACCGGCTCTTCTCCACTCAACCAGCTAAGGTGTACTCTCAATGGCAGGGTAATAACAACAGAGTAGACCCACCAAGGCTGGAGACTGAACAATACTGGAAAGGCATATGGGAAAGGGAGGCGTCCCACAATAGCAATGCACAGTGGTTGATCTCTCTACGAGAGGACCATAATAACCTCCCTGAGCAAGCCTTGGTAACCATCACTGTGACAGATGTCCAAGAAAGAGTCTCAGGTATGAAAAACTGGACAGCACCAGGGCCTGACATGATCCATGCCTACTGGCTAAAGAAACTCACTGCCCTCCATGAGCGACTGGCAGACCAAATGAACCAGCTGCTACAAAGTGGGACTCACCCTGAATGGTTAACTGAAGGGCGGACAATCCTAATCCAGAAGGATCCATCAAAGGGTCCAGTCCCACCCAACTACCGACCAATAACCTGCCTCTCCACAACATGGAAGCTCATGTCAGGCATCATAGCGGCCAAGATAAGCAAACACATGGATAAACACATGAGCACGGCACAGAAAGGTATCGGTGTAAATAGCAGAGGAGCCAAACACCAACTCCTCGTAGACCGCACAGTTGCCCGAGACTGCAAAACCCGACACACCAACCTGTGCATGGCTTGGATTGATTACAAGAAAGCCTATGACTCAATGCCGCATACTTGGATCATTGAATGCTTAGAGATGTATAACATCAACAGGACTCTGAGAGCCTTCATTGCAAACTCGATGAAGCTGTGGAAAACCACCCTTGAAGCCAACTGCAAACCACTTGCACAAGTGTCCATCAAATGTGGCATATACCAAGGAGATGCTCTGTCCCCGCTACTGTTCTGCATAGGCCTGAACCCCCTCAGCCAAATTATCAACAAGACTGGCTACGGATACCGACTCAAAAATGGGGCCAACATCAGCCACCTTCTCTATATGGATGACATCAAGCTGTATGCCAAGAGTGAGCGAGACATCGACTCACTGATCCACACCACCAGGATCTACAGCACGGACATTGGGATGTCATTCGGACTAGAGAAGTGTGGTCGGCTGATCACAAAGAGGGGGAAGGTCATCCGCACAGAAGGGGTCTCACTCCCAGAAGGAACAATAGCAGACATAGAGGACAGTTACAAGTACCTAGGTATACCACAAGCAAATGGCAACCTCGATGAGGTCACAAGGAAAGGAGCCACAGCTAAATACCTCCAACGAATAAGGCAAGTCCTGAGAAGCCAGCTCAATGGCAAGAACAAAATCCGCGCAATAAACAGCTATGCCCTGCCAGTAATCAGATACCCTGCTGGAATAATTAGCTGGCCAAAGGAGGAGATAAAAGCCACTGATATTAAGACTAGAAAACTACTAACAATGCATGGAGGATTCCATCCCAAATCCAGCACCCTGAGACTGTACACGAGCCGCAAGGAAGGAGGCAGAGGACTAGTGAGTGTGAGAACCACAGTCCAGGACGAAACAACTAAGATCCATAAATACATCAGGGACAAAGCCTCAACAGACAATGTGCTCAGTGAATATCTCAGACAACAGGGAACGGAGGTTGAGGTGCCAGAGATACCATCATGGCAGGACAAGCCCCTACATGGGATGTACCACCAGCAAATAACCCAAGTGGCTGATATCAGTAAATCCTACCAATGGCTGGAAAAAGCTGGACTCAAGGACAGCACAGAGGCCCTCATCCTGGCCGCCCAGGAACAGGCCCTAAACACCAGAGCAATAGAGGCCCAGATATACCACACCAGACAAGACCCAAGGTGTAGGTTGTGCAAGGAGGCCCCTGAGACAGTCCAGCACATAACAGCAGGGTGCAAGATACTGGCAGGGAAAGCGTACATGGAACGACATAACCAAGTTGCAGGCATAGTGTACAGAAACATCTGTGCAGAATATGGACTGGAAACCCCGGGATCAAAGTGGGAAACACCCCCAAAGGTGGCGGAGAACGCCAGAGCTAAGATCCTGTGGGACTTCCAGATCCAGACAGACAAAATGGTAATGGCGAACCAACCAGACATTGTCGTAGTGGATAAACAACAGAGGAAAGCCGTTGTGATAGATGTAGCAATACCAAGCGACTGCAACATCAGGAAAAAGGAGCACGAGAAACTAGAGAAATACCAGGGCCTCAGGGAGGAACTGGAGAGGGCCTGGAAGGTGAAGACCACAGTGGTGCCTGTGGTCATCGGGGCCCTCGGGGCAGTCACCCCCAAACTGGACCAATGGCTACAACAGATCCCAGGAACAACATCAGACATCTCAGTCCAGAAATGTGCAGTCCTTGGCACAGCCAAGATACTGCGCAGAACCCTCAAGCTCCCAGGCCTCTGGTAGAGGACCCGAGCTCAGAGGATAAGAACCACCCGCGGTGGGTGAGAAGGGAATTAAATATATATATATATATATGTATGTATGTGTGTATATATATATATATATATATATATATATATATATATATATATATATATATATATGTATGTATGTGTGTATATATATATATATATATATATATATATATATATATATATATATATATATATATATAGATAGATAGATAGATAGATAGATAGATAGATAGATAGATAGATAGATAGATAGATAGATAGATAGATAGATAGATAGATAGATAGGTAGGTAGGTAGGTAGGTAGGTAGGTAGGTAGGTAGGTAGGTAGGTAGGTAGGTAGGTAGGTAGATAGATAGATAGATAGATAGATAGATAGATAGATAGATAGATAGATAGATAGATAGATAGATAGATAGATAGATAGATATTATATGGGTGTGTGTGCGTGTTGAAAAAGTTGTATTTGCTTCAGCTTATAATTAGCAAGTTGCCAGTCACATTTGTTATTCTAGAGTTGATTTCATTATTCATATTTATTTATCTCAAAAGAAGACACAGGAGAAGGAACAGACAAAGAACTGAGGACACATGATTTAAAAACTGTATTTAAACACAAACAGGCTGGTCAGCTGGTCATTTTAAAATCATCTGGGTCTTCTGTTATTTTCTGTCAGTCATGACAGAACCCTTCATGACCCCTTCATGGAAAATTAAAAAGTTCTTTGTGTCTTTGAACATGGTGGGATTGTTCACATATCAATGCTACGAAATGCGGCATAAATGAATCCAGAGAGGTTTTTTAATCTGCCAACCTCCCTCTTCTCCCACAGCTCCGTTTTCTCATCAAACATCTTTATGGCGCATGTAAACCACCTCCATTTTATGATAGCATAGAAATGTTTTTCTTTCAGTATTGACTTATTACATAAAGATTAGAATGGGTTCTGGGCTTCTGCATGTGTCCTTGAATGGGCTTCTGTTTGTTGATTATCCATCGTGTTAACTGGAGTTCAGGAGGATTACAGCTGGATCCTTCCACACTGAGTGGATTCTATTTTCCCCACTATCTCCATCCGCCTCCAAGTGAACTCTCTGAGTGTTAAGTGGACCAATTCACAGTCAAAGAAGCTATCTCCAGTGTAATTATGCAAGATCATTTGGTTACCATGACGACACATTTGTCTGAGTTTGAGAGTGAAGGTATTTTTTGTGATAAGCAACGAGTAAAAATTCAAAATCAGGGAGACAAAATCAAAGAAAAGATGTGTGCTCTGAGCAGCATGAGACACGGCCTTCATGACACAGGCATTTCCAGATACAGCTATATTATTTTTAATAGTTTTGTCAATGCAACATAATTAAAGTACATCTTTCCAAAGGGTGCACCAACAAGCTGTGGGTTGGTTAGGGTGAGCGTAATGACTGACTGGATGCTGGTCCAGCTGTCACAGCAGGGTTGAACTCTCTGTCATCTCTATCAAAAACACCTGCACAGTTTAATGGCATCAAACACAAAAGCTCTGCAGTTGTTCTGTTCGACCAAAGCATCAACCTGTTCCAGTCACTGTAATTCAGCTTTATTTTTACCTTTTAGATCATCATGGTTGGCTGTGCTGTGCTGGACTAGAGAAAATAGAGTTTCGTCATGTTTGTAACTCACATCAGAGATAAACATTTTCTGGAGTCAGTAACAATCTTCTTGTAACTTCTTTCTGAATATTTGCCACTCTGCCTTATCAAAACTGTTTGTGTTAAATTTAAAGTATGCTTTTAAAAATTAATGAACCATGGACATAAGCATGTTTGATTAAACAGCTTTCCTTGTGGATCAAGAAGCCGAAGCAGCATCCTGAATTATGTGCAACCTGGAACACAGAATCAGAGAACCGGGAGCAACGAGGCTGATTAGAAATCCCAGCAGTGCGGTGTATACAGCTTTACATACTGACTTGGAATAATCTCTGTGAGGAAATTGTCTTGTTTACACACACTTCCAGATATCCTCCTGATAAAAGGATCCATGAATGTATACTTTCGCTTTTAAATGAAAAAAGTTCTGTAGGAAAAAAAGGATTTTCTCCCTTTCAGATTTCTAATGTTGCTTTCTGTTTCAACTAAATGCTTTTGACCATCAAACAAGAATTAATATTAGACAAAGAAAACATTAGTAAATAAAAAATAAGGATTTTAATGTTAAGAGGAAAACTAATGCAAACTAATCTGTTCCTTTTGGAAAATGTATTGCCTCCCAAATCTAGTAACTGGTTATGCTACAATTGGTGATTTCAAAAAAGCCACCAAGCACTTTGATAACTGGCAGTGCGTCTTTAACATCACTATGGACACATTATGGCCCACTTCCCTTTAAAGAATTAATTCATTTTATCTGCTAGAGACTTTTCTGGTATTACATACCTATATCAGGCCAACCCACAGCATTGATTTAAGTTCAGATTCTGATACATCTAATCCAAATCCAAATGAATGTTTTTGACTCATTCCTGGGTAGACCTGTTTCAGATTAAGATCACAAACTGATATTTGGATATTCTCCCCTTGAACTAGACAGCAGAATTCACAATGATGATTCCATCATCACAGGAGGCCCTCATGGGCCATCAGTATCGGAATCGGCAGAAACAACCTGATCGGAGCATTCCTAGTCCACATAGAACAGGGGTGTCAAACTCCAGTCCTCGAGGCCCACTGTCCTGCAACTTTTAGATGTGCCTCTGCTGCACCACACCTGAATAGAATAATTAGGTCATTAAGGCTCTGGAGAACTGATCTACACAAGGAGGAGGTAATTAAGCCATTTCATTTCAGTGTTTTGTAGCTGTGGCACATCTAAAAACTGCAGGACTGCGGCCCTTGAGGACTGGAGTTTGACACCTGTGACATAGAATATGGAAGATGTGTGAAAGACATTTCCAGTTCCCATGGTCCCTGAATGCAACTGCCATTGTCTATCTGTTGTAGTGAGCTCCCTCGTCATTCGAGATCATGTCTTAAGGCAAAACCAGGGCCAAAAGTTTGAAACTAAAAAAGAAAACTTTGAATCTGAAAAGAAGTTTTGACATTTTTTTCAGTTTCAAGTTTCTATTTTCAGTTGCAATTTTGTTTTAGTTTCAAAACTTTTTTTTTCAGTTTCAAACCTTTTTTTGTTAACACTTTATGGTCCCAATTTAGCTCCATGTGGGACGTGGATGGGAGAGGGAAATGCTTGGTTTTGAGACTGACTGGTTGCCACGAGAGATTCAAGGATTTCTCAAACGTGCCTGACAGAATCAAGGCAACACTCCAGGTATGTGTTTGATGAACAAATAACATTATCATGTAAAGCTCAAAAAAGTCCATTTTAAATACTGCCCCTTTAACAAATGGAGCAGGAGAGTTACATTTTTACACAGGTCTAGAAATATGTAGATAGCTTTTTTAAATGAATTTATGAAGTCATTATTTGAAAATATCTTTTTGTACTAGGATCATGTTTAATGATTAATGTTAAACATGTTAAAAAAAACAGCAAATACATTAGAGAAATGTGAGGAGCTAAATCCTGCTGCACATCATATAGGCAGGACTCCACTGTCTTTACCATTAACCTTTCACAATAATGTACCGACTGCATGAAGCTTTTTAAATGTCAAACAACCTGTTTATCTTTTCTGCCCTGTGATTATAGTATTTTATTTCACTTGACTTGAATTGAAATGTCTGTGGTCAGAGAGCTGCTGGTCTTTATATGACAGCAGGAGATAAATGTTGGGCAGCTTTGCATCTGTCGATTTGTTTTCTCATCTGTGAGAGGCTGCAGTGCACACAGGAGCAGAACGCTGAAGATATATAAACACAGACACTACTCACTTCAGTAATTAAGAAATCAACGAAGAGAAGTGTAGATTAGTCACTATTCATGTAGATGCAGCTTATTTCAGTCACAACATAACAGCCAGTTAACATGACAGTGATTCTATCACTTCCTGACAATATTGCATCAGCACAGACTGTATCCTAGTTTCAATAAATAGACTCCTGCTTTCACATCATTTTCATGATGAAGCTGCATGAGTGTTGACAATCAGCAGTGGTCTGTGTTGATTATGCGTTATTAGTGTAAAGTATAGATGGATAAAATGAGAAAAAATGACAAGAGTTAGAAGGGAAGGATTAGGAGGGAAGCAACAGTTATGGATCTGTAATTTTGATCCCCAATATGGACGTTTCTGGTTGTGGTCTAATGTTTGTCTGACCCACACCACCCTGGCCAGATCCGGTATTCTTTGGATCTTTGTTGAAATTAAGAAATATGTAGCCGCCTTTGGCATCATTTTTCAATTGATTAACGGAAGACGTGACAGCTGATACCTTCCACTCTTCCTGAACTCATTAGACATCTACTGTAAGTACACCAACATGGCAACCACTGAATTTAATGTTTCAGCTCCACTTCCACTTGCTCAGATGTGTTAGTGTAACTGCTTTGCCTCTTGCAGTCTCTGTTAGACTTTAGATATTGACTAGAGAAGCACCAAGTTAGTTCAGTCCGTTTACCATGAGCAGATTTACTACCCAATGTCTACCAGTTAAGAAAATATAAAATCTGTATATACCATTTCTAAAATCATATTCTTCCGCTTGGTAAAAAAATATCAATCTTCTCTGAGAAAATATTCAATACATTTGTTTTTTCTGTTTCATGTAGGAAATTATTATAAACTTGTTGGAATTGTAATTCAGTGGAAAAAGATGAGGAAGGACAACTTGGGACTAGCTTTATCACTAACTAACAGGACACAGGTAACTTTCTCTGCAGGGTCAGGTCAAGTTCTGAGTGGAAGTTACCCAGTTTGGTAACCAAAATGTACAGTCTTCCCTGTATCAATAGAAACTCTTGAGCAGTGATGCATGTTTACTCAATTAAGCAGCCCTCTGTGCAAGATTCAGGTGTGTAGAGCAGATGATCCGTGTCAGCAAGCTGTCAAATTATTTCACTGTGGTGACGCTTATTGGGTTACAATCTGTTGTGTATGTGCACTGGCAATGCACTCTGAGAAGTCACACAGTTTTAATTCTCCTTCTCCCATATGACATCTGAGTTGATAGCTCACTCTGTCAGGTGTATTTGTGTGTATATAAAGTGGGGAACTGAACAGAGATAAAGAGTTTTATCAGAATCAGAAAACATGTTACTACCATCTCTGAACAGGACCAGATTAGTAAATACATGAAGTACTACTGACAGCATCCAAAGCACCTATATCACTCAGTAAGGATATACTAAATAATTTTTAAAGAAAATTCTGAAAGAACACCCTCTACATTCTGAGACATCCCTTCCACAGGTCACTTAACATCTTGCCACCTGGCAAAGTATTGGATGCTTTACCTAAGAACAGAAGGGTTTTATTCCATTGATATTAGGGCTACAAACACAATGTGTTCCCAGCAACAGTCACTGCAGATTGCTGTTTACCACCCTGAAAACTCAGTCAGGAGTAACCTTACTCTCCAGAATGATTAAAAAATTGGGCAAATAATAAAAAAACATAATGCTCTGGTGCAGAGCGCTCATTAAATATTTCCTGTTTTTCATAAGATTACTGTGGGTAAAAACCCAGCAGGTTCTGCGAGACTCAGACCTGCTGAAGTTGTGCATTAAACATCCAAATCCAACAATCCCTTCTGGGAACTTTTTTGTGTTTTCAGAGAGATTATTTAGATGTGTCTGTATCATTTTGGATTATGAAGAAAAAATGAAACACAGACAGATAAACACAAATATAGACATTGTCCAGACTTTAAATCTGTAAGATATAGCACTGCCAAACTGTCATTTTCACTTTTTCATACGCCATAGTTCATTGCTATTATTTATCTCAGATGTAAATTTGTTTCTTTATATCCATTCTTACCATTTCTGGCCAGGATGGTTGTAATGTACTGCTGAGTGAAGGTGCTGACGGTCAGCAGCATGGCCGGCCTCTGGGAGGTAACGAAACTGAAGGCCATGTCCTCTCTGGCCCTGCTCTCGGTGAATGCACTAGAAGCTTGAGAGCTTCTGTTCTGCATCACTGAGAAGGGCTCCTGGAAGGTGTAGGTCACTGAAGAATCTCTGTCAAAGGACACAGACACCTCTGCAGGGACACAAGAAGAAAAACCTCAGCAATGTTATCAGCACAGAGTTCAAAAGTCTAGGTTAATTTGCACCTACAGTTGAAATAAAAAACAACAGGCCATTTAAATTACATCAAAGGATAAATCAACAGACCCCAAACAACAAATTTCTTGAAAGACATAGTGCTATAAAAACAAAGCACACAATGACTGGAGGGAATTTCACAATCTTAAAATAGCCAACATTAGTGTCCATCGTGCAGAGCCTGGTTACATCCAAAAGAGTTGCCGTATTTCATGTCTCATCACTTGGGGCAATTTATCAGACGGATCTCTCTGAGGGCCCAGAAGCCTTTACACAGCTTCTTTCTCCCTCATCCAGTGCTACTTTCTGAGACCTACAAACAACTTTGATGTGTAAAATTGGCACAGTTCTAGAGCCTGTCCTCCCAGACAAGCATGGCACGTTAAAACAAGCCTTGAAAGTAGAGCATGCAGGATCAGCCTTCCTTGTGTTGATGTTATATAACCACTGTGATGGAGGGTTGAAAAACAGAGGAAACCCAAAGTTCTCCTAAAACTTTATGATTCCACACATATAAGAGAGTTTCTTCAAACAGATGATAATGAGGACTTCGCCACAGAGCCATTGTGCTGCACTAAAATAAGCAGGTACTGCTGCAGAGTGACTGATTTCTTTTGTTTTTCAAGCATAAGATCAAATGCCATCTTCAAATCCAAGTATTTTCTCCAGAATAAAGGATGGTGGGGGTGAGTAGGAGTGAGAGTATGGTGGTACACTCTGCTCACAGCTGTCTTTACATTGCTGCAACAACATATTTGCATTGAGAGTGGCTGGGTAGTGCCATAGTCCCTGCTGCCAGCACACAGCGGTAAAATGGATAAAGATGAGGCGACTGCGTCCCCATTGCACATCACTGATGGCTGCCACAGCTGTACACACACCACTACCCTTACATACACACAAAACTACTGAAACAAAATGAAGAAAGGGGGATTTTACCGCAACCGCAGCTCTGATGTCTGATGTATGCGTGTGTGCGGGTGTGTGTGCGTGTGCAAAATAATAAGGAAAGCTCAGTAAAATAAAAGCATACAGTGACTTGAGATCACTTTTAAGAATCAAATTTTTAAAGGTCATTACCCTTTGAATGTCTTCATTCAATATTAGTTTGCTTGATTTAAAGTAAATTAAAAATAGTTCACTTATGACACAGTAGTACTGTCATGGATTCTTAAAAAAAAAAAACAGGGCAACTGTGGCTACAATACAGTAGCTTGCCATCATCATGATGATGACAGGTTTCATTATAAAGCATCTTTGAGTGTCTTCAAAAGCACTACATAATTCTGATATAATTTAATTTCAAGTTTAAATTGGTACTGTCAATCCATTAAAAAATGTAATCAGATTAACCACATTGGCACTGTGATTAATCATGATTAATTGCTGTGCCTAACTTTGCAAGCTTGAAATACAAATGAGCACACAGCTGTGCAAGCCCCTCCTGCTTCACTCCGACCAATTCAAATGCAAACAATTCTAAAACATTTTTGTCAATCAAGTAATGTAGTCTCCCTGTACGCTACAGCAACTAAGGTAAATTTACTCCACTACACATACAAACAAGTAATACCAAACTTGTTAAGAGGTCAACTGAGAGATGAAAGACAGTTCATTTTCTAGATCTTGGTACCCCACCCCTTTATGACGTCATCCTGGGCAATTTTCAGCCCCTGAATCAGATTGCCCATGAAGTCCATATCAAAAACCACCACTGTATGAACGTTTTCTAAAAATGTTTCATGGTCTCAAATCAAACATGTAACGTAACGTAATGTAATATTAAGTTTTTATTAATAATAGTAATATTAACAGATTGAATAGCATGACTTAACGTGTTAACACTGACAACCCTAGTTTAATATAATATTAATCTGTTATGATATGATTAAAATATCTGTAATCTAAAAATATCTGTGTAGTTTAGTATTTATTGTACAGATGCAGAAAAGTATTAATCTAGGAGTCATTCATATCTGGCTTCCTGTAACCAGCCATCATAGTATTTCACCAGCATTTCAGATGAATTTCAGATGATTGCTGTAAGGACAGAAAGAAAGGAAAAACTGAAATCTGATTAGAGCTTTGGGAAGTGTTATTCCCAATGCCACACAATGGTGTGATACAATAGTGATTCCAAGTGCAATTGTGGTTTAGCTGGTCACTGTGGTTTTTTCAGCCCCTGAATCAGAGTTGTGAATGAACATTTCCTGTCTTCCATTCTTCAGCTGGAGTTCCATGATGAGATGCAACAAATCAACAAATCTTCTGTACACACTAGGAACTGATCCTACACTGTAAAAAAAGTCAGTAAATTTACGGTAAAAAACTGTAAAAAACCAACAGTGTTTGACCGTCGTATCCAAAAACATGGCATTACCGTAGAAATTACATGGAACTACCGTAAGTCGAAACTGCAAAGAAAGTCAGTAAATTTACGGTAAGAAATTGTAAAATGCCAGCAGTTACTGACCAGAATATTCACAGCATTATACTGCCGTAGAAAATACATGGCATTATCATAACTGAATAAACATATATCCTAAATAATTGTGACAGTCACGAATGTAGAAAATACAGAAATATAGTGTAAAAATATAAGTAATTGTAAAGTTCTTAAAAAATTGTAATATTGCCAGCAGTTAATTACCCTAAACTTAACAGTAGCAATCAGCCAAAATTACAAATTTTGCTGATGTTTAGATCTACAATGTAAAAGCGTAAACAAGACTGCAAAATAATTTTTTACAAAGAACAGAATGCTGGTGTGATATTTTGGTTTCTTTTTTAATAATGCCTTTAATACACCAAACTGAAATCTCAGCAGTAGACCAGGCATCGATCTGGCGATCCACCGATTGCAAAGCAAACTCCTACAGCCAACGCCACCATCATTTATGAGAGCATTTGATCATTAACATTAAGAGAACTGTATGTTAGCCCCTCTTGCTTGAATGAAGCTGAAGTTGGTTTCCAATTGCTGCTTCCAATTTGGGAAATGGCTAAAGGGCAATTCCACCTAATTTTTCACTGCAATCAGCATCTTTAATTTACTCTAGCTAAAAAACTACAACACCTAGACTCTTCAAATCTGGACTAGATTATTCTCAACTCATATCAGAATATTTAAAACCAAGTGTGGGATTTGTAAAACCTTTATCTGATTTGTGAAACTTCAATAAAGAACAATTCTAGTGTTATCCAAAATCATACAAGTTGTAAAGTCACCCATCATTGAAGTTTCACAAATCCCACACTTGGTTTTGAATATTGTGCTATTAGTAGAGAATAGTCTAGAGCAGGGGTCCCCAAACTTTTTCCTGCGAGGGCCACATAGCTGTTCCTTTCTCTGCTCGGGGGCCGGTCTTAGTTTTTGGAGAAAGATACCTTAGAAACTTATTGTCGGCGGGGGGGGGGGGGGGGGGGGGGGTGTTTTGTTTTTGAAACTGTCGACGGGGGGGGGGGGGGGGGGGGGGGGGGGGGGGGGGGGGGTTGCTGACTACGACACATTCGCGGTCGCTTTTAGATAGATTTTTACCCAGAATGGAAATGGAAAAAACCGTGAGTGAAACGGTGACTGGGACTGACTAGTATATATTTGAGGGAAAGTTAGTTTAACATCTGCTCAAGAGCCCCCTGGTGGTTGAAGAGAAATCCACAAACCAGAAAATACAATATATGAAAAAATACACTGAATGCTCTCTGGTATGAGGAGGCGGGCCAGATCCGGCATTGCCAGACCAAATGACGCAGGCCGTAGTTTGGGGACCCCTGGTCTAGAGAGTTTTTCATTTTGTAATTGTGATAAATAGTAGGGTTTACAGTAAATGGAGACTGTTATTTGTCATGTAAACAAATAATTATCTAGTTTGCATTGCTGCTTGATCCTTCAGCATCAGCAGCAAGATTCTTTTAACTCTGTTCCTGTAGTGGTGTCCTGAACTCAACACAGTAAAGTCACTGTGCTAACTAAGGTTGCTAACTAGGGTGCTGAGAGCCCAGTAGGCCTGGTCCTTGTCAAGATGCTGCTACTGTCTTTGAAATCAAATTTCTGCTATTTTTGCACGTTCAGGAGGAGAAGGGCAACACATCACAGGTGAGTCCCTTTCACGGTTTCAACTGAAGTTAGCTAACTTTAACCAACTGACAAAGAAATGTGTAGTTTCTGAGCCATGCTGTTTATGTACATGCACTGCAGCTAGATATTTTTACTATATGGAACATTTAATCTTCACAGATGCAACACTTCCATTAATGTTTCTGTAGGAACGGCTGCATAGATTATATTTCTGGTCTACTTCAGACTACATGTGCTTAAAGTTATTGTTAATGGCAGAAGCAACTTTTTCCAAGTTTGGTTCAATAATTAATTTGAATTACTTTGAGTGTGAAATGTTCATGCATGCAAGTTAAATCTCTGAAGAACATGTTAGCTTTTGTTTCAATACTTTGGTAATACTTAGAAGTATAAAGCTTGGCATCAGAGATATTATTTAATATTTTCCTTTGACCTCTTGACTCTCACACCCAAAATACTTGCACTAAAGTCACTGGGTCCATGACAGTTGAAGGATTTGAAGATAAGAGAATTTAAATATTAATATTTTACAGCTTTTCTCAGTTTGGGTGCATCTCTCAGAACAGAATTGAAATTCTTAAAACTACCTGTTCAATCTTCAAATTACTGTGTCACTTCTGCACATCAAAAAAATTAGTTTTGCAAGTTTTGCTTTTGTACATCATGTAGCTGGTTATGTACACTTCTATGCTTTTATAATTGTAATTTGCTTTTATCGTCTTGATCAAAATATGTTAACCCTCCTGTTGTCCTCGGGTCAAAATGACCCGCCACTGTGTTAAACCCCCCCCCCCCCAAACAATCCCCTAAATGTAATTTTTTTAACTTGAGATTTTAAGACTTTTCCTAGATTGGCCCAGACAATAGAAAAAGTTCAGTGTTGCTTTTATTCTCATTTCCATGTAAGCTGTACAAAAAAAGGTACAAAGATGGTCTTCAGGTCAAAATGACCCGTGAGGCAAATGGAGTTGAAATCAAGGTCACAGAGTTATTTACAAACCATAAAATGTTACAAAGTTTTAGTTGTGTCTCAGATCAATCAGTAGCAGAAGTGAGCAGAGAGTGGAAGGCCAATTTTCCGAGCCACAATGCCAGTCAAACTCTTTCACACCTACTCAAGACTGATGCGATTTGATGACCGTGAATCAAGACCAGCAAGACGTATGACAGACAAACTTGCAGCCATAAGAGAGGTATGGGACAAGTGGGTGGAGCGGTTGCCCTACCTCTACAATCCAGAGCCTGATGTAACAGTGGATGAGCAACTGGTTCCATTTAGAGGTAATCTGTTTTCATATTTGTAATAAAAGTGATTTTCACTATTGATTTCTTTGACTGTTTTCTGTGACACTGATACTAATCACTGATGCTAATGTCTTTTGTCCAAAGGTTGTTGTCCTTTCCGGCAGTATATGCCCAGCAAGCCAGCAAAATATGGGATCAAGTCATGGGTGGCTTCTGAATCAAGCTATGCTTGGAAAATGCAAGTCTATACTGGGAAGTCAACCAGTGGATGCCCAGAGAAGAACCAGGGGTTGCGAGTTGTGCTTGATGTGACAGAGGGACTGAGGGGTCACAATGTGACATGTGACAATTTCTTCAACTCTTATGAACTCGGACAGCAGCTCCTGAAGAGGAAGATCACCATGGTTGGTACAGTTCAAAAGAACAAGCCTGAGCTCCCACCTGCACTGCTTGGGTCAAAGGAGAGAGAGGTCTTCTCCTCAAAGTTTGCCTTCACACCCACCACCACTCTAGTTTCCTACCTCCCAAAGAAAAACAAGAATGTAGTTCTTCTGAGCACACTGCACAAAGACGGCGACATTAGTGACCGTGAGGACAGGAAGCCAATCATCATCCTGGAATAAAACCGAAACAAAGGAGGTGTGGACAACCTAGATAAGGTGATTGGAGCATATAGCTGCAGAAGAATGACTGCCCGCTGGCCCCTGGTCATCTTCCACAACATCATTGATGTGTCCTCCTACAATGCCTTTGTGATTTGGATAGAGATCAACCCAACCTGGATGTCTCATAAGCACAACAAGAAGAGGGTGTTCCTGGAGCAGCTAGGAAAGGCACTTGTAACTCCACTCATTGAAAGAAGGAAGCATGTCCCCCACACAGAAGCCTCAGCAGCAGTTGTGAAAGCTATTCAGAGTGCAGCAGCTCCTGATCAACCTGAGGATCCATCTACCACAGCCACTTCCTCAGCTAAGCCAAGTAAGAGGAAGAGATGTCAGTTCTGCCCTCAGACTGTAAAACACATACTGTGTGCTGCAGGTGTAAGAAATATATCTGCAAAGGCTGTGCACTTGCATACTGCCCTACATGTGCCAATTAGTTGAATGGGTTATGTTATTTTTCATATTTTTGTATTGTACATCCTCTTGTTCACTGGAGAAAAGTAAAAGAAAATTAGTCACTGTGATGAATAAAAATGCATTCGAAACTCATTTTGCACATTTTTTTTCTTAAGCTATAGAAATTCAAGTGGAGAGGGAAAAGTCAAGTATTCACACATTTTGTGGTGAGTGACAATATACAAGATAGAATTTGGTGTTTAAAATTCAATTAAGCTGCTTATATTGGGGGTTTATTGAAGACGGGTCATTTTGACCCGGAGGATAAAGGGTGTATACAGAAAATGAGGACAACAGGACAACAACGTGTCTGTGTTGAATTCTCAACTTCCAAAATAGCATCAGTTCATTGTGTAAGTCTTAACATGCATAAGTCTTAAAGTTGTCATAATGTGAATCATATATTAATTAATTTATATTCTATTATTTTCTAAATCTGTCCTGAATTGGTAAATTGCTCCCAAGTGAGTCCTGAGTTTCTCTAACAGGTCAGTGTATGAACCATTAGCTCAACCAACGATCAACCAGTTTTCTGAAACAGATTGGAGGTGCATCTTGTGAACCATCAGTTGGCAACATTATGCTCTATATAGTCAGAACACAACACAATGTTACATGTCTGAGAACTGATGAACAAGTATCTGGGCAGAGTGAACAGCCAGAGAGAAGAAGAGGAGTGAGGCTGAGGAGGAAATAGTTGGGAGGAAAGCAGAAGAAGAGTCAGAAGAGGCTGAGGACATCTGCCAGTTTCCATCAGTCCAACATCAGGACATGGCTGAGACCCACAACATGATGCTGATGGAGGTCCTCCCACCCTACTGTTCATTCCTTAACCCCACTGAGGAAAAAAGATTCCTCAGTGGAGTTAAGGAACAAAGTGACTATGGAAATTAAAATGTAATGTAATTTCTACAGCACTGTACAGTTTTCCTTGAGGAGATTGTCCTGTGGCTCCTTTTCTACTTTTTTTGTTCTCTGCATTTCTGTCTTTTTCTTTCTGAATCACCATGGCATGGTCCATGAATAAATTATAGCAAAAGCGTAAATCAGTGTTTCTCAATCCTGGTCTTCAGCGTCACCCTGTCCTGCAGGTTTAGGTATTTCCCTTCTGCCACACACCTGAATTGTATCTCTGGATGATTAACAAGCTTCTGCAGTACTTGATTGTCATCCAATCATTTGAATCAGCTGTTCTGGAGTAGAGGCACATCTAAAACATGCAGAGCAGGGGGGCGTTGAGGACCAGGGTTGAGAAACACTGGCGTAAATGATCCTTTTGTAGTCTCTTCTCATGACTAATCGATTTGACTGTCTTATCTGTACATAGAGAGACTATAACTTATTATTTTGAGTCACTGATATGTTAACAGACAGGATTTTAAGAGCTGAACTAAGGATTTTGAAAGCAAACAAATGCTATTTTTCCTGTTTCTACAAATTGTTTTGAGAAATGCGCTTACTGTTTTGTAAATGCCAACAATGACTCGAGAAATGCACCAAAAGTGACTGAGAAAAACTAACCTAGCATAAATTGTCTCAGCTGTATCAATTTGTTTGCCTGTATGAAAAGTGTTCACATTTACAGCTTTGTTTCTGCTAGCTTGCAGGAAATGTAACTTACATAAATGGTTGAAGACAACCTATTGGCCTTCATGAGACTCAGATAAATGGTGAGTATCTATTTCATAAATTGCCTAAAACAGTTATATTTGTTTTTATTTGTTTTTTGTTTGTGTATTTTGTCTGGTTGCAGACCAGAGGATCACACCTGTTGACAACAAACAAAGGTTTAACTACTGAATTTTCAGTCAGAAATGATCACACCACCTGGTTGAAGTACCTGTGTCCATATGCAAGTCAACAAAGGTGAAACAAACATTTAAGCGAATAAGATGTTCATGTAGTGCATCTTTCTAACTTTTTCTTTTTGTTTTCCAGCAGAGAGGAAACACCCGATTGACAACATGCGAGTCTCAATTTCAACCTGTGACTGGGAAGACTACAACCATCCTGAGCAACGTCTGATCTCAGCGACTTGTGACTCTCAACCCAGAACAAGAATCCTTTTATCACCATTTTGTCTTCTACAATATGTTATCTCTTATGTGGACACATACTGTTTGTTTTGTTTTTGTTTTCCAGATCTCAGTAATACCGTGAGGAAACTGGACATAAAATAGAATCAGTTCTTTTTTTAACTTGACTTTTTAAATAGAAATTGTTTCTTTAAGTGGATTACTCGTAATCTGTATTTTTGTTTAATTAGAAATTATTTTCTTTATAACTTTCTGTATAGAAATGCTTGACAAGTTACACTTCCTTGGTTGTTGTACTATAATTTGTATGGTAAAATTCTGGTAGGAACAGAGACCAGTAATTTACCATAAGTTTTTTTTGGGGGGGAGGGTTTACAATAAAATGTCAATATATCATACAGTCTGGATGTGTTTTTCACTCATGTAGATATTATGCCTCAGTCAGCATGACCGTATTTACTACGGCAAAACCACATTTTATTTTTTTTAAAATATTTTAGGAAGTACGGTATTTTACCGTATATTAAAAATACGGTAAAATCCTGCATGTACAAAATACGGTGAAAAACTGGCAGCTGTGGTTGCCAGAATTTTACCGTATATTAAAAATACGGTAAAATCCTGCATTTACAAAATACGGTGACAAACTGGCAGCTGTGGTTGCCAGAATTTTACCGTATATTAAAAATACGGTAAAATCCTGCATTTAGCAAATACGGTAAAAAACTGGCAGCTGTGGTTGCCAGAATTTTACCGTATTTCAAAAATACGGTAAAATCCTGCATTTAGCAAATACGGTAAAAAACTGGCAGCTGTGGTTGCCAGAATTTTACCGTATTTTAGAATTACGGTAAAAAACTGGCAGCTTTGGTTGCCAGAATTTTACCGTATTTTAGAAATACGGTAAAAAACTGGCAGTTTTGGTTGCCAGACTTTTACCGTATAAAGACGGTAAACTTCTGGCAACTCAGCTGCCAGTTTTATACCGTAAAATGAGGCCGTTTTTTTTTACAGTGTACAGCTGGGAGTCTTATTTTGGGTTTTAATGATTCTGTCTCATTCACACAGATGAAAATGAGCTTACTTAAGCTAACTTGGGCAAATTTATATTGTATGATGTTGATTAATGTGCACCACCCCCTGACTCAAACTTATCTCAATAAAATAAATGATTGTCTGATTGTAAGCCAAACAGCTAGAGTAGCAGCAGTCCATAAACAAATACATCCTTGTATTACCTCAGCTGGGTCCAACAGAACCAGCTGGTGAGGTTTGTCTACAGCCTGTGTTGATGAGGAAGGTGTTCAGGTGACTCAATACTTCATTTGCTCTGTTCAATGTTGACTGCTTTGTTCACTAGTGAAATAGTTTGGCTGTGCCTGTTTTTAGATCTACATAGATTGCCCCACAGAAAGGCACAATTCCATCTGCTGTGCTGGTGAATTTTGACCACACACTCCCTGCCTATTAAATAGTTTTTTATGACTAATTCAGTGTACCCTGAGGAGGGTGAGTACAATGAAGAACCAAAGGAAATTATACATACTAGATTTCTCTAAAAATACCATCTAGATCTAAATACATTTTAATGGTATGCTCAAATTTAATGCAAAACGATCAATGGTGCTTCATTTTCATTACTGCATTAATCAATAATCACCATTGTCTTTCCCTTATCAGACGAGGTAACAGAAAGACTCAAACAACCCTCTCTGTAATGACACTCTCTAGATTACCAGGAGGGGTCCCAATGCATCCCAACAGGAAAACCATTGGTCATTTATAATCAAGAAAATGCCATCCTATATTCTACATATCAAAATAAGTTTTTGAAGTGCACTAATCAGATTTCTGTATCTGTATCTTCCTTCTTCTGGTTTGTGCGAAGGTCTGATCTTTAGTATATTTAGAAAGACATTTAAAAGCATCATATCTTAGTGATTAACAGAGCTGTAAACAGGTTTTGGCATGGATTTCCTAAACAGAATGTAAAGTTTTGGGCTAAAATTGTTCATACCACAAGCAGGTTTTTTTTTGTTTGTTTTACAAAATTGATACTCTCTTTGATGCCATCGCCCTGATCTTCTGTTCCCTCCAAAAGGAAAGAGAATAAGGTTCTAATTTACTTCTTTTTATGACTCTGTATTATAAAAATGGAGGTAGAAGCAGGTTTTTGAAAAAAGCTGAAGCTCCTGCTGTTTTCAGATCTCGGTTCATAAGCAGCAGTAAACAGTGGAACTGTGCAGAGTGGTTCGCCACAGCTTCAGGCGGAGTTTTCATCTGTGTTCTCACAGAGTGTTCACTTTCTTTCTTTGTCACTTGGTCAGATTGCAGGTTGCTCAGCCTACTCCTCTCCAGTCTGTGCAGGCTGTGCCCATACTGCAGGAGATAATTTGTTCTAATGCATTTTAAATGCCTTCACACGCTGCAGTAGGGACAGGTATTAATTGTCTCTTGCATTGCTCGTATTCCTATTGGTTCTCTGTAATGGAATAACCTTGACAGTGATTGATTTTCTGTTTGCTACAATCAACCTTAATTGATTAAAAGAATTACACTGTGTATCTTTTGTTTACACACTCACAGAGTGGGACTCACCTTGGTTGCAGGTGGCTCCTCCATATGCAGACTGTGAGCAGTCGCAGATGTAACCGTTGCTCTTCTCGACGCAGCGGCCTCGGTTGTGACAAAGATTGCTGGAGCCGCTGCAGTACCCTGGACAGCCAGAGCTCACCCCAGGGGTCATTTTAGCCCTCTCCTCCAGGTCAAAGGTCATGCCGTTGACCATAAGAGACCTGATGCAGCCCAAGAAGCCTCTCTGCTGGGACGCTGTTCCCCCTGAAAACATATTACCATTTAGATGACAAAAATGATTCTGCAGTAACTTTATAGCTATGGCTATTTATAAAGCTTCCATACCATAAACAACCAGTATGAAACTAGAGAAACATTTTAGGCATTTAAGGAAAAAAACCTCATCTAGACTAATGGTACAGACTATTTTCCTTCATCAGTTTTAGAGAGAAACTCAAACTGTACTTCTTCACTCCAGGTTTTCCCTCCCAGAGATGGAAGACTGATGACTTTGGATGGAAAATAAATCATACAGTTGTGATAGTAATTTATCTGAGAGAGGGAAAAAAAATTACAAACCTAAAGGCATAATCTCCTTTCACAATCCCTTAAGGCTGATAAATGAAGCTTGTTAAATGCTGTATTGTTTCAGATGAAGAGAAGCTCTGCCTGTATTTGCAGCATGCATTCATTATACATTCCCTCATCTGAATTCAAACTCTTTCAAGTAGAATCCTACCTACCAGTGTTACAGGTTGTGCTGCAGTGTGTCTGTGCTGTTTTTAGTGCTATTAACCCTTCTCCCCACTGAGGTCCCTGTAGCAGAATTCTTATTACAGCATGACCCACAGTTGTCATTTTTCACGGGCTGAATGGATAAAAAGGCTTCTGATACTACTGAGAGACAAATGGATGTTTTGTTTCATTTCTCTTGCATCAAATCTACGGAGTTTGATGCAACTGTTGGGAATTTTTAGAACATTTAAGTCTCAGCTGTTTCGGTGACTCGTATAAACCTTTTGTCCTCTTCATCACCATTTTTATTGTACAAACACATGAAAAAATAACATGTACTTTCATAGACTATTATGAATTTGCTAAAAACTCTGTGATGGTTAACAAGATATGCGTTTATCCAAAAATATGGATAATGCCATTTTGGGAATAGAATTTTAGGTTGGGTGCAGACCCAACCTAAAAATTTGACTTGATATACAATCAAAGCCCCACAAAAACAAATAAAGAAAAAGGAAACATAACAAAGAAAAAATGTCCCAGCTTTCTGCGCCACTTCTCATGAATGTGTTTCGGAGCAGCTGTTGGGGTCAGCAGCTGCAGGAAAAGACTGGTACAGCTAAGTTAACAATGTTGATACATTTTGACACCAATAAAGTACCTTAAATGTGTTGTACTCTTTTCTGTGGTCTGATGAAAGTCAAAAGTATTCTAAAGTATTCTTCACTACTATCCAAACATAAATTAACAGAAATAAATGAAAAACACAATTGTAAAATTTTCATCCATCTGAATGAAGACGTATCTTTTTAAAACACATCCTCTTTACTTTTGGTATGGACAATGATTTATAAAAGGTAAGCAAACATTCTTGGATAGCTCAAGATGAAAGTGTAATATGAAACAAATGATATGATTCTTTCTTGCCGAGGCTGTTAGTCCCTCTGTATGGGATGAGCAGCCCACTCAGCAGCTCATCTTTACATTGTTGTTGCTGCTCCCTCTCACATGTCCTGACAACAGTAATCACATTCTGGTCATCACTGCCTACCAAATCTCGATATAGTCCCTTGTGGTATATCCAGAATTACAGCTACTGTATTAATCATTCTCCCATACTTGATAGTGGAAAGCCACTTTGCTATGTGTTTGCCTCCAGGCCTGTTATTCACCTTGCTACAAAGTCTTAAATCTTAAGTATGTGTTCATCTGTTTCTGTACCTATTTATATGTGTTTTCTATTCTTAGTGGTGACTTCAGTATAAACAACTTTAGGTTTGTTTGTAAATCAGAATGAGATGGTGATGTAAGTCTTTTTTTTATAAATAAATAAATACATTTATATAAAAAAGCTAGGATCAAATGCTATGAGATTGTTGAGATTGGAGTTTATTTTAAGGTCTGGTCCCTCATTGTTACTAACTCCTCTGAAAGTGATCAAATATGCTAAGAAATATCCACTGTATGTAAAATATTGACTGATCATCATGTAGATATACAGTCATATTCAATAGATTATAATGTAACTTAAAAGCTAATTTCATTTACTCAATGACTAAGTGAAATACATTATAGGTTAAATTTGCAGTAATGGATGTCTTCAAAGTTTTATTTCTGTTTATTATCATATCTTGTTGGGGTGCTGTGGCGGTGCAGGGGTAAAGCACAACTTAGTCTTTGATGAGTCCATCACAAGTTCAAGTCCCAGCCTGATGACATTTACCCTGTGTCTTCCCCCTCTCTCATTACCTACTTTCCTGTTGATTCACTGTCAAAATAAAGGCCACTAGAGCCAGTAAAACCTTAAAAAATTATATGATGCCTTCGACTTATATTAGTGAAAACACAACCTTTAAGATTAGAATATTACATCGATCTATTTTAGTACATCTAAAAAAGAGAATATTGCATTAAGGTGCAGTATTTCTTGCTAGTCTTCTCAAAAGGTGAAACAGCCATTTTGTTTAGAAATAAAAACACAGAGTAAAATATTTCAACCTTTTTTCTGCATTTTTATGATTATGGCTTATGTAAATCATACCCAAACTTCTATGTCTCAGAAAATTGCGGTATTACTTTGGACCAGTCTTTCTCAATCTGTGGACCTCGGAACAACAGGTGGTCTGGGAGGCGGCCCCTAGTGGTCCTTGAGGTACTGCAAGTAAACAACCATTTATTTGCCGAGATGTGAGCTCAAAGTGCGATGCTACAGCTAGCTTACCAAAGGATCGTGTTAAAAATAATGATGGGAAAGCGGTTTAAAACCTAGTCACTCAAAAGAAAAGCTGCAGATACCAGTGGAAAGAAAACAACTCCAGCAACATTATATGATCAGAGGAAACTAAGTTATAGCTGCTGAGTGTTGATGTGTTTTTCACTAGCAATTGGATTCCTTTGAACAATTAGTGGTAGGAATCACTCCTGTTAGTCAGAATTGTTCTATGTTTTTTATGACTTTGCTTGATAATGAATGATGCTGCTTTCAGGTCAACAGTGTACCTGCTGATCCTTATGAGTCATGTGGGAGTGAGGAGGTTGGTGCCTATCGCTATTAGTCACAAGGTGAAAGGTGGGGTAAACCCTGCACAGGTCCATTACATGACAGAACATTACATCAGTCCAATAGAATAGCAATTTCGGTGCAGACATGTTGGCTCAATCATAATTATGTTTACTTCCTGCCTCAAGCGTTTTACTTTCAGCACCTACATTTAATCTGACAATCAAGCCTAGTAGGAATGGAATTTAATGATTATGACTGCATATAATAGAATCCCCACTTTATTCTGGTTTGTTTGTAACATTAACTTTTGTACCTTTTCGACACCAAATGTGACGCTAGATTTATCACAGCTGTCAGGGACTGTGGAATGATCTGGAAGGTGACTTGCTGTGTAGAACATTTGAGTCCACGCTCTGTTAACAGAAAACTCGGGGCATTGGCCCGTTACCTGGGATTCTTTTGGGTTCTTGTAAAAACTGACGAAGCCAGTTGGTTTGTTTGTTTATTTTCCTTGGCGCCGCTCGTTTTATTCTCCATCACTTCTGTATTCTGAACCATGTCTGAGACAGTATGCGCTGGCATCCCAAGGGGACTGTAGAGCTACACCACCAGCCTTCCTGGTTTGTGTTCCACATATCTCCTTAGTCTTTTCATATTTACCACCACACACATGAAGTAGTTATTTAGCTAGCATTCAGTTTGTTTGATTAGCCATGAAATAAATCTCAGATGCTTTACAATATTACTTCCAGGTTGTGTTTGCACTATCTTCCATATCAAAATGCACATACTGAAATACAAGTGCAAAAATATTGTAAGATCAATGGCTCTGTGCACTATATCTTTGTTTTCTTAGATAAAAATGAAATGGCCCCTTTGTGCTTTATGGAAATTATCTTTAAGACCCACAGAGGACTGTCACCTCTATCTGTCCTTTCACATATTTAGTAAATTATTTTTAAAGTAAATGAGCTATTAGATCCTTGGGCAGCTTCCCTATATTGAGATTTTATTAAAAAGAAAGGGAATGATTTTTATGACATCCTATAAGAGTGTCACTTAAATAGGACACATTTAAATGTCAGAGGAGACAACGCAGCAGATATGTGACAAATCAATGACAATAGCCATGCATCTTAACCAGTGGAGTAATGAAAAAGAAAACAAAAAAGACGATAAAACAAATTAGATTTTGTGAAATTGGTATATCATTACAAGCCTCTTGTTTCCCACCACACCCATACAGATAAAAGGAGCTACGTTTTTCTGAGACACATGAGGAATACAGAAAGACAGCTACCTTATCCACCTTGCTTTTTGTTTCTCTCTTACTTATATAGATCATGTCTCAAATATCAGAGCCATGGAACATCATTATCAATTTTACATCCTTTTAATAAAGGGGGAGGGGGCACCTGATTTACACAGCCTGTTAGGGGGCCACATAAAACTAGAAGGGATTGCCAGGACCTAATCAGATGTGGATGTGACCTTCAACATTTATAATACAGAAGAATTCATAGCTAAAACAAGACACACCTAGCATGAAGTGTATTGACTTACACCTACTGTAACTTTAATATCTTATTACTCATCTAAATAAAATCCAATATTACATCTTCCAACTGTCAAATTAGATATTTACATATTTATAATTCCATGCTATTATAATTTTAAATGTATTTTAGTCTCTAAATGTAAATTTTTGGGGGGCTTTTGAATGCATAATGTAAAATTATTTTCTCCTAGTACACTGTAAATGCAAACATTGTTTTTAATTAAAAATTAAATACATTGTTTTATCATCTAATTGCTATCAACACTCACTTTTACTAAGTTACTTGGACTTTGTGAATGAAAAGTCTCAACAACTCACTTTACTTACTCTGGATTCATTTATGAAAAGTAAGTTTTTGATAATTGTGCTTTTCCTTCTGTGTTGGAACATACTTTGATTCAATACCGCATGCATCCAAGTACAAATGCTTTATTTGAGGATTCTTTTACTTTGCTGGAACCAATAATTTATCTCATCTGACTCATGACAAAGAGATAATCATAGCGTTTCTATGAACAGAACCACATTCACATCAGAACAAGTCTCCATTTTATCTTAAGCTAGTCTACAGTTAACTGACTTAAAGTTTTGGTTTTTTGGGGGGGCATTAATGCAATTAAATGCATTTTGTTCTACAAGCAAAAGTCCCAAGTTGGTCCCTTTGTACTGTGTTTCTCGTATTCCTGTGACTCTGATGCACAAGCAACACCTGCAGACCACAATGAAGGTCGAGAGTGAATTTATCTTTATTGTAATATTAATTTGATCAGATAATATTTTTTGGATATATTATGTTTCTCAAATATGTGACATAATTAGTCATTCTGTGAAGTATAAGAGAGGGGTGCTGAGGTGACACAGGTATAAAGCACAACCCATGTATGGAGGTCTTAGTCCTCGACGAATGTTGCACAACATTAAGGCATTTACACAACAAATTAAAGAGAAACTGTGTAACATAATCTAACTGCTTTTAATTAAAATCTGTAGCTTTTTAAAACATCAGCGCTCCTTCATAAATGCAGTTGGCCTATGTGTCATATCTGGGGTTTGACTTGGTTTTAGATTTTGTTCCTTTTTTCTTTAGTTCAGTACTTAGTGTTTCTAATTATGTTTATTTATTCGTTATTTTTTGCTACTTAATTTTACTAGGTTTCTCCAGTGGCTGCTTATGTAGAACTGGTTCTAGGGTTCCAAGCTGCATTGCTAGCTCCTGAGCTCCACAGTGCTCTCCAGTCTCTAGAGCTCTGAGGGGCTCAAGCAAGACTCACCTCAGCTCCCAAGCCTCTACATGGGTTCAAGACATACCTCAGTCTTAAGGGGGACATTTTAAGGCCAGCTATCAAGTGTTAAGCTCTCCTAGTGCCACAGCTCTGCGGGCGTCAAGCTCTAAGTCTGGCACTTCAACCCTGTGGACACCAAAACACAGCCACCAAATCCTCTTCGTTGGTACCTTCAGCCTCACGGTCAACCTACAGATCCAGGGTTCCTGTTCCTCTGTCGCTGGCCCCCAGATTCTCAACTGAAAGTTCTTAAAAAGCATCATGAACTTTGTAAGAACTCTAGTTTTGGTTCTCTTCTTTCTCTCTCTCTGATTAATAAGAAAGCAGGCTCACCAGAGTAATTTAATTCACTTCCAAATAATCTTTCTGAAGTTTTTATTCAGATTTAAATTCAAAAATACTAATAGTTTTCTTCCTAATAGTCTGTATTTTACTTGCAGTTATGTTTGTCCTAACTGTTGTGGTTTTGACTTACAGATTTGTTGTTGTAATTCCTCTAAAAGCTCATCTTTCTCAGTTGCAGCAGCTGTTGCTAGTAAAACACAATCTGTCCACTGTTCATCAGCAGCAACAAACAGCAGATGGACAAAGTCAGAGACTAGCTGCAGTGCGTATTACTAAGTGCCGGAAGGCAGTTGGACGGCTTCTTTCTTCTGTTGTACTTATCATTAATTATAGAGCCAGATCCACTGATTGAGTAGAATACCAGGAACTTCACCCAAACACTGGGTCGGCCTTCATCGGGTTTCTTCTGTCCATTGTTAAGGAGAAAAGTTATTATGTTAGCTTAAATTTTGGAAAAGCATGGCTCTCCTTTTCCTCCTGTTAGCCGGGTCGAGCGGATCTCGTCACAGCTGGCAAGGAAACGGCAGGCACAATGACGTCACAGATCACATAGTTTAATTCATACTAAGCACCGCATGAATCCGTTAACAGAGCTGCAGAGGTACAGAGATATACATTTTATACAGACAACATGAAACAGACAACACGAAAACACATAAGACAGACAAAGGCGCCCACGTGGAGAAAAGATGAAAAAAAAAAAAACTCTCTCTCTCCGGTGATGACCTGAAACTATAAACCAAAAGGGTGTTTCCCTATTTAATATATGCAAAAAAGGCGTTCTGCTCTTCGTCCAATTAGAACTCCCTCAGGCCCCCAAAGAAAGTTGGGACTTCCTGATTTATAGCAAAGGTGCCTGTTTTTTATCTAAGCAGAGGGCGGACTACCCCGTGGTCATCTCTGCCTGATACGGAAGATCCCTGGCGCCAAACGTCCTAAGATGAGATTTCACAGACACCTGCGTAGCCCCCACTCCCATTGGAATGCAAATTTATTGCTCTGTTGTGTCAATGGGGAAGAAAAGGCCCTGCTTCCCCCATGCTCCACAGAAAACTGTTCCAAATAAAGTGTTGGCTATCCCTTTACAGATGTCGTAAGATTAAGTGTATTTTAGCATTAAATAATCATTTTCCTTAGCACCATCCTCAGTGTGGCAGACTGTGCTGATAAGTCTCAAACTCTAAAACCTCTGATTTATTGCTTCTTTCTCCAGGTTGGAGCAATAACTGGACTTTTTCTTCTTCTCTCCTACCTCCTGTTTGACCTCCAGCATCACACCTGATACTTATTACATTCACCTCTCTGAGCTATTTTGTGCTCTTAAATACTTTATGCCTACCTTGATGTGTTGCATTGAAATAGGTTAATTTGTAACAAAGATACCGCAGTTCCAGGGTTACAGAGGTTAATGGATGCCAACATTTTCTCATTTCCAACTTCTCAAATGCTGACACTTAACGCATGTAGAGCACCCTTGATGTCTGTTTTAGTGGTCTGGGTGACCCTTTTTAACACACAGAGTATTCTATTTAAGACAATCGGAGGAGGGGGGCTGGCTGAGAGGATTCCTGCAGAAAAACAAAATTGTATCTGCAGTGTTTGCTGCCGTGCTGAGGGTTACCTGAACTATATAGATAACTGCAAATCAGAGTATTTTTGTCTCAGATGTTACATTGGACATCACTGGTATTGATTTTCAAGGTATGTTTATTTTTTTTTTTATTAAAGATTAAAAGGTGAAAAGGTGATCTGCTGTAATTCTCTGTAGTTAGCCTTTAGATGAATAGACACATCTGTAACATGACCTGGATGATTTTAACATTTTTTCTTAATTTTCTGTAGATTTGGACTGCTTTTGAGAAATTATTAATTAATTTAAATAACACATTTAAATTGCTGTTGTCAAACAGACGGTAATTTGAAAAATATATGTTATGTGGATCTAGATGTCGGAAAATCTAGGCAATTTTGGGAGCAGTCTTGTCACCTTTCTGAAGTAATCAGTGCAATAACTAATTGCATGCATGCTTGTATGTCTGAATTATTTATTCATTTGTTTTTACTACTGACGGTAAATCTTAATAACAAAAATAATTTGAAATAACTTCAATTTAAGAAAAAGTTGTGCTAGTTCATTTCTGTGGCAAGCATGTTGGCAAGAGGTTGAAGGTCAGGACCTTCAAGTTTACAGTGGTAGGTAGCAAAATACACATCATCAATGTAGCAGCTAGCAACATGCACTAATAATGTGAAAGCACACACAAAATCTGCAACATTTGTGTCCACCACAATATATATATTTCTGCTTTTATTTATAATTGTGTTAGTTTGGTCCTCCATATTACAGCAGCTGCAGTGTGCCACAGAAAATGTAAAATAACACCGAGAACAAATGAAGAACATCTCAAAACTACTTCTATTCCACTTTTCCTGGCTGTGTCAGCTTTACTCTACAAGCAGTCCCATTGCCATGGCAACCAACAGATAACAGATCAACGAGCCCATAGAGCAGATATTACCTTCAAGTGTATCAAGAGGAATAACCACCAAAATACACAAAAACATTTTCCACACAAAAAGTAGGTAAACCCCCAAAACAGAACATTCAGCCTGTTACATTATTATGTTTTCAATCTTGATGTTTATATTGTGATCATTAGTGATCGTCTGAACACAGTGGTGGTTGATTAGCTCATGTAGATGTAGGGCAGTGGCTTAAATATGTCAGCGGATGCCACCAAAATGTTAGATTTGTTCTTTGAGTTGTGGAAGTTGGTAAAGTGTGTCCGTTGAAGAACACCGTACTTGGCGACTGTTACGGTGCGCTGGCAGTACAACGGTCAGTATTTGCTGTGAATTCTGAAGGTAAGCAATGCTGACCGCCAGCTCCTCAATGTAGCCAAATGTTACTTTTAATGTCCAAGTAGTTAGTTTTGTATCGTTTTGTCTTTTTCTTCTTTTTTTAATATATGCTGTATCTGTTAAACAAAAAATAATAATAATAATAACTGCGTTAATGAGACTTATATTGACACGCAGTATTTGCTGTGAATTCTGAAGGCGAAGCCGCTGCGCTGTCAGTTGGTCCGAATAAACGGTCTGAACCACGATCTCAACCGCCATGTGTGTCCGATTTCTGCCTCAAGTTTCCTTTCGACAACCACCATTAAAGAAAACACAACGCAGAGTCTAAGGATCAGCGAGGTGTCGTCTCACACGGACAGGGTCACATAAACACTGGCTCTACTAATTGTGTGTCAGAGTGTAGGTGAGTGGATCACCTTATTTTAGTGCTAACTGAATTGAAACACACCAAACTGCACAGCACATGTCTTAGTGTTGACAATATATAGAAAACATTTCATTTTTCCAGAATTTTTGCATGATTGTGTCATTTTTCCAACCACCAATATAAAAATACAGTAGCAACAGCAAATGAGTGGCGGACAATAAGTCTAATCACTATGGAATTACGATTTAATGCTCTAAGTCAGACAGTACGTGTAGCCATCAGTTTCACTTTCAGTTTACTGCAACCAACAAGCTGAGGGCAGTGAAACACTTCCATGGGTTTAAATATTCTTTACCATGTGGTCATTGCTCCTGATTTTGTCAAGTTTTCTAAAATAAATGGCGACTACTACTCTGAACTTTACAGTCATGACCAAAAGTATTGAGAATGACACAAATATTATATTTTCACATGATCTGCTGCCCTCTGGTTTTCATGTGTGTATGTCAGATGTTGTCATCACATACAGAAATACAATTGCAATCATATTATGAGTAACAAAAGCTTTTAATGACAGAATGAGTTAATGCAGCAAGTCAATATTTGCAGTGTTGACCCCTCTTCTTCAGGACCTCTGCAATTCTCCCTGGCATGCTCTCAATCAATTTCTGGACCAAATCCTGACTGATAGCAGTCCATTCTTGCACAATCAATGCTTGCATTTTGTCAGAATTCCTAGGTTTTCGTTTGTCCACCCGTCTCTTGATGATTGACCACATGTTTTCAATGGGATTAAGATCAGGGGAGTTTCCAGGCCATGGACCCAAAATCTCTATGTTTTGTTCCCTGAGCCAGTTAGATATCACCTTTGCTTTATGGCAAGGTGCTCCATCATGCTGGAAAAGGCATTGTTCATCACCAAACTGCTCTTGGATGGTTGGGAGAAGTTGCTCTCGGAGGACATTCTGGTACCATTCTTTATTCATGGCTGTGTTTTTAGGTAAGACTGTGAGAGAGCCGACTCCCTTGGCTGAGAAGCAACCCCACACATGAATGGTTTCAGGATGCTTTACAGTTGGCATGAGACAAGACTGGTGGTAGCGCTCACCTTGTCTTCTCCGAACAAGCTGTTTTCCAGATGTCCCAAACAATCGGAAAGGGGATTCATCAGAGAAAATGACTTTACCCCAGTCCTCAGCAGTCCACTCCCTGTACCTTTTGCAGAATATCAGTCTGTCCCTGATGTTTTTCCTGGAGAGAAGTGGCTTCTTTGCTGCCCTCCTTGAGACCAGGCCTTGCTCCAAGAGTCTCCGCCTCACAGTGTGTGCAGATGCACTCACACCTGCCTGCTGCCATTCCTGAGCAAGCTCTGAACTGCTGGTAGCCCGATCCCACAGCTGAAACACTTTTAAGAGACGGTCCTGGCGCTTGCTGGTCTTTCTTGGGCGCCCTGGAGCCTTTTTGGCAGCAATGGAACCTCTCTCCTTGAAGTTCTTGATGATGCGATAGATTGTTGACTGAGGTGCAATCTTTCTAGCTGCGATTTTCTTTCCTGTTAGGCCATTTTTGTGCAGTGCAATGATGACTGCACGTGTTTCTTTCGAGATAACCATGGTTCACAGAAGAGAAACAATGATGTCAAGCACCAGCCTCTTTTTAAAGTGTCCAGTGGTGTCATTCTTACTTAATCATGACAGATTGATCTCCAGCCCTGTCCTCATCACCACCCACACCTGTGTTAATGGAGCAATCACTGAAGCAATGTTAGCTGGTCCTTTTAAGGCAGGGCTGCAATGAAGTTGAAATGTGTTTTGGGGGATAAAGTTCATTTTCTAGGCAAATATTGACTTTGCAATTAATTGCTGTTACGCTGATCACTCTTTATAACATTCTGGAGTATATGCAAATTGCCGTTATAAAAACTGAAGCAGTAGACTTTGTAAATATTAACACTTGAATCATTCTCAAAACATTTGGCCATGACTGTACAACTTTGTGGAGCAAGCTATGTTGTCCCCTTGCTGCACCACATGACAATCAACAAATATTTTCCCTAAAATAGCTGATGGACGACTCTTTTCTGAAAATAGCTAACCCACCTTTAGTGAGAGTGTATAAATTGTTTCTGGCAGTTTTTTTTACCTTCTCTCTTAATAATAATA
Organism: Xiphophorus maculatus; assembly: GCF_002775205.1. NCBI lineage: Eukaryota > Metazoa > Chordata > Actinopteri > Cyprinodontiformes > Poeciliidae > Xiphophorus > Xiphophorus maculatus. Next base: position 1,346,890 of record NC_036449.1, on the reverse strand, counting down.
ATAATAATAATAATAATAATAATAATAATAATAATAATAATAATAATAATAATAATAATAATAATAATAAATTTTATTTGTAGGCACCTTTCTTGACACTCAAGATCACCATATAATTTAACATAAAAACAAACCCTGAAAATTTTAAATACATAGTAAAAAAAATAATTTTTTACTTGCATCATTTGTAATGCAAAAGAAATAGATGATAGAAAAGTGACTTAAAACAAATATAGCATATTAGCTGTTAGTACGAGTTCCTGATAATGTTCTAAAGGAGAACATTTTCATGTCACAAAGCACAGCTAGACTAAAACTAAATGTTCAACTGAATGTCTGAAGCCTACAAAATAAGAATGCTGATAATACTAACTTTTAGCCATTCACACAATGCTTTTCCCCAATGTAGCAATAAAAAAATCAGTTTGATGGAAAGCCTACCAACAAACAGCTGGCTGCTGAGCCGGAGGCGGAGGTGTCCATCAGCTGGAGCCTGCAGGAGGCGAAGGGGCAGCTGGTCAACCTGCAGGGAGGCCTCCTTCACATTCCGCTCTGCCCTCACATAGTGCCATTGTCTGTCATTCAGAGGGAGGTGGGACTTTACGGACAGGACTGCCGGACCGTTGCCCACATCAAAAGAGAAAGTCACCACTGTTGGAGCTGGGAGACACAAAGTCAGATCAGACTGAATGTGATATGAGGTTTTATATGTTCTCCTCCATCCTGCCTTTCTGATGCAACGTGATACAATGCTGCTGAAAACTTGATGACCCGCATACATTTACAAAGGGGCTTAGCTGACAGCTTGTCAATATTTTACAATGTGTCTGATGCTGCAGCAATACATAATGACTCCAAATATCCACACAACATCCCTCTCAGTTTTGAGAACAAAACAGATTATAATAATAGGAAGTCCACAGTCACCTGAGTGCACTGTCTATGGTTTTGAGCTAAACACATCTGCTGTCTTCTAACTTGTGTTTGCACATTTCTACTGTTGAGCTCAAACCTTTTGTGTAAGCATATAATGTTATTTAATGTTTTGTTGCAATAAATCTGAAAGAGTTTTTTTTTTAAATTTATTTCCACTTTACCCATCAGACGAATTCGTTAAGCTTTTATATGTGCATGAGAGCAAGCTATTGCTGTTGACTGTGCCACTGGGATTACATCATGCTGTGCAAACCTGACAGGCTGCGTCTCTGGGAAATTGAACTGTCAACTACAGTACTCCCCAGGAAGAGCAAAGTATACTGCTGATGGCTTTTGTGGCCATTCTTTACATGTGGACACTCTGGCATGCAGGCTGATGTCTCATGATGTACTGCATCACTCTCATTGTGGTGTAAGTATTCACTCACAGCTCAGCTCCACCCTGATGAAGTCCTTCAGGCCCTGGTTTTCCAGAAACACTCCTGAGGGAGAGCTAGTCTTGAAGTAAAAGGAGATGTCTGAGGCTAGCTCCGCCTGTAGGGTGGGGAAGTACAGGTAGGAGGACTCCTGGTAGAAAGACGCTGCGTTCCATATAGACTCTGGAAGAAGAAAGAGAAGAAAAACAATAGATGAAACGGGAGTCCAAATCAATCAATCAATCAATCAATCAATCAATCAATCAATCAATCAATCAATCAATCAATCAATCAATCAATCAATCAATTCATCCATCCATTCATCCATGAACATAAGATATGTAAGTCATTTTGAAACACTCACAATTTGGTACACACACTTAGCCGATGTCAACTTCCTATCACTTATTAGCTTGTCTGTATGTTAAACCACATTTCTGGTGGGTTAAATTTTATATCAGTGATCTTTAAAACATGGACGGTGAATAAAAGTTTGAAATTACTGAACGTTTTCTACAGAATATTTGGCAAACGATAATAAATGAGTATGTACAAGCAAACCATATATTGTACATTAACATCTACACAAGTACTCACCTGCTGTGCAGTTAACCAGAACTACTAACTGCCTGGCAGATAAATGATTTTAATACTTCCACAGCGGGATGCAGGCACACCATACTGACCCTGGTTCCAACAAACATCCTCCTTATCCTTCTGGTAAAATAAATAAATAAATGCTTGTCTGCTTATTTTGCTGTTTATGCAGGCAGCTGAAATTTAAGACTAATTCCAAGGAGATTTTGAAGCAGCAGTGTGTTAGTCTGTTGAGATGTAAAATATATTTAACTGTAGGTAGTGATACTGATGTTTCAGCAGGGTCCAATTCATGACAGGTCTGTGCTGTAGTAGTTAGTAGGTAGCTCCTTATTTTAGATTTGTGGTCTGTACATTAAAGTGCCAGGAAACTGTCACTGAGATAAGCTCTAATAAATCTGCAGCCAGGATTATGTTAGATGCATGCTGACGGTTACAGAGATTGCATAATTTAGGTGTAATTCACTCACAGACATAGAGGTCTGTGTAGGTGTGTGTGTGTGTGCGTGTGTGTGTGTGTGTGTGTGTGTGTGTGGGGGGGGGGGGCAGGTGTGTGTGTGTATATTTGATGCATACATAAAATTGAACCTTAGAGATAATCTACAATATATTTCAATATGTGTTCAGTTCTTGTTTTTATTCACTCCATTTGTGTGCTGTATTATTATTCTTGTAAACAAACCAAGTTAAATAAATGATTAAATGATTGTAACTTGTAATGCTGATGGCAGAAGTGGATAAAGTACTCACAATGACTACTCAAGTAAGAGCAGCACTAACATTTTTACTCAGAAAAAAAGTAAAACATAGTCATCTAAAAAATACTTCACAGTAAAACAGTACAAACTTCTCCCTTGAGCCGTGTTCAGCCAAAGAAAAGACTTCTTTATCGTTTGGTTCCATCAGCGCTCACTGAGCAAATGACTTTACATCTCAAACTTCTAAAAGAACAAGTCCTGATCAGCTGATTAAATATGTTCAGGTGATCCTGTGCATATTATTTATATGCAAGATGTTCTATTTTCAAATGATACTTAATGGAAAATATATTTAAAAAAAACCTGTTTGTGAATTTTTTTTATTTTTATTGCAAAGACGAGTGTTTTTCCAAACCTCGATTTAGATGCCAGCAGCATGTTCTGAGTGCTTGAGTAGAAGGCAACTGCTTCTCCTGCTGCCTTCTATGTAAACACTTCGCATTGTTGTGTCCTGGATGACTGAGAATCCACACCAGCATTTTATTAAAACTGTGACAGGATAATGTTTACCCCTGTTTTCCATCAGCTCATTTTTAGAGTGTTTTAGAAATGAGAAGACCAGCTGTCGAAGGTTTACAAGTAAAATGTTTTCAGGATTTAAGCAGCTGAACAGTTTGTGGTATTTTATTTTTTCCATAATGCTCCAGATGTTTTCCCTGAGTGACAGATGTGAAATGCAGGCAGGCCAGTTTTTAAGACACAGCCATGCTGTTGTAATCCGTGGAAAATGTGGTTTGTGTTTTGGACATAACAAGACACTTCATACTTTTTCCAGTTTGCTGCATATGCTACTCATATATCCTTCCATATTAGCAAAACCTACACAGACCTGACTTTGTAGCGTAACTTCCTGTTCAGTGAACTGTGTTCACTGAAAACTATCTAGCGTTATGTTCTTGAACTAGGAGATTTTTAATCCTTGGTTTTAAAGCAGTGGTGAGACACAGAATTAAGAGTGTGCTAAGCCCTTCATGACCTGCATAACCCATGAAAGGACATGATTGGATAACAGTGCACTTAGAAAACCTGCTTCAGTGTCAAGATACTCAACATTAAAATTGTGATTTTATATATATATATAAAATCTAACAACAGACACAGGAGTATACCGTCTGAATGTACATGTATTCAGACGGTATATAAATATATATATATCAGAAGGGATTCAGACGGTATATTCCTCTGTCTGTTGTTAGATTTGTTAGAACGGCAGAAGGACTCTTAACTCTTTATCCACTGACAAACACAAAAGCACGAGTCTGAGACGCGGTCTGAACATTGTTTGTCTCAAATCTGTCTCCATCTGCAACCAAATCTGGCACGGCAGCTGCAGCGCTGAGGTGGTCACCTACTGTCTCCATAACAACGCAGAGAGCCGACATGGTAGACAGCCTGCGATCCAGTCCTGTTGGTGTCTCCGATCACAATCTGACTCACTGGAAGGTGGTCTTTGTAGGAGAGGATGCCTGTGTCATTAGTCCTGAGACAGACAGGGAAACAGAAGAAATATTAGCTCAACAATGTCTTCAGACACTGTCAACTGTTTTCAACAGTCATAGAATGTACAGTCTATAGTTAAAGAAATGAATCTTTCATAATGTAAACAAGTGCCAGTGAAAATATGAGCACTAGGGAATCAGGGAGGCTTTGGAGAGGATTACCCTGCTGTAAACAACAGCTCCAACCGCCCAGCACCTTAAATTAACCTTTCATTCCAATCAACACAGAAATAATTATTCACTTCCATTCCTTCATAACATAATGAATGTAATTCATAAATGTAATGCATTATATCTGACTTGTGCTGCAATTAATTATTTTAAAGGAAACGCTGTCAAATGAAAATGTTAATGAATTTTCTCATATCAAAAGACTAAATGAGCTGCTATGAGTGAATAGAGGATTCAACCCAAATGCAGCATGACACGGGTACCTTTCCAGAAAGAAAATGCAAATGTTCAGTGGCTGTGGGGAAACATGGCTGCTTTTACTGTGATATTTGTTGAGCAAGTCAGCATTTAAATGCCTAATTAGCCAAATGGTGAAAGTTTCACTGATGCAATATATTTTTTCTGGGCAGCAGTTCATGACCACACCACAGACAGAAAGAGAGCGCGAGATTTATCTTTCCACTCTTTCATTTTTGTGCTTTATGTTTGCTAATTTGCTTTTTGGTACTGCTACCAAGCTCAGACTGTGGAACATTATGAAATGCTTCATCCGGATGTTCATTTTGATTACTAGAACAACATCACATATCCAAAAGAGTCAATATGGAGGTCATTATTAAGGTCATATTTATTATTTTGAGAATCTATACTGTGATTCAGTGCAGTTCCGTTCACTTAAGATATACAAAAGATGTAATTTCAACACACTTTACAAGACAAACAGATTAAATTTATATCGCGATGAATTGGCTATAGAAATATATAATCATGTAAATCTAAGAACGATATGATAAAAAATATTCTGTCCTATCTACTTAAAAAATGAAGGCAACTATTTGCATAATTAATTTATGTTTATCAAGCAAGACTGTTCTTTGTTTAAGGTACTTATTTCATTACATGAAAAAGAAAATTCAAGTAAAGTGAATTTAATTTTGTCAAGTAGATTAAGCAAAACTGAACTTTGTATGAATTATTAGACTTTTTAATAATTCATACACATAATACACGCAATAATTCACAGTGTATTTTACATTTACAGTGTAAATGTAAAATGTAATATTTTACATTTACACTGTAAAATGTTATTAACCAACACCCAAAGCCTTTTTTTAAAGTAAACTACTCGAATAAAATACTTTATTGAAACAGTTCCTGACTCCTGTTTTTTGTTGCTCAAACTTTGACAGAAAACATGGATAGTTTGTTCACTTTTTAGTAGAACAAACACAATCATATGCAAGGCTGCACCATCAAGCAGCGGATGGTCATGAAAATGAGCATACCACTCTCTCATGGCGCGGTTTCATGTAAGCAATAGTAAATGCTTAAACTAGCTAATAAGTGCTCTACTGCTCTGAAAGTAGCCTGATTCTGGTTGCCCTCTGATGATAGAGGTCAGAGGTCAACTAGTCGTCAGAGGGCTGGTTGATTTGACCTTTTGACCAATGTCTTCAAAGCCAAAGCACCACAAACAAAACATGTTGCTGCACAAACCTGCACAAATGTAGTCGAGTTGATTGGCACCAATTTTGTCTGATTTGAAGAAGGTTGGGAGGGTGGTTGACCTTTCATGACCTCTAGAAACATTTCTTAATATTTTTAAAATGATAGTGACACAAAGGAAAAACAAAATTGCTGCACAAACCAGCACAAACGTAGAACAAACGTTTGATACCAATTTTGTCTGATTTGAAGAAGGTGGGGGTGCCACCTTCACTCAGGTAAAGTTAATATATGTCTATTTAATCATTTGTGCTTGTTATTGTATTTATTGTTATTGACTTTGTAGTACTGTTTTGTCCTTGTTGTACTGCAGCTATGTGACTTCTTCTAAGACAAATTTCTCCCATGGGAGACAAATAAATGATCTTGCCTTATCATGGACTTTCTTGGACTGTCCAGCTAGACATTGGTCCCAAAACAGAAGACCCAGTCAACCTGTCCTTGGCTACAGCAGGTGGAGTGAAGGTTCCTACTCTCTCACTGTCCTGTCAGACCTGCAGCTCATGAGAGACCTACAGGAACGGGAAGCTTTTTGCCAAGAAGAGTTTTCCCATCCCCAAAAATAAACTCTCCAACAACTTCCTCACAACACTTTAGTATGGAAGTTAGAGTGGGCATTACTCGATGTTAAACTTTACGTTGTGTACACTCTTGACAAGGATCATCTTGGTGTGATCAGGTTTCATTCTTGTTATTTGATTATAAACAGTATTATTTTATTAGAAATGACTCCCCACAACAACTAACCATGAGTAAAGGAAAAGGCATCAGAATAATGAAAAATAAAATAAAATAAAATAATTCTGCCAGGATATGTGATTATTAGCACATCTGTAAATATATTCCAATCGTACACACAGGCAATTACAATATAATACAGTCAAGCAGAGCTGATCATATAAAGCAATATGTAAGGGAGGATGTGTGTAATGTAGCCCAGCTGTTTGCATCCAATGATTAACAGCAAACTTTTCCTGAGCCAGCATGGACATCCTTCAATGCTGCAACACCAGACTGGTTTTCACTGTAGCAGCTGCTCAGTTTCTTCTGTTAGCGACTCTCTGTTTTTATCTTGTCCCAGTCTATTCTGCTATGGCTGGCATAGTTTTTAGATCAGCCAAATAGCTATCATGATGCTTTATTTGAAATGTGGTTCAGGATAATGTCAACAACCTGGGATACCACTGAACAGGAAAAGATGACATTCTTTGCTTTTTAGGGATTTTTTCTGAGCTGTTTGAAAATGTCATGGTATTAAGAAAAGCTGGTAGGTCTAAAGAAACAGCCAAATAAACACATTTCCAAACAAAACTGTGCTAACTTACTGGTCAGCTTAAAACTGAAAAAAAAAAAATAAATAAATAAAAAAAGTAATTAAACAAGAAGAAAACTCAGACCAAAGATGCTGTATTAGAGAGGCTGTTGTCAAATTGCTGTGTTAAATATAATGGACCATGACATAAAATATGAGTTTATTATCATGTTTAGAATGAGAATCATATATTAATAATTATGGAAGTTAATAAATAAATTCATTAAGAATCTGATAAATAGGTAATGAGCCACATCAGTGAAAGATGCTGTTCACAAAGCCTCCTTTCTCTGCTCCAATTTATTTACATAAATCCCAGTTATCAGAAATGTATGAACATAACAGTGCTGCAGCCAGAAGCCACTGGGAGACACAGTTCTGTTCCTTCATAAAGAATAGTCTAGTGTTACCATGTTAAACATGACAAAGAGACACTGCAGCTTTTTCCCTGTCACTTAGTGAATTCTCCCAGCTTTGATCATGGTGGCCGTTTACACACAGCCATACTGTTTTATTCAGTCAGGATAACTTGCAAGAGAAACAAGACTGGAGCCATGGATTGTAAACAAGACAGTCGTCACACGTTTCCTTTCTGAGAGGGTGAGACCTGCTTTTATGAAATATTTTTTCAAAACGTGTCTGACATGAGAGAATAAAATAATAAATTTAATTTTAAATCAAAATAAAATAGAAAAGACTTTATTCTGCAAATATTAAATGTAGTGTGCATACCATGTGTCTGTGTCAGCGTCACAGTTGCAGAAGTAATTCATGTCCATGCAGTTCTCCTCCAGGCTGCAGGAGCACTGCTGCACTCCAGGCAGGAAGCCCCCCCAGTAACTCCTTTTGTCTCCTTGGCGATCCAGCCACCAGGACAGCGGGCTTCCATCTGCAGCACAAACACAGCCAAAGAAATGTTTGAGGTTGTCACAAAAAAAATCACACATTTCCAAGAAAATAGAGTGGTTAATTTAAACGTTCAATAATGGTTTAGTTCTGAAAACCATTAATACTTTCTTTTGCTGCAATTAATGCTATGATTATCATACGAAAGAAGATTAGGGTCACAGAGGAAAAAGAAGAATTCTCATTTTAATTTCAGAATTTTGACTGTTTTTCTTATAATTTTGACATTTCTTATAATTCAGAATTCTGACTTTATAGCCGATGGGCACCAGGGAGGAACCAGACTCAATGTCCAATATGCTAGTTGTGCAGGAGAACAACAAACATTCTGGAGGAATAATAACAACATTTTAAAAAAAGTTGCATATTTGGTGACATAGGTCACAACATTTATCTGCTCTTAACATTAACTTAGAAACATCAGCGATCCTAAAACCTCTTCTTTGGCTTTTAAAATGATGTAACTATCTTTGGTTTTTAACCTCAATACATCTTTGCTAATATGTCTGCAAAAAGAGCCTGCTTCATGTTGTTTCGATTAAACAGTCAACATTCTTTAATATTGATTAAACTATCAACATTGTTTAATTGAAATACACACAGTTCCTATAAACATATTCACTCCCTTGGATGCTTCACCCTTTCACTCATTTTACAAATTAATCATGATTAACAAAATTAGGACCAAAAAACTGCCAAAATATTAATGTCGGAGTGAAACCTGATTTCTACTAAATAATGACAATTAAATTAAAATATGTAACATAATCAAGTAACTGCATAATTATTCACCCACTTCCAGTCACCATTAAGTATTTACCCCTCTGGCTCTATCACAGCAGGCAGTCGGTGTGAACTGGTCTCCGTCAGGTTGCACTTTTCCTCCATTCTTTCTGCTAAACTCTTCCAGCTGTGAACAGAACTGTTCAACTCCAGACACAAATTCTTTTTCAGACTGAAGTCTTAGCCACTCTGGAACCTTCATTTTGTTATCCTCACACCATCTCTGTGTAGCTTCAGATGCATGCTTCAGGTCGTTGTCTTGCTGAAAAATGAAAGTTCTCTGACGTCGTGCTTCTTTGGCTGATGAACATTAAATGTTCTCCAGGATTTCTCTATATTGCTGCTTTACAAGCCTTCCAGGGCCAGTTTCAGAGAAGCATCCCCACAGACTAATACTGCCACCACCAAGGTTCACAGTCATGGTGTGTTTGTGGTGATGTGAAGTCAGAGGTGATATATGTGTCCACCACATATCACCTCTTATCTGATGGCCCAGAAGCTCCATTTTGCTCTCATCAAACCAAAGAACTTTCTTCCACTTGACCATGGAGTCTCTAGTTGAGTCTTGATCTGAGTTCTCTTCAGCAATCGTTTTCTCCCATAAAGTTCTGACTGGTGAAGAACCAGCAGTTGTTGTCTGAAAAGTTTCTCCATCTCAACTGTTGAAGCTTGTAGCTCCTTCAGCGTAGCCATGGTAACCTGGTGTCCTGTCTTTTCAGTCAGTCAGGTTGTGAGGACGACCTGATCTTATCAAATTTACACATGGACCAGATTCCTTCCATTTCTTGATGATGATTCAACTGAACTCTAGAGAATTTCAGGTTCTTAACGTCCTCTGGAGACTTTTTAGTCTCCATTTCCTGACTAGTACTTTTTTAATAACCTTTTCTATGATTGCTTGTACTTTAGTCTTTATACTGTAATGATACCCGGGAGTACTTATGAAACAGTGAGTATACCTTCCAGAACCATATATCCATCCATCCATCCATCCATCCATCCATCCATCCATCCATCCATCCATCCATCCATCCATCCATCCATCCATCCATCCATTTTCTTCCGCTTATCCGGGGTCAGGTCGCGGGGGTAGCAGCTTCAGAAGGGAGGCCCACACTTCCTTCTCCCCGGCCACTTCTTCTAGCTCTTCCGGGGGAATCCCTAGGCGTTCCCAGGCCAGCCGAGAGACATAGTCCCTCCAGCGTGTCCTGGGTCTTCCTCGGGGCCTCCTCCCGGTGGGACGTGCCCGGAACACCTCACCAGGGAGGCGTCCAGGAGGCATCCTGACCAGATGCCCGAGCCACCTCAACTGGCTCCTCTCGATGTGAAGGAGCAGCGGCTCTACTCTGAGTCCCTCCCGGATGACTGAGCTTCTCACCCTATCTCTCAGGGAGAGCCCAGCCACCCTACGGAGAAAACCCATTTCGGCCGCTTTTATCCGCGATCTCGTTCTTTCGGTCATGACCAAAAGCTCATGACCATAGATGAGGGTGGGAACGTAGATCGACCGGTAAATCGAGAGCTTCGCTTTATGGCTCAGCTCTCTCTTCACCATGACGGACCGGTACAGCGCCTGCTTGACAGCAGACGCTGCGCCAATCCGCCTGTCGATCTCCCGCTCCCTTCTTCCCCCATTCGTGAACAAGGTCCCGAGATACTTGAACTCCTCCACCTGGGGTAGGACACCCCCCCTGACCCGGAGAAGGCACTCTACCCTTTTCCGGCTCAATACCATGGCCTCGGATTTGGAGGCACTGATCCCCATCCCGGCCGCTTCACACTCGGCTGCGAACTGCTCCAGCGAGAGCTGCAGATCATGACCTGATGAGGCCAGTAGGACCACATCGTCTGCAAAAAGCAGAGATGAGATCCTAAGGCCACCAAATCGAATCCCCTCAACACCTTGGCTGCGCCTAGAAATTCTGTCCATGAAAGTGATGAACAGAATCGGTGACAAAGGGCAGCCCTGGCGGAGTCCAACTCTAACCGGAAATGAGCCCGACTTACTGCCGGCAATGCGGACCAGACTCTGACACCGGTCATACAGGGACCTGACAGCCTGTATCAAAGGGCCCGGTACCCCATACTCCCGGAGAACCCCCCACAGGGCTCCCCGAGGGACACGGTCGAACGCCTTCTACAAGTCCACAAAACACATGTAGACTGGTTGGGCGAACTCCCATGCACCCTCCAGGACCCTACCAAGGGTGTAGAGCTGGTCCAGTGTTCCACGACCAGAACGAAAACCACACTGCTCTTCCTGAATCCGAGGTTTGACTATCCGACGGACCCTCCTCTCCAGGACCCCTGAATAGACCTTGCCAGGGAGGCTTAAGAGCGTGACCCCTCTATAATTAGAGCACACCCTCCATATGTCTTTGTAACATTTTCTATATTAAGCACTATGAACTGCCTTGTTGCTGAAAATGTGCTATATAAATAAGATTACCTTACTTTACCTTACCTACCTTAATTTTTATTTTACTCAATATTACAATCACTGTAGACACATTCATTGCATTGCTGGACTTCTGTTGAAGGTAAACATTTATCTAATCACTTATTTCATGCTACATAGTTTTATTTAATTGTCATAATTTTTCTAGAAACTTGTTTTCACTTGGACATTAATGGATTTGTTAAAAAAGCTAATTTTGTTTGTCATGATCTGTAAGAACAATAAAGGGTAAAAATCCAAGGAAGTGAACACTTTTTATAGGTGTTTTATCGAGAGAAATATAGACATGGTTAGTGTTAAAAAATATTGTTACAGTGTTATTTAAATGTAGGCAGACAACCTGTCTACTTTTAAGACTATGCTTATCCCTTGTGTTGTCTTGCAGGTCAAAAGTGAAGCAATACCATTTTTAGCTGCAGAACAAATACCTTAAACTAACTTTTTCCAACTTAAAATTTTATGACTTTTTCTAAATTAACCCCATCATTAGAAAAAGTGATACTTTATTTTTGTTTATGTTTCCATGTGGGCTGTACACCACTAGTGTACAAAGACTGTCTTATGGGTCTTTTTTGACCCTTGAATTATAAAATCATTTAAATACCAGAAAACAGGTCAAAGGTCACACACAAACTCTCTCTAATACATACACACCTATACACCCACTAAAAAGTGCATTCTAAACTAAAAAGTGTACTCTCAAAAGTGTATTTGGGTTGTAATTCATGTTATAGACTTATTTACATTAATCTCAATTCCTTTGCTTTAGTTATGACAGCTTACATTCATGTGTTCAATTAACTTAAAATTAATTAAATCTTTAACTTAAAGGAACTTTTTACTTTGACTTTTCTTGAAACAATATAGCTCAAGGCCGCATTTGTATCCTACGTTATGACGCAGGCCTCACCAGGGACAGAGCCTGTATCAACCAAGGTGCTGTGGTGGTGCAGGGGACCTTAGTCTTTGATGTGGCCATCGCTGGTTCAATTCCCACCATGATAACCTTAGTTGCATGTTTTCCCTCTCTTTCATTACCCACTTTCCATTCTGATTTCTCTCAAATAAAGGCTGACTGAGTTAATGAAATAAAAACTTTTGAAAGATAGATCCTTTATTAGTTTACTTCTTTATCTGAAGTAAATTAATGAATTGAGTAAGACTGACTTAAATTTGTCATTTTAAACACACTTAATGAATTTAGTTAAATAAAACCGAAATATATTGAGTTGGATAAACTTTTAAATAAATTCTCTTTTCTGTAAAGTGCCTGGAGACAATATTGGTGGGGAACTGGTGCTAAATAAATTAACTCAACTGAAGTGAATTTATATCAAAACTCTTTGTGGGCTGTTTTGTAAATGTCAATAGAAAAGGAAAGTTCCACTAGATGATAGAACATGTAAAGTCTGATAGATCGTATAGATGTGTTTTTCTAAATTCTAAAAAAATAATAAAACTGGAACAATCTTTATTTTTTATGTTTTTGAGTTTAAAAAATTTCTTCAAACCTGCCTTTTACTGTAATTTCTACATAGAGATGTTACTTTTAAATCCAGTCTAACAAAACCACATGTAAGTTTTGACTCAAACTTTATGGTAAATGCTAGTTTACCATAAGAAACACATAAGATTTCTTAAATCTAATCTGTTAGTTTTATGAGTGTCTCCATCAGTGATCTGGTTCATCTTGGGCATGTCGCATTTTGTCATTTAGGGACAAAAAGATCTTAAATACAAACTTCTCTTTTACCTATACAACAGTGTTAACACACACACAGCATGAATCTACATAAAATGACAAACATTTCTCAGGAGATATGAGAAACTGAACTACCTTTCTATGATTTTATCTATTAACCAAATGAGCCATTTCCCTCAACTCTCAGCCAATTGACAGTAAAGCTTCACCTGTGCTATTAAATTATAACTTATCACGCTTACTTGTGTGTTACGGGGTTCAGCTTCAATCATCCATCACACAATGTGACCCTGCATTTCAAAGAGGCCAGCCAGCAGAGAGAGGCCCATTAAGCTGCATGTCACAATACATAACCAGGTGTCACCCGCTGCAGTGCCCACCTCCTGCAGATATTACAGCTCCATTAAGCAAAGCTTTGTGTAGGGATGCACACGTCATGGAAGAGTCAGAGGCTCCAAATAATTTTCTATGTCTCTTTGAGTTGCTTTTTAAGGTCTATATTAGAAGCAAAGTAGAGACTCAAATCTAGAGCTACCGCAGTAACTCTGATTAACCAGCAGCATTTGCATCACAAAACCCCCAACCCCCAACCCCTGCCTTTGCAAACACATGTCCTTCTGTTTGCTTCCAAACAAAATTCAAACCCCGGACAGATCTGCAAATAAGAAAAGGCAACAATCAATAGTTCCTGTAGGGCAGGTCGACCTCTTGCTCAAATTGGCTCATATTGACACAGCTTATTCTCATCAAGAAGGCAAATGCATCTTCCTGTTTCACTGATGCATGATGCCTCACAGGCAGCATCAACATTCAGCACAACCACAGCACCAACAAGGTGAGAATACACAGCACAAGAGAGGCTCTTATTCTGGAAAGCCAATGACAAACAAAACATTGCATTCTTCTTCATTTCACCTGGACCAGAATCTTAGCTGCTTGAAAATGGCAATACACTCAAAACATGGGCATGTTCAGAGACCTGCAGAAGAAATAGATTATTTCAGAAATATGTACTAGAGGCACTGCTGGATGGTGAGACTAACGTCACCCTCCTGCTGCGTGACCCCATTTTCTGCAGAGATGCTGTAACTACTACAAGCAGCTTTCTAAACACGCTTACTTCATTCACCCCAGACATCAGACAATGCACCAACAAAACAAACTTTTACAATTCAGTCAATTCAATTAGTAAAAAAAAAATACCTCAATTTTCTTTAAGATTCTTTAAGTTTATAGGTCAAGAGATACTTTAAAATATTCAATTTCACCAAATTTTTAAAATGAACTCATTTCACCAAATTAATTAAATTGTAACTAATTATTAAGATGATGTATTAAAATTATTTATTTTAAACTTTTAGGAGAGATTATAACTACACTGAATTACACAATTCTGGACATATCTGCTTCCAAGAGAAATTATAGACTGACTTCAGTTTGTTTGATTTCACAAATTCTACCTTGGCTGTTTATTGCCAGACATGTAATTCAAGAAATCTCTTAAATAAAACCTTTGTGACAACATGAAGCAGGTTACAACAGAACACCATCTAAAGCAAAATGCAAAAAAAAGTAACGCAAAGAAGAGGGAAGAATAGAAAAAGTCCAAGATAAAGGTATGTCTCTTGGTAATTTAAGGTTTATCAAAATGATTTGTAGAGCTGCTTAAATAAAAACGTAGGTTGATAGTGACCTTGAACGGTCCAGTTCAACAGCCAAACATTTAGGCTATGGTCTTTGTGTGAAATTGAGTTTTAACTTTAAATGAGTTGATTCTCGTGGTTAGCCCTAAATATTTCTGAGGTTTTTGTGGCTTCAAGACAGGGTGTGTGATAACAATAATTGAAACTTCTCAATGTTTGACATTGTCTAGCAAAAATGTTTTTACATCAGGTCACATGTCTACTGCATTAATAAATGAATGAACTACTCTAAGCTGTAGTTGGCAGTATGCTGTTTGCTGCTGAGCATAATCATTTATGTGGCTAAAACAAAGACATAACTTATAAGCTACATAACTTGTACCTTAGAAGTTATTTGAAACTTCTCATGTTAAAATTATTTGAAGGCACAGAATCAGCCCAGTGCTGGTTCACATTCTCAGGTAAGAAAGACTCACCTAGTATAAATGTAATTGTAAGCTATTGAAATTACACCTAAGAGAAATGAATTTAATTAAAGTATGTCATGAATATGTATTACATCTTAAGTCCAGAGCATACATTTTTTTTGTTACATTTCCTACCACTAGATGATACATGCAGATAGAACAGAATGTAAACAGCACTATCAGAGATGCAGTGAATTCATACCAGGCCTGCGACTGATCTAATTGTCTGACTGTTGATTGCAGCAATTCACTTTATTAGCTGAAATAGAGGGCCTCAAAAGCAAATTTTGCTTAGGTCCCCGCGAAGGTTTGGGCTGGCCCTGGGTAGGGGCCCTAACCCTATACTTCATGTAGTTGCCTTTCAGCTGAGGCCAGCAGAAGAGATGACACACTCAACATCAGAAATACAGAAGATCTGCAGCATTTTGCTTCAAACACTAAGCTTCCTGTTCTCTAATAGTCTATTCCGTCCCTTCTTGTAGGATAAATGATGACCTTAGTTATCAACTGAGAACTCCTTCATACCCCCAAATTCACTGATGAATTTGATATTATTAATTACTGTATTTTTTAAAATTAATTCAGATATTTTATAATTAATTATTAAAATTAATTAATACATTTTTAGAGTGTACCACTTGCCCAACTATGCAGCTAGCTGTGATCAGGGAATGTATCACCATAAGAAAACTATTCCTGGAAACGTGTGAAAACAACAAGCAACACAAGAAGGGGACACCAAGACAAGAAGCAATTATCCCTGTTAGCAATGGGCTTTTTTCTTGTTGTCATGATGAAAGCCAGTTACTTCTAAGCAAACACAGCTTATTGTAGCTCCTGCATAAGGACAAAGAGCAATGAGCTTAAAATGACTGATTTGAATGTAAATGACTTCGCTGAAGGTTTAAGAGAAGACTGGAATCAGGAAAGACATGCTCTACAGCTAAACTCCACAACCAGAGGTGAACTTCAGATGTTCTTGGCACACGCCTACATCTGCAATCCCACAGGGTTTTTTTGAACAGCTGCTGTTGTTGTCATTATCTTTTGAATTTGCATGAAAGGTGCCATTTTGTCAAGAAATTATTAGAACATGTTGCAGATTCTGCTTCTCATCAAAAGGGTGATTGTTTGTATCCAGACACTCAGAAAAGTTAGGAACAAAGGTTCACTTGACTTTATCCACAGTGGATATTCCACCACCAAAGAGAAGCATTAAAAATTCAGGCTATGTCTGAAAGTGTTCATGCAGCTGTAAAATAGGCTGTTTCAAATCTCTCTTTGATGTTCGATGCAATAATGAACTTGTTTATTTCCATACACATGGCACACAGGGACGGCAGAAACTGGGACTTCATGAATGTTTTATGATTTAAGAGAAAATGTTTAGATGTTTGGGAGCAAAGGTGCCGGCGCTGTTCCAGATGAATGAGTACAAAAAGACTGCAGCTAGCTTCTCAATATATTATTGAAATGTAACGAGAGGAGAGAACAAGCGTGTGGGAGGGCCTCTGAAAAGACAACAACTCCCAGCAGTGAACTACAGACTGTCTGAAAACTCAAAAAGCACAATAGCTGGAAAAAAGAGACATCGTTTTCACTCCGAAGTGATGTCGATGCTGACTTTGGCTCTGCATGTGGCACTCTTCTATCTCTGAATGAAATTCTTGGGTTCACCATTGCAAAGTAAGAAATGAGAGTCAGTAATGCAAAAGCAGAAAAAGAAACACATCGTTTGTCATGTTATTGGCAGATGAAAATGCTGCTTTTTTCTTTATGTTGTATATCAGCATAAAATGATATAAATGTGGAAGAGACTTACACTGGGTCTTCTGTTGGACCTGATCTGTTACATTGTTTCTTTGCCTTTTAGTTAGCTCCTTCTCTGGTTTAGGCTAAACCCTGGCAGGATCGTTTTCTTTGAGACATAGTCATAAGTTAAGTACTTAATGTAAATAATTTTCTTATGTAACTGAAAGTTGCAAAGAAAACATGAAAGGCCTTAGAATTCAACTGCTCTCAGTTTACAACCACAGATAGGAGAGCAGGGCCATAAACAGCACCCAAACAGCTACTCCATAAAAGCTCTACCATCAGTGGTGTTTGTGTGCAGGCGTGTGTGGGGGTGCGTGTGTGTAGGGGTGGGTGTGCAGGTGTGTGTGTGTGAAGGGGGTCAGGAGGCAGTAGTTAAAACCAGTCCCTGAGAGCTGCTATCCTGCAAATTTTAAATGCTCCAGTGCCATGACAAAGCAATTCCCCTTATAGATTTATTCTTCTTTTACTTTTGATTACTAAACACAATTTAATATCAGACAAAACTAACCTAAGCTTTTTTCAGAAGTACAGTATTGTACTGTATAATGTAAGTACTGTATAAAATACAGTTTTTAAATTGCAATTTTAGTCACATGGACAAGAAAGCTATCCAAACCAATCAACACCATGAGAAAACGTAATTGCCCTAAACAGAAGAGCTGCCAGACAAAAAACTAACATCAATTATTAATTTTACATCAGATATAACGGGATGTAGACATTCCAAAAAGATCAACTTTTGTCACAGAATATTCACAAAATATTTTCCAAAACTCTTCTGGATCATCAATATGTTTTTCATGAAGTGTAGTATTGGTCTTTGTCTTGTATTTGGTTGGCAGTGGTTTCTGACTGTGGAATTCATGCATAGAAGCCGTTTTTGTCCACTCTCTTAACAGAGGCAAGTTAGGCCAAACCCTAACTCAAGATGGCAATTAACTGTTCACACTTTTCCCTTAATACAATTGGAAACTTCATTTACTACTCAAAGGTTATCTTTGTCCGACATGAGCATTATGTTTAATAATGGGTTGCGCTGAAATTGGGTAGCTGGCTTTAGCCTTCAGTTAAGCTTCATCCAGAAGGCTAACTATTACTGAAGTCAGTTAAGAACAATGTTTTTTCTTTGTATTTTATGTATCTAAGCACAAGTACATCACTAACAGAGGTTGGACAAAATTTTGTTTAGATATTGTTTGGTACAGAGTTTCTGCAGCTACTAATACATTTTAATGTAATTACAGGTCGACTGGATTAGTTGGAAAGCCCAGATGTTCAGAATTGATGTTTTCACTGCTGTTGGCTCTTTTTGCCCATTTGAAACTTGGCAATTTTAACTGCTGAATTCAGTCAATAACAATGCATTGACCAAACAGGCAGTAAGAATAGATAAAGCTCTTTCCCTTTGTTCTTGGTTTTAAAAAATTATACATCAAATATAAAGTTCAAGTCTTGTCAAACCAAGTGATAACAGAACTTAGAATATTTTGTAAGTTCTGTTTCTAAAGTGATGTGGAACTTGAACAGAGAATGAAAATAGCTGGGGTCAACATGTTTCTGTACTGAAATGTGGTAAATAGATTTCTGTGAGGAGTCTGTATGTCCTCTGAATTTGCATGGGCGTTCTCCAGCTCCACTAAAGCACAAGCAGAACTTGCTCAATCAATTTCAGCACCTACACACACCCCCTGGATGTTGATGATTCTACATAATGTAACAGGGCTCCTTCCGTGAAATATTACATCCTGTCTGCTGAAACAACTGCTGAGGAAGAGTCTCCAGAGACTTGGCAAAGAGTTGAAATGGCAACCAAACTTCTATGTTTCCATATTAATTTAGCTGAATTGTTTGTGTAGCAAATTATTCTGGTGTCCCAACTTAACAACTAGTCTTTACAGGCGATGTTTAAATATTTGAATTGGCTAAAGTGTGTTTTCCGTCAGAAAAGTACACATATATCTCCCATACATAATTTATAATAATTATGTAATTTAAAACATGTATTAATTCTAAAATAATGAATTATTTTACAATTGTATTATTTTATGTAACTATATGATAATCACATATTGTAGATATGCAAAGATTTAAAGGTAAACAAATTGCTTTTGTAATTAACTCACCCTTTGTATTGAAGAGACGTGACTTCCTGCAGTTGTAAACTACTTCCTGTTGGCACTGTTCTGCTCCAGTCACAATGGCGCGAAGTTGGTCGGCTGATGCGTTGTAGCTGAACCTCATGATGTGAGGCTTCTGGGGAGAGGAGTTCTGAACTTTTACTGGAGCTGAGTTGTTGTGGGACAACACCGTCCATACTTTCTTTTCTGTAGGAAACATAGGAATCTTTCACCCTGAAGTAAACACACCCTTCTCAAAGTTGAAACCAAACATTTAAATGTAATGTAACAATGTATTTCTCATTGTTAGACCAGTCATTCTTAACCCTTAGGCCCCAGTCCACATTTCGCTTTTTAATTACACTAAATTGAAAACACAGAATCTGTCTCCTTCTCTCTGAACACAATGACAACTAAATATTCCTGTGCTGTTGAAACTTCCATAAAATTATTTGAAAGATAAACATAGTTCCTTCAGTCATCTGCAGAGTGCACCAAAGGATGAACCAGACTTATAGCAGTCCAATTCCTGATTTCTTTTCTGATTTCCTTTGATTGTTTCTTGCTGTCACACAAGGCAGCAGAGTGATGGTGCCTTAGAACACACTTCCTTTTATGCCTGAAATTAACTCAGATGTTGTGAACTAACCTATCAGAAGCTTACAACACAATAACATCATCATCTGGACTTTCCCAAATTGTTTAAAAGGATTCTCCCACTCATTGTTCTGACATTTAGCACACAGGCATAATGTCAGAACAAGAAGATTTAAACCTGACTTAAGTTCAGAGAGTGAGGAGTACAAGGTTTTGTGTACGTTTGCACAGTTTATATAAACACCTCATTTTATTTGTTTTCAAGTGAAAAAACCTGAATAAACATCTACCAAACTGTTAGCAACATGCAGCTGTTTTTCATTTTAACCTTTATCATTGTATCATTACATTTCTTTGGTTCAGTGTGTTGTAATTGCTGCAAAGTTTAGAATTTGGTGTCTGTGAAGTGTTGTGGCTGAGCTGTTAGTGTTGATGGTGACATTTCACAAATCTGTTGCTTTACGTCAATGAAAATCAAATGAATACTCGTTTCCAGGCAACAATCAGACCACCTTCTTTGTCCTCAATCTGCAAACATCTAATCCCCTGAACATAACCTTTAGAATAGAACCTGGACAGCAGACTTATTCCCTTTGACTTTCTGTGACTAAAGGGGTGTACATTTGGATGCAATAGAAAGTTTGTCTGATAAAAGCTGATAAGGATGGTGTCCTGTTCCCACAACAGATCACTTCATTATTTGGATTCAGTGTTTGCTCTGCTTTAGAGAAAATCCCTCTCCTCTCGCAATTATTCCCATCAGGTTGTATGGCTTATAGCTATTTACATGTATAATGGATTTCTTAATTGAGGTCAAGTTGAGGCATATCTGCTGTCGGCTGATTCTGACTCATAAGGAGAAGACTGAAAGCACAAAGTATATGATAACGCTCTTTCTGTGATGACATCATCAGTACATTAACCTTGTAAAGGACAAAGCAGCTGGGAAAGCTGTGACAGTCAAGTGATGAATAGTGTCACCAGAGTGTCAGAACTAGACACACTATTCTGTCCTATGTGTCCCACAGACCAGCGCTTCCCTGTCTGTCATCTGTCACAGCTCAGATGATGTCAGATGATGTTGGAAAAGTTTTCATATCCCTTAAAACTTCTCATAATTTTTGACAGTAGTAGCATAAACTTGGTGCTATGTTTTGCCATCATAATGTAGTGAACAATTGTAAGGTGGAAGAAACAACACATGGTTTTCAAGAATTTCACAGATAAAATTCTGAAAATTATTTGTATTTTGTCCCCCTTTAATATTATCTCCTTCAATTACTCCCAGTGAAACAATCTGCCTTCACAACTAACCAGTTTAGTAACTGGATTTCATGTTTTAATCAGAAGAGACAGCATCATGATAATGAAGGAAGACAGCAGACAGCTCAGAGAGAGGGCTGGGTAGAATTTTAAAACAGGTTTAGGCTAAAACAAAATATTTCAATATGCCAATCTTACAGACCTCTTCTCAACAAAGAGTATGCCAAACCTATAAATCTATCAAGCCATGACCGTCCATCTATACTGACAGACTGATCAAGATCAGTAATAACAGAAGCTGTCAAGAGTTTCGCAGACCGTCTTCAAATCAGACAAAATTGGTGTCAAACATTTGTGCTATGTTTTCACTTTGGCTTTGAAGATATTAATGGATTAATGGAATGGTTAAAGGTCAAAAGGTCAACCAGGCCCCCCACTTTTATGAGCAGGGGCTGGTTGACCTTTCATAACCTCTAGAAACATTTCTTTATATCTTTAAAATGATAGCGGCACAAACAAAAAATTTTGCTGCACAAACCGGGACAAACGTAGCACATATTGTCATATTGGTTTGACACCAATTTTGTTTGATTTGTAGAGGGGGGGGGGTCAACTTCACTCAGGTATTTCTTGGTTATTTTGAAGAACCACAAATCAGGTGGGAAAATGTTGAAATAGCAACTATTAGCTGCAAACCCCATACACTACAGTTAGGGCATTCCTGTAAAACTATGTTTTCGATACAAAGATTTAAGACTCCAGGTTCACTTTTATCTTCCTTTATCATTAGTGACTTTGCCAGAGATGATAATGTTCTTTCTCCATTCATTCTGACTGAGACAGCCATTTATTAAAGAGCAAAGGGCAAAAATGTCTGTCTGTAGATGTGCACCATCAGTTAAGGCCCAAATTATTCATAACCCTGAACATTTTTGACTATATTAATCTTATTCGTCTTTTAGGTTTTCAACATGTTTCTTCTTACTGGTATTTTTATTAACAGCCAGAGTCAAAGTGAGTCTGTGGAGGCAGTAAAGATTAGTCTACACTGATGGCAGCAGGAGCCTTTCATCCTCAAAGACTTGGAGCTCATCAATAAAGACAAAGTATCAAAATACCAGAGGACATCTGCAAACTCCTGCGCGTCCATTATAAAAATGGTTTGATTGCTATTATATCAATAAAAAAAAAATCCAACTAACCTCTGAGGAGAGTGTAAATACTTTTTACATAACTTTGCTTTGATAAATGCAGATAAAAACAACTATTTCTTTCTTCATTGGTATGGCTTTCACACTTTAAATCATTTAGAAAACTGTGTTAGATTTTATTTCCACTTGTTCTGCTTTGTGTTGGTCTTTCACATAAAATCACCACTAAATATCATGAACTCTGTTGGACATAACAAGACAAAATATGGAAAAAGGCACAGTATGCTATATATGCAGAGACCATAAAAGGGATTACATAATTTGGTTGATGGGATCACAAAGTAAAATGTTCAAACTTCTAAAAGTGCTAGAAATAAAAGTGGTTCCACAAGTTCAGAAAACTGAATGAAGTAAGGCAACAAAAGCAAGTATGGGTAAAAGGAGGTTGAAACAAGTTTTAGTCCCATTACCACAACTTAATTCATTTTTCAAATGACTTGACAATAATTCCACATAACTAAACAATAATATTTAATTTTTTCAATCTAAAAAATCCAGGCTGATGCGTAGAGAGAATAGCCATGTGTAGTTTTGAACCAAGAAAGCAAAGACCAAAACCAGAGGAGACCTAAACTGTCACTAAGATGTGGTGGTTATTTTTCCCTAAGCAGAAGTACTTTGTAATTTAATACTGTTCAGTTGGTTTATATGACATTGATTCATAATGCATCATTTTAAGGTCAGTTCAGTCACATTTTCAATAGCTCCTCGTCAAAATGTGCTTCAAGTTCAGTTCCTTATTTAAATTAGCTAAAAAAGTTTTCTCTCCAAAGAAACCCAGCTGATTGCAACGAGTCATGAATTTACAGCAATTCTTCATATTGATGAGGAATACTTTAGTTCACTTGTCACCAGGTTACTTTCACAGCTTGCATCACAAAAATGTATGAGGCCTGTAACAATGTAGGCAGTTTGGATTGTCATCAGTATATTTATGTCATCATTAGTTGAAAATGTAATTTTGAACACAAATAATCATACTGGAGAAGAAGTTCCCAGAACTGATTGATCCTTTTGTGCAGGTCAAATATTTCATCTTTAACGACTCCAGTTCCCAGCCTCTGCAGTCTTTTCATCTGTAAGCTTCTGCAACTGTAACCTTTTTCTACATGGTTACACTTAGTGACACTTGACTGTACAAGATGCTCTTTTAGCAGAAGCAAGTTTACGTTATTGGATGCAGAGCAAGATAAGTTGTTTAATTAATCTTTAAGCCATGATGATCTGAAGAGTTTAGATGGCAGGAAAAGATAAAACCACAAATGACAAATGCAGGTTTCTACCAGGAGATGCTCTTATCTTTCCTGCCCTCTTTGAGTTTTTTATTTTTATTTTTTTAACCTTTTCTGTGTGTGAACAATGCATACTTAACAAGACAAGAGCTACCATGATCTCACCTGTCATGTTGCAGTATACCTGTGTGGGCCCCAGGGGACCACTCCCATCTGGATCGATGAAGTAGAAGCCTGAGGAGCTGCCGCTCAGCTTGTAGGCCTCGCAGGATGACTCGTGGATAGCTGGAAGAACAGTAGAACAAAAATAGTCATTTCTCCAAGAATCAGCCCACTCTCTCCTCAGTCTGAACTGTATGAGTCACAAACACACAAACTCTATCTGTATTTATACAATGCACTCAACTGATTGGGTTCTAAGCTCTCAAGAAGCTTTCTGGTCAATCTATAGGATCCAGTGTCAACTTCAGCTGAAAATTATTTCAAATTTCAGCAGTTAAAATGTTTGAACTGACAGGCAGGACAGAAATGTGTTTTATGTGAAGGGATCAGGTCACATTTATGGGCTGAATGAACAAAGCTGGCCAAACCATGGAACACAGACTGTTATCTACTGCTAGTTATCAAAACACATGATGAATAATTAGGAGACAGTATCATCCACAGCAATCAAGAGAGCAGCAACGCATTATCTTTTAATGAAATCAGGATTGATTGGTGACTTTAAAAAGTATTCAGACCCCTTAGACATTTTTGAAGACAGAATTTCTTTGTACAGCTAATGATATTCTTGGTTTTCTTTCAACTTCGGTTGGTGTTCAGTTAGATTGGTGTCTGATAAAAAAGAAATATTTTTTCCTTTTTATCATGTTTTTATGCTTATTGTATTGTGATGCATTGTGGATCTTGTGCTGTTTGCTCAATGACAATACAAGGCTTCTGAACCTTTGAAATTTTTGAACTTTGAAAATATCTAGATACATTAAACTGGATGCAAACAAGAGCAAATGTTTAAGATAAACAAATAACTCAGAATTACAGAATGACAATAATTCAGAAGTAAGGACAAAAAGAGCAGACTAGTGGTCATTCAATACTCTAATGGAAGAGAATTAAAATGTGACTCTCATGGAGCTTTAATCTGGATGCTGGAAAATCAACTGTCCATACTGATGAATAAACTAGACAAGCTAAATAAAAACCCTTGTTGTAAAACACAAGTAGTGTGGCTCTGATCCTTTTAGTTTAGTCGTAAAGGCTCCTCACAGTGAGACATGGGGCCAGTAAGTATGGCAGACCAGCTGAAAAATTAGGCCTCCAGTTGAGTTATTCATGTTTTTAGTTGACCCTGACAATGCTGCAGTGAACGGCTCACAGAAAAAATGGCTCTGTGTTTCACAGTAGAGTTAGGTACAACCTCTATCACGGTCATGGGAAAGAAAAATCGCTAGATCAGATTCATATTTCATACGGCTTCTCTATACTGGGATGTCTGCTCTGGGTATAAGACACTTCTGCTTTCCCAGCTAATCATATTTTATGATTTTAGCAATGAGGAACAAAGTCAGAAGCTAATCTTTTCAAATTGTGCTGATGTTGAGAATAATTTATTTGTGGTTTCTTTATTTTACCCCTTGGCTTATTACAGACTTAAAACACACATGCATTTATTACTTATATGTTTTCATCTTAACTAACTTTTAGCACAAAAAAATATATATATTTATAAATAGTTAGGGAAAATAAAATGAAATAGATTACATTGTATTTTATTTTCAAAAGGTGTAGTTAATTTTTGTTTAAAATCGCACGATTTATGTATGATTTGCTATATCATGTCTTTTGACCTATCTGCTTTATGCATTTATTAAAAAATCTAAAAAAGATAATGTTACACCACTACCTGATTAGTGAACTCTAAAATTAGGTTGAATTTTCTGTATTTTCAGGAATGTGTCATTGCTCACAAACTGCTTTAAATGATCTATATGTAGTGAAGGATACATCCAGTCCTAGCTGTTTTATTCATTCTGAAACATTCAACTGACCAGATTTGATTCCTCCTAAAGCAGTTAAAATAATTTGTCCATAAATGTCCACAGTGCCAGAAAACATGTATGTTGTGTAAATTAAAAAGAGGAGAAACTCTGAATGCAGTTCAACTGTCTGCCTCCTAGCAAAAGGGAAACGCAACACTGGAGATAAAACTGCAACAAATACATTCCTGGTTAGCTGCATGGCTGCTTCACCTTTCAGTTGGATTAAAATACAGACTCAACAGACTAATAATAACAGGCTGATAATAAAGCATTCCTCTAAAACCAACTGGTGGTCTGTTTAAAGTACACTGGTTTCCAGGCTACAGCTTTGATTTTAAGATAGAAAAGCTGAATTTGATGAAAGGAACTATTGTTACTGCAGCAGATGCTCTTATCTGCCATGTTTCCTCCATAACTGTCTGTCTGCATACAAACAAGATATCAACATTCTGGGGCAGAGGATGGAGGTGCAGGGAGGGGGGATCCACACTCTCTCCAACAACACTCCACAGTATATATCAAGGGAATGTCAAAAATGACACCTGGAAGGAAAAACTCCTACAATCACAGCCAGTCTGAAGTGGGGAGCTATTTAAGGATGGAGCAGGAAAAAAAGTGCAGATAGGAATTGTGAGGTCATGTCAAGCTGAAACAGGACAACTTTCTGCTTCGCCTCTCAGCTACACAAAGCGAGGAAAGCTCCAGGTGAGACAGGCAGGTGGATGTGTGTACTGAATTGAATGTGAGAAGGCTTGGCAGACCTGGAGTGAGAGGGGAGTGAAATGGTGGCTTCGAGACGGTGCTGAAAACATGAAAGTGCTCACAGTTGTGACACGTGGCTCCGGAATATCCAGTTCCCGAACAGTCGCAGGAGAAAGAACTCCACGTCTGGGAGCAGCGGGCGCCATGTTCGCAGAGGTTGGGCAGGCACCTGGGAAAACAGGAGCAGCGCCACATCTTAATGCACCAAAACTAATTCCACACTTCACACTCACTTCACAGCTCTTTTACTTTCAGAGCACAAGAAAAAATACAATCCTAATGAGACCTTGTTTTTGCCTAATTAGTCCTGAAAATGAAGAGAAATCTTAATTAGCACGCCATAAAAACCAAAGAAGCTTCAATTATCACATTTAAAACTGCAGCCGCAGAAAGCTTGGCTTTATTGCTTGTAATTAATTGATTATCAGACTAGTTTGTAATTATATATATCTTTTGAGCTGACTAATTGAAAAATCTCCAGGTTCCTCCTAATTTGCTTTGATCTTTGTTTGCCCAGCTTTCATGCTTTGGGGGGATCAGCTCTAACTGATTACGATTAACCTGAAAGTGACTATGTCAGGTGTTTGTTTCAGACAACACAATGAAGCACAGGCCATTGAAGCACTCTGCCTGACAGGTAAGAAAAATCCATTTCATTCTCTTCTTTATTGTCTTCTTTGTTGCTACGAATATGAGCCTTGGAACATATCCAAAAGTTAATTTGCTGATGACTCATGTTTTGTGAGCTGAAATTAAAAATCCCAAACGAGTGAAGAGTGTCGGGTCCTGCAGCTTCCTTGAAATTTGAAAAAGCCGATTTCTCTGAGCACAAAAGCATCACTGTCACCTTCAAAGAATGCCTGTTAATGGGATTTTGCCGCAGAAAAATTTACACCGCACTCTTCTGATTAATAGTCCCTTCCTCAAGCCTCCTTGAGTTTCACATAATTGCCAGCCTTTCAAGCATGCATCTATAATTTCATACACTTTATCTCTCACCTATTAACTGCAGCACAGTGGGCCAGCCGCAACATGGATAGGGTTGCAACAATCGCTTTAATTACCATCAAGCTATTTTCTGTTGTTATGTCCGTGGCTGCCCTTACAGGACGTAAAATTACAGTAGGCAGCACACTTAAGCACACGCTAGCTGTAAACTGAGGTGTAATTAGAATCAGAGAAGAGCAGATTAGCTCTGGTAAAAGTTAATTTTCCTCATGCACTCAGGGGTCATTAAGTAGGACACAGAAGAGAAATGACAGCTAATATCAGGGATGTAATCACTCTCACATGTCATGTCCTCACAGCGGCACAGAAGGTTGCAAAGACACGAGGCAACAGGAAAAAAACAGCCTCTGCTATGCTGTCTTTAGCCTGCTGCTCTGCTCACACACACACAGGAATGTATTTGTGCTCTCATTTGTTTGAAAAACTATTAACATTTTTTAAGATTAATCCCTCGTCAGTCTGAAGGTCTTGTATGCTGGGACCACCAGGCTGCATCTGTTATTAAAATGCAACCCGCTGCCATTTTGAGAATGTTGCTGAGCATGGCACAATCACTGAAGAGGCCTCCTGGTGCAGCAGTGATTAAAATGGATGCAACATTTCTGGTGCAGTGAATTTGGCCAAAGTGTAAAACCATTTGTTTTTTCTTGAATGTTTTTCAACATATTTTTTAAAGACTAGATTCAAAATTTAGTGTGATTTATGTCTCTAAACAAAAGTCAAGCAACGCAAAAAGCATCAGGACATCAGACTGAGCAACACACAAGCACATTCCAACATGAGAATATTTTACTTGTCTGCTTTGTGTGCAGAAGGTAGTCCTTTTCTTCACGTCATATTATTTAATTTTTATTTTATTCTGGAGTAACCTCACAACATTGGAACCTCAAAACATTGTCCTGAGCCGTATGCAACGAAATTTCGTTCTGTATACACCCTGTGCATGCAAAATGACAATAAAGTCAGTCTAAGTCTAAGTCTAAGTCAACATTCAGTAGATTTTATTATAAACAACTGATGAAGCTCAGCTTTTCTACATTGTATCACACTTAATTTTGGAATAAGAGACATTGGAGAGGTAGAGAAACAACCTGATTTAATCTCTTTTAAAGCACAGCTTTCAAACACAAGGCATGTGGGCCAAATCCTGCCCGCCATAACTATGTATGTGGCCCTCTGGACACTGCAGGGCCACATACATTCAACTTTAAGATAAGAGTTGTGTGCTTAAATATTTATCAATTGAGTTTTCATTTGTATAGGAGCAATGGCAGACACCAATGTGAAAAGATGTTAAACATTGCTACATTTTAAGAAGTACTAATCAAATGCATATAAAATTATCATATTTTAACAGCTTGTGTTTTTATCAGGAGATATTAGCATATTGCAGCCCAAATACCATGAGTTTTTATGTCCCTTGTATTGAAAGATCAAATGGAGATATAAACTCACAGAAATTACTGTTGTGAAAACATTTGGCTGAACTAAAACAGGGAAAAAAATTACATTTCACCTTGTTAGTGTCAGAATCCTTTCACCCCTTCCTAATAATCTAATCCAATAGAGTATTAGGGATATAGTTAGATAAAAGAAAAAAATAATGTTGCCACAGTGGAGTAAATTAGTGTCAAGCAACTCTTCAAAAACTTCCACACATTTGCAAGAAACAATGGGACATTTTCTAATGAATCTGACAAATTTGCAAAAGCAGGGACAACTGGCATGATTAAAAGCATATATTCCTGATGAAAAAATGTGATACTCATTGTGAAGTCAGAAATTTGTACAAAGAAACCAAACATGTTTGACACAAAAATTGCCAAACGGGGGCGTGCTGTGGTGGCGCAGGGGGTTAGCACGCCCCACGTTTGGAGGCCTTAGTCCTCGTCATGGACGTCGCGGGCTCGACTCCCGGTCCCTCTCCTCACCCTCCTTCCTGTCTGCCTACTGTCAAAAAAATACAAGCCACTAGCTCCGCAAAAACTCCTCGGAGAAAAAAAAAAGCCAAACGATGGTGACTGATAGCGCTAAGACCCGCCTCCAGTCTCTGATTGGTTGTTTCTGATGCAGAACAGCGTATCAGTGGTCCAGCAAGGAGGTGGAAGAGCTCAATCTTTTCACAGATTATCTGTCTCATCATATAATGTCACAACAGGGCGACAGTTTGAACAAATATGGGCAACCCTGAATGTTTGCCACAGGAGATTCAAGGATTTCACACACATACATGAATGAATCAACACAAAAATTAAAG
Organism: Xiphophorus maculatus; assembly: GCF_002775205.1. Lineage (NCBI taxonomy): Eukaryota > Metazoa > Chordata > Actinopteri > Cyprinodontiformes > Poeciliidae > Xiphophorus > Xiphophorus maculatus. The sequence goes on along the minus strand of NC_036449.1, from coordinate 1,317,435 downwards.
TAAGGTCATGGTCCTAAATCAATTAAAGGTCTGAATTCAAAAAATGACTTTTTACTTTTAGAACCTGAAGAAGGACAGACTGATGAGAGTGAGTACAGACTGCTGCTGCACACCATTTGAGAGAAGCAGCAGGGTGCTCATTCAGCCATGTGCAGACAGACAAATAAATGAGAAACAAAGCCAGACTGAGACACCTGCTTAATGTCAAAGGAATTAGTTTTGCAGCAGTGTTTTGGGTTCATTATTGGTCTCCTGACGACATCTACACTTTTCTTAAATCACAACTTTTGCCATGTAAAAGGGTCTTTAATCATTGGTACACCACGCTTAATTGATTGAAATCTTTGCATGTTCAGGGGATGATGTAAAATGGAGGCATAGATTTGGAAGCTAGATGTGATGTTGAACCATGCTGTGTAATTACAGAATCCAATTTATGTTGTGTTTCAAATCAGAGGTGATGAACTGCAGTTTTGAAGCAACTGGTTTCCAGTTTGGCTAAGTTAATTTTTTTACTGCTTCAGCAATCACATGATTACATGATTCACTTTGCCTGTAAGGCGTGGACATGTCTGTGTAGAACTTTGATTGACATGTTTCTTCTGACTGGAAGTAATATTGCAATTTTGGAGCAACTAATGTGAATCTAATGAGAATTTGTAGAGGAAGATAAAGATTAGGGTGATGGCAAAGAAACATGCAGCAAGGTGGTTTTGTGTTACATTCAGTTCAGCTCAGTTTATTTATATTGTGTCAACAAATGTCATTTCAAGGCATTTTACAAAAAATAATTTCAATTCTGTCACACATTCCAATTCCATATTAGTTATCAAACAGTACAGAATGCTCAATTAATTAGTCAAAGTAGATTAAAAGGTTTGCATCTAAGGAAACTCAGCAGATTGCATCAATTGCCTTGCAGCATTGATGCCTTCCTTTAACAGGAAGAAACCTCCAGCAGAACCAGAACTAGAATCAGAACCAGAACCTGGCTCAGTGCAAGCATCAACTGTTACGACCGATTAGTGGATTTAGAGGACAGAGAGGGATTTTGTAAGACGGGTTTGATTGTTGTAATGAATATGAAGACATTCCCATAGATTATTGTGAATGATATGAATGACTTTTGACAAGCAATTTTTAAATAATCTAAATAAAAAGGTTTTATTTCCAAAATGAATGCCCACTTTACAGATGTTTGTTTTATTTTTTTTTTTAGAAGCAGACTTCTTAATTACATAGAAATCATTTTAAACTAAAACTTTCCAGGACCATGAATAGTTCAGATTCATTCATTGTTTACAAACAGCAACGATATCAGCCAGTTGCAAGAGTTTTAGTTTGCTCAGCTGTCGGTCATAAACAATGTCCACTTCTCATTAATTTGGAAGAGGATGAAGAACTGTGTGGCAGCCACTCACAGCACTCTCAATTCCAAAAACTACCTTCAGGTTTCCATTGTTGGTGCAGACATACATTTTGTTTGTCTTATTTCAGATTGAATGTTCTACAATAAGGACAGACTGACCAAGACTGGCTATAAATACACAATATACTTGGTTTCCATGAGGTGCTCAGCACCTCCACATGCTGTGTAAAAGTAGCCTGAAATCATATCTAGCTAGCTGAATAAATTACTGTAAATGTAATTGGAGTTTTATAGTCAACAATTACTGCATTCCAAAAAGTCATTTGTGGTGATAATTTTGCTCATAGTCCTATTGTAATAGCCATATACTTGTGATATATTGTGGAGGCCTGCCTAACGTGCCTATCCAGAATGCTGCAGCTAGAGCTGTGACGAGAATTAAAACGAGAGATTTGATATTTCCTTTTTTTAAGCTTCCCTTCACTGGCTCCTTGTTTAATCCAGAATAGAATTTAACATTCTCCTCCTCACATAAAGCCCTTGATAATCAGTTCCATCATATGTCACAGATTTGATTGTTCCAGATGTGCCTAACGAAACACTTTGCTGTCAGACTGCAGCTTTAGTGCTGGTTCCTAGAGTTTCTAAAGTAGAAAGGGAGGCATATCCTTTAGTTCACAGGCTTCTCTCCAGTGGAACCAGCGCCCAGTTTTAGTGTGTGAGGGAGACTCCTGGTCTATTTTGAAGACTAGGCTTAAAACTTTCTTTTTAATAAAGCTGATAGTTAGACTGGCTTAAGCTATCCTAAGTTATTTCTGTAGTTATGCACATCAGTCCCAATCTGCCCATTTTAAGATTCCATCTGCTACTTTCTTCTACTGCTCTCCAGTTATATAGGTGCTGTCACGCCTTCCAGGAGAACTCACATGCATTGTATTGTAACATGGAGTGAATTAGAATTGACTATGAATATACCTCCAGCAGAACCAGAACTAGAGTCAGAACCAGATCCTGGCTCAGTGCAAGTGTCAACTGCTACAACCGATTTGACTATATCTTGTCATATTCAATAAATTAAAATATGGGTTCTGATGAGACTCATTTGTCAGATTTCCATTTAAAACTAATCTTTGGACTTCCGCTTCCGGCATGCCTGAGTAGAGACGCTTGCTGACGACGCACTGACCGAAATATCTCTTAATTTACCTCTTATTAGAATTTAATTCCACCTACATTTCCAGAAGACGCTACTACAATGACCTCATCACAAAAGTCTACAAGAAGAGAACAGAAGATGGGGAAAAATGATGATGTGAAGACGACACAGAAACAGCTAACACTTGATGCTAGCTTAACTCAGAATGAAACAGGGACCGACTTGTTAATGCTAACAGAGCTCCGCAAATTTCGAGAAGAATCTGGAACGGCGCAACGAGACATTTTAGAATCCCAATCCCAGATGGAGGCATCGATTGCAGAAATAAAAAAGAGAATCGATTCACTGGAAGAGAGACTGAACACAGCGGAAGAGAGAGTGAGTAACGCAGAAGATCGTGGCCTACAGCAGGAAAGGGTGCTAGCTTACTTACTCAAAAAAGACGCCAAAGTAGCTGCAAAATTGGATGATATAGAGAATAGGATGCGCAGGAACAATATAAGAGTGTATGGGATAAAGGAAGATTCAGAAGGAAAAGAGATGATCCCGTTTATTAAAGATTTTTTAAAATCTGCGCTGAAGCTGCCTGAAGGCATGGACATTTGCATTGAAAGAGCCCATAGAGCTACAGTTCTCCACCGAGATCCATAGTAGTTCGCTTTCTGGATTCCAATGTTAAGCAGCTGGTACTACAGTCTGCGTGGAAGCAGCGGGACGTGGAGTTTCGGGGAAACAACATTTTCTTTGACCAAGATTACTCCACCAAGGTACAGAGAAAAAGAAAACAAGTGCGTGAAGTCGTTAAAAAGCTGAAGGAACGCAACATAAAGGCACAGTCACCATACCCGGCTCAACTTGCACTGTTTTTGGATAAGGGTGTCAAGACCTTCTCCTCTCTTTTGGAGGCCCAATCCACTCTGAAGGAACTCGGGATCCCGGTGGAGGTGGATGAGCGGGACGTCCTGGAGAGAGATTTGCTAAACAACAATTGGCAGACCAGGGGAGACGTGGAAGGGCCGATCCAGGTCTGGATAACATGGACATCAGGGTCATACTAAACTCGGTGGATCAGCACAAGCAGGGTTGAGACGGTACCGTTTTACCTGATTCTATCCTGATTTAGCCGACATTTTATTTAAAGGTGGATCTTGTTAAAAGTATAAATAAGGACATGCAGGTATAATATTACATTAATACTTATGGACTATTGGTTGGCGTATTCGCAGTGAGTGTTTTACTTTTTTTGCTTTTTTTCCCTTTTTTTTTATTGGGCATTTAGTGCAGTAGAATAGGAGACTATATGGTCTACTGCTTACACACAAGGTGTACTCCGCCCAGGGAGACCATTATCCCTGTCCATTTTACATCAGGAGTGTGCTGCCTATGTTTTCCAAAAGAGCAGCACATGGAATACTTGGAAGTTCTGTGAAGATGAAGATCTGACTACTTGTTCATTCTGTTCATTGTTTTTCGGCGAGCTGATTTTGATTGTTAGAGATATTTGCATAGAGATCAATATATTACTGGAGGGATGTAACTTTTTTTTTGTTTTCATATAAATATGACGACTTTGAAAATTGTTACTTACAATATTAATGGAGTAAATCACGTTATAAAAAGGAAAAAAATTCTAACGCAATTAAAAAGGTTGAATTGTACAATTGGGCTTTTACAAGAAACTCATTTAAATGAGATAAAACATGCTAAATTAAAGAGAGACTGGATGGGACAGACATTTAGCGCATCCTATGGAAACTACAAAAAAAGAGGAGTAGCAATACTGTTTCATAATTCTTTATGCTTTGTAGCAGAAAACGTAGTCAAAGATAAAGAAGGCCGCTGGATAATGGTTGTTGGTTCAGTTGGAGGAACCACTCTTACAATTATGAATATTTATGCCCCAAATGAGGATAATCCAGGTTTTTTTAAAGAGCTAGCCCAAATTTTAGCAGGTCATTCAAAAGGAACGATTATTTTAGGTGGAGACTTTAATTGTGTCTTGAATCATTACATGGACAAATTTCCATTAGAACAAAAATATCAATTATCAAAAACAAAAGTGTTAAAGAGCCTATTGGAGGAGTTGGGGCTGGTTGATATATGGCGTGCAAAACATCCAAAGATCAGAGATTATACTCACTTCTCAAAGGTTCATAGAAGCCATTCCAGAATAGACTTCTTTGCGTTCCCAAACAAGCAACCCACAGAGTGGTGGACTGTCATATTGAACCTCAAACTATCTCAGATCATGGACCTGTGATAATGTCTTTAAATGTCGACCTGGAGAAACCTTTTAAGTTATGGAGATTGAATGTATCACTTTTAAATAATCCGGAGACAATCCGATATATAAAAGACAAATTAAAGTTCTTTTTAGATATTAATGATAAGGACGAGATTTCACCATCTATTCTATGGGACACAGCCAAAGCATACTTGAGGGGTAAAATTATTTCATTCTCTTCAAAAGTTAAAAAGGAACGTGAGAAAAAACAAGAAAACTTACAAGAACAGATTAAGAAACTTGAGACTAAACATAAAAGAACAAATGAAGATAATGTATTACAGGAACTTAGAAAATGTAGACAAGATTTGAATGAGTTACTAACTTATAAAGCAGAGGGTGCTTTACGTTTCACAAACCAAAATTACTATGAGCAGGGAAATAAAGCAAGTAGACTATTAGCATTTCAACTTAGAAAATCGCAGGCAAGTCGAACCGTTCAAAAAATTACGTGCCCAGTATCCAAAAAACTAGTATCTCATCCCAAAGAAATCGCAAATGCATTTTCAAAATACTATAGACAACTATATAATTCGGAGACTAATCCTAACAAATTAAATAAAATTAGGCAATTTTTGCAACGAATTAATCTTAATAAACTTGACGAGGAGGAGGCTAAATCATTAGTGGGGACAATTACCGAAGAAGAGATAAAATCTGTTATAGGAAAGCTTAAAAATAATAAATCACCTGGAGCGGACAGATTTCCAGGAGAATTCTATAAATGCTTCCAGGCTGAGCTTATCCCACTCTTATACAGAGTGTTTAATTATGCTTTAGGTTCCAAAGATCCACCTAAAACATGGGCAGAAGCAATTATCTCGGTCATATATGTTGCACCCTTAAAAAGAACTAAAAAAACTCAAAGGTCTTCGCTTTTGTGCAACTTTATTAAAACAAAATCCACGGTTCAGCATACAGCGTGTGTAGTTTTCTGTCTTCTCGTCTATTCACGGGTCATGAACTTTTTACTCCCATCATGCATTGTGTCTTTCTTAAAGGGGTATTATCATAACAGAAATCTATGAAATAAAAAATAATAAAGTAGTCTAATTTAACATTATCACGTTCTCAACATATTTCCAGGGCTCTACATATACAAAGAAGGTAAAGACCCCACACAATGCGCCTCTTACAGACCAATAAGTCTGCTGTATAATGACGTTAAGATTTTAAGTGCCATTTCGGCCAAAAGTGACTACAAAAGATTATTAATAAACTTATCAATCCTGATCAGACAGGCTTTATACCCAATAGACTCGGAATAAATAATATCAGACGTACCCTAAATATAATTTCAATTGGTCAACAAAGCCCTCACACATCCATGCTTCTCGGCCTAGACGCCGAGAAGGCATTCGATCGGGTGGATTAATTGTTCCTGAAGCAGGTTCTATTGAAGATGGGCTTTAATGAAAACTTTATCAGTTGGTTTGGGGTGCTGTACTCCAGTCCAACCTCTAGAGTACGCGCTAATGGTTATATGTCAGAAAGTTTCCCCTTAAAAAGAGAAACTCGTCAGGGTTGCTGCCTTTCACCGATCCTATTTGCTATCAGTATAGAACCCCTAGCAGAATTAATAAGAACAGACTCATCAATTCTAGGCATACCAGATAAAATCAGGACTCACAAACTATCACTGTATGCTGATGACGTCATTCTGTATATAAGAGACCCAATAACTTCTATACCAAATATTTTAAAATGTTTGAAGGACTTTGGTGTGGTCTCAGGATATAAGGTTAATGAATCAAAGTCAGAGGCCATGATGCTAAGAGGCTCCTGGCCCGCAGAACTATCCAAATCAGTGAATTTCAACTGGTCACCTAACGGATTTCGATATTTGGGAATCAATATTACCACGGATGTTTCCAATTATATAAGGCAAATTTTGGGAAGCTATTGGACCAAATTCAAAAAGACTTAGATAGATAGGATATTTTACCGCTTTCCTTTTTTGGAAGGATTGAATCAATCAGAATGAATATTCTCCCTAGATTGTTGTATTTGTTTATGGCCCTTCCTATTTGGGTTCCAATGACAAAATTAAATAAAATGCAAAAAATGATTTCTACATTTATTTGGCAGAAGAGAAAGGCCAGAATAAAACTTACTCAATTGACCAGAGGTAAACCTTATGCTGGTCTTAATGTACCAAACTTAAAATTATATTACCGGGCAGCACAACTACATGCAAGTGTAGGCTGGCTAACACAGAATAAAGAAACAACGTGGCTGACATTGGAACAGAGCGCAAGCCCTAAATTTTCTTTACAGGCCCTTGTATTCTGCTCGACTGAAATCTGGCACAAGTACAAAATTACAAATTTATGGATGAAAAGCACTCAAAGGACTTTAAACATGATTAGAAAAAATATGAAAGCTCCTCAATCTATATCCAGATCTTCAAAAATTTTGGATATAATAGACTTTAAACCAGGGCGACAAGATCCAGGATTTCGAACCTGGCAAAGCAAGAACTTAATTTTTATTGATGACTTGTTTGAAGGGGAGATTCTGAAATCTTTAAGCCAGATTAAGGAGAAGTATGGATTGAGCACATCTGATTTTTATAGATATTTACAGTTGCGAAGTTACCTGATGTCCGACACCGAATGGTCCCTTCTTATGTCACGACCTACTGATTTAGAATTATTCTTTATAAAGATCACCAAAGAAAAGAAATCTAATAACACTGTGTCGAATTTATACAAATGCTTACAATCATGTCTGTCGATGGGATCTCCTGGGATAAAAGAAAGATGGGAACTAGAAATGAACGTTTTGATTGAAGATGAAGAGTGAGAGCAAGTGTGTGTAACTGGACATAAACTGACTAACAGTCCAACATGGAAAGAATTTTATTGGAAAATAATCGTTAGATTTTTAAAACTCCATATATTATTTCCAAATTTGATCAAGGTAAATCAAATTTGTGCTGGAGACAGTGTGGACTAATTGGAGATCACACTCATGTCTTTTGGGATTGCCCAAAGATTAAGAAATTTTGGGAGGGAATTAGAGAGGAAATTTCAAATATTTTGCAGACTTATATTAATTGGAACCCCCGGATCTTTGTTCTGGGAATTCCCCCAAATAATTTAAGTAAAGAAGAACAGTACTTGTTTGGAATCCTTGTTCTCGTAGCCAAAAAAATGATAACAGTATGTTGGTATAAACTTTTACCCCCTACTGTAAATCAATGGAAAGAGAAACTAGTGAACGCTTATACGATGGAGAAAATAACAGCAAAAATAAACTTGTCCACTGACTTATTTAAGAAAAGATGGAACCCTTTGAAGACATATTTCCAATTAATATTGTAGTAAGTAAGATAAATGTAAACACACAGGCACATATTTTATAGGTAGATTTAACACATATCCCCGTTATGATAAAGACAAAAGTCACTCGAGAAAGATTTTTCCTTTATTTCATCCCCCATGTAAAAAATCCTGGATCTTCAGCTCGCCGACTTGTTTGGTTGTTGTTGTTCAACTGTTTGTCTGGTTGTATTGGAAATTGTTGTTTCTGACTTATTGTATTAATCATTGATTTTGAATATTGATCTGATAAAATAAAGTCTTTGTTCAAAAAAAACCTAATCTTTGGAAAATAACTTTCAAGCAGGTAATAAATATACTTTTGATTAAGCCCACATTTCTGTATTAAAAATATTTTTGAATCGGTCCAATGTAATATTCTATTCTTGAAGTTAGCGTTTTCATTAACTGTAAGCAGAAAATCTCCACACTTAAGAGAAGAACGGCAAAGGCTTAAAATAACCAGTAATTGATCTACATGATGTGTTTCTCTTCGTGAATTGAGGTAATATATATTTTGAGTAATATTTCACAGATTATCTGTCTCATACCTTACAGTCACAACATACTAATAGTTTACAAATATGTAAAGAACACACCTTTTTATAAACGTTCCATATTGCAGCTTTAAGGAGATGATTAGGAAATAATTAATAGTGAAAACAGGAAGGGAGGCTTTAAGTTCGACCATTCAGTCTCCCAAGGTGAATGAATTGCTTGAATAGCATAGATTGAGATTGTTTTTGATTCAGTTAAGTTTTGTAGTTGCATTGTTGTAGCAGTGATGTACTGTATATTTGTGGTGTGTAATGGTGTGTGTGAGGAAGCCATCACTTTAAGGTGGCAGAATTTTTCTATTTGCCCCCAAAATGTCTGTGCTTCTAAAAATTGTATTTTGAAAACTTCAAATGCAGATGTTCAAAGTGTGACAGCAATGATCCTAATGAAGTGAGTTTCATGCAAGGTTCTTCTTCCTTCTTCTTCTGCCACAGTAACATTTTAATAACAGACTGTTCAGTTTGTTAGATAGCTACAGACAGAAACAGAGCAAGAAATCCAGAAGGAGTGGGAGGTTTTTTGTGGTCTGCTTGCATAAGCCTAAGGCTTAAAGCTGAATAAAAGGAAGTTTTTTGTTGGAGCATTGATTTAGCAGTCAAATAAAGTAAATCTTGAAAATTTTTTAACTTGACTAAAAAAGTTGGTAAAATGTTAGACGTGAATATCTGCTGATCTTACTTTGTATGATTCTAAAGAGTAAGATAGAGATATTAAAGGTTTTAAGTTCAGTTTCAGTCCAACAAGTAAGTAGATACGATCAGGCTTTCAAAAGTAAGGATCTGAAAGTAACAATCTTGGAGTTTGGTTTAAGGAATGTTACATCTGAACAATGTCAGAGTTTATCCATTATTCTAACCCATTATTTGGAATGCAGTAAATTCAAGTCAAGTAAATCTTTTCCCCTCAGTCCATATTTTCATTAGGCGATTTGTGATCCCAAATTTATCATTTTAGCATTATATAGAATATAAATATTTTGTAGCAGGTCTTTGTTTTCATACAATTCTGTATAACCCATTAAAATATATTCAATATTTTTATTGTCAAGAAATCTACTTTGTTCAGAAGCTCAGTGGTTCTCAGATTAACAATGGTTACCCTGTGGATTTAAACAATTACTGGCTCAACTCTCCCTTGTCCGTTCTCATCATGGCTCGGGATCCCTTGAGAGCGAACAACTTAAAGTTTCTGTCGACAAATAACATCGTATTAGACATTAATGAGGCTGTAGATTAAGCTGCAGCACAACTAAAGTAAGCCATTAGGAAAACCTTATTTCACATTTTTATTGAATCTAATAAGGAACAACATTGTGCAGCTTGGCGTGAACACAGTTGTGGTATACATTCTGTTGTAATAAGCAGATACATTAATGATCTTTAGGTTGGTATAGCAGGTGACGTTTAGCTTTTTCTCAAATTTATAGTACTAACTGAATAAAAACTCATTTTTTAGATATGGACGCCATAATTCCATACTTGTCAATCTGATCCCAACAACATCTTACATTGCAATCCGTTTCATTTATAAAGCTTTCAAAACTGTAGTTTATGCACATTATATTGTTAATTGATTCTGGGTTTCCTGCTTAGATCCTCAGCCTTCTTTACCCTTCACAAGGGCATTCCTAGTGAGTCAGGGCTGCTGCAGCCTGATGTCTGTGTGTCATGAGCTCACTCCTCAGAAAGAAAGAAACAGACAAGGCCTTCATTTTTTTCCACCATTACTGAGGATCTGAAACGGGGAACGAAAATTTTGTTTCTCACTTGATTGACTAGAGCTAAAGTGAAACATGTTATAGGCCCAGTTATCAATGATACATGTCTTATCAAATTATGCCAAAATAAAGTTTGCTAACAACCTGCACTAAATGCAAACATCATGTGTACTGTCAGATAAAACAAAGAATCAATTTAGTTGCTGTTATTAGACAAACAACTTTCCTCATAAACTGCAGCTTCTAAAATATTTGCTGCATTTCCATTACAATGTGCACAAATCTTAGTCTACATTCTGCTAATGTTGAAAACACACAATTTTGCATTTGAGGTGTTTCCATTAAATAAGACATTAAATTAAAATCACATGTGAACAGGCTGGTTGACGTGATAGCCCATTGAAAATCATGACAGCGATGGATGTAAAAAGCTACATGAGACATATTCATAATGGTGGTGCTAATCATCTATCAGCCATCAGCTATCAGCCATAACTTGGTTTTGAGGCCCTCTATTTCAGCTAGTAATGTGGATTGCTACAATCAACAGACAGCTGATGCAGCGAGTAGACGCAGCGGTTTTGTGCTCACCGACTCGAAGTTTGTCTTTTCCACTTTGCTCGGTTAAAAACACATACAATCGACAAAATTTACTGGCCATTGGTCAAGCAATCGGGGGAAGTCTGTCACAGGAGCTTTTCCGTGTCCACAACAACATTCCGGTCGATATTGCTCGGACACCGGGCTCTCCCTGGATTACAATCCCAGTAACTACGACAAGGCGACGGCGCAGAGATCGTAAACAAAAGAGGGGGCGTCGCAGCGGCGTGTTAGCGAGGCTCAGGAAACAGCCACACAAACCACCGCTACCAAGCATTTTTGTCTCCAACGTGAGGTCTCTCGCTAACAAACTGGACGAATGGAAGCTGTGAATTGCAAATGACAGCCTCATCTGGGAATGCTGCATTCTGTTGATCACGTAGACGTGGTTAAATCCAACCATACCGGGAGATCGAGCTAGCAGGCTACACAGCACACCGACAGGACCAATCAGTGAGCTCCGGTAAGAAAAGAGGAGGTGGACTATGCGTTTATGTAAATAACAGCTGGTGTACGAACTCCACAGTAGTTGTTAGCCACTGTTGTGGCGTGGAGTTCATCACAATTAAATGCAGACCCCGATACCTCCCATGTGAGTTTAACGCCATTCACTGCGGTTTACATAGCACCGGATGCTAACGCTAGCTCGGCCGTGGGACTCCTGCATGATACTATCAGCAACAAGGCTGTTCACATCGTCTCTAGGGACTTTAATCATGCTGATCTGAAATCAGTCCTCCCCAAATTCCATCAACACGTAAAGTGCACAACCAGGGGTGATAAAACTCTGGACAAGCTGTACACAAACATCAGACAAGCATACCAGGGCCTCTTGAAAGCCAGGAACGCTGCTTTCAGGTCTGGGGACAAAGCACTCTACAGTTCTGCCAGAGCCAACCTGAGAAGAGGCATCTGCCAAGCTAAGGCATCATACAGAGGGAGAATAGAGAAGCAGCTCAGGAGCAACAACACCAGGCAGGTGTGGCAGGGTGTTCAGCACATTACAAGCTACAGATCCAGCAACCAGCCATGCACGGAGGGAACCACTTCCCTGGCAGAGGAGATGAATATCTTCTTTGCCCGCTTTGAGGAGACACCTACCACAGCTCCATCGCAGCTGCCTGTCCACAGCAGCTCTGCTCTCACAGTAGAGGAGTGTGAGGTGAGGCAGGTGATGAGGAAGGTGAACCCAAGGAAGGCTGCGGCACCTGACGGTGTGTCGGGATGGGTGCTTAAAGACTGTGCAGACCAACTGGCTGGAATCTTCACAAAGATTTTTAACCAGTCCCTGTCTCAAGCCACTGTCCCTCCCTGCCTAAAGTCCTCTACCATTGTCCACCTGCCGAAAAGAACCAACATCAACACCCTGAACTTCGGGAGAGTGCTTCGAGAGACTGGTGCAGAGTCACATCCTCGCTGGCCTGCCTGCTGAGCTGGACCCTCTCTAATTCGCCTACAAAGCAAAGAGGTCCACAGAGGACGCTGTATCCACAGCACTTCATGCTGCCCTGACCCAATTAGAGAAGCAGGGGAGCTACGTCAGAATGCTCTTCGTGGACTTCAGCTCAGCATTTAATACTATACTTCCCCAACGTCTGGTGTCCAAGCTAGCAAACCTTGGGCTCCCATCATCCACCTGCAGTTGGATGCTGGACTTCCTAACAGGTCGCTCCCAGAGGGTCACACTGGGCCCCCACACCTCCACTGCTCTGAGTCTGATCACCAGATCGCCACAGGGTTGCGTGCTCAGCCCACTTCTCTACACCCTCTACACTCATGACTGTGTCTCCAATCACCTCAGCAACAAGATCATAAAGTTTGTAGATGACACGACTGTTGTTGGTCTCATCTCAGGCGGGAAGGGGGAGCTGGAGTACAGGGATGAGGTGAAGCGGCTGTCAGAGTGGTGCAAAGTCAATAACCTGCTCCTCAACATCTCCAAAACAAAGGAGCTGGTGATCGACTTCTGGAAGAACAAAACGGACATCCAGCCTCTCACCATCAGTGGGACCTGTATAGAGAGGGTCCCAGTGTTCAGGTTTCTGGGCATGGAGTTGGAGGACAAGTTAACCTGGAGCACCAACACCAAGGAGCTGTTGAAGAAGGCACAGCAGAGACTGTACTTTCTGAGAATACTCAAGAAGAACCGTCTCCCCTCAGACCTGCTGCAGGCCTTCTATCACTGCTCCATAGAGAGTGTGCTCACGTACAGTCTGTGTGTCTGGTACGGCAGTAGCACATCCGCGGACAAGAAGGCGCTCCAGAGGGTTGTTAGGGCAGTAGAGAGAACCATAGGCTGCCCCCTCCCCACTATGGAACAGATTTACACTTCCAGGCTCCACAAGAAAGTTTTGGACATTTTAAATGACTCTTCACACCCTGGCCATGGTCTCTTCCAGCTGCTGCCATCAGGCAAGAGATACAGAGCAATAAAAACCAGGACAAATCGCCTAAAAAACAGTTTTTACCCGATGGCAATCATGGCACTAAATTCAAAGGCATAAGAACTTCTGCTCTTGACACCACTTTGTTAAAATTTATTTCTCATTTTGTATTACTTATTTCTTTATCTTTGTATATCATGTATATACACATAACCTGCATCTTAACTCGAGTTGAGCAAATCTCAATCTCGTTGTAATCTGTTGATGACAATGACAATAAATCTTATCGTATCTTATCTTATTAGATCATTCACACACCGGCTATAAACTGACAGTGCTGTTTATATCCTATATGCATGTACCATCTAGTGTTAGTAAAAGCAACAAAAAACATTGTATGCACTATTTTGACGCACTATTAGGGGTGCACCGTTTTGTTGGTGCGGATTTCCTTAATTTTGGGTGATCGGCCAATACTCTCATGTGAAGCTGATCTCATCCACCAATCTTATCTACCTCAGAAAAGTTCTAAAATAAATCAACCGCAGTGCTCTTCTACTCTCCAGTGAAAGAGGTTTGATTGATAGAGCAGTCCATCAGCTCTGTCAGTCTGCAATCGGTGCACACCTACTTAAGATGTAATACATACAAACATATTCATGACATTGATTATATTTATTTCTCTTAGGTGTAATTCCAATAGCTAACATTTTAATTTATACTGAACGAGTCATTCGTGCCTGAGAATGTGGACAGGTACTGGAGTGCTTTTGTGCTTTCAAATAATTTTAATAGGAGAAGTTTCACATAAGAAGTTTTAATTTTTGTTATCAAATGTTAGCACACTCTGTGGTGTGGTGGACTACACATTGTCTGAAAAAAACAACAACAAAACATCACCCTCATATTTCCTCATGTTGTCGTCATGATGCCAAAAGGCTGTGATATAAAATAAGTGTTTCCATTGCAGTTTAGCAAAATACATTATTTTGCTAAACTGATCTGAAAAACCACCTCATCCCAACGCAAAAATGTTTTATGAAAAATGAGACTTGATGGAAAATTGCCATGTTTCCATCAAGCAAATTTATTTTCATAATTTCAATTAGCGTCATTCTATGGTTAATGGAAATGTAGCTATTTTTGGTACATGAGCTCTGAACGTGATGAAAAGATATTTTTACTTTTGCTGAATTTGAGTCAGATCTTACAGAAAGAAGCTCCTGAGTTCAAATACTGGTCTGTGGTCTTTCTGGATGATGTTTGCATGTTTTCCTTATAGATGTGTGAGTTTCCTCTGGGTACTCTGGCCTTCTTTCCACAGTCCAAAACATGACTGTTAGGTTAAGCTGTCATTTTAAAATTGCCCTGAGCTCTGAGTGTGGGTGTATGACTATGTCCTGTGATGGACTGGTGACCTGTGTAAGGTATACCCCGCCTCTCACCCAATGACTGCTGGAGATAGTCACCAGCTCCAACACAATCCTTCACCAACAAGTACGGTAGACACTGATAGACGGACTTAAAGGTACTAAGTTTTCAAGTAGATGAATAGCATTGTTTTTACAAGCATTTAATTGGACGTTACTAAATTCCTTGGATCAAAGACTAAATAAATATATAAATAATAATAAATAAATATAACAACTTTGAAATAGGATTTGACTTATTCAAGGAAAGAAAACCTTCCAAACTAACTTGGCCCCAAGTGAAATCCCCCCCAAAGCTAAAAGCTGGTTCTATCACACTTGCTGGCAACAACTGTTGTCAAGCCTGTAGGCTAATTGGGGTCATTTCGGAATTTTGCAGAATAGTTTTAATTCAGCAACATTGGGGAGTTTTGAGCATTGAACAGCCTGTGCAATGATAAGGTCTTGCCACAGCATCTCAATCAGATTTAAGTTCAGCATTGAATAGACCTACAGTATATGCATAGTTTTTCTTTGAACCATTCAGAGGTGATCACTAGTGGGCTTTGGATCATTGTCCCGCTCCACAACGCAAATGTACTGATTCCAGAAATCAGTTTTTGATCAGAAGGTAAAAAAACTTCTGATCAAATGTCTGATGTCTGGAATTTTTGCTGCAAGATTATTTTATAGAGAACATAATTCCTGGTTCTAATAATTACTGCAATTACTGCAATTCACAGCGAAGCACACCACCACCACCACCATGTTTTACCATCAACATGATGTTATGTTTTAGATGCTGTGTAAGTTTCCTGCCAGATGTAATAAGATGAACATGTCCAAAAACTTCTGCTTAATGTTTTGCCAACTCCTGGAATAATCGTGGAGGCGCCCTGGGGGTAATTCTGGTAGATTGGCCATTCCTAGGAGATACAGTACATCATGATTCCATATTTAATCCATTTTTGGATATTGGTTCTCACTGTCACTGGCTGTAGTCTAAGGGCATCTGGAATGGTTTAGTAATCCTTACCTCACTGATGCCCATTCATTTCCAGTTCATTCATTTCTTTAGATTGGGGAAAGACATGTTTCTTGGGATCATATGGCTCACTTGATGATGTCAGGCAGTGATCAGGTGAACTGGTATGAACCCGTTGTGCCTGGAGAAACTGAACTCAGCTTTCCAGAAATCCGGTATATCATGATTATGAAGGGTCACATTAATTTACGTAAATAGCTGTTCCCATTAAATTAACATATCTATTTGAAAACTGATTTTCTTTTACTCTTTACTTATGGTATTGTCTGATGTTAAAATTGGTTTGATCTGAAAACATCTGTAAGAAAGAATATTTTATAGAGCATTGTACTGTAACATAATCATGTCATTTAAAGGCTTAAATAAATACATCTGATGAATCTGTTATTTAAATAAGTTATAATATGATACATCTGTTACATGTATAATTTTATTTTAACATGAACTGTAATAACTGAGTTTTTTTTCTAAACAACCATTGTGGAATTTCCCCCCCCCCAATTTCTTTCCAGTATTTACGTTTGCTACCTTTTCCCGAGGGCTGCAGGTACTGATCATTTGAAGGGCCAGTCATTCACTAACATTCCAGCTCAGAGGAAAACTGTGCACATCCCCCAGAGAGGTAATCCCCTCAGAGTCACAGTTGAAGTTTCAGGTAGGAGCACCAATCCTGACTCTCTGTTTTCTCTAATCCCAAGGTACATTAGGTGTGAAGAAACAAGACCGAAAACAACATCCGTCTTGCTAAGCCTGGGAAAATAAAACATCTCTCTCTATCATTCTGTCTTTTCCTACAGTGCATCTCTTTACGTACTGACATGACAGACTGGCATTGCCGGTATGTTTGCATATCTTCCAACTGCGAACAATCTGGTCTAAAAAGTAGGTAGTCTGAAATTTGACAAAGGGGTAATTCTCCCCAGGGCATGCACAAGGGAAAGTGGCAGTTTGCATGTTTGCCTCGCTCCTATAAATGTTCCCCTCCACATGCAGACATTTATGGAGCTCGTAGGTCTGCCAGGGCCCACAGCTGTGCAGGATAATGAGGGAGAGCATGCCACACAGGACAGTGGGGAGCAGCTTGTTAGCATAGTCCTCTGCCAGAGAAGGTGCAGCCGGGTTTCTGTTGCACTTTAATTGGAAGATCCAGTCAGCTTGTTTGTCTCTACAGGACAGAATGTCAGCCACTTTCAGGCTTTGCTGCAAACAACACACTGCCATCCACAAATTAACATTGGGGGCATGAATGACTCTGCTCTGCCAACTTGGATAATGTTTGACATTCAGCCATCAATTGAGAGGAAGTTTTTGTCTGCTCCCTCTGAGAACTGTCCTCACAATTAATTAAAGTCTAGAAAAGAAACTCAGACTACTTTACCTGTCTTTCATATTGCATGTGTCAAACTGGAGCTCATTATAATTTCCTAGCAATCCTTGCTGCACATGACTGAGATTCACCAGGTGATTGTTGATGGATATAAGCTGCATGCACCCCTGGAAGGCAGGAGCTTGGATGTGACACTCTGTGGGCGGACAGCCTTGACGAAAGTGACACAAGAAAGAAACAGCCTTTAGTTTTACTCCTCTTTAGTCACAGAAAACTGTAAGTGACAATGTTGGAATTTCAAGAGAAAGACGACACAAAGGGAATCTCACTAACCTCCAACGTAGAAGCTGCCTCTTGATTCCACCGGTTCCCAAAGCTCAACGTTGGATGAAGGCTCACCATCCACACTCAGAGTGATCTGCAGATTCCTACTGGCAAGACTCACTGTGTGCCACAATCCGTCGTTGACTCTGCGACCTAAAAACAGAGTATAATCAGTTTCAAGGGATACTGATCAGATGCAAATTATGTCAACATAGAGCAACAAACATCCCAGCTTATGTCCAGAATTTTTTTTCCTACAGGGCCAGGCAGGGGCTCAGATAGTACAAGGGTGGCATATTGAATTTGCAGTTTTATCTAAAAGCAGTCTTAAATTGCAATGAACATCTGAAGTTAAAAAAGAGGAAAATGTGTTGTGTTAATTGGTCTTCAGTCTGGAGGTTCTAATTTGAAATGCTAACCTTCATATGTGCACCATGAACAAAGTGACTGACAGCTTTGGTGGACGTGGCCAGGCAGAGTGACCCAATCAAATTTTAAGAGGAGCAGGAGTTCACCACTGAAAACGTCTGCATATTTCTATTTCTGTGATTTTTGTATCTAGATAGACCACATGAATGAGTCATGGTAAATATCCCAAAATGTAATAAAATTAAAACTGAATAAAGTGAAACCAAGATTATTCTTAACTCTCGCACATCTAGACTCAAAGTCATTCAATCAAAAAGCATATACTGTATGTTTAGATTGAGATGTTCAGCCATTAAAATACTTGCATTTCTATCTTTGTTAGTGTTATTTAATTTATCAAGATGTTTAAATTTCAGCTCATAGAATGTCAAACATTTTTTTCAGTAATTCTGATTCAAATAAAGAACTTTGTTTACTAGATTGTTGATTAATCATTAACAAAATGGTGATTTAAAACCGGGAATCTGTAAAACTGCTATGCCATGCGATCAAACATTTGGGTTCACCTTACTGGTGCACCTCAGAAACAGCCCACCAGTGCAACCACTGGAAGACATTAGTTTAGAGCCCAGTAACATATTTGTCTGGTGAAAATCCGGGCATAAAGTGACATTTTCTAAACATCTGCTACAGCTGTGTAAAATCTTGATGCACCTGCGAGAGCACCCCTACCTCCCAACCTGCTCTTTCATGTTTGATGGCAGCTTCTATAGTTTTTCTTCTAAAGCAGCTTGGGTTTTGTTTTTCTCAAAAAGATTTCACTTTAATACAGTCATCTTTTGTTCTGTGCCCCTTTTCTCCACTCTTTGTACCACAATTTTCTCAGAAATGTCTTGTACTCCCATGGCTTTCCTCTTTGATGCATACAGTGCCTCCAGCACTGCAGCAAAGCATTCCCACAGCATTCCGTACCTTCACTGTTGGTAACAGAAAGCTGGCTGCTCTTTTCTTTATTGGGCTCAATTTTTCACCAATAAACAAACTGTAGAACAGCAAGAGCTAAATTGTGCTGGGCCTCTACCGCCACATGCAGACTTTGTTAGCACAGTACTTTCCACATCTTCAACTGCATTTATTTTTACACTCTTCTCAGACATAAAAGCATAAAAAACTTTCTGTTGTTATTTGTAAAAACAACATTGACCAACTCTGCCATCAAGTATATTTACAGATTGTGTCATCAGGATTTTTAGCCTGAAGTAGGAAGCCGCAGCCGCACTAAACAGAGCAGTGAATGACAAAATTAGGATTGGATTTTATGCAACCTGCTTTTTATGCAAGCAGGTTGCATAAAAAAAAATATATCTGCTGAAATCTGGTGGTAGCAGTAAAATTGCAACCTGTTGCTTGCTAATAGGAGCTATAATTCATCTTCACTAACAATTTATACACAAAACAGCTGCAAAATGTTTCTCTAAGTTAAATAATAAATTGTGCAAATGTAATTGTTCTTAAATTAAGTTGAAATGAATTAACACTGTAAGCAAGACTTGGACTCATTGTGCAATGATGCTGCTGCGTTGGGTGAGGAGATGAAGTGGATAGTACACATAAAATATTGGCAAGAAAATTTAGCAAAAAGCACAGTTTTGTGAATTCAACTGTATAATGTAAAATGTTTATCCACTACTTTGCTCAATAACCTAAATGAATAATTTTACATATGTTTTATGGCAAATTAAACCAGCTATCAAACTCAAACAGACAAAAAAAATCCAAAGCAAACTAAATCTTTTAGACTCCTAATCTCATCCCACAAACAACTGAAAATTAATTTGTAGTTCTTTCTTGTCTTTCATTCAACAGTTTTCATGTAGAATGAAGAGCAGATGTTCTGTTTATACAGAACTTGTTGGCCACCAAATGCATAAGAAGCTTTGGACAATGCTGCTCAGATTTCATCTGAAGGGGTAAATGTCCAAAGTAATCTAGAATTTGCAATATCTAGGATACAAAAACAAACACATCAGGAAGAATCGTGAAGATTAAAACTATCTAACTGAAATGGAAAGAAATTTGGACGGGCAACTTGAATATTCGGAGGTGACACAACATAAGTCTGTTCTCATCTAATGTTGCTTTCACAGCCTTTTGATTTTCATATTGATGGCGCATTCTTGTTCTCCTGTTTCTAACATTTTAATTCTTCCAGCTGGTCCACAAGCAGACAGCAATTGGAGATTTCATTGTTCCCAGCTTTTATCACACCCAATTCAGAGTGACTGGTTTTTAGACCACAGTCATTCATGCGTCACATTGTTATATTTTCAGTTTCTCAAACTATTTTGGTCAGATTATTCTATGTGCACAATGATGCATCCATTCCCTCCCCAAAGCCCCACTCCCACACAACAACTCCTGCGTAGCAACTAAAGAACAGCACAGATCTGTACTTTACTATTCTCTGTCCAGGGAAAACTACGGAACTTATCTCAGAGAGTTTTCTCCTCCTGTTTGATTGACCCTGTTCTCCTGAAATCAGGATTTCAGGGTCTTTCAGCAGTCGCTGTATCCTCTGGAAAAAAGCTTTGGTTTCTATTACAGACTTTCACTCATTTTCACCATGAAAAAAAGTGAAATACAGATTTACTAGTTAATGACATTTTGATGAAGACTGACAACAAACGTGATATTTTTAATAATTTAATATTTCACTGAGTGTAGGCAACTCTGTGCTCTGGTTTAGTAAACTGCACCAATATAAACTACTAATGAAAACTAAAAAAGTGTTGACATATCCATTACCAGATTACTGTAAAGTTTGTTTTCTTTATTAAGTTCCTAGTCTTCATAGTGTCCAATCATTAACTACACAGTTATATCAATAAATAAATACAATATACATTCAAGAAGAACTTAAACTTTCTCTTTTTCTCATACTGAATCTGAAAACTTGTTAATGATGTTTGGAAAACATGTTCTAAACTTACATTTAAAGCTGTTGTCAAGTTGAAACGATGTTAAGATCTCATTGTTTTTGTAGCATTAAAGAAATTATACAGAACTATGGGGCAATGCTTTGCATAAATATGAATTTTTATCACATGCATGATGTTAGTACCTCAATGTTTCAGAAATGTGGGTTTCAGCTCCATGTTGCTGAAGCCTTGAGGAGCAGAGTTCTATATGAAACTATTTTATGGTCCAATCACTTTATTATTTATTTATTTATCTTTCCCTCCTGCCTGTAAGCTCAACAGGGACAGATGATTAGGAGAAATGCATCCTGGGAGTTGTTTTCAGTTACTCTAAAATAACATCTGTCCAGGCTCTTGAGGAACTTGAGAATTTCCAGTGATGCCTGTCGCTAACGGCACAGCCTTTTATCCTGGAAGCCTGTGAGCGCCACAGGCGTTTCCTCCTATCTCCATTCAATGTTTCAGTGAATAAGCCATGCAGCCATGACGGACTGCTGGTGAGCTTCCTGTCACACTCTCAGGTCATATACATTTCATCTGCTGCTAGCCAGCCCTGCAGGGTCAGTGTAAGACACAGATCTAATCAGACTGCTACTCCCCCACTAAAAGAAGAATCCACCATTTGGGCTTTTTTTTATCAGCTCCTAATCTCAGAGCTTTCCTTCTGTCCAGACATTTTTTAATGCCAGTTTTCATTGTTGACTCTGCAGAGGAAGCTGGAAGATGTCCTTGACAACAGACAGAAAAAAGTGAAGAAAACAAAAGCTTGTTTGGATGCCATCTTTCTATGCTTCTCCTCATTTAGCTGAAAGATAATTTCTTCTGCAAAAATCATTTCTTGCATAAACACTATTTTTGGTCAAATTCTTTCCTTTGTGCCTTCACAAATATCACATGAGAGCCAACTTCTCCCACCATCAAACTGGAGAAAAAGCGGTGCGATCAAACGGAAGACAGAGTTTAATTTTAGAAAGGAACATACATGAAATGTAAGATCGCTGTGAGCCCTGGGGCTCAGTTTAATGATCTCGACAGATATTGCTGTTTGTGCTCTAGTCATAAATCCAAAGGAAAGGTGGGGAAAAGGGTGAGAATTACATTTTTCACATCTCTGTTTTCTAAGCTCTAGCAGAACCTGAAAGAAAAAAAACACTTTTCCAGGACTAAATATCACAACTTCATAGACCAGATAGAACTAGAGTTTCACTCATTTTAGAAGCTCTAAGCTATAAGTAGAAGTGATTATACATTTTATTTTTTAATGTTACTGAGCAGACAGTCTGCTCAGTTTAACTGAGCATTTATGCTCTGTAGGATTCTGGTTGTGAGTCCAGTTTTATCTGTTGAAAGCTCAGTTAGGTTATGTTTCAGGACATTCATCACACAGAGAAGACTTCCAGCTGCTGCAAGTCCTGCACGTTTCTCACAGCAGCATATCGTCAATATCCTGCTGTAATTAAGGAATTTACCCCCCAAGTCTGTGCAGCACACTCTCACTCAGTCAGGCTGATTCTGATTCAGGGGATTTCTCTACGTGTGTTTGATATGATAATGAATTTGTAACCAAGATGCTATCACAGCTTCAGCTCAATAATGATTTCAGCTGTGACCTCCAAGAATGTACCTAAGCAGTCCCAATAAAAATAATTGACAAATTCCAAGCAAGGCAGTTTATATCGAACCTATATCAGATTAGCTTTTCTGAATTCATTTGCAGTGAAAGTTTGACTAATTATTAAACTCTGGGTCCTGACATGCTGCAGCTTGGAGATGGATGTGTCCCAGTGCAGGCAGCTATTCTAATGCAGCTTCAGGTAAATGACAGAAAAAAGCTGCCGCTCCTCTGCTGTGCATGTCCTCTCAATCTAGATTTCCCGGCAGCCCGGGACCTACGGAAAGTCAGACTACCTGAAACGATCCCACTTATCTATGTTATCTGCACCATGAAGCCCCAGACAGAAGATTGGATGGTATGTTTTCCCTTGTAATTGTAAGAAAAGCTTTTCTTTTGTTGAATCTTTGAGGGCAGAGATGATAATGGACCCCAGGTGAAATTTCCTAATGCACTGTATTGTCTCCAGATTGTGAATCAGGCTGTCTCTCCTTGTCTGCTTCAGTAAAATGAAGCTCAGAGTCAAGCACCAGTAAAAAAGGACTTTACTGTGATAATATGTTCATATGGATGTGCATGCAATCCTCACAGCTGGGATTGAAACCAATTGAAGCTGCATTTTGAGCTCAAGTCTTGAGAATGAATGTCAATATATCCACTATATAAACAAGTCAGATGTATACAATAAATTACTTTCTCCAATCTTTATAAGATATATATTTTACCTGAACCTGAGTTCACATTAGCTATTCCTCCTTCAGTTTATGCACACCTCATGCCATACTCTCTATGTTTCAACACATGGCCGGATTGCAGCATATCTGAAAAACCTCCTCTAGGTCACTGTATATGCGATCTTTATTGCAAATAATTTTACTCAAAATGTTTTCTTCCTCATAATTTCTTAATACATTTTTTGCTGCCCTCCCCATTCTCTCTGCAGTGGTACGTTTGTACAATGGTACAAAAAAGCTTGACCATGAGTCACCTGACCAACGCACACCAACACATTTTGACCTTTAACCATCACAAAACATCTAACTTCATAATTTACATTGATATAAAACATTTGTAGAGAAAAATGAAGGAGCTTCTATAACTGTTCAGCAGATGATGTTGAGGATTTGAAGAAAAGTTCAACATTGTCCTAATTTTGGAAAAAAAATCTCTCTAATAGTTTTCCTCTTTCCATTCATTTCATTCTTAAGATGTCGTTTCAAATTAAATATCTGGACTGTTAAAACAATATTTGGCTGCATTTTGAAAAACAAGAATCTCCAAATAGTTTAGTAATATAGAGAGTCCAATTGCATTGTTATCACAGTGTGATAATAAATTTATGATATATTGTGCACCCACCACCACTACCACCCATCCATGGATTGGGGCAACAGGTCCTGGAGAGAAACCCATATATTCTTTCTCCGGCTCATTCTAAAGTGTTCCCAGACCAGATCCACTCATATAAGATACCGGTTGCCAATAGTATCACCTTCTGATTTTAAGTCAGATGTTGTAACCAGGGGTGAGGGGTGGATTAATGATCATTTTAGGGCTGTGCTGCCCTAATCTCAGCCTGGGATCTTCCTGCATGGAGTTTCATGATTTCCTTTTGCCTGCTTTGGTTTTCTCTAGGTACTCTGGTAAGATCTCAAACCAAGACTTTTAGGATATTGGCGTTTTATCCTGTCTGTGCCCATGTTACCCTGTGTTGGACTGCTGACCAGGGTGGACCATGCTGGATAATATGAATTACGACAGAATTTAATTTCCCTTTGAAGCTAACCAAGTATTGTTGGATCTTATTGCAATACTAAAAGTTGAATAATATTTTCAACAAGCTGTATATAAAAGAAAATATTTGAACTGGAATGCATGAGTCAAGCTGCAGCAGCCACAACAAACACTCTCATTGTAAAACTGCAGCTGTTAAAAAAAAAAACAGCATTATTTTTCTACACGCCTCGGTTAATGTGAAAGCCAGCATTTGGCTACCTGAAAGGCTCATTAGTTCCTCTTCATTTTATGATATAGTTACCTCTTCTGTTCATAATGAGCATGGAAAGCAAAGAGACAGCACGCTCCAACCTTCCCTAACATCTCAGCCACGCATTCATCTGGCAGCTACAAAAGCTTCGCTTTGCATATTCTCACCATCCCATGCAGGCAAACAAGATTCAATCTACAGTAACAACAGATCTTCAAAAATACAAGCAGCAGCAGTTGTTTTATTGCATTCATTATGAAGCTTCATTTTAGTTGTTTACCTGATTTAGACTTTTCATGAAAAAAAAATTAAAATAAATATATTTATGAAACTACTGAATGAAATCCATTTAACTCTGCATGGAGTTGTAAAACAAATCAGGTTCAGTGATAATTTAAGGCGATGCAAACATTATTGAATCAATATTTGCATCATATTACTTTTATTAACAATGTGTGCTTGTGTTAAATTACCTTTAGTTTAGAAGATTCACAGTTTATTTCAGCAAGACTGGAGACCACAAATGTAACCTATAACCCACTACTAATACTAAATCAGTCATTTTTTAATTAAAATAGGCATATATCATGCTTTTAAATCATTCCTTACATGTAAATAATTCTCTAATGGCCTATATTAAAGTAGAACTGCAGAGCTTTAGTTTGAATTCCTGGTCATTGTAGCTCCACAGACTCTTGTTTATCTGTTCTGAGGTATTTACAGCTACTTGTTTTGCTACTGTCTTTTTAAATGGTAATGAGACATTTCACTCTATGTCACAGGTCCAGGTAACAGAACCTTCCACTCCATCCAGTTCACCCATTTTTGTGGTTTGATAGCTGCAATACAATTATCTACCAGCAGAGAAACATTTTATTCCAAAGTTTATTAAACACATCAACAACAGAGGACTTGTTCATGTTGGAGCCAGAGTCTGATAGAAAACAACCAACCTGCAGAACCACACATTCAATGAATGCATCATAATGGTGTTATTAGTGTATTTATACTCTCTAAATATAGTAGATAGTTTAACTCACGTTATAGGAGCTAAACTCCTATAACATGGAGTGTAACTATAGTTTAGCTATCCATGCATGTCCATGCATGTCCGATACTTATTTAAATATTAATGCTGCTACAATATGAAAGAAGCAAACAAAGCCTCAGTATAACTAAGGAGTTAGCTAACGGGAGCATCAAGAACATCACTGAATGCATTTGGATCATGTGTTCCCAAGGCAAAAACAAAGCCAAATAATTATATTCAAAAAATACAGTTATATCCTAAAGGAAGGAGCTAAAAGCTGGCATACAGAGCTAACAGAAGCAGAACTCTACTATCAAACTCAATGGCCAGGACATCATTATCAACCCACAATATTCATGTCTAAAGTAAAGTTTGCTGTCATTTTAGTATTATTAGCAGCTTGCAACTTAATCCCTCTCAATACTGGTGGAAGTTGCTGAAGCACTCACCCTTAAAAGCTTCACACAAACACGGGAGAGTTTTCACTCTGATGTGGGTATATTTCTGTCGAAAACAAAAATTTAACCAGACACTTCGAAGAGACTGTGATGCTGAGGGAATGATGTAAAGAAATGTATGCATTAATACATGCCAGAACCAAATATTTTGACTTGTCTACTTGCAACTTTGGCATAGCTTAACTTAGACCACAAAATTGCTGTGAGAAGTAAAATGGTGGATTCACAAAACTGTTTAGCTGGAAGTTACAAACTTGTTTAGCACTTCCACAGCAAATCTGTGACATCATAGACAAGAAAACATTACAAAAATATAAAGAAACCTAGGCTAGGAGAGAATAAATGAAAGTATAGTATTTGCACACATAGACAAAGTGCAAAAAAACTATTAAAGGGATTAAAAAAGTGGATTTTGCATGTTATGTCATCTTTAAATTTCTGCTATATAAATTCTAATTCATGAAACAGACAGATCATTTCAGCAAACGTTAATGCAACTATTTACATAAAACAAATACTAGATTTAAAGGGAAAATTTGCCGGTTTCTTGAGATGGTAGCTTAGAATCCAACAGAAAACAAAGGGATTACAGAATAATATTTCTTTATGCCTACAAACATATGTCCCTCAGATTAAAAGAAAAATCTCAGGGACATATTTATTCCCTCAGAATTCCCTCATAATAAATGGCTTAAAACAAAAAACTTTTGTTTTAAGCTCTTAGTAAGCTTTAAACAAAATGCACCAAAGAAGGGGCTGTTTGTGGATGTGTTAACAAACCAACAAAAGCTGGAGCCTTCCACTTTTTTGCATTATAATTTTAATAACTGAAAAGTTAATTTCGTCACATTCATGTCAATTTCAGATCCTTGGAAAATCAAACAGTTCAGTCAGACACTACATATCTCAGTTAGCATTTTAAAGGTTCAAGTTTCTGACAGAATGATAAAAAGTATGGCTTTGTTTGGATTGCCAGAAGACAGACAGCTTTTTGTCTTTAAAGGCACATGACAGCAGATCCTGAATGAACCAAAAAACTTTGTACAACAATGAACATTAGACAGAAATCTACTAAACCAATTCTTAAGCAATTCTGAGTAATGTAATTGAGCTTGGGGTGAACTGACAGACACTAAGTAAACCACTAAATCTATAATGAATTTAAGTATTTTAGGCCAACTTACAGCTTGGTCCAATCATGCCAAACACAACAGCAACTCTACCAGAGAATAAATGAAAACATACAGAATCACAGTGTATTTCAATGGCCTAGTTAAAGTTCAGCCAGATAGAAAGGCTACAGTGGGACATTGGGAGAGCAGAAAGCATGTCTGAGAGGCTCAAATGAACTGAAGCAACACACATCCAGAGTGTTTCCAGATTCCTCCCCAGTGATAAATTCATACAGAAAAACGCATCTCCATGTTACTGTGTGTAACACGGATTCAGTAGAACATTATATCACAGATTGGTTATCATAAAAGTGAGTCATCAATGCATGATTTCACTCTAAACAATAAGCCCACTGAATCTTTTCTTTTTCAACAGAAATCTCAACAAATAAAATACTTGCATGACTTCAACTTTCTATGCACATCAAATATTACTGAATTTTAATATGTTCTATTTATTAGTTGTTCAGAGAGGTTTTCCTTTAAGTCCTGAGAGACATGTTTCATAAATCTAACTAATTACACAACCCAAACTTCTAAGGGGGATTTCATTAGAATTGTTCTCAGTAATTATGAACACATTCCTAAAACTGTAGGACAAAGGACCAGGTGATATTTAGAGAGGGTTTGGTGTTCACACTCACCAGCAGAAACCTCTGATCTCTGTCGCCCTGTGCTGTGGAGGGTCAAATGAAGCCAGCTGTTGCTGATCTGCAGCTCTAGTTTCTGTGGGCTGGGGTTTAGCTGCACCGAGAGCAGAAGCCCGTCGGGGTTCCAGGTCCTGAACTGGAAGCGAACAGTGAATTCCCCGGTGGGGGGAGCAGCAGACGGGAGCGACAGGAAGCTGCTGCTGGAGCTCAGGAAGGTGCAGGCCACCAGCTGGGGCGGCGAACATGAGAAGGTCACGTTGCCCTGCAGAAAAAACGAAAAGGAGAATTACATGCATCTTTAGCAACGTGTCAGCCGAGGACGAAGGCTGCAAATGTCTTGTAAAACTATGACCTTTTATTAATTATAGGAAACATCTTTTCCAGGTCCAATTACTTGGGATCAGTTTAACATAATTACAGAAAATGGCTACCACAATATGAGATACAGAAATTAAAATAACAACAAGTGGGAACTGAGATAATTATATGGATTATTTGACATTTTTAGACAAGATTGAAACTAAAGTTCCTCCTAATAAAATATGTGAATGAATATGCACAGTGGTTGTTTTGACCCAGATTTTGAAAGGATGAATCCATAAATAAAACATTGTTTTAATAAAAACATTCAGAGTTGTGCATAACATTACCCTAATGTCTAACAATATTAGACAATCATCAACAGAGTACCAAAATGTGAATGCAGATGAGGTTGATACTTTTCATGCAGTGCCATCCTGACGTGGATACTGAATCGTCCACTTGTGAAATCAAAACCATCCCTCTGGGCTGCAGCTTTTCATCCAATCCCACTATACATATAATCTTAATTGTGTGTCGGGCTGCAGTCAAAACCCAACCAGTCATGACTGCTGAGGTCAGACTCCTATCAGTCCCACAACCCCGCAGGGCAGCACACAGCAATCACAACTCTCTCACTCTCAATGTGATTCCCTCCCATCAGCCCCGGGGAAATGGTCCCATTGAAATTCCATTACAGCTTCCATCATTCCCGTCTCCTCCACCTCTGCCTTTCTAGTCAGCAAAGGCCTTTAATGCAACAGTTAAAGGCTGTGGGTGTCTCATTTGAGATGTGGCTTGTAGCTCTTCGACCGACCCGTCTGATTGGTGTGGGAGGAGACTCTCAAAATGCACTCAAACTTAATCACAGAGTAGCCAGGATTACAATGGCTGTAATGATTGTTTATTCTCCATTTGTGCCTCTGACAATCTTTATTCAATGTCTGGATAATCACAAATCATCAGAAGAAGGGAAAATGTGAAAACAACAGCAAATACCAGTCAGAATTTGAATATAGTGCCACCACCAGGCCAACATCTTAACTGTTTGTGTCAGGGAGTAGTTTTGGTGGTTGTTTCTGTGTTTGCTTCTATTCCTTGATTAGATCAGCCTTGATTCCTTTTTGCTTTTGTTTGTCCCTCATTATTCCGTGGCAGATTCATTCCCTCTGTTTGCTCTCCCTTGCACCCTGGTGCCATCCTCTCTCACACACTTGCAGCCCGTTAGCTAATTAGCCCAGGTTCTGTGTTCCAGCGTTCACTCTCCCAGTATTCATACACCTTTTCTCTTCTCATTCCTCACTGTTCCTCCAGTTTGATCCTACATACCCGGTCCCTGGACCTTCCTGCTATTTGAGTTTTCCTGGCTACTTGTAAGTTTTGTTCATCATGATTTTTGTCATTAAAGTCTACAAGAGTGAAAAAGAATGTTTGCTGCTCTCTGTTGAGCCTTCGTTATATAACTCTTACTCTGCTTTTTTGTCTCAGTTTGAATGAACAGCAGAGATATTTGTTAAAAAAAATAATCACACTTCCTGATTTACAGTGCATATAAATACTATTCATCCTGTAGTGTCTGAAAACAGGTTATGTCTGTATGTCTCAGTAACACACCCAACCTGAGGTCTCCATGCTATGAGTGATGTAGTGTCTGGACACACAAAAGGATATTTTGAAATGATCGGCGAAACAGGTCTCACACAAAACACACTGGGTTTGAAAACAAGTTCATGTATGGATACTGTCTTCCTGAAGGCACAAGGAAGAATCCAGAGGCGATACAGCCCAGGACCCAAATAAGGCGTCAATGAGGAACATGTGAATGTGATCATATGCTCATGCTGTAAAATATGTTGGACAGAGCTGTATAAAAAGAATGCTGTCCAGAGATCAGAGGGTACTTTATTGTAGGGGTATTGAAAAAGAATATTTCAGTAATCGAGTACTCTATCAATTACACTGCCTGGCCAAAAAAAAAGTCGCCACCTGGATTTAACTAAGCAAATAGGTACAAGCCTCCTATTGGATAAGTATTGCATAGGCGATTATCTTTCAGCTGGCAACAAGTTATTTAACCCCAGCTGATGCAATGAGTAACTCCTCATTTCTTAAACAACCCTGGCAAAAGACACATCCTGTGGTCGTGGAAAAGACGTTAGTCTGTTTAAGAAGGGTCAAATCATTGGCATGCATCAAGCAGAGAAAACATCTAAGGAGATTGCAGAAACTACTAGAATTGGGTTAAGAACTGTCCAACGCATCATTAAAAACTGGAAGGATGGTGGGGAACCATCATCTTCCAGAAAGAAATGTGGTCGGAAAAAAATCCTGAATGATCGTGATCGGCGATTACTTAAATGTTTGGTCAAATCAAATCGAAGAAAAACAACAGCAGAACTCAGGAGTGTGTTTAATTGTGAACGCAAAAGCATTTCCACACGCACAATGCGAAGGGAACTCAAGGGGTTGGGATTGAACAGCTGTGTAGCCATAAGAAAACCTCTAATCAGTAAGGCTAACCAGAAAAAAGGCTTCAGTTTGCTAGGGAGCATGAAGATTGGACTCTAACTCCTCATTTTGACAGACATCAATGTCTAAATTTTGGGTTTGCTTAATCTTTAAATGTATTTGGATAACTTAATAAATGTTCTTATTTATTTAACCCTCCTGTTATGTTGCGGGTCAAAATGACCCGTTTAAAAGTTTTTTAAAAAAATTAAGTATTTTTTTGCATGAAACTTTTTCTAATTGTCTTAATAGGTGAACTCTACATATAAATTGAACATTTGTTCATTTTACACATTTGCAAACCCCCCTACGTATACTTTCCTTGCAGCTCTGAACCATATTTCACCACATATACGCACACCCAACCACACGCAAGCCCACTTTCTATCCGCTTTACTTCACTAGGAAACTGCGAGAAAGCAGGTGTTCATACAACTTTTGACGGGAGTCTTCTCTGTTCCCGTAGGCAAACTCCACCCACACTGAGTGGACACTCAGCAGAATTGGAGGAAAACATAAATACTCTCTGCATGACTAATTTGTCTTGATTTTAATCAGCAGGTCAATTTGACCCAGAACAGAATATGTGTCTCAAGTCCAATTATAAACATCACCCATTGAAAAATAAATCTAAATGTAATATAAAGAATTTTACAATGATCATTTTCAAGGAAATTATTGTTTTTTTGTGTGTAGGATTTTTCCAGTGGACATAAAAAAAGTTAATTCTATTTTTTTATGTCCAAATGAGTAAATGAGTAAGTTGCCATCATTGATCCTTTATTTGTGAGAAATAAAAAAAACATTATTGCACAAATATTGATTAAAATTGTTAGTATTGGAGTTAATAATCAGATACAAAAATGTTTTGGAGGAATCTTTTGGTTTCTGACACTACTGCATGTTTAAACACTGCATGGGTCAAATTGACCCAGGGACATCATTGCTGTGCCTCAGAAACAAACACAAGTCTGTCTTACAGAGTTTGTATCCCACAAAGTCATATTACAGACAACCATAAAAGTATATTTCAACCCCTTTGGATCATTCACCCTTTTTTCTGATTGAACCGGCAACCAGCTTATGGGGAGCCTTTACCACCAGAGCCACAGAACTACGGCTTCAGAGAACAAGACAACAACCTGAAGCAGGCAGCTAAAGCTACACAGGGATGGTTTTAAGACAGTAAGGCGGAGGCTCTGGAATGGCTCAGTCAAACCCCAGACCTCAATCCAATACAGAATTAGTGGTAGGACTTAAACAGTTCTGCCAACCTCAGAGAGCTGCAAGAGTTTAGCAGCAAGAATGGAGGAAAAGTGCAACCTGACTGAGACCGGTCCACGCCGACTCCCTGCTGGGATGGAGCAAGAGGGGCAAATAAATACTGACTGCAAGAAGTGAATATTTATATAGTCACTTAATTATGTAACATATTTTCATTTAATTGTCAATATTCTATTAAGAGAAGGTTTTTTTTTGTTTTGATTTTTACAAAGAAGCCCAATTTTAATCCGAGTTGTACAATGAAATGGCAAAACATCCAAAGTGTGAATATTTTTATAGGCATTGTAGGTCAGAAGCAATCTTTCAATTTTGCTTCATTTCTTCTGACTGCAGGTATGCATGATAGTGCAATTGATAATTATGGGTTTTATGTCTGAACATGTTATACAATTTCCTTTGAAGTTTCTTCTGACTTTACTGATAATGAAAGAAGCAATAGTCTTCTTCAGCTAGTAACATTGTAGACAAAAACCAGTGTTATTAAGCCAAACTATGGTGTGTTCACTAACTGTATAATGAATGAGTTTTGTCATTTTTGAATTCCTGGTCGTTTGTGTCCAGTAGCCGTCCTGATCAGACCCCAGCTAGTAGAGTATGACCGCTGAAGTTACAGTTATAATGTGAATGGTTAGAGACTCCACAATCCCTAGATAGCCCTGTGTGCTTGGAGTTTAATTTATATATTCAAACTTTTAGAGAGTTCTATAATGGTGGAAATCAACGTAAAATACTACCAATTAAAATTAAAGGGTAGGAACAGAAATAATTTAAAACAAAAGAAGACAATGGCTCAAATATAAGACATGGTACCTGCTCACAGTTTAAGTTTGATGTAAGTTCATATAATCAGTTGGTTTAATGTTCATTTTGTTCTCCTCAGCACATTAATGTAGGTCCATTACAACACCAAATTCAAAGTATAAGTTGCTTTTTTTATTCAGACTGTCATGATTTGTTGTGGTTGAAGTGGACCCATATGCCGAGAGTTTGAGGTTTTGAGTAGATGGTGAAGTGATTTAAACTTCCGTTCTGGAACATGCTGGTTTGGAAATGTAGGCAGCCTTCTGGAAGTTTCAGACTAAGTTTGACAACTAGATATTCTACAAGATACACACAGGGACTGCTCTTTAAAATAATTCTAGCAAGATACAAATAGTTTTTAAATGTCAACTATGTTATTCTGTGTTTACTTTAAAATGTGTAAACTCACCTTTCCTCTTATAATTAAAATAAAAGCTCATGGTAGCAAGGTTAGAAATAAATGTTTAGCTGCTGCTCCAATATCAATTATCAAAATAAGCATCGCCAGGTCAAAGCTTTCCAAAAAAATAGAGATCAGCAGTGATTCACTATTTGTTGATTGGAGGATTTTTAAACTGTAGCTTTGCTAACTAGTCAGATGTTCACATCTGCATAAATTATTCCACCTGACTCTGGTCGTAACACAGATCGGATCAATGGTAGGCCTGGATACTAAAACTGAAGGTTGAATAATTAGTTTGATGTATGCCACTGGGAAAGCCTGATACTCGCTCATGGACTCATAATTTATTTTCTGGAGTTTCCA
Organism: Xiphophorus maculatus; assembly: GCF_002775205.1. Lineage (NCBI taxonomy): Eukaryota > Metazoa > Chordata > Actinopteri > Cyprinodontiformes > Poeciliidae > Xiphophorus > Xiphophorus maculatus. Next base: position 1,284,024 of record NC_036449.1, on the reverse strand, counting down.
GTCTCAAAAGAGGCAGACTGTGAAGAAAAGAAAGGGGGAGTCATATTAAGCAACTGTAATGGCCTTGAAAAAAGCTGTAAATCCATACTTGCTTTGATGCAGATGTTTCAGCATGACCGAAAAGAATTTCACTTTTGTTCCTTCATCTGTTAAAATGCAGACATTGCTTTAGTCAGCATTGGTAATGTGCTTCATCAGAAGACAGTAGCTTGTGCTGGTAGTTGTAATTTAGTGAGACTATTAAACTCCTCACCGACAGCGTTTTTCAGAAACACTCAGGAACGAGTATCATAAATAGTGATACAGCAGAAGCTGTGGGAGGATTCATGCCGTCTAAAGGATTATTGATGTTTGAGGCATTAAAATGTCATGTTGATTCTTAGGTCCAACAGATATAAAACCGTTTATTTTTTTATTTTTTTATATTTTGTCTGACTGCATTTTAATATCTGTTTACAAACCATTCTGGAGGTGCAACGTAGAGTTAACAGAGTGTGAGCTAAGAGTGTATTTAAAACTTCAATAATAGGATACTGAGCTTGGAAATGTTCAGTGGCATTCGAGTTTCAAATGTACTTCATTAAAGTGAGATTTTTTTCAGCTTGTAAATCTGTGAGTTTATTGAGTCCTCTCTTTACTATTCCTCTAAGGTTTATCCTTTTTTTTCCATTGGTTGACTAAAGGACTTTTATTTTATTTATTTTATCGCCCCGCAAGGGGTCTTTTTGTGGGTTCTAGTGTCCCTTTTTTTCAAAGTAGTCTGACAGGAAAGGGGGAAGACATGCGGTAAACGTCGTTGGGTCCGGGAGTCGAACCCGCGACAGCCGCGTCGAGGCTACGTTTTTGCCTGAATGTGGGTCGCACTAACCCCTCCGCCACCACAGCACGCCCAACTAAAGGACTTTTATGAAGCACTGCTGATGTAGTCTGTGCTGCTGCCAGAGTTCTGACCAGCACCAGAAAAATGGATCACATAACCAGTTAAATACTTACTGGCTTCATAATAGAAAACAGATACATTTATAATGTTTTCTACTGGCCTCTAAATCACTTTGGATTGTCTTTTGAATAGTGCTACATTAAAAGCCTCAACTTGCCTTACTCTAGATTTTGGGCTGTGTTTCTGTCATGTTTGCTCCTTACCTAAATGGCATAAGTCTACTATCATCTCATGTAGTAAAATGTTACCTGTGTCACAAGCTGCGACTGAAGATCATTTCCTTATATATTTTTTTTATATCCCCTACACCAAGTGAGGGTATGAACTAAAAATAATAATCATTATCTTTTGCCAGTGCATGTAAATATTCACCACTTCTCTTTGGGTTCATCTCTAAACGTTCGTTCAGAACTGACTCCGTTCTGTGGCCGTGAAACATCATCCTGTGGAATTATACTGGAGAGCTATATATGATTACCAAAATAAATCGTTAACAGATTTTTTTTTTCCTCCAGTAAAACCGCCCACTCTCTGCCTCTCGCCTACACATGAGCTCATTCGCTCTCTCTCTCTTTCTCTTTCTTGTCCTCTCTCTCTGTCTCTCATATCATACCATCAGTTTTCCATCCTTGAAAACTGCACTGCAAGATAAGCTTTACATGGCAAAGTGATATTTCATATTTCTGACATTTTAAAGGCATTTATAAGTTCTTTGAAGAGAAGCAGCAATCAGATATAAAATTGACAGTGAGCTTAAAAACATTATTTATAAAGAACTTACCTAGGGACTGATATCTGATCATCAACAAAGTCAAAAACAGCTCCATAAATTGGTCTGATTTTAGCTACAGATCTTGAGTTCTACTACAAGACTTCAAAACGGGAAAACTCTTCAAAGAGAGGAATTGATCATTATTTATGATAGTGTAACACATAAGAAAACTAAAGTGTAACTCACCACACTGTGTATCTGTGGCTTGCGTCTCTTAGCCAGGTCTATGATGTTGATTCCGTTATAGTAGAGGTTCTCTATGCAGCCATGGAAGTTCTTCCTGAGGAAGGTGCCCGGTTTCCCAGGCAGAGGAATTCCTCCAAAGCTCAGCTGAGGATGGAGAACAGCAGATTGATTACACCACAAGAACAAACTAAGCTGCTCACACTTTTAGAACAAAAATGAGCTGAAATGAAACTCTTTCTGCTCCACAGTGTGTGTGATGTTCAGGTGACATGAGTGTAACCTGAATGCTGAACACACACATTCTTAACAGGTTGTGCTTTAACAACTGAGCCAGTTATTCAGCAAGTGAGAGGTGATGTGAGAAAACATCACCTCTTACCACAGCATCTGAAGGTGTGCTGCTCTGAGCCTGATTTCATGGTTCAGTGTGCATCAGCTGAGTCAAGCCACAGACAGAATACATACTTTCACACATTGGGTATGATCCCACATCTCTGAGCTAGAGCGGTGAAAGAAACCCCTCTGTTTGTCCCACCAGTGCCACGGCCTCGTTTCCTCAGTGGAATTTATTTGTGTGAACGGCAGACTGGGAGCAGACCAGTTCAGGTCAACCAGAAAAATGGTCAACTTTATAAAAAAGAAATGTGCACAACAAAGAACTTTGATCATTTGTCAGAGTTGTAAAATCACCAAAATAATTGCACAAATCTATGTTTAGCTTTCTTCTACCATTAAGCAGTTAAGTTTATTATGGAAATTATCTGTCATTATTAGTTAAGGTCTTACATTCCAATTTTAATTATCTTGAGGGGAAAAAAGCCCAAAGAGGATTAAATGTAATTTTCTGAAAGTTGCAGTAGGCCTGTTTCAAAGTCATTCTTCACAGTTTGCTTGTTATTAATAAGTGATTGTGTTACTGAACAGAATTATTGCACCATTTCTTTTGTATGAATTTTTTTTCCATAGTTGCCTGGAGTTTTTCAGTGGGTTTGACAGCACTAATGTTCCTGTTTATTCTCTGATCAAGCTGTTGTTCACACTCTTTACTTTGACATGGTAAACTTTGAAATCTTGCTGTTGTTTTTGTCTTCAGATCTCACTCTACACGGCGACTGTAACCGATAGTCTGAAGGTTAGCGTTTGTTGTTTCCAACACAGATGTGCAGCCTGTACTGACAGACTACGGGTGCAGAGATGACAGAGACAGACAGCGACTTCAAGCTCTGCAACAAAAGTGCTTCTGTTTACAAGGTCGAAATACAATGGGAAAGTCTTTGGAGGCTTGCAGTATTGTTCGATAACAACAAAATGTCGTTTTTCTAATTTTATATTTAAAGGAGTGCTTCCAGCAATTTCGTGGAGCACACTTTGTTTGCTCCAATGCTGCAAGGCTCACCCTAATGCTGCTCATCAGTCTGTGTTCATGATAAGGTCGTCTGAGCCTCTGTGGAGAAATATTTACACAGCTGTTCCATCTTTTCGTCAGGTTATTCAATCTGGCTGAGAACTCACCTCGTAGTCCACCTCCAGAGACTGTCCTTCCCCTTTGGTTTGGAAGTGCTGTGTGTGGGCGTCTACAGTGAGGTTGACCTGCCTGTTGAAGCGCTCGATGTGAGCAGAGTGCCAGTGCTGGTCATCCAGCAGGCTGCCCACAGTAACTGGAACACGGCGGCTGCTGAACCTTGACCTGATATCATCTGCACAAAAAGGACGACAGCAGCAGGAGCTCAGTGGGTCTGGTGGGAAAGCAGCTTCAACTTATGCAAAATTCCTCTCAAAGTTAAGCAACAGCTGTTAAACATAGGAGAAAAGATCAGCAAATATATCATAAACCATTCTATTAATGTAATAAAGAAACCCTGTCATTCAATCTACATAATTAAGATCATGCACTGCGATCAATCCAAAAGCTGCAGGAGGGAGTGAATGCTTCTTAAATCCTGATTACCCAGCATGTTATACTCAATACAATTTAAAGAGTTAAACTTATACACAGTCCATTTAGTTCTATGTACTATTAACTAGCTATACTCAATATAAAATGTACAGTAAATGTAATGTAGTAAAGTATGTACACTGTATTTCATGTATTCTACACAATAAATAATATTTAACTTGCAGTATGGCTGCCAAATTACCTAAAGGGAATCTGATCCAAATCTCCACATTGTACTCAACAGAATCTCTCATTAATTTTTTAATCTGAATTTTTCATCAGTTTTGTACTAGCATATCTTTCTCACTGTTCAACAAATCCACCCCATAAACTAAAGATTATGGTGATGGCAGGGAGGCATTCCAACCTCAAAGAACAGGAGTTCATTGCCAGCTGAACATTTTAAACTCTGATGGAAACATGTGAAAAGGTGCCCAGCTCACACAACAAGGCTTCTAACTGCTGTAATGCAAATGAAGACATTTACTTTTACTGAGTAACTGTCAGCACCATTTATTTACATTTATTAGGATGTAAATAAATATTTTATAGAACGTAAATGAACAATAATATTAGATTTTTGTTATATTATCTTGGACAGATGCCAGTCCTATTTCTCATCAGAAAGAAGCTTGATTGTTGTTTGCCGGGTGTATGAATAATTTTGGACTTTATTGCATACCTATATGAATATACAACAATAATGTTGTATAGACCAAATCATACTAACTGATGGTTACTTTTAATTCAATCTGAACCTGCTAAAGCTACAACTGTTTTTCTTGTTCTTTTTGTTTTGCTCAGTGTTATCAGAGGCTATATTTCATCCAGATTATCACATAAGGTAATAAAGACATGAAATTTTAAGCAGTAATGTCAAACTTCTGGAAAGTCAATTCATTTCTCAGCACTCAATACTTGGTTGGGGCTCCTTTTGCATGAATTACTGCAATGCGTCGTGGCATGGAGGAGATTATTCTGTAGTTCTGCTGAGGCGTAATTAAAGCCCAGGTTGCTGTGATGGCTGCCTTCACTGTCTCTCATCTTTCTCTTGAGAATCCACATATTCTCTATGGGGTTAAAGGTCAGGCCAGGCTGCTGGCCAATCAAGTACAGTAACACCATGTTCATTGAACCAACTATTGGTGCCTTTGGCTATAGCTTTTTGGCAAAATAAAATTTTCTGAGACACTGTTGAGGTTTTCATTATCTGAAAAGTTGAGTTTCACTTTATGAAATCAGTGAGAAGTTGTCACTGACAAGAAATGTTGAAGGTTTAAATTTACAATACATGAAATTTTCCAGGGTGTACTTACTGTATATAGTGTTTGAGAGTTATTCAACTAAACAGACCGTTGCTGTTATACAGTTTATTTTCTTAATCCTTTGGAAGATTTTAAGAAAAATAAAATACAATTTATCTCTGCATTCCTGTCTTTAGATTAAACAGTTTGAATGAATATTTTAGGTCTTCTATATGTTGAGTAAAAGCTGGAAAAAAGCATCAACTCAATCACCGAGGCATCCTGGAAAATAAAGTTCTCATATCCTCTCAATCACTTCTAATCTCTAGCTCAATCTCAGGGAATGATTCCCACAATCACCACAAGGACTCAAAAAGGAAAGAAAACAAGTGATTTTCAGGAGCGATATCAAGAAGGCGTAGCTCACCTAAGTTGAGATAGAGGTCCAGTCTTCCTCGGTGCAGCTCCAGTGTGATGTAGTCTCCTCTCTGCCCCTCTCCATGCAGTAAGACCCCCTCAGCCTGGTGGCTCTTAAAGCGCAGAGAAATAACATCCTTCACTGTTGACATGGACTTCTGGTTGAACCGATACAGAAGAGAGCTTCTGCCATCAAAATCGGCCACATACGATTCTGTGGAAAAATCAGAACCAGTATGAAGGGGTGTGCTCTGTTAACTAGAAGCAAATTGTTAAGGTTAGAACAAAACTGAAGTATTCTACAACCAGGACTACAAATCAGAAATGTTTATACATCTGTGAGTTACTATGCTTTGGCTGCAATGTACATAATTAGGTAAATATAGACATGTTTTTCCTTTTAATGTATGCATCAGAGCAGAGAGATGCTGTTTGCTCTATGAAACAACTTTTGTGGCATATCTACATTTGGATGCACACAAAAACTCAAGTTAACAAGCAATCACTACCTGCTAGCTTTGCAGTTCACTGTTTATTCTCATCTGACTTGCTTTCACCGTTTTGCTGTGCTCCCTTCATGGTTTGTTGCAAAATGCAAACAGAAGTTCTTATTATTTTCTTCCAGAAAGAACAGTTTTTTGGGTTTTTTTTGCCACTTTTCTATACAAGCCACATTTGTGGGGTTCAGCGCAGAGCAGTCCAAAGAGATTCTTCCACCTTCAGGTACCCAGGCCTGAAGGTTAAGTAACAACCCATGTATGGAGGCCGTAGTCCTCGATGCGGCTGTCTCAGGTTCGATTCCATGCCTGGCGACCTTTGCAGCATGTCTTCCCCCTTCTCTCATTACCCACATTCCTGTCAATTCACTATCAAATAAAGGCCACTAGAGCCAATAAAACCTTTAAAAAAATGTACAACATGCCGCTTTTATGGATTGAAGTTCTGCAGTGACCGAAGTTTGGAGTTATGTCTCCCTACCTTGTCACTCCAATTTAGCTGACTTAAGTTAGAGGCAATCTCTGAATTTTGCTTTACTTAACTTGTTTCAATCAAATTAGCAGTAGTAGTCTTAGATTTTCAACAATTTCCACACAGTATAGTTAAAGAAATTCTGGTTGCAACAGTTTTGTTTCATGGAACAAATACTTATTACCATTCTATGGTAAGGCATTGTAAGGCAGCTCTCGCTGGAGCGGTTTGCAGCCGAGTGTGAAGCGGCCGGGATGGGGATCAGTGCCTCCAAATCCGAGGCCATGGTCTTGAGCCGGAAAAGGGTAGAGTGCCTTCTCCAGTTCAGCGGGGGTGTCCTGCCCCAGGTGGAGGAGTTCAAGTATCTCGGGATCTTGTTCACGAATGGGGGAAGAAGAGAGTGGGAGATCGACAGGCGGATTGCTGCAGCGTCTGCCGTCAAGTGGGCGCTGTGCGAAGCTCTCGATTTACCGGTCGATCTACGTTCCCACCCTCATCTATGGTCATGAGCTTTGGTTCATGACCGAAAGAACGAGATCACGGATAAAAGCGGCCGAAATGGGTTTTCTCCGTAGGGTGGCTGGGCTCTCCCTGAGAGATAGGGTGAGAAGCTCAGTCATCCGGGAGGGACTCAGAGTAGAGCCGCTGCTCCTTCACATCGAGAGGAGCCAGTTGAGGTGGCTCAGGCATCTGGTCAGGATGCCTCCTGGACGCCTCCCTGGTGAGGTGTTCCAGGCACATCCCACCGGGAGGAGGCCCCGGGGAAGACCCAGGACACGCTGGAGGGACTATGTCTCTCAGCTGGCCTGGGAACGCCTCGGGATTCCCCCGGAAGAGCTAGAAGAAGTGGCCGGGGAGAGGGAAGTCTGGGCCTCCCTTCTGAAGCTGCTACCCCCGTGACCCGACCTCGGATAAGCGGAAGAAGATGGATGGATGGATGGATGGATGGATGGATGGATGGATGGATGGTAAGGCATTGTAGCACATCACAGCTACAGAGAGAAAGCGAAGCCCTTGTTACAACCCAGGAATCAACCATCAGATAGCATTTTTCAGGCTACATTTTCAAAAACCTAATGGAGTGAAACCCACCGTGTTCCTGATGACTACCTCTCTCACTTCTAGTTACTCTGCTGGATGCTTTAACACAAACTAACACTTAATGGACACATAAACTAGACTAACAGGAACAGAGTAATCACTAAAAGAACATCACTAAGCAATTCACTGAAATGATTAACAATGAGCATAAATCTTACCCATAATCCCTCACTGAATTCATATGCCAAACACAGCAGAAAAATGCAAATATAAGAACTCTGGTTTCAATTACCATATTAATAAACATTTTCCATTGTCTTCATTGGTCTTCACAATGCTAAACAATGTTCACTAAAGAGCAAATTGGTACGAAAAGTATATTTATTCACTCTCACATTAATACTGCAGTTAGCTACTTATGACATTACTTAACAACAAAGAAAGAGCAAACCAACACCAACATTTCACATTATTTTTTTCTGACAGGTATGTGAATTTGTTTTGCACCATTTGTTTTAAATCATTTGGGGCAAAACTATAAAATTAAGCGTATTTAAGGTGTAACTCAATTAATACAACGTGTGTCTTACAAATTTGAAGATGTTTAATTGCTGTTTTAAAAAATAGTTCCCTTAGTTCTTCTAAGTCGATAAGGCAGATTATTTTTTATCTCAGCAATCATAACTGTTTGTTCTCTGAAATCGTGACATAGAAGATACGTTGAGACATGTTGAGTGGTCTCTGTTTCTTAAATAAGGGATTCAAGAAAGCAGTTGGTTTCCATTGATTTCACCTAGGGGCATCAGAGTAGGAGGAGCTGAAAACATGTGAACACCACAACCTTTAAATTTTCAGTTGTAAAAGAATGAAATGAATTATTTTTCTTTCACTCAACTTCCATGTACTCTCATGTAAAGTTCAAAAGGTATGAATACTTTAGGCAGGACCAGGCCTAACTGTAAAATGCATTTGATGAGGCTCCTTTCTGCAGCAGGTTCTCTGACTCCATTTAAATTCCAGGGCTTTTATATTACTCATGGAAAGAAACTATAGTTAATTATTTATACCATTTTTCAGCTTTCATAAGTCATAGTACACCAGTTAATTGCAGAGTCTGCACAGGTCTATCATTTCTCATACACATAACTGTGCTGGTGTTTTTTGTATAAAATGTTTTTCTATCACTTAAAATCCCTCAACTGTAAAAATATGAACAATCCTAGTTTTTGTTTCACCTTTCCATTGAGTAGGAGTGATGCACAAGGTGATGTTTTTGGAGAAAAACACTGAGTGAGAAAATTGTGACAGGTTTGAGTGTGGAAGCAGATAGATGTATTGAAGTGAAGTCTAACAAGAGGGCAGCAGCTTATCAAACTTGAACTTGGTTTATTGTCTTTATGAACCACAGGACATGCCATCCTCTCATAGTAAGGTTGAAACAGAAAAAACCTCAGCTTGGAACAGCAGCCTGAAAGAAACGCAGACAAAATTGCACTCAAGAGAGTAACCGTCTGCCTCAACTATGCTGTGCCGTACCATGTGGCGCTTGGCTATCATAAAACTGCTCACTGTGGTGTGTTCTGACACTGTTCCACAGCGCAGTAATTCTCTGGCTCATCTAGTTAGTGCCGCCTCACAATGCGTGGGAGAGGTGTGCCAGTAAATCCCCATTAAATGTCTTATTGAGAACTGCTCAGAATATAAATGGAAGTACGCTTGCCCTTTATAAATGTCCACAGCCACAGAAGACCGCTTTTTACTTCATTACAGTCAGAGGTTGAGGGTTATCTTAGTGAATTCTTTACCAACATAAAACAAACATTATGACAAATGAGTGTTACCCATCATATTCAAAGAATTACAGTAACTTTTTCCATTTAAAAGCAGTTGTATAAAGCAAAGTATGAAGGGCAAGACATGGAACCAGCATGCTGAGCACTTATAAACACATGCACAGATTGCTTTCAGGGTTCAGTGTTCTGTCTGGGCATGAGTCAGGAGACAGGCTGGTGCACAAGAAAAGCAGCAATTTGCATATTTGCTTCCAGGAGCAGCACGCCGCTGCTACTGTACTGTGTTGCTGCTTCTACTTCCTGTGTGGCACCTCTGGAGTGTGTAACAGTTTCAAATTACATTCATCAACTCACTGAGGGTCGCAAGTGTGTGAAACTTCCATTTGTGGATTTTATGTCTTTAACACATCAGGTATGCACAACACAGTGTGAAAGCATGTGAAGATATGATAAAGAGACATTAAAGAGATCACAGAAGGATCTTACTGTTTACATCTGCAGCAGTTTTACTGTGTGTACGCATGAAAAGGTTCAAACCGAACGTCACAAAGTGAGTTATTTTTCCCAAGAAAAGGTTGATGGAGATGTTCTCCAGACAGGAAGAGCAGTATTAAAGAATGTGATAGCATGATTTCATATAGTTATCAATTAAATGTTTTTGCAAAATGTTACATCAGTCAAAACATCTATACGTAATTCCTCTGTCACATGATTGCACAACAGCTTTTAAATTTCATTGCTTTGAGAAAATATGATGTGTTTGACCACCAGATGCACCAACATCAGCACTGCAGCACTCACATGCCGTCACTATGGAAGCACCACAGCAATGACCCAATGATAACGTTACATAATGTCAAGTTTTACTGTCCAAAATGTTTACCCACTTGAGGCAAGAGGCTGAAAAAGGAAAGAGAAAATAAAGACCTCTCTTACTGCCTGATTAATTCTGATAATAATAATCTGACCACACACAAAATAAATAATATTAAAAAGCAAGTCAATATAAATAATGATCTGACTATTTAAGAGGCATTGAAATATCATCCCTACAGTAAGTTATTCCTTTAATTGGGAAACACAAATTAAACAAAACAGAAACACTGGAAGTAATATACCTAGTCATGATGAAGCGTATAGCAGTGACTTTCACCAAATTGTTCTCATTGTACACAGACTAATTATAGGAATGCCTCAACAGAGGCACATATACTTAAATATTTAAGTATTTGTATAAGACTCAATGTGCTAAATAAAATCCCTCATTTCCTGGATTACACCTATGAAAAAATGCTTTTTAGATTTCCATTATGGAAAGATAGGAAACTGTGCGACAGAAGTGTAATACTTATGTATAAGGCAGAGGTTAGGCTAGACTTTATTGTTTACTAATTTGACTGAAGAAGTAAAAAAAATCCAGTCATATGGCCGTTTTTATCCATCAAATTTTAAAATAAAACTGACATATTCTGTGATATTTAAATTTGATTCAGTTTAATTACCATTCAGTTCAAACAAGTCCACATTGTGCTATCCAACTGAATGAACACATGAAACGTTTTTCTCTGCAGTGAGAGAAACACTGACTGTGGCCTCAGTAACAGCACACAAACACTGAGATTAAACTCCCATTGGGAACGATTCACCTGCTGTGGTCTGAGCGCACAGGCCCACAACTTCCTCCTGGTCCTTCATGGACCTGAACTGTGCATCCACTTGTGCATAATCAAATGTCTCACCCGGGATTGCTGCACAGGCTATATTCTAGATTCAGTTGAATGTAAACCAGTGGTTCAGCTGCACTGGTCTGTGACCCGAAGTGGCATAAAGTTGAAAATGTCTGTATGTCTATAAGTGGTAAAGAGTGTGAATTGTAATCCTTCAAAATGATAGATGATCTTCAGATTTCTCCATCACCTTTAAAAAAAACTGTCAAAGACAGGAAGTATTGGGTTAAGGCGACCCCTTTTTTAAGGCCATGAGTTGTAGTTAAATTATTTATGAGAAATGTGCTTCCTTGTTAAACAAAGGCAGTTTTTCTTCATAGCAACATCTGTAGTTTAAACACAAATCTGCAGTGAGTGTTGAGTGCATTAAGGGGCAAACCAGGCAGCAATATACATGTTTATCAACTGGTTAATAAAGGACATCCACTGAATATGACTGTATTCTGATGCAGAGCCTGAATCTGAACCTGAATCTACCTTAGCGAAGACCTGCTTAGTGTTTTAACCTATGAAAATAAATGAGGTTCTTTGAACCTCATTTATTTAGAAAAAAATTCTAAATGTACAGCAGGTTAGATTTCATTTTTGACTCAACATCACGGATTAGGGAATCACTAATGCGCAGTCTTACTAATACTAAGACACTGTTATTTTTATTTTGACTCTTTTGCAGTTGTGTTTTACAAGAGTGAAATGACTGTATTTTATTAGAATGCATGGTATGTTTATTCCTGTTCTGCTCTCAGTTTTCAAAAATATTGAAAAACTAGCAGTGAACTTAATACCCTATAAACCCATATTTGCTGTTTAAGTATATATATTTTTTTCCATCTGAAAATATTCTCAGAGGAGTATAATGATGGCATAAATTGTTATGAAATCAGACCCAGGAGCAGACAGGAAAAAATAAGTCCACTGTTGCAGGAGAATATTTATAAAAATCAACTTGCAAAATGAGAATATTAAATGCCTAAACATGGTGATTAGCATAAACATAGAAAATCAAGTCAATGGGCATAGCAGGTATAAATGTAGTTAAATAAAATCCTGCAACAAACAGTTTCCAACACACCCAGGGTTCAATATTTTCATACCCCACACTGATATTTAAGAAATGGTCCTGTCGAGGGTTGCAGAGGAACACATAGTTTTTAATCATCGACTTATTTGGAAATGTTTGTGGTTAATGGAAGATTGAACCAGTTATTTGATGGAAGTTTATCCTGTACATATTGTCAATCATTTTTCCAACTACAATGAAAATCACCTAATGCACTATTTTTCTGTCTGTGACTTAAATCAACCCTGATCGTCCCTGAGTTTTATCTTTGGGTCTTCTGATAAAAAGTCCTTTACTTTGAATATTGATTCCCTCATTTTAACATTCAGCATCATAAATGTTACACTATGCTGCAGCTTGATAGGAAAATGTAATTGTATATATTAAATATTAAGATAAATATTCATGAATATTCATTAGCATAACCTTATTAATTTACCTGTGAGTGTAAATGGGGAACCATACGGTCCGTGTTTGTTCTCAGAAATATAACCAGAACATTGTTTAATATTTCAATGTCTTTCAGAACTTTTCTAATGTTTATCATCTTTCTAACCAGTGCCTTCCTCTCTCTTATTTTTGTGTTTTTCAGCTGCTGCTCAGCAGTTTGACCCAAAGTTGATTGTAGAGTACTGCATCAAAACTGTCAAGAAGTGGCTTCATTATAGAATGGGAGGAAGGCATCGCAAGGAACCAAAGTGATGCCAACTAGAGTCAAACTTGGGTTACCCCAACACATACCGTTTCCCTGGTTCATACAGTACAAGGCTTAACCTCACTGATGCTGTTCTTCCACATACAATAGACTTCTGATAGTCAAAAACCAGTCAAATATGTTTACAGATCTATCCCTGTTTTCTTAAATAAAATGTTATTGTCATGAAGTTCGGCGGTGAGGGGTGGTGAGGCAGAAGCAGCAGACCCAGGTAGGATGAATAAATGATTTCAATGATGAATGTCCCCAAAAAGTCCACAAACAACCAGGCAGCACGACTGAGCAGAAGCCAGGGCTCAATGCCGGTAGCAACTGGTAAATAGAATGGACAACACAAAGGACTGAACGCACATAAGACGACTGCAAGACAAGGACCCGACAGAGATGCAGAGACACAGGTGACACTAAATACACACGGGGCAATTAGGGAATGAGAAACACCTGGGAGTAATCGAGGGGAGAACAGGACAACACGGAGACACAGAGACACAGAAAACTCAAAATTAACACACAGAAAACACAGATCACGACAGTTATATTAATGCCATGCTGTCTTTTTTAAGCTTGTGTACACACATTTCTGGAAATATGTTAATTTAAGTTAATTATGAACTAGATAATACTCATCTGCCAATAAAATTGTGTGTTTAATACCAGTGATGAAACTTTTAATGGTATGTTATGATGAAGACATTTCAGACCAAAAAATGTACATGAATCAACATTGATTAATTAGCTTTCATTCAATATAAATCGACCCAAATGTGCATGCAGATCCACAATCAGATGATGGTTGAATCAACATTGACTCAACCATCAGCTATGATTGAAACCCTAACGTTGATTCAATATGTAAGTTACCGATCACTTTCAATTTCATTTCAATTTCAGGCTTCAACGTAGATTCAAGGTAGATTCAATATTTCTGCCTGACATTGTTTCAATGTTGTTTCACTCCTATTGTGCTATCTGGGTAGTCACTTTAAAAATGTTCCAGTGCTTGCCTGCGGTTGATGTGGTAAGCCTTAGTGAAATAAAATAAAAATCTCCTTTTCTACAGAATCAAGCCTTTTAAAAAGGAAGAGGTGAGAAAATGTTCATTACAAGCCATCACTGGTAAATGATCTAAGCAGGAGTGGACGCTCCACAGTGCTGAGTGCTTTCAGAGAACAGGCCAAGCCATGGGGTGTTGGATACTTACTGTAGGAACATCCGAACACCTCCACTCTCAGGCCCATCCACCCGCTGGGGTTCCAGTCAAGAGGGACAAAACGCAGGAAACGTGTCTTCACCGGGTGGGACAGCTTGTTCTGGACAACAGTCTCTGAATTCACATTCCCATCAAACCTCTGCAGGAAGAGGGAGGATAGAGTAGTATTAACAGAGAACAAGCCACCAATGGTCTACTTAGATCTGGTGAGCACAGTAAAAGTCTCAGAAGAGTGAAGAAATGTATATCTCCTGAGCATCCTAAACAAAAGCAGAATGAAAATTTAAATCTTTCTCCAGCCAAAACAAAAAATAAAACATAATTATGACAGGACCAAGGCAAGGCCAATGTCTGATTCTGCTTCTTGACTAAACTATTTGATGTAAAGTGATAAAAATGATGGTGTGCTGAAGAAACGTGAGAACATTCGTTCTAACAGCACCATGAGAGGTGGAGGAGAAATGACCGCTGAGGCAGCCTGAGGCAAAATAAGGGCTCTCATATTGTGTTTTTCTCCCTGCAGAGCTAAAAGCAAAGACCTCTGAGTACAACTATGAGATGTCATTCTTCTTTTGCTTTTTTCCACCCCTCGCTGACTTCCAGTCTTCACCAGATAACGCCAGAGGACATAAACAGTGAAACACAGTGAAAGATGGAGGCTAAAACGGAGACAAACAGCCTCTCCTCTAAAATGACTGATTACTAGCTCCACCATAACCGATTTCTGGGCAGGTGACATATCAAATCAATAAGCACAAGAAAGAACCAAGATGATAGATCTTTGACAGAGAGGCTTCAGGCTTTTATAGAATAGTTCAACACAGTCAGACAGGAAAAATCATTCAGCTTGCTTTTGGCAACAAGAACACAACGGGAAGGAACTGGAATGACCGTGAGACGCTTGTGGAGCGCTGTGGAACAGAGGCATCATTAAATAGAGCAGGACCCAGCTTCTTACTGGATAATCAACGCAGCAGCAGAGTGCTGTCGCTGATTTATGCCACTGCTTTCACCATTTTGAGCCATGGGCTGAGTGGAGCCTGGTGGCAGAGTCTTAAAACAGGAAGAGCTGGCATTATTACAACATGCGCTATATGTCACATCAGCACAGGAGGGATTAACTAATGCCACTGGGCTTTACTTATGTGGTTAATGTGTGTGCATTACCTCAGTTCTGCTGTGGAATGCTTCTGAAGGAAATGAACCAGGCCAAAGAGCGTGTTAAGATGTTCAGTGTGAAGGCTGGAAACTCCACATCAGTGTTTCGATTAAAACAGTCTGCTCTGGATACTACACTCAGCTGCAGTTCCAGCATTAATTTCATTTAACTGCTGTTAGGTATTTAAAAGCTTGCATTGAACCACTAAAATTGAAAACAAAGTATTTTCAGATCAAATATTCAGCCGTAAGGATAAGTAAAATGAAAAGTTGAAGGAAAAGATGCATTCTTAGCAATAATTCATGAGTGAAATTTTGTGAGGCAGGAAAAGGATGAGGCTGATTTTCTGTGAGGACTTACTGCAGATCCAACCTCATTGAATCAATTGGCTGCAATGCCTCCTCAGCATGTAGTCAAATTCTACAGAGTAATGCTAATGATCTAATTATTTGATTTAGTTAGAGACACGTGTAGAAGTTGCTGGGCGCTGGCCCAGGAGGGCTGGAGTTTGGCATCTCTGGACCACTGGGTGTGATATGACCATACAGCACAAGGATGGAGAAAATATGGAGTAAACCTGAAAGTTTTACATGTATTTTTACTCCTTCACGGGTGATTCAAATGGCTGAATTGCCTATCTCTGAAGAGACCTTCTAATGAACCAGTTATTCAGGACTCACAGACATGCAGGACACCAGAGCTTAATAACTACGTATATTTATCAGTGTATGGTCATAGGATGAGCCTCCTGTGTCGTCCAGTGGAGGTTGACAAGGGTGATGAAATTCAGTCCAGACGTTAGACAACAATGTTGTTGTTGAAGTAACAACAACATTGTTTCTTCAACAATGTTGTTGAAGAAACAACATTGTTTCTTCAATGTTGTCAAAACACTGAGGGACCATGTCTCTCAGTCTTTTCTAGTGGTGTGTATTTTGTCCTGGAAGAAAAATTACATGGAGCTAAATTGGGGTCATAAAGTTTGTTCAAAAGAAACAAAAAAATGTAAACTAAACTAAAAAAAAACATCTGAAACTGAAAATCACCCTTGAATCTGAAGAGTAGGGTTTTAGGGTTTTTTCGGTTTCAAATCCTGTTTTTTTTTTAAGCTTAAGATTTTAAGCTTAAAAAAAGCTTAAAATTTAGCTCTTTAAAGGTAGACCAAACTTTCTCCTTGTGGGATTGGGTGTGGGCATCAGAGCCAGTGAGTGCTCACACTAATACAAAACACAGTACTAACGCCCAGATTAGGAATGTATGAACCTTACTAAATACATATAAGTATTGCATTGAAGCTTTTGTAGCTGTGATATTACACACACTGGTATTCTGTTTATAATTACAATTCCAGGTATTGTGCTATTCTAGTAAGAACAACATTTTCTGTAGTATCTGTATTGAGTATGAAATTTTGTCATTTGAGAAATATATATATATATATGTACAATGTCATATATGAAAATAGTAATGAGCGTGTATCTGTTTCATAACATTTAGCTGAACAGAGAGCATCCCTGGTCACACAGATTTACTGCAGATCACAGAAATTCTGGTCTCAGAATTACAGTGCATAAAAATAGTGATATATAAGAATGAATGACAACTGTCAGACCAGATTTAGTTTAATTAGTATTCAGATATGTTGCTGAATAAATTATCTTTCAATTTCACTACAATGAATCAGTTATACCTATATAAATTTGAACAGCAGGTCTTTTTACACAGAGGAGTGGTCTAGTTTTCCAACATTAAAATCACATAGATCCTCTTTCAGAAGAAGAGAAAGATAAACAAAGTGTAGGATTTTAATGTTGAAGAGACTTTAACAGGAAAGAGTGAGAAAAATCTAATTTTTCAACAAGAGTAATCCTGATGAAATCAAGTGAAAACAATCATAAACATTAAGGTGTACCCATATGTGGAAAAATACCTGAAAATAGTGATGCAATTTATCTTGATAGTCATTGAGTGGCAGTTGGGATCGTTAACATCTCCAACATTAAAAACTAAGAAATTGTCCCACAATGTTCCAATATGTGTGCACCCCAATTTAATTTTCCTCTGGGATCAAAAAGGTATTTTTGAACTGAAATTGATATAAATATATATTTTTTTCAATCTCAGAAATTCTTTCTTACTTGTCCAGTTAGGACCATATTTGTACAGCAAAGGGTATTACAATACAACAGAAGAACTGCCTGAGCAGTGCAGTAGGATAGCAGGAACTGGTAGTGACATCCACTTTGTTTAATTCAGTAATGATGATGCTCCATCAGAGCAGAGCTTTAAAAAGGATCTCAGCCTTGGATTGCCTCCTACTAACCAGGTGCTGCTGGTGTTTAACTGCAAATACTGGGAGTGACGTTTTCTTTTTACGCCTTTCTCTTTAGGATATCGGGGATTAGGAAGGCCAATGATGGCGAGAAACTGAAATAAATGTGAAATGTTTATTAATTTAGGTCAGTATTTTTTAACCTGGGTTCGATTGAACCCCAGGGGTTCGATAAGTCGGTCTCAGGGGTTCGGAGGAGCCTCTGCCACGGAGGTAAAGACACACTTGTGTAAAGTCATGATGACACGCCCCGCTTGGCCATCACTTGCTGCAGAGGATCATGTTACATTGCTCGGCCAATCAGTGCTGCGGGGAATTTAGTGCACGCAGTGTCAGCGGCTGTTGTAGTTGTACGTCACGTGGTTTCTTTCTTAATATTTTAATCCATACTAAATATGTCGAGCAAAAAAGAAGGAAATGAACAGACTTTGCTCTGAAGATGCACTTGCCAAGGTGAAGCCACGCCTCTCTGAACTGGTCTCCCAAAGACATCAGCAGAAGTCACACTGATTTGCAGGTATGTAATTTGTGCAATACTTTATTCTGGCCCCAAAAAAGTATTTTGTGGATTCAAAATGACAAAAAACAAATTAAATTTAAAATAAAAAAAATTAAGTTATTAAAATTGTTTTAATTCTTTGAAAAAAATCCAAATTTATTTTTAATTAGTAAAATAGTAAAAAGATATTTTGGGGGGCTGAAATTCTTTTATGGGGCCGAAATATTTTTGGGGGGCCAGAATAAAGTAATACTGTAACTTGCTGTGAGTTCGTGGTTTTGTTCTTTGAGCAAATATGACGTTCATGCACGGCTCATTTTGTGCACAAAAAAACATATACCTACGTCTTGAATTAGGAAAAAATATATATTTTATTTATCACTAAAGAAGGGTTCGGTGAATGCGCATATGAAACAGATGGGTTCGGTACCTCAAAAAAGGTTAAGAACCACTGATTTAGGGTAAGGATGATTATGCGAAAAGTGAACAATTCTCCTACAACTACACCAGAAAGTTCGATAATAATCCATGTGACAACACAAGAATCACTGGTAATAATTTATGTTGTCATCAATTATAGCTGCTAGGTATGGGGTGGATGGCAAACATTTGCCAGGGAACATGTAAATAATTCAGGGTAGCCTTGAGAAAAAATGCTGTGATATGATAAAACTCCACATTTTTGGCATCAATTTAGAATTTAATGTTGAAGGAAGATAAATGTGGAATTTGACACCACACAGACAAGAACAGACTGGTAAAAAGTATGCTTTGGGATTGTTTTCCTGCTAAGAGACAAGGACTCTTTTCAGGAGTCGGTGCTTGTGTGTGTGTGTGTGGGGGGGGGGGGGTGCGTGCATTGGGGTGTGCATGTGTCCGTGTAGTGGGTATGGTCCTCAAAGAGAACCAGAAATATGGCTCATTGATTTTATTTTACTGCATAATAATGGCATGAAAAGCATTTCTAAGGTAACAACAAATGATCTTAAGTTGAAGTACAGTAAGATAATGGAGTGGCTTGGCCACAAACCAATTCTTAATAATACAGGAAACTTTCAGCTAAAAGTTGAAGAAAATATATGAATACATAATAAAATCTTTACCTTTTTCTCAAGGTCAGAGGTTAAAAAGGGCTAATCTTTTCCCGTTTGTGGTCAGTAAGGGCATTTTTTTTCTGCTTACTATAAAGTCAGAAGTTACACACATTTACATTGTATTTAGTAGAATTGGCTTTTGCATATATTACATGGGTGAATTGTTTATTGCAAGAACCATCTGAAAAGTTCTCTAATTTTTTCCACAGATAAAGTTCAACCATCTGGGAAGATTGATCTCCTCAAATTTCATACTTGGATCTTGGGACTACAAGTATATTTTGGTTGACGGATGTGGGAAATCAAGTTAGAGAATGTGGCTTCAACATTTCTGGAACTGGAGCAAGAAGGACATTGAAATTTAAAGTCAGGTTTTTAAAACGAACTCTAAAATAACCGGGTTCACAGTATTAAACCAGATGTGATGTGAGTTTTTCTGTTTATTGTTTTTTGACCATCTAAAAGTAATGAAAGTCTTTTTCTTTGTTGATACATGTGAAAGGTCTAGACTAGGACAAATAGAAACAGGCATAACCATCTCACCAACATTTGACAGAAATGTGGTGAGATGCACAGATACAAGGGCAGATACACCCATCATAGATTCAAACATGGTGATGAACTAGAGTTGGGTAGGAAGAAGCCTGTGATTTGATCTACTAACACTTGGAGCACTTCAGGCATTTTCAGGAATGAATCAGTGTTACATAGGAACCACAGAAGTAACCAGGAAGACAAAGAGTGACATGAAGTGAATTGAACAGGTGGGAGGCTCTTCAATAAAGCCAAACTTTTAGTCAACTTCCCACTACCTGACAACACTTTTAGTTAGAAAATATTTTTTGAATGATTGCATTTGTTTTGGACAAGTCGTTTTAGGTAACCTTTATTGAGATATTGAAAAGCTTACATTTCTTACATTTGACTTAAAAGCCAAGCTGTAGAGTTCAATATATTGGTTGATCAGAGGGCCCATGTTTTCTGGGCCAGTAATCATCTGTGATAAATGGACAGAACAGTTGCAGAGATAAGCAGTACCTTGGCATATGCCACAATTTATTTTAACTTGAGCAACTGGCTTCAGCTGGGCACCAAATTTCTTCCACAATCTGATGCAGCTCGCCATGAGGAGGATCTAAGTGTCCTGTTAATATTATGCAGCTTCTAGCTCTCCAAGATCTATATGTGATTTTTGTGAATCCAGGCAGTGCAGAAGTTTGTGTGTCTGGATAGTCGTGGGCCAGTTCAGTTGGAATGCAGATTTCCTGTCATACAGAGCTATTTTTGAAACGGGAAGATATTTCTTTTTTTTTCCTTTTTTTTACAGTATGGGATGATGCCAAGAATTCCTTCTGAAACAATTTTTTCTTTTTGCAAAGAAAAAAGTTTTTATGGATGTCGACACCGCACATAAGACACACAGGGAGTCCATTACACTAAACTTAAGACAAGCACTAGTGTTCCAAAATACCTTTTACATAGTTCACTACATTCTGTATGGTCTACATTATTGTTATTTGATCATCATTATTAAACTCACGGTGTCTGGATCTGAGCCACATGCCCTCTAATTGACTCTGGACTGCACTCACTCACTCAATAACAACACTCAGATGTACGTCATCTTGAGTTATTCGTATTCTAAAGAAATCCCACCTCAGAGCAGCTCAGGCCACTCTGACGTCTGTGTGGAAAATGTTGCAGCAGAGAGCATGCCATGTGTTCCAAGTGGGAGATCAAGTCTAGTCTGTGAAGAAGGGCCTGAGGGTCCAAAAGCTGTTCCAAAGGGCCAGAGCAGCAGGTTCGGCCCCTATCCACCAAAACAGCCTCACCCTATGGTGACTTCATTATTTCTATTTATGTTGCTGTCACTGTGGAACAGTTCCTCCCTGTTAATTAAGACTCTTTATGCTTCTTCTCCCGTGATGAGCTCCCTTGTGTCACTTTTCCTCTTTTTCTGCATAGAGAACAAGCACATACGTTTATTTTAATCAATTCACTAGGGGACAGATTTTGCTCCTGGCGCTGAAGATGCTACAGTATGTTCTAGAAGGTTAGTGGGAAGTTAAACAGCCTGAGGCATCACCACGTTAAGGGAACGTAACAAAAGCAGAACCACGCTGGGAGAGGAAACTCTGGAGTGATCCCTGGTTGTCAGTCAGCTGTACGTCTCAATTGACAGTCTCATATTTTTCTTCAGCCTATGCACATAGCAGGGAACTTATTCTGTTTTCCTCATAATGTTTAGCTTAAAGCTGTTTTATTTGTTTTATTTCACTTTGAAAAATTATTCACATGCTTTGAAGTTTTCAACTTTTTGGCACTATTGAACACAAACTTTGACATATTTCTTTGGAGTCTGATGGGACAAAGCAACATAAAGTAGTTCATATTACTGAAGTGGAAGCAATTTTCTGTAAAACAAGTGATATCGCTCTTAAATGTGACGACAAAATGATGACACCTGGAGGAGGGTGTCAATATATCTTGTTTTCACTCCAGGAAAACGAGATATGTGCCCAGTAACTCATTAACGCATAATATTGTGTTATTACATATGTATGTAAACAGAGAAGTAAGCACAGAGCATACGCCTTTATTTGGCCACATCTTGATGGAATCTTGCTGGATACATTTTTACAAGTCTAATAGCGGGACTGGTTGAACTTCTCTGAGGTGTCTAATACAAAAAGATGATTTTTGAATATTATGTAGACAGAGTTGCCAGAAATGGCCTTTTAGTAAACAGATCCATAAGAAAAATAAGTCTATTTGTGTACCACATTTGGAATGCAGTGTCAGTTAGAAATGGTAGAAAACAGAGAATAGTAACAAAGTAACGTTGTGTTTTAAATCAGATATTGAAGTACTTCTGTGGCTCCACTGAAAACTAGCTAGTTGAGGTTATGCGTGCTGCCAGGTTCCAACACAGACAAGCTGAGTGAAAATGACCCTTCAATCTCTACTACATGTTTTGTTGTTTCTAGCCAGTTTGAACTTATGAGTTTATCTTTTTTGCATGAAATAGTGAGTCACGTGAAGCCTTCTGGGTCTCCCATCGATCATCCAGTCCAACCTTGTCTTTTTAAAGAGGTCTTCAATACCCCAAATTCTAAACTCCAGTTTGGAAAATGGGATAGTGCCAGTAAACTTTAAACATGCCATCGTGACAACACAGATTAAGAAGCCTGGTCTACACTCGTTTATACTTGATCATTTTAGGCCGATCCATAAGCTCCCTTTTCTTTCTAAAATCTTGGAAGAATATTAAATACTGTCAATTGAAATCATTCTTACATGGAAACAGCATCTTTGAGGTGTTCTAGTTTTAAAAACTGTCACAGTACAGAGTCAGCACTACTGGAAGTACTGGAGTTAGTCCATTTTGACATTTACCTATGCAGTCTAGAGATAGGCCAAATGACCTGAAGGATTGCTTTTGTTCTGTAAATAAGGCCATTACCTTATAAGTACTCTGGTAATGGCCTCAACGCATCTCACAGTTGCATAATTGTTCCTTAGACTTAGACTTCGACTGACTTTGTTGTCATTTTGCATGCACAGGGTGTATACAGAACGAAATTTCGTTGCATACGGTCACATCTCTCCAAAAACACTTCATGTATGCTTCAAAACTAAACTGACTAGTTGTAGGTATCATAGATACCCACCCCCAACATGGACTATTAACACTCCTACCTTCTGGCCTGACGGTCAACGGCCACATTTACAATTGAAGAAGAATGCTAATTTGACCCATCAGAGTCGTCAGTTTGGACTCAGGGCCATTGTATAAATTGTATAAATTATTGTATAAATAAACAAACAATGCTTAGCCTGGTGGTGGTGCAGGTAAAGCCTGGTTAAAGCTTATGATACACCGGGGAAACGCTGTGGCTGTATTCTAAAAATAGTGCCAAAACAAAATGCCAAAAAAAGGAATCTTTTTGTAAATATCTATTCATTCATACATTCATTCATCCATCCTTCCTAATAAAGTGTTATTTAGTCTTGTATTTTGCCTTTCACTGACTTGGTCCAGAATGGAGTCATACAGTCACAGCATCTTCCGATGACGAAAGTCGGTTCACTATTCTAGACCTGGCAGGACCTCACCGTGATGCAGGTGATCCGCAGGCACATATTCATGGACATGCATTCTCTTGTTAATATGCATTCTCTTGCCAGAGTGATGGATAGGAGAAGTAAGACATGTGACTGGCATAGCACTGTGTTGTCACAACCAAGAGATGAACTGGTGTCAGACCTTGTGGCTACCGACGTCATGACCACAACAAGATATCAGGATGTCTCTCCACCACATTCCCCTCATTAGCACCAAATACATACATGATTTGTCCTTTGCAGTAATGACACTGATTATGATACAGCACCACTTGTCATTAGTCAATGCATCCCACTCACAGCTCGAAATGTGGCACTCTTTGCTTGGTATTAAAGGTGGGCTGGATGATAAATTTGTTTAATTTATGCCAGGTTTTGTTGGATAGTGCAAAGTGCAGTCATAGGTAACACATGATTGTGTGAAGATACTAAAGGAGCATTGTCAACATAAGCTCAGCCTTAGTGGACGGCAACATACACTGCCTGGCCAAAAAAAAAGTCACCACCAAAAAATGGTCACACTCTAATATTTTGTTGGACCGCCTTTAGCTTTGATTACAGCCCGCATTCGCTGTGGCATTGTTTCAATAAGCTTCTGCAGTGTCACAAGATTTATTTCCATCCAGTGTTGCATTAATCTTTCACCAATATCTTGTATTGATGATGGGAGAGTCTGACCACTGCGTAAAGCCTTCTCCAGCACATCCCAAAGATTCTCAATGGGGTTAAGGTCTGGACTCTGTGGTGGCCAATCCATGTGTGAAAAAGATGTCTCATGCTCCCTGAACCACTCTTTCACAATGTGAGCCCGATGAATCCTGGCATTGTCATCTTGGAATATGCCCGTTCCATTTGGGAAGACAAAATCCATTGATGGAATAACCTGGTCATTCAGTATATTCAGGTAGTCAGCTGACCTCATTCTTTGGGCACACAATGTTGCTGAACCTAGACCTGACCAACTGCAGCAACCCCAGATCATAGCACTGCCCCCACAGGCTTGTACAGTAGGCACTAGGCATGATGGGTGCATCACTTCACCTGCCTCTCTTCTTACCCTGATGCGCCCATCACTCTGGAACAGGGTAAATCTGGACTCATCAGACCACATGACCCTCTTCCATTCCTCCAGAGTCCAATCTTCATGCTCCCTAGCAAACTGAAGCCTTTTTTTCTGGTTAGCCTTACTGATTAGAGGTTTTCTTACAGCTACACAGCTGTTCAATCCCAACCCCTTGAGTTCCCTTCGCATTGTGCGTGTGGAAATGCTTTTGCGTTCACAATTAAACATACTCCTGAGTTCTGCTGTTGTTTTTCTTCGATTTGATTTGACCAAACATTTAAGTAATCGCCGATCACGATCATTCAGGTTTTTTTTCTGACCACATTTCTTCCTGGAAGACGATGGTTCCCCACCATCCTTCCAGTTTTTAATGATGCGTTGGACAGTTCTTAACCAAATTCTAGTAGTTTCTGCAATCTCCTTAGATGTTTTCTCTGCTTGATGCATGCCAATGATTTGACCCTTCTTAAACAGACTAACGTCTTTTCCACGACCACAGGATGTGTCTTTTGCCAGGGTTGTTTAAGAAATGAGGAGTTACTCATTGCATCAGCTGGGGTTAAATAACTTGTTGCCAGCTGAAAGATAATCGCCTATGCAGCACTTATCCAATAGGAGGCTTGTACCTATTTGCTTAGTTAAATCCAGGTGGCGACTTTTTTTTTAGCCAGGCAGTGTAATTGTGGCCTTTTATTCACTGTCTGGTACCTGGCAAGCAAAGAGGTGACAGGTACCAGCAAACATCTCTCAATCAAGTGGTTGTCCCAATAAATGTATATTGTCTTTAGTTACGGTTTCATTATTATTTTACAGAAAATTGCTTTGACATTTTTATAGTAGATGATTATTGACTATCATGCTGTGAATGTGCTGGGTTGTAGATGGAAGCTTGGAACAAATGATTTTCATGCTTTACCCTCACAGCGTTGTTCTGCGCTGCTGAGGGTAAGTCAAGGGAAAGTTTGCTGCTGCGATATATGTTTGTTTTCTGTGTGGAAGTAGTCGTTCATGTCGAGGTCTCTGGCACATGTTGTTCATTATTGTTTGTTTGTGTGTTGTGTAGCAGTTTTGAACAGTTTTAACTGTTATTGTGGGTTTTATGAATAGTTTTATTGTCATTCTTTTTGGTGCAAACATGTCCCCAGTCTATGCCGGTCCAGCGCAGTTTGTTTCAACACTGTTTTTTGTTTTTTTGTTCAGGACTGGAGTGCAGGGAGAGAGGTGAAGAGAAGATTAATTTGTTTTAATCTCCTCCCCAGGTATGTGTTTTTATTAACTTAAATGTAATTTAAAATTAAGTCTTAAAGTCTGGATGGCAGTTACTTATTCAGGTTGATTTGGATAGCTTTTCTTATCCTTGATAAATGAAATCAGAATTTGAAACCTACAGGTTGTGTTTATGAAAAAGCAAAAAATGAAGCATATGAAAAACATACACTTTCTAAGAACTGCATGTGTTTTGCAGATTCAGTTTTATTAAACTAGACTACATAATGGTCTTCATGATCAAATTTAGCAGCCCTGAATCAGATGAGGATCTTGCCAAAAACCACTGAATAAAAAACATCGGTGTGACTCATCCTTCAAAAACCCAGTAACATGTTCCAACAATCCTACTCACAATGGCTAATTCTGTCGGAATAGGCTTTTGGAATAATGCTGCTTATTGATGACAGGCAAACTCTTCATTTTGCCAACATCAGGTGTTTATCAGATATAGTGACCAAAAGGTTGCTCAAATTTCCTGTAAGCTGTGCAGCAGTAGTCCAGTCAGGAGCACCATTACCACTGTGTTAGAAGGATAAAGGAAATTAGCAGCATAAAATCACTCTTTGGTGCTCATGCAAACACATTTTAATCCTTGTTAGATCCCCATCTACCTGAATCGTTAACATGCAGGCAAATTAATGTTTAAATATTCCCCTCAAGAAGGAGAATTTGTTTCACACATTTATTCACCGCTGCATTAAAAAGAGATTTTTAAATAAGACTTTGTTAGGATAATGAAGGATAATATGGACTCCCTGCTGAAACACAACCCCCCTTCCTAACTATGAATATATGCAAAGACCATACAGTTAATGAACTCTGAAGGATATTGCAAATATTATACAGGATTTTAGGTTAAAGCATTGTTTAAAACTGGGGCACTGCTATTTTCAAAAAATGTACTTAAGCTGTACAGCACTATTAGAAATCAAATAGTTAAATATAGTTCCCCATGCATCCTGGTGCACACTATGCATGTTCCCATTCAGACAAAACTACATTCAGTTTTGTTTTCTAAAGATATTCCTTTCAAAATGAACTGTGGTGAAAAGTATTAATATATTAACACTGTTCTGGATTTAACAGACAAAACAAGCAAGTAAGTTGTTTGTGAAACAATCATTTTAATAGCACAACACATGATCAGTGGGTGTCACAGTTATCAGCAACGAGAGTTACAACTGAGAGTATAAACAAGCTCAAATCAAACCTTTATCCTGCATAAAATGATTTTTTCAAGTAAAGTTGAAACCAGATTTTTAATTATAAATAGAGCTGGTTATTTTACTTTCTGACATTACATCAGTTTAAACATTTTATCTTCTAGATTAGGGTTATCACATGTCACATAAAGACAGTTACAGAGTAGGCCTTCTATCACCTGGAGAGAAAGCCAAGGATTAGAGGACTACTATCTCCATAAGATCTATACTTAACAAAAATATAAACACCTCATGTTAAATATTGTTGCCATGTGGAGTTAACAACTGTAAATGAGCATTTGCTGACATTTTATTTTACAAAAGTAATATTTCTCTTGATTTGTGTATAGTTTTTAATCCAATTTCCTGTCACTGAGCATTACTCGGTGAGTTGTTTTCTTTTATCCAGTGCATGGGTGGGACATGTCCAGTGGGTGATCAGACAAAATGAGCAACAACTGGACAATCCTTGGACTGGAGACAAAAAAAGACCACCCCAAAATGTCAAATTTTGTCACAAGTCATAATGCCTCAGATGTCTCAAGTTATGCGTGAGCATGCCATTCGCATGTTTAATGCACTGATGTCCACCAGAGCAGGAACTGCACGACTCAATGTCCCTTATCAGACCATAGACCTTTTAAGAGTTTCTCTCCAACAGACTGGCATTACTGCAAACTGACCTCATCCTCGTCGGCCACTGTGACCACTCCAGCACAGGATCGCCACATCCGGCTCGTCCATCTGTGGGATCGGCTAAGACCAGCAACACACACGGCTAATGAGACTATTGGTCTGCACAACAGACTCATCACACATCAGGCTGTCCATAACTGCCTACGAGAAGCCAACTTGCATGCTCTGCAAATTCCTCAACCTGACCCTTATCATGGTCAAAGGACTGTCAATCCGCTACAAATGGCTATACCACGATGTCATCAATGCCGATATGAAGATCAGTAATTACTGAAAATACAGTTTCTCTATATATTGCATAACCCAAATGTTCATAAAACTCTTACATATATTTGACATGGGGCGTTTGTATGTTTGTTCACTGTAGAAAAACTCGCGATTATCGTTAGTCGCATTGATTACTGCAGCAGTGGCTTCACAGGTTTGCCTAAAAAATTAATCCTCCAACTGTAGCTGATCCAGGACGCTGTTGCTGGTGTTCTCTTAACTAAACTAAAGCCAGGAAGAAAGAGCACATCGACCCAGTTCTAAAGACCTTCCACTGACTCAAAGAATAGACTTTAAAATACTGCTGTTACTTTATAAATCACTGAACAGCTTAGCACCAGAACCCATTGTGTTGCTAAGCCTCCTGGTTCTGGTCTTCCTAGGTAGAACTGTGCCACTATTATTATCATTACTAAGAATAATACTGCTAATGTTATTAACATTATTAATATTATTTTTGTTAGCAGTAGTAGTGTATCAGTATTATTGCTGTCATTATGAAGAACGATCTCAAATCAATGTAAACCTAACTTGTCTAAGACACTCAACAGATATTGGAAATGAATTGCCATCACTAATTTAATTAGTGCTTTAAAGCATAATCATTATAATTATAAAGCAGCATTTTCCCAAATACTTCATGTGGCTTGTTTGGCTCAGCACCAGGACCCTTAGATCTCAGAGTAATGTCAGCAGCTTCTGGTATCTCATTAGTTCCTTTCTGATCGGTTGCTGACGGTTAGCTGTTACCTTTGAGCTTTAGTCGACTGTGAGGTGGAATCTGTCAAAAGGTCTTAGTGTGAGCCGAAGTCAGGCCACGTCAGGGGCTGCACACAGACTGGCTTATATCACTGCCAGCCATCCCTCATGTGAATGTAAAAACATTGACTTACTACAGGAAATATGAAGGCTGCTCATACCTGATTTAAATGTTTGCCTTTCTTTGGTTGCTGAACCACTTGGCCGGGATGAGTGCAGAGTAAATGACAGGAAGTTCACCTCTCTCATGAAGTCAGTAACAAAGGGCAACAGCTCCAGGTCACACCACTAATGTGTAAACATGTTGCCTCATCTTGTCTTTGCATAAGAATTTTAATACATTTTCACACAATATGAGAAATGTCAACGTGTTCTTTACTTTTCACCAAAATTTAAAAAGATCTATCATCTCATAATAAAATATTCGGGATAATATTAATAATGTTTCAAAGAGTTTGCCTTTACTTGCTGAACACTGAAAGATAAGATGAGCTTGCTAATGTCTTCCCAAAGGGAAACGTTCAAAGTTGGTTTCTGCAGTTATCTCAATATTAAAGGTATTTATTATCAAAGTAAATAGCCAGAAGTGCATTTTCTTTTCAGCAAATATACAATTATTTGATAAAACACCAAGATTCAAAAGGATTTCACTAAAACATGTTTCTTATAATAATTTTATGTGAAAAAATACATAATGGAGCAAGCAATGCAAATTTGCTTATGTTACAAATATCTCAGCGTTGACAAACCACAGCTCAGACAGAGGCAGTGTTATAGTTACCTTTATTTTTTCAGATCATCAACATGAATCTAAGCAGCCATGATGGATGCCAATGTGAAGCAAAAGGCTGAAAAAAGTGGCGATCATATGGATCATATTCAGAACTTGATTTTGGTTTAAATTGTTAAGTTCATCATTTGATTAATTTCTGCACATATTTGAACTTGTAAATGCTGCTCAATTATGTGACGTGTTCCTCATGTCACGCCCCAGGCATAGAGCTGCGATATGAAACTACAAAACCACAGTTGTAGGGGATGAATCAGGCCAAAAATAATCTTTAGTAAATTAGTATGTAATTTTTCTGAGGATCTTTCCTCAGATAGATGCTTGCTGATAGACTAGGCTAACTTTAGCTTGCTTCCACTCTGTTTTCATATGACTCACTGATATTTCATTACACAATGTATTTCTTTGGTTACATTTAACTTGGACTGAATGACCTTTACATTGTTCAATTTACACCTTGCCTTTAGATACACACATCTAGATTATTTTATACTCACTTCAGTGGTTGATGATTTAGATTATTTTCCTAAAAAATTCTC
Organism: Xiphophorus maculatus; assembly: GCF_002775205.1. Lineage (NCBI taxonomy): Eukaryota > Metazoa > Chordata > Actinopteri > Cyprinodontiformes > Poeciliidae > Xiphophorus > Xiphophorus maculatus. The sequence continues at coordinate 1,254,220 of NC_036449.1, read as the reverse complement.
AGGCTTACATATGGCAAGGAATCATGTAACTTAAGCAGGAGCCTACCCACAGAAGGCTGCTCCAGGTTATTTTGATTCAATTGTGGGTTACAATATAATTTTTCATATATGGGTCAACTGGTCCAAACAGGAAAAAAACAACACAATCAATGGAAAATGGGCATAATTTAAAAAAAATCTTTTTTCTTTTCTGTAAAATAAGTAGTGTGGTATCTTGACATTTTTATTATTATTGATATACTTAACCTTTTGAGGTCGACGCCCGCCCTGTGGCGGGCATGACGCCATGTTTCTGTGTGTGTTTTTTGCTCCAATGTGATAATAAATTTTGTCAAAATGAAACAAACACTGTAAAATCACAAAGTTTAGGATGTTCTGAAAATAATGATACCAAACAAGGTAAGGTAAATAGTTTTTATGGTGAAAATATAAGGGTAAATTCAAAATTAGACCAAAACGGCCATTTAGACCCAAGACTCCAAAGGGTTAATAATATGTGATATGTAGTAATAAACTGGTAAGGAATTGTAAAGTACATGAAACATAAACTAATCTTTACAACTACAGGAGGAAAGTAGTACAATAATAACAGCCAGTAATGAAATGTGGGAATAAATTCTCAAATCCAGTAGCAGCACCATACTTCGGTAATTAAAATTAATAACAGACTTATTTTTAAAGCAGTGTAGATTTGACAATGCAGATTTCTATTTTTTGTTTTGTTTTGCTTAAATTCAAGTTTTGTGGTCAAATATAAATTTTGCATCCAGTCAATAGCTTGACATGATTTCCAATAAATGTTTCCAGATCTGTTCCAAGCATGTAATTATTAGGAGAAAAAAAACAAAGTTGTTGCTTACTGAGCAACTTTATCTCTAAGTTTAGCAGGTGATAACAACTCACACATCAACTTCTATTTTAGCAGAAGAACTCAAGCTACTTATTACTGTCACTGTCCCGCACGTGTGATGTCCTTCCCCTTATTCAGGAACACTTGTCTGTGCTTCCTTCTATTCTGACACAGAGCTGCAGAAACGCACCAACACCTCCTGCAGTGTTGCCCTTGTGGTGCCACAGAGCAGTGTGGACCGATGTGACACAGTCTGTCACTTTCTGTCTGAGTTACCATCGCACTTGTAAATAGAGCCCAGATTGCTGCACAGATTTGTGTTGTGTGGCTCTCTTAGACAATGCTACAGCTGAAGAACACAATTAACAGATTATTTAAAAAAGGCAGTGGTAAAAGGATGATGAAAATGTTTTTCAGGACTGGCATCCTTTAAAGACATATAGTTCCTTGTCTGACAGCTTCATGCTATATCTTATAAAAACCTTGCAGTTGTCAACTCCAAAGGTTTTTCCTGAATATTTTCAGGACGGAGGCTATATATTTACCTTTGGTTCACCCTTGACCTGTGACAGCTTTATGTCTGCTAAGCAGACATGTTTAATCTTAAAGGTATAGCTGAACATAGCATAGTTTTTAATCTTACTATGATCGTGGAAAAAACTCCAGCCTGGGTGCAAGTGAGAACTTTCTTATTTTAGCCTCCTGCTTTCTGATTCTTACATTTTAATGCATTTCAGATAATCTATTTTTAAATAGGTGAGGAAAATAAATAATTCAGACCAGACCAGAACTACACATATTGTTCCCCATTCCATCTCTGTGCTTTTTTAATTTCAGAACAATGAAAAAAAAATCACTGTGCAGCAGTGACATGCCAGTAGGCAACTACAATTCTGCTAATTGGACTGCCAAGTAGAAAAACACTCTGAATTACAATTTAACATCCTGTTGGCAGCCTTTGACATAACTGGGGCAAACACAATAAAGAATTAATGACATGTGCCAACATAAGGCTATTTTCTTAGCTACTGCATCCATGAACAGGCTGCTGGGAGTTTACATGGAGGACAAAAAGAGGCAGCATAATAATTGTGTTGACAGCAGACACTTCCCACACCTTGAACAGTGTTGGAAAAAGTGAGAGGATGTTATCTGACACTGACCTACCCTGCTGTCAATACTGCAGGGGGCCCTAAGAGCACAAAAACAAATGCAATATCAGGCAACACAAGACCAAGTGTAATTTTTGGTCTATTCTTCTTGGAGACCATAGAATCAGCCAGCATGCCATACCACAGTTGACAGATTAACAAACGCTCACAACTGCACTCTGCTTGAAATGAATTAGCAAACGTATTCAGAGAAAATTCAAAAAATAGAGTTTTAATCTGCATATGAACATCAAATCTGTGGTGACTTGGATTTGTGTTGCTTGTTTGTTACTTTTAGTCCTCTTGTGTGTTGTGTTTTCTCGTTTATTGGTTAATTGATTCCACTGTAGTCTTCTTGATGGTACCGGCTGTGCCTCATTCTCTGATAATGTTCCATAGGTATTTAGTCTTTCATTTCCTTATCCTGAGTTGCAGGTTCCTTGTCAATGTTTACTGTAATTTGAGTTACCAGAGCTATCTGTTATCGAGTCTATGTTTGTTCAAGATCCCACTGGAAGTATTAAAAATGCTGAGTTTCCTCACCTCTACCAGTTATCTGAGTGGTGACATTCTTCTCAACTAGCGAAATTATGACAAAATCCAGAATCAATGCTATGTCTGATCCAAAGAAATACAAAAAATGACACAGTCCTACCAACTCAATCATAAAAGCTTAGAAGAAATTATGTTTCTTTATCTAGTCCAGAGGACTCCAAACCACACACATTCACATGCGCATACAACCAAGGTGTGTGGAGTGTCTTGTCCAAGGACTGAGAGCAGAAGCTACAGGGGCTGCAGGTATGTTAGGCTGGGTGTTTACACATGCCACACCACTTAACCTCACGCTCAAGACTCTGATCCAGGGCTGACTACTAGAATAGGCTTCAGGAGAACACTTTTATCTTTACTAAACCTTGTGCTGGGTCAGACAGACTGTTGTTAGATACTGGTAGTGTGGATAAAGCATCAGCATTCCCTTGCTGATGTTTAGAGATGGTTTGTACTGGATTGCAAACGCAGCTAAAATCAAACACCAACAGGTGACACTCCTATTTAGGGAACTAAAATGAGGTTTGTGATCCATTAAGGTGAACTTGTGACCATATAAATACCTGTGGAATTTCATTATACCAACTTCAAAGCCAACAACTTCATTTTCTATCTGAGAAAAATGCTTCTCCCCTCAGATTGAGAACTACGTGTTTTGCTGTTTCTCCAACATGCACGGCATTCTAGGTTCTTAAAGCAGCAATTATCCAGTATTTTTTCCCTCCAGCACAATTATAATATTACTTTCAGGTCCTTCTACATTTGGTACATCTTGTCTTGAAAGATCTCTGTGATAATTTCTATACACTCTGTCTGGTAACTTCACGTGCCACTCCCTCTTCACAGGCTCCTGTCAATGTTAAATCTTTGGCTTGTGTTGCTTTTGGGATACTTTAATGAAGATTTGCACTTTAACATCACACACAAATGTGTCTCTTATGGGGTTGCCTGAAAATGTTCCTAACTTGCATGTACTATTTACTGGCTTGTGTTGGGCTAACCTATATAATCCTAATAAGACACATAAAGATTTGACAACCTGACAACAAGGTAAAGTCTGAGCAGTATGAATACTTCAAAGCACTGTATAATACCTCCAGTGTTGAATATTATTATTTTTCTCCTTTTCTACAGTAATTATCCGGCATGCTTGAAATACGTTATTTACCTTCTCAAAGGAATTAGACCTGTGTGCTGAGATTAGCTCAGCAGTGAAGGCATGCGTAGTTCGAGTACCGGCTCCCTGCAAACCCCAGCTTGACATTTCCTCATTTCTATTCCTCTATAGATTATACAAACAGTTAGTGACCTTTTGAGCCCAGCTCCCTTCGCTCCCTGCTCCCAGAGTTTATGCTAATTTATTCTAATCAACTCTGCAGCTCCACAAGTACTGAACACACGCACAAGTGCTACTGACCTTTTTTTACTAACACTCGACAAAGAAGCAGAGGCATTTTATCCAAAACATTAACCTCGTCCATCAACAGCAAAAAGCCCAGAATCAGTCTCAAACTGTTTAAGCAGACCCAAGAAAAAAAACAGCATTTATTTTGGGTATATTCAGTTTGAAAAACCAAATTGGCAACTCATCTCAACTGGAATGTCAGAGTGTGGACTCACCTCCAATCCATCTTCATGCCTATACTGCTTCCAGATGCGACCCGTGTCGCTGTAGAGCAGTAGGTAACTGCTGACCCAGTCCGAGCTGTCGTAGCGTCCCTGTGTAGCCACAGCCATCACCTCCATCTGCTCCCGGAGGTCCACTTGGAGCCAGGGGTCTTGGTCTGTCACCATTGGAGACCAACCTCCTGCTTCTGGAGTAAGAAAGAACACACAGTTAGCATTTTATGTTGTGCTTGAATGAAGGGAATGTGGGGAAATCAGCAGATCAGTGAAACAATTTGAAAATCCCACCATTATATTCAGTTTTTTTTTATTAGAACTGCAGTGTGTATCTTCTATAAACAATGTTTTTTTTTTTACATCTTTATTAAAACTGTCACTGTATCCTGACAGTATATTATGAGGCAGAAAAAGATAAGCTCCTCTGACTTCTCCCTGTGGCCCTACTGCCATCTGCAGTACTAAAACCGTCTCCACTGTGCATGCTCGCACATATTAACGTGTATTTGGTATTAAAATAGGCAGTTCTAAGAGTTTATAGAGGATCTCTCAAATTATTGCAGATTTTAGCCATTTGTGCGCATCTGTGGTCCCTAACCCTCACAAATAAGGGCTCCACTGCCGTTGATTTAGAATTGCCAAAATTATTTCTATTTGCTATACGTAAGAATAAAGTGAGCTGTGTGGACGTTTTCTAAGAATTTAACACTCTCCATGATAATCGAGGGAGGCAAAAAGTTAAGCATTCAGTTTCTGTCTCCTGTTCAGCTCATCATGCAGTTAGGTTTTTATTGCATTATTTTCATTTTTACATTATTGTTATTGTTGTCCACCAAAAACAAGCCTAACAGGTTTGAAAGATATACATCTTTCAAAAAACAATTTAGTTTGGTTTATTTCATTAACAATGGACATGGAGATGGAAAGGAAAGAGAAAAGGAAGGTAAAGAGGACAGGGAATAATTTAACATAGAGAGAGAATTAGATCAGAGGAGGGAAGAAAATAGAAGAAGTACACCCAGTACATATACAGTATACCAAGAACAGTGTCACTAAATGCACACAGTACTAATAAGAGCAGCCCAAGTCAGTATTTTTACCTGAACACACTTTATTTCAGGCACTTGAGCATCACAAACCTCTGCCATCTGCTCCTGCTTTTATCTGTACTCTCCAGCTAATACAGTTACTGGTCACAAAAACTGCTGGACAGAGAATAACTCTGCACATCCAAACAATGAAGAAAACAGTTTTGGTTTGGTTAAGAGTCCCCAAAAAATACAAACACTAGCATAAGATAAAGCAAATGAAACAGCCTGTCGATACAGCAGCACTATCTTAGATTGTTGAGGTAATGTCTCACTCAAAATCTGGGTACAAAAAAAAAGTGTGCAGGGTTGGTGATGGCAGCCATAGTAACTCTTTAACAGCAGACTGTGGCAGTTTGAACAATGAAAACAACCACAACTCCCTGGTTTACTAGACAGGAAGGTCTTTATTTTTTACTATTTAAGGAATAACGATTCAGTTTCCAGTTCAATTTATTTTTTATGCACAAATTTAGAACACATATTATTTAAAGGCACCTTACAAAAAAATAGTAAATTTAGTCCTGTCACACAAACATTCAATGTCAGGTTGTAATGCATGCTATAGAATCGGTTTCCTTCTTACACAGGGCAGCCTAGCATGACCTCCTTTTATGTCAAAGGAAACGTTTCCTCAGTGTTTTAAGGAATTCCATGAGCTCTTATAATGTCTGTCACTGAGACACCTTTCTGCCATTTTACTCAGTTAATGAAATGACTGTTTGACTGCACCCAAAGGGATGCTAAATAAAGAAAGGTTTTATGAACCATGGAGCATTTCCCTGTTGTAGAACATTATTTAACAGAGTTTGTCACTTTTGGCAACTTCCCTGAAATCATTTGATGTTACGCTCGCTGAAGCTGTTCTGGGCCCTTCAACTAAATCCTACATAGAGCAGTGAGATTTGCATCTGGAGTCCTAATGTGAGGAAAACAAAGATGATGTTTCACTTTGATGAAGCCGTATGTATGATTGCTTTTCATATACTAATGGATTTGCACAAGAAAATACTGTTAGAACAGATGAATATATACCATTGTCAGCTGTATGTTCTTTATGTTATTTTCTGAATAATGAAAATCCCATATCTGCCTTTCATGAATGAGGCCCAGATGGATCGACAAATGCAGAAACTACAATGAAACGACAAAAGACATAACACAATGGCATAAAGCCACAAGCCTGCTGCTAAAACCTCAGCAAGTAAATTTATTATAACTTCCACTTATTATAAATTTTGTTTTAGGAAAACTTCTGTTGTAGTTTTTGTGTTTTGTTGACCTTATCTGGACTACTATAAATAAAAGTGGAATTTGGTTTAATTTTTATTATCTTTTGCCTTTCAACCACTAACTGCCACATATGCAGCACTGTCCAAAGATAAAACCTTCAATAACCTACAGAACTACTGATCAAAAACTAAATGAAATGACCATCATGTCTACTTCTGGTTATAAACGTTTGAATTATATTGGAATTGTAATGCATATTACAATTATGTACAATGCTGATGGTTCAAGATGGCTTTGTTTGATATATGAAAGTTATGTTTTAACAGATTATAAGGTATTACTGCTTAAATTGATTAATCAATTCAATCCTGATGTATAGATTATTAAATTACCTGACAATTATTTTAATAATCAATGAATCGCTAACTGGAGTATGAAGACTTAAAAAGGACATTCTGTTGAAAGAACAAGGTCAGGGCAGTAATTAAACCAAAACTGTACCAAAAAAAGTACATTTTACACTTAAGATAAAAAAAACAACTTTTTGTTCTCCTCAAGTGGAATAGTTTTAGCTTCACCTGATTCAAATTCTGCAAAAACAAAAATAATAACAATAAAATCCTATTAAGCAGAAGTCCTTTGGTTTGTTTGTAAATTATATTCACAATGTGAATAATAAGAAAAATATTTGGCAAGTAAACAATAAAGGTGCGCTGTGAATGGACGTACTAAGTTGGCCAAAATTGTTGACTAAATGTTTTACCAACCAAACCTCTTTTCCATCTAGTTCTTATTTAATAAGCCAGAGGCTATTATAGTTTAGATTGTAACTTATTTATTTTAAGAGTACCATTCACAACATCAAAATATATTATTTGAACTTCATTTGTTTATATCTGTTTTCTTAATCTGCGATGGACAGGCGATCTGTCCAGGGTCAGCAGCCCTCATGACCCAACTATAGGGATAATTCATGATAATTAATGGATGGATAAATGTGCTCTTAATGTAATGTACATTTGTCTCCAAAAAATTGATTTATGTTTTATTACTTTTGTTTGAGATAGATTGGGTGTAAGGATAGATAAATACATCTCCATAATGTTTCCTTACTGTTGCTTATTCTAGATTGTTTGTTACTAATATAATTTTAAATAAAGATTTAATAAAGATTTGGAAATAAAAAAGTGACTTACCACGTGACAGACATACCACGTGACATATCACGTTTTGTAGCCATTTCTTTGCTATTTAATTTGTATTTTTAATGTTGAAAGTGTTCTTGGGTGTTTTAAAAGGCGTTGTCAAATAAAATACGTTATTATTAGTATAATTATTATAATACGATCGGTACAGGAAATAGTGTCACTAGCGCCCCCTTCATTTCCGGAATGAAATAGTCCCATTTCCATATAAGGTATGAGACTGACAGTGGTCCGTCCCCACCATTTCCATATAAGGTATGAGACTGACAGTTGTCCGCCACCGCCCCATTCTGTTTGCTGCAGCAAGGTGTACTTGGGAACAGTGGCTAAAGGAAAACAATGTCTGTTAACTTTCAACTGTAAGCTGGCGCTATTAAAAGTAAACTTCCAGCCACCTTCGTGTCCCTTCGTGGTCGCCAGTGTTAACCTTTCCTGCTCAGTCTTCTGACCGTGGTCGGAGGACACAGGGGAGTTCTTCCTCCAGGGCCGATGTGAAGTCTACTTCGGGGTTAACTCCTTCATACGCCTTGAACAGGAACCACACGGGGGCACGAAGGTGGCTGGAAGTTTACTTTTAATAGCGCCAGCTTACAGTTGAAAGTTAACAGACGTTTTTTTCCTTTAGCCACTGCTCCGGTCGTCGGCTACGCTCACCCCTCCCACATACTGTCTCTTCTTCGCTCCCCCAGCATCCTGGTTCTTCTTGTTTACAGCACACAGCGCCCCCCTTCGGACCGGAGGACAGTTGCCACACATCTCGCTCACCTACACTCAACATACACACCACTTACTGAGCTATCATCACATACAGTGGAGGCACTTTCCACAACACTTTAATGCAAAAAGTCTGTGGGTGTTTTAACATAAAAGAGTGGAACATACATTTTAATAAGTGCAAGAGAATCCCAGTAAATGTGGCACCAGTGAAGAGTTTTTTTTTTTTTGGTAAGATTATCAAATGAGACTAGCAGTAGTACATGGGAGAGGTGGTCAATCCAGACAGGTGGTCAGTCCATCTCCTGACATAAAACTGTCTCTGGATCATGATTTAAGCAGCATTGTGGTTTGACCTGACAATGAGGTGGATGGTTGTCCTATAGGAACCAAGCCTGGTTGAGCCTCACAGAGTTCCAGAAGCACACATCAGTTCAAGACTAGTCAGGTGATACTTTATGTTGTTTTTACTTTTCGACTCGGATGGCTTCACAGTTTTATGTTTAGTGCTGATGCCTTATCCTAAATAATAAACTGAGCTGAGGTGCATGTGTGTGTGCTTTCAGTCTGTCCATGCTGATCTCTGACTCTCACTGTTCCAGTAATCTCTGAGCAACACTGAACATGTGCAGACCATGAAAAAAATAACATTTATCCATGTTTTCTGATTAAAACAAGCCTAACTGGGAAGCAAAAATAATCAGGAAAACTGAGTCATCAAAAAGTTTGTTTGCAAGTGAACACATGTTTAAAATATACTGTGCAAAGGCTTTTTACCTGCAGAGATATTCTTCTATAAAAAACATTTAGAACAAACAAATAGATCAAGGAGAAATGGACTGAAATCTCATAGAGCACATAAGTCCTAAGTTCTCAAACAATGTTGCTATAAGACACCAGAATAAATTTAGGATAGACAGATATTTCTCAGAGTACTGTTTTTTTTCTAAATAAAGCAGTGTGAACTCACCATCTCTCCTGTTGAGCTTGGCGTAGAAGGCAGAATAACTGGCCGAGGACTGAGATGAGCTCTGAAACGATGAGTGTGGTAATGCTGATGCGAGAGGACCATTGCAATTATCTGGAAAACAAAACAAACACTGCATTTCAGAACCTGTTATTGTCAGATGTGAGCGGTTTGAATATTGTTGCATATGTAACTTGCCAAACTGGGACTTGCTCTGCAGAGAGTAATTATGGAAAATGTTCCAGGCGTTGTTACACATTAGTTCAAAGTGTTCCTCTACCTGTCAGTGGAGGAGTTTAAATGCAGAAAACAAGGAAAATAACAGCTTTGTTTCGTTCCTCTGTTCCCAGGCGCCTGCAACAGTCTGTTAACCCCTACAGTTCCTCACAGACTGCAGCACAAACATGCCGCCTCCTCTACTGTTAATGTGTGTACTTAATCCAAGATTGTACGATTACATCACATCCAACCAGCAGCAGATTAGGAGTAGTGTGATCTAAAGCCGTCACTTTTATTGCGCTCTGATCCTTCTATCCTATAACAACCTTCTCCAGTTTGTCTGAGCGGCATTAAGGCCTGGATCTGAGATCATAATGAAAACTGGCAGCAGCCTGATTACAATTATCCCTCAGCTTTCTCAATCAGTCGTGTAGCTGAGTGAGGGGCAACCCTTTGTTTTTGGGCGTCTCTCTGCTTGGAGCTCAGGCGGATTCTGGGCACATCTGGAGCTGCGATTGGACATCCATTTGGCAGACAAGAGCTCAGCAGAAGTGACAGCGTGATCTGGTGCGCTTTTAGAATGTCTCGCTGAATCTCAGCCGACCTGACTTGACTCCTCTCACGTCCTTTGCCAAGAGATTTTTCTAATCCTGATTTCAAGTGTGACTAAAGTGGATCATGCCGTTTTTTCCTCTTCTCAAATTACAACTGAAGCTGAAGTGCAGTTGCACGTGTTCATGTGGAAAATGAAAGTGCTGGCACAGCACCTTAGCCTCCTTGATCCAATGTTTGCTTCAAACACTCTCAGTCATTTCTCCCACCTTTCAATCTGCAGCCATCTTTTTAAGTTTCTCTTCCCTTTGAAGTGAGCTTTCTTTCAGTCAGACATCAGACATTGTTGGGCTTTGACAGCTTTAAGGTGCAGAACTCAAGCAACAACATTCTCATGTTCCGCCATAGGTTAAAAACAGTGTGTAAGTGGAGTAAGTTAACAGACTCTGTTGTTATCACAGATTTGTTCCCAAGCCTAAGGCCAGCTTGTGACACTCAGGATGACTTATGGATGCAGGATGATTTGTCTGCACAACGGTCCAAAGCCTGTGGAACGACTCCAAATCCTCTGAAGCTGATTCTAGATCTGTGCTCTGATCTTGGGGGGCTTTTTTTTTTCTTTTTTCTTAATGAAGACACATGCGCATATCCGGGTGGACAGATATAATACATGCACAGAGGTTGAGGAGGAAGAACACTTCATTGCTCTTGAAATCTGAAACGTGTCAACTGTAGTCAGGCAACTGATTGGTTTCCTGCTGAAGATGTTTGCTCACTCTTCTGGCTCAGGGAAAACAATGTTTCCAAGGAACAGAGAAACTGGGGAAGCTTGTCTGAATTACATTTGGAATATTTTGATATGAGCACGGTATATCTAAAACTAGCTGATTTTGTGGCACCCAGGTCTTAGATGTTTGGTTCATGAAAGATGATGAAAGTCAAGAACAGAAACACCCTAATTTCATTAAGCCTGACAAAACTCATCTACTGCAGTTCATTATGTATAATGCAATGTTGTCCCTTATTAGTTCAGTATTATTAACACTATTTCTAAGAATTTATCATTTTCTTTTCCATATTATGTTCAATTCATTGTACAGAAGGGGTTTGTTGGAAAAGAACATTATGTGACCATGAGGGGGAAAAAGAAAACATAATCTGTCACTCTGGGACTCAGAGTATTTATGTCTTGTTTCTTTTTTTAAGCAGCAAAAGTCAAAAATTTACAAATGACAAACTTCTGATTATGTATTTCATTGGAATCTGGACTCAGAAATTTATTTATTCAGCTTTGGCAGAGTTATTTATCATCTTAGAAGACGATGAATCCAGCTGTAAGAAATAAACACTGAGGGAAGAATTCACAAAGCAGCACTCTTCATTATTATTTATTCATTTTGCTATTTGCTTTTTTTGTTGTACAGAAGTGTTACTGCTTCCATCAAGTCCAGCAGATGGGAACAATTTCCTGCTATTTTACTAATCACCTTGTGTTCTCTTTTTAGCTATGAAAACAGCACTGGCAGAAATGGTTAGTGTTTAAAATAGTTTGATTTTCCCTTTTGTATCTTAGTATAAGACAAAGCCCTCCTTCATCCCTTAGAATTTTCTTGATGTTTTCTCTATTTTTTCTTTCACTTTTGTGACTTTGTTTTTAAATAGCTTTGACTTTAAGGTTGTGCATTGGTTGAATTCTTAAAAGTCTGATTTTTTTTATGTCTTCAAATCTTTAACATTTTAAATCAAATAGACAATCTACTGTATGTCCTTTTGCTTTTTACTACGATTGTCTCCCATTGAAAATGTACATTTAGTACAAGCTACTGTAATTTGATTTCTAATTCTTCTAAGACTACACGCTAGAGCTTATTGTTAAGAAATTCAAAATTCTGAATGGTTCTTAAGTTGGTGAGGACGAATGTTAATGCTACATTCATGTGGATAAAACAGTGGAATATTATACATAGCCTATACAAATATCATGCTGTCATGTAGATGTATTGTGTAAAAACACTTGTTTGATTAAAAAGGGCCTTTTTATCTATTACACTGTGCTCACTGTGTGCACTCCTTGCCCCTCCACACTGGTCCCATGTTTCCCAATACAGACACAGCTTCTTTAAAGCAATAATAATAATATTTGGAATCTTTTTACACGAGACGTGTCTGAGCATATTCCAATTACAATAATAATAATTATAATACAATTTTATGGTTTTATTCTTAATTTTAAAAAAGGCCAAAATGGTTTCTAATTTAGATGAGACAATTTGCTTAAGTTCTTTTTTTTCTCTCTTTTTGTTTATTTAGACCTCACAGGATCTCTTCTTTTGTTTTCATCATTCAATCATGATTATGAAAATTCTGGCACTACAGTAAAGTGCAAGTAAAAAAAAGAGGAGAAGAGCCTTTTCCAAAGAATCTCTCAGTTTAATCTAATGAAAATGTTCCCAGAGTTGGATAAATCTCATTGACCCATTGCCTAAATGTTTACTGCGTCCCCTTCCCCAACTCTGAATTTGGCTCAGAGAGGACAGAATTGACTGACAGGTCCATATATGGAAAACCCTCAACTAATTTATCCAGTTGATAACCAGCACTGTGCATTACATTTTGTTAAACCTAAAGTCCAGCCCAGTGGAGAGAACTATATCCATAAAATTATTTCATGTAATTATTTTAGTGTTTTATTTTCAAAATACTGCAGGACTTAAATCAGATTTAAGTAGACTAATTCTAGAGTGAGTTTTCTAAATAAATCATTCTTTTATGTAATTTTAAAGCAAATATATAAGGCACAGAAAAAAATTAATTGTGTACCTCTGCACTTCTGATATTTATAGAGCAGTGTGTGTGCTTGAATACGGGTGTGTCTGTGGGTATATTCTTGGTTATCTGCCATGATAACACCAGAGCTCAACGGCACAGAGCAATAAGCTTGAAACATCAGACTCGGCTACACACGCAATCCTTGATAATAGGATCAATTCCTGCTCACTGTTGGATTTTCTGACAATAGAAAAACATGAAACATTTCAAAGATTATCTTTCATGTCAGTAAGAAGCTTTTCATCGTTTGCTGCTTTCGTTTTGGAAATGAAACAAGGTTTCTGTCATTATTTCCCAAATCAATGATTGCAATTATGTTTAGATTTAGAGAAAATCCAGGCTCCTTATTGTGTTCTTCTTTATCATTTAATCGATACCAGTCACATGGAATGAAAATCTGTAATTAACTTTGTCCAAATTATCTTCAAGGACACATTGCAGAGAGAGAGGAAAGCCTGCAGTGACAGGTTTCACTTTAGGTTGGAATAAGAAGAGAAGCATCCTGTTTCTTATCTGCCAGACTTAGACCTTCTACCAACAATACAAAGTGATGTTGTTGCATAAAAAGGCAGCAAATATGTCACAACAAAGTAATTTTTGTAGCACATAATTGAATATTTTAGGCACCACAGTCAGAAAGATTATTCTACATCTGAAACTCATGAAGTTTGAGTTTTCACTTGGACTTCAAAACAGTTGAAAATGAAAAAAACACATGCCAAAGGGATTGTTCTAAAAGTAGAACAAGTAATAGTTGTAGGCAAAAGGAAGTGTTAGAATGAACAGTCTGCCCTGATCCTCTTCAGTGGAAGGATGAAACCCATCTAAAGTTACTACTGACCAATTAGAGTTGAGCTCTCAGTGGTAGCTTTGAGGAAGCCCAACAGGGGAAGGGTTTCTTCAGACAGCAGCTGGGGTTGATCACAAGTTAGCTAGTTAGTAAAAGATCACAGCTTCTAATCATGCAAACACAGCTGCCAACAATTAACACTGTAAGTTCTATACAAACTTCCTGTTAATTTAACCAATCAGTGCAGTTCGACCTTCTAAAAAGTTTTCAACTTATTTAATGAAGACCAAAATGCTACATTCAATACAATTTCTAATATATTTAACTTAGAAATTGTCTCAAATTGGCTGTTCTTTTAAGCACTGGTAGTTAATGGTGTTTGGTTTAAACATTTAATTAAAATATTTGTATTCACCAGCAGATTGAAAGGGAAAAAATACAAAGAAAGAAGTAGGCCATAAAAAAGTCTAATTTTTGTTCTTGGTTATATTGTAAAATGTAAATGTATTGTTCTCTGTTCAATAACTAGTTGTACTATAGTGGTCCGATGCATTTTCTTGAACTTGCATTTCATGAACTGTGAAATGCAGGAAGCCAGAGCAGGGAAAAAGCAAAAAGAAAATCACAGGAACCCAGGAAAACAAAGAAACGGGATTTAACAGGAGGAACCAGCAAAAAAATCTAACACTAAAGAATAACTAGACCTAGAAACATAATTAAATACAGGCAACAAAAATTAATAGACACAAAAAATAAATATATTAAACTAGAATTACTAAGGACGAACTGATCTAAAGTAAAACAGAAACAAGACTGATCTAACACAAAGAAATTAAGGAAATCCCAAGATTAAACTCTTGGAGTCATGAAGATGGTTATGAGAAATGTGAGACTCTTTGTCATCAGTGGTTTGAGCTTGAGACTCTCCCATGAAGTCCATATTTTCTAGTCTCTTTCTTATTGTTGAATCAGGAGCTCTGTTATTGAGGAAGATGAGGCCGGCTGTGTGCTAGATGTTTTTAGAGCCCTTCACTGGCCTCCTGGATGACTTGCTGATTCACTCCTGGAGTATTTTTGGAAAAGTGGACAAAACAGGATTCCACCAACAACTGGTCTGAGAGCAGCTCTAAAAAATATCTAAAGTACAAGAGACCTCACTTAGAGGTCTGAAGGCTCTCTATAGTCCAAAGTTTTCTCTTTTTGTCAATCAATGTCATTGATGGTTCCCAATGTGGATTGGTAGAATCCAAAAGCCTTAAAGTGGCATTGTAACTCCTCCCTAACTGACAGACATGCATAACTTTCTTTCTCATCTGTTTTTGAATTACCCGGGGCATGATATGTTGCTTTTTTAAGATCGTTTAGCCTACTTCATGTTGTCAAACAGGTTCCATTTAAGTAACTTTTTATTCCACATGAGGCCCAGGTGGGACAGGTGAAATTGAAATCAGATTTTCTATAAGTGTGTTTAATCCAACTTAGTTTATTATTTAATTAGAGTGCCATTCATTTATTTACATTTTCTGTAAATTAATGAAATAATTTGTTAACTGCACTTTGTATCTATTCCAGCAGTTTTTTTGTCTAAAAAAAAAAAAACCTGATCATCTAAAAAAAAAAACACAGAGATATATCTGCAAGGAGACAAATACTCTATATCAGTGGTCCCAGCCTTTTTAGTACCGCGGACCGGTCAAGACTTCACAAATTTGCTGTAGACCGGAGGGGGGATGGGGGGGGGGGGGGGGCATCAACACTGATGCTGTTGCTGCTGTTTCTAAATCATTCTGCTGCTTGTGGGCTCAATGTTGGCACTCAAGACGTAACCGATAGAATCCGGTTAAAGGATTTTCAAAATAAAAGATCCTCCAGACTCAATACAAAAAATGGAAGTATTTAATTATTTCTTGCGCGGCCCGGTACCAATTGGTCCATGGACCGGTACTGGTCCGCGGCCCGGGGTTTGGGGGCCACTGCTCTATATGTTCTGTCGCCACATGTTTTTCTAGAATTTTCTCAAGAAACCAAATCAGCAAGGGTTAAGTAATTTTATTTTTTCTTAAACTCTAGTTGTTGAAACTCATGCCTCGTGTTACAAAATAACTAGAAACTGCTCAGGTATGCATGCATTGACTGTATGATTGTGTATGTGTGTGCATTGTGATTATAAAGCAACTCAGTGTTTTTCTGTCTTATTTTAATGTTTTATTATACATAATAAAACATTACACTTTTATAACAAGGAGATGTGAATCAGCTTTTGATGTAATCTGCTTTTGCTGTAATCTGCATAGATGACATGTTTTTACAGGCATGTCATCTATGTCATCACCATTTGATGACAAAACGTCATCAAATGGTGACATCTATGTTTGAGCTGTACATTGTTTTATTTGTTTTGTTTTTAAAAGTTCATCATTATGATTACTAACTTGTAAATCAACAAATTGTAGATTTTTACAACAGATAATTAGAAACAGTTTTATTGTGTTTTAGGGCTGATTGCAGCCCTGATATGTAATCTGCTCATCGCGGATTCTTTAAAAAGCCTGACATGCCAATTCCAATTTTGGCAGATACCATTTTTTTTGTTTAAAATGTTGCTAAATATAACAAGAAAGTGACTGAAAGTGACTAACTATTCAGTCACTATTGTTACCTGCAGACATGACGTGGTGGAGGGTTGGTCAGTCAAACCTTTCACTGCAACGCAGAAGAGCACAGTAGCTGATTTTTAGACCTTTGCTTAGGTAGATAAAGATTAGTGGTAAAGATCGGCTTCATGTGTAAGTGTCAGCCGATCACCAATCTTATAAAATTAAGGAATTTGGTGCAGAAAAATCGGTGAACCCCTGCTCTATATACAAACCAGCGTGCTCTAAGGCTGTGGGTAAATCTACCTGCAGGTGTTTCACATGCTAGACTCTTCTAATGGTTTTCCTCCAGAATAACAAAGAGCAGCTCTGTGATTTCATTTAGCTCCCACAGTAGTTGCTGACTCAGCAGAATTACACCGTATGTCAAAAACATGAATTTGTTTCTTCTGCAACTATTCAATATATTCTGTTGAATAACATTAGAAACCAAGTATATCCAGACATCTTTTACATTTACGACATTCATATTGTCTTTTAAACCTAGTATGTAGTTTTCACCTTCCTTTTTACATAGTTAAAAAAAACTATATATATATATAATAATGGAAAGGTAATTACTGCAAGGTAATTGTTGCCAAAATGAAAACACAATATTTATTTTACAATAACAAGAAAAAAATAAATATCACTTATGTAATATTTAATAGCTTTGGTAGCTTGCCATCATCAGCGTGTGAACGGAAATGACTGATTTCATTGATGTCTTTAAGCGCCCTGAAAAGCATTTTAAAAGTCTAATGTCATTATGTGATGTTGATGAAATGTGATGTTTATAAAAGCTCTAATTCATGTAGAATAAAGCTGGTGTTAAGCGTTGTGTACTTGTAATTTGTTAACGTGTTTGTGCTCCTGATAAACAGGCTTTTGTAATTCCTTGAAAAGAAATGTTTTCACAGAATGTGAAAATACTTTTAGCCACACCTATTGCTCTCTTTTTTGATACTGTTACCATAGTTTTACATTGAATGTACTGTAGGTCTATTCAGCTACATGTGTCTTCTTCAAATTTTATATTTGTGCAAGCTATACGCATGATTTTCTTCAGCATTTGAAGGCTTAAAATATGAGGCATATTGTCTATTTCACCGCTGTTACAATTGTCTCTCATGTGAGCTTCCCTCTTTGCTGCCATGCTTATTGCCTCACTGTTCAAAATAAAAGTTGTGGATTCTTCTGGGTTTTTTTGTTTATCTGTATCTTCCTTTATCTCCATTGCTGAATTAAGATGGGAGCTGCCATTACTGCTATCCACATGTCAAAACATGTGGATCTTTAAACTGCTTTTAAAGATAGAGTTTGAAAATGGCCCTCAAAACAAACAGCAACAAACTTTTATGTTAAAGTCACAAACTATGGTAAAAAGCAAGAACAGTCAACCATAGAGAGCATCTGAAAACTTGAAGTACACTGACCTTAAGAAAGTGAAAAATTAGTGGAACACAACTTTCAATTTTAAAAAATGCATGGCTAGTCAGCAATTTGTGAAAAACTAAGTGCACCCGCATGTTAAGAGCATGTCAAACCCCATGTTGCAGTCATAACTAAATATATTCTGCATGTCTTCAGGCATGTGAAGAACATCTCTCTTAAAGTTCCACTACTCGTTACCACCCGTAGCTGCATAAGTAAATTAAAAGTAAATAAAAATAAAGTACCAGAAACTAAATCACACTACCAACCACATAAAACAGACGAATTATTATTATTATTAAAGCTGAGACACGCCACTTTGAACTTGGTTTAAAGTTTAAATGCGTTGTTGTTTGAGAGCTGCGACAGAGCCTAGAGAGGCAGTCTGCTGAAAGAGGGTGCAGAAGTTAATCAACACAGAGACCACAGAGTCAATAATATCAAAGGGTACAGAGATAGTATCTGGTATCAGAGTAGCCTCAGACCTCTGTGTGGTATTGACAAAGCTTCATATGATACCCTGCTTGGACTAACAGGCTATGCAGCTTGGTGACCTCTGCTTAGCGATAGTCCAAGTGGAGCAGAGGTATCAGTTCACAATTAGCTCTGAACGTCGGCGGAATTCAGGAAGTGCACATCAATACAAATGATTGAGAAACATGGGGCACTTTACTGTAGCACTTTATTTCTCTGAAGCTAGAAACTAATCTGAAGGGACCTGCCAGCATTTACAGGCAGCCTGCAGCGTAATTCATCAATGACTTTAATGATGATAAAAATGTGAATTATTTAGCCCTCGTTCAGGAAGCCGCTAAAATAGAAAACAGGTTTATTTTCCTCTGGACTACTGAATCACTGGAAAATTCTTAATGTTTTACAGCTCAGTGCAGACAAGAAAGACAAAGAAAGATTAAACAATAATGACTGATTAAAGAAACAGCATTACAAGCTTAGATGTGCCACCTGTGGGCAGTTCTTTCAGGTGGGGGTTGTAACATCTGGAACAATATCCATTCACTATAGAAGAATGCTCCACGTTTATCACCTTTAAGATCAATTAAAGAACTGCCTTATATCAACTCAGTAATGTCTCATATACCACTTATACCACTAGTAGCAGTTGGCTTGTCACGTTAATTAGTGTATCCCACTGGTTTCAACTTGCAACTGGAACATGGGTGAGTTTGGACTGATGTCATTTCCAATCCAATGGTCCAAATGTAGCTTCCTTTTGATGATTGATGTTTGCTTCAGTTTATAGTGGAAATGTTCTCTAACGTACTTCTCTTCAGCAGCTTCTGTCTGAAGCAAAGATCAATCCACTTGAGAAGATGCAGGAGCCCCTAGTGGGACTTTGCCACAGCTTAAGAACATGGAGCTCACAACTGTTACCCTTGGTGTGAAATAAGATCAAAAGCCAAAATTAGTTTAGATGCTATGACTATCTGCTCCACCTATATTTAAAGGTGGAGCAGAACATTTACTAAAATGTTTCTTTTTAAGATATAATCTTTTATAATATTTTAATTTATATTTACTCTGTTTATGCCTAGTATCGCACACTTCCTAGTTAACTACACAAATTTCAGACTTTCAAATCCAAAATAATACACTATGCAATTTATGCTGTAAGATCCTGTCCATGATGTCATTTTTAACATCTCCAGCTTTTACAATTAAACTTGATAACTTCACTTTTTTCTGTCTCAGGTTCTGCTGAATCTTTCCATCTCTACATCTTCTGTGTGTTTAAGCAGCCAGCTGCCTCTGAGACTAGTGGAACTCTGCCACTGTTCTCTTTCATATTGACTATTGTGGTCTGTGCTGATTAACTTCTAAGCCATCCTTCAGCTACCTCTCTGGGATCTGTAACAGCCCTTAAATGATTTTACAAGCAGCAACAGAAGCCATGTAGTTCAGGAGACACGGTATCAGAATCTGTTCAGAATAAACATAAATGACATATTTCATTTTTTTTTAAATCTAAGTATACACGGACAGAATATATAATTACTAAATCGATATTGCTGTTGTTCTCTCCCCTGTCTTGATTAAGTCTGTCTCAATTAGCATTTAGCCATGCAATCAACATTATTTGACAAGGTAATGATCTGCATACGCAAAGGTGTCTGACTGAAATTCTAAGCAGGTCAGGTTAATCTCTTCCAACATTTACACAATTCTAGTTATTTGGTGCTGTGGAAATGTGTCACTTTCAGATTAATTTTATAATCTAAGTGGTTCAGATTTTCTTCTTAAATTACACAAAGATAGCCAGAGTAAAAAAAATCACGATTCATTAATTAACTTCAATTAACCACATCTCTGGTTCAGTTTCACTTCAGGGTTAAGAATGATAAGAAAAGAAATTGCTTCAACAGAAGCGGCCTGGCAACATGAAGAAGGACTTCAAAAGGCAATACATTATGCCTGGTTCTGAAAGCAAGTTAAGAATAGTTGAAAAGGGTTCAATTCAAATTAGAAGTAAATAAATTGGTGAAAGCGATTGATATCCATCAGGATAGAAAATGTATTGAGGCCTTTTCTAAGAGTTTGGGACTACACGGAAAGCAGAGCAACTTCTAAAGAGTGTCTGGCCTATCAAAATTATTCTAGGTGAACTGTGATGACAATTTCATTAGTTCACAAACAATCCAGATCTATATCTGAAGAACAGCAGGCCTCAACTTTAGCCTTCAAGATTTAACAACAAGAACAGACTGGGCACCAGGCTTCCATGGGAGTTCTGAAGCAGAACTCCCATGGAGTTTGCATTCTTTTGGCACTGCTGACCCAAAAGAATACAAAGTCCAACTGACATTGTCCAAAAATATCTTGATGGTCCCCATACATTTGTGGAAAAATATTTTCCAGATCAACATGAGAAAAATAAATTTTAGAAAGTATAGTTTTCATTTCATCTGGTATAAAACTTTCAGAAAACAAGCAAAATGCCACCAATGTGACACTGGTCGCCTGACCCCTCTGCAGATGTTTGGCCTTAATTTTGTGACTATGAGCTCAAGAACACTTAAGTGTTATTGTAAGACAACTCCAACACTTCATGGCAACTGGTGGCATAGCCAGTGGTTTGATTTGAAGAAGGATTACGTTTCACACAGTAAGTAAGTACATTTAGTGGAGCACCTATGCAAAAGGCTAATCATTACTCTAGTAATCCTTCAAATCAAACCACTGGCTTTAGACTAACTCTGGTTAGTCTACTGCTAACCAGAGAAGTAGCCGTCTCTTAACTCTGTCTCCAGACTTTGACCCAGTCAGCGAAGTCGCTGCTGGGGGTGGTTGCCCAGGGCGCCAAACAGGCTAGGACCACCTCTAAGTGGCAGGAGGGGCTCTGTGGTTTGGCTTGTGCTCTGAATCATGCTCTTACAAAGAATATTCTACATACTCATCTTTGGGAGTAGGAAAGGGAGTGGGCTGGGGGCAAATACATTCACCAGCTTCTGTTAGCAGATTTTCATTATCAGCATCAGAAAGATGGGGTCATATTACAGGGTCACCAAGGAGACACAACCGGTAGACCAGGGGACAAACGTAAGAACGAGGGGGAGCAATATGGGATTTTTACAGCACCTTCGTTCGTCACACTCAGAAACTCATCTACCAGCTATGTACCGCCACAATGCGCTCCGCCAACCGTTTGTTCAGACTAGGATATATGAAATTTATTGTGTAGTTCATCCGTAAAGTTACACTTACACTGTAGGCATCAACTACTCTGCCGCCCGTGGTGTTCAGTCTATCTTCTCACCTATATAAATACTCCCGCAGCACTCTTCTTGCATTTTGCTTTGAACCACCAGCTCCGTAAGGAGAAAAGCTGCCGTACACCACGCATCGCGTTAGCATTTTAAGGATTCTTATTGGTACCCCCAAAATGATGACAACCCAGGCATTTTCATTAATCAATAAAATCTCCACGGGCCGAACTTGAAAATTGGACGTTATGCCACTAACACTTAGCTTTCGTCAACAACTCAGAGGCGGAAGTGAGAGCTCTGCGCAACACAAGTAATAAGTGAGCCGGAACACGGTGGCTAAATAATAAGCCAAAAATTAACGAAGCTTCAAGGCAGGTAAATTTTCCTTGAGGAATTTTAATAATTGAGGTACTTGAATCATTCAAGGAATTGTTTCAGCCCTAGTTAACACATTAACTTAATTTGAAATGAACGTATCTCAATGGTGTTATTACTGTACATAATAACACCACCATGTTATTATGTAACACTGTGGTACCTACAATAGGTAGGTATGACTACCTACCTATTGTACGTAGGTAGTCATACCAACTACCTAAAATATGAATTTAACTATAGTGTCCATGCATGTCAGATATTTATTAAAATGTTAATGCTACCACAATATCTCACAACACTGTGAGAATCACATTCTTTGATTTCTCCAGTGCCTTCAACACCATCCAGCCTTTGCTACTGGGTGAGAAGCTGCGGAGGATGGGTGTCAACGACTCAGTGATCTCCTGGGTTACTGACTACTTGACAGGCAGGCCACAGTTTGTCTGTCTGGGCAGTGTCCTGTCTGATGTGGTGGTCAGTGACGTAGGAGCTCCACAGGGAACTGTGCTTTCTCCCTTTCTCTTCACCCTGTACACCACTGATTTCCAGCACACTTCTGAGTCATGTCACCTACAGAAGTTTTCTGATGACTCAGCGGTTGTCGGGTGTATAGGGGATGGAGGGGAGGGGGAGTACAGGACACTGGTGGACAGCTTTGTGGAATGGTCTGACCAGAATCACCTGAGGCTCAACATTAGTAAGACCAGAGAGATGGTGATTGACTTCAGAAGGAAGAAGATACCTTCACGGCCACTGAAGATCAAAGGGGAAGTGGTGGAGGAGGTGGAGGATTACAAATACCTGGGAGTTGTAATCGGCAACAGACTGGACTGGGCATCTAACACTGACGCTATGTGAAAGAAGGGGATGAGCAGACTCTATTTTTTAAGGAAGCTGAGATCCTTCAATGTGTGCAGCAAGATGTTGGAGACCTTCTATCACAGTGTTGTAGCCGGTGCCATCTTCTTTGTTGCTGTGTGTTGGGGAAGCAGCATCAGAGCCAGCGACTCTAATAGACTAGACAAAATCATCAGGAAAGCTGGCTCTGTACTGAGACTAAGGCTGGAGTCCCTGGAAACTGTGGTGGAGAGGAGGACACTGAAGAAGATTCTGTCTATTATGGACAATAAACAGCACCCTCTCCACCACATAGTGGACAGACAGCGGAGCACCTTCTCACATAGGCTGCTCCAGCTCCGCTGTCGTAGTGACAGATGCAGGAAATCCTTCCTGCCACATGCCATCTCACTGTACAATAAAAGCTAAATCATTGTTCTGCACTAATCAGTCCAATTTTGCACAACTGCACTGTGGCACACTTGCTGTACATATATTTACATATACATACTGTATCTGCATTTTTTGAATCTTTGCAAGGACTGCTCTAAGCTGCTTTTTATATTAACAGCATTTTATATTTTATTTGTATTTTTTTTTATTTTATCTACAACTACTACCCAGTGGTAGTTGTTATTGTGTCTTGTCTCTATGCTGTAACTGCGAAGTAATTTCCCTGCTGGGATGAATAAAGTACTTATATTGTATTCTATTCTATTCTATATGAAAGAAGTAAACAAATCTTTGATATAATTAAGGAGCTAGCTAAAGGGAGTGTCAAGAAGATCACTGAATGCATTTCACTATCAGCATCGGAGAGATACTCCCTTGTTTGAGTGAAAGTTACACTCAAATAAGGGAGAGTTTCTACACTGATGTGGAAGCATTACCAAGGAAAACAAAATTTATCTTCAAAGAGGCTCTGATGCCGGGGGACGATGTAAGGAAAATCCTGTGCATTAATACATGCTAGAACTGAACATTTTGACTTGTCTACTTGCAACTTCCTAATAACTGAACATATTTTTCTCTGTGTTTCCAAAGAAAAAAAAAATTAAAAACAAAGCCAGATAATTATATCCAAAACATGCAGTACAGTTATATCCTCAAGGAAGCAGATAAAAGCTAGCATACAGTGCTAACAGAAGCAGAAGGCTCAATCCTGCGATAAAACCAATGGCCAGAATGTTATTGACACACAAAATTCATATCTGAAATACGTTTTGCTGTCATTTTAATGTTATTAGCAGGTTACCAGTTTGTTGTGTACCTGGTTTCAGTAGAGAGAAGTGACTATCAAACATAGTTTTTTAGAAAATGCCACTCGATACTGATGGACGTTGCTGAAGCACTCGCCCTTAAAAGCTTCACACAAGCAAGGGAGAGTTTCCAAACTTATTGTTGTAAGACAAAAAATGGCAGATTCACAAAACTTGGTTTTGTGGCGGATTTGTCTGGAAGTCATGATCTTATTTAGCTGTTAAACAGCAATTACAGTGACATAACAGACAAGAAAACATCACAGCTAATAGAATAGAATAATAGAATAGAATACTACTTAGTGTTACTACTAAGTAGTACTACTACTTAGTAGTATTACTACTTTGTAGTACTAAGTAGTAATACTACTAAAACTAATGTTACTTTATTCATCCCAGCAGGGAAATTATTTCGCAGTTACAGCAGCATAGAGACAAGACACACAACAACCACCACTGAGTAGCAATTGTAGACAAAATAAAATATAACATGCTGTCAATATAAAAAGCAGCTTAGAGCAGTCCTTCCAAAAATTCAAAAAATGCAGATACAGTATGTATATGTAAATATATGTACAGCAAGTGTGCCACAGTGCAGTTGTGCAAAATTGGACTGATTAGTGCAGAACAATGATTTAGCTTTTATTGTACAGTGAGATGGCATGTGGCAGGAAGGATTTCCTGTATCTGTCACTACGACAGCGGAGCTGGAGCAGCCTATGTGAGAAGGTGCTCCGCTGTCTGTCCACTATGTGGTGGAGAGGGTGCTGTTTATTGTCCATAATAGACAGAACCTTCTTCAGTGTCCTCCTCTCCACCACAGTTTCCAGGGACTCCAGCCTTAGTCCCAGTACAGAGCCAGCTTTCCTGATGATTTTGTCCAGTCTATTAGAGTCGCTGGCTCTGATGCTGCTTCCCCAACACACAGCAGCAAAGAAGATGGCACCGGCTACAACACTGTAATAAAAGGTCTCCAACATCTTGCTGCACACATTGAAGGATCTCAGCTTCCTTAAAAAATAGAGTCTGCTCATCCCCTTCTTGCACACAGCGTCAGTGTTAGATGCCCAGTCCAGTCTGTTGCCGATTACAACTCCCAGGTATTTGTAATCCTCCACCTCCTCCACCACTTCCCCTTTGATCTTCAGTGGCCGTGAAGGTATAGTCTTCCTTCTGACGTCAATCACCTGGTCTTACTAATACAGAAAAATTAACAGACTGAAAAATACAACAGAAAACAAATCTAAAGACATCTGCAGCACCAGGAAGAAATACATTTTTTTTTCACTCCTAGACACTCAAAGTACACAAAAAAATGTATAAGGGCTAAGAAAGTGGATTTTGCATCATATGTCGATTATAAAATACACTGCTAAAAAAAATAGAGGGAACACTCAAATAACACATCCTAGATCTGAATGAAAGAAATATTCTCATTGAATACTTTGTTCTGTACAAAGTTGAATGTGCTGACAACAAAATCACACAAAAATCATCAATGGAAATCAAATGTATTAACCAATGGAGGCCTGGATTTGGAGCCACACACAAAATTAAAGTGAAATAACACTACACGCCAATCCAACTTTAATGTAATGTCCTTAAAACAAGTCAAAATGAGGCTCAGTATTGTGTGTGGCCTCCACGTGCCTGTATGACCTCCCTACAACGCCTGTTCATGCTCCTGATGAGGTGGCAGATGGTCTCCTGAGGGATCTCCTCCCAGACCTGGACTAAAGCATCCGCCAACTCCTGGACAGTCTGTGGTGCAACGTGACGTTGGTGGATGGAGAGAGACATGATGTCCCAGATGTGCTCAATCGGATTCAGGTCTGGGGAACGGGCTGGCCAGTCCATAGCTTCAATGCCTTCATCTTGCAGGAACTGCTGACACACTCCAGCCACATGAGGCCTAACATTGTCCTGCATTAGGAGGAACCCAGGGCCAACCGCACCAGCATATGGTCTCACAAGGGGTCTGAGGATCTCATCTCGGTACCTAATGGCAGTCAGGCTACCTCTGGCGAGCACATGGAGGGCTGTGCGGCCCTCCAAAGAAATGCCACCCCACACCATTACTGACCCACTGCCAAACCGGTCATGCTGAAAGATGTTGCAGGCAGCAGACCGCTCTCCACGGCGTCTCCAGACTCTGTCACGTCTGTCACATGTGCTCAGTGTGAACCTGCTTTCATCTGTGAAGAGCACAAGGTGCCAGTGGCGAATTTGCCAATCCTGGTGTTCTCTGGCAAATGCCAAGCGTCCTGCACGGTGTTGGGCTGTGAGCACAACCCCCATCTGTGGATGTCGGGCCCTCATACCATCCTTGTGGAGTTGGTTTCTAACCGTTTGTGCAGACACATGCACATTTGTGGCCTGCTGGAGGTCATTTTGCAGGGCTCTGGCAGTGCTCCTCCTGTTCCTTCTTGCACAAAGGCGGAGGTAGCGGTCCTGCTGCTGGGTTGTTGCCCTCCTACGGCCTCCTCCACGTCTCCTGATGTACTGGCCTGTCTCCTGGTAGCGCCTCCAGCCTCTGGACACTACGCTGACAGACACAGCAAACCTTCTTGCCACAGCTCGCATTGATGTGCCATCCTGGATGAGCTGCACTACCTGAGCCACTTGTGTGGGTTGTGGAGTCCGTCTCATGCTACCACGAGTGTGAAAGCACCACCAACATTCAAAACTGACCAAAACATCAGCCAGACAGCATAGTACTGAGAAGTGGTCTGTGGTCCCAACTGCAGAACCACTCCTTTATTGAGTGTGTCTTGCTAATTGCCAATAATTTCCACCTGTTGTCTATTCCATTTGCACAATAGCAGGTGAAATTGATTGTCAATCAGTGTTGCTTCCTAAGTGGACAGTTTGATTTCACAGAAGTTTGATTTACTTGGAGTTATATTGTGTTGTTCAAGCGTTCCC
The DNA here is from genome assembly GCF_002775205.1 of Xiphophorus maculatus. NCBI lineage: Eukaryota > Metazoa > Chordata > Actinopteri > Cyprinodontiformes > Poeciliidae > Xiphophorus > Xiphophorus maculatus. Next base: position 1,227,259 of record NC_036449.1, on the reverse strand, counting down.
TTTATTTTTTTGAGCACTGTATATGTAAAGGACAGAATTTCTTTTTCAAGAAAGCAACAGGCAAACACATAAAACATGACACTATTCTGCTCATTAGAGCTCATTTTTTGTCAAATTATCTCAATATGAAATGATTAATAGGATTATTAAATAGAGTTGTCATGAATATGAACCCAGTAAAAATAAATAAATGGTAATCTTGTGTAATTGTTAGCTATTTATTTGTCGTAACATTTCATAACGTGTCAGCCTTAATCAGTTAGACTGAACTTCATCGCAGACTGGTAGGAGCGGCTATGAGTGATGCAGCACACTGCTGACTTGGGAATATAAAATGGCTTGTAAATACCTGAGTGGAAAGATCTGCAAGAATAAAACTGCAGAGTGGTCATTAACTCTGCAGTTGTGGGAACAGCTCTGCTGCAGAAATTAGACACAGCGTTAAACACTGAGACGAATCACAAATTGTGCTTCGGTCAAATCTGCATAGCAAAATCAGTTACATATTGTTACGTGCATCAACGAGTTTTCATGGTTAGAGACCCCTTCTCTGGGTTCTCCTCGGCTTGTGTCATAAACATAATCTGGATGAGGTAAACTGGGATATTGTTTGTTTCTTTAATTGGTCATCAAAGTTAATACTTTTTTGTAGACATTCAAGTTAAGTTAACATGCGTTTTCAGGATATGTTGAAGATGTCGCCTAGATACTCATCACTGGCAGTGATGAGCAGTGTTTCTCACAGATGGGGGTTTTCTGCCCAATACAAGACAATCTTTTAACATTAATGCAACACAGTTGAAAGTGAATGGGAATAACATGCAAACAACATATTCCGACTTCAGTGAAACAGAGTAAAATAACTTGAAAAATGGAAAAAAAAATCAGATTTACCCAACATGTTGAAACCAAAATCCCCTTTCTTAATGTGTCCAGTCTGTCAATAATTGTCCACATGTGATTGTAATTGTGATCTTAAGATGATCTGTTTTTTTGCATTAACAATTTACAACACAGTTGTACATCTGTGACAGAACTGCATTCAGATACAGAGCAAGGATTAAGAACTGCTGTGGAGTTTTAAGATGTTTCCCACAAGACTTAGCTGTTTTCCTATTTGTCAGAACATCATGCTGATCACTGTCAGAAATCTCAGTACTAAACTAAAGTCTGATGGTTTGTAACTGGGAAAAAAAACATCCATCCATCCATACATGCTTGTCCTTGCAGAGTTGCAGGGGTCCTGGTGTCCAGCGGTCTTCAGATGAGAGGCGGAGTCCACCCTGGACAAGTTGAGCATTAAAATGTTGTAATTGCATGGATGTCAAAATCTTCGATAATTTGAGAACTGATCTTAAGGTTAAACATCTGTGATATTTACGAAATGATCGAATCCAAAACATGAATCATATCTTCCTGATCTGCTCTATTTGGTTGTGAAGTTGAACTTCAGATCAAACCAGGAAAAAAATGATTCAGCAGGTCTCTTTATTTTAATATGATCTAAATCACAAATAAACACTTACTGCTTACTGCTGAAGTCTACGTGATAAAAATTGGTAAGTGAGGTTCTTCTAATTATTTAAGGTACATTTGCCAGTCCAAAATAAACTTAGCTACGAATAAAGACCAAAACAGGATAGAGAATAATTTGGTCACACACTTGTATTAAAATATGCAACAACTGCCTTTTTTACAATGCCTCTGCATTCCTTATTCCAAAAAGTCCTATTTCTCATTGCAGTCAGTGGCAGCATCCTTTGACCCCTGCTGTACGTTCAGCATCGGTTCCAACAATTAAACACGTAACCATTTTCAACATTTATGCTGATCTAAAGAATGTCTGCCTTTTTGTGTAGGTGACCTTCATGTTACGTCTGCCTGTGGGTTGTCACGATCAGAGCTCTGCATCAGCTGGCTGGACGAGCTTTGTTAAAATATGAAAGAAGCATCTATCCCAAAGTGTTTCTTTAAAAGGCACATTATTCTCTCAGCTAAAAGCACAAAGAAACCTGAACAGAACTGCATTCAGACACAGAGCATGGATAAAGAACTGCTGTGGAGGTTTAAGCTCGCTTTACAAATATCTGGTTGTTTTAATTATGTGATGAAGCGCTTCTTACAGCACTGGGCTTAATGTTTATGCATAACAACCTTTTTGATTAAATGCAGGGTTTGGTTTTAACAAGGAGTATAAAACCTAGGATGATTAGCTAATCTCAGAAACCTGGATTTTTCAGATTATTGTTGTCATTTTTATACTATTTTATTATGCATTTCATAATGTTTGAAGCATTTTAATCTAGTATTTTTATGGATGGTTATCTATGTGTGTGAACAACAGACTATACTCAATTTTCTTGGGATTAATAAAGTACCACAAAACCAAACCTAACAAAATATAAGGAGGAGATTCACTGAGAGCTCTTCACCAACTTCAAGAGATTGAAGATGGTGAAGACCTTTTTAATGAGATGTAAGAAAATGTTCCATTTGTCCTGAGCAAACATGACACAGCTAACAGAATTAGTGGACAGATACTACAGAGTGACACTGTGCACACTTCTATGTTCAGAAGGCCAAACTATAGAACAGCACAAACAGGCTATTAGCACAGCTGAAGCTGCAGATGCTCTTTTAGTCCACAGTTAAAGCTGTGAAGTCCATTCATGCACTTCTGTTTCACTCCGTCATGCTATGATTATGTGATCTCTGTGTGATTTCTGACTTCTACTGAATCAGAACTTGAGAAAACTGTTTCTCAATACAAAGGCAGGCAATTTTTTTATGTAAATATTTTGTGGCATTTATTATAACAATAAAAGTGATGATAAAAATAATGCTAAAACCAATACAATTTTTTCTATTAACCATTTACGTCCAAAATTATTTATGTACCTCTGAGATTTAGATTAAAATTGATCTTCATTTAGTCAAAATCTCTGCTCTAGCAATAGATAAACAATGTTAAAGAAACATAATTTTTTAACAAACACACTGTAAAACATTTGACGGTGATTTAACTTGAAAATGAAAGTTCACCTGCTGCCATGAAAATGCTATTTAAAGAAAATTGTTTTGGTTTTAACTCAGAAATTAAAGTTCATGAAGTTGTGAAAAACACTGTTTAGACAACTTGACAAGTCCATTAATCTTGAATTGAGTTTTAACTTAACTCTGTAATTTAAGCCAAATATTTTTTTCACAATATGCAAGAAAAAACTTCCCTCATCTAGTCAAACAGCACACATTTTTCTATTATTTTCACTTACATTATCAAGTTATATTAACTACTTACTTAATATTTTGCTTTAAATTACACAAACAAAATCTCTGATCTTATCATGAATTTTATTAAACATCACAATGAATTCTGCTCCAAAAAACTTAGTACAGCCAGAACATTATCCTGAAACTTTGTAAACTGATAGTTGCATTAGAGTGAACATAAGTGTACCTTAAAAACCTGACCCCAGATAAGCGGAAGAAGATGGATGGATGGATGGAGTGGTATATGGAAATATTCATAGCTTTCTCTGTAATCAGCGAAAAACTCTTTGCTGGCATTACATCAAATAAACCCTTCTTATATTGTGTGATCAAATTTTTAAAGGAATTGCAAAAAACTAATGTGTTCTAACGAGCTTCAAGGAGTTTGAAGTAGGAAGGCTTCTTTGATTTCATCCTAATCTCGTCCTCCCTCCACATTAAAGATGAACAAAAAATTATGCCCAGATGCCGATACGGTCGATTCAGACTTCACAAATAAATACCAAAATGTTACTTTTTTGTTCAACTATGACCTGATTTGAACGAAAGCAAAAATGGAACTTTGATGTGTGTAAGTACAGCACCAGGATATTCTATGATGAAAACATAAGGTCAGATACACTGCACCCTTATCACAGTGAAAATGAATACATACTACACACACATATTACAATGCCATCAAAACACAGTGATTGGATCACAAGCATGCAAAATAGTTCCAATTTGAACATGAACAGCTTTTGCCAGAGAATCACATTTCATCTAAACTGCACATTTTATGATGTGTGTCAATTGTTGTGCTGGTGGCACCAAATAAAATCAATGAAAGAAAGTCACTCATAGCTAAATATAAATAGGTTTTATAAAAAGCACCAGAGAACTGGCATGTAATGAGAATTTAGTTTTAGATCCAGGTGAGGTAGAAAAGATTTTGATCTTATTCACCTATGAATAAGGTCAGCTGATTGTTCATTCAGAATGTGCAGCGATCCAAAACCCTCTCTTGTATTATCGCCATCACCATGTTTTCTCTGAGACAGTTACTCTCTGTTTTCTGTAGAAATGTCCCCAGGATATGGCTGTGTACGTATGGTGGGCACATGTTAAATCACAACACAACCGTTCCTCTGAAAATTAAATTACATACTATCACATTAGTTACTTAGGTAAACCAGACATGTAATATTGAGTCATATTCAAAATTGATTTATGTTCTTTTTGAATTAACAAAGGAAAACAAAATGTTCCAACCACATCGTGAGCTTTTGAGTTTTGGATAGTGGCCATCATCAATATGAGCTCACAGTAAAGTAAACAATATGAGCTAAAGTAAACAGCAAATAGTTTAGAACACAATTGATATTGCAATATTTGTTACATAAAAGATGTAATAGATAGATTTTTCCAACTGTTATGTAATCTTAGATTGTAAAGATACACAAAAGCTTTTAAAAAGCATTTCAAGTAGAGATATTATTGACAACAACAGCTTATGTCAGGCCAGTTGGAGACTGAGGCCTGACATTTCCTCTAGCTGCTTTAACAGATTTTTTTTTTTTTGACAGAATATGTAAAATATATATGATTATATAATAACTCTGACAGTCATAATTGCATGGAAAAACACAGTTTAACCTGCCGTACATACACCACATTAAAGCACAACCCTGCAGGAGCTCAGAAGCACACAGCTCAGTCACAACCCTCAGACAACACAGCCATATCGTGCTAAACACACAGTCAAAGCAATAATCCTAACAAGTAAAGCACAGGCCGGGCTCCACTCTTAATCACAGCTACAGCCGCCCTCAATCAGCCCAGCAGCAGGTGGTTATAGCCTAATAACACAGTGTAAAGAGCCACATTAAGTAGCTCCGCTTACAGATGCTGCCAGTTATCTTTAGGCAACAAAGACACTGAGATTGTTCAGATAACAGGCTGGGATTTGAGAGAAGTTGGATAAAATGCGTTTTAGAATTCATTGATTGCATCCCAATCAATATCAAACCATGCAGTGCCAACATGCAGCTCTAAGCATAACATCTAATTATATAAATGTATAAACTGTGAAATCCAGTATATCACAGAGTTTTCCCACAATTTTTGGTCTAAATTTATCACCCAATTAGTATTTTCTCATTTCCAGTTTTTGGTCTAATTTTCCCATCACTATATGTGCCCCCACACATTTTTGTCTGCATCTTATTGGCATAGTCAATACAAAGTGGGTGTTTATAATCCTTTCAAAAGTCTGCCAGTAACAGTGAAATAAATAGAGAAACTTACAGGTTATACAGCTATTTGCAGCACACTCTATAGATTAGGAGCTGGTGCAGCGTCACTATGTGACCAGTGGAGCTGGAAAGGGAAAGGCCTCCACTGGCGCCGCATTCATCATGATAGATTTTTTTCAGTTCCTAAGGGATGAGCCAGAAATTATTTCTCTAAATAGTCTTGTTGTCAAAACACTGCACCAAGCTGCAGAAGTAAAACATGGCATGATTTAGGAAACAAGAAAACTCCATACTTTAAGTTGTATGATTAGTTAAGCATGCGGAGCAAATACTTACTCATCATTGCCCGTTTTTGTTCATATTTCTTTTAATTCTTTTTACTTTTAAATGTGACTATTACAGAACTTGTTTTAAGATCTTCTGGCTAATTACTTAAAGATTAAATTGAATTGCAAATTATTATTTACTTTAATTATATTTTTGTGTTTAATTTTTTGAAGACTCAATAGTTGGTGTTTAAGAACTGTCAACACATGAATTCTTAGTCATAATTCTGACAAGTTCGGATTTAACCTTCTGACCCACCTGCAGAATCAACAAGTCCAAGTAAGGAATAGGTTTTATTTTCTTTCAAAGGAACAAACAATTGACAGGTTTCCTTGACGTTTCTGGGAGTGGTTAGTGTCACGCAATCTGTGGCGCCAGGAACGGGAGTTGGGGTTATTGGTGGCCTGTAATGAGTTGATCAGATGAAGTAAGAAAAAGCTTACTTTCGAATGGGTTTGGTGAAGGGTGGGAGAGAGGTGTCCAGGGGTGTCCAGAGTGGTGATGGTGCTTCCTGAGGAAAGTGCGAGGTAGGTGGTGACCGATAGCCAGAGGTCTGATTGAGCGGAGTGGAGATGGGGGTGGGGGGGAAACAGTGGAGCAGGCAGGCAGGTACTTGCTGGTGGGTTCCACAGGAGGAGAAAATGGTTGAACTGATACCTCTAGACCAGGGGTGGGCACTCCTGGTCCTCGAGGGCCGGTGTCCTGCAACTCTTAGATGTCTCCCTGGTCCAACACACCTGAATCCAACAGCTGAATCTCCTCCTAAGTGCAGTCAAGTTCTCCAGAGTCCTGTTAACGACCTCATTATTTGACTCAGGTGTGTTGAAGTAGAGATGCATCTAAAAGTTGCAGGACACCGGCCCTCGAGGACCAGGAGTGCCCACCCCTGCTCTAGACAGATCCAGTGACAAATCCTAAGGGAGCAAACACAAAGACTATGAGCTTCAGGTCATCAAGATCACTCAAGAGACTGATCAAAAAGCTTAAAATAGCCTGACAACAAGAGGTGGCCAGAGTGACTACCAGTAGACGTTGATCATCCAGCACTGAGTGAAGGCTCTGCTGCTCCTTTATCCCCAGCACTCTGATGAGGCAGATGAGCTCCACCTGTGAAGGCTGCCCAGGCTCTCCACCAAGATCCTCGCTGGAAGAGATGTGTTACTCACACCCACATACACACAGGAACCCTGACACTACCCCCCATTAAAGACCGCCCCCTGGCAGTCGGGATGAAGACGACCCACGAGAAGCCTCAAAATTTCTAATGAGGTCAGGGTCCAGGATGAAGGAGCGGCAAACCCAGGACCGTTACTCAGGTCCATAACCCTGCCAGTCCACCAAGTACTGGAACCCTTTTCCCCGACGACAAATAGCCAGAATCCTTGTGACATCATAAGCAGGGTGACCATCAATATCCTGGGCGGGTGGCGGGGGTCTGGATGGAGGGCAAAAAGGACTGTAACGGACTGGTTTAAGGAGAGAGACATGGAATACGGGGTGGATCTTTAACCCATCAGGAAGTTTGAGGCGTATGGCTGAAAGACTGAGAACAGAGGTTATTTCAAAGGGACCAACAAAGCGAGGGGATAGTTTACAATTAGATGATTTGAGATTGATGTCTCGAGTGGAAAGCCAAACCTCTTGTCCAGGTGAGTATGAAGGTGCAGGGGTTCTCTTACGATCAGCCCATCTGCGGTTCCCTTCGGCTGCCTGGTTGAGAGCAGCATGGGTTTGTGTCCAGATGTGTCTGCAATGGCAGAGGTGATTGTGGACAGAGGTGACGGGTGTTTGTTGTTCATCAGACGGGAACAGAGGCAACTGATAACCAAGGGAAGATTCAAAAGGTGATAGGCCAGTACCTGTTGATGTGGGACTGTTGTGGGCGTACTCCACCCAAGCAAAGTGTACACTCCAGGATGAAGGGTGTGATGAACAAAGACAACGAAGGGTGGCATCAAGCTCCTTGTTCAGACGCTCAGTCTGACCATTAGTTTCAGGATGAAACCCAGAACTGAGGGTTACCTTAGCTCCAAACTCCTTCCAGACTCTAGAAACAAACTGGACCTCTGTCTGACAGGATCTCAGTGGGGATACCATGCAGACGAAACACGTTTGGTTAGAAGATGAGCAGTCTGCATGGCGGTGGGAAGTTTACGTAAGGGAACAAGATGGCAAGCCTTAGAGACACGGTCAATGATAGTTAAAATGGTGGTGAAGCCCTTTGAAGGTGGTAGTCCAGTAACAAAGTCTAGAGCTATATGTGACCAAGGATGTTTGGGAACTGGAAGAGGCTGAAGTAACCAACTGGGGGGTTGATTGTGGGTCTTATTGCAAGCACAAATGGGACAGGCTAGCACATAGTCTTTGACATCTTTATATAAAGATGGCCACCAAAAGTTTTGTCTGATCAGAGAGACTGTTCTGTTAATGCCGGGATGACAAGAAAATTTTGCTGTATGCCCCCAATGAATGAGACAAGCTCTAACGAATGAAGGGACATAGAGACGGTTGGGTGGTCTATTAACGGGACCGGGTTCGGTCTGATGAGTTGCCAGTACCTGGTCTCTAATCTCCCAAGAAAGGGCTCCGACAACACATGATGGTGGAAGCAGCTGTATCATGATCGGGAGAAAACTGTTTTGAAAGCGCATCTGGTTTGGTGTTTTTGGACCCTGGCCGGTAAGAAATTGTAAAGTTGAACCTGGAGAAAAAGAGGGACCAGCAAGACTGTCTGGGATTCAATCTCTTGGCCTGTTGAAGGTAGGCAAGATTTTTATGATCTGTCCAGACAACAATGGGATGCTCGGCCCCCTCTAACCAGTGACGCCATTCATCATGGCCAGAAGTTCTCCATCACCTACATCATAGTTTCTCTCTGCTGATGAGAGAAACTATGAGAAAAACACCCAGGGGTGCAGTTTGTTATCAGTGGAAGAAATCTGTGACAGAACTGCCCCTACCCCTGAATCAGAGGCATCCACTTCAATAATAAACTGTTTTAATTAATCTTGTTGCATGAGGATGGGGGCAGCGGCAAACTTCCTCTTTAATTCTAAAAAAACTTTGTTCAGCTCAGGTGACCAACTGAAACTAGCTTTGGTGGATATGAGGCTGGTGAGGGGATAAACAGCTTGGCTATAGTTCTTAATGAAATGGCAGTAGAAATTTGCAAACCCCAGAAACCGTTGAAGTTGCTTGCGAGATGTGGGAGTTGGCCAGTCCAAGACTGTTTGAACCTTCGCTGGATCCGTCTTCACCTGCCCGCTCCCCAACACAAAGCCAAGAAATGTAACTGATGAGGCGTGGAACTCGCATTTTTCTGCCTTGACAAACAGCTGATTCTCCAAAAGACGCTGAAGAACCAGGCGGACATGTCTCTTGTGTTCCTATAGAGATCTTGAAAAAATGAGAATGTCGTCAAGATAAACAAAGACAAACTGATTAAGACATCATTGACTAGTGACTGGAATACGGCTGGTGCATTCATGAGGCCAAAAGGCATAACCAAATACTCAAAATGGCCGAGTGGTGTCCTAAACGCCATTTTCCACTCGTCCCCCTCTCGCATTCTGATCAAGTGGTAAGCATTACGGAGATCAAGTTTGGTGAATATAGTGGCTCCCTGTACGAGTTCAAAAGCAGAGGCAAGTAATGGCAGTGGATATTTATTCTTTACAGTGATCTGGTTTAAGGCCCGGTTGTCGATGCATGGTCTGAGTGTTCCATCCTTACCAATGAAGAAAAACCTGGCTCCCACAGGTGAAGTTGATAAATGAATTATGCCAGCAGCCAGGGACTCGCTGATGTATTTCTCCATGCTCTCCCTATCCGGTTTGGATATACTGTACAAACGACTGGTGGGTAGTGGTGCTCCTGGAAAAAGGTCAATAGCACAATCATATGGACGGTGAGGAGGAAGAGAGAGCACGAGAGACTTACTGAAAACCATGTGAAGGTCATGGTATTCAGATGTTACACTGGCCAAGTCAGCTGGAGAAGGTTCATCTGCAGGATGAGAAACCACTGGGGGAAGGGCAGAGTGAAGACATGATGATAAACAGTATGTACTCCAGGACTCTACCCGACTGCTCTTCCAATCTAGGTGTGGATTATGGAGAATGAGCCATGGGTAGCCTAGAACCACTGGAGACTGAGGTAAAGGAAATACAAAAATGTTATTATCTCACGATAATTTCTTGAAACTAAAAGTTCAATGGGAATAGTGCGATGAGTAATGACAGGTAAGGATTTACCATCCAGTGCAGAGACCAAGACTGGGGCTGGAAGAGGAACAGTGGGTATTTGGAGTTGATTAACCAGGTTGTCATCAATGAGGTTTTGTTCACATCCTGAATCAATTAAAACAAATGTCTGAAAGGAACGGTTACTTGTAATCAAGGAACAAGGTAGAGTAAGACGGGAATTTTTCTTTGAGTTGCCCACCACTCCTCCCGTCACTAATGATGGGCATTGTCTTTTGGCAGGTTTTGACAGTTAGCAATGTAATGTCCTGTTTGACCACAGTAAAGGCAGGCTCCAGATCTCATGCAACGCTGTCATTCTTCGGGGGTGAGTCTGGTTCTTCCTATTTGCATAGGCTCCTCTGGGCTCTGATCTGCAGGGGTGGTATAGGATTCGACCTTGTTTGGGTAAAAACTCAGTTATTTCTTGGATCGGGTTCTATCTCTGATCCCATTGTCAATCCTAATAGCTAAAATACTGAGATCTTCCAATGACACTGGTTCATCTCGATAAGCCAGTTCATCTTTTATGTTCTCATTCAAAGCTTGTAGAAAAGCTCCTTTTAATGCCTCTGTATTCCAACCAGAAGAGGCGGCCAGGGTTCTAAAGTCAATGGCAAAATCTGCTACTGCTTGACGACCCTGCCTTAAATTCCACAGCTTGCGGGTAATATCTGACTGTGATTCAGTATACCCAAATGTCTGGTTAAATGCGGACACAAACGAATCATAAGTGCCCTGAAAAAGGACTTGCTGTCCCAGTTTGGCCTCCGCCCATTTTAGTGCTTTTCCCCTTAATAAGCCAATGACATAATAGATCTTTGCTGCATCTGTTTGGAAGCTTTGGGGTGAAAAAGAAAAAACTAAGGAGCATTGACCCCCACATTTACCTATCTCTCCTGAATAGGGCTCGGAAGTAGGTGGCGAGACTTCTCTGAAACGTACGGAGACAGGGGGTGTTGGTGCAGGACTGGCGGAGGCACTGGCTTGAGATGGAGGCAGAACTGCGCCAGGATGCAGACCTGTGGGAGGGGAACCTGCAGAAACAAGTTTTTGGTGAAGATATTTGAGAATCTCAGAAAATTGCTCTAATCGTAGGTTTGTATTTATTTGTTGCTCATATAAAGATTTTAGCATAGAGTCATGACGGACGAGTACAGCATGATCCTGATTAGGGTCCAGAGATGGTTTTGCTGGGTCAGGTTGGCTGGATGATTCTGACATGTTCGGATTTAACCTTCTGACCCACATGCAGAATCAACAAGTCCAAGTAAGGAATAGGTTTTATTTTCTTTCAAAGGAACAAACAATTGACAGGTTTTCTTGATGTTTCTGGGAGTGGTTAGTGTCACGCAATCTGTGGCACCTGGAATGAGAGTTGGGGTTATTGGTGGCCTGTAATGAGTTGATCAGATGAAGTAAGAAAAAGCTTACTTTCGAATGGGTTTGGTGAAGCGTGGGAGAGAGGTGCCCAAGGGTCCTGTGTCCAGAGTGGTGATGGTGCTTCCTGAGGAAAGTGCGAGGTAGGTGGTGACCGATAGCCAGAGGTCTGATTGAGCGGAGTGGAGATGGGGGTGGGGGGGAAACAGTGGAGCAGGCAGGCAGGTACTTGCTGGTGGGTTCCACAGGAGGAGAAAATGGTTGAACTGATACCTCTAGAAAGATCCAGTGACAAATCCTAAGGGAGCAAACACAAAGACTATGAGCTTCAGGTCATCAAGATCACTCAAGAGACTGATCAAAAAGCTTAAAATAGCCTGACAACAAGAGGTGGCCAGAGTGACTACCAGTAGACGTTGATCATCCAGCACTGAGTGAAGGCTCTGCTGCTCCTTTATCCCCAGCACTCTGATGAGGCAGATGAGCTCCACCTGTGAAGGCAGGCTCTCCTCCAAGATCCTCGCTCGAAGAGGTGTGTTACTCGCACTCACACACGCACACAGGAACCCTGACAAATTTCACATTTTCTCTCATCTTTTAACATTTTGAAGGCAAATCAAACCAGAGTTCAATTTATTGCTGTTTCACAGCTTTTAATTAAATATAAAAAAATTCCACAACATCTTGCTGAAGGTAGAGAACCATGATAAGAATGTTTACACTTCATCTCTATGCATCAGTGATCTGTGGGAGTATCCTCATTACTCTAAAGGGTGTTGCAGCTGTGAGTTGGCATATTGACCCATTAAACCGCATTAAACACATAACCGTCAGCAGAGTCAGCTGTGAAGATCAGGTGGCTCTGATGGAAAAACAAGCTGAGGTGGAAAAACAAAAACCTTCTGAGAAATTATCAAGCAGAAAGAGGTGCAAAGATAGTAAAGAATTTTCTGAAACATGCAAAACATTTAGCAGGCATATAATGTAGCAGACACTGCAGGGTGATTGATTCACATTGTTTATGAACATCTGTTAGGCAGATGTTTTCACAGATGTAACACCTGAAAAATTAGGTAATATCTTCTGCTTAATCTAATAACCTGAGTATTACTAAGTGTATCACACCATGGAAGATCATATCAGAATATGTCCTTAGAAAGGACATACTAATACTTTCTGTATAATAAAATTGCCAACTCAGCTGTGCTGAATGCACTGAACCTGAGAGGTTGGTGGAATCTCTCAGGTTCTCTTCTGTGGACATCATCATGTCCACTTCTGTTTGAGCATTTTTTACTTCAAACTTTGGTTTTGCACCACATGACAGTATTGATATGACATGACCCGGTTTTATGTTTGGTCACTAGTAGAAATAATGAAAAGGGAAAAAAAACACTTAAGCAGCTATGAAAAAGACTCAATGTTTTATGTCTACACTAAAACAAGCAGCAGCATTTCAATATCACCAGAACCACCAGAGATAATCACCCTTACTGCATGGGACACGAGCATTAACAGTTGCAAAGGCTTACAGAGGTTAAGGAGATTTAAAGATTTAAACATGCTGGATTTTACTGTAATGAAACTTTTAAAAACAATTTTAAGTTAAAAAGGGGCACAAATTCACTAAAGGCTCCATCTCATCTTTCTCTGACCCAACAAAGAATTGTGTGTGTTTTTATCTGCAGAGCTGAAGGAGGAAGTCAAGCAGGCCAAACAGGGTTTTACCACAGAGATTCCCAGCACTGATGACCGCAGTCAGCCATGTGAACGCCACACCACGGCTGGAAAACTTCAGCATTGTATTTTTAAGGTTGCCTTAGTCATGCTGTGGATTAATTAAGATCACTGACGTCAGTCAGATTTTTTTATGAGCAACAGCCTAATTCGTAACATTCTAAGTCACATATCCTCACATTCCAGATCACAGTCAAAATTTTATTTTGACCTCTGGTTTCTTATCCATACCTCTGAAAAGTTTTCATCAAGCTGCCGCCTAAAGCCAGGCACTTTGGAGCTCTAGTCAAACCCCTGGACAGGTAAACTACACAGTTGGTTGCTGTGCTGGTCCAACACACTTCAAACATCAGGCTTAAGTGAACTGAAAAAGAACAGCTTGATGGACCTCCACCTTGGATAGATCCTTCTAGAAAGCTGAGAATAATTGGTGAGAAGGACTTCATGCAGCAATGCTCAGTAATCAAACAATAACACCCTCACACAATGCCCATGTGTTTCACCATGGAGTATATTTGAAGGCTTATTGAATGGCAGTTGCTAAGCCAGTATCATTTCAACTAAGTTAAGCAATAACAGAAAAGTGAATGAGATAATGCTGAGGTTGCCACCAGATTCAGCACTTGATTAAAAGACTATTTCAAGGAATCTGTACTATATATGATAAACTTAAGTTTTCAATCTAAAACAACAAACAAACTGATCAAAGCGAGTCTGAATTATTCAACCCTACACACATATATTTTAAAATACATTTCACTGATTTGTGAAAGCTGTTAAAAACATAAATAAAATGTGGGGTCAGAGCAGAATAATCCTTCTACATCTTAACTGATTCTATGAAATTCAGCAATATTAATCAATCAATCAAACCTTTTTTTTAGATTTATTGATTTGATTGAAAAAACAATGTGCAAACAAAAACAGACAGGAGAAGACATAAAAATAAAATGATAATCATATAGACTAAGGCTGCGGTGATTCACAGATTAGAGCTGAACCTAACTGAGCTTTGAACAGAGTTGGTCAAAGTGTGAATGATGCTGTTTACAGTCTGTTAGCTTACACATACATATGTGTACATAAGGTTTTGAAGCACAAGTTACACTAGTATTTACAAACATATGATAGAAGAAAAAATAAAAACATAATTTTTTTCTAAATTACAAAAATAATTTATAAGGTAACATTTGATAATTTTTTTGTTTGTTTAATTTAAATGTTTTCTTTGGCTGAATTCTCTCTTCCGATGAAAAATTTAAAATTGTGTATGAGCTAACCTTTATTTTCATATTATGTTAATGCATCTGTCCTCTATGAATATCTCTTTCATTCTGTATAAGAAACATTCTTGTCTCTCATTTTCCTTTCGTTTTAAAAACCGGGCAGCTTGAAGGTGGATTAACGCCAAAGAGAGTGAGTGCCCTTGGATGGTTCAATTCTGACTGTGTCTGGCCAGACACGAACCATGTGGGGGAATAGTCACAGGTTACTGTGACTGTATGGCTGGGTAGGTTATATTTAATTTACTTAGTTTTTGTTAGTGTTCGCATGAAAGCCGAATGGAATAAACATATTTTCCGTCCATGACTTGGCACTGAATTAGCTGCTTACAACATTAGCACTCTGGCGACTACAAAGCTAGGGCGTAAAAATAATATATTTACCTTACATATGAATGCTTGTCCTTCAAAGTAACTGTCCAATAAAATGTATGGAAATACGATTTAAGCAACGGGATCGTTACCTGTTAGAAAGTGGGCACTGCAAACTCTGGCATGGTTAGTTTCCGCACCTCCTGTTTTTAGTCGTAGATTGTTGATCCACTTTTATCCTCTTTTCTGGTAAGTTTCTTAAAATTAACTCCCTTGTGACCAACTACCTTCGAAACACAAAAATGACGTTTATCTTTCTCTCTATTAGAACGGTTGGAATAACTGTACATGTTTCAGACTTTAGGTATTTTGATGCTGGATCAACAGAAGTAAAGGGCTGCATTTACTTCTTGCCCTCCATCTGCATTGGGTGACGTCGATGCTACATCATCTGAAACCCAGCAATTAAAACAGGAAATACATACATGTAGCAATTTTGACCATAAAATGTGATTACCATTAGAAAACTAATTTATAGAAAAGTCAATGGACAAATTAATTTAGTTTCTTATGTACCTATTTTACTTGAAACATCACATATTCTTATATTTGATTATGTAATTTTTCAGTCTATAGTGAAATTAAACAAAAATAGTAATTTATTTTATTTGTATTGTTCATCCAAATTGTATACAAATCAAAGCTGTGGAGTTAAAAGTAGAGCCATTTTTTTATTGAAAATATATCAGGATTCCTGCAAAGCCCGTCATTTTTCAGCTGTGACTTATGTTACATTCTGCTCTCAGTTTATCTATTTGTTTCTGTACAATTCACCACAGGTCCCCATCTGAGGGCTTATTTTTCAACCTTTCCTTCCCCCTGGATTCAAGGCTTTTACTGGTTCAATATTTTATACTTCAAACTTTATTTCCGCCCCCTGGCTCTGTAGCTGTAACCAAAATCCTGCAAAATGTCGTATCCAGTGTTTTTTTCCCTGCCTTCTACATCTAAGGAAATGTTGAAATGGGAAGAATTATTAAATGATTAAGGAGCAGAAAGTTAAACAAGAGATTCACATTTCAAGCACATGAAACGAAACAACTCTCACTTCATGATTTGATGAGCCTACTGTGACGTGAACATGCATTTTAACATTCCCCATTTCAGGATTCACAGTCTCCCTTCGATGGCACGCTGCTTCCGGTTGGTTTTGTCTCTCAAAGGAACGGTGAGCGTGAGGAGAGGCAGCGCCACGCCACGCCGCTTTGCCTCATTTACCATCTGATAAATTCATCAGGCCCTGAAAGTGTACAGCTGCAGGAGTTCACTGAGTGGTTGCTTCACATTCATTAGTGAGTGAATCTGCAGCTGCATCGTCTCCATCTCACACACACACGCGCACACACCCCACCGCTGCGCCTATGAAACTGCATGCATGCTCTGCTTCAACACCTTCCCGGTGCTTCAGATGGAAAATAATTAGTAGTGAAGTATATGCTCACTGAGCTAACTTGAAGCATAAAAATTTAAATAAGTGTGTATGTATGTGTGTGGTGGGGGGGTGCGTTGCCACCCCGGAAACCGATTCCATCTCATAAAAAATAGATGGCTGGTGAAGCGGTCTCCAGTGAGGAGATCACTGGAAGCGAGGCAGCATTCCTCCCACAGACTCATGCTGAAGAGTGTCACATCAGCCACTAATGAAAGCCTTTTTCTTTCTATTCTCCCGAATCAGGCCTCAAGTGGGTTGAGCACCGTGCCTTCACTGGCCTTATTAATGAAGGAGATTTGGAATGTTGCTGATAAATGTGCAATAAACAGGTTACAAATCCATAAATATATTAAAATCACATGTAACCAGCACGATATAAATAACCTAAGTTGTTCCACAGTTTGTTGCTTCAACTTTTTGTCACAATATTTTGGCCATCTTTTGTTGATCAAATAATCTTAAATTTAACACAAAAAAACTTTCCAAAAGATGAAAAAGACATTATTAATGGCATTATTAATTAGGGAAGTTCCAGCTCTGCTCCAACAGCAGACACTGAGTGACATTCGGTGGGTAAACAGGCAGTCAGAGCTGTGGCAGAATGGATCCTCTGACCCCGACAGGCAGCTCATCGCTTCCTAACAGACACCACCGGCCACCAAACTTCCCAGAACACAATCCACTAGAATTCATGTGTCTTTTTACAAAAGACACATGAATAAAACTGACCTGCTCAATTCCCTTCCTGCATCAAACTGCTGCAAAAAATGAATGTAACTTCATGGGTCGCTGGTACTTAACTGAATTCAAATGTGAAAGTGTTAATGGGTTTCAAATCCTTTAGCATCTTTTATTACTGAGAGGAGATTGTGTCATTTATCGGGGTCAAGGAAAATTATATTTTAGTATTTTTAAAACAGAACTCAATGTTTCTAGACGTTTCCTACAAATATTTATGTTCAATAGAAAACATTTTAGCTTCTGTGAAAAGGTAGCAAATTATTTATTTGCTATCTTATCTTCAAATAGATAATCTGCTATATTTGTTAAGTACTACTAATTATCAAATTATCTATTTGGATAATTTGATATCTTAGAAAATGATCTATTTGTGGAAAAAAATAGGTCTGGACTTCACATTGATTTCTACCATAAATAATTTATGTCACCTGAACTTTCAAATTAGTGCCACAAAAATAGTGATTTATATTTTGTGTGAAAGACCATCACGAGGTAGAATACTATTGTTAAACGAAGAAAAAAATTATCAACATCTAAAAAGTGTGGCATGCATGTATATTAAATCATAGCTGAAAGTAATTTGGCTTAGGTCTCTACCAGCTTTGCACAAGCAGAGAATGTGTTCATACCCCTAAATATTTGCATTCAACCAAGACTTTTGCTCAATGGAAAATGGAGCAATCAAACCAAACATTATGATAAGTGCTGAGGAGTTTTTTTTGCTTGTTTCTTCTGGTATTTTAGGGATTTATCTCAAATAATGAATTCCAGGGTTTTAAGGTTAGAAGTTTAGGTCCCAGTTGTGCTTTTCCCTTTTGACATTCAGATGGTGAATTGAACAGAGCTCTGTGAGAAGTTCAAGGTTTAGGATATTGTTTTATGACCTACAGAAAACAATATCTTAAACATTTTTCCTGCTCCTTAAAGATCATGATAATGTTTGGTCACTAATGTCCTCTAAAACAGTGGGGGGGGTGCACGTGCCGTAAGTATCGAGTCGGGGGCGGGGGGGGTTAGGGCTAACCCCCTCATTTTTTGCGGGGGTTACGTTCCAAAAAGAACCTGCGATAGGTGAAATCTGCGAAGTACTAACCTTTATTTTTTTACAATTATTATACAATAAAATACTCCATAATACATTGAAACCAAAGAACAAAACCTTTTTACAGGCCCAAACATTTGTTTAACAAATAAAAAGTACTGTATAAACAATTTTTTTTTTTTTTTTTTTTTTTACAAATAACTACTGTACTGTAAAATAATAATTTTAATATGAACTGAAAGTGGATTCCCGTGCCCGAATTGTGGAGATCAGCGCCGCCCCACTGCGACCTGAGTCATTGGATTAGAATGGGAGAAAATAAAAAAAGATTATGAAAAAAAACAAAACAAAGTACAGTAGGACAAATAGTGACTCACGTGTATTTCACTGCTCTTCTGACTGAGCCGCTGCATCCTGACTGCACTCTGTAGCGTTTTTTTGTTTTTCTTCTAAAGCCCGCGGTGCAGGTGTGTTTTTTCGAGAGAAAAACATAGTTATCGGTAGTTGTTGCCGCTCTTTTTTCTTCTGGGCAAAAAGATTCTTATAAACCGACATGCCACCATCGATTATGTTAAATTTGGCAAGCTGTTTTATGTATGTGTACATATTATACCACAAGGTTATTGACACACAGGTAGAGAAGAAGCGGAGAGACTGTTTAGCCAATCAGAATGCAGAACACAATGCACGATGCAGATCCGCGAAGCAGCGAGATCGCGAAAGGTGAACCACGAAATAGCGAGGGTTCACTGTACTCCGATGTTGTTTTGTTACTCATTCTGCTGCAAGTTGGCTCAATTTTGACGCGCAAGACATAACCGGTAAAATCCGGTTTAACATTTTCAAAATAAAAGATCCGGAAGTAGTTCATTATTTCTTGCGTGGCCGGGTACCAATTGGGCCCGGTGGTTGGGGACCACTGCTCTAAAACACCTCTAAGCAGTGGTGGTTTATGACATGGGCGACATTAGGCAACTGCCCAGGGCGGCATCTTGTGGGAGAATATGAGTGTGTCCTCCCTCCTTACCCCTGTCCTCTAATTGTTTTATCCCCCGCAACTCCGTAACAAAAACTCTGAATGTCAACGGTGCCTATGAAAAACACCCATCCTCCTCCTCTCTCCCCCGTCTACAACTTTGTTGATGGAGTTGGGGGGGTTGGTGGTAGAATGGTTCACTCATGGTGCCAAATTGGCTAGGACCGCCTGTAACGCCAAGGCCCTTACTAATCTGTTGGATGTTTAAAGTCTGAATCTACGTACTTACAAATCAGAGGCTAGAAGCTATTGGTTCCCTTTAGAATTGGTGAGGGTTATCAGAGTAAGGGGGGTTGATATCGTTAAAGAAAATAAATTAAAAACATCTTCCTTTCTCTTTAGAATTACACACTACTTTGTGTTTTTCGGATTAAATCCTTGTTGGTTTTAAGTTGCAATATTACCAAATATAGCGAAGCTCAAGCATTTTTTTCAAGGAGGTGACATGAGAGTTATGAACTAGAGATGTGAAAATTTAGTTTGTTTTTGAAAAGATTACAAAAAACAAAACTCCAAAATCATTTGACAAAGTTTGCAAAACTAAAGGGACTTGATTTTGGCAGTAATGAGAGGAAATCTTCACATAATGGATTAAATAAAGAAAGTCTTTGATATGTCTCTCCCAAACATTAGGTGTAGATAAGTTCTCACTCTTACGAGGCCAAAGTTGTTTCAAATAGTATTTTTACATATAAATGTTGTCATTTGATTTCACATAAATGCAACACAATCCAGATGAAAGTTTAATATATTGCTGGGTCTGAATTATTGCCAAGCAGAGAGTTAATAAAACAGTGTAAACTGAAACTGCATCAAACTACAGTAAAATCTAAAGCAGCACTGATAGATGCTCACATCCAACAGTTAAATATACTGCAGCAGGTTTCCCCCACATAAATGGTCTGCTGGTAGGGTGGCCAGTACACGGCCGGTGGGCTGTGTGCTGTAGGCTCACTAGCAAGGCACTGTGGTTTTCTGCTGACAGGAAATTTTAAAATATGATGTGATAATTTTGTATTTTTGGGAGACATTATTGAGAATACTTAAACACCAGGAATCTTAAAAAAGGCAAACACATACAAATAAATGAAATAAAACAGTTTTTCCCTTTAACTTTAGTTAAATCTTGATTAACTTTTAGTTAAATCCTAAAAAATTAATCAACTGTGTAATGTTGGTCACATTTAAGAGTAGAATAAATTGAAATAAGCATTTCTAAAATGGACAACAATGAATATTGCTATTCTTCACTTAATATTCACAAAACTGCAAAACTGCGCTAGTTTTTCTTTTAAGTTTTGTTGCGTTTTCTTAAAATCTAGACTTGTTTAGTAATGTCTGCTTTGGTGCAGTTTTTTTGATTTGCTGGTTGTGATTGGTTATTATTTATCCAAGCAAATGCAGCATTTGGAAGGACCAATACTCTGATTGGACAAACAAGCTGTCTGTGATTGACTGGTGGTGTGGTTCATTCAGATACAATTTGTCAAGTTGAAAGGGCGGACACACAGGGCCAAATGCATGTCAGAAGACATGTTTAGCAAAAGTGTATTGGATGTATATGGATGTGCCACACATTATTACTTGTTCACAAACATATATGAGCTCAACATAAATCTCTAAATGTCCAATTATAACTCTATAATTGTGATTTTAGAGGTCTGTGTTGAGCGAGCGATGAGGCTTTTATAACTGACATGTGATACTTGATGAAGTATTCTCCAAAAAGACAGTTTTGCATCTAAATGCTAGTAGACCCTGTTGAGTGAAAGCTGTTGAGATATATGACCAGTGTGCGAGGCAAATGTCTTGGGGACAGCACGATTGGTGCATCCAGTTCAATGCATCTTTGCTACAATAATAATCATCTTTAATTATAATGCCCTTTATGTCTCCAATTGAAATCTCAAAGGGCTCATTGATGATAGCAAGCTACTGGATTGTAGCTACAGCTGCCCTGGGCAGCCAGACAGAAGTCTGGCTGCCATTTTGTATCAGCTCTTCTAAACAACACCAGCAGGCAAAGCAGGTGGAGGGTTTTGCCCAGGGACACAAACGATGAGGGCAGACTCACCGGGAATCTAACCAGCGATCCATTGCAGGGTGAACTCCTACCGCCGTCACCACTGTCTATTTGTGTATTGTTTATACAAAAACTATGTAAAACAAATAAACAACAGAAGCTTAGCGAGGCAAGCAAAGTCTGTCGACTACAAGTGATGCTATAGTACAAACATGAGTTCTGCTTTGTAATATATTATAGCAAAAGTATAAAAGACAAAGGATCAACTGTCCTTTTTTTCTATGGAGAACTTGTAGTACTACTGGTACTTATCCTACACAAAGACATCATGATGGAACACACTGTCCCCAGGTTTCCATCTCAAAAATTTTTGCCTATGGTAAATAAGTAATAACTTTGTATTTTTAGGAGTTGACATAATCCTACCAGAAGAGACCGGATGCATAAACTGAATGAAAAGATGAGTCAAAGTATTCATTAGAGGGGGCTCATATTTATGCAACAAAACCTTGCACCTTTTTAGTTGTTCACATTCCACCTATAACAAATTTGTTTTGGGTTTTTCAGCTGAATTGTATAACAGAAATTGTACATTAAATGTCCATCCAAAATACCACTGTAGAAGCACTGCATGCTTTAATTGGTTCGGACCGGGAATCAAACTCAAGACTGCTGTACATGGCCACCGTACATCCTGCAGCCACTTCGTCTGCTGAGCCCCGCGGGGTTCCACTGCCTGGGTACTTTAATCTATACTCAAACATGATTTTCAAGCTCATCAGCAAACAGTTCATCAAATGGGATTAACAAAATCAGCAGCCACTATTTGAACATAAAATCAAAATTAAAACTCTGAAAGAAGGCTCCCATTAATAGCTGCTCCCACTTCCTACTGGCACCACAAAAAGCAGCCTGAGCTGTGAAGAGCAAATCAACATCATGCAAGCTTAGTCTATCTCATTAAACACACTAATCAATGCTCATACAATACTGCGACAAACCCCAAGCGTGACAGAATTTCTATGATGATGTAATACATCCCAATCACTCTCTCTAAGCGCCCTTCTCAGAGAAACACCAAAACCTTCTTTCAAAAATAATTCCACAAAAAGACAATTTAAGAATGGGTGAAGAGTGAAGACACAGCTCTGATCCTTACAGGCTTGAACTGCAGGCCAGAGGGAGGAGAGTGGCACTGGGACATTGAGTGCAGATGTTTTCTGCCTCCGAACAGTCCTGGACTCTCTGTGGTCCTGTAACTGGAAAGTGTGATGGGGTAGATCTAAAACAGAACCTACACTGGTTTTAGTCTAGTGACTGATGAAAAAATTACAGTTCTCCATCCAGTAGTCTCAGTAATATTCAGTATAAAACAATAGCAGCAGGGTCATTAAACGCCTCGGAAGCAGCTGTGTAGAACTCAATACATTTGAAAGAAAAGCACTTTCACCCCATGCAGTACATAATCACTTCTTATTATTGTTGCGGCTGCTGGAGTGCACCTCATGGTTTGCTGTTGTCAAGATACATTTCAACAGTGGCTAATAAGGTCGGATTGTATGGTCATTATGCAATAATTCAAAGAAAAGTGTTATTCTGATTTAATTGTAAATAACTCTTTTCGTGCAATTGGAGAAACCATGCCAATACAGCACCAATTAACTCCTGCTGAAGACTGACCCATTGAACATTAAAATCCAATGACAGACCTGTCATCATCTCATAAAAAAGTCAAAGGGCTGTCCTCAGAGAGGAAATGGCTGCCACTGTCTGAGCCTCCCAACAGAGCAGCTGTGACACCGCTTCTATCGCCTCCTTCTTTTTCCCAGCGGTAAATATGAGAGCAGCACTTTGACCTCCAGGAGTATCTCAGCATTACATCGCAGCACTGTATGTCAAGCCTGATCACTGCCAACATTTGAGAAGCACATGACTGTCAAGGATGAAGAATGTAGCTGTCAGCTCAGCTCTGCTCCTCACCTGAACATGACCAGCTTAAACACTGATGTCACACCCACCATATAGTTCAGGGAGGCAAACAGATCAAATGGTGGCAACGCCTCTGGTGGATTTACTGCTGCAAGCCCCTTTTACCTTTTAACATGACATGAAAGGGCAGCAACGTAAGTTGAGTCAATTCTCCTTCATTCCTAAGCATTCACTGTTATCATTGAGAAAACTCAGCTCAACGTGTTAGTCTTGTTAATGGGGCTAGAGGTAAATGATGTATTAAAAATATAAATATATTAGTTATCAGGGCACCCAATGCTCAAATGCCATACACCACATTATGCATTCTATAGAATGGCCAACAAAGGGAAGAAAAAGTTTTTACGTAAAAATGTTATGTAAAATTTACTTGTTTTATTTATTCTCGTAAACACTCAGCCAAAAAGTGACTTTGTCACAGCAAAGCTGATTATGTTTTCTCCAGTTCCATCACATTTAACCACACAGTGCATATGTATTATTTGTCCTGCAAGCTGCTATTTCAGAAGGTAAGTACCTTTTACAAAAAAATAATGCAACGAGCCAATATTCTGTTTAAATTGTCATGGATTATAATCAGAAAGATGATTATAATATTTAAATGAAAGGTAAAAGCCTATTGTAGCAATTATGATACAAAACAAATGCAAACAATGTTTTAAATTTCTGTTATTTGTATTGATGAAACCATGCAAAACGGATAATATTTTGATAATTATATTTAGTATCATTCTTTACAGAGTTAATCTATCTAAACATATTCAAAATTTCAACTCAATCCAGTTTATTTTATTTAATATGGTAAGAATTTTTCTGTGGTGTTTTACATTGATTTGTGTACACATCAAGTCTGATCACTGCTGAGCCAACATTTGATGACTGTCAAGGACAAAGACAGTCACGACTAGACAATATTTTATATTCTGTAATTCAAAGCATTACAAATGTTTCAATTGTTTGAGATTTACAACTTCAGCCTTGAAAGTTCAAAACAACAACCCAACATGTTAGTTTCACAAACATGTCTATAAGCATGTGACCATGTTGATGTTTGTTATCATACCAATAGTGCTCATATGGAGAAAAGTGGTTGACAGAAAGTTTTTAGCCATGAAATTCACAATTTTAAAAAAAAAAGTCTAACCCATGACAAAAAAGAATTGTAATAATACTGAAAAACTGGAATAACCTTAACTTTTGCCAAAAAGGTCCACTGATTATTATAGTTCTAATAATGCCATCTATTGCATTTATTGTACTATTGATACAGATAGGAAGATAGAATAAACATTCTTCTGCTACTTAGAAGATATACTGCTTACTGGTTTCAACTGTGTTACTACAAGAATAACAGGGACCATCCCTTCAGCATGATACTGCCACTGCCATATTTTTTTAATCAAACTCCTTGCAAGTTCAGGTTTAGTCAATAACAAATTATGCTTTGCAGTTGAAAACTGCTTATTTTTGGTAGGCTTGTGTTATGGTGTCTACCATGTTGCACTACCCTATTCGTAGGACAAGCCAGGTTCTACATAGTCAAAACATGGACATCATGACATGTCCATCTCCCATGCCCTATACAACACTCTCTTCCTATCATTGCATATCGACAACTCATCATGAGATCTTTTCTGTTTCCAGTCCATCTCTAGAGCTACTCCTCAAACTCCTCTACAGCTTCCATTAATACTCCGGCTGATAGAAAATAGTCTGTTCAATCATAAACACATGACTTTAATCAAGAACTCAAACAGGGAATGATTACCGGACTAGTGAACATGGAACTGGTCTCAGAGTAACCCCACCATTACACTGGTACAAGGCTCAACAATACAACAAATGAATTGATGGTGAAACAATAAAATTCTAGTTTAGAGCAGGGACAAAAATTAAATTACATGTTTGGCATTGGAATGCATTTTTCTTTTCAATGCTTTAAGCATATCTTGGATGTTCTAGATTACGTGAGGTTTTAGGCACACTGGGTTTCTGAGAAAGGACAAGTTCTGACAGGATTTGTTGTGAGTGGTTGTAATAAGCTTAGGCCTGTCACAATAACAAATTTTGCTGGATGATAATTTGTTATTGCGACAAGCGATAGTTGTTTTAAGACCGTTTTAAGTAATATAATAGTAATGGTAAAATAATGCAAGAATGCCTACTCAAATATCAACAAACTTTAAATTCTAGTAAACATTTAACACTGGAACTGGAAGACATTTTAAATATCAGAGATAAATAAACAAAACAAGAGAAACAGCAAATGAAATGGACAGTGGAGTCTCTGTAAACAATATTGTCCTTCAAAAAATGGGCTGGATGAAATCAAAGCAGACTGAAGACTGAAGTCACCCAGTTTATGACAGAAAGGGAGGAAAATATTCAGCTTGTTTTAATTTATCATGTGAATAATTGATTTATTAATTATTGTGACAAGCCTAAATAAACCACATACAAATAAAATATTAAAAAAAAAAAAAGTGAAATTTAAGACAAAATCTGAGAATACTCCTGACAAAAGAGTAGCATTTATGTTTAAATAAATAACTCAGCACAGGACTAAAAATATATTTGTTCCACTAACTGAAGTGGAACTTTTGGTCCATATTTGACCAGGACTTGTGAACATGCTGCTTTGAGCAGTCAGACTTTGGTGGCAAAAAGTTTTTATTTACTCTTGATTTTGAGTCTGGAAATGTTGGACATTATCATACTGTCCAAAGCAACATCCTAAATATAATATAAACATAGTTCTCATCTCTGTTGACCGTTTTCCACTAAGCTGTCTCTCTGGATCTGACGATCCAAAGCTAGATGTTGTAATTTCCACATGATATGGCTGTGGGCAACACAATGTCTTATTTTATATTTAAGCAGACACTCACTCTCATTACAGCCTCCTAGAAACATCTTGTAGAAGCACACACCCCAACATTTTTATAACATGTTCAATATACTGTTGTCTTAAAAAATGTATAAACATCACATCTGTCGGGACAACATTGTGTGATTTTGCTAACCAGCTGATTAGCAAAATGCTGCATTTACCACTTTGAAAAAGGGTCTAAGGTGTGGCTGACTGTGAAACTAAAAGTTTGAGCTTAGTTTACCCCTTTCTGTTAAATCAAGCCAGTCTTTGATTTAACAATAAAATAAAGAAAAAAGCTGACAAAGCCTCAGAAGTCTGGTTTTAAGATGGAATGACATTTTGAAAGATGACTACTTTGTGTGACTTGAAGTTTCTGAAGGTTTGTGCTCCTATGTACTTTAGCTATAAAACCAGCTCAATAAAATGATTCATTTAAAAAACAGACCTACTTTTCAACAAGAACTCATCAACCAAATTTGATCCTAAATGTATTTCCAACAATAACTGCAAATTAGACTTCAAGCAACAGAAACATACCAATTAGAACATACAAGTAACCAGAGCAGGGACTGAAGCTTGCTAAAAAAAAAAATGTTTGTTTTTAACATGTTAAATTTGCGTCCTCAGCAGGACAACACAGCGCAGACAGGCCTTAGCGCAGTTCAACAGCCCGCCAGCCCGTGTTGGGTGAGTGTTCAATGGGCTGCAGGCTGTCTGGAGATGACGCTCTCATGGAGCCGAACCTCGGCAAAACATCCAGCTGGATGTTTTGCGGCCACTCGGCACTTTGTTCAGCCCAGAGAGCAGCAAGCAGCGGAACAGAATGAAACCTGTTTGCTTGACCTTCATCCACTCGCTACTGCTCATCAACTTTTTCACATGTACAACAAAAACTAGAGATGACAACCAGCAGCATCAGCCACGGTCACGGCGCCCCTCCAGCCGGGCGTGAAGCCCCGCCAGCGGCAGCATCGGCAGCTCCAGCCGCGTAGCCGCGGCGCTGACAGGTGCCATACTCACAGTGAGACGCGGCTGATGCTCCGCTGAGGACATTCGCAGTGCAAAGAAGAACTACAGGAAACAGAACATCCATCTTCCCGGCTGTGCTGCGCTGTTATCTATCCAAGAATCCGCACACAGGGTCCTGCTTGTTCCTCCAGCTCGGAGGGATGATGGGAGTCTAGTGTGGAGAAGCAGACCTCTCCCACGATGGCACGCCCTCCCTCCTCCCTGTGAGGTACAGCCCACCTCCCTCTCCTTCTCCCCTCCCTCCCTGCCTGACTGCCTCCCCCCGTCTGTGTCTGTTTCAGGGTTTATTGGCAGAACAAGAGAACCGGGCTGCCCAATCATTGCTGCTGTAAAAACAGAACAACGGCAAAGATCCACAGAGAACAGCAGCGCTTCCTCCTGAGGCATTGCATTAAGAAAACCTATCAGGAGATAGCAAACTGGGTGTAACAGCCTGGACATACATTCGTTCATCCTGACAAGTAGCACCTCAAAGTCAGGTTCTTTCTTAATTCTTCAGGCTTTATTTAAAGATCAAACATATTCGAACCATTTCTGACTCTGGTTTGACATTTGAATGGCTGAGGAAAGGTCAGTTAAACTGCTCAGATGTGGATCTGTTTTTGCAGTAAAATGGCTCTCAACACACCTCTAAAATATGTTCAGAAGAAATTGGTTTTAAAACTTCAACACATTTTATGAAACATAGTTTGTCCTGTATACCCTGCCATCAATACAAAGTTTACCATTTTAAAACTTCTGAAACTGCTATTTAAAGCATAATGTGGTTTCTTCATCTTGAACAAGTATATTTTGCTGTAAACAAAAACTATTTTTTCACTTTTCAGAAAGTGAGGATTTTTCTTCTTTATCTCTGTTAGTCCTCTGCTGACTTGTTCCTCCTTTTCTTGTGACCTGTCACATGTAGTTCATCTGATTCATTCAAAGTAGAGCGGCCGTAAACAATTATTTTAGTCATTAAATAATCTATTGATTTTTCTGACAATTAATCGAGTAATCAAATTTATAATTTGATAAAGTAAAATACTGGTAAGTACTGGCATAACAGCAGTATTAATATTGGATGTAGCAAGTATTCTAGTTTTTTGAATATGACTATCCTGTAGCCTATCTGACAGATCTGTTTTATTATTTTACAGTGAAGTACCTGGTGATTTTATTTTGAAGTACATGAATGCAACCTATTTACTGTGTTTTGGGCTGGAAAAACAAAACATATAGGCTCTCCTGGTTTCAACCAAAGACATTGTTACCACAAAAACTGAAGCAAAACCATTTACTACTATTGCTAACCTTCAACATTTCAGTGACTGTCAGTTCTTAATTATGGATTGTAACTATGGCAACATATCACAACAGAAGCAAAATGTGGGATAGGATCATTGGTATTTATTGGCAAAAAGGCACTTTTAATAAAAGGCACATAACAGCAATAAATGCATATCAATATGAGCATTTATGAGCTGAGAAAAAAACTACTATTCTTTTTATGTCTGTCTTTAAGGCTCAAAATACAAATAAATACAAACCACAAATGTATCTTTGTATTTAAATGTAAAGTTTGGTCCCATCCAGCTATTGTACGATGCTTATTTCACCAATCTGAATGGAAATCACTTTTTGTTTATAGATATGGATAAAACTAACGTAAAAACCTGTAAGCTATTTGATAATACCCAGGAGAGATACAGGTACCTGAATATGAGTAAATATTCACATATTTGGTAATAATATTTGAACTGCAAAAATTAAAACCTTGAAAAAAACATTTTGAGGCCTAAAATCTGACACTTACTGAGGATTTTTCTGTTTTGTTTGTTTTGTTTTGTGTTGTTTTTTTTTTGGGGGGGGGGGGGGGGGGGCACCACCGGCATCATTAAAAACAGAGACTCCATCTGACAACACAGTTATGACTTGTGAATTATACATAGTGACCTGATTCTATTGGGGAAGTTGTACAATTCTAAATTAAAAATACATATGCTTTTGGTTTAGATGCTGCATCCATCCATTTTCATTTCACCTTTAGTTTCAACATCATCTCCTTTTGCAATAACTCAGTGAGGAAGAACACAACAAAACATAATAGGCATGTAGATTATTTAATCTTTGCTTCAAAATCTTCTTCTCTGACAACCTAGTTTGAACCACGAGTAAAATGTTCTGCAATATATATATATATATATATATATATATATATATATATATATATATATGCGTGTGTGTGTAAGTGTTTTCTAAAATTCACTTTGAACAAAAGATTATTGAGGTAAGTTTTAGCGATTGGCTGAGAAACCAGTAACTTGGAGGTAGAGGAGTGATTCCACCAATGACTGAATGTGTCTCAGGCAGTGCTGTCCAACATGTCAAAAGGAGAGCATTTGACGTGTAGTTGAAATAAAAAGAACAATATAGAGCTAGACAATATATAGGTAAAACCAGACATTTTTATAATTTAAATAATGTTTTTTAGGTTTCCTTCAACAACCCTCACTACAGTTTGTTGGAGTTTTGTCCCATTCCTGTCACATCTGGTGGACAGGGTCAGATTTCCCTCACACATTCCTTTTCACCCGTTCTCACATATTTTCTATGGATTAAGATCAGAGCTGTGTGATGGCCACTCAGCTTATTCTTTTAAAACCTTATTATATTAAGCTGGTTTGTAATTAATTTACAAACCAGTGTCTTCCTCTCTAGAGATGACTCTAGAGATTCCTCTCTTTGCACCGAACAGATTTGTGATGCTGGAAAATCTAATCCTCTTCTTCTAAAACCACCAGAAAGGCATTCGCTGAATGCCTTTCTGGTGGTTTTCTTTCTAGCTGTCTTTCCAAACAGGATTTATTTCTCTGTGTATTTAGAATCCCTTCAGCTAGCCTCTTTACAAGGTCTTTTGCTTCTGGGAGTTGATTCGCACCAATACACACTCATCTCTGAGACACAGAACCTGTCTCCTTACTAAAGACAGTGGGCGTTAGACCTTCCCTTGCTGCTTTAACACATTCACATGACACCTTCATCCATCTGGTCCATACAATGAACTGGACTTGTGGAGGTCTTCCTACCATCTAGGCTGATTTCCTTTACATTTATTTTTTCTTGATGTCACTAAAAAAAGCAGTGCTTTTGAGATTTTGTCTCAAACTACATTCACAGGTGTGCTTCCATTTAAATCAGATACTTTTATGGGAAATTCTGGATTGTAAAAGTGAACCGAAAGAATACATTGTCAAGAGGGGATATTGTGTGTTTAGCAGGTACATAGAGCCCTTTTATAGTATAACCAAGTAACTATGTTACCATCAGTTGAATGACTGTAATTTAATGCCTTGAAATTGGACCTCTGTCTATTTAAAAACTCCTGCTCTTTCTGAAACTCTGCCTTCAGGAAGTCATCACAACTTGGCTCCTTTATTAACCCTTTAATAACATTTTTACCAACATTGCTCTGATAAGTAGCTCCTATCAGCAGAGTCTAATTTCCACCAAGTGTTTGCTAATTGCTGCTGGCTAGTCTGAAGAAACTGAGTAGGGGAGTCGGTGGGGGCGGGGTGGGAGCTCTGACGCTTGGAATCTGCAGCTCTGAAGAGGAGCTGGGCCTTAAAGATGGTGGTAGGTCCACCCAGGCATTTTGCACAGCTGAATGATTGCCATAGAGATCAAAAGATTTCTCAAACATGCATAAAAGAATCACATTAACACTCCAGGTGTGTCTTTGATGAGGGAATAACATTATGACATGATGTGTAGCTCAAAAAAGTGGATTTTATATAATACAGCATCTAAAAAGTTGAATTCTGTAATTTTCCTGGTATTTAGAGAATAGAAAAAATTTAGGTAAATCTAAACTTATTCTGACCTGAAACAAAAAAGCTTTGATGGTGAGAGCTAAATGATCTGTGTGTTTATACAAAGTGTGTGTGGTAGGACCCCACAGTGGAGGAGCACAGAATTAATTAACTCAGCAGACAGATTTGAGAATCTTGGTCATTACTGCTCCATGAATAGATAAGTTGGTTTATCTTTTGCTTCCATAGCAACAAGAGTTTCAACCAACTTTATTTTTGCTGTGACAGTATGTTGTTTTCTTGGAGTTTTGTTTTTCTAAAGTCCTTCATTGTGCATGCCGGCTGTGTTGGCAGACTCCTCTCAGTCTGTTCTATCAGACTTGCCAAGATTTGCTGTGACAAGCCGTGTCAATGGCCAATTTGTGGTCACTCAGTCCTTTTTGGAGTGATGTCTGTGATTGCTCATACTGCCCAAATAATGTGCTGCTCTGTGTGTTGTGTTTAACAGCTGACTGATGCACTTCCCTTTTTTGTCAGCTCTAAACCGGTTGGTCACAGGCCATCAGCTGAGTGTCCTGACTGATCAGCTGGTTTAACTTCAGTTCTGAATGTCTTCCTCTCTTTGCACCGAACAGATTTGTGCTGCTGGAAAATCTAATCTTCTTCTTCTAAAAAACTTCACACCTAAACACAGATTAATAGGGATTTATGGGAACAATTACCAGGAACTGGTGAAGCAGGCCACAAAATTCATAGCCTGAAAGCATTTCTGCTTACTGGTGAGGTTTAGATAAAACTACAGAATCAGATACTTTAAGGACTATAAAACACAGCTTTGGAACATCAAACATGAGCCATTTGTCTAAAATAAATCACTCACATCATGATAAGTTATTCATAATAACAGAATAACAAGCACAAGATGATTTTTAAACTTAACACCTGGTGAGAATATTGTGGGTGATGTAAAACTATTTTACCATAATTATTTCTTATGTGTGCTTAATGGGTCTTTTCATGACTGGAGGGGTAAACTCATCTAACACACTCCCTTTACTACAATGTAAACATGATCACTTATTCTATCTGTACACCCACGTTGCTGCTTTATTGCTCATGTACACATACAGTTATGCCAAAATTCATTTGCATTCTCTGTTCACCACTCAGTTTTAAAATTCTTTTCATTTTATGAAAAACTTCACAGCTACAGACCTGAAGACCTGAATCGTTCATGATTCATGAGCCTCATGGTCTTTTTTTGGTATCTTTCAGAAGCAGAAATGTTTTTTTTATAAATTTTTATTTTTATTTTCTATAAAATTGTAGACATCAGTACAAATGTCTGTTCTTTTGTTAATTCTTATTACACTGGAAAACAGAAGCTTACATACACTGAATAAAAAGAAACATATACCTTTTTCTTACTGTCTGAAGTTAAATCACACCCAATTCTCTTCTTTTTACATCAGTTAGAATTATTACAAATAGTTACATTTGTTCAATTCAACAATGATAAAAAGTGTCATGAATTGTGAGAGAGAGAAAATGGCCCACAGGGTGTGAGGGAGAGTACACGAGAGACTAGGAAAAGAATCTAACACTAAAGAATAATTGGAGCTAAGAAATATAAATAAACTAGAGTAACAAGTATATAACTGGACAATTTTTTTTCCTTTTTATTCATTGTGTGTACATTTGTGGTTTCAACTGTAAATTTAGATTTGCTGGTGAGTTAATCAAGTTTGCTGTTCTTTTTGTTTATTGGTCAGTTGGGCTTATTGATTGGTTTAATATTTCTGTTTGGTTCATTTGCTGATTGGATGGACGGATGGACGGATGAACGGATGACCTTTAAGCCTTCTGAACTTCAGCAGACATTTTCTTCGTCAGCACAGGTTTTCACTAAGAGCCGTTAAGACATGTTGTAAAACTATTACAGCATTATACAGAGGAACATCATTTCAGCAGAACACACCCTTCAAGGCAAATACAGAAATACATAACATATAGTCAGTTAAAATTAGATTTCACACTGTGTCATGAACAGGGAAAAGTTAATAGGAGCAAGAAGACGAGACAGATTTCCAAGCAGCTCAGTGGAATTCCATGTGTTGTTGAGCTGCTTTTCCCTCAGGCTGCGACACATATTGTTCCTTTGCTTTCAGACGCTTTATTCCCTCTGCACTTGCTGAATTTAGATTTGGGCTGATGCCGTATCCAGTGTGAGGCATCTCACAACTTTCTATTATATAAACAATCCCACCACAAAGTTTGGATCATTCTGAAAGTTTACATAATTTCTTTTTTTAGCAGCTGTTTGAGTCATGCAAGTTAACTGAAAATAACCCCTGGGGTTCTGCAGGAGGACCCAGATCCATCTGGATCAGGATCTAAAACCTGGACCTTCTTGCGATTAGACGAAGCAGACAGCATCACAACCACTGTCCAGTTCTTATAAATGTAATTTGATGATTGAAAAATATTTTTTATTTCCTATGATTATTGTCTTTGTTATGTATCCAATAGTCCCTGTATCCAATAGTCTGCTGTATCCAAGTCCCATTCCTCTACTGCTGCTGTTAACATCACCCTTTGTGTCTCTTATAGGAGAGAAAAATGGACTTTTCTCTCTACCTCTGCCATGGCCCTGTCTGGCTTTCATGTTCTATAGAGGAAAGCAGCTTGTACAACTGGACTTACTGTCCTAAAAATCAAAAACATGCCCATAGCTCTAATTACTGTACAGTGGGAAAAGCGTACTGAAGGTCTCTGTTTAATTGTTGCCTGAAAGCATCTCTGATCATTGGTAGATGATCTTTTGCAAGAGGAGCATAGCAACATTAAACTTTAATTACATAATAGTGGGTCCATAGCATTCCACATTCATTCTGCTCATTTGACTTTACAAAGTTAAGTTATAAGACTATTGAACAGGAAAAAGCTAATAGGAGCAAATAGGTTAACATCTGAAATTGACAGATGTTAACCTATTTACTGTATAGTGCAAGAGTATTTAAAAGTTGAGCATAATGTAACTCAGATGTGTTATAAACGACTGCCGTGCAATGTATAAGATCCATGATCGCTTCTGTGATCACATCCCATTCCATCCCAGTGTAGCATGGAGAAGTAAAACCTGGATCTTGTTGTTTGTAGCATTTCCAGTTGTAATAGTTTCATTAGCGCTGCTTGTCTTTGATGTTTTTCCCAGCTTCTGTAGAGCTGTATCCGGTTCGGCTACAGCTGTGTTGTATAGGGTCTAGTGTAGGTCCGGAAACAGCTGTTTATGTAATGCTCAGAACAGAGGACCTGGAATTTCAACTAGACACAATAGAAAAGCAAATGGCTTATTAAGAATGAGTGTATGGGACAGGCAACCACCAGGGATGGGACTGGAACCACCGAGGACAGAGAAGCAGGTTAGTGGCTCATATTCTTGGGGTCAAAAGGCCCGATAAGAAAAGCCACTAACTTTCTCAAAGTGCTGAGGAGAACAGGGGAAGGTTCTTGCTTCCTCAGCGAAGTGGTGGTGAAAAGTCATCTCAGGGGTTGGTTGTAGAGAACAGAACACCTCTGCAAGATACAGTCTGATCCAGGGAGTAAATACTGGTAGCAGGTTATGTGCCCTGGGGAAATCAGAATTCGGAGGTCAGGGGACAGAAACTGGTGATGGGACAGACGACACCGAAACCTTGGCACATGCACCGAGCAAACAAGATGAAACCCTGTGTCGGTACGTGTATCACTTTAGGGAAAACCACGTGACCAATACTGTTCCAGTTTCGTTTGGATGTGAGCACGCCAAATTGTATTGATGAGGGAGCAACTGTCGACACATTTGTGGGTTTTGTTGGAGATACTTTGCGTTCTTCGGTTTGCATTGGTTTTTGACTACCAGCATGGATCAACCAAAGAAAAGGATGTTTTCTCCCATCTGGGATCATTTTGATCTTATAATGGAAAATAATTATTCCATTCTCATTTCCACTTTTGATCATTTTTCATTCGGATTACTCAAATTCCTTTCCATGTGATATTTGAGTTAGTTTACATCAGGGGTCTCAAACTCCAGTCCTCAAGGGCTGCTGTCCTACAGTTTTTAGATGTGCCACAGGTACAAAACACTGGAATGAAATGGCTTAATTACCTCCTCCTTGTGTAGATCAGTTCTCCAGAGCCTTGCTAATGACCTAATTATTCTATTCAGGTGTGGTGCAGCAGAGACACATCTAAAAGTTGCAGGACTGCGGCCCTCGAGGACTGGAGTTTGAGACCTCTGGCTTACATGGGAAAACTTGTATTTATATTGCAGGTGAAAAATGTAGTATTTGCTCCCAGGTTTTGTCTTACTGTAACAGGAGCACTTTCACAATGCTGAGGCATCAATGTTCCCGGCATGAGGGGGAGGAACCGGTTAACTCTCCTGTCTTTATTGAATTTGCCTGCAATGATTTTCTAAATCCAGCAGATGTCACTGTGAGTAACAAAGCAACACAGTCTCAGCACAGTGTCGACACAGTTTGGGAAATGTGCCACACACCCAGTGACGCCTCATCTGCCCATCACTAACAGAAACAGGTCAGGCACGTGAAGACATTCTCAGGCAGGCAAATCCAGGGACGAAGCAGGCGGCAGCAGTTGAGAGGCAGAAACAGGGTCGTGTCCAGAAATCAGAAGCCAGTGAAGTATCCGATGTGTGTGGGCTAGGCAAAACAGGGCAATCCAGGAGACAAGAATCGTGGTCATGATTGTGGTCAGACAAAGGAGACAACGCTGGATATCTACTCACACTGAAGGCTTTCAAAATCTGGCACTGTCTGTACTATAACTGCTGGTGAACAGATGGATGACATGAGAACCAGGTGAACCAGATGAGCTTGATTGGAGAGATGAAACGTGAGGAGGAAGACAAAGCAGGCAGATGGCCAGAATCATGACAGTTTACAGTTTACAGATCCAGTCAGATCTGTAGATTTAGTTCAGAAGGCAATATAGCTCTGTTAGCATTTTGAAGAGCTTCGAGTGCTGCCTGTCTCAGCAGCTGTATGGCATTTACTTTTAGCTCGCTAAAGTAACGATCACCTGTTAGAGCCATCTTAGTTTTGCTGTTACAATTGACTCAAAGTTTATCTCCATAAACAATTATGGAGATAAATGTACAGATTAAGTCCTTCGGGAGTTGTTTTCCACTCCGGCTCTGGCACTGCAATCTTTCTTTCATGTAGGAAAATATCCAAGATAACCTCTTCTTTTTCTTTTTTTTTTAAATTACATCCAACAGTGACACAGTGTGGCATTATCTAACATTATGCCAGTGAAACGCAATACTATAAGCAAAAACTCAAGTGAAGTTAGCCTTCCTGTGTTAATCTGTAGATTCCAGTACAGAATGGGCCACTATGCATCATCAACCCATCAAGTGAAAGAATGGTCACCTCCATGGGTGAAAAATCTAACAAAAGATGTACATTTTTGAAGTAATTATGGGTTTTGGAGTGTCACAAACAGCAATTCTTTAATTACTAGGAAAATACAACATATTTAGGCCAACATGTTCAACTAATCCTGGGTCCTTTTAACGAAGGGCCACAGACCATTCACTAAATGTTCTTTCTTCTCCTCCATCGTCTGAGAAAGTAGCTGCACCTTTCAGTTCTAGACTCTTGCACATGTAAAACACTCCTCTATGATCTGAAGGAAACACTTTATTCTGTTCACACCAGAAGCAAAGGCTGAGATTTAGAGATGCTGATTGGCACTCAGACAGCATTACACTCAAAGTGAGCATTAGAGAACCCCCTGCGGTGCTGCCAGAAGGACTC
This sequence comes from Xiphophorus maculatus, assembly GCF_002775205.1. NCBI lineage: Eukaryota > Metazoa > Chordata > Actinopteri > Cyprinodontiformes > Poeciliidae > Xiphophorus > Xiphophorus maculatus. The sequence goes on along the minus strand of NC_036449.1, from coordinate 1,190,635 downwards.
TGCATGGTGTGCAGTTTACCACTTTTCAAAAAGAAAAGCTAAAATGTCTGAACTAATCTAATCAGAAGAATTAAAATTAAAACAGCCAGAGTTCCATTTGTTTTGCAAAAAGTATCAGAAAAAATCACCAGACAACCACCTCTGGAAGCTTTCTCATCTCATCTTCTAAACACTACAGCCATTAAAAGAACTGAATCATACAGGAGTCAGAGCTCCTTTTATCACAGGTTAGAAGTAAGACAGGGATTTGTAGCTATAATCTTTAAAAATGAAGAATAGCTGATATAAAAGTGTGATGTTCAACAGTGCAAGTATTAAAGGGTGCAAAACAATTCACTGCAAGCATTTTAAAAATAGAAAGTATTGTATAAGCTGATTTAAAAAGTATCTCCCTGTGTGTTGTTTCTTTGAAGTGTCTGGCAGCATCCTCTGACACACTGCAGCTTTAAATTGGTTTAATATTCTTACATGAAGCAGGGAATAAAACATAATTTGTCCTCCTCTGTAGCACAGAGATTAACAGTCTACTGAAGGACATCACAATAATACCGATTTGAGATTTCAAAAAGCTGTTTTAATTTGCCTCTTGTGTTTTTCGCAGAAAGAGATTTCATGATTTAACCAGGATAATGAAGGCTGCATAAATATTTGCAACAAGATGGTCCCTCAGACGGCTATCTAATGACAGCATCCATGCTTGAATTCAGGGGGAGATATCTTTACAGCCATGAAATGGAACTGTAACTTACTTCCTTCTGCTTTCTGCCTAGTTGGACACTGATTGTGAAGGAGAACTTTTCCCTCAAGGACGTTATCAGCAGAGGTGCTGAGGCCTAAATGTGAGAGTTCTTTGCATTGGAAAAGTCCCGCTCATCCATCATCTGCAAGAAAGAAACTCTCAGCTGTGCCTGTGTTTCCCAAATTAAATTCTCCACACCGTCTGCATCAGAGGACGATTCTCTCTGTAGTTTGATAGAAGAGAGAGGATTCCAGAACAACTGTCCTGAGGAAGTTGTCACAGATTCAGGTGATTTGAAAACAGAAGCACAGACTTCGTCCAATGGGACATTTAAGAAGTGAGGAGTGGACAAAAGCCTCTGAATTCCAATGCCACAAAAGAAATTAAATGTGCTTTAATATTTTTATCCTACCCAGATAATATGCAAATTGACTTTTCAAATTATCTACAGCTGTCTTCATTGGAACAAGTGTTCCTAAATGTTCTCTTCATCTGAGTTGAAAGTCATGAAAGGATCAAAGCAGCTCACACTGCAAGAAGTTGCACACCAGCAAGCTCACAATAGGAAAAGAAAGCATTCTGATGACATTGTCAGCCACTTCATTTTAATTGCATGGATTATGATCTCATAATCATGCAGAAAGAAGAAACCAGTGTTTCTTCGTTCTCTGCTGATCCTGTTCTTCTCTGCTTTATTGTTCTCCTGAAAATATAATTCAGTTCTTTCATGCTTTTATTCTAATCATGTGGCTATTTCAGTTCGCTCAAGAAATATGTCCTCATGGAGAACAAGAAAGTGGTAGTCATTACAGAGTGGAATCCACTGAGGTAGTCAGAACACTCTTTTATCCTCTCAAAAGCCAAGATGACATTACTTTAGAAAAATAAAGATCTTGTATTCACAAAAGTTCCCTCCTTTTCTGCTGTGACCTGATTAATCTTTTCACTTCATTCTCTGGCTGACAATGGCCACTAGGTTCTAACAGAGAGCCTTTGGAAAAGTTCAGACTTGCTCTACCGTTGTGAAATCAACTCAAGGGAAAATCAACTAATCAAAGAATTGAACACATAGAAGGAAGCAAGAAGACATCCAGAGGCCTGTCGTTCTGTTCAACTTAAGAAAATAGGCAAAAAATAAAATACTACATCAGTCAGCTATTCCTGCTATGGGTGAGTGTTTCTACATCTCTCTGGACTGTGACCTCATAAATCACAGCAACACCTTATAACAAGCTGCATATGTTAAACCTTGGGTGGATTTTCACTTCCTACATGAGTCTAAATATTGTTGCAGGCACAAAGCACCCTCCAGCTATCCAATTATTTCCAAAGACAAAACAAAAAAACAACAATTTTCTGCAGCAGCATCAACTGTTTGCTCTTCCAGATCTCAGTAATCATGTCACATCTGCACAGCTCCTCGACAGCAATCGGGCTCTCCAGGATGGAGCAGCTGAATTAGACACGAGAGCAAGCGGATCAGCATCTTCATGGCCTCCCTCTGCTGAGAGCACAGTGTGGAGCTGTCAGCTCACACTTTTTCTTCTGCGCCATAAAACAAACATTAAAACCATTACACTTCCACCTGATGCCTGCTCCACTCTTTCATCTCACAGGATCACAAAGTGTGAGGGCTTTTCTAATACACTGCACTCATACCTAATCACAATCCCATAGTTTCATTTGACATATTTAATAATAGATGAACTGACTGCAGTTATTCTTTCCTTTTCATTCCTCATCTCTGTCTGCATTGACTTCCACTTCTCACACAGAACCTTTAAAAGAAATTATGTCCAGTAAAAATGAAATCAGTTTATTTGAGTCTCATCGAGTGCAGTCTAAAGCACAGAACAGCAGTGAACTTACAGAACAGCTATTAAATGGACCCACAGCAAAATTCATTCTTAGCTTTAAGCTTTATTGGGTTAGTACATTTAAAGGGGACTAAAACAGTATCTGATATTGTGATTTTGAGAATAAAATTATATTTTAATAAGACTTTTCTTTTCATAAATGGGAGTTCAAATTTGACCATGCGTCAGAAGACCTGTAGGCAGTGTAGAACACCCCTTTCCATGGTTGACCAGCACATTTATTTTGTGCAACAGTAACTTTGTGCTAAAAAGTGCTCTTTTTACACATATATCCCACGTGGAGCATAGAGTTATCTAATTCAAATTCTATGTAATTATTTGAAGTTCTGAGCACTGTACAGATTCATAAACTGAAGTAGTCCTTTAGTACCAATAAGGAGCTTCAGAGTAGATTTTAACTGCAGAGCCAATAATGGTTAATAGTAAGTGTTTTGTGATATTCTTATAATGGTTACAATCTCTTTGTATCTAGTTGTTCTATCAAGTTTTTGTTTTTTCATAGAGAGAGCCATGACATGTAGAAAAAGTTCTGACTGAAAGTTTAACCAGAAACATCTGCAGTAAGCTCTGCAGCTTCTCTCTATTCACTGCCTTTGTGGCAGATGAGTAAAACAGAAAAAGCCAGGGGGCGGGGGGCTATCCTTTTTCTTAAAAAAAAACCCCATAATTTTTCCCCTATATCTACACATTCTCAGGATCAAATTTTTAAAGTAAATAGCACTATTAATATTGTGATGACAAGCCCACATGTGTGTCAGGCCTGTCAGTGAGAATCAACAGCATTGGTTCATTTAAGGCAGGGGTCTCAAACTCCAGTCCTCGAGGGCCGCAGTCCTGCAACATTTAGATGTGCCTTTGCTGCACCACACCTGAACAGAATAATTAGGTCATTAAGGCTCTGGAGAACTGATCTACACAAGGAGGAGGTCATTAAGTCATTTCATTCCAGTGTTTTGTACCTGTGGCACATCTAAAAACTGCAGGACTGCGGCCCTCGAGGCCTGGAGTTTGAGACCCCTGCTTTAAGGGATGAATGAAGCTGTTGTGAGGTTTTTTGCTCTTTCCTTTCTGGCCTTCAGTTGACCTGTAGGCCAGAAGTTAGTTATTAGTTGAAGTTGTTCGTATATGGATCAAAATCCATATACTAACAAACCATAACAAATTATAATGTGATAAATCTCTCAAGCCGCTATAGATTAGAATTTTTTACATAAAATGTTTCATTTATTTTAGCAGCCTAATACCAACAAAAACAGTTTCCAAACTTAAAAAAAATAAGAAAAAACAAAAGATAATAGGGGCAGTTTCCCTACTTATGTCTACAATGTTTTTGCATTATAAGTATTGTTAATCTCAAACCATTATTTTGTAGAAAATAATATTTTCACTTACATTAATGAACATTTTATTTCCTGCCACAAATAGATTACAGTCAGGTTCAAATAATCACAAAATGTATTGAACATATTACTGTCTGGATGTGCCAACATTTTCTCCAACTAAATAAAAACAAAACCGAAGTATTAGTGTTTGGACCAAAAGAGTATAGATTAAAAATGATCACCCACCTTCAATCTGTTGGTTTAAAATGCTCTGAGAAAGCCAGGAATCTGGGGGTGAACATGGATCCTGATCTGAACTTTGATAATCACATCAAATCTATCATAAAAACAGCATATTATCATCTAAAAAATCTTGCTAAAATTAGACAACTGATATCCCCACAAGACTCTGAAAAATTAGTTCATGCCTCTGTTTTAAGTAGACTCGATTATTGCAACGTCATTTTTACTGGATTATCATAAAAAACAATAAGACAGCTCCATCTTCTGCAGAATGCCGCTGTAAGAGCCCTTACTAAAACAAAAAGAGATCAGCACATCAGTCCAGTTCTGAGATCCTTGCACTGACTGCCTGTTGCTCAAAGAATATAATTTAAAATGTCATTAATGGTTTATAAAGCACTTCATAATAAAACCCAGACTATATTTTTGATCTTCTTCCACCCCATATACCACTCAGACCTTTAACATCGTCAGAGTCAAACCTACTAATTATTTCGAGAGTCAGAACTAAACATGGTGAAGCAGCTTTTAATTTTTATACTCCAACACTCTGGAATAAGCTTCCTGCTCACTGTAAGACTGCCCCTACATTGAGTTTATTTAAAACAAATTTAAAAACCTTTCTTTTCTTTTTTTTTGCAGCTGCCTAGTGTTAACATTTTTAATTCTATTCACTAATTATATTTAACAGTTTTAATATTTACTCTATGTTTAATCTGTTTGATTTTTTCTTCTTTTTTTATCTTCTTGTACGTTGTTTTTAATATTTTTGTACAAACATTTTGAATTGTCTCTGGCTGAAAGGTGCTATATAAGTAAAGTTGCCTTGTGTTTCCATTTATCTGTTCATTTTGGTAACTTTGTGCCCTGCTTGCAACGAAGTAGGTCCAGGTTTTTTGCTCCATGCTGCTGTCAGCTGCAGGTGGAGGACTGGGCCATCATAAGCTGCTGATTATCAGGCTGAGGTTCTCATGCATGATTGGCACCCTCTACTGAGGACTATGAAATGAAAACGTATCTTCTGTGTTGTGATTGGACTTTTATATGACTTCCCCTCCAATCAGTGAGGAGGCAGGGCAGCTTTGTTTTTAATCGGCCTTTTGTTTATCCTAGCTGACCTTCATATCTGTTCCTCCATGGGTTTTAAAAATGGACTGAAATGTTCTGGTCCAGAGCTTTACTGGTGACCAGATGTGTGTGTGTTTAGTGTGCTTTTCTGTTTCCCCTGCTATGAACTAGTAACTCAACTTTTCCCAGCTTTATCAGTCAGCTTTATTTATCACATTCATAAACAATTTCACTTAGTTTTATTTTTTATGGTTTTTCCCTTTTTAAAAAAAACATGTATATATACGGTGTTTTTACAAAAGACGAAGTCAAGTTTAAATTGGTGCTAATATGCATGGTATAGATCTGGGGACTCAAGTCTAAAGCATGCGTGAGCACAAAATATGTGCGCAGCCATATTTTAAGTACAAGTCTGCATGCATAAAAATAAATGTGACTTGAAGGTTTGCATAAATATAGGTAAACGTTTAACCTGCCATGAAAATGTGCGGCAGGCACTCAAACTTTTTTGTGGACAATAACTAACTACAAAGAGGCAAATCTCAAAAATAAATGGATGGGAAAACCTCACACAAATGTAAGTGGTACATTTCCTGAGTTTGTGTCATATAAAATGTAATTGCACTGAAGAGCAAGCAATGCATGTTATCTGTGATACCCTTTCATTCTCATTGAAAAAGAAAACAGGGTCATATCAGCAGACTAACTCCAAACAGGTCAGGTTGTATTATTGTTAAGATGGTCAAGGTGTGTAGACAATCACACATGTATATGAATAGCTAAACAAAGGTGTGTAATTGTGGAACCTTTTGGAACTGATGGAGAACATCGTCAATAGAAGGATTCGGAGGGATAATTTGATCAGAGACCATATTGATCTGCTAGCACATGTTGATGATGGTTTATTAGCGCTTAGCTCTGTGCAGAACTTAAAAAAGGAGCCATGCATTACCAGTTGAACTGAAGCTGCTGACAGGTTAGACATTCATCCTTCAGTCGAGCCACGCCAGTTTTGTAACTGCACTTTCATGAATCGAGAGCAGCTATTCTGTAAATGTGCAACTTATGCACACTATTCACTTTCAACTGCTAATGCTGTTCAAATAGGCATTTGCACTTGGACCTCTTTATTCTTTTTTTTCTTTACGGATTTTTTCTGTAAAATTTATTATTTTTTGTGAGGTGACCTTACGTGCCCTGAAAGCACCACTGAAGAAGAAGAATTACTTTATTCATCCCAGCAGGGAAATTATTTCACAGTTACAGCAAGAATTTTTTTATACACAGATTAACACACACACGACAGGAGCTGCGTCTGCAGGCAGCCAGCTGAGCCGGCACCATTTTTGAAGGAGGACATGCGGTAAAGGTCATCGAGACCGGGAGTCGAACCCGCGACGTCCGCGGGTCTAAGGCCTCCAAATGTGGGGCGTGCTAACCCCCTGCGCCACCACAGCACGCCCCTAAATAAGATATATAAGAATTATTATCATGAATACTTATACTGATACAAGCAAGGACCGTTTCATAGTTATTGGCAGCCTTCTGGGTATTTATACTAATTTACACTAAGATGTATATATGGGTGGTGACATGGCGGACCAGTATGGAAGTTCCCCCATAGACCAGCAGCTGTGCTCTATTTCCCACAAACAAAGGAAAGGTGTGCAGGTACGTACATGCGAATAGTTTTATACTGTACATCTGAATTTGTTTGTGTGCTGCACTTTTCTAAATTTGTCCGTGCATCAATTTTTAGTATTAGAGCTGCTCACTCTTTTATACATGAGGCCGTGGACATTCTGACTGTTACTGTAAGTGTTCATCAGAGAGACGGCATGGCGGAAGGAACCTCCTCCATTGCAGTCGGTGTTTGCAAATAGTGCTCAGAGGCACCAACCTCAAACTAAAAATCCCAACAAGCTGTGTCCAGGATGTTTGGGATCTGCAGAGACGTTAGCTTCTCCTTTCCTGAGTCTAGTTCTGTGCATGTCCTGAATGGAGGGATGGTCACCCTGATAATGCTTTCTGCAGACCTGACTGCTTGCTGTAGAGCAGGGGTTCTCAGATCCAGGCCTGAGGGCTGTTGTCCTGCTGGGTTTCAGATGTGTCTCTGCTTGAACATCTGAGTCAAATAATCAGATCATTAGCAGGACTCTGGAGGTAATTCAGTCATTTCTCAGGAAAACCACCATCACCTCCTCTTATGGAACAGAAGAAATTAGTTACTGGAAATATTAAAAAGTGAAAATTAAAAATGTAATCCTTGACTAAGTCACCTGGTTGTATTATTGAAAAGAATGCACTTATTGAAAAGAATGCACTTTATGTAATCACATAAAGTGCATTCTTTTCAACCCACTTCTAACCAATATGGATGTAAAATATCCCCTGTTATCATCTTTGGTTTTTACCAACCCGGTAATTAATTAATCTCTAAATTAATATCATACTTCTGATTGGCTTTATGTAAATTGTAGGCAGTACTGATATTAAGTTGCAACTGATGAAGAGAATAACTATGAGAAAATTAACTAAATCAATATTTCAAATAAAGTAGGACAAAATAATTCTTGTTCATATTTCATAATTAGAATGACTGAACTGTTTCTACCTCTGTCTGTTATCTTAAAACTAAAGATAATGATAGCGGTTTTGTTACTCATACAGCATCATATTCACAAGTAGTTGTTGAAGAACGAGTCAGTTCCTGAGGCACGTAATGGAGATAGTAGGGGGACGCAGGTGCTGCAACCATTTAGGGCCACAAGGCTTCATCCTGGCAGTGTAATATATTGCAAGCATGCTCCGGTTTTTAAGGGAGATTTGTCATAATATCACGTTGGTCACATCCTTCCCCCAGTCAGAGAAGCTTTTCCTTGCCCACAGGGTCATCCTGTCAAACAGAGAGAAATGCACAGTGTGTCATACTTGGGCTTTCACCATCTTAGATTACTAAGAGAGAGAGAGAGAGAGAGGAAATGGAACGACCTTGGCTGAAAATCACAAAGCTGAACAAGCCAGAGCTGAGGTTCATCTGCTGCAATTAACTGTGGGTGGCTGAGCGGATGGCAGTGTTTGCTCACACAAAACCACAGTCTTCTTTTAAAATGAAACCTAAAGAAAGCAAATATAATGAAGACTGTGGAACAGTGCTGAGTTCAGAGCTACATCTCGTTGCTTGTACTTGTGACAGAGCAATGACAATAAAGTTGAATTCTATTCTATTCTATTCTATTATTCACACTCAACACGAGTAAAAAAAATGAAGATCAATACATTCTATTGAAAGTCAATGTGCATTATTGCAGCATAATTACATTTGTCTAGCTACAACACTGATTAGATAAACACTGAGACGCAGTGGCAAACAATAGTGGCTAAATGTATGAAGATGTAGACAAAAGAACAAATAATTTCATACTTTGAAAGTATTAAATCCCTACTCTCTTTATAGACCTAAACCTCACACTATTTTATTTGTGATACATGTTAAAATCATTTCAACTCACAGCGTACAGTCATAGTCTATACAAGAAAGTGTTAAACACACTTTTTCTTATGCCAGTCTTTCTGTATTAGAAATATTTTTATTGGTCTGACATAATATTCTAATCTTAAATGTTGTGTTTTCATTTGCTATAAGCAGAAAGTAATAATTAACAGAAATACAACAGTTTCTCTAAACATCTAAAAATTTTTGTTTTAATTGGGGAAGGAATTCTAAGATTGTTCTTAGCTGTTCCTTTGCAAAATGAACACATTTAATAAACAAAAAACAAAAATAATACATGTCTGATTACATGTATTATTTTTGTTTTCTAAATTTGTTCTATAAATTCTTTGTTTTAAACTTGAATTGTATGGATGCTTGAAAAACTCACAATGCAATGAAAAACATGTCCTTGAAGTGTACATTGTAAAATAATTCAGAAAAGTGATAATTTCAAAAATAAAATGATATACTTCTTTAAAACAAACATGTAAAAATAAGCTAGGCTTTTGAACAACCCTTAGATATTAATTTACAAGACCTGAAAATCACATCTCTTCCTGTCATCTGCCTATCCAACACATTCTCATAGTGCCACCCTGTTGCCTGCTTAGCCTACAAGCCCTTACAGCTATTCTGTAAGAGCCACATTGCTGGAAAAATGTTAAGTAACTATATATAACTATATATAACTGGTTGCTTTACATTGATAAAGTCATTAAAGATAGTCAAATGGTAACCATGTCATGGTTTTACATTGTAAATGCTGTGATCGAAACCAGTTACATTTTCAGAATAACCAACTCCAAATGTAATCAGTTCCCCCAGCAGGTTTGGAAAATTTCACCAAACTGCTCTGAGAAGCTGGTGAAAGTCAAGTCAGGTTGTTGATTTATATAGGACATTTCAGCAAATGGGCTTTAATGACAATAAAGTGCTTTACACCTTTAAAGAATACACCAATCAATTACAAAACAAGCAAAACATATATATTGTCAAAATCATCAAGATTAATTATCAACAAATATACATTAACTTTATTGATAAATATTTATTTTATAACAGAAGCATTTTAAAGTCTCTGATCTTCAGGGAGGCAGTGGAAGGACTTCAGAACTGGCTGATGTGCTCTATCTTCCTGGTTTTAGTCAGAACACCAGCATCAGCATTCTGGATCAGCTGCAGCTGGACGATTGATCTTTTCAGGAAGACCTGTAAAGACACTGTTGCAGTAATCAAAGTGATTAAAGATAAACTAAGACATTAGTTCTTAATCCTGGAAATGTTCTTCAGGTGATAGAAGGCCGACTCTCTTACTGTCTTTATGTGGCTCTTAGGGTTCAGGTCTGATCCATCAACACACCCAGTTTTGTGTATGATATCTAATTTCTAGCTGAAATAACTGAAGCTTTAAAATAATACAAACAGATCTGTTCAGCCTGGTAAAGTTTTGGCAAAACTCTAAGGAAACATTTGACAAGTTTTAGAACGAATTTTGCCAAATACTAAAATAGTGTATGGAAACTATTCAATAAAAATAAGTAAAAGAAACATTAAGACATGTCTGTCTCTTTGGCAGTAAAATAATTCTGTTTATCCTAACTGACCTAAAACTGAAAACATTTAGTTTGATTTCATCTCAGAAAAAAACAAAGCCTATTAAGTAGTGGATGAAAAGATCTAGTTTTAAATCAGTAACCAGATCAAGGTAGAATATTTGAGTAAGTAGTGTTGACAAAACAATATTTTGTTAAAAAAGAGCAGCACAGGGTTTTTTTTTAAAGCAGAGACATATTTTTGTCTTTTAGCATCTCAGTAAAAAAATTTTTTGGCATAACTGAAATGATTACTATATTGTACGTATTATTTTGTCTTTCTTACAAGTATTGGTAAAAAAGGTTCATTATGTGACATTTCAAGCATGTTATCTACTTGTTTTTTATTATGATTGCTGAAATGTTTGGCGTTTGGGGGTCAAAAGACACATTTTTCATCTCAGAGGCACCAGAGAATTTGAAAGTACTTTCTGCAGCCCTTGGAATGAGGAAGAGATCAATTACACTTTCAAAAAGGTGCCAGCAGAGGAGTAGACTTTCTCACAAAAGCTTCAATTTTCTTCCTCATTTGAACTTGACCTTCCACTTACATTTCTTCTCATCTCTACTTCCCATCAGGAAGAAAATGCACCATATGTAAAGAATCTCTAACTGTCCCTTAACTAACTCTGAGAACAAACATTTGTAGAATTGCATAGGAGTAAAATCAAATTATCAGGACTGTTACAAACATTTATCGAGATAAGACTGGACAATTTTAAGGACACATTTGGACAGACATACCTACTCCAACATGTCACAAGTCTACTGACATGTAGAGATTGCATTTTTTATAAGCAGCTGGAGGTTATGGGGTATGAAAGCTATCCACCTATCAGAAGCTTACTGTTTCAATTCTCAGCTTTTCAGTTCACATGTAAAAGTGACCTTGGCCTACATGCTGAACAGGATAATTGGTATCTGTGTGTACCATAAAAAATGCACTCAAGGCATAAAAAAATGTAGGTGAGACTGTGTGAATGGGCTTTTTACTGGAAAATGTTGAGAGCTTTCAACATGATGAAAAAAGCACAGCTTAAAAGCAGTCTGTATGGCAGCAGTGAAACAACAGTCATGTGTGAGATTCTCAAAGCTAGTAATAAAATAGAAAACACAATATTGTAAAATGTCAGCTTTTATGTCAGGTAATTCATCCTTCCATCCATTTTCCATACCCACTTTGTCCTGTTCATGGTCAGAGGAGAACAGGAGCATGTCCCTGAAGTCACAAAGGGAGAGGTGGGGTGCAAGCAGGACAGATAGCCAGTAGAGCAGTGGTAAAACAAACAACCATTCTATCATAAAGCCAGGTTTGATTCAGTAACTACACTAAAATGCATGAGTTTGGAAAATAAAGAGCACCTTAAAAATTTAAAATTGAGAGAAAATATTAATGTTTCTTTCCTTGGATACATTAGTGTTGTTGATGTATGGAATCAAGGCTTTAGCAAGAACTTATCTGGGGAACAGCCAGGCATCCAAGTACAAAGTAAATTATATAATGTGCTGTATAATATTGCTATATTGCTGTAATTTATTAATGTGCATCTCTCTGAAAATGTTCAAGTCTAACTTGAATATATTGGAGGGAACATAACTGTATGACAGTGTGTTTGTGTACTATGATTAGAAGGAAACACATTTTCTGTCTTATTTTATTATTGTATAGTAATTTTAGTAACTTGTCAAGGGACTGTAGTTGTAAATTAATTTTTGCTTTAATGCGGTACAGTGCATCAAATGGTGATATTTATGTTTGAACTGCACATTGTCGCTTTTTAAATCAATTTTATTTACACTATACTACAGTAAATGGCTTTGAGTGTCCTAAAAATAGAATAGAATAGAATAGAATAGAATAGAATAGAATAGAAGTACTTTATTCATCCCAGCAGGGAAATTACTTCGCAGTTACAGCATAGAGACAAGACAAGACAAGAGACAAGACACAATAACAACGTCCGGGTGTTGAGTCTGGAGTTTGGCTGTGGTAGAGCTGATGACGTCACAGGCCACCGCTGCATCAGCTGATGGGGGAATGTAAACAGCGATCAAAATGGCGGATGTAAACTCCCTCAGTAAATAACACGGCCGCATTCCCACAGCCAGAAGTTCAGTAAAAAGCATTATTAAAATTTTATGTATTATCATCATTATTATATATAAAAATAATATGAAGTGAAAGGGCAATATTTATTTCCAGTCATTTCAGGAAGTGAAACTCATGTATTACATGGAATCATATGTAGTGCTGTAATGAAAAGATCTTCATTACTGGAACTACTTTTACTTAAGCCACTGCATAGCACTTTAAGAGCATTTTTGCATTTTATTAATAAGTACTTTTTTAGCACTGCACTTTAAGCATAGATTTGCACATCAATAACAATTTGCACACAATAAGTTTTAACTATATTTATTGAGTATTTTTAGTGATTAGCATGTAGCCTTTTGTTCTGAGCTCTGCACATGAGGTGGTGGCCAGTGAAGAGGAGGAGAATTGTTACTCAGGGCAAGGAGCTACTGGTTTGTAAAACTTGAGCAAATGTTTGGGCCTAATATGTTAAGTGCTGAGATGAAGTGACTAACCTGTCTTTTCTGTGTCCTCTCCACAGAGGGTGTTAGGACAAATGCTTCCCTGGTGGTCCAGACACCATTTATACCAGTTGTCCCCAATCCCTGGGCTACGGACCGGTACCGGTCCATGGACCAATTGGTATAGGGCCGCACAAGAAATAATTCAATATTTCCATTATGTATTATCTGGGTCTGGAGAATCTTTTATTTTGAAAATATTTTAGCCGGATTCTATGGGTTACGTCTTGCACGCCAACATTGAGCCCACAAGTAGCAAAATGAGTAAAAAACGGATCAGATTCTTTGGAAAGTTTCTTTGGGAAGGGAAAAGGCCCAGAGAAGAGACAGGAGAATGGATTTATCCCGGTAGGTTCGCGAACGATCCGGCTCTAAGAATGGGAGCCGTTTTAGGATCCTATTTGGGAGCCGGGTTTTTTTCTACAGTATATCGTTGTCTCTCCGCCTCCCTGTCGTTGTGCTTGTGCCCTGCAAGTGCCAGAGCCGATAGTTTTTCCCCACATCGTTTTTTTTTTGTCCTGCGGTGCCTCGCTGTCTCTCCCCTCCTTCTCCCTCTCCTTCGCGTTTTGCTCTTCTGCCAGTGCTAGAGCGGAGAGTTTTTTTCCCTCGGTCGGTCCACTGCCCTCATGTCAAGCGTGTGCTCCACACATCTGACCAATCACACATAGTTTCAATTAATAATGTGGCGGGAGCCGTTTGGGAGCCGAAAGAGCCGGCTCTCCACAGTAAGAAGAGCCATTAGAGCCGCATCTCGAAAAGGAGCCGAAAATCCCATCACTACAACACACCACACACAAACCGATTTCACTCACAAACATTCTGATTCCAGAAGAAAATCCCATAAAACCCCCAACATGCCTTGTAGGATGTTTATAATGTTATTTTTTATTTCACATCATTTCTTTTAAATGCCTGAATTATTTTTTATTATTTTTTTATGTTTAATTTTGTATGTCTGCTATTTCAAACATCTTTTTACAAATGCAGCTCAAACAAAAATGTCGCATAATTTTTAAAATTGCGCAGAGAGCTTCATGGAATGGGTTTCTATGGTAGAGCAGCTGCATCCAAGTCATACATCACAAAGTGCAATGCAGAGCGTGGAGTAAAGCAAGCCACCACTGGACTCTAGAGCAGTGGAGGCACATTCTCTGGAGTAATGAATTGTGCTTCTCCATCTGATGAGTCTGGGTTTGGCGGTTGTCAGGAGAACGGTACCAGTCTGACTGCATTGTACCGAGTGTAAAGTTTGGTAGAGGGTGGATTAAGGTGTGAGATTGTTTTTCATGAGCTGGGCTTGACCCCTTAATGCCAGTAAAAGGAACTCTGAATGCTTCAACATACCAAGACATTTAGGACAATTCCATGTTCTCAACTTTGTGAGAACAGTTTGGAGCTGACCCCTTCCTCTTTCAACATGACTGTGCACCAGTGCACAAAACAAGGTCTATAAAGACATGGATGACAAAGACTGGGGTGGATGAATTGGACTGGCCTGCACAGGGTTCTGACCTTACCCTGATAAAACACCTTTGGGATGAATTAGAACGGAGACTGAGAGCCAGGTTTTCTTGTCCAATGTTATCATGTGACCTCACTATGCGCTTCTGGAGGAATGGTCAAAAATCCTCATAAACGCAATCCTAAACCTTGTTGACATCATTCCCAGAAGAGTTGAAGCTGTTCTAGCTACAAAGGGTGGACCAATGTCATTGAACCCAATGGATTAGGAATGGGATGTCACTTAAGCTCATGTGTGAGTCAAGGCAGGTGAGCCAATACTGTACTTTTGGGAATATAGTGTAGGTACATGCTGTGGAAGAGTAATATTCATAGAGCTACTGATTTGCTTACATGGTAAATGTGGTAGCATCTTGATCTGCATGAATAGATGAAGCAAAGCATGAAAGGAAAGCCGTTACTCTGCACTCTCATTTATGGAATTTTACCATGTGTCATTCAGAGGCACTTTATTCCTTTTGTATGCTGCTGTAATATTTCACCAATGTGGGATCTACAGTCCAACATTCTGATTCTCTCTATGTCAAGGTAGAAATTGCTGCACATCATTAGAATTTGAATCAATAATGTTCATTTGCTGATATTATAATTAACCAGTTTATTTAAATGCACAATGTGTCAAATATTGATATTTGATTTTAAAAAAAATTATAATGATTTTTTCTGGTGTTTTTCTAACTTAACTTCGGTGATATTGTGTCCATGGCCTACATTGATTCCTCTTTTTTTTTAAAAACGAAACAATTTATTTGTTTGTAAAATCAAAAGTTTTGGACGTACAACGACAAGAACACAATGAAAATCAACCCTAAAGTGGACATTGAAACAAAACATGGTTTGGCTTCATGGGTGAGTGGTATTAGTAGGTTTGAATTCACCCTGAATGGCAAGCTTCATGGTTCATCTGTTGTTTTTGATTTATTTTAGTGATTGCTATATACCACGGCATACAGGCCAGACATTGTTACATTACAGTTTTGGGTTCTTTCCTTTGTATAAATCAAGATATTTCAAAAAACAATGTTCTGTTTCTTAAGAAGACTTTTGGAGGTGTTCCAGAAAAGTCACCATTATTTTTATGTGAACAAGATCTAAGAACCTTTAAGTTTATTTTTATGTGATTACAGAAGCAATCTTATTAACTTGTTTTTAAAACAAGTTCTAAAAACAATCCAATAACAAGACACCTTTTAATGGCAAAAAACCAAATGGCACAAATCCCTCTGGTTTAGATTTTACTCTCTCCTTTTTTGTTCTGCATAGTTTGAAGATATATTAATTGGGAAAAGTATTGGGGGATACTGTCTCAATATCTGTTTTATGTTAAGAATCATTTTTCTTTCAGCACATTGACTGCTGAGAAATTCATGTTTTTGAAAGTCACACTGGACCTGACACAAAGGCAGCTCAAACCAAATACAAGAATTGTGAAAAGTATTTGTGTTTTAGTCTGCCTAAGACTTTCCTGTCAAACCAGGTTCAAGCAGGTGTAATTTAAGGCTGGAAGCATTTGGCATGTCTTTTCATACAGGGAGGGAAAGAGAGAGGTGGGCTCTTCCTGCTGAAAAGTAATTTGAAAACCAACTCAGATCCCCAGCAAAGGCCAACAATAAAGAACCAACACAGTCAAAGTCTTCCACAAATCAATAGCAGTGTCTTAATAAAGCATTTATTGCTTTGATAGCAGCTATTATTGTGCTATGCTGTTTTCAAAAGCTTGGCTGTGATAGAATACATTTCGGTCAAGGACTACAAGGTTATGTATGGCGATGTTTATTCCCACAGAGGTAAAGGATTGGCTCTGAAAGTAGAAATACAGTACACACACAGATAATGTGTGACTGTGACTAGGATGCTATGTTATGTTGCCATGACTTTACAGGGAGAGAGTCTCAATCTCATCACAGCAGGAAATGGTCCGTCAGGCTGACTCACTGATGACAAGTTTTCAGATGTACGGTATTAAGACTTGATAAAGGAATGAAGGATCCTGTAATTTTCTGCACTTTTGCAGACTTCTATGATAGTTTTAAAAACTGACACTGCTGCTTTTCATTCTAATTTTCTCCGTCTCTGTTTAAGGACAGAAGGGAGGTCATTGGAAGTGCACTTAGCCAGTGGCAGAGCTACATAAGCTTCACACAGAGGCTAATTCACAGTGCAGCCCTCCACCATCAAAGTGCTCGGCTGTGGATTTAATTGAGAGCTAAGCTCCCAACTGGGGATTCTTCACCACAGCCAGCTGACACTGGCATATCAAACATCCTCCTCATAACCAAAGCTCTCTTTCTGCTGAGACAAAACAAAAGCTCTTTCCTTACAATTACATTCTCACTATCATCCCCACTGTAATTATTCCCTACTGAATGCCTCAGAATGAGAAACTTCTTCAACCTACAGACTGCTACAAACTGCTCTTCTATGGAGTCACATGTGAATACTACAGTGGGCTATTTTGTTTCCTTTATATCAGCTAAACTGTTTTAATGGTTCATATAAACACTATTAACTTTTAGTTGCCATGTATTTTAAATGCAGGATCCTAATTTATCCACCTTTTTCTGAGACTGCAGCTGTAGAATTAGTTCTATTTGGAACTTATAGCGTAATTCCCATGTAAAAAAATTTAGTTATGTTTCTATCTCTATTCTCTCTCCGTAGCAATTGACAAAGTAGCTAAATATGCTAACATATAATAATAATAATCAATTTTGTTAATAATGCTCATTATATTGAAATCTCAAAGAGCACATTCACCCACTGATTTGTCATATCATGTGTAATATGCATATATAGTCAGGCTCCATTTCATGAGGTCATCCTCCTACTCTTTGAAGGAATTATTATCTTATCTTGTTTACAGTGTAAAAGCTGTTGCTGATTAACAGGCTTTTGCTGCACTACATTCATCTGAATCCAGTGTGTTAAAGCAGAGGTCAGGTCGTGGTTTTACAAAGCTGTTCCTCAGCATGCAGACTGTCCTTAGAGCCACACAGTCTCAGAGTTCTATGAGCTGACATGCCCAGTGATTTCATTATCAGGAAGCTGTCTCTATGCTTTATTGTGAAAATTACATAATTCCTTAGAACATGTCAAATACTGCAACACCTAGATGTTTGGCCTCCTTGCAAATTAAACCATTTAGTTAATTGCAAAGGCATTCACACTCAGCGCGGATCCCTCCTTTCACTCAAACTGGACACAGGCTCACCTGTATAGACATTTACATCAATTTCCTGTGAGAAATTATGTTTCTTTGGAGAAATCAAGGTAAGCGTTTAAAATCTACCTCGTTAGCTCTGGTTGCGCAGCTCTATGTGAACCGCAGTAATAACTTGTAGTTGCGCTTTCAGAGGTGCGTTGAGGGAGCTGGGAGAATGACTTATCTTTGTGAACAAAGAATTATGTGGGGCATTTACATATCAACACGCTGCCCAGAGTGTGGCTCTGACTTCCCTGTAAAGTTACATGTGTTCCCGGTTGGCCGGTGCGTTGGTGGTTAATGAACCAGCGCTAACTGCGACTCACCATTCAGCTTCAGCCTGTTGAGGAGCTTTCACGCTCTCCTCGTAGTCATGCTTCATGCTAGTTTTATATTATTTTATAATTTTTTTGGTATTATTTTTCCGGTTACACGATGCAACAAACCATATGAAATGCTTTTTCCACTTAGTCAGCCAGAGGTAATGAGCGTGACTACGCGTATATCTGAAAATCTTCTCCCATAAACTTCAGCAACCAAAACAGTTTCTGTGACTCATATTAAAAACTCAACAGTCACAAAATGGAAGAGCTACTAAAGCCACATCAGCAGCATTAAATTAAATCTCCCGTTTGTTGCACATTTCTGTGCAGTGCAGCGGATTTAACTCATCATGTAGGGCCGGTCCAAGGCTGTTTAACGCCTTGAGCAGAATCTGACTTAGGGGCCCCTCTTGCTGCTAAAAACATCAGCACCTCTAACAGCTTCTGTGTTAGATTTAGTGAAATCTGACAGAGGGGGAGTAGTTTAAATGGCCAGCCTAAAAAGCAATCAGTTATTACTGCAGTTTACTAATTTGTATATGTGAATGAACAGAGCTCAAACTCAAAGATTAAACTCATAGCATCAGATTGTAGTTATGGTAACAAAACAGTCTAACTATGAATATTGTTCTTTGAACTTTTACAAAGTAAACTTTCCAGCTCCTTAAAAATCTTACATTAAAATGTTAAACAATTTAAAATCTTTTAATTTATGTATGCTGAGACCATAAAATTAAATTTAGCAGCATTGATAATTTCAATAAACAAATGCTACATTTATATATCTGTGTTACAATATGAGCATTTCTGGGGCTTTATGGAGTTGACTTAATCTGGATTAAACAGAAGTGCAAATAATTAATATTCATTTTAATTGGATTTTTTGATTTGTTGTTTTAAGACTAGTTGTAGGTTTAAATAGCATCTCGCTGGCAATGTTTTCCCATAACATATCATTATCCAGTAATATTTTTACATTTCCTGTTTACTTAACGTCTTTTAATACAAAAACACGGTGAACCGCCAGTGGAAATTCTCGGCGCCCCGACCACCGGGCTTAGCAAGTTTTCTCAGGGAAATCCTGCCTCCCTTCTACTTTGGTTGTGTTAAGACGTTTCCTCTCAGTCTTTCCCATTTGGTTCCCCACAAGAAGTAAAAAATGGCCTGTTGCAGCTCTAAAATCACTCTTCTAGAAGGAATAAAAACAGAACTGGTCAGTAAAAACACAGGTAAAATCACTGCTTTGATTATTTAAATATTGCTTTCTTTCCCTCGAGAAGAGTTTACATCTCCTTCCCCATTCTTGTCAAATTTTACCCGCAATATTTTTTGTGTTACCTGAAATTCAGGTCCTGTCATGTCTTCTAGTTTCCACAGTCCATAAAATTGTGCTTTTGTTTTTTCCTTTTTTAGTTTTGAGCTTGATGCTTTCCTGAACCAGTCTGTTATGTGAAAAACTCTGTTTACTGATAAAAAAATATAGACTAGGGATGGTCCGATCAGGTTTTTTGATGTCGATTCCGATACCGATCACCCATGAGGGCTGATCACTGCCGATCAGAAATCTTTGCCAATCACCTGGATTGGCTGTTAATTTTTAGATTTAGGTACAAATGCTACTATGTGAACTGGCAGAATTTAAGAAATGATCTGGTAATAAATTCACCTAATTTAGACAAAACATGCAAAATACTTGCAGGCAAAATACAGCAGCTATTCAGTCAAAAGGACTACTAAAAACCTGCAATCAGTAAAATAATATTTAACAGTAAGGTTGCCTGTACCCTAAATTATACTTGAGTCAAATAAATCTCACAACACTGCATATATCAAATAATGTCAAGAAAAAAAGGAAACATTCATTCAAAGTCAAATACAGGTTGCATCAAAATAAACAATCCTATATTTGTTTAGAGCCAGGCTCTGTTTTGAGCCAGCACAAAACAGAGCCTGGCATTATTTTGTGCTGGCTCAGATATTTCAGACTGAGCGGAGTAATTCTGCAGAATGCCAGGAGGAGGCAGAGGAGTAAAAAAAAAATTTCAGAGATTATCTGTCTTATGTTAGGACAGCAAAAATTTTAATACCTATGTAAAATCTTTTGTTTTTAAGTTACTGCAGATCTAAGCAGAGTCGGTGTGAGAGTTCACAGTCTGTGAAATATTACAGTAACACTTTATTTGACGGGTTGTGAATAAGACTGTCATGACACCGTCATAAACATGACATAACACCTGTCATGAACATGAGTAAGTGTTCATGAATATTTATGACTGTTGTCATAAAGTGTGAAATGATCAGTAAATCATGACACTTTTAATGCAAAGTTGACATTATTCAAAATGTCTTTGTTATGACAACTTGACATTAACCAAGAAATTATGATCTGACATAAATTTGTTATAAAAGTATTACTGATTAAACTATAGCTTTAATAACATAAAGCTACATAATTTTTAAAGCTTAATCAGTAATACTTTTACTCTGATATATTTGTTGTTTTGGTTTGTCTGTTTGTCATGTCTGTTTGATGGACTTCACAATGACACAGTCGATCTCTGTGGTGGTGAAGCTCGTAGGCTCCGCTGTTGCAAGCAAGTCTATGTTGTAAAGTTATATTATCATGAGTTTTATTATTTGGGTATTAAAGAGGAAAGGAAGGAAAAAAGCAGAACTACAAACTTTGAAAGTATTTCTCTCTACCTGAACTGAAACAGGACAAGGGGAGCATAGCAGACTCTGGAGGTTCCTGTTAGCTTGTCCTTGACACTCAGACAGTAATTCTGATTGATACAATGAAAAAGAACTGAAGACATATCTGCAGCAAAGATGTACAACATTTCCCCTTAAATACTTATATTATATAAATATTTATGTATTTATCTATTATATATTTATATACAATATTTACACTTGTTTCTTGTTTCAAACAACTAGAACTGTTCATCTTCAGCATTCTGGGGTGTTAGATAGTAAATAAGGTTGAACATATAATACAGAGACTTGAAAATCCTCACGTTCTAGTTTTTGGACTTCTCTCATAGAAAGCAGTTTTGGACCTCTCAGTTGTAACTCTGACTAAAGAGCAAGAGCTTGTTGACTGCAGTGTTCAGGTGTACATGGGCACAATTCAGGCAGTCAGACACTTATGGGTACCTATTATTAACTATCTATCCCCAGATGTCTTCACTTTAAACTTAACAATATCATCTAACTATCAGAACTGATAAATTGTGGTGATTAGTTTCAGCAAACCTTTGGGTCCATGTCAGTTTCATAGTCTACATCTGTAATGAAAATATTGTTGTTGATTTCTTGTTTTCAAATCAAAAAACAATTCATCCATCTATCCATCATCTCCCAGGTTCCTTGCTCATAATTTATGAAGGTCGGGGAGGAGTCGGATCTATGTCAAGGATTGATTGGGTGAGAGGTGAGGTAGACCATGGACAGGTCAGCAGTCCATCACAGGGCATAAAATTAATAAAATCCAGCTAGCCAGCAGTTCCTCTGCCCAGCAGGCCAATAAATAAAAGCCAAATAAATTAGAAAATGATTACTTCATGACACTATTTATTAATCTGTTTAATTTAGCATGAATAACAAGATTTAATCAAATTAAACTAAACTTAAAATTAAATAACTACCAGTTGCTGACCTAGTTGAAGGACTATGCATGAACCTGAACTGAAATATGCAGTCAAACTCTATGATATCCCAAGGAGACAAATTAAACGTCATACAACAGGCAATCTAGACTAGAATGGTTTTAACATCTGACATTGCAGTTTTGATATATGTTACCTGAACTACATATTTTCTTATTTTAAATGCCACAGATAAACGCAACAGGGAAATGAAAGTTGTGAAAGTGGTGGTTCCTCAAGCACACAGGTCAGATGGGCAACTGTTAAAAAAATGATTCATGGAAGTAGCCATGGAGTTTCATATCTTCATGGTGCCAGCTCAATGACTCAGTTCACACATCTCTCAAGATGCTCTTGTTTCATCATTTTCCTTCTCCATCAGCTTGAATTTTTCCTCTGACAAAGATGCTTTTTTATCCAAAGTCTGTCACTTTCATCAAGAAGGGCTTGCAAAGTCTTTATGAGTGGCCTTCACCAATTCTTTCTGGGAGCAGATTTACCACAGGCATTGGCAGTGTTCAGAGTTCTGCAACAATCCAGCAGCCATGAAAGATATTTCTTGAGACTTCACTCAGTGTAATGATCCTGTACAGCTGCCCCTGGCAAAAGCTCCTGTCAGTAGCTCCACCTATCAGACATGTCAACGCCTGTAAAACTGTGCAGACAAGATGAGGAGTGAACTCTCATTAAAATGCAGTGAAGCAGCATAAATAAACCAGCTCTGTAATATTTGCTGGCTGTATGGAAGAAGTTTTTATAACCCAAGTCAGACAAGAATCAAGATAGTGTCAACATGTTGTGAAATTGCAGATTCTCAGATTTCTTTTCTGCATTCATAGTTTTATATTCTTGCCGCCAGTCAGAGAAGCCTGTTGTGGTATCGTGACATTTTATTGTTTTAGTCACTTGCCATAGCTTATGATTATGGATGAGAATGTTCCAGATGTTATTTTGATGAGTTCTTCCTACAAATACATCAAACACTGTTGAATGGGACATGAAGTTGTGTCAGGATTAGAGAATGTGTCTGCCTCTCTTGCTCTTTGCACATTGAAATTCTTGCAGATTCCTTGACTGATATGATGGCATTATGCAGAGGAAAACATATGGAAATATGAAAATATGCAATTTCCAAACCGTCTTTGAAGAATTCATAGATTTTCTCTTGATGGCATAAATCCTCCAAGACTTTTTTACAGGGATTGATAAAAAAATCTTTTTTCATACATGATATTTAAAATCAAGTCACATAATCAGCTTTCTGTAATAACATTGCATTTTTTTGGGTGGGGGGTTAGAAAAATAGTTGTCGGCTATGCTTTACCTGTGTTGTATGTCTTAAATGAAGAAGTTGAATTCTGAACAATGAAATTATACTTAAATAATAATAAAAATGTAGAATGAGTTTTGTTTGTTTGTAAGAGAGATGACAGTAGTTATACATTTAAAATCTTATTATTTTCCTTTCTGCCTTCCTTCCTGCCCTCTCTTACTCAAATCTAAAGCTACAGTCATACATTGATCCTACGTTGCCTTGAATGGTGCCATTTAAAAACAAACACACAATCTGTGGGCCTAAGCATGAGAATTATGTTTCACATCTGTGAAGTATGCATTTTCATCTGCTCTGGTGTTCTATTTAGTTGTGACACCTCCCTAGAGAGAGGTATCAGCTGAGCTACTGCTGCTAATAACTTAATATTGTCGTTCTATAGGTGATGCACTTGGCGTTTTCTTACAGAGTTCAAACCTGACTCTCACATAGACACATAATAGCTGAGCCTTTTCTTTAACTAACTGTACAGTATTTGCTCTCATTCATCCTACATCCTAGTTTATCTGTGAAGATGTGTTTTTTTTTTCTCCCAGACAATGCTGCTAAAGGAGCTCCTCCAGTCATTAACTTCTTCTCTTTCTCAAACATAGACAGCACTCCTGGATCAGTGTCACTGTTTCTTTTTTGCGTGTATGCTCTGTCTTCTCAAATGTTCAGTTGATTGTAGCAGATGGCTGATTATACTGAATAAGTCTAGATTTTACTATAATTGTATCTTTTCCTTGGGATAGAAAGCTGCTCAATCACTTTTAACAATAAACTGAACTTGACTTCATTGTTTGATAACTGGGATTAGTTGATAAGTATTTTTGTGATTAGAGTGAATTGACTTTGTTTTTTTTTTACTTTTGATGCTTTTTATGCTTGGTGTGGATGCATGGTTGTGTTTCTGCAGTGGACCTGTTATCCGTCCACAGGGTGTTTCGCCTCTCAGCCTCTTACTGCAGGAAACAAATAGCAGCCCCTCTATGGCACTAAAAAGATTAAGCAGATATGGAAGATGGATGTATTTATCTGGCACAAGATTTTGTGATGTCAGTTTAAAGCTTTGCTGTGCTTTCTTCATTCTTTCCCTCGCTAATTAAATTACTTTGCTTTTAAGAATATAATTACTCTTCATCAGATGTATTGTTAAAATTTTTTATTTAACATAAGATTTACTCTAAATTCTAATGTTTAAAAGTGAAAATTATTATCTGGTCTCTGTTCTCAGCCCTGTTGTCCACTTTGTGTAAAATATTTTTAAAGTCGTGACTTTGAGGTTATGCAACTACAAAAACTCCCTCAGATCTCAGTGTTCCAAGCCGCCATACTGAGGCATAACACTTTAGATGTGAACACCTGATAGAGCAATCCGACACAGTGCCAACTTTTGCTCCATGTCATGTGAAAAATAATGATGTTCAGCTTAGCACGGGGGTCATTACAGGATTAATGTGTGTTCTGGCTGCCTGAGGACATCTCTAATCTGATATATCACCACCTACAATCTGTTAATGCTGCAGAAAGCAAAATCTCATTCCCACAAGGCGTGGTTGTGACTGTAAATGTCTAAAAGTGTGATTTTGCCAATAAAAGCTCTGTGCAGACAAATGGCTTTAACCTGAGTGTAATTATCTACTACCAAATCATCAGTGATGCCTATACGAGTTGCAGTGTTGTATAGTAACGAAGTAAAAATACTTCACTACTTTACTTAAGTATATTTTGGAGTACTTCATACTTTCCTGGAGTATGAAAATTTTTGATGACTTTCACTTTTACTTCACTATATTTCCGAACTTAATTGCGTACTTTTACTCCGATACATTTTCAATGTGTGGTTTAGTTACTCGTTACAAAAAAGCGAGAGAGAGAAACGAAGTGTTTTGACCCCACCTACTGATTAGCAAGTAGCAAGCAGGCTACCGAACAAAGTCGGTAGCCTACTAGCCTGGGCTTGTTCATCACCACCAATAGGATACACCTGTTTCGCTTCAACCATTAAACACAAAGCAAGTCTCGCAATCAGGAACAGCCACATGGAGGAGGAGACGGAGACCACAACGACTGCAACTACGTCGGACACGGCTCCAGGGGAACCACCAGCTGGTGATAGGGTGACCAGACGTCCTCTTTTTCCCGGACATGTCCTACTCTTCAGACCTAAAAAGATGTCCGGGGGGAATTTAAAAATTGTCCGGGATTTTGGTCAATTGCCTCAAAACACATTACATAGCTTACAGTGCATTGTAGGGCACTGCGCACGGCGCTGCGTATCACGTAATCCCTGAGCCGCGTCAGTGGGCAGCATTTCTTCCCCCCCCCCCCTTTTCCTAACTAAATGATGCCTGCAGGTATATCTATTAGCAGGTTTGATTTTGCCTGCACTTGGTTGGGTACATTATTTTAAGTGTATTTGACAAGTTTACCAAAATATAAAAAATGTCATTCAACCTGCATTTGCTTTGTTTTACTTTTTACTTGTACTTTTCATTACATTACTTGAGTACATCCATTTTTACAGTACTTTCCATACTTAAGTACAAGAAGTTTCAGATACTTTAAGACTTTTACTCAAGTAACATTTCAGTCAGTGACTTCGACTTTTACCAAAGTCGTATTTTGGAGAGGTACTTGTACTTTTACTTGACTCTGAGATTTCAGTACTTTATACAACACTGACGAGTTGTCTAAATAGATGCCTGTTTTCATTAGGGCAAATGCACCTTTGCTATAGAATATCATCACACAGTCAGTAGTAAGACAATGAAACATTCAGTGAGTCAAGCA
This sequence comes from Xiphophorus maculatus, assembly GCF_002775205.1. Lineage (NCBI taxonomy): Eukaryota > Metazoa > Chordata > Actinopteri > Cyprinodontiformes > Poeciliidae > Xiphophorus > Xiphophorus maculatus. The sequence goes on along the minus strand of NC_036449.1, from coordinate 1,164,902 downwards.
CAGGTTGTTTGCAAAGTAGCATTTGCTCAAGATGAGGCTTAATTTAATTTACCGCCACAGGTTTGCTTTGAGCAGTGTGTTAACAGATTAACGCTGTTGGTAAAAATGTCAGAGCATCAAATCTCTTCTGTGTTATTTATGATGCATTTCTGACATCCATCTACAGGTATGAATCAGATACTTTTCTCTATACAGCCAATCTATAACAGCTACTGTTCTTATTCACAAACATGTTTGCTTTTCTCAGGTGTTTACACCTTCACAGAGACGACCGTCAGCTACAATTTCACCCTACACACCAAAAGCACAAAACAAATCAAAGGCAAGTGTGAAACTGTGTGGGAACTACACAAACAGGTTTGATCATCTCTGGCATAAAAAGAAATAAACAAAGTAGAAAAACATGGACTTGTTTGTAGTCATATGCAGCGAGGAGATAAAACTGAAAAGAACAGCAACAGATGTTGGTAAAAATCCAAGAAATCCACATGTGCAAACAGATTAAACCACAGTCCATAGAATAGGTTATATGTAATAAAGTGCAATGGCACATGTGAACTTAATACACATAATGACAGTAATTTGAAACTTAGAATAGATGTTTTTGTTCATAGTGAAAGTTTCAAAGTGTCTCCTGTGCAGAAACCCCATGTTTGATTTGGGCCTGGAATCTCTTAAATACACTCTGTATTTTAGTTCTTTCATTTCATTTTGTTGAATTCAGTGGCTGTTTGTGCATTCAGAGAATGAAAGTGAGCAAATACTGTTCTAGTCGAGCCGTCTTGATTTGTTTCTCCAGAGGGATATATTGCAAAGAAAGGTTATTGGATAGACTGGCTTACTGGAACTAAAACTCCACCTGGAGATAACAGCTATATCACAGCAGGTATCATTCCTGTGTGGCCAGGCTCTGCATTCACATGATGGCACATGTCATTTGATGCTTCTATAGTTTAGAGCAGTGGTCCAAAACCCCCGGGCCGCGGACCGGTACCGGTCCGTGGACCAATTGGTACCGGGCCGCTGAAAAAATAATGAAATACTTCCGTCTCGGCGCGCAACCCCTCGCCCCCACTCCGGGCTGCAGCAAATGTGTGAAGTCTTGTTGCGCGCCACCCCCCCCCGTCCACAGCGAATTTTCGAAGACTTGACCGGTTCGCGGTACTAAAAATGTTGGGGACCACTGGTTTAGAGGACATTAGTTTTAAAATAAGAAATGAATTAAAAATACAAATACTTAAAAAAAGAACATTGATCATTCATAGGAAAGCAGGTTGTATTTGTTATTGCTCCTCTATAATAGAGGAGCAATAAAGTCACAATTCAGACTGAAAGAACTGATGCAAGAAATTGTCAGGTGTTGAAATGCTTTTTAGGCCATGACAATAACCGATGAGCTTAATTCACATACATACATCTGATCTGCTGACCTATTTTATGCACAGAGCAGGTGATTGATTTTTTGTTTGATCTGACCAGTGCATTTTCTGCTTAAAAACTAAGATCTGCTGTCAGACTTATTCTGTCTCACACTGTTCAGAGTTGTTGGATGGTGAAAACATTTTGGACTCTGTTTTATTCTATATGATGTGCTGCACTAGGCAAATTTTACTGTAGCTTGTTGTTGGCATAGAAGATGCAAGACAGCAGAAACTTGCTTTGAGTGTCATAAGTGTCATAAAGCTGTTAATCTGGGCTCAAACAGGAATGCTCTGTGTTCTTTCTTGATGCTCAGAGTTGATCATAGTTTGCTAACATTTTTTCTCCATCTGCTTTTAGACAACTGACTATAGTTTGTCAGTCCAGGTTCTCAATATTTTGATCCTTGAGCCTCATTGTGCTTTTTGTCCTGAGACGTGGCGCTCAAATATGCTGGAAAACACAGAGCTAATCATCAAATGCTCCTGGTTTGTTGAAGAAGAGACAGAAGACATTTTAATCTCCCTCTTTATTCACAACAGTGTTCTTGGACAGAATTGGGAATACATCCAGTTCTTTGGATTGGGAGCAACCCCACACAAGGATGGTATCAGGAGCTCTACTGTTCATAATACATGACTCATGGCTCTCATCCTTTGCCTCAACATAAATGGTTTTCCAGATGTCCTAAACCTTCAGAGGCAGGATTTATGAGAGAAATTATCTTTGGAACTTTAAGGACCCCTCTTATTCAATTACTATATGCTCCCACTAGCTCAGAAAATAAGATTAGTTACCATAACTATGAGAATGATAGCCAGCTCTACATTGCAATACCAGGTGACTGAACCCATACATGCACAGAATAGATGCTTAGAACAAATCAATGTGTGGATGTGCCACAACTTTCTCCAGCTGAACAGAAACAAAACTGAAGTTATTATCTTTAGACCTAACAAGGAACAATCTAGAGTTACAGATCTAGAGACAACGCACAGCTTCAGTTATTACAACTGGCAACTAGAGATCAGGCTGAACTCTAATCTGAACATTCAGAGCCACATAAAGACAGTTACAAAGTCAAAGTTTATCACCTGAAGAACATTTCCAGGATTTTAGGAATAATGTCTCAGCAAGATCTAGAGAAACTCTTCCATGCTTTTGTTAGTTGCATTGATTACTGCAACAGTGCCTTCACAGGTTTGTCTAAAATAATCAGTCCTCCATTTGCAGCTGATCCAGAATTCTGCTGCTGATGTTCTGATTAAAACCATGAAGACAGAGCAGATCACCCAGTTTTAAAGTCCTTCCATTTGCTCCCTGGAGATCAGAAAGTTTACTAAAATATTGTTGTTAGTTTATAAATCACTGAATGGCTTAGCACCAGAATACATTGAAGATCTGCTGGTGTTGTCTCAACTTTTAAGACCTCTCAGGTCTTCTAGTTCTGGTCTGCTCTGCATCCCCAGAACCAGAACCAAACAGCTTTCAGCTTCTGGAACAACTTCCAAAAAACTGCAAAACACCTGAAACACAGTTCCTTTTAAATTAAGGCTAAGACCCACCTGTTTAGAGTTCCTTTTGAACCATAATAAATCAAACATTGACAAATATATTTGATGTGTTTTGATGATGACACTCAACAAAATATAATGTTTGTCACTGGTTTCTCAATTGTTGACTGTATGCTGCTTGTATGAGATTTTATTTTTGTGTTTTTTTATGGTGTAAAGCAATTTGAACTGCCTTGTTATTTAAATGCGCTGTAGAAATAAAGTTGATAGATACAATGATTTTATGTTTTGCAGTAAGAGAAAGAGTTACAAACCTCATGATTATCATGATTGAAGATTGTGGTTCATTTTCATGAAATGCTTCATGAGAAGCTTCTGAAAATGAATATCCGTCTTTAGGCTGGTGCTGCATGGAACGTTTGGTTACAGTTATTGGGATTAGCAAAGCTACACTTGAGGTTTCCTGGAAATAAATGCAAAAAATAGTTTCTGTGGAACAGAGGTATCCAACTCATGTACTTTGTAGCTGGTGATGGGCCATCATGTTTTAGATGTCCCTGCTCCAACACACCTGTTCTGTTTCCTTAGCATGATTCCAGAAACACCTAGAAAATGGTGTTTCCTGGAATCAACAGAATTCTGTTGGAAGACTGACCCCATCACAGCTGCTGTATGGGAATTGGTCATTTGTTTGTACAGTTATTTTTGTAGTACACAACAACTCCAGGCATGTGCCCACACCCATCAAAAGCACATGTAAGGGTACCAGGGTTCCGGACCCGTCAGCAGCAGATGAAGCTGAAAAATGGAAATGGAAATGAGCACATGGGAGACGCAGTCTGTGTTACTCCAATTTCTCTCAGCTTATTTATTGAACAAACCAGCTCATTTAACTGTCAATACAGCCCAATTTATAACTCAGAAATTTACTGTACATATTAGACATATTCCATCATTGACATAAACATCAACATTCGCTTTCCTTAAACCAGAAATAATCAAAAAACCTCATATTTTGTCCCAATTCCCTCAGGTAACATGTACCTTCAATTCACTGCACTTTATATGCATATTTAATCACACACAGTGACATATTTAATGGGCATGTATCTTAAAGTTATTGTAAACTGGCATAATTATATTAGGATTCAAACTACTTTAATTAAGTGAATGCATTACATCACAATTTAACCGTTCAACATTGTTTAGAACACAAATAAACCCTGGAGCCTGATCTACATATCCTGCTATTACCTGCCGCTACAGTGTGCTAACCAACTAGCATCACGGCATGTTAGCTACTCCCTCTAGCCACTGCTGGCTCCGAAATACAACGATATCTTTACACTTTGACGCATTTCCTTAAACATTTCTCGAACGGTACCAAATAATAAAAAAGTACTTTATTAAAACGAACTTGAAGTTTATTCTCACCTGAAAAACGTAAATGTAAATGAGCACACGGGAGACGCAGTCTGTGTTACTCCGATTTCTCTCAGCTTATGAGAAACAGTAGAGCAACAGGCAGCTCAGAGCCTCCATGCGCCACCTACTGGTGAAACACCATTACTACACCCATTGTCAAAGAAATGCATGCTCCTTTTTTTCTATTGTGAGCACACACCCTTTGGCATCACACACACACAAGCTCACACCCACACAAAACCTTTAAAAACAAGATCAGGAAAATTTTCTCAAAGTGGCCCAAGAGACATTGCTGGTTTCCTCCAGAAGTAAGATGCTTTTGTTCCCTTTGATATCTTTCTGTGATGAGACAGAAACCCTGATGGCAATAATAGATCTCTTTGAACAATAAAAAAAATAATCTCTGTGTAACACAGTCAAAGGCATGGAGAGGCAGTGCGTCAGTAAGCAAGCTGCTCCCTGGAGTGTGTGAAGCTATGTGAAGCTATGTGAGGCTGTGGGTCTCTGGGTCGTTTCTGCAGAGCTGCGTCACACAGGGAAACTTACCTGCCCTGTATGAGCACACTGGGCCATGCAGGCACATATAGACGAAACCAGTATGACTACAATTAGACATATGTGGCTGCACTAAACTCTGAGACATTTCAGTTTGCACATACTCTGCATGAAGACTTGTTAACTCAGGAACAAGGAGCCAGTTGTGATCAGGAAGGTGCTGATGAACCACATCAAGAAACTGATTTTAAAAAAATGTGTCATGTAAAAAAAACCAAAAATTTCTGCAAAACCTACTTGTGACCACTCCCAAAAACAGAAACAATCTGAGGAAAGTGGACATGCAAAGGTGTCTTATAACTATAAGCTATATGAAGTTAATTAAAGATGCAGTTATTTGAAATGTTACAAATATCTAGGAAAAAGGCCAATCCAGCCAAATTTGCAGTATCTTAATTTCGCCACACTTCTGAAAAATTCCAAGGGTTTGGGAAAGGGGAGATGTTGTGCTTTCCAGCAAATATTGGGCTATTACGGTAATTTCAGCCCACTGCAGCAGGAAGTGAAACTAATCTGAGGGGCACTCTTAATAGACAGGTAAATTACGAAAATAACTAGCTAGATATTGAAAGTTCCTGTTGTTATGGATAAATAGGCAAATATAATTACTCACAGGACATTTAAAGAACTGCATACAATTAAAATAAGCAAAAATATCCAGGCGGAAATTTGAAATTTAAGTATTAAAGTGTTAAATATGAATGCAACGATATGAAAATGTGGTTTCTGGGTCGATAGCCGATATTTACCAATGTCATACAGATTTAAAATATTTCCTTAACCTTTCAACACTGTGTAACAGCAACCACGGCACCTTTATTTTCTGCTTCAGTTTAACACCCCATAAACCTGTGCTACATCATAACTTCCATATTTTTCAAAGTTTCTGGTGAAAATGTAAATGATGTGGTATGGTTGGTTGAAAACCCTTGAAATGGTGGGTGGGGTTTGAGATGAGAGTGGACGCTGTTCCAGGGCGTCCACTCTCCCCTGGTCAGAGGGGCCGGTGGCAGCCTCGCTTTTGTCACTCTGCTCCAAGGCAAATGTGACCACAGTGTAGCTTACCACCATCCGTGTGTGAATAAGTGAATGTAGTGTAAAATGCAGGCCATTTACCACTTCAGCTCATATTAATGTTTTAGCATTTTTTTCTAAATATTTATTTTTATCCTCCAAAAATAAAACACTAACATATCTTACAGAAGAAGTGATTTAAGGTACAGTAGTGTAGACAACTGTAGAAATGAACAGTAGTTAAGTTTATTCTCTAAAACTGTTTTTTACTGCTAACAAGCTAAATCTAATATCAACCTGCCATTTCTGCAACTCATTTGATTGTAACAGTACAGACGGAGCACAGTTTGTTGTTCAAAATCTAAAGTCTAAGTAAGGAATGACACATAGTCATAATTCATGGATCTGCTTCAAAATCCAAGAAAAAAAGGCTCATACAGATTTGTCCATTTTTGAGTCAACCTTGGAGACAGATTTAGCCTCCAGATTACTGCAGTGGGAAAGGGGTGTGCATGTGTTTGCAGGGGTGTGTGTGCATGTGTGTCTTTGTGGGCTTGGAGGAGGGGTATTCCTGTTACATTTACTAAGACTCATCAACTTGAATAAATTTGGCTCCAAAACTGTGTTTTGTTGTGGACTTTTCACTAATCATCGCTAAACAAAATGCCAAGACACTTTGACCGCAAGGCAATTACATTTTATATTTGAAGTGCAGCCGAAAGACCTTAGAACTTGCTCTCCCAACAAGCTCATTAAATTAGCATGTTGGAGCTTCTTCCCAGCTAGATGTTCTATCACGCAGAGTGCCTGCCTCCCACACTGCTATTTGTGCAAAGGGTCTAAGCACAGCACATTTTCTTTTTTTGTTGCTAATTTTTTGCATTGGACCAAGAGGAATTTTTCTTTTGGCTTCTTGAGATCTTTTCCTGTTACACAAAGCATTATAAACCATTTTATAGCATGCCTCCAAGTGGTTAAATTGAATGTTAAAGTTGACATGAATGAAAAATCTCCAACCTAACGTGTTCAAATTACACACATAATTTGGCACAGACAGTGGGTTGTGCCAGGTTATATCATTTTATCTCTCTGTGGTGACAGACATAAAAAGATGTTTCTGTCAAAAGGAAGAGAGTCGAAACTGCTGAATAATCAATAATATTCAGCCATATTGCAGCAACATGTCCCTTATTTAATGTTAAATTTGTCTCATCAAAGAAGGTGAGAAAGACAGGAAAAGTCTGAGATTTTAGACTTTAGGCTGCAGGCAGCAAGGGCGTCCTTTGTTTGATTCCCAGCCTGGGGTCTTTCTGCATGGAGTTTACATGTTCTCCCTGTGCATGCGTGGGTTCTCTCCGGGTACTCCGGCTTCCTCCCACAGTCCAAAAAACATGACTGTTAGGTTAATTGGTATCCCTAAATTCTCCCTAGGTGAGTGTGTGCATGGTTGTTTGTCCTGTCTGTCTCTGTGTTGCCCTGCGACAGACTAGCGACCTGCCCAGGGTGACCCCGCCTCTCACCTGACACGTTTGCTGGAAATAGGCACCAGCACCCTTCCCGACCACACTAAGGACAAGGATGTACAGAAAATGGATGGATGGATGCAAAAGTTTAAAATTGATGGTCCTGATGGCTCAATGTCACAAAGGAAATTCCATTGCAGGGGTTTTCTACACAGCCCAGTAAAGGAGAATCTATCATTATCTGGAAGGTTCAGCTGGCATTCTTCAGGATTGAAGGTCCTCATTAATGATGAAAATAACTTTGAGCTGAAGAACAACAATTTACTTGATCGTCATACATGTTCTAAATCTGTGGTGTCAAACTGCATTCCTTGAGGGGCAGAGTCCTGCAACTTCTAGACATGTCCCTTGTCCTACACACTTGAGTTAAATGGCTAAACTACCTCACTAGCATGCAGTCTAGTTCTATACAGAATTCTGCTAATGAGTTAGTATTAGCTCATTAGCAGACCTTTCCATATCCATTCTGGACTCCTTCCTCTTCCTGGCGTGCTGAAGCAGAAAAACAACTAAAAGCTGAAGAAAACCAGACCTTGAAGACTGCAGTTTGAGAGTTTTGACTCATTAAAAATAATTGGCAAATAAAGGTAGATCTAAGAGCGACCAATCACTATAATAGAATTTATGACTCTTTGAAAAGAACCCTATCTACAGGATCTGTTCACTTTAAACAGTATTTTTGAACATTTACATCTTTCTGAGAACAAGCCACTATTTTCCCTAACACAGATTTTGAAATTCAGTCTCACTCTTTGTGAGACTGAAGAGTGATGTATCTAACCAGGTTGTCCGCAGCATGTGACCACCAAAGAGCTCTGTACTCTAACCACTCCTTTTCACTCTCTACACTTCAGACTTCCAGGACAAGTCTGACTTCTGTCATCTACAGAAATACTCAGATGACTCTCCAGTTATTGGGTTTATCAGAGATGGACAAGAGGCTGAGTACAGAGATCTGGTGGACTGCTTTGTGTCAGTCCACCAGAATTGTTCTCATTCAAGATGAGAACAATCATCTCATCTTGAATGTGAACAAAACAAAGGAGATGATTGTAGATTTCAAACACCATTTTCATCATGGGGAAAGAAGTGCTCACAAGTGGCTGAGGAATATAAATACTTTGGTGTTCATCTGGACAGCAGACTGGACTAGAGATGCAACAGTGAAAAATCTATAAGAAGGAACAGAGCAGACTGGACTTGTTGAGGAAGTTAAGATCCTTCAAGGTTTGCAAGCAAGATGTTGCAGATCTTCTATGTTTGTTGAGGACAAACTTATATAAGATTTCCTCCACTAGAGCAGTTTCTTTCTGCTGTCATCTGCTGGTTCATCAGCATTAGAGTCAGGGATTTAAAAAGGTTCAATAACCTGATAAAAAGGCTGGTTCTGTTCTGAGAACGACTGTGGAACCTCTGGAGATGATGATGCAAAGAAGGATTGTTCATAAAATCAAGAAATTATGGACAATCGTGAGCATCCTCTTCATAGGATTGTTATAGAAAAACTGAGTGTCTTCAATCAGAGGCTTCTTCAGATACGATGTAATATTGACTGCTATAGGTGGATCACCAACTTACTGACAGACAGGAGGCAGTACATGCGGCTGGGGCAGAACACCTTGGGAGACTCAGACCATCAGCATTGGTTCTCCTCAGGGCTTTGTACTTTCACCTCTGCTCTGCTCCCTGTACAGCAACTGCTGCACTTCGAGCAATCTGTGAAACTCATCAAATTTGCAGACGACACCACTCTCATCTGCCTAATTTCAGACAGAGACGAGTCTGTCTATAGGACATAGGTAGATCAGCTGGTGACCAGGTGCAGCTGTAAGAACCTGGAGCTCAACACCCAGAAGATAGTGGAGTGAATTGTGGACTTTAGAAAAGTCACAGACCTCCATCCCCTCTTGTCCTCGGTGACCTTTCCATCTCCATTCTGGACTCCTTCCTCTTCCTGGGCACCACCATCACCAGAACCTCAAGTGAAGGCTCAAGTGAAGGCCTTATCATGAAGGCCCAGTACAGAATGTTCTTCCTACAGCAGCTGAGAAAACTCAAGCTGCCAACTGAGCTGTTGGTGAATAGTTTTACACAGCCATCCTGGAGTCCAACCTCACCTCCTCTATCAATGGTACACTGGGGCCACAAGCAGGGACATCATGTGCACTGCTGATAAGCTGATCAGCTACAACCTCTGACCTTTAGAGGGCTTGTACTCCTCCAGGACTCTGGGTCATGCAAGTCGAATTGTGGCTGACCTTTATCACCATAGACACAGTCACTTTTGCTCGTCCCCTCAGGCAAGACACTATGGTCCATCTGGACAAGAACTTTCCTCAACTAGAGCAGTTTCTTTCAGTCAGCCATTAGACTGATGAACAATTGTTATTTGACTCTGGCATAACACAACCTTTTTATCCACCTGCTACCCTGCACATGCATATATCTCATTCTTTTTCACAGTCATATTTTATTCTATTTTTAATTTTTGCATCAGTACATCAAAACTATTTCCTGGCCTGTGAACTTCTTTAATGGCAATTTCAATAAAAGTTTTTCTGATTCTGATACAAGAGATTCTTCCTGCCAACTGTCATCACTATCTGCAATAACTCTATGAAGAAAGCTATATGAGTTACAACATTTTATTTACTTCTATGATTAATAAAGTATCATTGGATTGAACTGAATTGAATTCTCCTGTCCCAAGCTTTCCTCCCAGACTTCTAATTAGATGTTTGGCTCCTTCACACATTCAAATGCATAATTGTAGATCAAACCTTGTTATTGGAACAACTTCCTTCTCAGAGAGTTTTTCACCTTTGGGTCAACAAAATTGTGTAAATAATGGCAAGCTACTGATTAAAACAAAGTTGTTAAGTTTTTAAACTCCTGTTGGTAATTACTAGGAATGCCAGAAAAATGTAATAAAAATGTACCTTAGTCAAGGACTTAGGTAATGTTAGTTTTGAGAGTAAAAATGTCAAAATTTCCAAAAATGTTTTATTACTTTGGTGTAAAACTTCCAAACTTTTCAGTGAATACATTTTAAACCAACTGTCAGGGTCATACATGACCTTAAAAGTGATTGAAAGTGCATTACAGAGGGCTAAATAAAGCTGACTAATAGGAATAGGATCAGTCTCCAACAATAGGGTAGAGGGACGGTGTGGCATGCAGTGGTTCCTTCAAAGGTGGCTATAAAATATGTTTTTTTCTCAAGAAAATGTGGATAAAAAGAGAAAATATCAAAATATCAATATTTTTTCTATTGTATATGCATTTATATACTTATATTCATTTTAGTTATGAAATTTTAAACTTTTCATTTATTTCTCCTCATAATTAGTTATGTGCAGAAGTCAAGGCTCAGAAACTCAGTGCAAATAAATGTTTTAATTCAATATCTAATGTAATTATTAACCTTCTACTAGAAATATTTCTAAATTGACTAAGAATGCTCCACAATTCTCCAGAATAAATCTGTTCCAAAAGTAATTATCTGCTTTTCTTGTAAACTTGATTAGTGTGAATCAGTGTTAGTAACAGTTGGCTCTTCTCAAAATGAGGAAGCATCATTTGCAGACACACTCATGTACTGTATAACAAAGTGAAGAATTCAATTTACAGATATATACATTTTTCCAAATACGTTATAAAATGGAATTATATAATGTACAGTATAATAGCTGCTATAGCTCAAGCAGATCTATAGCAGTTAAGAGTGTAGCTCTCCCTGCTCACAGTCAGCTGAAAGTGTATCATTGCTACTTGCTTCAGTATGTCAATAGACCTTCATCTTACCATCTATAATATTGAGTGCATGTTAACACGCAAAGGGCAGCCACCTCCCAAATACTTCTTATTCATCTACTTACTGTAACCACTAAGGTTCCCTAATGCAGACCCCTTAGCTGATACTGGATGCTGGCCACACAAAATAATCCTCCACATGGTGACTACAGTTGGATGCAAGTTACTTTTACTACAAGACAAATAGTGGTTTTAGTGAGAACACCAGCAGCAGCGTTATGGACCAGCTGCAGCTGGAGGACTGTTTCTTTTAGGCAGCCCTGTGAAGACACTGTTGCAGTAATCAATGCACCTAAAGGTAGACATATGGATGGGTTTCTCTAGATCTCACCGGAGCATTATTCTTTTAATCCTGGAAATGTTCTTCAGGTAACATAAGGCTGACATTGTAACTGTCTTCATGTGTTTCTGAAGGTTCAGGTCTGAGCCAGAGTACCCAGAGAGAATGCATGCATGCACAGGGAGAACATGGAAACTCCATGCAGAAAGATCCCAGTGCCTTCCTACAGCAAGACCATCTAGTTCATTTGTGAATGGTTCAACAAAAAATATAAAAACATCTCAATGAGGATACTGTTGTGGCTTAGTCAAAGTCTGGACTTAAAATCAATTGAAATGATGTGTGGCATGATCTTAAGCAAGTAGATAATGCTCAGAGATCTTTTAATATGGCTCAATTTAAAACAGTTCTCCAGATAAAAAGAGGACTAAAATTTACACTGCAAATTTTAGTGTAAAAAAAATTTGCAGTGTAAATTGCACTGCAAATTTGTAAATTTGCAAATTTACTAAATGTACAAGTACTAGTTTACTGGCAACTAGTAAAACACTAGTTGCCAGTTACCTCAAACTCTTATTGGCAACTGATACCAAGCAGGGTGGCAGAATCAATTATTAGGTTTAGAGTTCTTCTATTTACTTTATCACTCAAGGCCAAGTTGGTTAGGAATGTGTTTTCTCGTCATTTACTTAAATCATCATTTTCTCACATTATTTTTTAATCTAATATTTATTTCACAATTTGTCGTATTTAAATGAGAAAAGAAATGGAGTAATTTTTTTATCTTACTGCTGAGACTGTCATAAAGATTTTGTTCCCCATTTTTTTATTTCATAGGAACAATGCGTAGAAGGTTAATTTCATACATCTTATCTTTCCCATGTCCTCAGCACCGCTCTACTTTCCTCTGTCCTTCCTGACCCACATATGCCAGTGATGGCAGACTGAATCCAAGCTGCTCTGCTCATGTGCGAAATGTCTTGGAAGACACTGGCACTGCTGCTCCACTGAGCAGATGCCTGGAAGAATAAATTGGCTGCAGAAAGTTTTTCCAATAACCTGTTCAGTCCATCTTGGTAGGAGCCATCAGACAGAGAAGTCACCAGTGACATGGTCCAGGGTGGCCGAGCTGTGGGTGTTCAGATCAGCTATGAGTCAAAACTTTATGAATGGTAAACAATGCCCAACCATTGATTAAAGCAAAACTTTGAATTATAAGGGTAATACAGTGTTTGCCTGAAGCCGGTTGCCTAGCAACTAGTCCTGAGTAAGAAATCTTTGGATACATAACCTCTGTTAACTGGTAAGATGTTGTTTTATGCTCTGGGTTTGTGTGGATAGAAGGAAGCAAAGAAATATGGTGATTAGTGAGCTTCAGAGGGCCGGTGGGCGGACGGGCTTCTCTTTGCACATGCAAGCTGTTTCCCCGATTACCTTTTAGCGAAGCTAAATTAACAAGCTGTTTATCTGGCACACATGAGAGTGCCATTGATTGTCCTATAAAACTCTCAATGAGGAAACACATGAGCACAAACCTTTGTTTTAAAAACATTAGTTAAGGAGTAAGGAAAGTGTCACTTGAACGCAGTCACAAGCAATGGCTCTTCTGTTTAACAGTTTATAGTTAGGCCTTCACTCCCAAAAATGTTTTGTTTTGTAGTATTGCCATGTTTAGCCTTCTGGTGCAATGGAGGTGGGAAGACACACGAGAAGAAAATGATTTCTTTCATTAAATTTACTTACTTGAATCCCAGAGAATATCCTCTTTATTTGACTGTAATTCTGGGTCTTGACACTGCTGCAACAGTTTACTTCTGTGGTGTAAAACTGGTATCGCATCACTTTCAAATGGTTTAAGCCAGTCATGATGCATCACTGTCCTGTGCTTGGAATCTAGGATTTGTACAGTATATAGGACCATGGCGGGCTGCAGTCTTAGTCCTCTGCATTATATCTGAAACTTAGGTCTTAGCCTTTTCTTCCTTACATCATCTTTGACAAACACCAGGTTTCCTACATTGTAGGTGTGTTCTTTGCCCTGACGGTCATGCACCTTGTTCTGCCACTTTGGTCCAGTGTGAGTATAATCTCTTGCCAGGTAATGTACTTCTTTTAGGCTGTCTTCCAAATTGTAGAGGAAATCTGCAGCTTCCAGTGCATCATCCTTCAGTTTTGCAGGACCAGACTGAAAATCATGTGGTTGACAGACTTCCCTGCCAAGCATAAGCCTGTTGAGTGTGAGCCCTGTCACCTCAGTGCCATTGTGAGCAGAGAAAGTTGTTCATCCCAGTTGTTTTGGTCCTAATTAACATAACATTGAAGTATCTACAACACGGTTCTATTGAACCGTTCTACTTGCCTGTTGGAGGAAGGGTGGTATGATGGTCTTGGTGATCTGCAGGAGCTAACATTACGAAAATCAGAGACCTAACAAAAGTACAACCTTGATCTGGTGGACTCCAAACCTGGCAATAGAGTAGTAGATCTGCTTCTTTGCAGTCATTTTGGCTCTTTGGTCAGGGACAGAAAAACTCCAACCAATTTTGTGAACTGATCAATTATTAATGAGAATGTATTTGCTCCCAGTGCTGGACACAGGGAATGTCCCAAGAATGTCAATATGTAAACTGTCCAGGGGTGCTCAAACATGGTAAATGTGCAGTTTTGCTCTTGTCACCTATCATGCAGTCTTGCATGTAGTACAGTGTGGGCACCCCAGCTGTAACAATGGTAGCTCACACACTCCAAGGTTTTGGAGTGAATTATGGGATGATTCCAAGACTTCCTCCTGCATGGACAAGGGAACTAATCAATAGTGTCTGGGCAATAGAGGGCACAAGGGCGCTGTCTCACCACATTGACTGGAATAAACTAACCTGGTCCATACAAGGTTAGCAGCCAGGCTTAGTTAAGCCTGGAGCCTCATCTGTTCAGTCAGCGCTCACTCTGATCAGAAAACAATGAGTCAGTTAGACATGGTTAATATTTAGACATATGGCCCTGACAGATTCGGTGCTGTGAAAATAATTTGCCACCTGTGAGAGATTCACCCCCACACCAACAGGTTCTGTCTTTATTTACCTTCTATACATACAATAGAACATCTTTCTCACAAACATTGAGCTGTGCATAACCAGCCAAAAATAATGACACTGTGACATCAGTTTCGGGGTAAGATGCTGTTTGAGGGACCAGGGGAACTGTTCCTACACAGGACACCAACTTCTGGTCGGTGAGTAAAGGACGAGAATACAAAGAGGAAACAATAAAACTTAGTGATAGCAAGCAAGAGAAAAATCTAAACCAAGCCCAACAAAAATAAAGGAAATGTCAAGAAATTAATGAGCAAAAATCACCAAAAGTGAAAGAAAATACTCTAAATAAATTTTGACATCAAACAGGAATTCTTTGGTATTTAAAAGGACAGATAGTTCTACAGGTTTTTATGCTCCCTCTATAATTCCTTTCATGTTTTTGAGAATATTTCCATAATGTATAAAATTATTCATTTAATTTAAAAAAATACTTTAAATGTGTGTGCATGTGTGTTATTTTCACATTTTCCATTTTTAGACAGAGAGAAAAAAGAAGCACCCTTATGGCATATTAACAACTATTAATAATGTTGGAATTGCTTAAGGCACATGCACTGAAATGTTTTCATTAATCAAACCACAACATTTTCATTTTCAATTACAAATAAATTCACTGTCACAAGATAAAAGATTTCTTCCTTGTAGTCACTTTGTTGGTAATGAAAACCTCTTAAGACACCACTGGGGAGGTTTTCATTAGTAATTAAGTGTGTAGTGAAAACTGGCATAAAGTGGTGAGATCTTTCCAGGTCAACGCAGAAAACAGATCATAAAAGCCTGAAAGACATAAGTAATCTTGTATTTTGATTTATTGATGATTATAAAATAAGTAATCTTGTATTCTGACTTATTGATGGTTATAAAATAAGTAATCTTGTATTTTGATTTATTGATGATTATACAAAGAGTTTGATGTAATAAAAATCAGATCAAGAAATGAAAAAAATGATTAATAAAATGGTAAATAGAATTAAACTCAGATGATTATTAAAAGAAGTTATGTTTGAAGAATTAAATTAAAAAGATGAAAGTGTTTAATGATTTATGATGATCATACAACATATATAGAATTGTAACTGAAGTAAGCATACATTGTGTGAAGTATATTGACATGTACTTCTCAGACTGTGTTATAATTAGAGCAGAGGTCAGGGCCAGTAAAGGGTCTGGGCTGAGCAGGAAGGCAGGGGAACTCCAAAAAGGAACTGGAAGGTTTTCTCCGAACCAGAATAAGGAAGTGAAACCAGATGGTCAGTTGACAAACATCAAAAAAGGAGAAGTGAACAAGGCATTGACCGACGTGGAAAGGTTTGTTGCTTTCCGCAAAGCCATCGAACATTCAAGAAGTCATATAAGCCATCACCTCATACACAACTATGGGGTGAGAAAGTATAAAAACCCATGAAAGGAGAAACAAGTGTTCTTAATCTCCGGTGCTGAAGTCAAGCCAACAAGAAGACTGAGATAGAAGATCAGCAGAGGACCGCACCCTGGAACCAAGGGGAGTTGAAGACTCCGAACTGTAGAAGGGGATAACACCCATCGACCCTCAATCCTGGTTCCTGATTTGACCGCCGCTCTGCGCTCAACCCAAAGATCTCAAGGCTGCTGCAATAGACTTGGTGAATGGACAAAGGTCACTGAGTGATGAAGATCTCAGTGTTCGGAAGACAACAACCAGTTCTGCTTTGCTAATATTCAGAACAGGATTTTGCCGTACAAAGGCAAGACTCTAACCAAGGACATCAAAGCCTTCTGTTGCCGAGATCATCCATCATCTGGGTATCAGTTGATCTGCACCCCAAAGCCTTGCTCAGTAAATTAGTGACACAGTGTAGGGAAAGAGGGTAGGAAAGGATGAAGGTGATTTTAATCATTTTAAATTTTTATTCTTAATTTGTAATCATTGACAATTAACCTGTCTGTCACTTACCCATGCTAAAAGCTTGCTTAATAAAGATGCATTAAATTTCTAATGAGATTTGTGGACAGTGAAATTATTTGAGTGGTCATAACTTTTGTAATGTGGGTAGTTAAAGTCTAGATGAGTCTCTCTTGACACCAGCTTAGACAGATTATCTCTCCTAGACCTGTCTCAGGGTAAGACTCGATGGTTTTAGAGATTTTCCAGACCCGTTAGATGGAGAGCTGGTCAGTAGTCAGTCCATGGGAGTTGTGAGGTTTAGAGCGGGGCTGGCTATTGCACAATAACATGTGGTAATTACTTAAACTATGTGTAAACTTCACTTTGTCTCTGAAGATGGCTTTTCCTTCTAAAGCAGAGTGAAAAACAGAAACTAAGTATTGTCTCCCTAATTTCATACTGAGTTTTGTGCTCCAAAGCCTTCCAGAGAGTGCAGTAAAAGTGTGGTTGACTTGGAGGTGATGCTGTTGCTCTTATTTCAATAAATAATTTTTTAAGCGCATCAGCTGGTCTTTAGTAATAAAAAAGTTTTCATCCATCTGTTTCAACTATGTTACTGACCATTCAAAGAAATGTGTAAATGTGTGTGTCCATGTGCGCTCTGGAGAGAGATAGCGAGAGATAGAGAGAGATAGAGAGAGAGGCTTGAATAATGCAAACCTGTCAGCATTGTGTCTGCTCTGAATTCTTTAGATGCTTAGCCCAGTTTAAGAGTCAGCTTTGAGTAATCTATAATTTATTGTATTACTATGCTTTTGTCCTGAACTCTGTTGAATACTCCTGTCACATTTTCAGGAAATGTTTTTGAACGTTCGACCTGGTTGTCATACTCACCCTGACAGACTGTGTTTTGCATTTTGGCCACTGTGCTGTGAATACAAATACAAGCTGTTCCCTGGCTCCATGCCACTTATGCTAATATAATTAAATCTGAATACCAAATTGGAAATAATACACAGCCAAATGTGGAGTTGTCAAATTGTCTATTTTGAGCCTCATCAATATGAAACGCTTCAACTGGAGCCTTTAAATCATCTGGTACTTGTCATCTGCCCTGTAATCTTCCGCACAGCTGATACTGTGGTCAATCTGATCCAACCTGTTGGATTTAATCCTCATAATTACAGGCTTTTTGTCAGCATTGTTATCAAATTTCTGTTTTTCCACGCTGGAAAGAATGGAGCCAGACCAAAGTCATGCTGCGACCACATGGTGACTCCAGAGTGAAAGGTTCAGTTTCTGATACAGACAGCCACATAGCATGATGCAGATGTGATAGCCATAACATGGTTGGAAGAGTTTTAGATCTTTCACTCAGATTTACATGAACTGGAAATCTGGAGCTCATTCAGTAATTATTAAATAAAAGAACGAAGAACGAAGAACTCATAACAACATGTGACATTCCAGTCTAGTTAGCAGGTCAGGGAAATCTCCAATTTTGCTTTTTAAGTAGGTCAAGTCAAAGAAGAGCTTTAGCTCAATCTGTGATATTTGATACAAGTTAGAGCTTTAAAGCATTGTTGTTTTAAAAGGAGGATCTGCAGGGGATGCAGCTAGTTTAATGGCAGCTGCAGGCAGGAGGGATTATGAGCAAGAAAATGATATTTCATGTGACAGTGACCATGAGGGTCGCAAAAAAACAAAAAGAGTCCAATGTCTCCTGAACATAAACGAATTGTGTAGTGAGATCAATTATTTAGATATATTGTTTTAGCTGCATTCATCATAACTTATAATTATAGAATACTTTCTCATGCAGGTACTGAAGTATAGTGAGATCGTTGATATTATTGATTGAATTGCTACATGTCCAAAAAGGCATGAAGTGGTTTGTCTTTCAATATGTAATTCAATGTCCCTACTGAAAATACTACAGAAAATACTTTCACCATTTTCTCAAAACCAACAGTTTCATAGATGTAATTCAATTGAATGCAAAAGCATATCAATTACACTAAACATCCAACTTAGACCTAAATTAGTGCACAATTTTTAATATCTCCGAAACACAAATTAACAAGAGACAAGGTGGTGTCAAGAAGAAACATCTGACTTCCATTAGCACTAAAATGTGTCGAGTTAAGAAAAATACATGGGAATGTAATTATTTAATTTGTAGTATAATTACTAAACAAAATAGCCACAGAAGGAACAAGCCATCTATGTTTTGGTTGCTTTTCTGTGAAATAATAAAAAAATCTGGAGTAGGAAAAAATAAGCACTGAAATTATTCAGAACACCTTCAACACCAGTAAAGACTTCACATAGTAGGTTTTGTGTTTTTCAATGGTTGCTTTCTTGGAGTATACAATCCCACATTATGTATCAGGTATCATCAAAAACTGTAAAATTCTGAAGGAAAGTGACATCCTGTCTGGAAGGAAGGTGCACTTGACCTGGATCTTTAAAATGGCCAGCAACTATACACACTTTGAATGTGACTATTGATGGCTAAAGAGACATTACAGGGTTGTTAATCTGTCTTGAATCACATTTAAAATATTTAACATGATGTGAATAAAGTGTTTGTATCATGTTGATCAAATATCATCATACAGCTGAGGAATTGAATAATACTGTGTTGATAAGATGCTTAGGTTCGTATGCTTCAGGCAATTCATTATGTAACTGGTCAAATCTACATTATGTGCAAAAGGATGATTGATGTTTCTCGTTAAGAGGCAGAAGAATTCCGTCAATCCAATAATTATTCGTGGTAAGAATTTATGTTGATTGTAGGCAAGGCACTGGGAGTTTATTTCAATAGCACAGTTTCACACAGAAGAGAATCCAAATGCTTTGGTGGAAATCAAAGGGGAGATAGATAACAAATCCTACAAGTAAGAGCATTACATAAATAAGTACATTTTAATACACATATAATGAAAGGAAGTTTAAGCCTGACTTCTGATTGAAGTTTAATTTTACATAAGTCCCACCTTTGACTAGCCTTCAGTCTCACAATCCAACAGTTCATTAGATTGATTAGGTTAATTGTTTGATCAAAAGCTATAAACAATGTGTTTGGTCTTGATTTAAAGGAATGAACATTTTCAGCACATCTCAGCTCTTAAGGGAGTTTAGAGTCATCTAGTTCTTTATAGACAACAGCAGCATTTTAAAATATATCCTTTGATAATAACTGATGGAATATGACTAAATCAACTACGCCTCATGCATAAAAGAGTGCGCAGTTTTCACACTAAAGCTTGGCGTACGGAAAAATTTAGAAAAGTATGGAAAAAATTTGGCTGTATAAAGCCGTGCGCACATACACGTCTGCTCACCTTTCTTTTATACATCAAAATTTGCGAGAAACAGAGCGTAGCTGCTGGTCCGCCCTGTCGCCTCCATAAATACATAAGTAAATTAGTATAAATACCCGAAAGTCTGCCACCACGTGAAGCAATAACCATGGCAACGTCCTTGTTTGTAGCAGTGTAAGTATTTATAATAATAATAATTATATATATTATTTAAAAGGTCATTTCAGGAAACATAAGGTAATCTTACAAAAATACAAATAATACATTATAAAGAAATGTTATAGCTTGGGCAAGCCAAAGCGTAATAATCAACAACAGGAATTAAGTTAATTATTGATATTTATTGTTGAATACATGAAGGATTCCCCGCTAGCTTTATCCGTCCGTTGCCAGCCCAACATGGGGATCACACCAAACAGGATGGAAAAATTCAGGGAAGTGCCACAAAATAAACATAAAACAAAACAAACAAAATGAATAAAAAAATTGTTAGCCCGCCCTCACAAGTACTGCAAGCAGAAAAATGATCCTAACTGGGCGGACTAACAAAAAAGAAAAAACCAAACGCTAAAAGAACAGCAGGAGGCAGTGCAAAAACTGTAAAACAAAGACAAAAATTACTGAATGCTTATTAAATCATTTTAATCAAATCAACCTAAAACATTAAAACACTGCTTACCTGCATTGCATAAATCAACACTCCCAGATCAAACCTTTGTGTAGCCGATCTGGTGCAAACCTGGCAAATAAAACAATATATAAACATACAATTCATTCTAATTAAAAAAGACCAATGTATAAAACCTACCTGCGGCGTCGAACACCCAGGTAACGCTACCAGCTGAACACCATCAACAATACAGTCATATACAACATATAAAAACACCACATCAGCACAACTTACTTAAAAGAATCACTTTAAAACGGTTTCCCCCAACCTACCACAGCCAGCAAACAGCGTGAGCCCAACACACAGTTGGTCTAACACACGGGAAATTGACACCTGGCCACCACCCTTCCAGCTTCCCTTTTATGGAGGCACAGGCTGGAGAGAGCGCGACACGTAATGGTGCAACCTGTTACAGAAAGAAAAAAATCCAAGTAATAATAATAAAAGAAAATAAAGAGATTGTGCAAATGCCTGTTTGAACATCAGAGCGTTCAACTGGGCTTAAAAGACAGACAGAGTCAGAGAGTCCTTTGAGTGGGTAAAATGGACGTTTATTATAAATAGTGGAATCATGTGCATAGGTTGTACATTTACAGAATAGAGATGCTTTCTGTCCAGAAAGGCGCATTCACAAAAATGGCGGCTCCACGAAAGGATGACTGCAGCTGGACCAGTACCGGTACCGCACGGCTCCTTCTATAAGTTCTGCTCAGAGCTAAAGGATAATCAGTCTGGATTAATCTAAAAACTAATAAACCATCATCAACATTTCCCAGCAGATCAATATGATCAATCGCTCCCTCTGAATCCTTCCATTGGTGATGTTCTCCATCAGAGCCAAAGCGGCTCACTTTTATGCAGCTACTTAAATACGTGTGATTGTCCACACACCTCCATCACTTTAAAAATAATCAAACCTGTTTGGAGTTAATCTGCTGATCCAACCATGTTTTATTTTTTTTAGTGAGAATGAAATTACTGCATAGATGCATTTCAATCGCTTCGGCAAACAGAACACTGCGTTACATCTTTATGAGACAAAAACTGAGGAAATGTATTTTTTACATTCTAGTGAGGTTTTCGCTTCCTTTTATTTTTGCTTTCTTTATTTTGTGTGGGTGTTAGGTTATTGTCTGAGGATAAATGTGGTTCAGTTTCATTGTTTACTTTAAATAATAAAATATTAAAATCATGAAAAAACAAAAGTATCAGGTTCGATGCTTCTTAGTCTAAATAACACTGAATGCAGTTAGATTTTAGTGTACTTAGGTGAGTTTTGACACTTTGTAGTTTGATACTGTCCACAGAAAAAGTTTGCGACGCTGCCGCACATTTTCACGCCAGCGAAAAAGTGTGGCTATATATACGCAAACTTTGACGCAAAGTTAATTTTTGTACAAGTATCAACAGGGAAAGGGGGGCGCGAGAAGCAGGACTTTATAATTATCTTTATTCATGCTTACCTGATAAACAAGCCTCCAGTCATGAGGTGGCAGCAGTGTTCAAATTAATCAACAGGCTGCCTGTTCAAGCCAGTAGAAGTAGCTCCATTGTAATCGGAAAAAAGCAAGCGAATGATACAATTGAGGATCTTTTGAAATATATCTCCATCTCTCCTCTGTCATAGAGAAGAGATGGAGTTTGACAGTGAAAATGTTGATTATATGTTACTGATTCATTTAATAAACTGATTTTGGAAATTATTTTGAAACTCAGAACAATAAAACAGTGGTTTTGATAATAACGTCATACAATGCTGGAGCCAGTCGATTGTACAGATTAAACAGATTTGAAATAGTATTTCAATTCTGCTGAGGTAAAGGCACTAGGGGTCATGAAAAAAATTATGACCCATGGGGGGCATGACAGAAAATAATTTAGATACACTGGTTTATGTCAACTTCTAAGTAAAGTAAGTTCTTTAGCAAATAAGAATGTTCTAAGGAGAGCATCATTTACCCCCAAAATGTGCATTTTTGGGTACAAATTTAAAGTGTGAGGTTAGTCTCTTCAAAAACAAAAACATCAATGGCCTCAAGTATAAGGCATGTGTACGCACCAAACTGTGCACTGTCATATTTTACGCTCAAGTCGGCATGTATAAAAATGAACTTTGCTTCAAAGTTTGCATAAATATAAGTACGCTTTTTCCCTAGCGTGAAAATGTACGGCAGCCACTCAAACGTTTTCTGTGAACAATATCAAACTACAAAACATCAAAACTCACTTAAATACACTGAAATCTTACTACATTAATGTTATTTAGACCAAGAAGCCACAAACCCAATGTTTTTTTTAATGATTTTAATATTTTATTGTTTAAACGTAAACGGTGAAACTGAACCACATTTATCCTCAGACAATAAACTCACATAAAATAAATAAAATAATTCACATTTAATAATGTCGAGATTAAACGCTGTGACAACACCTCACAATGTGCCGGTTGAGGAGCTCAGCTGTGGGCAGGAAAAGGGCGGATAGTCTCTGAGAAGTTGTGAATCGAATGAATGTATCTACAAGGAATCTCTTTATTTGTAGAGAAAGTGTTCCCTCATTAAGCAATCTCTGATCCCCTCATTAAGGCACGAGGCTGATAATATTCTATATTGCTCTGTCAAGACGTGCCATTAAACAGAAAAAGCAGCAATGCTTTCATCTTCCTCAAGCATGTTCTGCTGGCACAGACTGATGTATTTGTGTCACAGAATGCTGCTGAGTTTCAAAAACAATTCATATTTCAAGATATTTACAATATATGAATATTTGTGGAAATAAGCCATAGTGTTGGCCTGAATGGTGTGAACCTTCAGTTTAACAAAGATAACTTTTAGTTGATGTGTTGTCACTCACCAGTGTTAAACTAATCTTCTGACTACTTTATTACATGTTCATACCAATATATAAAAAAATCACAAATAGCTTAAATCAGTGCAAATAACTTCCAGTTCAAGTAAAACATATGTGTAGTTTATTTTGCTTGATATGTCTATTTTAGTTCCTAACCTGCAAGGAATCAACCAGAGACACAAATTACTTTTCTGCAGAAGAGGAGAACTGAGCCAGATGCGGAGAACCGCCGTCAAACACTGTCTGGGATCAACTCTGTCGGCTCTTTGTCCCCAACTGCCTTTTATTAGAAAAAACAAAGAAGGAGGTTGGGCTTTTTCACACAGTCACACAAAGAATTGACCAATGACCTTTACTACAGGATGTTCTGGAACCTTCTGTGGACATGCCCTTACAAGGGTATGAGGCTGACCACAACCAATCAGTTTCACAGAAAGCTCTTAACACAGGAATGTGTAAACGTTTTTAGCCTCCAGGCAAACATCCTAAAAATAGTTAATAGTGTGTCACGGAAGAAAATAAGTCAAGGAAACAACACACAAAATAATAATATGAAAACATAACCTTTCAAATAAACTTACAAGTAAATGAACTTAGATAATTTTTCTAACATTGCTCTTTTGATCTAATGACATTTTAGGGTAATACATGCTTCCTCTGCATGGAAGCAAGTTCCACATTCCTGTAGAAACACATTGTTCCAGATTTTGAAAGGCTCAAAGTGTTGTATGCATATCACTGAGTACAGCTGTGGACAAAAATGTTGTTACCACCAGTGACCATTGTAGGGTTATTGTTTAATGTTATTTGATTTGATTAGGATGGTGTAAATTAATCAACATTACTACTCATGTCACTGTAAATATACAGGAATTCACATAATAGCTAAATTTCATCCTTTTTCCTAAGACAAATAAGCACAAAAAAATAAAACACCTCACTATGCAATTCACAGGACAGAACAAAGTACACATAATCTGTTAAAAGAAGCAAAAACAACATTTACACAAGAATAACAACAGTATAACAAACAGACAGAAATGATGTAAAAACAAGATGTAAAGTCCTCAACAATAAGCAGCAGAAGACATTATGACTGGGTAAGCAACTGCTTTGCGTTCAGCCAATGCTTTAGGTTCTTTATAAAGATATGTGTAGTTTTCTCTGTCTCTAAAGTATGCTGGTAGTCCATTCCATGGACGTTAATAGAGGGTTAACAACAAATTAGTTCACATGTGTAATTGTTTGATAACACAAATAGTAAGCCATCCAATCACACGGTAGCAACTGAATGGATTATGGCAGTACTTCTCAAATAGTGGGGCGCCTTCCCCCCAGGGGGGGGTTGTGGCGAAGTGTCAAAGGGGGTGGGGGCGCGAGAATCAGGACTTTATAGTTGTCTTTATTCATGCTTACCTGATAAACAAGCCTCCAGTCACGAGGTGGCAGCAGTGTTCAAATTAATCAACAGGCTGCCTGTTCAAGCCAGTAGAAGTAACTACACAGCACCGTTGTAATCGGAGCAGAGAGGAGGGGGGGGGGGAGGGGGGGGGGGGGGGGGGGGGAGCAGAGCGAAGGACACAATGGAGGATCTTTTGAAATATATCTACCAGATAGATGGATATATCTCCAGGAGAGATGGAGAAGTTTGACAGTGAAAAGAAAAACGGCAGCAGATGTAAGTAAAGCAAGTATGACGGAGTTTTATGGCCAGGGTAAGAGATTTTTATTTTCAAATACAATAATACAGTCATCATACTACAAGAACCAAGTCCTATTAGCAGAATCATTTATTGGCAGAATAAAGACGCATTATTGCCGGAAGAAAGTCGTTAAATGAAAAAGCTTCTATAGAGTGTGATATATAACGTGACCCGCTCAGCAAGTCTGGTTCTTTCTATTAAATAAAAAAAAGTTGTTTAGACAGTCGTCTCAAAGTCCTGGGGCTGAAAACTTGCTTCTGATTTGCTAAAACATTTAGTATTTACTCATTTGTTGAACAAATATCAACTGTAACCTTACAAGACCCTCAGTATTCCTCAATTTAGTGCAGTATAGTGAAACGTTATAATAAAATTACAACTGTTTGTCCAATTTTGTATTTAAAGGTTTCATCTCTTCTCATATGACAAACTGTTGCTGAGAAGAGCTTGTCAGATAAGCTGACAAGCTCTTCTGACAAGAGAAGAGAATATTTGCAATATTGCAATTTGCAATATTGCTGCAAATTTTTCCACTATAAATGTTAAAAATTACATACCTTGTGAAAAACTAAACTGAAGAAGCTGACAAGTAACCAATGCTGATAGATGTAAAAGGTTTTACTGTATTAAGTCTAAATATTCACATCCCAGTGAATGATTTGCACTTTTTCTCTTTAAACTGAGTAGTGTTGATTAAATGTTACTGATTCACTTAATATACTGATTTTGGAAATTATTTTGAAACTAATGAACAATAAAACAGCGGTTTTGACAATAAGGTCATACAATGCTGGAGCTGGTAGTTTGTACAGATAAATTATTAAATATGAACAGATTTGAAATAGTATTTCAATTCTGGGGAGGGAAGGGCACTAGGGGTTATGGAAAAAATTATGATCCCTAGGGGGAGCTTGACAGAAAATAATTGAGAAACACTGGGTTATGTCAACCTCCAGTTGACATACAGTTGACATAACCAGCAAGTTCTTTGAAGATGACTTTTCTTAGTGTTCAAACCAAACATCTGAATAGAGAAGAAGGGACATTTTAGTTACTTTTAGTCTGTCATGGTTGGTTCAAAATGGGCTGGTTTAAGTATTTTAGAAACTGTTGATTTATTTGGATGTTCATACACAATCATTTGTGATTTACATAAAATGGCTTAAAAAAACAACCATTAAGCAGCAGTTACCTTGTTGATGCCAAAGGTCACAGGAAAATGGTCAACTGGTTTCAAATGCCAGATAACAGTACTTCCACCACTCACTGCAACCAAGATATGCAGAATAGTCAGGCTCACTAACATCCAACAATAACAGATTAGTACATAGTTGCCTGTTCAGGTGAGTCTTGATTTCAGCTGCAACATTCAGATGGTAGGATCAGAATTCGGTGGAAGCAGCATAAAAGCATGACTTCATTCTGAGTGTATCAACAGATCGGTACAGTTGAGACATCTTCCACAACAGTAGGATGTTTTATAGATATTTCTTGAAAAGGGAATAAATTCCATTACTTCTACAGAACTCCAAACTGATGACACTGTTGCCACTGGTCTCTGAAATTCCAAAGTCATATTTACTGTAACCTACATATGACTTTTCATGGCATACTGAACCACCCGGCTCCAATCACTTCACCGAGAAACATCTGATTTGTTCCACTTCCATGTGTGGAGCTAAATCAGATACATATCACTTATTTTTCTAAACATCTGCAGTGTGAATGGCCATATCATGTTTTATCCAGCTTTTATCTCATCAAAATGAGGCATGCATCATATTTCTGCACCAGAAGCCAGACGCAGTAAATCCAGACATAAACAATGGCTGAAAATTATAGGTTTGAAATTATGAATGAAGTGAAATGCATCATATCACAACTCTCCTGGCTCTGAATACACATCCAGACAAACTTCTCTACAGAAGTTGACACCAACTTCTGTAGAGGAGCATTGAAGACCATTCCTGTTGATTGTGCTTTCCTTTTACTATCTTCCTTTCTCTTATTATGATATTGTTATAATACTGTTAGCTCCCATTGCTGAATAACTTTAAAAACAATCCATAGATGGTAGCATCCATAAGTACTTCTGTAAACAGAGCGCAGTTGTGTGATGTCAACAAAGTTCCTCTGCGCTTTAGGTTGCTTTGCGGTGTTACGGCCCCTGGCCTCTTGAGGCTGTGCAGGCTCTTTGTTTTTTTTCTATTATGCAGGATCAGCTGTGCGGGCACAGCTTTCTGATTGGCTGCCTAGAAGCTGCAGGAGAGCAGCCACCCCATTGGAGCAGCAAAGCCAATCAGACGTTGATGAGAGCCACCTGCACCGTATAAAAGACGTCTGAGTTCATTCCTCCAGTGGGGCAGCTAGCAGGAAGAGGTTGTGTACAGCTGACCCCCACCTTCCGTGTTTGGTGACTGTTTTGGACAGTTTGAACAATTTTGTTCTCGCTTATTTCGCTAAGTGGTTTGAAGCTGCTTTAGGTAAATCTTGAACAAGCTAGAGGCTTGTGTTTGGGAGGTTTCGGTTCTCCCTTTTGTCCTATCTTTTTGGTTGTTTTGAGTTACTTTAGACTGATGTGTTTGCACATCTTGTTATTTAATTTGCACTCAGTGATTTCTGCATTTGTTGGTCCTTTACTTTTGTTTAATTGGGTTAAGTTGTATTGTGTTCTGGTTCTGTGAAAACTTTCATTTTGTAATAAATCATATTTTCATTCCCCTTTTTCTCTGGACACATTTTATGTTACCGTCCCTGAACCCCTAGACCTTGGGGGGCATAACAGTGGTCTTAAACCGTTTACGCAGAAGTCTCATTGTAGTCGTACTTGGTTAGTAGTATAAACAACCATTAAAAAAATAGAATTTTACCAACAGAGTGAATTGCGTATCAATACAGATCAGTAGGTTTACTTGAAAGAAAGGAGTAAGCTACTTGTAAACCAGTCAAAGGGACCAAGATGACCAAACTGAGATCAACATCCTACAGATCCAGGCACAATTATCATACATACTACCATGTTTAATGTCAGATCAATACAATAGCTTTATTAGCTACAGGTTTAGAAGTGGTGCATAGTGCCTGCCGCATCCTATGAGAAAGGAGATTTGGTAATAATATTACAATGCCTCATTCATTTAGGATTTTCAACTCAAGGTTTTCTGCCCCGGATACGTTTCAGTTCAGCTTGTTTCTGAATTAGTACTTTCTAATACCTGTCTTCCTCTTAGTAGCCAGTTTCTATGAAGCTCCACTGTGAAAGGAGTCCCTTGTGCACAACCAATAAAAGTGTGTGCACAAAGAAGCTCATGCTTGAAATTCCCATATTATCAATTACGTCTTTATATGTTTCATATTAGGATTTAAAAATTGCCACGTCAAAATCCTGTAAAGCACGACATGCAGTGTGCTTTCAGAACAACTTCTTAGTTAAAGCTGCAGTGTATAACATATATATATATATTTGTTAAAACTGTCACTTTTTCGTAGCAGTATAATAGGAGAAAGACAATCTGGAAAGAAATTGAGCGCCTCATTTTTTTCCACAACCAGATAGAGTGCAGTACTAACAAATACACAGCTCAGCCGGACACAATCAATCAGAGCCAGAATGAGGGTCTTAGAGTTATCAATCATGAGTGTATATGTGCTGCTTGCATCTTCCCCCTTGCTCTCTGCTGCGCTACAGCTTCTCCCTGACAGCAAAGCCTGAAATAAATACTCAGGCTAGTTACCATGACCACTGATGACGGTGGATAAACAGTTTTCCTGTTGTTAGTTGTTTCTCTGCCATTAGCACATTGAACAGCATGAGTTTGATCCTTTTTGTACTTCTTGGTTCATTCAATTAATTAGAAAGAATGTTAAATTTCCCATTATGTATGCAGCATCAGTCAGAAAGTCAATCAGCAGTATTTATTTTAGATGCTTGTTGAATTTGACCTATCCACTGAAAATACAGCAACATACAGGGCTGAATTAAACTGTGACCATGTGAACACATCTGTTTGGCAGACCTGTCAGAGTGCTGACATGATAAACAGTTCAGTAAGTTCTTTATTTTGTTCTTCAGTAACATGTAAGTGCTGAGCCCAGTTCAGATATCCTTTCTGCAGCAATGAGCATGACAAGGCACGATTACCTTGCAATAAAAACAATACTGCCTCCCTCAAAAATAATCTTCTACCAAAAAGTCACTGATACATTTCAAAACCTTTAAAATCCAAATTGCTTTAAAAGTCACTTGCCATAAACAGAGAACCCAGCCCCTTTAGCCTTTCTGCCATGTGACTGGATTGCTTGTTATTGTTGCATCAAAACTGAAGTGAAGTCTGCAGAGAGAGGAAAAACACATCAACAGGCGACAGAAGAAGGAGGAAAGCTCAACAGCAGATGTTTATGAGTCAGTTATCTTACTTGCACTTTGACTCTGAAACAGTTATTGACTGGCATCTTCACAGAACTGCTAAACTCTCACACAATCAAGCAGCTACTACAGATGAGTCTTAAATTGAGCCATTTTCTAAGGGTTGAAAATTTAATGAGAAACCGTTTTTAACATATGCATAGAAGAGTTAAATGAGGCCTTTTCAAAGAGATTTTGTTCCATTCAAGAAAGTTTTTTGTCTTCAAACAGATGAATGCATCTGTTCACCCCAGATGGGTTCATTACTATTTCACACGTGTCAATTGTAAAAGCCTTAATTAACTAACATTTCGAACAAAACGCTGAATAGATGCTAATCCCTGATTAGGATGTAGGCTTAAGGGCATATAAAACAGATAGTCATGTTGTAAATGAAAGCATAATTCACAATTTTACCTTCTTAAGTAGTGAATTACAGCAGTCCTCACGACTGATCTCCAGAGCCTCTTCGTAGGTTTTGCCCTCCAGTCTTCCAGTCTTCACGATCTTCCGGCGTCTTCCAAGGTTCTGTCTCATGTCTCAAACATGTTTTAACCCTGCAATAGAAAAGGAGATCTGTTGCCAGATTAAAACATGTTTGTTCTTCAGTTAGTGAAGTGACTCACCGTAGACTATTCAGAACTTTTATTCAAGGAAGAGTAGAGATACTTCATGGTAACTGTTGAGGATTTGACCTCTGTTGCTAGATTTGCTTAATTGACCGCTACAGGGCTTCGGTCAGAAAGCACACTAGTCATCAGATGTTTTAAGGGACTTTACTGAAGAACTGTAGTTTACAACAGTGCATATATAATGAAGCAGTTCCCGAAATACAGAAATAAGAAATAAAGTTCTAACTTACTATTGTGATAAAGTAAATCTAAAAATCAACACAAGTGAGTAAATAGACCTAAACATCAGCATTAATTCCCTTTGTCATAAGTGCTGTTTAAATTTAAATGACGCAGAATAGTACCTGGAATTAATCTCTAAGGCTGCATTCACACTGCAGGCTGAAGTGACCCAATTCCGATTTTTTGTCAAATCGGATTTTTTTGCCTGGGGCATTCACACTGCCACACATATGCAACCTGTATATGTTCTGCACTCTGAATGGGCAAACAACCTGACAGTGACCCGCATGCGCAGTAGAGGAGCACAGTTTGCCACTTCTGACAAGTCTGGAGGTTTGGTAAGTAGTTCTTTATGAATTGAAGCCAAAACTGATCCACTAGTTCCTGACAGTGTTGCCATGTATGCCACCCGATACTTGCTGGAAGATGCTTGAAGTGATGGGGTCCAAATCGCCACCATTGTTTGAACCCTTCAGGGTTGACAGGTGGAGCAGTTGAGTTGGTGGTGTTGAATTGCCTATCGTACCCCAAAATCCAGTACTGTTTCTTTAATTCAGCATAGACTTACTCTGTGCCTGGGTGTAATAAATGTTCATCCATGTCTTTAATGAGAAGTTTTACTGCCGGGTGCCTTGGATCAAGCACAATTGGATGGGTCCCTACAACGCTTGGGTTCTCCAAACTGTGTAGCCTTCCACCCACACAGATGAGACATGTTGTTACATCCCACTCTGGAACAAGGTTGAGCAGATTATTGTTACTTGGTACAGGTTTTTGTCCTTTAAAACTTCTCTTGGGAAGCTATGTGCTTGGCATCTTCTCTGCAATAAGACTTCTTCATCTCGGTGGCTAATGATCTGGTTATGGACCCGTTCTCTTGCTTGTCGCATGACTTCCACTAGTTCCTTCCATGAGTTGTAGTATGTAACATCAGGGATGATGCTGTTGGGCCCTATAGCTGTCAAACAGCAGAAAGTGATACCTTTCAATTGAGATAAGTCCACTGTTACTGTTTGCTCTAGTTTGTTTGGCCAGTTTTCAGCTTTCTGTTTAAGAAATGTAGGTCCTTGGCACCAGCGACCAGGTCCTGTTAGTTCCAGCAGTGGTTTTCCCCTTGTTATATAATCTGCAGAATTGTTTGGACTGTCAATGTACCGCCAAGCTTGACGGTCAGTTACTTCTTGGGTCTCCGACACACATGTTCCAACAAAGACCTTATAATGACAAGAATCTGATTGAATCCATTCCAATACTGTGATGGAGTCTGACCAAAGAACTCTTTGTCAGATGGGAAGCATCATCTCAGTTTGTTTGAACTTGGACAGTTGAGCTCCAGCTAATGCTGCGCAAAGTTCTAAGCGGGTTATGGACTGTTGCCGTTTTGGAGAAACCCTGGACCTGGCCATCACAAAGGAGATATGGATGGTGTCTCCTGCATCAACTGTCAGGTAAGCTACTCCAAGGCATCACAAAATATGTGACGGTCACACTTTGTATCTGTACCTTTATCGGTGAGTGGTAAATAACATCGATGAATGGGTACGTTGTTTGGATGTTTTAGCTCGCTCTCCCAGGTTTCCTGTGCTTCTCAGAGGGCAGGAGGTAGGTCGGTGTACGAGCCATATAAATGAAATAAGCTATTGGTGTGACAGGAGCACATGGTTTTGACACTTGGATGGTGGGTGTGTCGATGTGGGCGTGGCTGTCACCAAGGTATGAATGGGAAGGTTACTTTCGCGCTGGCTTTGTGTGTATGAGGAAGCAGGTGCGCTGGGGTGGTCATAATTTCTGTTGACCCTGCTGTAACACCATTTATTGTTGGCACCATTTCATTGTTTGGCCTGGTCAGTAAATGTCAGTCTGTGTAAAGTCTGAAGTATGACAATCAAAGTGGAATAAATTGATGATTGTGACTGAACAAAGAAGCAGCCTGAAGAAGCGGTATCAAAGCATGTGTCGGACAGTTGAGATTCCCGAGTTAACCCAGTACGGCCCTCATACACCATTAGTTTTGCCGCATAACCAGTCGGGGTCATCCCTTTGGTCCAACTAGTCGGGGTCATGCCTTTGGTCCAAGCATCCCTTTGTTTGGGTCATATTAGCTGGCTAACACTTGGTAGGCTGTCCTCATTGTCAGTGTAGAATGTTCAATGATTCGATTCTGATAGCCCAGGGTGTCAGCAGCACAGTTTCATCTCAGGCCGAAGGTGGGTTCAAGTGGGTCTGTACGGCTCTGGTTAGCCACTGTTCTGTAGCTGAAGATCTGGTGTCGGCAGGTAGATGGGCTACTTGCTGGTAAAAATAATTAATGACTATGTGCGCCAAGACACTTGAATTTGTCTCATGTGAATTTGATTAAGAATTGACGTTCTTTGTCATTTTTGTACAATGCTGATTTATAGATTGATAGACAGATCTATATAAAATTATTACATATGTTCTTCTGCCCCATGTTTTTATGACATTAACAGAGTAGCAGTACATTCTCCCCCACTTAAAGCACTAGCTCAACATATCAGGTGTGAAAACCATCTTGAACTTCAACTTACAGGGGTAACACAAGAGGTCAGGCTGAGCTGAGCTAAATCAGATTACATGCAAAATTAATTTCTACAAAGAACAGTTAATCTGGAGAAAGTAACAAGAAAAAAAAACAAATGGAGGCTGTACTACAAAGTGGGCTACAAAGTGTGATCATTAGACAAAGACTGATCATCAGGCGGCTGCACAGTGGCGTAGTTGGTAGCACTGTTGCCTTGCAGCAAGGTCCTGGGTTCAATTCCCAGCCTGGGTCTTTCTGCATGGAGTTTGCATGTTCTCCCTGTGCATGCATGGGTTCTCTCCGGGTACTCTGGCTTCCTCCCACAGTCCAAAAACATGACTGTTAGGTTAATTGGTCTCTCTAAATTCTCCCTAGGTGTGTGTGTGTGAATGGTTGTTTGTCCTGTATGTCTTTGCCCTGTGACAGACTGGCGACCTGTCCAGGGGTGTACCCCGCCTCCCGCCTGGAACGTAGCTGGAGATAGGCACCAGGGATTTCCAGTAGACCCTGGCAACTAGAAGTGTTCTTTTAACTCTTTCATGCTTGGGGTTCTTACATTGTTCAAGTGAAAATCTTTTGTCTGTTGCAAAATGTAAAACTCTTAATACTGTGTTTATATTTAGAAACTGCCTAATATGTTGAGCTATGGATTCTAAACTGAATAGTGGTTTAGTGGTGTTATTCTAGGCATATACCTATGTTTAGGTAGCTGTGATTTGTTCGTTTCTCTCCATGAACACACAAAGAGACAGCCTTGACGTCGCATTGCAGAGCATTCGTTTGCACTCATTTTGCTAAAAAAATAACCCATACCTAAGCTTTTGTTGCACAGACACTTTGCTTTCTCAGTATCCCTGGTTCAAACAAATAATATTTAATACTGGATGAGCTGCAGCTGGTAAGCAGCCAGAATACTTTCTGGTTGCACAATGGCTGGCTGTGGGCTGTCTGTCGGGGCAATTCAGGACCCCCGGACACTGCTACAGATAAAGAAAGTGAGTCTGGTTAATGAAGCCCCACAGCAGTTTGGAGCGGACTAACCTGGCCCTGATGCTGAACTCTGCCCCACCTGTCTGCCCTACAGCACAACCAGAACCACCCCTTGCCAGTGCTCTTCACTTTAATCTGCATTGCTAAGAGGTGATGTATGTCACTACCGCTAGCAGCAATTACAAAATAGTGGTCAATTATATAGCAGACAATTTGTCTTATGAAGGACAGAGATTTACTACTTGCATATAAATTTCCTAGACATAAAAAGTGGAGAGTAAGAGCACTAGAATCTGATAACATTATCAAAATATATATTTATTATTTAGATAATATCCTTAGACAGTAATTATCACAAGAGAAATGGAGAAGGGTTGGTTTTTAGTGTCACAATCGGAGGGAGTTTTTCTGACCCACATGCAAATGTTGAATGTGGGTAACTTTTAGGTAACACTTTTTTCGAGAAGGTGTGCATAAGACTGACATGACACTGTCATGACCATGAAGGAGTCTTCATGAATGTTTGTGACTGTTGTCATGACATGTCATTTGGTAAATAATGAAACGTTTATTGCAAAGTTGACACTTTTACTCGACTTTTAATGCAAATTTTAACAGAACTTTGCAATAAAAGGGTCATTATTGATTGAATAATGCAAAATTCACACTTTAAATTAACTTTCAATACACTTTATAATGCAACTTTGAATTAGTACTGTCATTATTTACCAAATGGCACTTCATGACAATAGTTATAAACATAAAGACTCCTTCAACATAACACCTCTCATGTTTATGACAGTGTCACGTCGGTCTTATGTACACCCCTTAAAATAAAGTGTTACCAATTTAGGTAAGCAATATGCTTTTTTAAAAAGTGTCACCATGTAGTGACAGTATGAGACACATAATCTATGAAAAAATCAATCTGCAGAAATACACAGCTGCCAATCAAAACAACCAATAAGAGCCAGAAGGAGGGTCTGAGTGCTGTCAATCACCTTCATTTACATGCTGCTCACACCCTTGCCCTTTCTCTCTGCTCTGCTACAGCTCCTTCCCCACAATGGGGCCTGCTGTGAATGCTCAAGCTAACAAGCATAGCCACACAAAATGGTAAATAAACAGTTTTCTGGTAACTACAGTAAGTTGTTTCTCCACTGTTAACAATGCATACATGAGCATAATTGACAGCGCTAAGACACTCTGGTTGTTTCTGACTGGGAGAGTAGTTTTTTTCAACGATTATTTATCTGATGTTATGATGTCACAACATAGTGACAGTTTTAATAAATATATTACATGCTGCAAAAGGGTAGAGTGCCTTCTCTGGGTCAGGGGGGGTGTCCAGCCCCAGGTGGAGGAGTTCAAGTATCTCGGGATCTTGTTCACGAATGGGGGAAGAAGGGAGCGGGAGATTGACAGGCGGATTGGCGCAGCGTCTGCCGTCAAGCGGGCGCTGTACCGGTCCATCGTGGTGAAGAGAGAGCTGAGCCATAAAGCAAAGCTCTCGATTTACCGGTCGATCTACGTTCCCACCCTCATCTATGGTCATGAGCTTTGGGTCATGACCGAAAGAATGAGATCGCGGATACAAGAGGCCGAAATGGGTTTTCTCCGTAGGGTGGCTGGGCTCTCCCTTAGAGATAGAGTGAGAAGCTCAGTCATCCAGGAGGGACTCAGAGTAGAGCCGCTGCTCCTTCACATCGAGAGGAGCCAGTTGAGGTGGCTCGGGCATCTGGTCAGGATGCCTCCTGGACGCCTCCCTGGTGAGGTGTTCTGGGCACGTCCCACCGGGAGGAGGCCCCGGGGAAGACCCAGGACACACTGGAGGGACTATGTCTCTCGGCTGGCCTGGGAACGCCTCAGGATTCCCCCGGAAGAGCTAGAAGAAGTGGCTGGGGAGAGGGAAGTCTGGGCCTCCCTTCTGAAGCTACTACCCCCGTGACCCGACCCCGGATAAGCGGAAGAAAATGGATGGATGGATGGATGGATGACTGCAACTTCATTGATTTATTTACAAAAGGGACAATAAATATGCTCTGGTGCAGAGCTCCAGCACAGCAGCAATGTCTGGATGGAAAGTAAGAAGTTAATGATGTAAGCATCGCAGAGAAAGATGGTGTTTACGGGTCTAAGTTTATTTTCTTCCTGTTGGGTGGAGTGGGTCTGCTAAGATGAGGATGGCTGGATCCTGGAGGACAAGGTAAGTTTGGTGTGGGTGGCTGGATGGTTCTCATGAGGTTTGTTGATTTCAGAGGCGATGGAAGGGTGATGGAAAGAATGCAGGCAGAGAGTTTGTGGAGCTTTGCTAGATATCCGTGGATAATGAATTCAGGCGTGAGATGTCAAGGCTGTGGTCTGGTGACCAGAAAACCAGAGAAAACTTCACTGATGTTGGTTAGTGATCAAGTGCCGACCCACCACCCAACAACTCATTAACAACATCACCAAACATCAGCTGATTGCATAAAGCTATGAAGGCAGAGACAGGAGCGCCACCATCTCTGTTGGAGATCCTCTGAAAGGTAAGACCTCACACTTGCACACCTCACATAAATACAAAAACAAATCCAGACTCTTTAGTTTCAAATAAGTATGGTTAACTAAAAAAGGTCCCTGTTTCTGCACCATTACATCAGGCAGATGAAGTGTAAAGGATCAATATTGTGCTGATTCTATATTTTATTGGTCCAGCATTTTTGAAAATATAAATTGGAAGTGGACTTGGTTACTCCTAAAAAAATACTTAATAAACAATAAAGTAAGAGAAATTTCTTATAAAATTATTCACAATGTTTATCCTGTTAAAGCATTTTTGATAAAAAAAGATATAAATGGGATTTGGAGCCAATGTGTACTTTTTGTAAAAAAAAAAATAATGAGGAAAAGCTTGTTCATCTTTTTTGGGATTGTAATTATACCAAAATATTCTGGAGAGATATGTCAATTTTTTATGTCAAGGACTGGATTATTTTCAACTCAAGTGTTAGCTAGCTGTCTAGCTTTGTAAGAGCAACACATTGTGAGGGCAGCATAAATATCTTCTAATATAGTACTGTATGCCAGATTCATCCTCAGTTTAGGTTAATACAGCATTTCTCAATCCTGGTCCTCAGGGACCCCTACTCTGCATTCATTAGGTACTTCCCTTCTGCTATATGCCTGACATGAATGAACTGATGATTAACAGGTTTTTCATACAGGAGCTAATGCTATCATTCGAACCAGGTGTGCCAGAGCAGAGACAAAGTTAACATATGCAGGGCAGTGGTTCCTGAGTACCAGTGATGAGAAACAGTGTGTTAAGATGCTAAAATAGGCCAACAGGCCTCTCTAACTAGCCCTCCAGTGCTCTGTAGGTTTCTTCACTTTCACAACAACCTCACTAAACACCGACTCTAAATGGCATTTGTCAACAACATCTAAATAGCATATTAGTAAAAAATAACTTCTAAAAACCTTACTTCAAAAATTCTGAACTATCACTTAAGGAAAAAACAAACTAGCTCCCAATTTGTATTATCATTAATATCATTGTTTTATAGAAACGTCAAACAATTTATTCATGAACAAAGAACATAGTACTATGAAACTTACAGAACATAAGAACAGAACATTGAATGCAGTCAAATCAACATTTTGACAATGTGAAATCTTAATAAATATATAAAATAACTACAAAAACAGTAAAAAGAACAGAAAATAACCTATATCTGTGTTAGACAGCTCTTAGGGTGCAGGTGGAGTGAGCACAGCACCTTTCAGTGCTGGACTGGGATAAAAGTTACCCACATCTCTCTTAGTGTAATGCCACTCCAACATGACTGCAAGGGAATACTGAATGTTGCCAGACAGAAGAGCCAACCTATACATATGGGACAACAGATACACATATTTCCAGATTTGTATTCATCACTTTGTGTCATGCTGCATACAGCGATTTTCCATGGCTGTTTAGTAACATATCCACAGGGTAGAAGTGTCTCTCTGCTCTGGATCCCAGTAAAATATTTTGCATCCACAGTCTGGAACAAGTTAAAAGATTGTGAATATAATCATTCATGGTGCCCTGACAAATACATCTTGTTGATCCCCATAACTTCCAGCGAACTTAGCCACAAGGGTTTGATATTTCATACTAGGTTAATAAAATTGGATAATGGAAGTGTTTTTGAAAACGTATCATCTCATAGTCTTTATTAAAACTGTCAAATTCATAAAATTGACAAGAATAATCTGAAACTGGGTCATGCAGAGAACTTGGTTGGAGTCAACAGGAGATTCTAGACTGTCTTGGAAAGAGAGGAAAGAAATGAGAGAATGAGTAATGCACATTCATGAGCTCTGAGGTGTGTCCATATAGAAAAAGGCTCAACGGCCTGATAAAGAATGCTGGTTCTGTTCTAGGGATGACTGTGGAACTTTTGGAGATGATGATGCAAAGAAGGATTCTTCACAGGATCAAGAAAATTATGGACAACCCTGACCATCCTTTTCATGAGAATGTCTTGTGAGGTCACAGCATTTTCAGTCAGAGGTTTCTCCAGAGGCCTCTGACTTTCTACTTCCAAACTACAACCACAACTGCTGGTTTCTTGGCTTTTTATGTCTTTTGCGCACCCTTTTATTTAAGTGTTTATTATATTTACAGACTTTATCATGCGGTGAATTAAACCTGGTTGTATTAGGATATGTTTTTAAGACTATTGAATACCATTATTTGGAAAGTGATTGACCTTGGCTGATTGAGATTTTAAGTATTGTGCAGTTGAGAATTTTTTTTCTGGTTGGAAATTAGACAAGCATCTCTATATGGGGATCAAATACAAGGATAATCAATTTTGGAAAAAAATTATTAGTCTGTTGGTGTTTTCATTTTATTTAAAAATAGATTTATTTAATAAATTATTTAGTGAGAAGAAACATGGTGATAAAAATCTAAGTTTACAGTTATTTATTTAATTTCCCTTTGGAATTAAAGTAGTTTTGAATCAAATTTAATTGAATTCACTTAAATCTGCCTGGAGTTTGCATGGTTCTAGACTTAACCGTAGCTCATTCATAACTATTGGCCCACAAGCCACAAAATGATTTGGTCATCAGAGAACTTGAAGCTCTCTGCCATGAGCTCTCAGCATGACTTTCCATGAGTCATGCTGGGCTCATGGCAAGGCTGCAACCTAATCACACCCACACAATGCTGACACTTCTCCAAATAATTTAATATAACATTTTGGTAGCCCATCTGCTATGTGTTTTGTCCATAATCAGTCTGCGACCAGAAGGTTCTCACCAAGCAACTGAAAGGAATCACTGAGACAATGTCAGACCTTTTAAAGAGAGGTTGATCAGGGAAAAAACAGACAATAAAAAACTCTTCACTGAGCTGGAGGTTAATAATTTAGCAGCAGAAAATACAGACATAGCTTTTGCGGATTTACAACTATTTTGTTGACAGTTTTAATCCAGAAAAGTGATGTAGACCTCCCTTGCTCTTTTAGAAGTTTGTATTCAGTCGCATTTCTGTTTTTAAACAAAAAATAATAATTACGACAAAAAATCAGGGTATGTTTGTGGAAACTCTCCTCAAACACACTAAGACAGTGTGAATGATCCAAGAAGAAGGGCCCTGTATAAATAATAAATTCAGCTGTGGTTATGGATATGAAGTAGGTGCTTAAGTAGGGCTCTGAGTCTGGTGCTGACATGACAGATTTGCACGGTTCCTCTCTGGATTCCAACTTCTGAGGAGGTTACCCATATTTTCTGCAAATCTGTAGTAAGCTTCATGTCACTTTCATAAAATCTTGCAGCACTTATGTTCTTCCAAGAACATATGAAGTGATGCTAAAAGGTCTCAAGAAAGTTTATTTTCCATGTTTTAACTTAGTTACTATGCAGCTCATTTGTTAGTTCTTTATCTGAACTTCCCACTGCTGCCAGTCAGATGTACTAAAAAAAATGTACAGAAGCACACAGGTTACTTTTCCTCCAATTTTTATATTGATCAGATGTCTCTGCATTTACCACAGCAAACTTTATTACAGGCTTCCTGTAATAAAGGAAGCCTGTAATGTGACCATGTGACCATGTTCTCCACATCACAGTTTTGGCCGCCCTTGGTAGTTAATGTAGGCTCTGTTCTCTGAACTATTATGGATGGAAAATGCTTCAGGCCCTGTAAGTCTTCATCATATGCAAAAGTGCACCCTAAGACAGAGCAAGATGGACATTCAAATCAACATGCAATTCTTTCATGGTGCAGTTCCATGTGTAAATGTAAATGCCAAAAACTAACTAAGAGCTAGTTCTGAAAGGAAATATTCATTATTGATTAATTGGCTGCATGTATGAAGCGTTAGAATCTAAATTTCCACCTTAAACATTTTAAAACAATTTTTGTGACAAACAAGTGGTTTAATTAGTTGTTGCTGATGATGACACAATGCATTGTGGGATACCTTGTTAGCCTGCCAGAGATTTAAACAAACCAGCCAGAGAAACACTGGTCTGTGTTAAAATGTAACCATGTATGGGGGACCCTGGAGGTCTGGGGGGCCCAAAGCAGCTGCTTAGTCCATTTATGCCTTAAAGCTGCAGTATGTAACTTTTATAATACAATTTTTTTGTGACATTTGTTCAAACTGTCACTATCTCATGACATACAGACCAAAAGTTTGGACACATCTTTTAATTCAATGAGTTTCCTTTATTTTCATGACTATTTACATTGTAGATTCACACTGAAGGCATCAAAACTATGAATAACACATGTGGAAATATGCACTAAACAAAAAAGTGTAAAACAACTGAAAATACCCCTTATATTCTAGTTTCTTCAAAGTAGCAACCTTTTGCTATGATTACTGCTTTGCACACACTCTGCATTTTCTTGATGAGCTACAAGAGGTCGTCACCTGAAATGGTTTTCACTTCATAGGTCAACCTGCCCTGTCAGGTTAATAAGTGGGATTTATTGCCTTATAAATAGTCATGAAAATAAAGAAAACCCATTGAATTAGAAGGTGTGTCCAAACTTTTGGTCTGTACTGTATATGATCAAGTCATGTCTCATATTATGACCATAACATAGACATTATGTTATAATGTAGCTATGTCATAATAAAATATATGACATAATATGTCATATTATGTTATAATATATTATCCATGTTGTAATATGATATGAAAAAAACTGAGCTCATCTATCATCTATCTATCAGCTATCAGAACTCGCACTGTCAATCATAATCTGGTGTGGGACTATTCATCTCTCTCCTCCTCCCCCACTTGCTCTCTGCTATGCTGGAGCTAGCAGAAAATGCTAGCATAGCCAGCAATGACAATTAATGGTTTTCCTGTAATGGTAAGTCATTGTCAAGCACTTTTAGCATTGATTGGCAGCGCTAAGACATTCCTCCTGGCTCTAATTGGTGGATTTTGGTTGGGATGACTCAGAAGAGGTGTGTTTCTTCAGGCAGCAATAGCAGGGAGGCGGTGGAGGAGATATATCTTGTCATAAATTATCTGTCTCATAAGATACTGTCATGACAGTGTGGTAGTTTTAACAAATATGTAAAAAAGAAAATGTCGTAATGAAAGTCACATACTGCAGCTCTTAATGTGAGCAGCAGTACATTGCTGTTTACTTAACTAGGATTTAACTGTAGTGCAGAATATATGTACATTAATCATACTTTTTTTGTTTGCTTCTTTAACACTCTGTGTGGTTAAGTATTGTCAACAATGTCTTCTAATCACGTGTAATTACCTAGTCATATTCAGTGTTGTATAAAGTACTGAAATCTCAGAGTCAAGTAAAAGTACAAGTACCTCTCCAAAATATGACTTTGGTAAAAGTCAAAGTCACTGACTGAAATGTTACTTGAGTTAAAGTCTTAAAGTATCTGAAACTTCTTGTACTTAAGTATGGAAATTACTGTAAAAATGGATGTACTCAAGTAATGTAATGAAAAGTACAAGTAAAAAGTAAAACAAAGCAAATGCAGGTTGAATGACATTTTTTATATTTTGGTAAACTTGTCAAATACACTTAAAATAATGTACACAACCAAGTGCAGGCAAAATTAAACCTGCTAATAGATATACCTGCAGGCATCATTTAGTTAAGAAAATTAGGTGCTTTACCTATAGCACAAGGTTAACTTAACCTGCTTTACAACTGAACCAGCTTCTTAGTATACCCTCCAGGACAGAAAATACAAAGTTTTTGTAAGCCTTAAGTTTTCCCTTCAAGTAAGGTCAGTGCTGAAAATGAGAAAAATAAATAGTACAGAAAATGTGGCCAACATGAAGAAAAAGAGCTGTTACGATTACTCTACTTCACAAATCAGTGAATCAGTCAATGCTACAGTCAGTAGGTGGTGCACACAACTGGTCATTATGCAAAAGAAAAAAAGAATTGGGAGGGAAATGCAGCTTATTGGCATCTGTAAACCTGGTTTTGAACTTGCATGCCTTTCCTATATTCGTTAAATTCAGTCTAAATTGCTATCGCTATGGCTTCTGTCCCCCCTTGAACAGAGGAGTCTAGGTAGCCTGCTACAGTCAACATTAAGCCTAAGCTAAATACACCACGTGTGGAACTGAAACAATGCCAAACAAAGTTCATTTATGGTCAAGATTTCACAATACAGTAGTGTCTAGTGACCAAGCTATAGTTACTGAAACAGGAGGATTATAACCATTTCATAAGACGTTACCTCGATGTGTTTCTTCAAGTTGGACGGGGAGTTTTTGTAAGATAGAATTTCCACATCTTCGGGCAGGAATAACATAAACACCCACGAAAGAGTGTATTGTGTTTAAATAAGGCCATGGGCTCTCATCACCAGCTGGTGGTTCCCCTGGAACCGTGTCCGACGTAGTTGCAGTCGTTGTGGTCTCCGTCTCCTCCTCCATGTGGCTGCTGCTGATTGCGAGACTTGCTTTGTGTTTAATGGGAGAAGCGAAACAGGTGTATCCTATTGGTGGTGATGAACAAGCCCAGGCAAGCAGGCTACCGACTTTGTTCGGTAGCCTACTTGCTACTTGCTAATCAGTAGGTGGGGTCAAAACACTTGCGTTTCTCTCTCGCTTTTTTGTAACGAGTAACTAAACCACACGTTGAAAATGTATCGGAGTAAAAGTACGTGATTAAGTTCGGAAATGTAGTGAAGTAAAAGTGAAAGTCATCAAAAATTTTCATACTCGAGGAAAGTATGAAGTACTCCAAAATATACTTAAGTAAAGTAGTGAAGTATTTTTACTTCGTTACTATACAACACTGGTCATATTATTAAATTGACTGTCAACTTGAAACATTTTTTTATCATAAAAACACAGTGGGTTGCTGGCAGACTGACCTAGTGCTCCGACCACCAGACTTAGCAAGTTTTGAGGGGGGAAACCCTGGCTCTGAAGATAGAGGGATGGTGGATTTTTCAGTCAGTAAGTACCCTGGAATACACACAAGAAAACTCAACTGGCTTTAGAGAAAGAAAATAAACCTGGTAGGAAGACCAATCTATCACTCAAATTGAATCCTTTACTCAATCCAATTGAGTAAAGAGCAAGGCCTCCTGAACCAAGGGATTCAAAGACAGTGTGAAAGAATAAGTCAAAACATACATACTGAAAACCTTCAGAAGCTGTCATAAAAATATATTTTTTAACTGCATAATAAATACATTTCAGTAAGCATGTTCACTAATAATTCCCTGTTGTTATTGTCATGCATAATTTAGATTCTGTTTATGTGTATGTGTAGATTACCTGTCTTGCAGACTGCGATAACTAATAGACAAATATCACCAAATCAAAATGATAATAATTATAACTTCTGTGGCTGGTGGTCAATAACTGCATGGTCCTGAGTCTAGAAGGTCTTTGCTGTTGTGTTCAACAATTCCTCAATCAAAACATGATGTCTCTTGCTGGTCTCTAAGCTGTCTCAATGAATCAGCTTTATGAATTTCATTTACTCACTTGTTACTACAACGTTTTACAAATAAGAATCTAACTGTTCTACTAGAGTTTAGCTGTTATGGCTGGAATCTTCTGTCATGG
Source organism: Xiphophorus maculatus (assembly GCF_002775205.1). Lineage (NCBI taxonomy): Eukaryota > Metazoa > Chordata > Actinopteri > Cyprinodontiformes > Poeciliidae > Xiphophorus > Xiphophorus maculatus. Next base: position 1,120,986 of record NC_036449.1, on the reverse strand, counting down.
CCTTGCTAGACGAAGAAGCAGAGTGGAGCAGTTTTCTCCTTGACTGAGGAGAAAAAAAAAGCAGAAGGAAATTGTTTTGAACATTGCTGTGAAAATGACCAATTGTTGTGAAAAGGCTGGCCTTGACTAGCCACCCCTATTTACATAAGCTTTGGTCTTTCTCCAGGGTTTTCCCTAAACCTTATAAATCATGTGAATGTCTGTTTTATTCCACAGCGCTGTAGTCATTGGTCATTTCTCCTGCAGGTCTTCAGTGCCCCGTTTTTCGATATTACTTTTCCTTCCACCTAATAATTCATAAGTTCCATCAATCCTGCAGGCCGATAATCTTGCTCTCTTGATCATTTCCAAACACACAGCCACTGAATCATAATCATTGACTCAGCTGACCTGAGTTGCTTGCAAACTTACAGTTACTGCTGATAAGTGTGACTCATAAAAGAAGAAAATATCAACAAAAAGCAAACAACAAGGTGAACAAAAGCTGCAGTGATGACTATTAGTTCAGAACTCAGAGAAGAGTGAAGGGGACAGAATGTCTGCTCTAATCAGTGATCTCTTCACTTGCCTTTCACTGGATGCCAGATCAGTTTCACAGCAATGTTCAAAAGAATTTCTTTCTGTTTTTTTCTAAGAAGAAAGAAATGTTAAGATGGCAAGCATGTCGGTGTGCTCTGAAAATATGACAACAAATTAATAAAAATATGATCACTAATGCTCCCTTTTACAGGCATGATGGCAAGTACAAAGCACAAAGGTTGGATTGTCTGAATAAATCTTTTAGTGAAATAAACGAACATATGAGTAAATCTTTTTACTTTCTGCCATATTTGTACAAGCCTGCCTTTAATCTCCAAGAAGTCTTCAGACAAGTGAAGAAAAACAGGAATACAATAAAAGTTAGATTTATGAATTATTCATTGAGGAGGGACGTCCATTTTGTTTGGATACAGACATTTTTAGTGAACTTATTTAGGTATATTGAGCCACATCTGTGACTTTTTTATTACCATTGGATGCTCATTTTTGTGGTAATTGCTTAATTTCTTGTTCCTCTCCTTCATCTGTTGGTCAATTAGAAGCACCCTTTGCTTTTCTAACATAAAAAGTCTGTCAGCAATCTGGCAATTAAAAGGCCATTTAAAGATTTGTGGGGATTTCTGTCAAGTTATGGGAAGATTCATTATCAATTTAAGTAGTATGTATTGACAATTTTGTATTTATGCTAAATATTATATGTCCCCCACTAATCCAGTTCTAATCCTTCAATATAATGTAACATAACATAACATATCATACATGCTAATGCAAATGTTACACCATTAGCACCCAGAGGCATTTTACGTGGTTGTGGGGACTTTAATAGTGTGAAACTGACGAACACTCTCCCAGTTTTTACCAGCATGTCACCTTTCCTAGGTGGGGAGACAACAGTCTGAACTAGTGTACACTAACATTCATGGTGCGTACCGAGCTCTTCCTCGCCCCCATCTTGGCCTTTCCAACCACATCTCCATCCTGCTTGCACCAACATATCGTTTGCTGAAGAGCCAATGATAAAGCCAATGAAGAAGAAAGTCGCTGTGTGGCTGAGGGATGCAGCCTCTGTGCTCCAGGACTGTTTTCAGTGCACAGCTTGGCAGGTGGACCTGGAGGAATACACCTTCTCTGTTTTGGGCTTCATCTCCAAGTGTGCTGATGACACCAAGACAGCAACCTTTTACCTGAACCAGAAACCCTGGCTGATTCTGAGGTGAGAGCTCTGCTGAAAGCTAGGGACGCTGCTTTCAGGTCATGAGGCATCAGCACTCCAAGAGGTGAGGAAAGAACTGACTGCTGGCATTGTGAGGGTCAACGCATATGCCCAAAACATTTTAGGTCATTTTACCACCAACAACCCCTGGCACATCAAGCGCCAGGTGGAAGGACATCAAGCGCATTACTTACTACAACATCAAGGATGCACAATACCCAAGGAAGCCCTCAGTAAGTTCAATGTCTTACTTTGAGGATCCTAACACCCCCTTAGCACCAGACTTGTACCACCACCTGGTGACCTGGTGGGTTTGTCGGTTGCCAGGAGAATGGTACTTGTCTGACTGCATTGTTTAGCGGAAGGTGGACCTTGGTTAGGGGTTGTTTTTCAGGAGCTAGGCCTGGCACCTTAGTTCCAGTGAAAGAAACTCTGAATGCTTTAGCTTACCAAGACATTTTGGACAATTTCACTCTCCCAACTTTGTGGGAACAGTTTGGAGCTGGCCCCTTCCTCTTCCAACATGGCGGTGCACCAGTGCACAAAACCAGGTCCATAAAAACATGGATGGCAGAGTCTGGTGTGGATGAACTTGATTGGCCTGCACAGAGTCCTGACCTCAACCCAATAGAACATCTTTGGGATGAATTGGAGTGGAGACTGAGAGCCAGGCCTTCTCGACCAACTTCCGTATGTGAAATAATAAAAGTGCTTCTGGACGAATGGTCAAAAATCCCCATAAACACTCTCCTAAACCTTGTGGACAGCCTTCTCAGAAGAGCTGAAGCCTATGTACTATGGATTAGGAATGGTATGTCACTTAAGCTTATATGTGAGCCAAGGCAGGTGAGCGAATACTTTTGGCAATACAGTGTATATTTGACTTATTTTATTGACATTGCACAAAGAAACGACAGTGAGATAGGCAATGAAATGCCATAACTTAGCCACTGGAACACACACTCAAAAAAAGACGCCTACAGAAAAATCACAAGTGTGCCTATAAGTACATAAATAAACAAATAATAATATATTGCTACATATACGTATATAACAGTGTCTTCTTTGATGGAAGCAGTTTGAAGATTGTGGACAAACTAATGCATGTCCTTTATGATGTTGTACGTTTTTGATACATTGGGAACTGTGCATTTCATCCAACCTTCTGTGACCCTCTGCAGCGATGTCCTCCAGGCCACTGTGCAGCTGCTACAGTACATTAGGTGGCTCTCACTCATGACATTCTGTATGTAGTAGAACATTTTGAAATATTCTCTATTCAAAGGCATTATTTACGCTTCATTCTGTCTCATATTTTTTTTATCTGTTTATGTGTAAATATGTACATCTACATGAATGTATGCGTGTGTGTGTATACATAGATATGCACAGAGGGATTACTTTTTTGTAAAAAATGATGATGGCAATTTTCAGTGGTTACCATGGTTACCTGCAATTATTTTGCTGTTTTAACATTAGCTAGCATGTTGTCAGCATACTACAACTGTTCATCACATTAAAATAAGTTATTCCACTACATTGACATGAGTTAATGAGATGTGTTTTAATGACCATAAGCATTAAATGCAAGTCGATAAACAAGGAGAGAAAATGGCCCAAACTTCAGTGGCAGGTGTTCTCACTTACTAGCAATAATAAAGCAATTTTGTCTCTATAAAATCATCTGCTCTCAATGAGATATGTAGAGTTCCTCTAAATAATATATCCATGTGTTCAAGGGTTTTCCTAAAGGGAATAAAAGAAAAGAAAAAATGAATTTATATTTTGCTTGCAAATATGTGAGGACGTTTCTATACCCCCTGCAATTTGCCTACCAGCCCCACTAGGAGTTGACGATGCCGTCATCTTCCTGCTGCAACGAGCACTGTCGCACCTGGATGGTGGAGGAGACACTGTGAGAATCACATTCTTTGATTTCTCCAGTGCCTTCAACACCATCCAGCCTCTGCTGCTGGGTGAGAAGCTGCGGAGGATGGGTGTCAACGACTCAGTGATCTCCTGGGTTACTGACTACTTGACAGGCAGGCCACAGTTTGTCTGTCTGGGCAGTGTCCTGTCTGATGTGGTGGTCAGTGATGTAGGAGCTCCACAGGGAACTGTGCTTTCTCCCTTTCTCTTCACCTTGTACACCACTGATTTCCAGTACAACTCTGAGTCATGTCACCTACAGAAGTTTTCTGATGACTCAGCAGTTGTCAGGTGTATAGGGGATGGAGGGGAGGGGGAGTACAGGACACTGGTGGACAGCTTTGTGGAATGGTCTGACCAGAATCACCTGAGGCTCAACATTAGTAAGACCAGAGAGATGGTGATTGACTTCAGAAGGAAGAAGATACCTTCACGGCCACTGAAGATCAAAGGGGAAGTGGTGGAGGAGGTGGAGGATTACAAATACCTGGGAGTTGTAATCGGCAACAGACTGGACTGTCTAACACTGACGCTATGTGCAGGAAGGGGATGAGCAGACTCTATTTTTTAAGGAAGCTGAGATCCTTCAATGTGTGCAGCAAGATGTTGGAGACCTTTTATCACAGTGTTGTTGCCGGTGCCATCTTCTTTGCTGCTGTGTGTTGGGGAAGCAGCATCATAGCCAGCGACTCTAATAGACTGGACAAAATCATCAGGAAAGCTGGCTCTGTACTGGGACTAAGGCTGGAGTCCCTGGAAACTGTGGTGGAGAGGAGGACACTGAAGAAGGTTCTGTCTATTATGGACAATAAACAGCACCCTCTCCACCACATAGTGGACAGACAGCGGAGCACCTTCTCACATAGGCTGCTCCAGCTCCGCTGTCGCAGGGACAGATACAGGAAATCCTTCCTGCCACATGCCATCTCACTGTACAATAAAAGCTAAATCATTGTTCTGCTCTAATCAGTCCAATTTTGCACAACTGCACTGTGGCACACTTGCTGTACATATATTTACATATACATACTGTATCTGCATTTTTTGAGTCTTTGCAATGACTGCTCTAAGCTGCTTTTTATATTGACAGCATGTTATATTTTATTTTTATTTTGTCTACAATTGCTACTCAGTGGTGGTTGTTGTGTGTCTTGTCTCTATGCTGCTGTAACTGCGAAATAATTTCTCTGCTGGGATGAATAAAGTAATTCTATTCAAATGTAACTGGGTCAATGTTAATATTTGTATAATTACATAAAATGTGTTTCTTCAATGGATTTGTGCATTTATACCTGACTGTTCCTGTTTTCCCCTATGTCTATCATTTGGGTTTTGGTCCTCCAAATCTGCCAGACTTTCTTCTTCTTTTGTCCAAGGTTTTCCAGGACCATTATAAATACTTAGTTCTTCATTTCTTTTTCCTTTCTGTTATTTGTTCCGGTATAGATAATCACTTTTTATGCCAGGGGTCTATTATTATTTGTAATTATTGTGCAAATATTGACACAATTATAAATGTAGGTTTGAATGTATGTAGAGGAATGTATGAGGACAAGGAAGATAAATTGTTTTGTGTTCATTATATTAGAGTTGGAGGAGGGGTGAAATTAAATAATTATCTCCATTTCTTTTCAGATACTAGTATGTGACTGAATTCAGATTATTTTAATTTCTTTATTTTATCCTCATCTTTGCATTATTGTAAAGGATTGCTGTATACAACACTAAGAAATTGATCTGCATCGTTGGAGTAAAATATATTACTACTACTACTAATTACTCCATGGAAAATGAATTTCTGAGTTGTTCAAACCAGCTTCTAGATTATGTTCCTGTTGTAGAGGACAATGCACAATCCAACATCGAAAAATATAGTTTAAAGAAATGATTAAATTCAGCTGTATATTTTTAACATTGTTAATTTTCTACTTATCTTTATGGGGAAACTCATATTACTAAGAAGAAGCCTACTAAAGGTATGTAGAGTAAACCCACTAATATGTACAGTGCAATCCTATGCACACCTACTTCCTGGAAAAAACACACCAATATTTAGCTGGTGGTCTAGTTTTTGGGCTGGTTTATGGACTTAACTGTGTTTCTTTGCACCTAAGAGTGTGAAGAAACAGTGTTGTTTGGAAACACTGTTCAAAATGTTCTCTTCCTCTGAAATGTTGAGGCATTCTGATTCCATGAGATGGTGTTATGTTTTCAGATGACTGTAAATCTAAGCTGTGTACCATTTAACTTCCTTTGGTCCATCAGACCAGGTGATCACTCAGATAATACACCAAATGAAGAAATATGAGAGGATGACAAAAGAATGACCTTCACAGGTCACCGATAGATTCTCTTCTTCCAGTCGTAGAAGGAACTTTTCATACATTGATTAAAATCACCATTTGACACTAAACTTTGTGGAACTTTGATTGTAAACCACACAGAAGCTTCAGTTGTGTTTTTTTTTATTATGCATTCACAAATAGCTCTCAGAATGCTGCTGGCATTGAACGCATCCTAAAGCATTCTAATTATAAGCATGTAGCCTTGCTGAAAATCACAGCCTCCTACGCAGTATTATGCAAAGTCAGTGGGTGCTTCTTCTTTGGAGTTCTCTTTCTAAAGCATTAAATTGGTTTCACAAACCTTTGATTAGAGAATCTTCCCCCTCTTCTATTATGTTTGCTGTCCATGAGTGATTACTTACATGCTGAGATAAAAGACTGGTCCAGGAACTGAGGCGATGAGGCGAACGGGACACGATAATGAAATGAAATGAGGCATGAACATTGTCTGTTGCTGTTATCACTTAAGAGTGTGAAGAAATGGTAGAGGACCTGAGAGACCCAGATTCTGCCGAGATTTCTACACAGCACTCTGCCAGCTCTCAACAGAGTTCATCTGTATGCTGAAGAGGTTTTGAATGATTTGGATTCTGGGAGCCTGGGGAGGGAAAAACCAGCACCAGAAAGCATTTAGTCACTAAGCCTCAGATCTTTGAGGACATAAATGCTGCAAACCGTATGCATTAAAGGCAAAAACGGGACCATGCTTGGCTGTAGCTATGCTGCAACACCAGACATGCTCCAGTCGGCCTACATATACATAATCCTTTCTAGTGTTGTTCACTAAACAAATCAGTGATTTCTTACATTTAAATGTCCTCTTCCACTAAATTCTTTATCTAACATCTAACATCAGTTTGTAAGAAACTGTTATCCCAAATATGGCAACATTGGGGATAAGGTTTGATGGTTACTGAAGGTATCTTTGACATGGTGTCAAAATAGTTCTGCCAAAAAAAGAGTCAGTAATGAAAAAGACTAAAACATATTAAAACAAATTGCAACAAGGGGCACAACATTAACCAACTCTAAATTAAAGCTGCTGTCTACTTTTCCAAAATGTGTTGTTTTTTTTTGTTTTGTTTTTTACATATTTGTTAAAACTGTCACCAATGTCATGATAGTCTGCTTTATACTTGAAGCAGATAATCTGTAAAAAGATTGAGCTCCTCCACCTCTTTTCACTGCTAATATTGCTGTCTGCAGAAATGCTCTACTCCAGGTCAAAAACAACTAATCAGAGCCATGAGGAAGGTCTTAGAGCTGTCAATCAAACGTGGGTACTCACTGCTCAATGTGCTAATAGCAAAAAAAACAAGGGTGCATAAGACTGACATTACACTGTCATAAACATGACATAACACCTGTCATGAACAAGAAGGATTCTTTATGAATGTCTATGACTATCATGAAGTCTCATTCTGTAAAATGACACTTTTAATGCAAAGTTGTTTAAAAGTTGCATTAAAAGTCCATTAGAAGAGTTGACTTTGTATAATTTTGTAAATAATGCCACTTTAATGCAAAGTTGGCATGTTTAATGGACTTTCAATGCAACTTTTAGAGCAACTTTGAATTTAAAGTGTCGTTATTTACCAAATAACTTTCATGACAACAGTCAGACATTCATAAAGACTCCTTCATGTCCATAACAATTGTTATGTCATGTTTATGACAGTGTCATGTCAGTATTATACACACCCCGTCAAGTAAAAAGTGTTACTAAAACAAGTTACCATTAGAAGAAAACTGTTTATTTATGCTAACTAGCCTTAGCATTCACAGCAGGCTCTGCTGTGGTGAACTAGCTGTAGTTGAGAGAAAGGGGGAATCAATGCCAGGAACCCTTCTCCATGAATTTCTCCACGAAGAGCCAGAGGCCCAATTTCAACAAAGTAAAATTTGTTTAAGTTATATTTGATATGCATAGCATTTTTTTTGTAACTAAGGTGAACATGGTTACTTGATAATGCTATAGAATGGCCTTATGTTCCTGGAAAACAAATATATTTAATAATACCATTAAATATCTGTCTCATATACTGTCAGAATGTGGAGACTATTTTAAACAATACTTAAAAAACTTTTTTTTTAAATAAAAGTTACGTACATACTGCAGCTTTAGTGAATAAATGTTTACATTTTTGACTGGTATAACTATGATGAGTCTTAGTATGAATAGTATTTGAGTAGTATTTCATTAAGTTTGAAGAGAAATTACTAAAATGCAAGACTTTGAACAATTTCCCTCAATTTAAACTGATTAGTTACAACCCAGGGCACTTCGCACCTCGATCACGGGGACAGAGAGGGAGCTACAGACTATCATCTGATGAATCAAATTTAAGGCTCCTTTCACTTCTTTAAAGGAAATAAACAGCTCTGAAACAAGTAGCTGTCACAGCTTCCAGCATTTTGCAATGTTTAGTCAACATTAAAGTATTAGGCATCACATTTTAGGTGTATTTTTTCTTAAGCCATACTTTGACATAAGATCTGTTGGCTTGACTACTCATTGACTAAATTCAAGATTCACAAAAAAAGCAATTTACATCTCTCTAACAACTTTCTGAGAAGCATAGATGTGGTTTAATGCAGATGTAAAAAATATTTTGGTAAAGTCTAAGCCTTCAGTTATCAAATACTAGCACTGGCTCTAAGACTGTTGAGGTGACTTATTTCTCAGTTTTATGTCAATGTGTATTTGATTTTTATCTCTCATTGCACATAAAACATGCTGCACTGCAACCCAATGCTTTTTTTTTTTTAAACAGCACAAAAGGAAGTATCAGCAATCAAAACAAACAAAGTCTCAGAGCCTGTTCTGTCAGGCAGAATTAGGGCTTTTTTCAAGTAACTTCATTTTCAGGTTGGCATTTGGTTCACATCTTACCTTGGTTCACAGTTATGGATTCAATTATACTGGAAACGTAACATGAACCTGGACATCCAGTTGGTCGTGCAAATGGCTGCTTGTACTGAGTCGGGTTCTGCATTTGTTTGTTTGCTGTTAGCCAGAAGTTGTTTCTCTCCATTGGCATCACCTGCCTCCTCAGAAAAAGAGTAGTGAGCATCAGGGTGGGGAACAGAGATGGAATCAGGCACTGTTGACAGTTTCTTCAAGCAGTGGTACAAGAAAAAGTCTTGTTAAAGAGACAATGACTATTGCGCTCCATCACATGCACTGATGCCCTCAACTGTATGACTGTCTAACAAAGACCTTATAAATGAAAGAATTATGACATTCTTTAGTTGGTCTAAAGTCAAAAGTTACCTTTTCTAAGTGGTGAGATTCAGCAGATCACCTGCGTCTGGCCAGCTCAGATGCCCACAGGTACTAACTCTGCAGTCTTATCAGATTTATAGTGAGTGAGGGAGGTGCAGCTCTGTTCTAACACCTGGGAAGCTGATGAGATTTGGTTCATTTTACCTTTCCTTTCTAGTGTTGTAAACTGTTCATGAAGACAACAGAGTGATTGTCTCAAGCCACCTACTCACCCTGTCTACACCTCCAGAGGAACTGGCTCCAGTAAGCATGGAACATTGTCACAGAGAAAGGAGTTCTCTAGTTTGCAGAACAAAAACAAAGCAGGTAGAAAAGCTACATTTCTAAAAATACCCATGCAAAGTGTGGGTATGGCGTCAATCTGTTGTCTTGAATAAAGATAGATTTTTTTTCTTCATTGAACAAAAATACTTTCAGTGCTGTGTTTCTACCCAGGTAGCTGCAAAACTACTGTTGGCTGTCATATAACATGGCAACATCAACAGCTGCAGGTGTCACAAATATTTATTTATTTCTTTAACATATGTTTCATTTACCTGCAGCTCAGGTTTTGTCCCTGAATTGACTAACTGTCATGTCTGTTTAAAAACGTATATTTGTGCATGGAATTTTGAAGAGCTCACAATTTTTATATATGTGACAATGATCTATATGAAGAATGTGTAATTCTGATACTCTGAAAATAATTTTTAGTGCCACTTTGCTTTTAACTAGTATTTTTCAGCATTAGAAAGTTTGTCCTGCATAGCTGTCATGCTATCATGTCATTATTTTTAACCATAGTTGTATATTAGTTATGCATAATCTACTTTAAAGGCACCTTTGAACAACTGAACCGGCAGTTTACTTTTAAACTATGCTCATGATTTGCACCCATGTTTGGACCACACCATGATTTATGGTGCCAACTTTGTGTTTAAATAATAAAATATTAAAATATGTGCTACTTTTCTTACAAGTATTGTAATTTAGTCCTTGGAAACTTCTCTCATGATCATCAGTGGTGCAGAGATTCTGACATGATTTATTACTAGGTAATGGCTGGCTGGATAATAAAGGGAGATGACAAAAAAACTGTTTTATCAACTTCAAATCCAGTTGGAAAAAAGTAAGAGGATAATTTCTAAACATAAAAAGGTCATTATAAATATGTGTTTGTAGTGGTAAGATCTAAGAACTAAATCTAATTCAGGCCATATAGTTTAATCACAATTTATATAATTTTAGTCAAGCTGACAAAACAAGCTAATTTGATTCTCAGTCTATTCTGGCATAGCGTCATGATGAAATGCGACACGTGCGAAAAGTTAAGGGTGTATGGTAATGGATGGGTACAATAAATATATTTGATCTGTTTTATCACGTTAAGTGTTAAAGCATTTCCCCGTTAGTTTATCATGCTATTCAACCTCAAACACTTTATAAAATGATCAGGCCTCTTTGCTTTTTGATTCACTGCAATGCTTGCTACATATTCAAAATGGTAGGTGCTATGTGGAAGGATGAGGGAATCTTAACCCACCTCTTTTCAGGTAAATCTGGACTGCAGTACCTGTGGGCATGCAATCAGAAGAGAGAAGATTTGAAATTGGGGTAAAAATAGGGTGGGACATTTAAGGGAGGCAGCCCTATCATAGAAGGCAGACAGAGTGATTACAGTGTAGGACGTTTATCACATACAAAACTGGAGTAAGCAATGCAGTAAGTCAGGACAAAGTGAGCTCTGATCATTTCTTTTAAGACCTGTGGCTGAACAATTTTTGGAGGCACGGAAGTATAGCTCATATTTTAATTTAAGTTTCATCTTTTGTTGCTCATTACTGTTAGGTAATCAGCAATTACTCTATTGTCTGTTGTTTCCTTTGAAATAACACAGTTAAATGGGAGGCTCATTTTATTTTTGTACCTCACAGATAATGTCAGCAACAATTGGTGCTTGAAGAACATAATTTAAGCCAATGTCTCTTTTCATATTCCCCATAGCTAAATCACCTATTGATCAGTTCTTTGCAGTCATAAGTAAACTGAACTGACTGAACTTAAAGAGACATTTGAAGTTCTGCAATAGATTTCAGAATTCTCTTGTTGTAGAAAATTAAGCAATCCATCTGTTCTGTCTGCATTATGTGGTGAATCTGCAAAACAATACGATTGATTAATTGTGCAATTATGGCTGCTTCTATCTTACTGCAATGACTCCTATTTGAAGCTTTCCAAAGATGTTCTGTAAGTGAAAACAACTTGCCTTCAGGAAAATCCCACCTCCTTACAAAAACATAAAATCAACAACAGCATTTCAGTAAACAGATTTAGATTTTGTGGGATTATAACAAAATGTAAGTGGCTGTACAAATTCCAGTAAATGGTGATACTGTGTTTTTCAAAAGTTGGTCTCAACACTTTAGTGTCAGCTAAAAAGAAGCTATTAGCTTTTCAGCGTACTAGAAATGGACTTCAAAACATTTCGGACACCCCCATTCTCCCAAATTTGTGGGAACAGTTTGAGGATGAGCATTTCCTGTTATAGATAATGGTTCACAAGTGCTAAAGCAAACTCCAAAATGACATGCATGAGTGACTATGGTGTTGAAGAACTGACTGGTCTGGTCAGAGTCCTGACCTTAATCCAATAGAACCACTTGGCAGCAATTTAAAGAGTAGACCATGGGGCCTTTTCATCCAACCTCAATCTCTGACATCACAAATATGCTTCCAGAAAAATCGAGTAAAATTCTCTGAACACTATTCTTAAGGGTTGAAGTTGTAGCTGTTAGAGGTTAGCCATATAAATCATATTAATCCCTATGAATTACAGATATAATTTCACTCAAGTTACTTTGTGTGTGAATGCATACAAGCAAATACATTTAGCAATATGGTATTTAAGGCACTTTTAGTTATGTTGCCTAAAATTGAAGAATTATTTATTTGTTGTATGACTGTTGGTGTAAATATATTTGGGTTTTCAATATGTAGTCATATTTAATGAAGAGGTTATTTATCAGATTAGAAGTAACTTTTTTAAAAAAAAAAACAACCTGTAAACTGATTTTCATTTTCATTAAGCCCACATTTATGTATTAAAACTGAACAGTTTTTATTGGTCTGATGTCATATTCTAATTTTACATTTCATGTTTTCATTCACTTTAAGCAGAACAATCATCATAATTAACTGAAATAAAGGCTTGTAAACATTAGTCTATGATGTTCATTAAAATAGCTTAGTGATGCAGTTACTGAAATAAATGAACTTTTTAGTGATACTCATATTGAATATGATTGTATTTGGTCCAATAGATCCAATGGTCTAAAGAAACTGATTTTAGGTTTTGTTTTTATTTAATGTTCAGGTTGTTAATACCTGTACATTGATATATTTTTTGTCTTTTTGTGGTGTTTTAGGTAGAATCTCAAACAAAGACATCTTTTGAAATTTTATTCTCGAACAAAAATCTAAACATTCCTGCACAAGTGAGTTGATTTGAATGGAAAAAAAACAAGAAACACTGAAATTGCAGTTGTTGAATCAAAGTAAATATAAATACAAGAAACAGAATGCCAGAGAAAAAAGGTAGGAAGGAAATACCCATACCAGGTAAGTATCTTTTCTGAATGTAAATCATGATATTGCCAGTCAGGTAGCAAGACCTACTTGAGTGGCAATATCTTGCTATGCTTCACTGAATCTCGACTGGTTTTACATTTGCTCCCCCACCATGTTCAATCACTGGCTCAGGGGGGAGAATTGACACTCTTCCCTGGCCAGACACGATGGATGCAATCAGACCTTATCATCAATCAGTCATACTGAACCATGAGAAAATGCTAGAAATAAGTAACTGGTTATGGAAAAATGGCAGCACAAATAGCAAAACACAAACCCTGCCACCAAATCACATTATATAAGAAACATAGGCAGAAAATGTAGTTATCATTCAAAATAACACTGTTATTAATGATACATCAAAAAAATCAATGCATCACCCGAGACGCATTGACGTATACAATATATACTGTCTATATACTGTTGTATATAGACAGTATATATTCAAATCAGAACATTATATATAAAAAGTCGAAATGTAATATAGCTTTTGAAAGGACTGCAACAGATGAGATATCATTATCTTTTGTGTTCTAGGCAGAATTAACAAACAAATCATCCAGATTTCACGATGTGGGAACCTCTTATTGTCTGAGAGGAGCTACTTTTTATTCCTTATTATCTTCATCTTTCATCTTCAGATGCATTCACTTTCCTCTGTTCACTTATCTAAATGTGCTCCTTCTTCAAGGGAATTTTCATCAGACATGCAGTCTTACAGTCTTGTTGCAGCAATAAAATATTTATTGTTAGTCTCTCACATGTATCAACAAGTATTTCTTTCTGACTTTTATGAATCAATTCATTTTCAAATATACATATTTTTACTTCAGGCAAACACCTTGCACACTGAGATTTGTACAACTTTCCAAAAATTCCTAATATTGATATGAAGTCAAATAGAACAATAACAGAGCAAGGATTTTTGTGTGGTTCTGACTTATTAAAATCCATCCATCCATCCATCCATTTTCTGTACACCCTTGTTCCTAGTTGTCAACAGGGGTGCTGGTGCATATCTCCAGTAAACGTTTCGGGCAAGAGGCGGGGTATGCGCCAGTCTGTCGCAAAACTTATAAAAATGCAAGAAAGAATTACAAAAAATGATAGCTGGGGTTGAACCACAAAAAATGGCGTTATATTTTACAAGAAATGTTTGCTGAAACAGCTGACAAGGGCCATGGAATGATTGGGAGAGGATTGCTCTACATCATGTCAATTGTCTTTATTCATGCTTAACTGATGAACAAGCCTCTGGTCACTAGGTTCCAGCAAGATTCCAAATAATCAACAGGTGTTCAAGCCAGTTGAAGTAGCTACACAGCACCATTGTAAACAGAGCAGAGTGAACAAAAAAGGAGCAATGTTTTGAAATATATTTACAGAGGAGAGAACAGAGGAGAGATGGAGAAGTTTGACAGTGAAAAGAAAAACAGTAGCAGATGTCAGTAAAGCAAGTATGATGCTGTTTTATGGGCAGGTTAAGAGATTTTAATTTTCAAATACAAGAATACAGTCATAATACTACAAGAACAAAGTCCTATTAGCAGAATAGTTTAAATATTGGCAGAAGAAAGACGCAATATTGCCGGAAGAAAGTCGTTAAATTAGAAAGCTTCCATAGAGTGATATACATATAACGTGACCGGCTCAGCAAGTCTGGTTCTTTCTATTAATAAAAAGTTGTTTAAACAATCGTCTCAAAGTCCTGGGGCCGAAAATTTGCTTCTGATTTGTTAAAACATTTAGTATTTACTCTATCTATCTAGTATTTCTCAAACCAATACCAACTGTAACCTTACAAGACCCTCAGTATTCCACAATTTAGAGCAGTTTGGTGAAAAGTTATCATAAAATTACAATTTTGTTCTCGACCAACTTTACTCGTATTTAAAACACAAACCAAAAACTCAGAGCCCGGCCCTTATACTCAATCATAAGTAAAGAACTGTAGCTGGCAGAAAAAGGCCAGGAAATCGACAAAACCTGTCTTTTTATTGTTAATGCAAAATGTTATACACCTTTCATCTCTGCTCACTTGACAAGCAAATATAAGCAATATTGCTGCAAATGTTTCCACAATAAATGGTAAAAACTACATACGCCTTGTGAAAAACTAAACTGAAGAAGCTGTTAAGTAACCAATGCTTGTAGATGTAAGAGGTTTTACTGTATTAAGTCAAAAAATGCACATCCCAGTGAATGTTTGGGAATCACACGTGATCCCATCACGTCATCACATGGGAATCACAGGTTTCCACATGTGTATCACATATTTCCACATGTGTGTGACATGTCATACACATGTGCATCACATGTATGTCGCACGTTTCATGTGTTATCACGTTTTCACTTGTGTATCACATAAAACATGTGTATGACATGTTGGTACACGTGTGAAAACATGTGATACACATATAAAAAATGTGTATCACATTTGGTCTCGCATGTAAAAAAATACAAATTTAAAGCAGTAAAATATGATACACGTGTGAAACATAAAATATGTGAAACCCATGTGGATCACATGGTATACACATTTGAAACACATGCATCATGTGTGAAACATGTGAAATAGTTAAAAATAGATGCAACATTTTTTACCATGAAAATTTTCAAATTCTTTGTCATTCACTTTCTACAATATGAGATGAATATGTGGTCACAAATCAATCTCATACATTTTATAAGACATAACTGCATACTAAAGTAAACTTTTAGCTATGAATCAAGACTTCCAAGACAAGTATATATGTCTAAAAATAATTATTTATTTATTTGTGTTTGAAATTGTTGAGAACCAGAAACAACTTTTAAGATCGGAACATGACACCATACAGATTTGCCCCAAATCAGGCCCAGACAATAAACGCGTGGAAACCAGCTGTGTAGAAATGTGTTTAATACCATCAGTGCCTTGAGAATGTCCAGAGGGGGAAAACAGAACCTGAGCCTCAGCGACTGATCCTTCACCTTGTTTCAGGAGAGACTGAGCATTTGACTGTGAACCCTCTGAGTCTTCTTAATGTCTTCAAGCAGGGTTAAAACACACACACATGTTGGCATTGGTGGCTTGTATAGGGGTCTTCTTTTATTTGGCAGAAATCACAGGTGAAGGTGCTGTGGGTGGTGATGCTCAGGTGGGGAGTTTTCCTTCTCCAGTGCTGAAGGTGGTGATGTCTCTGGCTGTGGAGGGTCATAATGGAGGGTGTTCTTTTTGAAATATGCAGTGCCAACTTTATGAAGGATTAAGATTAATTTGATCAAACCATAAAACACATTATCCCACCCAAGCTTTGCAGATTTAAGCAAGGCCTCAATATTTTCTTTAGAAAAAATTGATTTAGTTTTGCAGGCCTACTCTATAAAATGAACATGTAGAACTGTAAAACAGACAACCTAAAGCTCATTCACAACAGAGCCACATTCTACCAGCTGTACTCTTGACACCTACACTGACACACACACACACGCACACACACACACACGCACACACACACAAATACACAGATCGGTAGGCAATTTGGGGTTAAGTGCCTTCCCCAATGGCATGTCGGCATGTGGTGGTGGGAAGCTGAAATAGAGCCCACAACATTCAATTGTAAGATGAATCAATTTCCCATAGAGGCACATAAACCCAAAGCATACGGAGAACAGGAGAAATACAGCAGATTACAAGCAGCAGTTGACAGATCTGTCTGGCAGCATCTGTGAACATCTTCATTAATTTAGGATAAACATCAACTTTTGTAATTATGCATGTTTCCCCATATTCTCCTCAGTTATTGATGACTGTTTGCACTACACTAATCTATATATACAAAAATGCTAGTTTGTGTGCTCTTCTCCTGACTCATGTTTTAGCAGTTACAACATGCAAATGAGAAAATGGCAGCAAAGTCCTACTAGAAAAGCTGAATTGCATCTCATGTACATCAGATTATCTATGATTGATTGCAAATTGGAGTTCAATAAGTCGGATGCATGGACTTGAATGAAAATATAAGAAAACAATAGTCTAAGGCCTTGCACACTAAGTTACTTGATCTGTTATATTTATTAGATTTTCATCTTAAAAGATTTTTTGTAATATGTTGTGTTGTTTTGTGTGGTGGTTGAGTTGGACACAAATGCATAAAGGTAGAGGCAGCAGTTGATTTCGAAAATTTAATTTAAAAAAAATATGAGAAAAGCAAACTTACAAAAACACATGAAGCCAGAGTCAAACAAAATTAATCCATGACAAAAAGTCAGCCAGAAGACATGGGGAGAATGCTGGGAATAAGAGGAAGAAACAGGAGCAAGGAGTGACTGAGAATGAGGTGCTTAAGTACTGGGAGGTTGAATGTTGAACAAAGGCAGGCTGAAGACAGAGAGAAGTGACACAGGTGGCAAGGAACAGCACATAGGGACTAGGAAACAAATACAATAAAATAACTAGATATGAGAAATATAACTAGAATAACAAAGAAAAGGACTAGACACAAGAAATAAATATACCTAGAATCAAGAAGGACCTGAAATAAAAATAGCAACAAGGCAGAACTAATAGAAAGAACTAAGGAACACAAATAACAAAACCCAAAACAAACTCAAACAGCCCAAGTTCCAGACACTGTTCAATTTTACAGCAGTTATGTCATACCAAAATTGTAAAAAAAAGATTTTAACACATCACTAAATTGCTTTAACAACTTTCTTGCAAATTCATTGCAAAATTTGAAATTAATTTTGACTAAATTACAGAGAGTAAAATACTTATCAGCATAATCAAGTTCCATCAGTGAGTTATTGTCCAGGTGCTGTAACAACATTTTTATTAATAAGCAGTTTGCACATCATGGCAAACAAAAGAAAGAAAAATAAATGTGAAAAATCCCACACTTTAAAAACATACATATCTGAATGAACATCGGAGAGTGCTGGGAAGAGTTAATTACTAAAGCTAAAGGTAAGGGAAAACTTCAATGAAATAAAACTCATTAGAATAAAAAAATCCATTGCATCAGTCGTAATAAAAATAATTTATTTTCAATTCATTTTCCTCTTTCATTTTTACATAGCTCTAGGTTTACTGTAAAAAAAAGTGCAGTGTGAATTTCACTTTCCTACTATTTTTAAATAGGCATTTTCCCCTTGGAAATGTGTTCATCATTGCTGATCTTCATCTGGAAAAAACACCATCCTAATCTCTGTGTTGATTTTTTTTTTTTTTTGCTTCACTGTAACTTTGATTGCACTCCTCAGATTAGAATTAGATAAAAAAAGAAAATCTGATTTGTGCCTCTTATCAACTTCCAATTGGACTTGCTTCATCTTCTGACAGAGATAAGTAAATCTCTAAAACACAAATGCTTGCGGAGGGATCTGGATTCCCCAAAAGAAAATGAAACACATCAAAGCATTGGAATCAGTGATATACAGTACTGAAAATGACCTGCACTTTGTTGAGCATCCATAGAGTTGTTATGGTCACTGGACATGGCAGAATAAGAATGTGAATCCAGTTCTAATGGCTGTTCTACTGCAAAAAATATAAATGATGCTAATATGATGAGGTACATATACATAATGTGTCCAGTTCCCCAATTTTATCCTAAATACTCACAGCAAAGCCATTGTTTGCAAATTAGGAACACAAACTCTATTTATCATTTAACATTTGTCTGACTGTCAGCTATGTGTAGGGGGAAGGGAATGGGTGGAAGAGATCCTTCTGATACAGAAACTCAAACTATGCATTTTATGCTTGTTTAGATAGAGAAATTGTATTTGGAGCAGAACAATTAAACAAGCCAGGAGATGTAGGCCAGCATTCATGGTTGGGTTCTTTTATATGTGGTAACTGGAAAAAGGGACAAAAGAGGAAGATGAAAAAACTTGTAGAAATGTTTATAAAGCTAAACAAAAAGTGTATATCATCAAGATTGGCTATGAAATCAATTTTTCAAATATTTGACCAACATTGCCTAGTTTTAACATTTTCCCAGCCTGCACATGTACTTTTAGAACTGCCATGTCAATGCATACACAACTTATTCAAGCCTCAACCAATTCAACCCTTTAAGCTACAATACCAAAAAGAGACTTCAACAGCTTTAATCCTACTGGTTGTTTTGGGTCACAATTTGTGAAATAATTAGATAACTTCATTATTTGAGTTGGCCTCTGACTTTTGCCCTCAGAAGCAGGACGGCATGTTAGCTGCAGGCAGCTAAAATCCATCTTACTGCTCTTTACCCACACATTGTAGCTGTCAGGCTCACATATAAACAGTGTGGTTCATTCAGAGGTATTAGAACATTAATGTTGAATTACAATTGTTTTGTAAGGTTTTCAAAATTGGAAAACAAATTAGAAAAATAATTTATTTTCAATTCATTTTTACAAAGCTCTTTGTTTTTGGTTTGCTCTTTTTTTCATTGCTTTCACTTTTAAAATTGTGTTCCTTCCTCTGTAACTAGGAGGCAGTGCTGCTACTAGTACATGTAGCAGCACAGTCTTTTTCTGAGTCTGCTTTCCTAAATGCTTTCTTTGCTGGGCTTTAAATTGAGAAACATTCTGTTCTTTAACAAGCTGCAAACTTTCCAACTAACCACTGACTCAAAGATGAACTTTGAATGCGCACATAAAGAAACCGGTATTATTGCATCTCTCTGTAACACACGCTCTCCTACTGTATAGCCATCAAGAAGTGCTCATGTTTCTTCTTGTTTTTTTTTTCTTTTCCTTCAGCTGCATTAGTCTTTAAGAGGTTGTCTTTATTTACAGTTTATTTCTGGCTTTAGTATGAAGCTTTCACAAGCTTATAATACAGTAACTTATTTATTTTGAGAGATATGACTTTGTAATCTAGACACATTCTGTAAATAAAGACACTTATTTGTTTATTTATAACATAATAAAAAATGTATTGCTGGAAAAAGCAGTCTATGGGTATCCATGCAGTGGGACAGGTTGGTGTGCCATCATGAATCACTCACACCAGCCACTGCTACACAGCAATAACAGCAGCAGAAGAAGTGTTAACAGCAAATAATAATAATAACCCAAAATAAATTAAGATATTCAAGACTATATTTGCGGAAGCGACAGCAGGCTTTGATTTACTAAAGGTTTCAGTGATTTACTAAAAGTAATACTGTTACTTTATTGAACAACCCTTAAAGCTGCAGTATATAACTTTTATGGAAAATATTTTTTCACATATTGAAGCTATCACTATGTCTGGACAGTATGATGTGAGACAGATCATTTGTGAAAAAAAATTAGCTCCTCTGCCTTCTCCCAGTGCCAATTAGAAATAACCAAACAGGGCCTGGAGGTGGGGCTTAGTGCTGCCAGGTACCATCTCATTTAGCACCCCTGCTGTCTGCTACTGCTACAGCTTTTTCCTGTCAGCAGATCCTGTTGTGAATGCTCAAGCTCGTTGGCATGGCCACCGATGACGACAGATCCTCCTGTAATGGTAAGTTGTTTCAGGAGCGGTGCATCTTCAGAAGGTGGAGGAGATTGATCTTTTCACAGATTATCTGTCTCATAACATACTGTCATGACACAGTGACAGTTTTAATAAAGGTGTAAAAATGTATTACATGCTACACCTTTAAATGAGTCTTAATTTAGTGCATCATATTCAAAAAGGTATCAATGCTTGAGCATTACTCAGAGAAGCAGCCTGGAGAACTGTGGAGAAACTGATGACAGGATAACATTTAAGCATGCACTCTACAGATCAGGCTTTAATAGCAGAGTGACAAGAAGAAAAACACTCTGAAAACAACAACAACAAGAAAAAACAATAGCAAGTCTGGAACAAGCAATGATATGATCAGATCAGACCAGAACTACATTTCTGGCCTACCTGCAAAATGCTTTGTCTGGTGGTCAACTAATCCTTCACATCACCCTGAACACACAAGTCTCACAGAAAAGCACAGTGATTGTGTCATCATATTGTGGGAATGATTTTCTTCAGCAAGATCGGAAGACCAATAGAGATAAATTTGTTTAACAGGTTTTCCCGAAAGAAAACCTGTAGACAGCAAAAGACTGAAGATTATGGCAGAAGTTCACCTTTCATTAGGAAAACCATATAGCAGGAAAGTACCAAATCATAGAGCAGATTACAGTACTCACTCCAATGCAGAATGCATTCAATTCAGTTAAAATTTTATTTATGTTGCACGTGAGCACATTATAGTCTGAGCTGACCAAAGTGCTTCATATAGGACCACAGATAGGTATAAAATGAAATAAGAGGAGGAAAAAGATTTTTCATTGTGTATGTTGAAAACTTAATTCATATTCACACTTTATCTCTGTCAATTTTTAGGGGTTTGAGAATATTTTACCAATGAGTAAAACTGTCAGCCAATGTTTAGTGGAAACACTTCAGCACTAGCAGATCTAAATGCAATGAAAGCTGGTACTACGTGTTGATTTCCACTTAGCACTGTTTTTCCACACACATTTAAGCGCTACTGTGTGTAGGTCTCACATATTAAATCCCAATTAAATACACTGAAGTTTGTTGTTATAATGAGATACAATATAAAACTTCTGAGAGTTATTAATACTTATTCGGTTTAGCATAAGTGGTGACATAACACAAAGTAAAAATTGTTTAAGCACTGAGGGATCAGCATTTTTATTAAAAGTGAGAACAGTAAGGAACAGAATCTTGGAGTTTTCTTTGAGGTGTAGGGCTCCATTCCAAATGTGGGCAACCTGAAGCCAGAGAACTTTCCTCATTTTTAAATACTGTGATGGAAAAATTACATTAAGGTCACATCTGCTAGTCATGTTATATGAAATGCTTGTGAACTCTCACCAAAAGAACTATTTGGGTTACATGTAGAAGGTTGGAAGTTGTTATCTACAGATGCATCAGAACCAGACTGTCTCACCCCTTGTTGCTAATTCTTTATCTTTGGCATAAAACTCATGTGTTGTATTGATAGCAGGTCCAGTCCAGACACATATCAATGCTTTGTACAATGAACCTTAACCAGTTCATTGTATTTTTGTTGCATTTAAAGTTAAATTATCTCTGGAGACTGCCTAAGAAGCTACAGAATATGAGCAGGACAGATTTTTCTTTAAATTAAAGGACGGATTACATGCAAATATGCATATTTATAGTATAGGTAGGCCTGTCACGATAGCAAATTTTGCTCAACGATTAATTGTCTCAAAAATTATTGCAATAAACGATAATATTGTTTGAAGACCTTTTTACACTGATTTAATGGAAATTACGTAATAATGCATGTGATTTCTTGCCAAAGATAGATACACTTTATTTTCAAAAGAATATTTAACACTTGAGCTAATAAACAAAATAAACAAAACAACCAAAAACAAAAATAAAATGGAATCTCAGTCTCCATTAACAAAAAACTCACTTGAAAAAAAAAAACTAAACAACATAAAGCCAAAGTAGAAATAAATACTGCATTCAACCAAAAGAGTGCAGATTATGAAGTCTGTATATTATGTTGCCCTTCAGTAATAGTTAGATTTAAATAGAGAAGATGGGCACATCGACTACCTGATGCAATAGTTCACACTACACGATTTTTTGCTGCTATTTTTCCCCTTATGACAATCTTAGAACGTTGGTGGTTCTAAGATTGTGTGGTGTGTCGTTGCCTCTCCGATCTAAATCAGGGGTTTTCCCCACTGGAAGAGTTAACGCAGCCTGTTGAATGTGACAGGTAGCCAATCAGAAAGGGCGGATTCTCCTCCGTGCTTTCTGAGGGGAAATTACGGAGGGGAATCCCAAACAGCTGACATGGCAGCAGTACAGCGGACATTGGAGATGATAAGTGGAAACAACATTAATGCTTATTCAACATGCAAAGAATATAGAAATGACAAGAGGAGGAGTTGGAGCGAAATTGCTACCGCAGTTGATAAACCCTGTAACTTTTCAGCTGTTCTTCGTTAACGTGACGTAAATAGGTTCTAATGATTTTCATTCAGTCAGGACTTTACGCTGACACTAGCCACATGCATTGCAGGTAGATTGTAGTAAAGCATTGATTAATGCCTGGTTTTAAAATTAGTTCACTGGACTTGTAGCCATTATTTTGTGCCCATTGTTGGACACCACACAATCGAACCGTTATACCAAGCATTTCTGTCGGGTAATGTGTGATCTGTCAGGTTTTGAAAATGGACAGACAATCGGCCGACAACTCGTGTGCGATGGGCATTACACTAAGTAAAATGAGGAAGGGGGGGTTAGTGGAGAGCACTGGAGTTGAGCCTTTTTTCATTCGGTGTCATCAACAGAAAGAGAAAAAGGCCGGAAGAGACGATAATGCCGATAATTAAAATGACGTGGATAGTTTTAATTTATCGTACGATTAATTGATTTACCGTTTATCGCGACAGGGCTAAGTATAGGCATGTTTTCGTTCCTTCAGAGATGAATGAACACCAATCGCCAGTGACAGATTGGAGCGGAATGTCTTCTCTGAATTTGGAACAACAGTTCACCTGTTCTCCTGAGTTTGGCAGTTTTAAAGGTCAATATCTCCTGAGTTCCTTTAGGAGTCCGCTCCACTTTCACAGCTGATGGCAATTATTTTACATAATAGACAGGCAGCTGTAGTACTCTCACAGAGCTGCTATTTGGAGTCAGCACTGATAAACCACATGATTGTTGTATCGGTCAAGGGTGAATGGACACTTTTCCACAGAGACCATCATCTGCCATAAGATGAGCCCCCTGCGGTCTGTTCACATCGTGCTGTCACATGCATGTTTTTCTGCAAAACTGTGATCCTTCACAAGACTCTAATTTTGTATCAGTAACTGAAAATTACCTGAAATCCTCTAAATCAGTGCAATCTTTTTAGTCGCGCGGACCGGTCAGCCCTTCGCAATTTTGCTGCGGACGGGGGGAGGGGGGAGGGGGGTGTTAGTGCTAACTGAGGGGCTTGCGTTACAAAAAGAACCCGCGATAGGCGAAATCCGCGAAGTAGGAACCTTTAATTTTTTTTACAATTATTATACAATAAAATACTCCATAATACATTGAAACCAAAGAACAAAACCTTTTTACAGGCCCAAACATTTGTTTAACAAATAAAAAGTACTGTATAAACAATTTTTTTTTTACAAATAACTACTCTACTGTAAAATAATAATTTTAATATGAACTGAAAGCGGATTCTTGTGCCCGAATTGCGGAGATCAGCGCCGCCCCACTGCGACCTGAGTTATTGGATTAGAATGGGAGAAAATAAAAAATGATTGTGAAAAAAAAAAAAAAAGTACAGTAGGACAAATAGTGACTCACGTGTATTTCACTGCTCTTCTGACTGAGCCGCTGCATCCTGACTGCACTCTGTAGCGTTTTTTTTTCTTTTCTTCTAAAGCCCGCGGTGCAGGTGTGTTTTTTCCAGAGAAGAACATAGTTATCGGTAGTTGTTGTCGCTCTTTTTTCTTCTGGGCAAAAAGATTCTTATAAACCGACATGCCACCATCAATGATGTTAAATTTGGCAAGCTGTTTTACGTATGTGTACATATTATACCGCAACGTTGTTGACACACAGGTAGAGAAGAAGCAGAGGGACTGTTTAGCCAATCAGAATGCAGAACACAATGCACGATGCAAATCCGCGAAGCAGCGAGATCGCGAAAGGTGAACCACGAAATAGCGACGGTTCACTGTACTCCGATGTTGTTTTGTTACTCATTCTGCTGCAAGTTGGCTCAATTTTGACGCGCAAGACATAACCGGTAAAATCCGGTTTAGGATTTTCAAAATAAAAGATCCGGAAGTAGTTCATTATTTCTTGAGCAGCCCGGTACCGGTGGTTGGGGACCACTGAGTTAAATGGTTTACAGATAGTGTACTATAAGGAGGTAATGTGGGCACTATAACTAATATTTGCTGGCATTTTGCTGGGCGACTAAGGCAGTTCCATGTTTTGTAAGCGAGCATAGAGTCCGCGCAGAGACTAAGGCCCTGTTTACATGACAACGATCCAACGAAAATTACATTTTTGTTCCATTTCTGTTATCACATTTACATGAAGACGTTCTAAATGCAATCTTAGTTTATACAGTAACGGTACACATCAAAAAGGTGCAATGCCCTCGCCACACCACTAGTTGGTGCTAGGTTCTTTGAAACTAAGTGCGCATGTACTTAAAAAAAAGTTCTACTTGAAAGCACGTCAATTCACGTTTCCCCGTCAGATACTATTCCCCCTGATATTGGGGGAAAACATGCACTATGTGTGTCTGATTAGGGTGCAGTTGGAGAAAAGTGGAATAACTTCGCTGGAACACTATGTTTGAGCTGTCATGGTGTCCAGAGTTCTCTTGATAAGAGCGCTGAACAAGCGGGTGCTTGTTATGCGCACTGAACAAGCACACATGTGTTTTGCCACCTGGGCTGTGCGGAGCGGTGAAGAGATGCAGGGGGAACAATATCTGATGAGGAAACATGAACTGTAGTAACACCAGCATTTTCAGTAGTTTCTTCTTCTGTGGACTGTAGGAAGCAGATATGTTTTTGCATCATGCATGAGCTAGGGATTCCCTGACAGAAAAGATCCTTTTATTCTGTTTACAAGACAACGGACACCAGTACGTTTTAGAACCATTGCACTCTGGAACCCGTTCTCAAAGTGTCAGAGAAAACATTTGGTGGTTTCATGTACAAACACAACAAAACTCTTTCATTTTCGCCAGAATTTGTTGTTGTGTAAACAGGGCCTAAGTGTGAGCACGAGGAAAAGTTTCGAGTACAAGCGTTACAAGTTTTGAGAAGAAAGACATGAAGTCCTGCTCAGACTGAAAATGTGCTCTTTGATTATGGCAGGAAGATTCCACCAAGTGAGCAGAGTTTTGCAAGCAAAGATTAGCTCTAAGCAGAGACTGAGTGTGAGTGCAAGGAGACATTCTCAATGCAGTCATTACAAGTTTTGAGAAGAAAGACATGAAGTTCTGCGCTCAAAATAAAAATGTAAGCAAAAGTATTAAAAGTTTTGAGAACAAAACACATGAAATGCTGCTGTTGGAAATATGTGCTTTTGGATTATGGCAGAAAACTTCCCCCATAAGGTAACACTGGAAAGATCATTGTGTGCTAGGATCCCTCTGACCACCACCATTGCCCAAGGACACAACGACTAAGACGGAGTGGGGGTGTGAACCGGCAACCCATCAGTTACAGGACAAATCCCTGCTTACTGGGCCAATGTCACCTCAAATTTTGAATAATTTAACAGTGATTCTTGAGAAGAGGGATAAAACAGGTTAAAGCACAACATTTGAATAAAATATATGTAACCTTGGTAATCGTGATCAGTTCAACTCAATTCTGCGTTTTGTGAATAGGGGCCAGGAGACAGGATGAGATGAAATGATTTTTATCTGTATGGAACAGAATAACGACTGATCAGGAATCGGTTCATCACAGCAGATACAGCACCTTACGAGGAATAGCATTTCATGTTAGCATCAAGCTAACATAACATTTTACCAGAGCGTTAAACTCAGTGAACCTACCTTGCGCCCATCTCTCATGAACTGGCAATGAGATGTCTGTGTTCAGTATATTTAACACTGCCAACCACCAGGAGGGGGTGCTGTTTCACCCATTACACATGGGGGGATTTAAATCTATTTTGTCCCACTTCTCAAGAATCACTAATAAATATCCGCTTAATTATTAGCCTGGAGCAGCGAAGTGCTGCGAAGGCCTATTAGTTCTGAACATTTCCTTATTCTTTCCAAATTTACAATTTTTCAGTTGCAAATTTGGGGGCCTAAGTGTATTTAAAAACTCACCAAACATTGAGCAAATTTGTCCCTTGAATTAAGTTAAACAATTTTAATGGAATCACAAGTAAGTGTAGCCAAACTTACAAACAAACCAAAGTACAGCGCCACCTAATGTGGGATAGGACAAACCGTATATCAGAGACATCTGAAATTTGGTACTTTAGGTGCATCTTAGATACCTCCAAAAAAAGTCTCTTGGAGGTATGCCCTAAAATGTACAAGGAGCCAGCCGTTTTAGGTCAGTGGACAAATTTTAGCCATTTTTCACATTTATTCACCGCAAACTTTAACAAACTCCTCCTAGGCTTCATTTTTGGTCAGTATGTAGTTAAGAGATGGTGAATTAACAGTTAGCAAAATTGTTTTTGAGTATGTTTATGGAGCGTCACCAAGAGGCAAACTTGGCATACTCGCCAAAGCAAACAAAATGTAACTTTCACATGCAATGGCCAAGTTCCACCAAACAATATGCTGACATAATCTAAGCCCCACCCCCTCAGAACAGGAAGTGCCTTTTTTTCTTAGAAAGCTCCATCTCTGACCTCCTTGAGCTGACTTGCTTTAAAGAATAAAGAGTTTTCGTGGGAGGATGTGGGAGGACGTGGCTATGCCGGCATGGCGAAGTCAAAGATGACGCCTTCGACATACGCTTGGCTATAAATTCCACATATTTCAGCTATGCTGCATTAAACTAACTATGATCAGTCCTAGTCTAACCCACAACAGGAATGCAGTCCAATATTAGGGGAGTATGCCTAATTCGTCCACAGCGTCCCTAGAAATCGTTTTAAAAAATTAGCTCCAAGCCATACTTCGAGCAACAATCATGAAATTGTACACATATGTATCTAGACAGACCCTAAGAAACAAATGTCTTGGAACTTTGGTCAAACCCAATGGGAAGTCGGCCAATTTGGACCAAACCATTTTGTCTTTTTTAATTATGTTGTATCTGAGTGAACTCCTCCTACAGCTTTTTACATACCGATTTCAAAATCACTCAGCAGTCATGAGACATTGAAGGTCAATAGTTATCAAAATTGTTTTCTTACATCAAGCATGTGGGTGTGGCCAAGCCTCAAATCTGACCATTTGCGATGAAATATTAGGATGGAATAACTTCCACACATCAGCTCCCAGCTGCCTGAGGCTTTATGTCTTTCATGACTGTAGCGCTTTCTGGTATCTAAAGCTAGATTTAGCACTCTGGGTTCTACTTATTTAATGTTACACCCCAAGAAACTGGTTTCACTACATTTCCCATGAACCACCAGGTACTGATTTGTCATAAAGAATTAAACTTAGCTGAACTGCCTATGTATGAGCCATAAATAATGACACTTTATAAAGGTAAAGTATTTATTTACCAAACTTTAGAATGAAAATGAAAGTAGACCACATGTGAAATTGTGGAACATACCATCACACTCAATAGTGTTACTAACCGGACTGAATGAGTAGAACTTAAAAAAAACAGGTATTATTATCCTTTTGCATTTTCTTTACCCTTTCAAGTAACCAGAAGAATAAAACAAATAAATAAAAATACAACAGGCTTTGTCAACTGCCTGGTTTACAAATAGGGACTTTCCCTCTCTTTTAAATGCTTATTGAGTTCTAACTTAAATTATTTTGAACAGTCCTGAAAACATAAGAGTCTTTTAGTCTTAACACAATACACAGCAAATAAATGACAGGTTTTAATCAGTGGGCCCACCAAAAAATAAAACAAATGAAAGCCGGCAATATAGTCAATAAACCCTCGTTGCAGGCCTGATAATGACGCCACTCACCACTAGTCCTCTATCCACAGTGACGGGTTTATATAAGGTCCTGACGACTCATCTCTCCAGGTAAGTCAGTTAATCCACGCCTTTCTCGGTAGAGGCGGAGGAAATCCAAACAGCGGGCCCAGCGCAGGCGTAGCTAGTCTCCTTCTCCACGGGCTCCTATGCAGACCTCCAGCATCCAGCTCGCCGCTCGCTTTTTCCTCGGTCCGTCAGGAGTCCCTTGGCGCTATGCAATAGCCAGGTGGTTGCACAGTTTAGCCGGTTTTTCACCAAAACGGTTCACCAAAGTTCCAGCAAAACTCCACGGAGTCTCCTCTTCTCTCTCTGCTTCTCTCTCGGTACTCCGGTTAGTCCCGCCCCCCAGTCAATCAGAATTCAGGAAAAGTGTAATCACCCAATAGCAACTGACCTTAGGCAGAACAACCAAAACAGCATATACACAGCCATCTAGTCTTTCACACCTCGTGTTGAACTGTACTTTACATGCAAACTATACAATATTGTTCGTTCTTAAAGCGACAGAACACAACATTTCAATAGACCTTTTACTTCAACTGTTTATTTTCTTTTTAATGAACTCTTGCCCATTTCAAACTCCTACCATAGAATTTGTATATCTTATTTTAAGATATTATGTTGCATACATTAAATTTGTTATTTTTCAAAACAACAATAACATACTGTATATGTTCCTGGGAACCCCAGGGGGTTACATGACCGACCAGTCAATTAGTGACATCATTAGTGATGAGGCTTTTCACATTACACCCATCCCCTTTCAACAGGAGGTCACCTGTTTTCCTGCTAGTTCTCTCCCTTTTGCTCTACAATTCATAATGATTTAAACCTGTGTTTAATAATATAGAACAACATGATGGGAATGGCGCGAGAACATCGACGACGCTGGCGGAGTGGAGATGCCACAGCTCCTGGGGTCGGCTCTAGGCCGGATCGACACTAAGCCACATGTGCCACCAATGCTCCATGCAGCTTTAATTGTTTTATTCTATTTTTTTTCTGTTGAATTCCTCTTATTTGATCTAGTTGTATTAACAACCAGGAATTGACTGTGACATCTGAGCAGCAGCTTATATCTTTTGTCTTGCTTTAGTTGTTCATGCTCCAGAATCTTCAGCTCTCTCCCATTGTCTTTGCTCAGATAAACTGTAGTGGATCTGCAAAAAGTGTCTCAGATCTTTATCACAGTTGCACCAAATATGTTTATTTGCCCGGTAATACTTGTTTGCTACTGCCTCTATCTGCCTCATTCAATAGATCTTCCATTAGTTAATCAATGTGGCCTCTTGTTTTTGGAGCCATGCACAAGCAGCTGTTGTTTGTTTTGCAGTGACTGCTGAAGGCACTTCCACTGTGAAACGTGATATAATGTGTTCACGCTTCACATACCGGACATAGTAACAGTGTGTGTGCTGAGGGTTTTTCATTATTAGTATTGATTGGTTGTCATTGTTACAATAAAACACAATTATGTTCAGAATATCTAGTTTTTTACTCTCATTCCTAATCAAATAGCTTTAAATCTTTTGCCAGTCAAACTACAACTCACATATTTGTGTCTGTGTGTGTGTGTGGGGGGGGGGGGGGGGGTTAGTGCCAAAGGCTAAATGATCATTATCAGTGTCCCATGGAAAAGTATAGCTTTCCTTGAGTAAACAGTAAAGCAGAGCTGTCTTTACTAGTTCTAAGACACTTGGAGCTCATGTTAAGTTTCTACTTTGTCACTGACACTCACAGATTCTATTTTCACTATCTGTCTTACTTCACTGTTTACATGGAAATGTTGACATTTTGGACAAAACTGTTCCCACTGAAAGTAAACATCAGAATGTGTCAAAATGAGTGAAAAGCTTTGCTTTGAAACAAGTATGTCAATAAAGCAGCAGAGAAACAGCCAATTGTGGAAACTGGAGCAGAACGTATTGAGTCTCAGAACTTTAAGCTCTGATAATAAAAACAAAACTTTCAAATGACTTGGTTTGTTTTGCTCTTTTTTCTCTGTGAAATTAGTGTGTGATGATAGAGTCATCCAATTACTGAAGAAGTTTACACCCAGGGTACCCAGAGTATATTTTAATGAACTGAGCTAATAATAAATACCAATGGCTGGTTAGGTGCAACCTCTCAGTTGACCGTTATGGGATGCAGGCTCAAAATGCAAATTAATTTACAGCAGCTTCAAAAGAAGCTGTGAAAAAGCCCTCTGGTGTTGTGGATTGGTATGCTTTTAAAGCTCTTCAACCCTCTGCGGGGCTATATCTGAGTAGTTTGTCTTTGCCAAGAAGCTGGTCACGGCTGTGAGTGGGGTTGGCCCTTTTGGGGACAGATAATCGCCCCCTCTGGTATCATGCCTTATGCAGCTTGAGACCTTCTGTGGATAATACTGGTCCCACTGCTCCACACTCTACCCTTTTTGCCTGCTAGTGGCAAAGATGCTTGCCTAAACAGAGACTTTCAGATTTGTGGCTCTTAAGATATGTGTAAGATCACAAATGATACCTTGCATTACAATTATAGGTGAATTAAACCTACCACAACCACTCCATAATGTTTGTGCTGAGCAGTTATACACCTTAGTGCATCAAGGTTCAGAGAGAAAGAATAACCCAGATAGCAAGGGAAGTTAATTCAATGTTGAATTATGGTCAACAAGGTTGAATTTATGGTTGAGGTCAACAAATGATCAACCATCAAACAATCATTCAATTCTAGCCAGTTAACTAATGTTGAAAATATGTCAATGAATCACTGTTGTTTTATGGTTGAATTCTAATGATTGAAATGCCAGCGTCTTATCAAGTGTTTTTCAATCCTGGTTCTCGAGGCACACTGCCCTGCATGTTTTGGGCATTCCCCTGTTTCACCACACATGATTTCAAATCATGATTGATTTTTTCTTATTACTTAGCAAACCAATTAAAGTGCCTCATCAAATGGAAACACCCAACCCATCACTTTCATCCATGGCGGGACATCAACCAATCTAACTGCAAAGACATATTAGTAAAACACCTACAATTCATTAGCAACATCATTAGACAACACAACTTTTTTAAAGATACCAGCAATTGCAACAGAAATAAAATAAAAAAACTCTATATTCTCATCCACAACTCAAGATATGTGATAATCCAAATTTCACTAAATCACCCGTCTGGAATTAAATGGCAGGTAAAGGGCATCACATACCTCTACCACATATTTGATGAGCATAACAATATAAAATAATCCATAGAACCTACCTCACACAGCACAGGGTGCGCATCATGGGACTTACAGAATCAGACATTTGCACACACTGTACATTTAATACAACTGATGACCACCTCCACACAGAAACAATCACCAAACTGTCTCAAATTTCTGGTCACAACATCCCACTATCCCCTTCCGTCTGCTTACTTGGTAATTTAGAAGAACTGAACATAAACTCCAAACAGACCCAAACTCTGCTTGTGGTCCTGACTATCGCCAAGAAAACAATACTGCTTAGCTGGAAAAATAGGGAAAAAATCTGTACCTCACAATAGCTAGATCTACTTACACATCAGATATCAATAATAAGCAATAGATAAACATTTAAATTGAATATTTCAATAAAATATACCCCATATTTCTAGATGCTAATTCATTGCTGGTGAATTAGTACCACTGTGGAAGCAAAGACTAGGGGAATAAAGGAGAAATGAGATAGCATAATAATAAGATCATATGGTGCTTTAAAAAAAACAACTTTATTTATTAGAGTACAGAAAAATAACAATTCAAACTAGAAAATAACTGCCAGAGTGGAAGAAAAAAGTATACCCTAATCCATATATGTTAAACAATTTCATTGTTTTTGTTGTGACACCAACTAATTATGTTCTGTGTTTTGTTTTTGTTTTGAGCGTATCCATTTTAATGTATAGCTCCTTGATTGTTTTTTGTTGGTGTTGTTTGTTTGGTTGATTGTCTCTTATTGCTGTTATTATTATCCGGTTAATTTATTTTGTAGATCAATACCCCTTTTTGCTTTTTGTTAGTATGTTATGTTTGTTGTATATGCCCTATGAAAAAATGAATGAATGAAAACAAATGGTTGACCATTTGACAAATGGTTTTGCTGAATTGCAGTCATCTGAATGCAAGTTTTTCCCTTGCATTCCTTGTTGATGCAAGGGAACATGTAAAACATGCAGGCCAGTGTGCTTTGAGGACCCAGGTTGGGAAAAGCTGGTAATCAAAGTTGAATCAAAGAATGCTGTCTGTTGCATCCCTTCTCCTCCTCTTTAAGTTCTGGGTGAGAGCATTTTATTATTGGGCAGGGCTTTATCATGTTTTAAATTAATCACTATATGTTGAGGACATTGGGTTGTGATTCCTTCCTGTCCTTTATCTTACTTGTCTGTAAATATTATTACTGACTGTGCATAATGTGTTGACATAAAAAAACATCTACAAGTCACTACAGGCAGTGGAATCATTTACATTGGTGGTCTGTCCCAACCACACAGCCTCTTCGCTGCTGGCTTGTTTGCCACCAGCTTCTGAATTTAATTCTACTCTGAGAACTTTGGCAGGAAGCTTGGAGATATTACTTTTATATTACCTGTGTTTATTGAAAAATAACTTCATTGTTTTGTATCTATGCTGCAGCTTGTTGGGTATGTGTGATTATATGTTGACTAACATTAAGATACATATTCATGAATATTCATTACCATGTCCTTATTAATTTAACTGAGTATACAAATGGAACCATATAGTTTGTTTTCAGATCTAGAACCAGTACGTTATTTAATATTTCAATGTGTACCAAAATTTTTCAAATGTTTTTTATCTAATTGCCCCAAAGTGAGGCACCTTCCTAACTTTTATTTATGTGTCTTTCAGCTGCTGCTTGGCAGTTTGACCCAAAGTTGACTTAACAGGACTGCAGCAAAACTGTCAAGAAGTGGCTTTGTTATGCACCAGAGTGGGAGGAAGGCATCAAGGAACTGGTGTTTAATACCAGTGAAGAAACTTTTAATGACATGTTATGATGTAGATCTATCAGAAAAAAAATTACATGTATCAATATTGATCCCTAATATTGATTCAATGTAAAATAAATTCAAATGTGCTTGTAGACCCAAATTTAGATTTAGCTTAATCAACATTGGTATAGTGTCAGTTATGGTTGAGTCCTACGTTAATTCAACATGAAAGTCACCATAGATTGACGACTAGAGTAGAGGAGCAAAACAAAAAGCGCTCTCACTACTTTCCACATATGGGTTAAATGGCATCTCTAGCTCAGACTTAATTTGACTGTAGGAATTTACTGTAATGCTATTATTGTCTAAATGTATCTGGGTCATAGGGCATTATTATTTTATGTGTGTAGACTTTCTTTTAGTGTTAATTTGTATTGTCCTGTTTTTTTTCAATTAGTATTATTATTTGTTCCAGAGAGTCCACATCCAGTGCTTAGCTTGGGCTAAGTGTGGAACTATACTGTATATCTTTTTGATGAAAAATCAATAAATGTAAGTCATAAAAAAAGAAATGCATGAAAAGGAACAGGGATTGTTGTATTTTTGGCAAATTTTAGACCTTTATTAAAAGTTTCCAATACTACTCGTGCTTAATGTGGAGGCCATTATAAAAACATAAGTACAGTACATGTCTGCAGCCCTGCTGGCTACCTGAAGAGAAGATGTCCATGAACCTGCGTGTGAGGAGGTGCTGAAACTGACATCTGATGATTTCAATATTTTCCAAGGTTTCCCAATGGGGGGCTAAATGTGTCGGATCAGTCTTGAAGGTGAAGACAGAGAAGTCAGCGACATGTCCTTGCAGTCTGCCTTTACTCAGTCAATTTTAATGAGAAAGACTCATGAAGTGTCCAACAATGAAAGAAGGATTCTCAACCTGGGGAATAAGAAAGTGCTGGGCAGAGTCAGTGTGCTGTTTGAATTCTAATGTTAAAATACAGCTACTGTAAAAACATAAAAAGACAATGATGTAACTAAAAACTATGGCTTAGTTTGTAGGCATCTCTAAACACAACACTTTACAGAGCTACAAAAAAGTATTCACCCTCATACAGAGTTATTACAGCTTCGCTTTTTTTGTTTAAGTTAAATGTTTCAGATCATCAAATCAAATTTGTTCCTGGCAAAAGACAACTTGAGTAAATTTTTGAAACGATTTTCAAGTGATGATTTTATTCATCAAAGGAAAAAAAGCTCTCCAAACCGACTTGTCCCTCTGCGGAAAAATATTTGTGTACAAAACTGTAAAATCAATCTGTAATATTTGGCAGCAAATACATCTTTTTGTTTTTGGTAGAGTGTTGTCAAAACTTGAAGCTGTATCAAGGTTTGCTTATCCTGGTCTCTTCATTTAAAATAATGATGTACTGTGTTAAGAATTTAACATTTTATTGGTAAACTTTGTTTGGAAGAACAAATATAACTACCTAAAAACATACTTTATCTAGAAAAAGCAAAGGGGGTTTAAAACTTACATTTTTTTGTCCACTTAAATAACACATTTAAAATCAAATGAATTAAAAAAATGTTAGGTGATGCCAGTTGCAAGTAAAACTTATATATAGATAGATATGTACCCGGGTGGTAAAGTTTGGTTGAATCCGTGTACTGTTTCAAAGTGTTGGTTTTCTTTTATATTACAGTAACAATGATATTGAATTATTTTGGTTCAGTTATGTAATTTTATTTGTTCTTTATATTTAAATATGTGCAGGTAGTTGGTCTCAGGTGCTGCACATTTTGACCACCAGAGAGCAGTGTTTTAATGTGATTGCTGTTTCCCAAGACAGGGCAGGAAATGCATCTTGTTGTTTTCCTGTGTTGCTATGCTATGTGCCGAACGTGGATGTGAACTGTAAGTGTTTCATCTGCGGGAGACAGATTTGGCAGAAAATTGGTAAATATATACATCACTTGTTGAAATATGTCGGTACATTCTCATGTATGCAATAAGCAGTCAGTATTTTAATGAGATGGTGTGTTTGTGAAACGGATGGTTCAGGGAACCTGTATGTGGTACAGGGCGACCATTTCCTGCACGTGATGATAAGATGTCTGATCATCGATGCGCTCCAGTATTACGAGTGAACTGAGACGTTACTGTGGAATGTAAGTGTTAATAAAATAAGTCCTATCACAATCGCGTGCTCTAAATCAGTGTGGTGTAATGCAGCTCTCTGTATTTTGTTTGTGTAGCCAGAGGCCACTGCTGTATTTCTTTTCTTGCTTTTTATACGTTGTATTTTCCTTTTTGTGCATTTACTCTGTTATTTTCGAGATTGCCACATTTCAGTAGTAGCTACCTAATGTTTGGTACGCATATGTTCTGATTTCTGAGCAAAAGTAAGGAAATAAGACAGCTTTGTTTAATCTGTCTCAACTGGAAATGAAATATACTGCACATTAAGGACCCCAGTTATTGTGTCCTGTGAGGCTAAGTAATTCCCGAGCGAGCGACCGACCGACCGACTGACAGACAGAGTATCTTATGTTTGATAGGAAGAATGAATTGCATGTAAATAATTGTCTGTGCCACCTGTGTAAGCTTTGCTGGTGAAATTTATAACAGTAATATTTGTTTTATTTTTACAGTAGCGTTTTTGTGTCAGATAATCTAAATCAGTCTTTTTCAAACCATGGACTCCAGACCACTGGTGGTCCGCATACAAAGTGCGATGCTACAGCTAGCTTACCAAAGGATAGTGTTAAAAGAAAAATGATGGAAAACTGGCTTAAAACCTAGTCACTCAAAAGAGAAGCTGCAGATACCACTGGAAAGAAAACAACTCCAGCAACATTATATGATCAGAGGAAACTAAGTTATAGCTGCTGAGTGTTGATGTGTCATTCACTAGCGATTGGATTCCTTTGAACGGTTAGCGGTAGGATTCGCTCCATGTTAGTCTTTGTTTTTATGACTTTGTTTGGTAATGAATGATGCTCTACTGTCAGGTCAACAGCTACTGTTTTTATTTAATTCAAAAATATTAAACTAAATTAAAGAAATACAATAAATAAATACAACTGATAGAAATAGGTTAATTATTTTTATATTTAATAGTGCAGAAAAGGATTTTTTTTTGTTGTTGTTTCTGTTTAAAGCGACTTAAGCCTATTTTTCTATAATTGTGCTTCTAAATTATAAATAGCCCTAAATGTTATTAATGCACACAACACTTGGTAGATAAGGACAAAATTTTTTTCCCCATGCGTTTGACATCATTGGAAAGCTTTTCACAATCTGTAAATAACTAAAAATGCCCAAGTAGACTTGTTCATGGCTTTGTCGTGGCCAGTCACATTCACCAAACAGCACCACTCTTCTCATTAGGATGAACAAAGAAAACAACAATAAGTGAGTTGAGAAACCAATATTTTCATTCCAGGTTGCATCACATATTAAGATGTGTTATCGTGGGGCAATTTCAGGTTAGGTGGTCCGTGACTGTTTGTTAAATGGGTTAAGTGGTCCTCGCCCTGAAAAAGTTTGAGAAACACTGATCTAAATCAATGTTAGGGAAAAACAAAAACATTTTTTAAGATTTACAAAATCTCAATTAGCCTCCATTTTTGTCCACCATTTCACTGGTATAGTATAGTAGTATTCTACTTACAAAATACAAGCAAGATGTTTAATCTTACTTGTGAAAAGTTGTCCCACGAGGCCTCACGCCGATCGTCCATCAATTTGAACAGAAATATCCCGCAATGCTAATTCATCTTCTACTGTTTTGGCTTTGCCATGTACTGTAGGTAGGAAGACCTTTTTTCCTACTTCTGAGCAGTCAATGAGCAGTCAGTGTAGACCCAATGCTGGGTCTACACTTCAAATGTCTGTTTCTTGCTGAGGAATTGGCAACAGTGCAACTTCAGTCTTCACAAAATGTATACAAAAATGGAGTAGATTTTAGTGGTTGTATGATTTCTCTTTTGTCTTTTGTAAAAGACTATGAGCTATTTCTCTGACTAGCGCTAGACTCTCAAGTTTGATTTGGTTGTATTTACCCAGAATGGCCTGCGCTGTAGTCCACCACCTGCTTTTGGAGCGTTCTCTGGTCCCCTTGACATTCACACATGCATTTGAACCACATCAGAGTTCACTTCAAGTGAACTGAGACCAAGGTTTTTGGCGGTGCAGAGTTCTGTTAGTCAAAGTGACAGAAAAAAGTCTAATGTGACCTCTATGTCAAATAAGACTTTCGGGTCCGAGTTGAATTCAAGGTGGAATATACAGTATTTTTGAAGCTAATGACAAATTTTCTTATTCCTTTGTTAGGTGTGTCTAATGTATCACAGGTCTAAGTGTCAACTGTATCACAGAGAGTACATACAATATGAACATGCATTATCTGCAGCATTGTTCATTAAAATGACACAACACTGCTCACGTATTAAAGAAAATATACACGTGGTACATTTACTTTTACTATTAAATGGAGTACAGTGTTTGAGTCCTTTCTCCATCTCTGCCCACTGACTGAGACACAAGGAGCAGGAGTTCAAACTGGCAACCCACCTGTTACTGGACAAATTCCCATCAGAGTTGCCGACACCCTTGAGTTGTTACCTACCAGCTTAACAACTGCCATCAAATTAAATCACCTCCTGAAAACAGTATTTTAGATTTATGTCACTAAGCCATTAATCCTTCTAACATGTTAGTATCCATAAAGCAAAGGACTTTATACAGAACTAGCCCCATACTGATGTCCTATTTCTATTTACATAATACAATGTAGACAACATTTTTTAACTGTATGAGCAAATACTGTATCCATGAGCTTAAACATTAGAAATCAAATTGAGTTTTGAAACTCATAAACATTGCAATGGACTGACGCCCTGCCCAGGGTGTTCCCTGGCTCTCGCCAGAACCGTTCGCTGGAGATAGGCACCAGCACCCCTCCTGACCCCTCTAGGAACAAGGGTGTACTGTACAGAAAATGGATGCATGGATGGAAACTCATTAACAGTGGCCTTTTATGAGCTGCTTAAAACAAATTCAAAATGTATTTTATTTCCAGCAGTTACCAACCTGCCTCTTGGTCAATTTAAAAACCAATTTAAAGGATGTCCAAACTAATTACTTTTGGCTATGTTTTATTTGTAGGAAGACTGTCAGTGAATGCTGTGTATTATCAATAAACATGGGAAATCATTTTGGAGAAAAAAGAAAAAAAAAGTTGTCTCATGACCTGGTTGCATCAAGTGAAAACTAACTGATGTCAAAGTAAACCATAGCCTTCTGAAATATAGTGCTGGACATTTGTATTCAATTCCTTTGTCTAAAACACATTTTCAAAACAGTATATAATCATATTTTTATAACCACTTTATTTGCATTTTTCAACACCTACATAGTGCAATGCACAGAAGCTATGTAACAAAATTTAAAAAAGCAAACATGAAAACTGCAGCATTCTGAACAAATTGTGAAACAGAAATATGAGACCTACTCTATAATTTCTCTAATTTGTTTCATAATTTTACTCCACAAATTGAGATTTTCTTTCCATGTTAACAAGGCATGATGTGTTTTAAAGCTTCTCAAACCACGATCTCTGTCATCAAGTCGTTTTTGCAAATCAGCTGATAATTTGTTCCTCACCATGAGCAGTAATATATCATTAGATGTGATTTCAAAAACAAAAGTTTTGTGTGATCCAAAAATCCTGCATTGTTGATTATCCTGAAAGTTGTTTGGGTCCTCCGGGGTTGATTGGTGAGCAAAGTCTAGGAACGAGACCTCATTGGATGAGCCAGCGAGGAAGGCTCTGGATTCCTCTCCGAAAGAACCGAAGAGTTCTTCCAGCCTTCCTCTCTTGCCTACTATTAAAAAAGAAGAGGATCATTCAATGCTAGCTTTGGACAAAACGTTTTGGCTCTTCCTCTTTTCTCCCCGAGTCCTTGGCGAGTGACGCTCTCCGTGCAGCGACGTGCAGCGACCGCGTGCTGCTAAAACGAAACAACAACAAAGCGTGTTGACGTCACAGATCACAGAGTTTAATCTCATACAAAGCAATCAACAACAAAGCTGCAGAGGAACAGAGACATGCATTTTTCTCATCAAAATAAAGACACACAAGGGGAAGACAGACGAACACAGAGACAGACAAAGGCGCCCACGTGGAGAAAAGATGAAAAAACTCTCAACTCTCCGGTGATGACCTGAAACTATAAACCAAAAGGGTGTTTCCCTATTTAATATATGCAAAGAAGGCGTTCTGCTCTTCGACCAATTAGAACTCCCTCAGGCCCCCAAAGAAAGTTGGGACTTCCTGATTTATAGCAAAGGTGTCTGTTTTTTATCTAAGCAAAGGGCGGACTACCCCGTGGTCATCTCTGCCTGATACGGAAGATCCCTGGCGCCAAGAAGTCTCTTCTGCTCTATCGGAATTGTAAATTTTATTGCTGTGTCTGTCAAAAGGGGGAGGAAAAAAGGGCCCTGCCTGCCTGTCTGCCATTCCCAGTTCCCACATGCTCAACAGAAAACCGTTCCAAATAAAAGTGTTGGCTATACCTTTACACGTGTCGTATATTAGCTGTATTAAACGCCAACAAATAATCATTTTCCTTTACACTACCTTGGGTCTGGAGACGCCGTGGAGAGTGGTCTGCTGCCTGCAACATCCTTCAGCATGACCGGTTTGGCAGTGGGTCAGTAATGGTGTGGGGTGGCATTTCTTTGGAGGGCCGCACAGCCCTCCATGTGCTCGCCAGAGGTAGCCTGACTGCCATTAGGTACCGAGATGAGATCCTCAGACCTCTTGTGAGACCATATGCTGGTGCGGTTGGCCCTGGGTTCCTCCTAATCCAGGACAATGCTAGACCTCATGTGGCTGGAGTGTGTCAGCAGTTCCTGCAAGATGAAGGCATTGAAGCTATGGACTGGCCAGCCCGTTCCCCAGACCTGAATGCGATTGAGCACATCTGGGACATCATGTCTCGCTCCATCCACCAACGTCACGTTGCACCACAGACTGTCCAGGAGTTGGCGGATGCTTTAGTCCAGGTCTGGGAGGAGATCCCTCAGGAGACCATCTGCCACCTCATCAGGAGCATGCCCAGGCATTGTAGGGAGGTCATACAGGCACGTGGAGGCCACACACAATACTGAGCCTCATTTTGACTTGTTTTAAGGACATTACATTAAAGTTGAATCAGCGTGTAGTGTTATTTCACTTTAATTTTGTGTGTGGCTCCAAATCCAGGCCTCCATTGGTTAATAAATTTGATTTCCATTGATGATTTTTGTGTGATTTTGTTGTCAGCACATTCAACTTTGTACAGAAAAAAGTATTCATTGAGAATATTTCTTTCATTCAGATCTAGGATGTGTTATTTGAGTGTTCCCTTTATTTTTTTTGAGCAGTGTATATCAGCTGATGTGTATTTGTTTAATGAGGGAGGATAGGGCCTAAGGAGATCAACACCCTACATCAAGGTGTGCATAATCATTAGGCAGTTTCTTTTCCTCAAGCAAAATGGGCCAAAAAAGAGATTTATGTGACACTGAAAAGTCCAAAATTGTAAAAAAAAATCTTTCAGAGGGATGCAGCACTCTTGAAATTGTGGGGATATTGGGGCATGATCACAGAACCATCAAATGTTTTGCATAATCAACAAAGTTGCAAGAAACGTGTTAAGAAAAAAAGGCGTAAATTAACTGCCAAGGTTTGGAGAAGAATCAAACGTGAAGCTACCATGAACCG
Source organism: Xiphophorus maculatus (assembly GCF_002775205.1). Taxonomy (NCBI): domain Eukaryota; kingdom Metazoa; phylum Chordata; class Actinopteri; order Cyprinodontiformes; family Poeciliidae; genus Xiphophorus; species Xiphophorus maculatus. Next base: position 1,079,718 of record NC_036449.1, on the reverse strand, counting down.
ATTATCTGAACCGATTATCTTCCAGTGCTGTCATATTCCACAACTGCAACCTACCTGGAGTTCCAGAAGTGCAAGATGTTCAGAGCTCAGAGACATGGCCAAGGAAAGGAAGACTGAAACCCGACCACCATTCACATAAGTTGAAACGTGAAGACTGGCCAAGACAGATCTGAAGAACGATCTTTCAAAGGTTTTATGGCCTGATCAGGTAAGAGTGACTCTTTTTGGACCAGATGGATGGACCTGTGGCTGGATCAGTAATGGGCACAGAGCTCCACTTCACATCAGACGCTAGCAGGGTGGAGGCGGGCTACTGGTATGGGCTGGTATTATTAAAAAAGAGCAAGTTGGACCTTAATCTATTGTCAGGTTTTAGAAGACACTTTCTTCAAGCTGTGGTACAGGAAAAAGTCTGCATCTTCCAAGAAGACCATGATTTTCATGCAGGACAATGCTCAACTGCATACATCAAAGTACTCAACTATGTGTCCAGCCAGTAAAGACTTTAAAGATGAAAGAAAAACAAAGTGGCCCTCGTCCTCACCAGATTTAAACCCCATTGAGAACCTGTGGGCCCTTCTTAAACAGGAGATTTACGGTGAAGGAAAACAGTTCACATCTCTGAACACTGTCTGGAAGGCTGTGGCTGCTGCTGCACAAAACGTTGATCAACAGATCAAGAAATCAACAGACTCAATGAGTGGAAGGCTTGAAATTGTTAATGAAAAGAAGGGTGGCTATAATGGTCACTGATTTATTTTGTAGATGTCAGAGATGTTTATTTGTCAACTCTGAGTTATATGTTTATTATTCTTACTTTAACAGATGACAATAAACAACAGAGATGGGGAAAAATTTCAGTTTTATTTCCATTGCATAATAATTCTGCACACAGATAGTTTCCCAGTAATCGTGCACATATAGATATTGTCAAAAGAAAGTTTGTTTGTTAGAAATCAAGCAAGGTAACAGGATGGTGGCTGATTTCGCTATTGAGTTCCGGATTAAACCGGCTGCTTCAGGCTGGGGGCAAACGGCGCTTAAGAGCGCCTATTTTCACTCTCTAAACGAATCTATAAAAGACGAGTTGGCAACATTAGATGAACCGAACACTTTGGAAGATCTGATACGACTGACTATCCGTTTAGATAACCGGCTGCGGGCCAGATCCAATGCAAAATCCAAGAGCCGCATTTTCCCGGTCACAATGCTACCTGAAAGATCTAATGATGTTGTTTCCTCATCCACAGTTCTCACTGAAGCCGAGCCAATGCAGATCGGTCACACCCGACTCACGCCAGAAGAAAGGCAAAGGAGGTTCAAAGAAAACCTCTGCTTATACTGTGGTGAACCCGGACATTTTGTGACCACCTGCCCCACTAAGTTAAAAGCAGGGGTCCGCCAGAGGAAATGAGGAGACTGGCGGACCATCTTCAAACAGAAAATTCTCCTCGTCTCCTGTTACCAGCAACTTTGTTTAATAATAATCAGTCTCTCACTCTGTCAGCCATGATTGACTCAGGTTGTGAGAGAAATCTAATTGACTCCGATTTGGTCAAACAATTGGATATCGAAACTACTCTGTTGACTAACCCCCTGAGAGTTACGGCATTGGATGGTAAACAACTACCTCACATAACTCACCAGACCAGACCCCTAGACCTTTTAATTTCTGGGAATCATAGGGAAACGATATCATTTCTTGTTTTTCCTGCTGCTAGCTCCCCTGTAGTTCTGGGTTTTGATTGGCTTCAACTCCACAATCCCCATATCAACTGGTCTAAGAAACATGTGGAGTCCTGGTCCATTTCCTGTCATTGCTCCTGCCTCCGCTCAGCCGCCCCTCCGAGTCAGTCACCGGCAAACCGTCAGGAGGTTGACCCACCCGACCTCTCTGCCATTCCACCAGATTATCATGATTTGGCTCCAGTGTTCAGTAAATCTAGTGCTCTTTCTCTCCCTCCGCACCACCCTTATGACTGCGCCATCGATCTCCTCCCTGGAGCGCCACTGCCTAACAGTCGGCTTTATAATATCTCCAAACCGGAGAGGGAGACCATGGAGAATTATATCAACGAGTCTCTTGCGGCAGGAATCATCCGACCATCATCTTCTCCACTCGGATCGGGTTTTTTCTTTGTAAGTAAAAAAGACGGCTCTCTGCGGCCCTGTATTGATTACCAGGGGCTAAATCAAATAACAATCAAGAACAAATACCCGTTGCCTCTATTAGCTTCGGCTTTCGAACCGGTTCAGGATGCCACAGTTTTCACCAAGTTAGACTTAAGAAACGCTTACCACCTCCTCAGAATCCGTGAGGGAGACGAGTGGAAAACAGCTTTCAAAACACCCCTGGGACATTTTGAGTATCCAGTCATGCCTTTCGGTCTGTCTAATGCACCCGTTTGTTTCCAGGCGCTAGTTAATGACGTTTTGAGGGATTTTTTAAATGTGTTTGTGTTCGTATACCTTGACGACATCTTGATCTATTCCAGGACCATCTCTGAACATCGGAGACATGTTCGCTTAGTCCTTCAGCGACTTTTGGAAAATAAACTGTTCGTCAAAGCTGAGAAATGCGAGTTTCATCGCTCATCTGTTACCTTTCTGGGATTCGTGCTCGAGGGCGGGCAGGTGAGACCATCAGAGGACAAAATCCAGGCGGTTCTGGACTGGCCCACTCCAGAAAACAGGAAACAACTCCAAAGGTTTCTGGGGTTTGCCAATTTGTATCGAAGGTTCATCAGAAATTACAGTTAAACAGCCCTACCTCTGACAGCGTTAACTTCTGTTAAGAAGACGTTTCACTGGTCACCTGAGGCTGAAGTGGCATTCAAGAAACTCAAAACTCTGTTTTCTAGCGCACCCATCCTCATTCAACCTGACCCCTTGTTGAGGAAAAATGATTATTTTTAGTGCTTTATACAGTTAATCTTACGGCATGTGTAAAAGGTATATTGAACACTCTTATTTTGAACAAATGTCTTTATTTTGAACAGGTTTGTGTTAAGCATTCAAAATTAAACCAGATGAGCAAGCATTCAGACAAACAGGAACCAAATGCAGATCTCTCAATGGGGCCTCCCGCTGTGTGGCCAGAGCACAGGAGGCCATAAAATTAGCATATCCTGCAGGGCAGAATCACTGGAGCTTGGGGGAGAGAAGTCTGTTCTGTTCACAGCAGATCAAAAGCCTGCCAGAAACCAACATCTGGGATGGTGTGAAACTTAATACAACATAGAATGTTGAAACCGCTAACATTTAATTTCTAAGACATTTTTCTAAGTATTAATACCATGTTGTATTAATACAGTGGGATTAATATCATTAATACCACTGAAGATTGTATTATCTCATTTTAAAACTACTAATCTAGTAAATGATGAATGTATTTGAAAATTGTACTATCTGTGACTAGATTGGAATCAAATGGAAATTGTTTGAATGAAAATGTTTTATTTAGTATTAGAAAATTGCTCAGGATTTATGCTAAACGGGGTTTTACTGAAGATAACCTTTCCTTGAACAAAAAAAAACTGGATGTAAGTTTCTTTGAGAATTTATGTAAGGAGAGATGATGGGAGAGTCTTTGGATTTCACAGGCATCTGTGAAATCTTATCTCAGGTTTTTCTGTACCCAAATGACCATGGAACCACAGGGGGTCAGGACGCAGCGGTTGGCTCTTTTGTTTTACCAAGAGAGCAAATGGTCTTTGATCTTTGCCGTAAATTAGGGGGAGTTTCTAAGTTTCTCTGAGTGTCCAAGGTAGCTTCCAGTTGGTCAACTAGAGCAACGCCTTAAGTGAATATATTAAAAAGACAAGACACACCTTTAGTATAAGACTTCGTGTCAGGAGTAAAAAATTCAGAGAGCTGCCACTATTTTTGCTTTTTTGCATCGCTCTCTCCAAAGACGCGTCTTTGTTTTGTTTTTTGTTTGTCTTTGTCTGTCTTTGTCTGTATAAGGTAAAGAATGCATATCTATGTTCCTCTGCAGCTTTGTGTTGATTCATGCGTTGCTTTGTATGGGATTAAACTCTGTGATTCTGTGACGTCAACACGCGGTGTTGTTGTTTCCTTGTGCCTGCACGCCACCCGCTGAGAGGACCCGGAAGATTAAGGAAGAGAGAGCCAAACGTTTTGTCCAAAGTTAATTTTTAAATTGTTCTTCCTTAATACCCTCCAAACAGTTCATCCTGGAGGTGGATGCATCTGACTCAGGGGTGGGAGCCGTACTTTCTCAAAGTTCTGAATCTGACCAGAAAACTCATCCTTGTGCATTTTTCTCCCGCAGACTCACCCCAGCTGAACGGAACTACAACGTTGGTGATAGAGAGCTCCTCGCCATTAAATTGGCTTTGGAGGAATGGCGGCATTGGCTGGAGGGCGCCGAGCATCCCATTTTGGTATGGACAGATCACAAAAACCTCTCCTACATTCAATCCGCCAAAAGATCAAATCCCCGTCAGTCCCGCTGGTCGTTATTCTTCTCCCGATTCAATCTGACCATTTCATACCGCCCAGGGTCGAAGAACATAAAACCAGATGCTCTGTCCTGTCTTCACACCTCTGATGAACCTGAGACACCAGCTGCCATCTTACCTGCTAGTTGTACTGTAGCCACAGTCTCCTGGGAGGCTTCAGATCTAATTAAACAAGCTCAGACCTCTGAACCAGACCCTGGCACAGGCACTAATAGGACATATGTTCCTTCTGCAGTGAGGGCTAGATTAATTCATTGGATGCATACCACGAAGTTTTCAGCTCATCCTGGGGTCAGTAGAACTGTGGCCCTGATTTCCCGTCGGTTCTGGTGGCCATCACTTCATAAAGACATAAAAGAGTTTGTCCTAGCCTGTCCTGTTTGTGCCCGGAATAAATCATCTCATCAGCCTCCCTCAGGTCTGCTTCATCCATTGCCTATTCCCAAACGCCCATGGTCACACATCGCTATAGATTTTGTGACGGGGTTACCTGCGTCCAAGGGCATGACCACCATACTCACTGTCATTGATCGATTTTCAAAAGCCTGTCATCTCATTCCACTTAGGAAACTTCCCACAGCCCTTCAGACCGCTCAGCTGCTGGTGAAGCACGTTTTCAAACTGCACGGTATCCCACAGGAGATACTTTCTGACAGAGGTCCACAGTTCACCGCCCAGGTATGGAAACATTTTTGTGCTGCCCTAGAAGCGAAGGTCTGTCTAACTTCTGGTTACCACCCCCAGTCAAACAGTCAAACTGAGCGAATGAATCAAGAGCTGGAGTCCACGCTCAGATGCATCACTTCCACCAACCCCTCTGACTGGAGTCAGTTTCTGCATTGGGTGGAGTATGCACATAATGCTCACGTTTCATCTGCTACTGGTCTGTCCCCTTTTGAAGTCTCGCTAGGATACCAACCTCCACTGTTTCCGGCCGATGAGAAGGAAATTTCGGTCACTTCGGTCCAGCATCACATCCGCCGCTGCCGCTCAATCTGGAAAAACACAGTAGCCGCTCTGAATCGTTCATCTGATCTAAACGGGCGATTTGCGGATCGAAGACGGCGCCTAGCCCCCACCTACTCGCCGGGACAGCAGGTTTGGCTGTCCACCAGAGACATTCCATTGAAGTCCATGTCTCGAAAACTGTCTCCTCGTTTCATTGGCCCATATAAAATTCAGTCGGTTGTCAGTCCTTCTGCTGTACGTTTACGTCTGCCTCCCTCTCTCCGGATTCATCCCACATTCCACGTCTCCCAGGTTAAGCCCGTCCTGACCAGTCCACTGTGCCCTCCTTCCTCCCCCCCTCCTCCCCCCCGTGAGATAGATGGGCACCCAGCCTACACTGTTCGCCGGGTCGTGGACTCCCGTCGTCGGGGCCGGGGCTGGCAGTACCTGGTCGACTGGGAGGGCTACGGCCCGGAGGACCGGATGTGGGTTCCGGGTTCTTTTATTTTGGATCCTTCCTTGATTTCGGACTATCGTTCGTCTCTGCCCTCCTGTTCGTTTGGACCGCCGGGTGGCGGTCGTTGAGGGAGGGGTACTGTCAGGATCCTGAGGTTTGTCAGCTTTTCTCCACTAGAGGGAGCCTGAGACCTTCTGAGGGCGTGAGTCGGCATCTGCACACCTGTCGTCCATCTACTCATTTGGAGGCATATAAATGGAGGAGGATGCTGACACTTCTCTGCCAGAGTGTTAGCCTGTAACGGTACCGGCTTACCTTGAGCTACTTCTACCAGGATTTGTTCCCCAGATTCTGACCCTTCTTGTCTCTGTGTTCCCAGCAACCCTGGTCAGGAGCTATCAGGTCATCAGTCGCCCTCGAGACGGAACCCTCACCGCCTTGAGCCTTACCTGTCCGTCCTCTGCCGCCGCCTCTGATTTCGACCCTCAACCCGCTGACCAGTCTCTAGACCCTCAAGGTCCTCTCCCGGTCCAACACTTCCCCCCGAACAGGTATATCCTCAACCTCCACCAAACAGCAAATTTCCTGGGTCCTGACTAATCATCTCTGTCCTCCCCTAGTTGCCCTGAGATCTGCCAGACGAACCGGGATCCTAATACCTTTTGTTTGAATTCACTGTAAATAAATCACACTATTGTATTTCCTGTCTCTGGAGTGTTTCTGCATGTGGGTTAGAAAACTCGACACCAACATGACAGGGAGAGGCAGTAATTCAAAGGAGAAGTTGCACAGAGAAGAGCCATGCTGTGCAGGTTAAGATGAAGATAACAGAGAGCCACTCAAAAACTCAAAGAGAGCATTGCACTTAAGGTCAGGTCAGGTCAGATCAGGACTGTGGACTCACTAAAACTAACAAGAGAAAAGTTAGCTATTATGGAGTCATCATCAAAGTAGGACCAACAATAGTGAATGGAGTCAAAGAGCCAAATATTAGTGTTAGTAACACAACTGCAGTATAAACGAGCTTTAAGAACAACCAATGCAGAGACATTAAAAATTACATTTGGATCAGATTCCATGCAGATGTATTTTATTGCCTGAAACTATGAATGTGGCTTTTATAAAAATTGCTTTTGCTTACATATGTAAGAAAAATAAACTAAATTTACTCAGACACGTTGGGTTTACTAGGTTTACAAGGCAACTTTGTAAAACACAGTTCCATAACGATGTTTAGAAAGTAGCTCTGCCATGTTCATGAAATGTGATGGAGAAGGAAATTTAACACAGTCTGATGACCTGATTTCTTGGTCATAAATCAGGAAATCTATTGTCTAATTACTGGCATTACTGGCAAGTTTGGATTGATATTTGTTTTTTCACAGCATGGAAACAAAATTATTGTAATCATCATCACTGTTATTTGACACAAAATTAGTTATTAAAAAGTACTGTTTTATTTACTGGTGTCATGCATACCATAATGCATGCATAGTGGCACCCATTCAGATACCCCAAAGCATCTGAATGTCAGATGAAACCAAACACACTTCTGACACACTCCTGAAAAATCAATTAACAAGGTCATATATAATTTAAAAGCATTGATTTGCAACTGCAGCTATGTTTCTTGTTAAGACTAACCTGAGCTGCAACCCGCTGGGTAGAGTTTCTCTGAAATAGGTTGTCATGGCAGTACTAAAGCACAATGGATAGAGCAACTCAAAATGCAACTGACCAGATTTGTGAAAAACACAGTGTTTTTATGTAAGTAGATTTGTTTTAAACATTTGCCCATTAGCTCTTTATCTGTTATATGTCTGACATTCTTGGAGATGGTTTAGTATGTTACGTGTATTTTGATGACATGTCTGTAATTAAGCAGAATTTAATACAATACCACTTTATAATCCTTTCCCACAGAGTCAGTTTTATTTAAGTAGCTTTTTTCCCTTAATACAATCTTTAAAGTTGCTTTTTGAAGATCGTATCAAAATATGTAACATGTATTTTGCTAATGTTATCTCTGTCTGACATTAAACATTGTTTGATGATCTGAAACACTAAAAGTGGGACCAAAAAAAAACAAAACAAATGGAATATGTTATACATATTTTCAGGACCATGACTCAAACTCTAATTAAATTTAAGCATATAAAGCATTAGTTTTTTTCAGGGAACTGTTTTCACTGCCTGTGTCAGTTCTTTCTTTTTCCTCTAGATGGTGACCAGGAGCACGACTGATGGGCTAGCTTTAGCAGTTGTGTTTTTGACACCTGTTAATGATCTACCTTCACTAAGTGGAGTTTAAGAGGAGTCTGTGCCAGTCCTCCCTCGTCAGCGACCCAAGTGGTAACTCTCAACCCTCGGAGCTCTCAGTATTTTTGCCTGTCCTCTTTTTGTGAGACTTGCCTTGCTCCATGTTCCTTAAGGCATTGCTGACGAAACCCTGGTTTCCGTTCCAGCTTTTTGCCCAGCTCATTCAGTCACCTGCAAACCTTGGGTTTTTCCTCTCAGTAACCACAACTGGCAGCATTGGGCTTTTTTTGATTTGCTCCGCTGGTTTTGTGTTCTAACCTTTTATGCTGTCCTCCATGTAACCCTGGGCATCAAAACAAATGAACTCCACTCAATCCATTCACCAGCTTTTTCTCAGTGTTACCTAGATCCAGAAACCTCCATCCAACTTTACATCATCAGTTCAGACCCATCTCTGTCAGATTTCTCTCCTCTGCACAAGTAAGCATCATTTGCAGCCATCCATTTCATCATTTTAGAGTCACTTCTCTGTTTATCTCCAGTGCTCCAGTCCTTCTGTGCCCAGTTCAAAGATTACTCCAAGTTTGGTTGTTAATTCGCAGAATTCATCAAAGAATTTAAACAAATATTTATTGCAGATTCAGATCAGACTCCACAAACCAGGTGCTTTATCTCACCAGTACTGACAGGACTGCTCCAAAAACAAAAACAACTCCAGCTCCCATTCTGCTCCCCAGTTGTGTTGTTGGTTCCCCGCCTCACCTGTGAGATTGTGGACGTGGTCAACCAAGCTCTCCAGAATGAACCAGACCCCAGAAATGGCCCATCCAACAGAACTTGCGTCCCTTTTGCAGTTTATTCATGCCTCATTCATTGGTTCCATTCCTACAGGTTTTCAGCACACCCAAGTATAAGCAGAACCATCATACTTATCTCTCGCTTACTCTGGTGACCTTACGTGAATAGAATAGAATAGAATAGAATAGAATAGAATAGAATAGAATAGAATAGAATAGAATAGAAGTACTTTATTCATTCCAGCAGGGAAATTACTTCGCAGTTACAGCATAGAGACAAGACAAGAGACAAGACACAATAACAACGTCCGGGTGTTGAGTCCAGACTCAACACCCGGACGTTGTTATTGTGTCTTGTCTCTTGTCTTGACATCAGCCCTACCGCAGCCAAACTCCAGAGTTTGGCTGCGGTAGGGCTGATGACGTCACAGGCCACCGCTGCATCAGCCGATGGGGGAATTCAAACAGCGATCAAAATGGCGGACGTAAACTCCCTCGGCAAATAATACGGCCGCATTCCCACAGCCAGAAGTTCAATGTTCGGGCTACAATCTGTTCCTTCATGTTAACATGACCGGGATTACACCACCTCTCACTCACATAAAGTGCAATCCCGCCGCCTTTCTTCTTCCGACTCTTGGAAAGGAAAATCCAGGGACCTCCACGCTGCAGTCCGGAATAAGCGAGTGCAGCCTGGTTTCCGTGAAGCAGAAGATACTGCACTCCATGTACTCTTTCTGGGTCCTACACGCTGGTTTGTGCCGTCTCCTCTTCTCCCTCCGTTTAACTCCAGACCTGCAGCCCCGTCGTCCCCTCCGCAATCCCTCTGGGACCACAGGCCTGCTCCCAGGCAGCAGCAGAGGCCCACACAGTTCAATCAGTCGTTCACGCTAGCAAACAATGCCGCCACTCCGTTCGGCGAGGCTCTCCGCAACAAAGAGCAGAAAAAGCAGCAGAAGAGCGCGGAGAACAGCAACAGAACCACATCCAGCCACTGCGGAAAGCTCAACCGACGATCCATGGGTTATTTAAGCACGGATCCTTAATCGGTTACAGCAAATATACACAGATTAAAACACACGACGGGAGCTGCGTCTGCAAGCAGCCAGCTGTGCCGGCGCCATCTTGGAAAAAAAAAAGATGTCAAAGAGTACAAGGAGTCAAGGAGTACATTCACACCTGTCACATCTGTGACCACAATAAACCTTCTTATCAACCTCCCACAGGACTCCTTCAACCTCTTAAAATCCCCAAACGCCAATAGTCACACATTGGTTCATCATCACATCTGCCACTGTATATGCGTCTTGTCTAACACTGTCATGGTTTTGAGAATCTGTTTAACCCACATGCAGAAAACACTATCTGGAGGTCGAAGCAGTACTTCGCTTTAACTTTATTAACTATAAGCGTGACTCTGTAAAAGTTCAGATGCTCAGGACAGGAGGAAAAGTACACTAGGAGGCTGGTAGGGAACCAAGCGCCAGAGAGCTGTCTGGCAGAGAGTGGCAGCATGGGAAACGGAGGGTTAACGGTGGAGCTAGGACCAGCCGTGGAAGCCACAGAGAATCACTCCGAACCAGAGGCCAAAACTCCTCCACCCTTGTGGGACCATAAGGATCGGTCTATACGGACCGAAGGAACATGGACTCCCGTTGACGGGGTCATGGCTGGCAATATCTTGTTGACTCGGAGGGCTACAGTCCTGAGGACCATTCAAGGGTGCCCTGTTCATTTATCTGTGACCCCACACTCATCTCTGATTATTGTTTGTTTTTTTCGTCCACATCTTCTGGGCCGCCAGGCAGGGAAAAGGGGGATGTTGGGATCTGTTTTCACTACCTGTGTCAGTTCCTTATAGTAGGGAGCATGGCTCGTGGGCTAGCAGGTGTGCTTCTGCACACATGCTGAATTCAACATCATCAGTTTAGACCCAACTCGTCTCTCCGAGGTGGATTTCCCTCCCTTCAGTCATCTGTTTCATTGTTTTCTTAAACTCACTTCTCCTACGTTTGGCTCCAGTCCTCCTGTGTACTCCATTGGTCCCGAATCTGATTCTCTGCATTTTCCATCAATGCACATTTCAGTATTATTGTAAATAAATCTTTAAGCTTTTTTGGTCTCCTGAGGGTCAGAGAAGTACCAGATACCATGACAGTTAATGCTATTGATAAAAGCATGAAAAAAAAACATATTTATAAATTTGACTTTTTTTGCCTTGAGAACTGCCTTTATCAGTTGGTCTAAACTCAATGTTCCTCTGAACTCTTGGACTTGATGGTGCCCTGCATTGCTCCAGATGTGGACTGAGTATCCATGAACAGAATCTCGTGTTCCCTGACATCACTCCTCTGTTGGACTGATTTCTGGTACTTGTGAAGGCCAGATGAAATACTAATACACCTAAGGATAGAACTGTATAATTTGTTATAGCAAAATATATAAACTAATCACAAAGGGAAACATACATGGGAAGAAACAAATCACCGCTGCTTTAATTTCCATTCTCTTATTAAATTAATAGAAAACATTGTCTGGTCAGCATTATGTTTTCTTTGTAATTGCTGTTGCAAATTAGTTGTATAAATGTGTTTTGAAAGTAATTTACAGAATGAATTCTATTTTAAAGTAATGCTGTTGGTAATGGAGAGACAAATAAATCCAATGAACTGTCCTTTTGTGGAGTTAATCTACTGTACATTTAGCACAGATTCCAACTCTAAAACTTTAATATCTGTAAAGAAACATACAAAACATCTGTGCTACCTGCAGCTGCAGTGGGCACTTGTACAAACCTCCACTGCACCATGAAATGCCTTTCAGCATGACATTGGGACTGTGCAACAATAAATTTACCTCCTTTCATCCACAAGAGCATTTAGTAGGAGGACTGCTGTCTTACCATGAAAATCTCACAGCATTGAAGTATAAAAAGGCTCGGCGTACAACAGAGAAAAATACATGCGTGCAGTTCAGGGGAGTAAGAAGCATTTAAAAATCTGTGGACATCATTTGCTTGAGTTGACAGACCTAAAAACAAAGCATACAAATGTTGATGAGTGCAGTGTCCTCAAAGCTACACATTCAGTCTGCTGGGATCCAGGGCAGCCCTTCACGTGGATTTTCTGCAAGCTTCATTTTTGTGAGGGTTGTTTATTGGCAGCATTCACCGTCTCAGCAGTTCCAGCTGTGATAGATGAGCCAGGTGGCACACTCCATCCTCCAGTTGAGAAGGAAGAGAGGGAGAGAATTGCTGTTCCATCATTTCTCATGACCTTCCATGCCTGATTATGCTCCTGTGGATCCTGACCTGCTATTACTCTAATGAAGCAGCTTCGTCTGCATAACTGCACTTAATGATCACATTTCCTCATCAGTGTACAATGAAACATTGTATGTTTTTCTGTTTTTTGCACAACCATCTTTATCAGCCAGTGGCTTTATCTTTGTTGTGTGACTATATGTGTGTGTTAACTAGCTGAGACTGTGTGTAGAATCCCTGATGTGCTATCAGAAACACTGGCAGCAGCTACAAGATGTGATTAAGATGAAGAGCTAGAGAGAGGCATGTTGTATGTCAGAGTGGTTGGGTTTTTTGCAGATTCCCCCTGTGCTGCTGCTGCTGGTTTGAAGCTGGTATGCGGGACCAGATAGGGTAGAAAAAGAGAATCTGTCAATCATCCACAGCCACAGATGACACTTCAGTCTGCAGGACTGCTATACTTTGGAGGCCAAGACAATTTAGAGAACAGGAATTATTCCCTGGTGTACTTTCTTTACACTTTTCTTGAGGTATTGTAAATGTATTGATGCTATTATCATGATATTATCAATTTATACATTAGGCTTTACATCTGAACAAATCATGAATTACCATACTGTTAAAACAAAAACATAAAATTAATCAAGTGGCAGCAGTTGAACAATAACAGAGTATTTTTTTCTAGTTTTCTGGAGTTTGTATTTTCACACACTTTTAAAAAAGACAAAACCTTTTCTCTTTACTAAATTAAATAAGACTAAAAAAATCTTACATATCCCATATTTCATATTTTAGGACAATGGTCATGTCATATTTTATCCAACATTTATGTTATTGATGTGAGTCGTGCCACAATTCTGCACCAGAAAGCCACATGCAATCAATCTGGATGTGAACAGTGGTTGAAAAATTATGATTATGAACTTATGAAAGATGTCTGTGTCAGTGAAGTACATCACATCCCAAGCCCTCCATTCCTGGCCCTGATTACACATCCAGACAGACCTCACTCCAGAAGTTGCAGTCAGGATTCCACAAAAGTTGGTCACTATTAATTGTGCTTTCTTTTTATTAGCTTCCTTTGTCTTATGATTTTGTGATGATACCATTGATAAACATTAATCTCGATCCCTTATTACTTCCATAAAGAGTGTCCCACTGTGTGACATTATTAGTATGAACCAGTGTTGTATAGTAACGAAGTAAAAATACTTCACTACTTTACTTAAGTATATTTTGGAGTACTTCATACTTTCCTCGAGTATGAAAATTTTGATGACTTTCACTTTTACTTCACTATATTTCCGAACTTAATTGCGTACTTTTACTCCGATACATTTTCAATGTGTGGTTTAGTTACTCGTTACAAAAAAGCGAGAGAGAAACGCAAGTGTTTTGATCCCACCTGCTGATTAGCAAGTAGCAAGCAGGCTACCGAACAAAGTCGGTATCCTACTTGCCTGGGCTTGTTCATCACCTCCAATAGGATACACCTGTTTCGCTTCTCCCATTAAACACAAAGCAAGTCTCTCAGTCAGCAGCAGCCACATGGAGCTGGAGACGGAGACCACAACGACTGCAACTACGTCGGACACGGCTCCAGGGGAACCACCAGCTGGTGATGAGAGCCCCTGGCCTTATTTTAACACAATATACTCTTTCGTGGGTGTTAAAGGTTCGTCGTAGCGCATGCAGTTTATGTTATTCCTGCCCGAAGATGTGGAAATTCTATCTTACAAAAACTCCCCGTCCAACTTGAAGAAACACATCGAGGTAACTTCTTATGAAATGGTTATAATCCTCCTGTTTCAGTAACTATAGCTTGGTCACTAGGCACTACTGTATTGTGAAACGTTGACCATAAATGAACTTTGTTTGGCATTGTTTCAGTTCCATACGTGGTGTTTTTAGCTTAGGCCTAATGTTGACTGTAGCAGGCTACCTAGACTCCTCTGTTCAAGGGGGACAGAAGCCATAGCGATAGCAATTTAGACTAAATTTAACGAATATAGGAAAGGCATGCAAGTTCAAAACCAGATTTACAGATGCCAATAAGCTGCATTTCCCTCCCAATTCTTTTTTTCTTTTGCATAATGACCAGTTGTGTGCACCACCTACTGACTGTAGCATTGACTGAGTCACTGATTTGTGAAGTAGAGTAATCGTAACAGCTCTTTTTCTTCATGTTGGCTGCATTTTCTGTACTATTTATTTTTCTCATTATCAGCACTGACCTTACTTGAAGGGAAAACTTAAGGCTTACAAAAACTTTGTATTTTCTGTCCTGGAGGGTATACTAAGAAGCTGGTTCAGTTGTAAAGCAGGTTAAGTTAACCTTGTGCTATAGGTAAAGCACCTAATTTTCTTAACTGAATGATGCCTGCAGGTATATCTATTAGCAGGTTTAATTTTCCCTGCACTTGGTTGGGTACATTATTTTAAGTGTATTTGACAAGTTTACCAAAATATAAAAAATGTCATTCAAACTGCATTTGCTTTGTTTTACTTTTTACTTGTACTTTTCATTACATTACTTGAGTACATCCATTTTTACAGTAATTTCCATACTTAAGTACAAGAAATTTCATATACTTTAAGACTTTAACTCAAGTAACATTTCAGTCAGTGACTTCGACTTTTACCAAAGTCATATTTTGGAGAGGTACTTGTACTTTTACTTGACTCTGAGATTTCAGTACTTTATACAACACTGGTATGAACAACCACATACAAAACAATTATTTCAGCCAAAAATCAGAATTCAGCATCAAAACCTGCTGTGTAAACATAGCCTGAGTTAGGTTTGAACCACCTTGATTTCACACAGCGTTGAAGCTCTTAGTTTATGTCAGAGCTTTAAGATGGTCCTTGAAAACGTTCTTATAATTGTCCATTCTTCATCAAACCGTCTATGTTGCTAAGCATAATCAATCAATCAATCACTCAAGTTCATCTGTTTTGCACATTTCAGCAGCAGGGCAGGTCAGAGTGCTTTACATAATAAAAGCAGAAAGTTACAGAATTATAAAGAAAACACCATACAGTCAACAACTGATCAAATATTATATTTTCAAGAGTTCCATTACCAAAATCGTACACATCACATATATTGGTCAATTTTCCATTTATTATGGTTCAAAAGCAACTCTAAAAAGATTAATTTTTAGTCTTGATTAAAGGCACTAAGTTTTTCAGCTGTTTTGCAGTTTTCTGGAGGTTTGTTACAGATTTGTTATTCATAGAAGCTGAGTGCTGCTTCTCCATGTTTGGTTCTGGTCTGAATGCAGAGCAGACCAGAACCAGAAGACCTAAGTGGTTTGAAAGGTTTATACAACACCAGCAGATCTTTAATGTATTGTGGTATAACTGATCAGTGTTTTATAAACAAACAACAATATTTTAAACTCTATTCTCTGATCTCCAGGGAGCCAGTGGAAGGACATAAACATTATGTTCTTTTTAATTTATTTTATTAAAGCCTTTGGCCCCTCACCATGCCCATTCTTGTTATCACCAGTAACTTTAATCGAAACTGTGATCATGAACTGGCTTCTTTATCCACAGAGAACAAATTGAGACTGGACTAATGATTAATGACAGGGTTTCATTTTCACATAACCGGCCCTGTCAATGCAAAACAGTGAACTGCCACCTGATTAGTCAGAGAGTCACCAGGAATAAAAAACAAATAAAAAGAACTAAAGATAAAGTGAAAAGGGAGAATGTCTTTCGAGTTATAAACATTAAAATTTTTAGACATACAGTGTCTTGCAAAAGTATTCATCCCCTTTTAACTTTTCCATATTTTGTGACATTCACTCTTTAGTGGCTTTAGATCGACTACTGAAGTTTAGTTGTATTCTTTCATAAAACAAAATTATTTATATGAAATTGAATTCATATATTGTTTGTGTAAAAACATTGACAGAAGCTCTAAATCAACTAAAGAACCGGAAGTGTTCTGGCTTAAACTAGAAACTGGAAAAATGAGTGCATGTCTGTATGTTTTTAACTAACACGTCAAACCGAACATGTCGAGAGGAAAAGAAAATGTTATTGAGCAACAATTCAGTCCTGCCAACAACGGAGTTTGTATAGCAGCCAACAAAACCCAGCTTCTATTTTAATATTCCACTTCTCCTTGTCAGCAATTTAATTTGCATATTAGCTAAATATTTAGCTTGCAACCTAAATATTTAGTTTGGCGCTAAACATTTGTTAGAAAATTAAATATCTCTTTGGGAATTAAATATTTATTTTGCAAACTAAATATTTCCCTTCCTAAGTAAATATTTAATTTGGAAGTTAAATATTTAGTCTGTAAACTAAATATTTAGCTGGTGACTTAAATATTTAGTTTGGATCTCAGACCTGTACAGGATGTTTTGATACAAAAGACCATTTTTATTTGTTTACACATTTTACTGTACACTCATTTCAAGAACCCTGTTAATATGACAAAAATATTTAGGTGTACATTAATAAAACTGTTGAAAGTTGTGATGATGATTATTTGATTTACCACATTGAGTTTAGTTTAACTCAATGGGGAATATTTGCGTGAAACATAAATACTTATATTACGTTTATTTCTTTAAAATACAAGAAACTTTATCCGACAGATAAAATGGTCTGAATTTTATGCTGCTGGAGAGAGATATTGCATAGGAATGAATGTTTTACTCCAGATATTCAAAGCATGACTGTTGTCTTTATCCAAGTTGTCTGTAAAAAAGACAAGTTGTCTGTTGTCTTTATCCAAGTTTGATTTTCATTCTACAGTGTAATCTCACTTCAAAATTAGTCTATTCTGTTGTGTGTTGGCTAATTTATGTAACTCTCAGTCCAAACCTAAGAACCCTTTGATGTCCTTTTGTCATTGCACATGTAATGGAATATTTCTGTGCCTTTCTTCCACTCAAATTCAACACTTTTTTTCTGGGTGGTGGATTGGGAGGAATTTCAGTAATTTGCAGTAATTTCAGGTTTAGCCACTGCGTTCTCCTTTGAAGGATGTTTATACCACGGGTGTTCTCGTTTTCAACCCACTGAAACGTGTCCTTTGAGAAAAGTACCGTTTAAACAAATTTATGCAGCTATGGTTGAAAGATCTAAGATTCTGCAAACCGTTTATGGTGTTCGAGTCGAGACTGTGTGGGAACATGAGTGGGATGAAATGGAAAAAATCTAATCCAGGGGTGATCAGATTCCTGGAAAAATTTGCTGCACCAGAACCTTTGACCCCTCGGAACGCTCTGTATGGCGGTCAAAGCTGAGGTACACAGCAGGGCCGGGTGAGTCTGTGCATTATGTGGATTTCACATCTCTCTATCTGTATGTAAATGCTACTTTTGCATATCCGCTAGGCCACCCCACCATCATTTACAAAGATTTTGATGATCCCAACAACTACTTTGGTTTCATCAGAGCCACTGTTTATCCTCCACAGGGTCTGTTTTTTCCAGTTCTGCCCTACAAGACATCTCGGGGTAAGCTAGTTTTCACTCTTTGCCGCACATGTGCAGAGATTAACAATCAAGCAGGGAACATGAGTGGGATGAAATGGAAAAAGTCTAATCCAGGGGTGATCAGATTCCTGGAAAAATTTGCTGCACCAGAACCTTTGACCCCTCGGAACGCTCTGTATGGCGGTCAAACTTGTGCTCTCAAGCTGAGGTACACAGCAGGGCCGGGTGAGTCTGTGCATTATGTGGATTTCACATCTCTCTATCTGTATGTAAATGCTACTTTTGCATATCCGCTAGACCACCCCACCATCATTTACAAAGATTTTGATGATCCCAACAACTACTTTGGTTTCATCAGAGCCACTGTTTATCCTCCACAGGGTCTGTTTTTTCCAGTTCTGCCCTACAAGACATCTCGGGGTAAGCTAGTTTTCACTCTTTGCCGCACATGTGCAGAGATTAACAATCAAGCAGGGATCTGCACCCATGAGGATGAGGCTCGGTCTCTGACAGGTGTTTGGGTGAGTGTGGAGTTTCAAAAAGCATTGCAATGTGGGTACCGTCTTGGAAAAATCACTGAGGTCTGGCATTTTGAGAGAAGCAGTAGCTCGATCTTTAAAGGCTACATTCACACCTTTTTGAAGGGAAAACAGGTTATCCCCCTGAAGCGGTAGATCAGGAGAGCAGGTTGAAATATGTGAGAGATTACGAACTCAATCAAGGCGTTTGACTGGATGCGGAAAAAATTCAGGTGAACCCAGCTAAAAGACAAGTAGCTAAACTGTGTCTCAATAGCTTCTGGGGAAAGTTTTCACAAAGAAATGATCTCTCCCAGACCACCTTTGTGAGTGATCCTGATGAGTTCTATCAGTTTCTGTTTTCGGGTAAATACGTGGTGATTCTTTCGTCCACATTCTACACAACTACACAATCAGTGTAGTTGTGTGCGGTAATGGGACTCTGAACCGTATCTCTAACCTTTAGTTACCATTAGAAACGGGTGATAAAGTGTCAGCATCCTCACCCGGATTGAGATTACACAGCTGTATCTTTGTAAAAAAGACCTGCGCTAAATTGGCTTCTGAGCGTATCTTGAGAGAAATTAAGTAAAGTTTCAATCACTGCCCTGTAAGGGTGGGTGGAGCTCGACTGAGATATCAGTCGGTCTCCCAACGTGATGTCGCATTGGGAAAATATTGTGTTAAGAGGATAGTTAATTAATCCCACAGCCGGGTCATTAGCCAGGTCACTACCATCGGCGTTGGTGGTGTTAATGTGTAGATGAAGCAGGGTGCTGTTTAAGTCCAGATATTTCTCGCCTCCCGGGATCACAAACACAATAGGACCATTGTCCCTAAGAGCTGACAGCGGTAAAATTTCAGTGTAGATCTTGTCCTCTATAGATAGAGGTCATAGGGGCTGTCAGAGTCCTGACAGTCATAGGGGCTGAAAATAAGTCTAACTCAGCTAAAGTGCATTCCAGTGATTTGTGATGCAAAAGAGCCATGTTTTATTGAAATATATCTTTGCTAGGAGCAGAGTTCCTCGCTTTAGCCTTCCTTCTCCCGTTTGATTTTTTTCGCTTCAGTGCTCTACGTATTTGTAAGTTTCGCACACGTTCTCCCGGTGGGCGCGTCCTTGCTCTTCTTGACAGAACCATAATTCCTGACCCTTCTTGACCCTCTTTAGAACCAGATATTTTATTCATTGCTTTGCCTATAACATCCGTGGCAATGTTGGCGGCTGCTCTTTTTAAGTGAGGTTTAGCCAGGGCGAAACCTGATTTAACTAGAGGCGATACGAAACGAAATAATCTTGAAAATATCGACCCTATCCCTCTGCCATACATCACTGGCGCCCCATAGAAACCAGGTAAAGCGCCTCCTACCTGGTTATGGTAATAATGTACAAATCGGTGAGAATCATCTCTCAGATTTATCTGACTCATGTTATTTATACAGTTCTTCTGTTGAGGTAAATACTCTCTTTCACGCTGCGACGGTGAGCCCGTATGAATGATAACTGTCAGGTTTGACACGTATTAAAGACAAGTTGAACAAACACAGAAAAGACAAGAGAGTTAGATTCTTTTGTACTCGCGAGGAGAACGGACAGAGATGTGTTTACAGTTACAAATCTCCAACCGCTCTGAAACACATTTGTCCGCTCCTCTCTTTTTATTACTTTCAGAGTCCCTATCACAGAGAGCACTGCAGCTCTAAAGGGTGGGGACAAAACATTTAGTTGCAGTGCTAATGACAATCACTAACTAAACACATGTTATCTTGCATTAAAACACAGAGTAAAAAGAACAGGTCGTATATCTTCAAGGCGACGATTCTTCAGCTATCTTAACAGTTCAAAGGAAGAAGAAGTCCTGCTGAGCAATAAACCCCGTGAGCACGGTTATCACTCTTCTCTTCAGGGAGGCCCTCTTGTGAAGACGGAGATAAAGTAAAACAAAAACATACAGAAACAGTCTTTATGTTGAAGGAAAAGAAGACAATCAAGGAACATCATATAAGTAACAGTATTGTTATAAATGAAACAACAAATATATGATAATATATATACATTTCACCTAACATTAACATTATCATCAGCCGTATTTTATACGAATGTTTCTGACCGGAGTTCATACTGTTATTATCTCAGGCTTCCTCGTGACCTCACAGGTCGAAAATGCAATTTCATGATTGCTTTTCCATAGGTAAAATTTATCGGAACATTCTGGTCTGATTTCAGTTCAATTTGAATCGATTCGATATGTTTCCGCGCCACAGGAAGATAGTCGGGCAGATCAAAAGTTTGAGTGATTATATCACCGAATTTACCATCCACTTTAACTGTACGCAGCAAAGGAGCATAACTATCCCCCACTATTTGCTGTTCGACTACGTCGCTGTAACATTAAATCATGTAAAATCCTGCTTGCATGTCCATTGGTTGAGAAGCGTTTCTATCAAAAGTTAGCCATTCTCCAGGTTCCATGCCGAGCATGTAAGCAATCGGAGCATGAAAACGTAATTGATATTGTCCTCCTGCTTGAAAGAATAATTTATTTACAAACGTGTAAATTGGTTCAAAGTAAATATCGGATTTTATTTCTCTAAGGATAGGTTCGATTTCTCCAACCAGGTGTGTCGTGTTTTTATAGTATCCGGGAGTAATATTTTGCCGAAACACCTTTTTCACTTTTCTATCCCTCCATTCAAAGTAAGCTGATTCTTCCAGGACATTATACCAGGTGTGAGGATAAGAAATCTCTGTCAAGGCAACTTGCCAGGAACCTTCTAAATTAATATGCTGTGCTAAATTCACACGAAAACTTGAAATGGTATTATCCTTAAAAACATTTAAACTCGCATTCGAGGGTAAAGTAACGTAGAACCCTTCATCCTCTACCGAGCGCTCCATGGTGTTGTGTCAGGTGTAAGGTTAAAAGGAGGTGTCTTTTATACATCTTGAAGGTCAGCCAGTCTGATCCAACTGTTAAATTTCTGAGGCCAATTTTTCCACTACACAAAAACCTGTTTAACCCCTCTGATGGTGCGTCGGTTTAATATCTCTTCCACTTGGTAAATCCTATCTTTACACAGTTTCACTTTCTGAAGCTCCTCCTCATAAAAAGAATCTTGAATAGGTTCGTTATCGAGATCTTTGAGTTTATACACAGGAGGAGATCGAAGTATGGCATCAGTCACTGTAAACACTTCATCCGTAAAACTCTGTTCATATTTTTTATCAAAAATGCTGCATAATTTAGATAATCGGACCAGATCCCCGGGTTTAAGTTTAGGTTTGGAATTCTTGTGGCGTGTACTTGAGGATGTATCATACAGGTTCTGAAAGATTTGAAGGGCATTTTTTGAATTCACTTCCATAGGGGTTGTTTTAATACTTGTATGGTAGCTGTAGTTGTAGCCTTTCACCAAGTCTTGCACAACGTTGATGTAACGACGGGTATTATTAGCTGTGAAATATCTCCACATTCTTGTTTTTAACGTGCGGTTAAACCTGTCAATCACAGAGGCTTTTGTTTCGCTAGCTGTGGCAAAATGCTCAATACCGTGCTTTTTCATTAAAGCTTTAAATTTTTTGTTAAAAAATTCTTTACCCGCATCTGTTTGCAATTTTTTAGGAGTCTGACTGTCTTTGAAAATGGATTCAAAGGCTTTTACCACCTCATCAGCAGTCTTCCTCTTTAAAACTCGTACGTATGCTCTTTTAGAAAATATGTCAATGATTGTTAACAAGCAATTATAACCATCATTTTCCTCAGCCAAAGCTTGCATGTCACAGAGGTCTGCTTGAAACTGTTTTAAAGGCCTTGTGACAAAAACTCTGTTTCTTGGGAAATTTATGCGTGCAGGCTTATGCAAAGTATAAGTGTCTTGTTCCGATAAAAAATCTTGTACTTTTTCCACCTTAACCTTCTTTCCCGTTTCATCCTGCAGAGCTCTTTTCAATCTATCTATTATTCCTAAACTACCGGGATTTGACGGAGTGTAATACACTTTCTTCATTAACCTTTTCTCAGACATCCTTCTGTCACCTGCTTTGGTGAGCGGTTGTTAAATAATGAGAAAACCAGATCATGGTACAAAGGATTTATTTATTCTTCCTTTAATAGTAACAAATGTCAAGAAAACTGGCATGGGGTTGTGAGATCTTTCCAGGTACACGCAGAAAAGGTGTATAAAAGCCTGAGAGAAATAAAGCGATCTTGTGATTTGATTAAAATAATAATTAAGTTGAACATGTATGAATACAATCGGTAATATGGGTATAAGTAATCACTAAATAACTTTCTGAAATGTACTTCTGAACAATGATCTGTAACGAATACGACAATGTAATGATTAGGTTTACTGATTATTGTAACAATTACAACAATGAAATGATTATGTTTAATGATTATAATAAGTAAGGAATGTGATTAATTCTTAAATCTTAAATGAATATCAAAGCTATGATGATTTGAAAAGTGATTCAAATGTTTTAAAACAAGTTGAATGTGTTTAATGATTTGTAACAGATGATAGCAACTTATAGAAAAGAGAGGAAGTTATAATGTTACAGTCAGCAGGATGGGTGAGGCCCTGCTGCCAAGATATGTCGCAAGTTGGGGAAGGAAGGGACTTTTCCAGTACACTCAGCAAACAGGTTGGGGGCCGACGGGACTTTCCACCAAAGTCAGCAGTTGGTCAGGAAGTCACGTAGACCAATGCGCCCCATACACACACATGGGAAGGGAAAGTATAAAGGCGCACTGAAAAGAGGAAGAAGGGGTTCTTAGTCCGCGGCGCTGAAGAGGAGTAGACACGGAGAAGCAGATTAAGCAAGAGGACCGCACCCAAGAGCCACGGGAGAAGTCCAGACTTCGCGCCGCCAAGAAGGGACAAGACACCGATTGCCCCATCCCTGGTTCCTGATTCGACAGTCGGCCCTGCCTCAACCCAACGATCTCAAAAACTCTGCGACAGACTTGGGGGAAAGACAAAGGTCCCGGAAGGATAAAGAGCTGGGTTTTCGAAGGATTTGGACCCGTTCTGCTTTGCATCTATTCTAAGGAGGATTTTTCCATACAAAGACAAAGACTCTGACCAAGGCTTCTGGATGTTCCTGTTGCTAAAGATCCATTAACAACTGGGTGAGTTGAATCTGCTCCCTAAAAATCTATCTCAGAACTTGCGACATAGGTTAGGGAAAAGAGACAGGATAGTATGGTTATACATGTGGATTGTATTATACTGCTCTTGAATTATATACAATTGATTATAGATTTGTATGTCACATATCCCTGCTTAAGCTTGCTTAATAAATTTATACTATAAAATTCTAATGAGGTTGGTGGACATTGGAATTAATTGAGTCATTTAATCATTTTTCAGTTCTTTTAATTGAGGTAAAACTAATGTACATGATTCCAGTAAATAGGTGGCTTCATAATTTCCTTTGGTGAGTGTAAATAATGACCCTGGGACTTATATCTAAGTCACTAAGCTTAATCTAGCCGGTTCCAAGAGCGAGTTATATTTTAGAAAGCGAGCTACCGTTAACAGAAGTGGTTATTGGAATTATGCAGCTGCGAGGGCTACTCAGCTGATTGTTTCTTAACTGTAAAGGGTTGTAACTTCTGGATCGGAGGTAGTTAGAGCTAGACGAATCGCTTTCGCCACCAGTTTGAATAGATTATCTCTTATAGATCTCTTTTAGGATAATACCCAGGTCTCAGAGATTTTCCGGACCTGTTAGACAGAGAACTGGTCAGTAGTCAGCCCAGGAGAAGTTGTGAGGAGTGGGTGGGGCTGGCTATTGCGTAATAACAGACACAAATCACAAACAATACATTTATTTACTTGAAATTACAATTAAATGTTTACCGATAATATGTGTATAAAGATATATTTAATGCTAGTCAATCAGTCATAAAACACAAGTGAAGGATAATGAATAAAATACTTAAACATGCTAAATAAGATGAAAAAAAGATAATACAAGTACGAATAAAATACTTAAACTAAATCTATAGAACTAGAAAAATACAGGTCAGCACAGAAGAGAGATTACTTTTCACTCTGAAACAGAACAAAGCTGGTCGAGGTTTTCGTCACTGGTCATGTTCTGGTACATGTCGTTAATTGCAGTCTGGATTCCGTATGCCGATTTCAGTTTGTGTAAAACTGTCTCTGCAATCATCTTCACTTTTGTATCCTCAACCTGTATGTGGCGTTGCTTCAGCAGTTTCTGGACAGCCGGTATGAATCGTGGAGTCAGGAGTCGCCGTGTGATGCAATGAAAGTTGAGTTGGTAATAATCTTCCTCCGGTATTTCCAGGCATTGATGCTGTCGCTGGCTTGGGTGATCTGTTTTGCAGCCATAGCAGGTTTCCTTGACATACTTGACACAAATTAAACTGAATAGATGCAGTAAGGCTGTTTTTACAGTAGCAATCAGCGTACTCGGTGTCCACCCATCAATTTCATCCTCTTGATGTATTGGAGAAGGTGGAGGCTTGGAGTAGCCGGTTGCAGGATCTCCAGAGTCCTCTGCTGTTGGTGCTGGAGGCTGGGAGTACCCGGTAGCAGGATCTCCAGAGTCCTCTGCTGCTGCTGCTGCTGCTGCTGCTGCTGCTGCTGGAGGGATACCCTCTTCAGCTAGGGTACTCGGTATCAGAAAATTTGTAGGAGAGAGTGCAGGAGATGATGCTGATGAGGATGAGTACAAAAGAGGAGAAGGCGGATAATATGGACCCATGTTGTAGCTTCCAAGAGACGGAGGACTGAAGAGGGTCTCTGTCGAATAACTGGGCTCGCCCCAGTTTGGTCCCCATAGTCCATAGTTCCTTACTTGTTCCATTCTAAAGGTTTGGTGTCAGAAGTCCCTGCAACTCTCTCAATATATAGGGTAGAGGGGCAGGTCCTCAGAAGAGGACCCTCCTTATAGGCTGGACAGGAAATGTCAGAGTTTTCTTCACTGACAAAATATCGATCCAGCAGTGAGATTTTCGGAAAACAGTTCACAAATCCGATCCCCAACTTCCGTCATTTTCTCAGACCAGGCGTCAAATGGGAGAGCCAGTATGGTTCTGAATATACTACACTCCACATTGAAAGCCTCCAACACAAACAGGTCTGGGGAATTCAGGCTCTCGCCCCTCCGTCTGCTTGCCCGTAAAGACCAGCGGCCTGATTCAGTAGTTTTTGATTCCCACACTGCACTGAAGAGAATTTCTCCCTTTCTGATTTCAGTATCGGTCGGGAAACACCGTCTTCTGGTTTTCTTTGCAGATCAAGGGTCTGACTCATCTTCTCTTGTATTTTGCTCTAAGGCCGATTCCATATCTTCATTGGCGCAAGGAATTGCGAGCCTTAGCACTGCCCAGTCATTATAGGTGAGGCTGCATGTATTCGATATCGGTGCAAGCTCCTCATCCTTGTCCAGCTGGTACAGGTAAAGCTCTCCAGTCTCATAACGGAAAACATAACCCCATGACCCCCATAGAGCATGAGGTTTTAAAGACCAGTCTGCCTTGAGGGATCCAAGTACCGGGCTCTGCACGCGACACAAATAAAATTTTGATTTCTTTGGGGCATCCGCTCCAAGCCTGGAGTTGTCATAGATGGATATTGTGGTCTCGCATAGAAGAGATGTTCCGCCTGTCAATATTTCTCTTTTATCCACAGTTTTTGAGGCAAATGCATCAGGCAATGAAGGTGAGCTTGCAGGTTTATCCAATACTGGGCCCAAATCTGGTTTCACTGCTATTGGGATCTCATATACAATAGCAGGTTCTTCTTCTTGTTCAGCAAGCAAGTATTTGTTCGTTAACGGAGTTGACTTCATCATCTTAGCGAATGTCTTCGGGCTAGGTAACTTCGAATCTGTATCAGATGATGCAGAGGAGGTAGGTCCATTTTTCTCAACAGCAGGATTAACTCGTTTAGTTCCATTCATTTTAAAGTTCTTGAACAACTGTTACAAGTAGAATGCTTGATTTTTCCAACATTACTTATAGCAAAAACACTAAAGGCTGAACCCCTTTGTCTCTGCTTCTATAGGCTAATTCAAACTCATAGAGGTCAGAAGGAGTTCGCCTTAAACAATGTATCGCTTTAATGACATATTTAATGGGCGGGGGGGAATCATGTGACCGGAAATTAAAATCAATTAGTCACGGGTCATTAATCACTCATCAATCAAACTCTGATTAAATTTTGACAGAAGGGTGCTTATAAGGTCTCTCAGGATGTTAAATTAATGTTATTTAAGTTCCTAATGAGATCTTATAGTTTGGAAAATCCAGCAAAACAGACTTCTTGTTCTGGTTTTATTAATGAAAACCAGTAGGTCTCATCACACACGCATACACCCCCGCACACCCACACACAAAAATCAACATTAAAATTTACTATTCGCATTTGAGTGAGGTATTCCCCATCCTTTTATTTTGTGTGTGTTATGTTCTTTTGTGAGGGTAAATATGGTTCAACTACATCGTTAAAGTAAAAAAAAAAATTAAATCATGGAAAAAATTTGGGTTGGATAAGTCTTGGTCTAACACTGAATGGAATCAGATTATAGTGTATTTAGGTGAGTATTGGAGTTTGTAGTTTATTGTCCACAAAAAAGTTTTTGTGGCTGTTGCACATTTTCACAATAGGTAAAAGGTCTGCAAATATTTACGCAAACTTTCACGCTAAGCTCATTTTTATACATCCCAACCCTCTGTGTAAAATATGCTGCTTCACATTTTTGTGCTGTGGCATACAGTGGCATACACACCACACTGACACAGCAAAGGAGTTACATGAGGCTGCTCTTCCTGGACTTCAGCTCGGTTTTAACACCATCATATTGAGCAGACAGTGAGGAAACTGTTGAACCTGGATCTTCCCCACAACATCTACTGCTGGAACATGGACTTGCTGATCCAGCAGACAGTAGGATCCTACCTATCCTCAGTTCTGAGCACAAGCACCATCTCTCCACAAGGCTGCATGCTAAGCCCCTTACTCTACACCCTCTACACCCATGACTGTAGCCCCACTGCATACAGACTGGAGGTGGAATGACTGTCTGGTGCACCACAAAAAACCTCCATTTGAACACCTCCAAGTAGAAGGTGTAATGAAGTTGTTGATTGTGATGAGGACAAATGCGGTAAGACCCAAGATAAAGTGAGATAATGTGCTGAATAAAGTCCAAAAACCAGTTGGCAGAGCCAGGTCCAATAGGATGAGAACCAGTGAACGAAGGACTAAACAATGACAAGGATCCAGCGGGGAACAGATGACACAGGTGAGATTAAATACACAGGGGATAATCAGGGAATAAGAGATAGCTGGATACAATCAAGGGCAAGACACAACAATACGGGGACTAAATTAACCAAAATACATACAAAGAAACCTAGATCCTCACAAAGGAACTGATTGTCGGCTTTACAAGGTGTAAACCAGACATTCGGCTCATCATTATAAATGGGAAGAGAGTAGAGATGGTGCCAGATTTCAAGTTCCTGGGCACTTACATCAGTGAAGATCTGACTTGGAATGTTAATTCTACTTCAGTCCTGAAGAAGGCACAGCAGAGACTGTACTTCCTGAGGATTCTCAGGGAGAACAATCTGAGAACTGAGCTCTTGGTGTTCTTTTATCGCTGCTCTTGGAATCGGTGTTGAGCCGTGGCAGCTTGCTGTGGTTCTGAAGCTGCACTGCAGCGAAGAAGTAGCTCCAGAGGGTCATAAACACTGCCCAGCCACTGATTGGCTGTCATCGTCCATCTCTAGAGGAGACCTACAGGACCCGCTGCCTCCAGAGAGCCAGCAGCACCATCAAGGTCCCCTCTGACCCCAGAGTTTGAAGAGGCCACCACCTCTTCCCCATCCTGACCTAGGGAGGCCCTTCAAGGCAATAAAGATAAGGACAAACAGACCAAAAAAACTGTTTCTATCCAAGAGTTGTTGCCCTGAACACAGCTAATCCATCTAAAACCTGAGCTGTATATTGAAGTAGTGCTATTCTCAATTGAGTATAAGTTATGGGTACCCTACCAACCTGTGCTTGACACATATTTTGTTTGTGTCTTCCTCTCATGCAGAAAAAGTCATGGTAATCTGTCCACTTAAACTCAGAACATGTAGACCAAGTTAAAAAAAAAACCACAATCGCCTTCATGTGATGCACTGCTTGTATTGTCATCAAAAGATCATATCATTAATTACTTTTCAATGAAGTGCAACACTTAACCACAATCAAATAACATACATGGGTTTCCTTAGAAGTGTGTCACCTCCCTGCAGTCTATTGTCTCAAAATACAACAATGAACTTGACCCCTGTTTCAAAGGCTTTGATGGTAAGAGTTGTGTTTCTTTAACAGAGGATCAAAGGATGTTCAGCCAGTAAATAATCTTGAGGGACACCCTCCTTTTTCCAACTTGGGATTGCAACATCACCATGATTCAGTTAAAAATCCAGAATAATGTGATTGTGAATGAGCAGTCTGAATGCAAAACGGCAGAATTCTGGAGTTTTACAAACATGAAAAAAGAACAATTAAAAGTGTGTAGGGGCTGTGGTAATAATTTGAAGACATCAAGAAGATGTTAGACACTTCAAGCTACAGCTGTGCCGATCTCATT
The DNA here is from genome assembly GCF_002775205.1 of Xiphophorus maculatus. Lineage (NCBI taxonomy): Eukaryota > Metazoa > Chordata > Actinopteri > Cyprinodontiformes > Poeciliidae > Xiphophorus > Xiphophorus maculatus. Next base: position 1,050,895 of record NC_036449.1, on the reverse strand, counting down.
CCATGAGTCAGTGTGTTCCTAAAATATCTTTGTGTTTCTGTCAGTCTGTGTTTCACACCCACCACTGCACAACCCAACTCCTCCACATGTCCACCTACATCTCCAGGATGTCCAGATCCTCTCCAGCACCAACATATGTACATTCACAGGTGTCCCATCACTTTCTGTCAGCATTGAGGTGTGTAGTTTCGCAGAAAATGTTTGTTTTCCACTAAATATTCATGCCTAAAATTATTTTTATGCTACATTAAACCACCATTATTTCCCTTGTTTTTGTATTTGTAAGTTCACCTAACATTCTAACAAAAAGTTTAATTAACCCTTTAGTTTAACATAATTTTCTGATGTCTAAATACATTAAGTATAAAGAAAATATACAAAGGCTGTTTTATGTTTTGTCTTTTAGAGAATTGTTTTGCCCTAGCAGGCTTTATTTAACAGCTATTCAACAGAAAATGGAAAATGCGGTTTCAAACTGCATTATTTTTGTCTTTATTTACATTGTATTTCTTTTCCCTGTTTCTGCTTATTATATTTATTTCAGTAATTTCTAATTTACCTATTGCTTCTGTTGAGAATAAATAATTCTGTGTTTTCTTTTTGTCTCTTTTAGCTAGTTGCTAAGCTAAAGCCAAAGGAAACCACACGTTAGGAAATGCAAATGGGAGCTGGAGTAAGCAATGACACACTAGGTAACGCCCTTTTTGGGGCGTAGATTAGAGAGACAAAGGGAATGGGAAATCCTTGCTTGTTGCCATTTTGACTGTTAGCTCCTTAAGGTGGCATGTCAGAATGGACCAGCTGTATTTTGGTAGAATAAATGGAATTCATGAATTCAGCTCACTGACTCTTTTTCAACCTCATACATCACAAACTTAGAATGGAGAACGGGTCATTCTCTTCACTTCCTAAACTAAAGACAATGGTCTTTCATGTCATTAGGTATTCTTTATTGCCTATAATCTTTTTAGAAATAATAAATGTAGTTTTGAGGATACACCTTTAATTCTCTGTCAAGTAATTTTCACACTATATTTTGATATACTCCTTAGAGCATTGTTGTCAAACTAATCCTCAAGGACCAGAGTCTTGTAACTTTTAGATGTGTCCCTTGTCTGGCAGACTTGAACTAAGACCTAACTTGAATTAGAACTTACAAGTATTACTGGTTGTGTATACACACACACACACCCACACACACACACGCACACACACGCACGCCTACACATACATACAAGGAAGGTAAGAAAAATAATCTGGCCCACAATACATCTAAATGTTGGATGTTACCCACCATAAAATCCAAGAGTCATCACCTGTGGATATGCCATCCACAGAGAGTCTGCACATCTCTGTGGATGGCATATTACTCTTGATTCATTCAAGAGCACCAAACATCCTCTGCATGCCCTCTGCTCTACTTGTCATCTTTCTGCCCACTGTGTTTACTACACTTTGCTCAGGAAAACACATCCTTTCTGCTTGAGCTAGCTTACCTCCACCTCCAGAATCATTTCTTCACTCACTCAACTGATCGCCTCCACTGAGATGCAAGATGCTCCAGAGTGCCTTGGTGCAATGCTTTACACCACTTCATATGCAGCTTTGCATTCTAAATGGAAATTAAAGTCTGAATGTGGCTGCTGGCTCATGGAAACCCATTACATAAATATCTCTACACTCTCTATGATCTGTTATTGGCCACATGACATTTGGAGATTTATATGAATTGTATCTGTAGAAAATTATAATGCTACTAATAGTCAAATATTTAGTAGTAAATTTTCTCAAGTAGGCATATTGTATTAAATCCTTGTAGATTAACCCAAATGACAAGGTCCTTTGTGGAGACACTTTCTATTAATTTAACTTGAGTTAAACAGGCCACTTTTCAGGCTTCAATTTTTGTTGTGATGCTTCAGCAGAACACTATATGCAGTATACTTTCAACCCTACTTCTGCATCACTGGTCCTCCATCTCTTTTTTATCAACTCATGATAATGTCATATAGCAGCAGTAAATTATCATTTTATTAGTAATTGCTTCCCACAGCTATTTCAAATATCAAATGAGAAAATAAGTGCTAAATTAAATTACAAATGTAGTTAAGTGTTTCATTAAATCAGCCACTGTTTACTTTTCATGTTTCCTGGAATCCATTGTGAAATATCATTCTATGTATTACATTCTTCAAGTTCTACTTAGGTGATCCTCACAACTTAACTGTATGAATATCCTTCAGTGTTACTCTCCAGTCTACATTTAGAAACTGACAATAGAGGAAGCAAATGAAGAAAAACAAAACATCTCTCTCAGCAGACCAAAGAGTAGTGTGACTAGTGGTTGACGAAGGTTCATTGTGTAATGCTCATGGATGAATAAGCTGAAAAGAGGAAGCTGGCAGCTTCTGTTTTTTTCGGCCATATTTACCAGTTAATCCAGTGAAGGCACTCTGAGAGGTTATTAAGAACTCAGTGCAGTCATGTTCTTTCCTTGCTACTGTGAAACTTGCAATTACTAATCCAATTTAGCAGCAGAGGAGTCATGTTCTGTTTCTGTGTTAATCTGGTTACAGCAGCTGTTTGGTCTCCTGCTGACTATGGTGGGCTTACTTAACACAACTACCAGCAGAGTTCCCACTGGCATAAGGGCATGGAGATTCTCCTGATAAAGATTTTGTACTGAAAACATTCCCACTCACCATGTCTCAAGATTTCTGTGAATTAATTTAAAGGCTTTTGTCCGCTTTATCCAGAAAGGTATTAGAGCAAGAAGTAGAGTATAAAGCATTGATTGAAATTCACATTGAATTATGGGTCTGGAAGAGAAACAAAATCTTAAAACAGTACTTTGACAGAGCTTTACTGTGTTTTGGATGTTTTAATACCTTATCCTATTTTTTTATTTTTTTCACATTTTAACCACAAAATAAGATATACTTCCATGCATTGTTGTACAGAGGAATGAAAACACACGGTTTTTAGTATAACTGAATATAACTATATTCAATTAAATAAGTATTCTCTTACTAATCTTTAGGGATTTTAAAAGATTTTTCTGTTGACGCATCGATTTGTGATTATTATCTAATCTTCAGGTAATAGGTTAGTATCATATTGTTCTCCTAATAATTGCAATACTATTGGAAGGTAAACTGTTCATTTTAAACTGCATTGCCATGTGATCAGTTGCACAATCTATTTAAAAGATAGACACTGTATTCAATAGAGTGTAAGTCAAAGAATCTGGGCGTTGCTCACAGGAAAAAACTGAACAGTTTGGGAGCAGGGCCACACCCAAAGCACACCTCTAATTTTCCAAATGATCTATTTATATTCTGCTCACCCATTCATCCCAGTCTGTTACGTTTAGTCAACTGTCACATCCGTGACTCTTTCTGCGATTACAAATCTTTAAATTCAACTCATCAGAGAATGCGATGTGGCTATTCAGCTCTACCCTTCTGATTCAGACGATGACCTTCAATACGCCATCTGCTGCCGAACATTCTCCTCTTCCGGTACTTAGACAAGCTCCAAGTCGCAAACGCCTGCGCTCTTTCACCTTTGATACTCGAACTCCATCTCGTACCTCATTAGCATCATTTCAACATCCATCCAAGGTTCATCCTTCACCTCCAACAGCATTGTAGTCCCATGGCCGTAGACCGCAAAGAGGCGTCAGACATCAGGCTCGTTTTTTCTCCACCGCCTTCTGGAGTCACTCAGTCAAACAACACCAACACATCCACATCGCAGTTCTCTACCGCAGGCATCTCAACTCGTCGAGGCCTCAGATTCCGGCTTGTCGCTTACCTTTAAACACTCTCTACATGAGAAAGGAATCCCTTTCAGCCGCTCAGATAACGTCTGTTTCCTCCTCCAACATCTCCGGTGAAGTCATTCCGATGCTGGCTCGTAGACCTCCAACAGAGCGTCAGACTCCTCCCAGATCCCCGCTTACTAAGTGAATCTCTCAGCCAAGCAACACCAACATATGCACATCTCAGGGTTCCTCCTCAGAAACTCAAAATCCTACAGCACCACCACCGAAGTCCAAACATCCCGGGCTCCCGCTTCCTTCTCAGTGTCCGCTTCTTCCTCCAGTGCCTCTGGTGACTTAATTTCCGCCTCCCCTCGCACCGATTCCGGACCTCTCCCCTAGTGGGATCATTTCATTCCTATCCTCCCAAGCTTCACAAAGTATGAACATTTAAATTTGTTTTACTGTATTGTACCATAGCAGGACAGTAGTATATCTTCACTTGTCTTAAGGATCACTTATACCAGTCTGAACAGTAGTGATTTACATTAGGTTTCACTTTTTTTACAAAACCTGCTAGCCATCTCGCTTTCGTTCTCTTCTTCTCTTTACATACAGCATCTTTTAATATATAGATAATCAGAGCTCCCGCTTCTACGGTGGCCCTGAGTGCAAACTTCAAAAAATTCAAAAACACAACATTAACATAGCACAATTACAAATTACAAAAACACAACAACATTAAGAAAGCACAAATACAAATTAAAAAAAACACTACAACATTAACAAAACGGAAGAGGTACGTCCCAGTGAAAGACATGAGAAATTGCTGATTGGACAATAGCTATGAATACCTATACACTGAGTCCTACTTACATAGCCACCATCTTGAAAGTGGCAGTGGAGAGAATGTGCTGCGTGGACTAGTTTCAACTATTTTACAGTACAAAGTGGACCCACTGCCTTAACCTTTCACAGGTAAAAATTAAAGATAATGACAATGTAAATTTACGAGCAGAATTTCTTGACTTTGTGGCCAGTACTGTGCATTTCTGTGGTGAAACAAATTTCTAAACAACAGAGAAATATTTCCTTTGTAACTAAATTTCCCCAGTTAACTACTCTGATTTTCTTAGCTTAGCTAACTTTTTTTGTAGTGTTTTTCTAAAGAAGGAGAGGCAATGGGAAACCTGCCTCTCCTCACAGAGTGTGGACCATCATTCTCCCCGGATGACCAAATCAAGATCATTCATCCGTTCAACCATTATCCTTTCATCCTTCCATCCCTACATCCATCATCTCTACATCCCTTCATCTCTCATCCTTGATCCCTCATCTCTACATCCCTTCATCCCTCCAACCTTCATCCCTCATCTCTACATCTCTTCATCCCTCATCTCTACATCCCTTCATCCTACATCCATCACCCCTTCATCCCTCACCCTTTCATCCCTTCATCAATAAATCTTTAAACATATATCTTTGTGACGTGGCCTTTGCTAGTGAAATATGTGTTGGCAATTAATCAAATCACTGTAAAGTTGTCTGCGATGGACTGGCGATGTGTCCAGGCTGCCATATTTTATGATTTCTTGCAACAACTGCCTGTTCGAGGTACTCCAATAGTGTCACTCATCATGTCTTGCTTATGATCCAGACCATGATCACATCATTGTTCAGAAGCACTTTTTGTGGCCATGACTTGATGCTGCCTCACAGCATGCCTGTGGTTATGATTCTGGTCCATCTGCCTGCTCATGTCTCCACAGCTACTCTCCTGCTCTGCTATCAGCTCAGCTGTTGCACCTGTGTCCTGCTGCTCAGTCGTGCAATCAGCTCATTCCATGCACCTGTTACCTGCCTTCAAATACAGCTTTCTTGCAGACAGACAGTGCCAGATTTTTGAAAGCCATAGATGAGTAGATGTCCAGTGGGCTTGCCTGCCTGATGACAACCATGTTTTTGTCTCCTAGATTTCCTTGCCTTGCTTTCTATAAGGGGGTACCTCACTGTAGTGATGGCCAAATGAAGCCTCATGAAGCAATGAAGCTTCCGGCCCATTGCTTTGCCCAAAGGTTCGTTACTCGGTGGTTCATTCATTTCTCACTAGTGACATCTGCTGTTCAAACTGTGACAGCCTTGTCACTCAGACATATTTAAAACAATTAGTACATGAAATATTGTCACAAAATTTTTGTCAAACTCATGTTTAGTAACAGGAGAGTCAATTAAATCCTATTTAATCTTTTTTAGTTATTAAAATGATTTGTAGTCAATCCTGGCATATGTTGACTGTCAGTGGCTGTTTTCTTTTGTCATAGACTGATTTGACAATAGACATTTGTTTTAGTGTACTCGGAGTGCGGTGCTTGTTGGGGCAGACAGTATTCTTTGAGTTTTGATTTGCCTCCTAAAAACTAAAATTCTTCAAAAGTTCTCTTTTTCTTGGATTCCTATTGGCTCTCTGATCTGATCCCTAATATTTTTACTCATCAGGCCAGAATTTTACTCTTCCAACAGCTTTAGTCTGTTTCTGCTGTGCAAGACTGATATATTTTTGCAGAACAAAGAAGTGTTAATTTCAAGACGGTGAGAATTTTGGAGGTGATGGGGTTAATTATTTTTTATTTAAGAACCTTGTGAATGATCATCTCAAAGTATTCGCAGATGTCAGATTTTTTCTTCTCGCTGGCTCCTTTTCAATCAAGTTCATTTGTGTAGCATATTTCAGCAACATTGCAGTTTCAAAGTGCTTTACATAATAAAAAACACACAAATATAATGTCATAAAATATACCATAATCAACAATTGAGAAAATCAATAACAAACATTACATTTTGATGAGTGTCATCATCAAAATCATTAATGCACATGAACTATAAAGGTTCCTTTTATTTCTGCCACTGCTAAAGACAAACACTCCCCTGATGTGATCAAATACAATAACCCGAGCAGCGGCTCATTACGCCTTTATTTTGAAAACCGACACGCAAAATGAAGCAGTCACGTGACCCATGCAATGTGAGGCCTCGTTTGTTGCCAGTCAAGTGGTTTTCAACAAGACGACACAAGCCTCGAAGCGGGGTTTCAGATAGCCCATCACTACCTCACTGGCTTCTGCTGTCCGGACACTGACCACATTTATGCCCCACGATCACCGACCCATGTCTAGCCCTTGGCTTTGTCTGCCTGATTATGCTTTCTTGTGAATGACCCTCTCCTGTCCCATGATCCTGTCTGTTGTCAGTGTTATCCTGCTCCAGGTTCCTATCTAAACTACCAGCCCCAGTCAGTATTTCACTCATAGTGATGACAATCATCTCTCGCTTATCGGCTCCCCTGGTTCTAAAGAACTGAAATTCAGGATTCACAAGTCCATCTGGATTCTGAAAAGGTTAGTGGCTCTTTTACTGAGTTTTCTGTAATTCCATGAATTCTCGGCAGCCATTGGCTTGTTTCTTTCCCCAGTTGTTATTGATCTTGCTGCTGCATTTTCCTGTTACCCACCAGAAAGTTTTTTTGGCTTTGTGTATGGTTGAAGCTTACGGTCGCCTGTCTGAAACCTTAGTATCTCAGTTTGTATCCCAGGTAAGGGAGGCATTCTGCCGAAGCCCTAGTGCCACAGATAGCCTAACTTCAGGGTTTCAGTGACAAGGCTGTCACAGTTTCAGCAACAGATATCACCAGTGAATCATACCTCACTAGTGAGATATCAGAGCAAAAGGAAGGCAGAGTGTATTGACCAAGACCTACAGGTCTATTCGCATTGGATGAGGTGTTAAGCCACCTCTGAACAGGAAACCGAAACAGTTCTCAAATATGCATGAATGAGTCAAAGCGACACTCCAGGTATACGTTTGATTAGGAAAATTCTTGGAGATCAAAGTCCATTTTTCACAACTCTCCACCACTCAGACACCCTTTAAAAGCTGGACTCCAAAAAGTTGTTTTAGCGGATCTTATATCTAATTCATCACTAAACTCTCAGGTTCTGGACTCCAGCCTTTTGTGGTGCTTTCTCCAGAACCATCCAGACTAGTCGGGTGGGACGTCGCAGGCTCTTATTGAATTAAAAGTACAATTTGGTCATAAGATCCATTTCCTCCCATTTTTCTCCCTCCAGCCTATATGCTTTTCCCACTTGTGTGTTGTCATATTTACAGATGGTGTGAGTTTGAGCTGTCTCTTCAGCTGCTTCCATGCTGAAGAAAATTACTTTTTACTAACTAACCTCATTAAGCTTCACCTTAAAAGTCTGAACTGTCCAGACAAAATGGAAGAATAAGCAAATCAAAATAAGCATACAAGTAATTTTTTTTAAATTATACATTTTAAAACACTTTGAATTATTTTTTCTATCACCTTCCTAGAAGTCAAACCTTTTTACAAGGTGGTAAACATAAAAATGGAGGAAATCTGTAAGTGGTCAGATAGTATGTCACAGCACTGGAGAAGTGGATCTGTACAAAAATATAAAGCAGACAGAAATAAATCAACATCCTTATTAACAACAAAATGAGTTATTACTGGTGATTATTGGATTACTATAACAATAGAGAAGTGTTCAGATGAGAGGAAAACAAGTATGAACTCACATTAAACACCGTGTTTGTAAAACCAAAGGTCAAAACTAATTTGGAAATAATTTTTTTCAGTTAGAGTTGATTTGTTAAACTCTTGCTGATGAATTAAGAATGTAATTTTAAATACCCCAAAAGAAAAAAGTAGTTAACATCTACATAAGATCTTCCTGGATTAATTTATTCCATTTTTTTAATGAAAATATTTTGTGAACTATGACCCCATGGTTATGATTTATTTCTCTTGTTCTTTAAAACATAAATGTTCAGTTCAAGAATTTATTCATTTTTCCAGTAGTTTGTTTGATCATAGTTAATATCATAAATGTTTTTGATGAGTACAAAAGTAATTCATTCAGAAGCATGTTTGTTTGCATGTTCAATTGATAACCAGACATGTTTTTTCCCCTTTTCCTTTAGAAAATGATCTAATTGTAAGAACTAAATTAAAACCAACCTATTATTATTGAAAATTATATCAGTTACAAAATATTACTTAAACATGGCAAGTCATTTAGATATTGAAAATGATTTAACATCTTTTTGTGAGTATTGAGAAATGACCTTGTTCAAACCCCGCACAGTCGGAGGTGCCAGCCCTTTTCGACACTGAATGTTGACTAGTAGTGAAGAGGATCACAAGGGGGCATTGACTCTGACATTGGAGCTGGCAGCTTGCAGCAGCATTTAAATGTCCAGGGTATCTACAGGATATTTATAGTACAAGAATGCTCATTTGTGAAGGTCATTAGTAGTGCAATGTCATGATTATGTTATAGCTGAGAATCATGGTTTTGCCCAAGGCGCAACCAACAATTGGTGACCTTGATAGAGAGGATAACTGTGAAACCAAGTTTAAATTGTTCTGCGGTTGGATTGGGTTATGCACTAAAACTTTCTATCTTCATTCTTAAGGTGGAGATGCAGTGAGGGTAACATATTCTAAAGAGTGTTTACTGTAAACGGTATTATGATGCAGACCAAAGAGCTACAGGTGCTAATTGGACAGAAAAAATATTATTCAAGTATTCTCCTTGCTCTACAACATATAGACTTCACAGACGAACGCCAACTGTTAGAAGTATTGTAGTTTTTAGTAGTTTCTATATAGCACACACACAGTTCCACAAGGTGTGTGCTAATTGATAGGATGGCAAGGCTCGAATCATTCAAAAGTTAAATATGTGTGTGTGTGTTGATGATTTCTTTATTTAAATGATTAGATTTGACAGTTCATTTTTCAATTTGTTTACCACTTGTTGGCCAAAAAATTATATCATGATATATTTCTGAAATACCTTGACAACGATCTCAGACATTTTTTTTATATACATTTCTTTTTACTACTTTACTCCTTTATTACTCTTAGTATTCCTACATTTAAAAAATTGCTTTTCCAGCAATGAAAAAATTTTATTTATATATGAAATTCATATTTTTCCTAAATGATGTGACAAAGTGGTTCAGTTTGTGTTCACCACTAGTCCCTTATTCTTATTTCTGATACATTTACTATTGGTTGAACTTGTTTATTTTGTTTCAGAATATATTCATGGTATTTGTGTTTTGTAAGAAATGAAGTAGTCAACAATAGAGAAAGAAGCTTTGGCAATAATATGGGCTCTTGACACTTTAAAGCGGCGGTTTTCAAAGTGTGAGGCGCGCCTTCCTTAAGGGGCGCCAGAGCACTTTAGGGGAGGCGCGGTGCGAGGGAAAAAATAAGCCGGAAAAGAAGCTATCTGCTTGCTGTCTACTGATGTGAGAGAAAGAATGGACAAATTTTTAGTAAAGAAAAAGGCAGGGGAGACGAGCTCTGGCGTAAGTAGAAAAAAGAGGAAGTATGACCACGACCACTTAAAATTTGGATTTTCCTGCACTGCTCCCGATGATGCTCCAAGGCCGCAATGTGTAATCTGCAAGGAGGTTCTGGCTAATGATAGCATGAGACCCCGTAAGCTCCGGCGTCACATTGAAACAAAGCACCCAAGTTTAGTGACCAAGCCGCGGGAATTTTTTGAGAGGAAGCTGAAGGAGCTGTGCACACAGAAAAAAACAATAGAGACGTTCAGTACTGTTAACGCTAAGGCAACCGAAGCATCTTATCGGGTGGCCTTACGCATTGCAAAGACGGGGAAACCCCATAACATCGGTGAAACTTTACTCCTTCCTGCTGCTAAGGACATGTGTTCAGTAATGATGGGAGAAGCTGCTACTGCCAAACTGAATGTCATCCAGTTGTCTGACAACACCATCCAACGCCGAATCTCACATATGGGCGCAGATGTGCGGCAACAGGTAGTGGACAGTGTTCGTGAAAGCCCCTCCTTCTCCCTTCAGCTGGACGAGACGACTGATGTCGCCAACTGTGCTCAATTAATGGTGTATGTGCGTTATGTTAAAGAGCTAAATGTGCATGAGGAGTTTTTGTTTTGTCACCCTCTGCCCTCGCGCACTACAGCAGAAGAAATCTTCAAGGTTTTGAATGATTTCATGCGGGAAAATAATGTGGATTGGGGCCGCTGCTGTGGAATATGCACTGATGGGGCAAGGGCAATGACAGGCCGGCACAGTGGTCTGGTAAAAAAGGTGCAAGCGGTCGCCCCGGCTGCTATTTGGACGCACTGCATAATCCACCGCCAGGCCTTGGCAACTAAGAGGATGCCCCAAGAGCTGCGCACTGTGCTGGACGAGGCAGTAAAAATTGTTAACCTTATAAAGTCGCGCGCCATGAATGCCCGTCTCTTCTCCATCCTCTGCAACGAGATGGGCGCGCACTTTAAACAGCTGCTTCTGCACTCGGAGGTCCGGTGGCTTTCCCGAGGAAAGGTTCTCACGCGCCTTTGTGATCTCCGTGAGGAAGTCCTTCTTTTCCTCGCTGAAATCAACTCTCCACTGGTAAAACACATGGAGGACATGAAGTGGGTTGCAAAGCTTGCCTATCTTTCGGATGTCTTCGAAAAGATAAACACACTGAACATCTGTCTGCAGGGCAAATAGTGCAACGTTTTTTACGCACACGATCAACTCTGTGGATTTAGGAAAAAGTTGGAACTGTGGGTCGCGCGTGTGGAGCGGGGATCAGTGGAAATGTTTCCCACCTTAGAGGATGTTTTGGCCAGAGCGGGGCTGAAGGTGGAGTTTTTACAGCAGGTAGCCTGCGTGCATTTGGAGGGGATGCGCGAGCAGTTTGGAGAGTATTTTGGAGAGGAGACAATGGCAAACCAGTGGGTGAGAAACCCATTTTCCTTCCCCGTGACACTCAAAGATGGACTTTCAGCAGGAGAGGAAGAGGCTTTGGCTGAGCTGAGCTGTGACATGGACTTGAAACAGAGGATGAGAGACATGTCACTTGCGCACTTTTGGCTGTCAGTAGGGACTGAATTTCCACAGCTCTCCACGAAGGCAGTGAACGTGCTCATCCCCTTCACTTCAACCTATCTCTGCGAATGTGGGTTTTCCGCACTCGCAATGATAAAAAGCAAATACCGGTCAAGGCTGCTGGTTGAAGATGATCTGCGGTTATACCTCTCCACAGTGCAACCCCGCATTAACCGGATTTGCGCAAAAGCACAAGCACATTGTTCCCACTAAAACTAAGGTGAGTTGAACAGTAATGTTGCCAATGTGTTGCCATGTTGCCAATTTAGTTAAAATCATAAATAAAATGAGTTACACATGATTTAGGACCGTGATAGAAAAAGAAAGGGTGCGCATAGCGTGCGTAATTGTTTTTTCCTTTGTATGCCTCCGCTCTTTCATACAGCACTCTCTTTTAGCTCGAGATAAATTGTTTAGATGAGCCACAAAAAGAGCTCCACAATTTTGCAACTGTTTAGGTTTTTGATTTATTTTTTAATTTCAATGAAATGTGCAACATTTACAGATGTGTTCCAAAGATCTGATCAAAATGTTTTTGTTAAGATGTAAAAACACTGTTGGTATTTCAAACATTAAACTCAGAATCTCAGATGTAACGTTTGTTTGAGAAAACGGTTGAAAAATGAGTTTGGGGTTGTTCTTATCATTAGAAAAATGAAAAAAAGGGCGTATTTGCCATACAAAGGCCCTGATAAAATAATTTAAATGGGAGGAAATGTTTTAAAATGTTCATGTGTTAAATTTCATTCAGATAAAGTGTCATTTAAGATGAGATGGTTCTAAAATAAAAGCAATTAGAAGGTGTTTTGTTGTGGCATTTGGGGGGGGAGGGGCGCAGCAGGCATTGTGCTCCTTGGAGGGCGGCTCACCCTTTCATACTTTGAAAGCCCCTGCTTTAAAGTATTATCTGCTGGGTGGTGAATTTGTGCTTGAGACAGACCATCGAGCTTTACAGTGGATGAACAGAATGAGAGAGACCAATGCAAGGATCACCAGATGGTACTTATTGTTGCAACCTTACCGTTTCAAGATTCAGTATAAAGCTGGAAGGAGGAATATTGTAGGGGATTTCCTTTCCCATTCCTATGAAGACTGAGTGACTTAAGGGGGGGGGATGTGACAAAGTGGTTCAGTTTGTGTTCACCACTTGTCCCTTATTCTTATTTCTGATACATTTACTATTGGTTGAACTTGTTTATTTTGTTTCAGAATATATTCATGGTATTTGTGTTTTTACTTACCATTGTTTGTCCCTTGTAGATCTGCAGCAGGGCAGGAGTATGGGAGGGGCCTTCCCAGTATTTCCTGCTTAAATGGCTAGATGATGTCACTGGTTGCCTTGCTGGGTTCTACCAATTAGAGGGTTTTCTTTGAATATTGATCTGTTTGTTTTTCTTTAAAATAACTTTTTGAGTTATCTTACAGGGTTTATTTTGCAGACTATTTCATTATGTAATAGCATAAATTTGTAAATTAGATTAGAGTTTGTAAATTAGATTACTAATTGTATTTTTGTTTCTGTTTAGACTTTGTTTTTTTTTACCTGTAATTGTGGCTTGGTCCACTCATGTGCAGGTGTGTTGCCAATTGGCTATAAAAAGAGTGTTTTTGGGAAGCTCAAGGAAAAAGGAACGGTGGTTGTCAGAGTGTGAAGAAGCAAATAAAAATTAATCAGAAGACTCTGGAAACTGGTGGCTGGTGCTGTTTGTTTTTGTTCACCTTGTGCCTCCTTGACCGCACTATTTTACAAATGAATTTCTGATTCAGGATGTGGAGTAATAAGCACCTTCAACTCTCACTTCCAGTGATTTCTTTAGACTAGGGTTTACTGTTTATCTTTAAGTTTCTCCCCCTTATCTATGGCAGGGGTCTTCAGCTCCACTCCTCTAGGGCTAGGTTCCTACAACTTTTAGATGCGCTCTGCTTCAACACATGTGAGTCAAATAATTAGGTCATTAGCTCTACATACTGAAGAGGTACAGTAAGTCATTTAAATCAAGTGACTATCTTGAGTGTTCTTTATTTATAAACACTTAGTAAAACGTGGCAAAAGAGATAATCACGGGGTGCTGTGGTGGCGCAGGGGCAAAGCAGGCCTTAGTCCTTGTGGCGGTGGTCACAGGTTCGATTCCTTGCCTGGCAACATTTGCTGCATGTCTTCCCCCTCTCTCATTACCCTGTTTTCTGTCAGCCTACTTTCAAAAAAAGGGCACTAGAGCCAACAAAACCTTTAAAAAGAAAGATAATCACATTGGGCTTTTACTGGTTTCTATCCAGTACATACTGTACTTTCTGGCAATATTTTTACACTGTCATTTTAATGTGGTTCCATGCATGCGGGCTCATAACTGAAACTGACTGCATCAGGATGGATGGTCACAGCAGAGCCTTTTTATCTGGGATGTATTTTTACTTTACTGTGGTCTGCAAACTACGTCAGTCATCGTATCTCTTGGAGGTAGGATGACATCAGATGTTTAACAGTGTGGAAAAATTTTGATTGCTGATCAAAAACTCCCTACCACAAACTGAAATAAGTAAAGCTGAATGTTATCTCCAGAGGAAACTCCATTGCAAGAAGCTCAAGTCTTCGTCGGACTGTTAGAGCTGCGCTAATGGGTACACAAGCTTTCTTCCAGTAACGGAACTGCCTGGGAGTGTTGTGTATTTGCAGAAAATTGTATCTAAAACCTTATCTGACATGTTTGATACTACAGTGCCATACTGTCAAAAACATTGACAGTACTGCACTCCCTTTTTAGAGCTCTCATTTAAGCAGATGCCTGCACATCTTGACTTGCAGCAACATAACATACAACCAAGATCTCAAACATTTTGGCTTGAACTTAATAAATTCAGAAATGAAAGATGGATCAAATTAGCAACAGTGGACAATGTCAAAATATTCATGAATGCAATACATTAATCATTTTATAAGGAAAAATAATTTATGAAAGAAAAAAGTTCTTTAGTAAGAACAGTTTGTTGTACAACTTGTCTGTGTTCTAATTCCTACAAGTGTGTGTCCATTACCATTGCCTGAATGCTGAACCTGTTCAGTAATGTTTCTGGGACAGGTTTGATTTAAGCTAAACTAGTGGTGCCCAAAGTCGGTCCTCGAGGGCCGGCATCCTGTTCAAATTTGCTGACAGAGAAATTACAAACCATTATTATCTTGTTTAAAGCCAAAAGTAATTCAATGCTGGGAAGTATCAAAAGCTCTTAAGAAAGGAAGGACCTTTTTAATTTAAGGGAAAAATATGAATTTGTTGTGGTTTTAGAAAGGCTTTTAGCCCACATACAGAACACTCTCAAGCGGCAGGATGAGAAATGAATAAGTTTTATTGAACAAATAAACAGTTGTGAAAGAGTGAATCTTCTGTGGTTTTGACTGGAGGCCTGGGGGAAACAAGATCACTGGAAGCAGAGTAATGGAGAGGTCAGTGGACAGCAGAGCAGGGACAATAATACTGGTGAAAATTCTAACGCTTACTGGTGATGAAGATGATGGTCGGCCAGGGGGGAAAATGAAGAGATTCGGGGCTTGGGCTTGAGTGGGGCTTAGTCCAGATGAGCAGGATGAATTTTTGAGAACTTGTGGAAGCTGCTGTATGGATGGTAGTGATGTTGGAGAACCTAGGTGGTAGATATGGGGCATCTGAAGGGAGCGTGTCAGATGAAGCCCTGCTTCGATGCTTGAAAACCACGTGACTGGCAACAAACATGGATGCATGGGTCATGTGACTGCTTCATTTTGTGTGTAGATTTTTAAAGTAAAAGCGTGATGAGCCACTGCTTCATGGGTTATTGTATTTGATCGAGCATCAGAGGAGTATTTGTCTTCAGCAGTGGCCAAAATAAATGGAAGAATGTTCATAGTTCATGTGTATTAATGATGGCACTCATCAAAATGTAATGTTTGTTACCAGTTTTCTCAATTGTTGATTATGGTATATTTTATAACTTTATATTTGTGTGTTATTATGTAAAGCACTTTGAAACTGCATTGTTGCTGAAATGTGCTACACAAATAAGGTTGATTGAAAAGAAGCCAACGAGAAGAAAAAATCTGACATCTGGGTGTCATGAAGCGGTGTGGTGAGGGGTGGTGAGGCAGACGCAGTGGACCCAGGTCAGATGAATATGAAGATTTTAATAATAAATAAGTCCAGTAACAGGCAACTCGCACAGAGACACACCGACGACGAACAGACTAGACATTGATGAGGACCCGACGAGGAACAAGGAACACAGGTGGAGTTAAATACACGGGAGGGTAATCACAGAAACGAGACACACCTGGGAACAATCAAGGGGAGGACAGGACAACGAAGAGACTTAAGGACACAGAAAACTCTAAATAAACACAGAAAAACACAGATCCTGACACTGGGAATACTTTGAGATGATCGCTCACAATAAAATTCTTGAATAAAAATAATTAACCCCTTCACCTCCAAAATTCTTGAAATTTCCACTATTTCTTTATTCTGCAGAGGTATATCAGTCTTGCACAGCAGAAACAGACTAAAGCTGTTGGAAGAGTAAAATTCTGGCCTGATGAGTAAAAATATAAGGGATCAGATCAAAGAGCCAACTAGAAATCCAAGAAAAAGAGAGGTTTTTAAGAATTTTAGTTTTTCAGGAGGCAAATCAAAACTCAGAGAATACGGTCTGCCCCAACAAGTACTGCACTCCGAATACACTAAAACAAGTTTTAGTGTATTCACTAAATCAGTCGATGACAAAAGAAAACAGCCACTGACAGTCAACATATACCAGGATTGGCTACAAATTATTCTAATAACTAAAAAAGTTTAGTTAAATAGGATTTAATTGACTCTGCTGTTACTAAACACGAGTTTGATAAAAACTTTGACAATGTTGCATTTACAAATTTTTTTAAGTATGTCTATCTGAGTGACAAGGCTGGCACAGTTTCAACAGCAGATGTCACTAATGAGAAATTAATGAACCACGGAGTAATAAACCTTTGGGCAAAGCAAGGGGCTGGTAAACTTCATTGCTTCATGAGGCTTCATTCGGCCATCCCTACTAGGTGGAGATCAGAGAGGTAAGCACTAAGAAATCTACAAGAAACTGGGGTTAACACAGTGAAACGACTGTGTGGCTTGGAGTACCATTAGGGGTGAACACTCAGGTGTCAAAGGACTGACGTCCCACTCCTCTTAAAGCCTGGAAGATGACAGAGATTGTCTGCAGGTGTGAGTGATAATTAGCAGGTCCATCCTGTGGTGGAGAACCTAAAAAGTGGAAGGAGATGGAAACCCCACACAGAAACCCTGACTCCCAACAGAATTAAAAAATTTAAAATTCAGAACCACAAGAAAAAGCTTTTGTATTTCAGCACGTGGGGTGAAGTTGTAGAATGAGTTAAGGATGGAAATCAAACCATGTCCAAATGTCAAACAGTTTCAAATGATCATTTTAAAAAATGCTCATCAATATGACAAATAACTTCTTTTGTTACTGCTATTATCAATGTTATTTTTCCTATTTAATGAAGTTGTCAAATATTTCTGTATTATAGTATATTCATTTAATGATTTTCTAAAAGAGTTCAAGCTGGTGTTTAGCCATGATTCAGGATTCCTTCAATTCACATGAATTATGGTGATCAAGCAAGGGCAACGTGAACCCGTTCCAGAACCAATTTCACATCTCACCGTTTGCAATAAAAAACATTTTACTGATTTCAGTCTCTCCTGTGGTCGTTCTGCATGTGGGTAAAGAAATTAGCCAACATGACAAGCATGACACAAACAGCTCAAAAGAGGAAAAGAAAATGT
Source organism: Xiphophorus maculatus (assembly GCF_002775205.1). Lineage (NCBI taxonomy): Eukaryota > Metazoa > Chordata > Actinopteri > Cyprinodontiformes > Poeciliidae > Xiphophorus > Xiphophorus maculatus. Next base: position 1,033,363 of record NC_036449.1, on the reverse strand, counting down.
ATCCTGGAGGTCTGAGTGGCGGTAAATGTTACTGGTTAAAGTAAAGCTTTTTTTTTTCTTGCATTTTTTTGTGTTTCCTATGAGGACAATAAAATTCACACAGCAAAACATTTGGATTGTTTGTGGATTGTGGATCCAAATGTGGATTGTTTGGTAACAGCCCAAACAATCCACATTATGAAATCAAAACAAAACATTATGAGAATCAAGTTGCCATTATCTGAAAAAAGAGAGAACAGAATTTTACTGTGTAAAGCAGCCACAACCAGGAGGTGCTCGTAACTGTCAGTCAGTAACTGTCCAGTACTGACTGAAGAGTCACCAGAAATAACCAGTTCAAATGATTTCTTCTGATAATGAGACTGTTGGGAACTGGGGGTTTTGTCCTCTTTTGTGGGGGTTTTCTGGTGCTTGCTGCTTCCCTCTCTGTCCACTAGATGGTGCCAAGAGGCTGCTCCTCCTGGAGGGCGTGAGTGGGTCCTACACACCTGTAATTTATCATCTTACCATCTAAGAGTATATGAGGAGCAGGCTGCCAGAACTTCGACACCTGAGTGTTTGCGAGTAATGGTACTCTGCGCCCTTCCAAGCTAGCTCTCAGTGTTTTCTCTGAAGTTGCTTCTAGTAATATATTCTTGCTGCCTCTCTCTCTTAGGTGTTTCCTTGTGACGCTCTGGAAAGACAACTTTCGTTTGGACCCCTAAAGCCGACACAGCTTTCAAACAGCTTAAGTCTCTTTTTGAAAATGTACCTGTACTCATCCAACCAGATCCTAGTAAACAATTCATTGTAGAAGTAGACGCATCAGATACTGGTGCTTTCACAAATCTCTGACCTAGATAATAAAACCTATCCTTGTGCCTTTTTCTCTCGCAGATTGTCTCTGTCAGAACACAACTATGACATGGGTGATGGAAAACTGCTTGCTATAAAGCTTGCTTTGGAGGAGTGGCGGCATTGGTTGAAGGGTGCTGAACATCCCGTGCTGGTTTGGACAGATCACAAGAACATGTCTTATCTCCAATCTGCCAAAAGATGAAATCCCCGTCAGTCTTGTTGGGCTCCGTTTTTCTCTTGATTTAACCTTTCCATTTCATATCGCCCAGGAATCCAGAAACATTAAGTCTGATGCCTTGACTTGACTCCACTCGCCTGACAATTCAGAGAAAACTCCAGCCACTATTCTACCCCACAGCTGTACTGTCGCCGCTGTGACCTTGGAAATTGAGGACCTCATCCATCAAGCTCAACTATCCGAACACGCTCCAAAATCATGTCCCATTAACAAGATCTACATTCCCACCTATGTTCGAGCTCATCTTATCCATTGGATCCATTCATCTAAGTTCTCCACTCACCCAGGTATCAGTTGCAGCATTTCTCTTGTTAACTGCAGGTTTTGGTGGTCGTCAGTTCATAAAGATGTGAAAGAGTACATCCTAGCCTGCCCAATTTGCGCCAGAAACAAGTCTCTGCATTAACCTCCGTCCGGTCTTCTACGGCCATTACCCATACCCAAACGCTCTTAGTCCCATATCTCCATCGACTTCGTCATCGTCTTGGCCCTTTCCAAAGGTATGACCACCATTTTCACCATCATTAACAGTTTTTCCAAATTCTGTCACTTAATTCCCCTCAGAAAACTTCCTACAGCTTTCTAAACTGCCCAACTACTCATCAAACACATCTTCCGACTGCATGGAATCCCTCAAGAGATCTTGTCAGACCGCAGACCACAATTCACCGCTCAGATTTGGAGAAACGTCTGTCTAGCACTCAACACAAAAGTCACCTTAACCTCCGGATACCACCCACAGTCAAACGGCCACACTGAACGCATGAATCAAGAACTAGAATATACACTCCAATGCTTCACTTCCACAAATCCCTCCGAGTCAGTTCCTTCTGTGGGTTGAGTATGCTCACATTTCTGCTGCAACTGGTTTCTCTCCATTCAAAGCCTCCTTAGGTTATCAGCCACCCCCGCTCTCCTCTGATGAAAGAAACATCTCAGTCACCTCGGTCCAGCCTCACATACACCACTGCCAGAACATCTGGAGAAGTGCCATCACCACTCTCAACAACACTGCTGTACAAAACGAGCGTCTCGCTGACTGTAATAGAATCCCTGCTCCCACATACAGCCCTGGCTAAAAGGTTTGGTTATCCCGTGACATCCCACTAAAATCCATGTCCAAGAAACTGTCTCCTAGATTTATCGATCCATATGAGATTGAGTCCATCGTCAGTCCAACTGCAGTCTGTCTACATTTTCCATCGTCTCTCCGGATCCATCCCACGTTTCATGTGTTGCAGATCAAACCAGTCCTGACCAGCAAGTTGTGCCCTCTTTCAGAACCCCCTCCTTCCAGCCGAGTCGTTGATGGACATCAAGCCTTTACTGTTCGCCAGGTCGTGGACTCCTGTCAGCGGGGTCGTGGTTGGCAGTACCTCGTTGACTGGGAGGGCTACCGCCCCGGGGAGCACTCTTGGGTTCCCGGATCATTTATTTTGGACCCTTCCCTCATTTCTGACTATTGTTCTTCTCTCCCTTCATGTTCTTCTAGGCTGCCAGGTGGCAACCTTTGAGGGTATGAACTTTGTCCACACAAAGGATTTTAAGAGCATTATTGCTCTTGGTCTCTGTGTAGAATCTCCATCAACAGACACCAGAAACAGTTTGATGTGAATGTGTGAGTTCAAAGTGGATAAAGTTGGCTGGACTAGCCAGTGACATATTGCTGATAGCAAAGTTGGCTGGGATCAACTGTTTGGATGTCACTGCACATGTCACTGCACATACTGCACATGAGAACATCACACCCACAGTTCTGTCACAACAAAGTTGAACATGAGAACATCATGATGCTGGGCTGTTTTTTCTGTAAAGAACAGAATCAATGTAAGATTAATGTAAAAATATGTCTAGAAATTCTTCATAAAAAATCTGAAGATGAAAGAGAATCTTCAGCTAAGGCTCACAAAGGCTTTTCTGCCAAGTGTTAAACACATTTTAGTAAGAGGGTAGAATATTAATTTCCTGTGCCAATCAACCCTATTGCACCTGAATTGTTTTATGAACTAATTTGTTTTGATTAATTTCTATGTGTTGTACAAGTGTTATAACCAACATTTGGTGTGAATGTCATAAATAGTAAAAAAAAAAAAAATTACTCAAAAACATTGATGTGATCAGTACTTACTGTATGTTCTCTGTTGTAATTAGCAGATATAATGATGGCTTTAACAGTTGACATATTCCAGTATGTTCAAGAACTTCTTCAATAACCATTAATACAAAATACTTTCTGTATTAATAGTCGTTACAATGATTACAGCAATTAAATTCTTGTCAGCACCCCTCAACTCCCAAATCTATGCCCCCAGGGGAAACACTGTCCTCATCTGACACATACAAAAAACCTCTAGGACTCAACATGTTAACAAAATAGTAATTAAGCCTACAGCTTTGTTTTTTACCGGCATGAAAATACAGAAGGCAGTTGGGATTCAGTATTCTGGCTGGTGTATTGAAACTATAGCTATCACTTTAGAGAACAGTCTGATCCAACTAAGTGAATATGAGCAGCACATTTTCAGGTGTTGTGTCAGATACAGTAGAATGTTGTCTGACCTGTGGCCCAGCAGCGCTGAATGAAGAGGTTTGAGAGAATAGCTGCTGTCCAGGTGTTAAAGCAGTCATCAACATGCACATGGTGCTGAAAAAAGCTCTGAGTAACAGGAATTTTGTATTAAAGTCCATCGAAACACAACACTGGTGTAAAGGCCATTGCTTTTCATGCAGTTTGCCTTTGCTTTTTTCTGTTTCTAAAAGCAACAATGATTTTCCATTTCTACATCTGTGTAGCAGAGAATAATAAATATAAGATTTCTTTTTTTCATTTTAGGATGAGTGGTCAGACTGCTCTATATAAAGACCTTTCAGAGAAAAAATATTTGTGTAAGCTATGGTTGAATGCTTTATGGACATGAATGGTGAGACGTTTCCATTTAGACCAAATGGGGCCTATGTATCAAAGGGGGCGTTTGGGCTCACTATTTTCATCTGTCTGCTGTGGTATTGAGCAGTGCTTCACTGGTGTTTTTTCTCTCTTTTGATTGGGAACACGCTCTCCTCATCTATCCCTAAGCATGAAACAACTCAATTCTGGATGAACATGTCGGGGTCTCAGTTACACTTCTTAGTTTCATAAAGATAAATTTAGATTCTAAAGTTTGGGATACACTTTAACTAAATGTGTAGATAGGCTCTGCTGCACTAGAATAATTGCTTTGTGAAGAGGTCTCACTTGAAAAGAGCACACTGGAAAAAAAACTGCTCTAATTTATGGTAAAATACTGGCAGTTTTGGTTGCCAGAATTTTACCATATAAAGACAGTAAATGTCTGGCAACCACAGCTACCGGTATTTTACCGTATTTGCTAAAATACATTAAATGTCTGGCAACCACAGCCTCTGGTATTTTACCGCATTTCCCAGTATATAGTGAAATACCGTATTTCCTAAAATACGGTAAATACCGGCAGCTGTGGTTTTACCGTAGTAAATACGGCCATACTGCCTGAGACATTATGGTATATTTAGCAATGTGACTTTAGCAATACCGTGACTTTAGCAATACAGAACTGTAAGCCTTTTATGCAACTTACTATAAAACCAAAATATATACCATAAACATTAGTATAAAACACGGCAGGATCGTGTGATACATTGACATTTTATTGTAACAAAAAATCAACTTTATGGTAAATTACTGGTAGCCGTTACCAGAATTTTACCATAAAAACGACTGTAAAACACACAAGGAAATGTAATTTATCAGCATTTCAATATGGAAAGGTATAAAGTAAATGAGTCCAAAGTAAACAAAGTACAGACTATGAGTAATCCACTTATAGAAACAATTTCTATTTAAAATTCAATTTAAAAAATTGTTTCCTGTCCAGTTTCCTCACAGTATTACTGAGATATGAACAAAACAGCATGTGTCCATATGAGAGATAACCTATTATAGAAGAAAAACATGATAAAAAGATTCTTGCTCTGGGTTGAGAGTAGGTATCCTCGAGTGATTCGAGTACCTTGATAATTAAAATTTCTCGAGGAAAATGTTGCGTTTTCTTGTTCAGTACTCATATTTGCAATGAAACGCACTTCTTTTCGTTAGATAGCTGTGTTCGCTTTATTGCTAACGTTCAGGTTACAAACTTCTTCACTTCCATTGGTTAGAACAGTGCTGCCTATACACAAGAACTCGCTCTCACTGCCCCCAGTGGACAACAGCAGCACAACAGGCACATAAACAGAAAGTGACAGGATACAGAACTTGCCACTGTACTTTTCAAAGTAAATTAGAAAACATGAACACATAACACAAAATAACTCAAAGATAAGTTAAGATGAGAACATATTCTAACAGAAAATTTAACTGCCTCGAAGCTTCATTGAATTATATTTTATTATTTAATGCTCCATGTTAAAACTGGATTATTGCTTGCGCCGCGCTCTCACTTCCGCCTGAGTTGTTGACGAAAGCTAAGTGTTAGCAGCATAACTTCCAGTTTTCAAGTTCGGCCTGGGCGGATTTTATTGATTGATGATAACGTCCAGGTCTTTGTCATTTTTCGGGGGACTAATAAGTATCCTTAAAATAACTGCCGCAATGCTTGGAGTACAGCAGCTTTTCTCTCCCAGAGCTGCTGCCTGGTGATCGGTGTTCAGAGCGGCGAACAGCACTGAAGGTGTATTTATACAGGTAAGCAGATAGACTGAACACTGTGGGCGGCTGCGCACTATTTGATTAACGTAAGTGTAGCTTTACGGACGAACCGTAAAATTTATTTCATATCATCCTCGTCTCAACAAATGGGGTTTTGGAGCACATCGTAGCGACACGTAGCTGGTAGATGTGTTTCTCTGTGTGATGAACGAAGGTGTCAAATCCCGACGCTAACATGGACACAAAAGTTGTAAATGTCTGGGCAAAGTGAGATTTCATCTATTAAATTGACTGTAGCTACATAAATGAAAAGCTGGAGTATAGACATTTTTTATAATTTTGTGAGATTGCCTGTTTATTATTGTTGAGGAAAAATGATTATTTTAATGCTTAATACAGTTAATCTTACGGCATGTGTAAAAGGTATATTGAACATTCTTATTTTGAACAAATTTCTTAATTTTGAACAGGTTTGTGTTAAGGATTTAAAACTAAACTATTGATGGGCAAGTATTCAAACTACAGTAACCAAATGCAGATCAAAGGGGATCTCTCAATGGGGCTCCTGCTGTGTTGTCAGAGAACAGGAGGCCATAAAATTAGCATCTCCTGCAAGGCACTATCACTTGAGCCTGGAGGAGAGAAGTCTCTTTGGTTCACAGAAGATCAAAAGTCTTCCAGAACCAACATCTGGGATGGTGTAAAACTGAATACAACATAGAATGTTGAAACCACTAACATTTAATTTCTAAGACATTTTTCTACGTATTAATAACATGTTTTCTAATGAAGATTGTATTATCTAATTGTAGAACTACTAATCTAGTAAATGATGAATGTATTTGAAAATCGTACTATCTGTGACTATATCAGAATCAAATGGAAATTGTTTGAATGAAAATGTTTTGTTTAGTATTAGAAAATTGCCCAGGATTTATGCTAAATGGGGTTTTGTGAAGATAACCTTTCCTTGAACCAAAATTACTGGATTTAAGTTTCTCCTGAGAATTTATGTAAGGAGAGATAACGGGAGAGACTCCGGATTCCACAGGTATCTGTGAAATCTTATCTCATGTTTTTCTTTACCCAAAATGACCGTAGAACCCAGGAGGCCAGGACGCAGCTGTTGGCTCTTTTGTTGAAACAGAGAGCAAATGGCCTTTGATCTTTGGCGTAAATTAGGGGGAGTTCTAAGTTTCTCTGAGTGTCCAAGGTAGCTCCCAGTTGGTCAACCAGAGGTACGCCTTAAGTGAATATATTAAAAAGGAAAGACACACCTTCAGTATAAGAGTTCGTGCACAGGAGTAATAATTCAGACAGCTGCCACTATTTTGCTTTTTTGCATCAGCTCTCTCCAAAGACGCGTCTTTGCCTTTTCTTTCTCTATTTTTTCTTGTCTCAGGTAATGAATGTATATCTCTGTTCCTCTGCAGTTTTGTTGTTAATTCATACGTTGCTTTGTATGGGATTAAACTCTGTAATTCTGTGACGTCAACATGCATTGTTGTTTTTCCTTGTGGCCGCATGTCGCCCGCTGAGAGGACCTGGGAGTTTGAGGAAGAGAGAGAGCCAAACTTTTTTCCAAAGTTAATTTATAAATTATTCTTCCTTAACAATTTGTTAATTGAATATAATTTCATATTTTTCTTCAGGTTAACTTAGAAAGTGAGCTATTATTGTTACAGGTTAATTTTCTAAACTACAGAAAAGTTATTGTTAGGAAAGCTCAAATGTGAAAAATTGGACTGATGTTGATATGCGATAGTACTACTGCTATGTTAGATCTAACAATGTTTTATTTCATCTTTTTTTATCCGATTATTCGATTAATTGTAAGAATAATCGATAGATTACTCGATTACTAAAATATTTGTTTACAACAGTCCTAGTTGAGAGTAACAAGCCACTGGGTCTAGACTTTGCTCAGGAGGTTGTGCAACATGGATATGGTCTTCCCAGTCACAGGTTGAGCTTGAGACTCATATGTTGTCAATCAGGTGTTTACCGCAAGATCCTCTCTGCAGTTGGAAAACAGAAACAAAGCAAACGTTAGAATGATGCACTGCATGTACATCATATGATCTCAGCATTCGTTTAAATGTTTGTTTCACCTTTGTTGAGTTGCACACCTGCATCCATGGAGACTGGAACTTTAACCAGGCAGTGTGATCATTTCTGACTGAAATTTCAGAAGCTCTTAAGCCTTTGTTGTCGTCAGGTGTGATGCCTTCTGCAACCAGACAAAAAACACAAACAAAAAACATCAGATGAAGGCCTGTTGTTTCAGGAAATTTTATATCTTCATCCTTCCATTCTCCCTTTTAGGAAAAACATGTTTCTCTTTACAAATTTTTACTTTTTTCAGGATAAATGACACAAGACAAACTCAATGCAGAAAGATTCTGGTCTAATACCACTGTCCAAAACCAGTGTTGTATAAAGTACTGAAATCTCAGAGTCAAGTAAAAGTATAAGTACCTCTCCAAAATATGACTTTGGTAAAAGTCGAAGTCACTGACTGAAATGTTACTTGAGTAAAAGTCTTAAAGTATCTGAAACGTCTTGTACTTAAGTATGGAAATTACTGTAAAAATGGATGTACTCAAGTAATGTAATGAAAAGTACAAGTAAAAAGTAAAACAAAGCAAATGCAGTTTGAATGACATTTTTTATATTTTGGTAAACTTGTCAAATACACTTAAAATAATGTACACAACCAAGTGCAGGCAAAATGAAACCTGCTAATAGATATACCTGCAGGCATCACTTAGTTAAGAAAATTAGGTGCTTTACCTATAGCACAAGGTTAACTTAACCTGCTTTACAACTGAACCAGCTTCTTAGTATACCCTCCAGGACAGAAAATACAAAGTTTTTGTAAGCCTTAAGTTTTCCCTTCAAGTAAGGTCAGTGCTGAAAATGAGAAAAATAAGTAGTACAGAAAATGCGGCCAACATGAAGAAAAAGAGCTGTTACGATTACTCTACTTCACAAATCAGTGAATCAGTCAATCCTACAGTCAGTAGGTGGTGCACACAACTGGTCATTATGCAAAAGAAAAAAAGAATTGGGAGGGAAATGCAGCTTATTGGCATCTGTAAACCTGGTTTTGAACTTGCATGCCTTTCCTATATTCGTTAAATTTAGTCTAAATTGCTATCGCTATGGCTTCTGTCCCCCTTGAACAGAGGAGTCTAGGTAGCCTGCTACAGTCAACATTAGGCCTAAGCTAAATACACCACGTGTGGAACTGAAACAATGCCAAACAAAGTTCATTTATGGTCAACGTTTCACAATACAGTAGTGCCTAGTGACCAAGCTATAGTTACTGAAACAGGAGGATTATAACCATTTCATAAGACGTTACCTCGATGTGTTTCTTCAAGTTGGACGGGGAGTTTTTGTAAGATAGAATTTCCACATCTTCGGGCAGGAATAACATACACTGCATGCGGTACGACGAATCTTTGACACCCACGAAAGAGTATATTGTGTTTTGTTAAGGAAGAATAATTTAACATTAACTTTGGACAAAAAGTTTGGCTCCTTCTTCCTTAAAGTCCCGGGATCTTTAGCAAGGCGGGCTGCTATAACGAAACAACAACAAAGCGTGTTGACGTCACTGATCACAGAGTTTAATCCCACACAAAGCAATGCATGAATCAATTAACAAAGCTGCAGAGGTACAGAGATATGCATTTTTCTCATAAAAATAAAGACACACAAGGGGAAGACAAACAAACATAAAACAAAGACAAAAAAGGCAAAAATTAGCGGCCGCTGTCTCTCTCTCTTGGCGTGCTCCGTGTACGTAATTTTATACCAAATAGCTGTTTCCCTATTTAATTTATGCAGCCAAGGCGTTCCTCCCATTGACCAACTAGAAACTCCCTCAGCCCTCAGAGAAAGTTGGAAACTCCCCTCATTTATGGCAAAGGTGTCTGGTTTTTGTCTAAGCAAAAGGGCGGACCACTTAGTGCTCATCTCTGTCTGGTACGAGCAGATCCCTGACGCCAAAAGTCCTAAGATGAGATTTCACAGACACCTCTGACGTCTCTTCCCCCAAACTTCCTTAGTTCTCCCCATTTGAATGTAAATTTTATTGCTCTGTCTGTGGGGGAGGCCCCTGCTTGGCTGAATGCCTGCTATTTCAGCTCCTTCCCAAATGCTCAACACAAAACTATTCCAAATAAGAGTGTTGGCTATACCTTTACACATGTCGTAAGATTAACTGTATTAAGCACCAAAAATAATCATTTTTCCTTAACAGTTTAAATAAGGCCATGGGCTCTCGTCACCAGCTGGTGGTTCCCCTGGAGCCGTGTCCGACGTAGTTGCAGTCGTTGTGGTCTCCGTCTCCTCCTCCATGTGACTGCTGCTGATTGCGAGACTTGCTTTGTGTTTAATGGGAGAAGCGAAACAGGTGTATCCTATTGGTGGTGATGAACAAGCCCAGGCAAGCAGGATACCGACTTTGTTCGGTAGCCTGCTTGCTACTTGCTAATCAGTAGGTGGGGTCAAAACACTTTGCGTTTCTCTCTCGTGCTTTTTTGTAACGAGTAACTAAACCACACATTGAAAATGTATCGGAGTAAAAGTACGCAATTAAGTTCGGAAATATAGTGAAGTAAAAGTGAAAGTCATCAAAAATTTTCATACTCAAGGAAAGTATGAAGTATTCCAAAATATACTTAAGTAGTGAAGTATTTTTACTTCGTTACTATACAACACTGTCCAAAACCAACAGAAAAAAATCCCAGAAAAGTCAAAAACAAAGGACTGATTATTTAAAAAGTGAACAGCCCTTATGGGCATGCTGTGGTGGCAAAGGGGATAGCGCGACCCACGTCTGGAGGCCTCAAGTCCTCGTCGTGGGTTCGATTCCCGAACCCGTTGACATTTACTGCATGTCTTCCCCCCTCTCCTTCCCCCTTTCCTGTCAGCCTACTTTCAAATAAGGGACACTAGAGCCCACAAAAAGACCCCCTGGAGGGGAGAAAAAAATCATGTACAGCCCTTATTTGGTGTGTATATCGCCATCAATTGTTTAGATTTGAGATTTTATATCTTGTTATATTTCTATGCTCATGATGAGTCATTTCCTCATTAAAACATGTTTGTGACATCCTCAGATCTCCATGGCAGTCAAGTGACACAATAATTTGAAGATTGCACAAGCAGTTCAATCTGTTTTGACTGAGAACTGAGAAAACTGTAAAATATTTAATATTTAAATGTCCTTATCTTAAAACACTTTAACTGTCATGGACCGAGTGACTTTATTGCAAGTATTTTGGGGGTGACAGTCAAGAGGTTAAAGGAAAATATTAAATATTAGCTTTGATACCAAGCTTTATACTTCCAAGTATTACCAAAGTATTGAAACAAAGGCTAAAGTGTTCTTCACAGTTTTAACTTGCATGCATGAACATTTTACACTCAAAAGTAATCCAAATGAATTATTGAACCAAACTTGAAAAAGTTGCTTCTTCTATTAACAATAACTTTAAGCATAGACAGTCTAAACTAGACCTGAAATAATATTTGAAGCATCTAAATATATCTATACAGTTGTTCCTACAGAAACATTAATGGAAGTGCTGCGTCTGGGAAAATTAGCATTAAATGTTCCATATAGCAAAAATGTCTAGCTGCAATGCATGTACATAAACAGCGTGGCTGATGAATTACAGGGAAACATTTATTTATCAGTTGGTTAAAGTCAGCTAACTTCAGTTAAAACTGTGAAAGGAGCTCACCTGTGATGCAGGAATGTGTTGTCCTTCTCTTCCTGAACGCGCAGAAACTTGATTTCAAAGTTTCTGCGCGAATTGAGACAATCTTTGATTTCAAAGATTGTCTCAATTCATCTTGACAAGGACCAGGCCTACATGGCTCTACGCACCATGAGCTAACACCTGTTACTTAGTAGCTTTAGCTAGTGCACAAGGACTTTTAATAGACCATACCAAGCTCCTCCCACAACCGACCCACATGACCGCAAGTCTCACAAACAAAGCCTCGCAGCGTGATGTTTCTCTGTAAACATGACTCGATTAGTGCATCATTTCTACCGGATTTTCACAATATATCAGCTACTACAATGGACAGAGGAACTAACAAGTTCATGTCATCATCTGGGAGGAGGTTACTGGTTTCTCAGTCACAAGCTGGTTGCAAACCTGAGGCCAGCAGGTGTCAGTCAGTTATGGTAGATCTGAAATTTGGTTTGATGACCTCAATATGAGAAGCTACAGACTGATAGGAGGAACCAAAGAGCTCTGTAAAGGTAAAGGCAAATCTTCTAAAGTTGGGATATGTTAGGTGAAATGTATATATTATCATATATTTGTTGTTTCCTTTATAACAATAGTGTTTCATATTTGATGTTCCATGATTGTTTTCTTTTCTCTAAACATAAAGACTGTTTCTGTATGTTTTGATCTACTTTATCTCCGTCTTCACAAGAGGGCCTCCCTGAAGAGAAGCAGTGATAACCGTGCTCACGGGGTTCATTGCTCGCCAGGACTTCTTCTTCCTTTGAGCTGTTAGATAGCTGACGAATCGTCGCCTTGAAGATATACGACCTGTTCTGTTTTTACTCTGTGTTCTAATGCAAGATAACATGTGTTTAGTTAGTGATTGTCATTTAGCACTGCAACTAAAATGCTTTGACCCCACCCTTTAGAGTTGCAGTGCTCTCTGTGATAGGGACTCCAAAGATAATAAAAAGAGAGGAGCGGACAAATGTGTTTTCAGGGCGGTCGGAGATTTGTAACTGTAAACACATCTCTGTCCGTTCTCCTCGCGAGTACAAAAGAATCTAACTCTCTTGTCTTTTCTGTGTTGTTCAACTTGTCTTTAATAGGTGTCAAACCTGACATTTACTTGGTCCTTCGATTGCCGGTCGCCAATATACCGGAAGGATTCCGGCAGGTCTGGTCGACCCCAGTGCAGTCCGTGCGCACGGCAAGTTTCCTAGTGGAAACTTATCAGATCCTGTTCAAGGGCTGGAGCTCGACCTGCCTGCTGGGATCTCACGGTTGACGGTGCTCCAGGAAAAGACAACGGGGGTGAGTGATTCTTGTTTAAAAAGTGGCGAGTGACTGAGGGTCATTGCGCGCACAGAAAACCCTGTCAATTCTAGACTCTAACAGGTAACAAATAGAGCACGAAATCCGTGGAGGACGTCGGAGTCCTCGCGCAAAATTCCGTGATTAGGTGGACGGAGCCTGGTGCCTTCCTGTTCAGGGAGACGGGGCCCGACGAATACCCGTTGCAAAAAAGGACGGCGGAGTCCTGCGAGAACAGGCGCTTAAATTCCGCGACAAAATAAAAAATAGAAAAAAAAAAAAGAGTGTGTGTGTCTGTGCGAGTGATTGGAGGTAGAAATACCACTTGGTATTTTACCTCATATAAAACAGTAGGACTGTAACCAGCAAACCTCTTGAGGATGCAGAGGTAAGAACCCCCACTCGAAAGAGTTGAAGCGTGGGTTACCTCAACAGGTTATTTCAATTGCTGGCCTACTGAACAGAACCCCAGTTTTTAGGACTCCCTAGGCGTCGACAAACTGGGCCAAATTTCATAAAAATGGGGAAAGGGATAAGTAAAAATAAGCCGACAGACAGTTTAACATCCAATGACTGGAAATATGTCGAAACCCAGGATCCTGGTAAAATAAAACATTTGGATAATTGGATAACAAACTATAACTTTGACGGCCGTCTTAACTCACAAAAACTTTACTGCAGGATAATATCAAACAAAAAAAAACAAAGTCAAATCCAAAGAAAATGCATTAACAGGGGTATGACGATGTGAATTTTTGGTTAGAATTAGCGCTAAAAAGAGAAAATGGGCAGAATAAATCTAAAAAAAGGAGTGTAGAACAGAATAAAGACAGGAATGTGATGTACTACAGCAACGAGGATAATGAAACTGGGTCAAGGAGGCAGATAACGCAGCGGGAGGGGGTGGAGAACTAGATGGTGATTCTACAAAAAAAAAAAAAAAAAAAAAAAAACACAGAGGGGGTAAAACCGGGAGGGCAGAGTAGAAGTTTATACCCAGCTCTGCCATCGCCCCCTGAATATGAGGACAGCGATAGTGACAGGCCTATCACTAGATCAAAAGGAGAAAAGTTTGCATGGTCTAGAACAGGGGTGGGCACTCCTGGTCCTCGAGGGCCGGTGTCCTGCAACTTTTAGATGCATCTCTACTTCAACACACCTGAGTCAAATAATGAGGTCGTTAACAGGACTCTGGAGAACTTGACTGCACTTAGGAGGAGATTCAGCTGTTGGATTCAGGTGTGTTGGACCAGGGAGACATCTAAGAGTTGCAGGACACCGGCCCTCGAGGACCAGGAGTGCCCACCCCTGGTCTAGAACATTAGGGGAGAGCTTGGTGCAGGGGGCCACTGCTTCCATCGCGCCTTCTCTCCCTCCCCCATTTTGTCCTTCAGTAGGGAAAGATAGTCCGCCAAATACATCTGAACTGTATCCAATGATACAAGTTTCAAATCCTAATACAGGGGCAGAGGGGGCAGCAAGAACAATTCAAAAATATAACATATAATATAAATTAATTATATCCTGACAGGATATAATTAATTTAATTTCATATAATTATTACGGTAGAAGCCATTTGTTTAAAATTTTATTAAATATATTTGTTATATTTGATGTTTGTTGTGAATGACGTATGCTCACAAACGAACGAGGTAATTAGTCCAACATTTAGAAACTACAGCTGCTGTAATGCGCCACAGCAAAGGATCACTCAAACAGGTGATCAACTCAAAAGCACTCCTAGCTTTTTACTCTCTCTCTCTCTCTTTGTAGTTTAAGCACACCTGTTACCATGGCAACCGCCTGCGCCCCGCAAGACGAGCAAAGATTACGTTAAAAACATAACATTCAGTCCGTTACGATATCAAGCGATGGTTGATTGACTAGCTGTACTTGGTGCTAGAGTGGCTAACACAAGTAACAGTTTAGTCCAAAGCCTTTTCTGCTAAAATAAAATCTTTAGTGTATGTCAGATACAGTACACATTGCATATTGATCTGTTTAGCTAACGTAAGACTGTGTAGCAGACAGGCTTTAAGGTGTAGAAGTTGTATCAGTACTGCCATTATCCTGTACTCAGCTAATGGGAAGTGTGTGTTTGTGAGACGGCCACGCACGTGACCACGTAGAATGGGCATCAGCCAATGAAAAGCGGCCTCTGTGGTAAGGTCCATACTGTGGTGAGTTCAGGACACCACAGTATCCTGAGCCACCCTCAACAGCAGGATCAGAGTTAAAAGAATCTTTCTGCTGATGCTGTAGGATCAAGCAGAAATACAAACTTGATATTTTTTTTGTTTACATGACAAATAACAGTAACTCCATTAACTGTAAACCCTGTTGTATTAAGCACATTAACAAAATCAACTATTAGCATAATATTTAAAACCAAGTGTGTGATTTGTGAAACTTCAATAAAAGTTGGTTTCACCATTTTTACTAGAACTGCTCTTTATTGAAATTTCACAAATCAGATAAAGGTTTCATAAATCCCACACTAAGTTTTAAATATTCTGCTATTAGTCGTGAATAATCTAGTCCAGGTTTGAAGAGTGTGGGTGTTGTAGTTTTTAAGGTAGAGTAAGTTAAAGATGCTTGCGGTAGTGAAAAATTAGGTGGTATCCTTTAGCCAATTCCCGAATTGGAAGCTGCATTTGGAAACCAACTTCAGCTTCATCCAAGCAGCAGGGCTTGTCTTAATGTATGACAAATCTATGGTCAGCATAAAATTAAATAATCCCAAATACATCACTTAATAAAAGCTTCTCATAAATGATGGCGGCGCCGGCTGTAGGAGTTTGCCCTGAAATTGGAAGATCACCAGTTCGATCCCTGGTCTAGTTTTGAGATTTCAGTTTGAAATATAAAAGGCATTATTAAAAACAAAAGAAACCAAAATATCCTCTCCTTGGGCTGCCACCTTATCGTGGTGGAGGGGTTTGAGTGCTCCAATGATCCTAGGAGCTATGCTGTCTGGGGCTTCATGCCCTTGGTAGGGTCACCCAAGGCAGACAGGTCCTAGGTGAGGGACCAGACGAAGCGCAGCCCGAAGACCCCAATGACGGATAAAAACATTGGACTTGGCGTTCCCTCGACCGGACGCGGGTCACCGGGGCCCCACTCTGGAGCCAGGCCTGGAGGGGGGGCACGATGGCGAGCGTCTGGTGGCCGGGCTTTAACCCATGGAGCCCGGCCGGGCTCAGCCCGAAGAGGAAACATGGGTCCCCCCTCCCATGGGCCCACCACCTGTGAGAGGGGCCAAAGGGGTCGGGTGCAGTGTGGGATGGGTGGCGGCAGAGGGAGGGGACCCTGGCGATCCGATCCTCGGTTGCAGAAGCTGGCTCTTGGGACGTGGAATGTCAACTCTCTGGTGGGGAAGGAGCCGGAGCTAGTGTGTGAGGTCGAGAGGTTCCGGCTAGAAATAGTCGGTCTCACCTCGACGCACGGCTCTGGTTCTGGAACCAGCCTCCTTGAGAGGGGCTGGACATACTTCCACTCTGGAGTTGCCCAAGGTGAGAGGCGTCGGGCAGGAGTGGGCATACTTGTTGCTCCCCATCTCGGCGCCTGTACGTTGGGGTTTACTCCGGTAAACGAGAGGGTAGCCTCCCTCCGCCTACGGGTGGGGGGACGGGTCCTGACTGTAGTTTGTGCTTACGGGCCAAACGACAGTTCAGATTACCCACCCTTTTTGGAGTCCTTAGAGGGGGTACTGGAGAGTGCTCCTCCTGGGGACTCCCTTGTTCTACTGGGGGACTTCAACGCTCACGTGGGCAATGACAGTGAGACCTGGAGGGGCGTGGTTGGGAGGAACGGCCCCCCCGATCTGAACTTGAATGGTGTTCTGTTGTTGGACTTCTGTGCTCGTCATGGATTGTCCATATCGAACACCATGTTCAGGCATAAGGGTGTTCATATGTGCACTTGGCACCAGGACTCCCTAGGCCGCAGTTCGATGATCGACTTTGTCGTCATTTCATCGGATCTGCGGCCGTATGTCTTGGACACTCGGGTGAAGAGAGGTGCGGAGCTGTCCACTGACCACTACCTGGTGGTGAGTTGGCTCCGGTGGTGGGGGAGGAAGCCGGTCAGACCTGGCAGGCCCAAACGTGTTGTGAGGGTCTGCTGGGAACGTCTGGCAGAATCCCCTGTGAGACGGAGCTTTAACTCCCATCTCCGGCAAAACTTTGAACACGTCCCGGGGGATGTGGGGGACATGGAGTCTGAGTGGACTGTGTTCCGTGCCTCCATTGTCGAGGCGGCCGGTCGGAGCTGTGGCCGCAAGGTTGTCGGTGCCTGTCGCGGCAGCAACCCTCGTACCCGTTGGTGGACACCTTCGGTGAGGAATGCCGTCAGGCTGAAGAAAGAGTCCTACCGGGCCTTTTTGGCCTGTGGGACTCCGGAAGCAGCTGATGGGTACCGGCAGGCGAAGCGGCATGCGGCTCGGGTGGTTGCTGAGGCAAAAACTCGGGCGTGGGAGGAGTTTGGAGAGACCATGGAGAAAGACTTCCGTACGGCTTCGAAGCAATTCTGGTCCACCATCCGGCGTCTCAGGGGGGGAAGCAGTACGGTACCAACACTGTTTATAGTGGGGATGGTGTGCTGCTGACCTGTACTCGGGACGTTGTGGGCCGGTGGGCAGAGTACTTCGAAGACCTCCTCAATCCCACCAACATGCCTTCTATTGAAGAAGTTGAGCCTGGGGACTCTGGGTTGGGCTCTCCAATCTCTGGGGACGAGGTCGCCGAGGTGGTTGAGAAGCTCCTTGGTGGCAAGGCTCCGGGGGTGGATGAGATCCGTCCGGCGTTCCTTAAGGCTCTGGATGTTGTAGGGTTGTGTTGGCTGACGCGACTCTGCAACATCGCATTGACATCGGGGGCAGTTCCCCTGGACTGGCAGACCGGGGTGGTGGTCCCCCTGTTCAAAAAGGGGGACCGGAGGGTGTGCTCCAATTATAGGGGGGTCACACTCTTAAGCCTCCCTGGCAAGCTCTATTCAGGGGTCCTGGAGAGGAGGGTCCGTCGGATAGTCGAACCTCGGATCCAGGAAGAGCAGTGTGGTTTTCGTCCTGGTCGTGGAACACTGGACCAGCTCTACACCCTCGGCAGGGTCCTGGAGGGTGCATGGGAGTTCGCCCAACCAGTCTACATGTGTTTTGTGGACTTGGAGAAGGCGTTCTACCGTGTCCCTTGGGGAGCCCTTTGGGGGGTTCTCCGGGAGTATGGGGTACCGGGCCCTTTGATACGGGCTGTCAGGTCCCTGTATGACCGGTGTCAGAGTCTGATCCGCATTGCCGGCATTAAGTCGGGCTCGTTTCCGGTGAGAGTTGGACTCCGCCAGGCCTGCCCTTTGTCACCGATTCTGTTCATTACTTTCATGGACAGAATTTCTAGGCGCAGCCAAGGTGCTGAGGGGATCCGATTTGGTGGCCTTAGGATCTCGTCTCTGCTTTTTGCAGACGATGTGGTCCTACTGGCCTCATCAGGTCATGATCTGCAGCTCTCGCTGGAGCGGTTCGCAGGCGAGTGTGAAGCGGCCGGGATGGGAATCAGTGCCTCCAAATCCGAGGCCATGGTCTTGAGCCGGAAAAGGGTAGAGTGCCTTCTCCGGGTCAAGGGCGTGTCCTGCCCCAGGTGGAGGAGTTCAAGTATCTCGGGACCTTGTTCACGAATGAGGGAAGAAGGGAGCGGGAGATCGACAGGCGGATTGGCGCAGCGTCTGCTGTCAAGCGGGCGCTGTACCGGTCCGTCGTGGTGAAGAGAGAGCTGAGCCAAAAAGCGAAGCTCTCGATTTACTGGTCGATCTACGTTCCCACCCTCATCTAAGGTCATGAGCTTTGGGTCATGACCGAAAGAACGAGATTGCGGATACAAGCGGCCGAAATGGGTTTTCTCCGTAGGGTGGCTGGGCTCTCCCTTAGAGAAAGGGTGAGAAGCTCAGTCATCCAGGAGGGACTCAGAGTAGAGCCGCTGCTCCTTCACATCGAGAGGAGCCAGTTGAGGTGGCTCGGGCATCTGGCCAGGATGCCTCCTGGACGCCTCCCTGGTGAGGTGTTCCGGGCATGTCCCACCGGGAGGAAGCCCCGGGGAAGACCCAGGACACGCTGGAGGGACTATGTCTCTCGGCTGGCCTGGGAACGCCTCGGGATTCCCCCGGAAGAGCTAGAAGAAGTGGCTGGGGAGAGGGAAGTCTGGGCCTCCCTTCTGAAGCTGCTACCCCCGCGACCCGATCTCGGATAAGCGGAAGAAGATGGATGGATGGATGGAGAAACCAAAATATCACACCAGCATTCTATTCCTTGTAAAAACTACTTTTGCTGTCTGTTTTACGGTTTTACATTGTAGATATAAACATCAGCAAAATTTGTACCGTTAATTTTAGGTCAATTACCTGCTGGCAATATTACTATATTTTTTTATGATGTTTACAATTACTTAGATTTTTACAATAGATTTCTGTGTTTTCCACATTTCATGACTGTCAAATTTACTTAAAATATATATTTATTGAGTATAATAATTCCATGCATATTTTTCGGTAATATAATGTTTTGGATATAACGATCAGTATAGAATAGAATAGAATAGAACTACTTCATTCATCCCAGCAGGGAAATTATTTCGCAGTTACAGCAGCATAGAGACAAGACACACAACAACCACCACTGAGTAGCAATTGTAGACAAAATAAAAATAAAATATAACATGCTGTCAATATAAAAAACAGCTTAGAGCAGTCCTTGCAAAGATTCAAAAAATGCAGATACAGTATGTATATGTAAATATATGTACAGCAAGTGTGCCACAGTGCAGTTGTGCAAAATTGGACTGACTAGTGCAGAACAATGATTTAGAACTGTAACTGTTGATATTTTACAATTTTTTACTGCAAATTTACTTACAGTGCAGGAATAAGGAAAGCATGAATATAGAGCTGGCAAACGCCAGGAATCACTTTTAGTAGCTTCCTGAGCAGGAGCTCATTTGTTTCTAATCAAGGGTGGCCGATTAAATCTGAAGAAAGCAGCTGAACGGAGAAACTCGAACAATAACTATAGCTTTTGTTTAAATCAACCAAATTGGCTGTGATACTTTCCTGGATTGGCAATCTGCCAACAACTAAATGCTCTCCCTGTCCTATTAATTTTTTAATTTTCTTTAACAGAGAAAGTTCTCCTAAATCCACTCAGATGGTGAAGTGTTGGTGTGTAATTCATGCCTTAATGGACCCAAGACCTTAGAATTTATTGACTGGTTCTTTTACAAAAAAAAAAAGAGTTGTATCAACACTGAAATGTAGATATGAGCTACATAGCCAGAAATACAGTCAATGTTGACGAAGCTTTTCTTTCTTATGAATTTCTTTATATTATTATTTCTAATTATCTAATAGTGTCATATCTTGGGTTGTTTATTTGGGTTTTGTTTGTTTCTGTGTTTGTTAGTTTATTTTATTTAGTTTATTTAGATCAGCTATATTTTATTTTACTTTGGGTCCTTAGTTGTTTTAGTTTCATCACTATTCTTTATTATTTATTTTGATTAGGTTAGTCTTGTTTCAGCTTTACTTCAGTTCAGTCCTTCTTGGTGTTTAGTTATCTATATTTCCTATATCGGCACTTGCAGCTCACTTGTTGGGGACAAATCACTGTCCAGTCTGAAGCTGACTTCTATCCAGTCAATGTAGGGGATGGGCAAGTCATTTTCAGCAAACACTGTGAGTGTCTCATTGTCTTAACAGTTCTGAAACAGATCTGACAACTATGTGGGGAAGGTGCTTCTGCCACCAGTTTTCACTTACAATAAATCCCACAATACTTTGACTGGATGATTGTTTATAAAACAGTTCACAGTAGAGCAGTTTCCCACCAGGCTTACTAACCTTGACTTACGTTGAGGTGGTAAATAACGAACTTCAGTTAAAGCTGATAAGGCAGTAACTGGCATTTCACTGGAGGATGGTAGTGGGCTTGGCTGCTCATTATGGGACAGTTGGCTGTGGACTACTGCTGGTCCCACCTCAGTAGTCCTTCGCCGTTTCCCGTCGACAGTATCTGTGCTCGGCATCCACAAGAGTAGTGGTCCTCCCGCCCACATTTGAAACAATGCATGCAGTTTTCTCCTTTCCCCTCTTCCCTGCACTTCTTACAGCCTTTATGTCTTTGTTCTGGTGCCATTGTGCTGGGACTGGTTTACATAGCAGCCAGAAACATTTCTTTCATTTCTTTGTGAAGTTCTTCTATAATCCGCTGCGTGTCTGATTTAGTCTCTTTACTTTTAACAGTGGCCATGAAAACAGGGATTCTTTGGGCTTTGGGTGGCTCTGAACAGGTGTCAGGGCTGTCTGGCATTCTGTTTGGAGTTCTTCTATCTTGGGAATCTTGACTGCAGTGGACCTTTTTCGTTTCTCAAATCTTTAATTTTCTAGCTTTGAAGCTTTGTTAACTTTTTCGATCAGTTCTTCATCTGATGGTCCCGTGGTTATAGTCCCGTTACTTAGGAGAGGCAGTAACTGATACTTAATGGAGTCACTAAGCAGCCCAGTTTCAATGGAGTGTAGGAACTTGCGCTGAATTGTGGCTCTGCTGTACAGTTCATCAGTCTCCTTATTTGCTGCTTTCCATAACAGTTTCTCTTTGAGTTCGATGGCATGAAATACTAAATTTAGGGCAGTTTAATAATGAAAGAAATGTGGCCTACTTTCTGGGAGGAGTCACAGGCATGGAAGCTTCTACAAAAGCTTGGACTGTAAACCTGCCAATAGAAGGTTTTCAGATCGTCTTCAAAATTGACTCAGGGGCTGATACCAGTGTTATGCCATCAGAGAGATTTGAAAAGCTTGCCTTTAAGCCAAAACTAAGAAAACCAACAAACAAACTAGACAGCCCTGGAGGCAAACTGAATTGTATGGGTTATTTTATAGTCACCACAATGAGGAAAGGCAAAAGATTCAGATTTAAAGTCAATATGATTGAAGGACCCCAATGCAGCCACCTCCTAAGTTGCAATGTTGCAGTATAAAACGCGTGGAGGAAATAAGAGCTCCAGCACAAATCAGTGAATCCTACCCTGATAATATAGGAAGTAGGGCTGGATGATGTATTGAGTTTTTCCATTTACGATGGTTAAAATGGCTAGAGTTTCCCCCAGCGTATTATAAGCCTCAATAGCCTAGTATTGTAGCCTATTATAAGTCACCAGTACTCACATTCTATGACGTAACCAACCCGACTGTTGTCAATGCAGACGCTAGCAGTTATGGTTTAGGGCAGTGGTCCCCAACCACCGGGCCACCAATTGGTACCGGGCCGCGCAAGAAATAATGAACTACTTCCGGATCTTTTATTTTGAAAATCCTAAACCGGATTTTACCGGTTACGTCTTGCACGTCAAAATTGAGCCAACTTGCAGCAGAATGAGTAACAAAACAACATCGGAGTACTGCGGTGCACCCACCCGAAGAACAGCATCGGACTCGATACTTGCGATGCGCTAGTAATCACTAGTAATCGATTCTTGGATGACCTAAAGGACACCCACAAAGCAACCAGACCCGCAGTTTCCCCTCCTCTTGGTGGAAGTAACCTGCAAATCAAGTAAGCTCAGTCTAATTTCTCTGAAGTTACCCACCATCTACCTTTGCTGCTCTTAAGTGTGCAGACGGTCCTGTGTGCCCTCCCAAGGACCAGACCCTTTCACCAACCTTTTTATATTGTTCATTAAAGTTTATGTGATTTCCCGTTCTCCTGGTGTTCTGCATGTGGGTCAAGAAACTGGACCCCATCGTGACACTCTGAAAACATTCCTTAAAAATGTAGTCCGTGTTTTCAGCAAAATGGAGCTGACTGTCCAGGAATAGAATAGAATAGAATTACTTTATTCATCCCAGCAGGAAAATTATTTTGCAGTTACAGCAGCATAGAGACAAGACACACAACAACCACCACTGAGTAGCAATTGTAGACAAAATAAAAATAAAATATAACATGCTGTCAATATAAAAAGCAGCTTAGAGCAGTCATTGCAAAGATTCAAAAAATGCAGATACAGTATGTATATGTAAATATATGTACAGCAAGTGTGCCACAGTGCAGTTGTGCAAAATTGGACTGATTAGTCCAGAACAATGATTTAGCTTTTATTGTACAGTGAGATGGCATGTGGCAGGAAGGATTTCCTGTATCTGTCCCTACGACAGCGGAGCTGGAGCAGCCTATGTGAGAAGGTGCTCCGCTGTCTGTCCACTATGTGGTGGAGAGGGTGCTGTTTATTGTCCATAATAGACAGAACCTTCTTCAGTGTCCTCCTCTCCACCACAGTTTCCAGGGACTCCAGCCTTAGTCCCAGTACAGAGCCAGCTTTCCTGATGATTTTGTCTAGTCTATTAGAGTCGCTGGCTCTGATGCTGCTTCCCCAACACACAGCAACAAAGAAGATGGCACCGGCAACAACACTGTGATAAAAGGTCTCCAACATCTTGCTGCACACATTGAAGGATCTCAGCTTCCTTAAAAAATAGAGTCTGCTCATCCCCTTCTTGCACACAGCATCAGTGTTAGATGCCCAGTCCAGTCTGTTGCCAATTACAACTCCCAGGTATTTGTAATCCTCCACCTCCTCCACCACTTCCCCTTTGATCTTTAGTGGCCGTGAAGGTATCTTCTTCCTTCTGAAGTCAATCACCATCTCTCTGGTCTTACTAATGTTGAGCCTCAGGTGATTCTGGTCAGACCACTCCACAAAGCTGTCCACCAGTGTCCTGTACTCCCCCTCCCCTCCGTCCCCTATACACCCGACAACCGCTGAGTCATGTTGTTGCGCAACACCCCCCCCCTCCTTTCTGTCTCTACTCTCTCACTCTCTACTTCCTCTTCTGAGAGGGGAGATGTGCTACCAGCTCTCCTTCTAACGGGTTAATTGAGTTTCCTAAATCTGCTGGGATTTACCCTGTCCAGAACTGAAGTAAACTCTGTTTAAGCTGGTTTCGAGAAACGATTCGCCTGGTTTCTGACGGCCAACATCCAGGTGTCCCACCCTTCTTCCCCCTGTGAATTAGCCAGACTGAGCAGCCTACAGCCAACTAGTTTCACAGAGCACACCTGTTAACGGTCGCTCGTTCTCTATTTTACAACTTGCATTTGTTATTGAACCAGGTAGGTTTTAGTGACTCGGGCGAGTCCCAAGGATGTTGTTTTACATTTGGGCTACCAGCAACCTATAAAACATTTTCCACCTCTTCCTCTCCAGAATCAAACATCACAGCTATTTTACAACCATCAAAGAACTTTAAGGTGACTCATTAACTGAATGTCCACAACATCTTTTAGATTTTCTTTATGCTAAATATTTTATTAGTAAGGCATTTTTGCAAGGGTCAGTACAGCTTAATTCAGTAGCAGAAATAATCAAATAAGTAAAATCAGTCATCTAGTCTATCTTTCCCTACTGCTGACACTGAGAACTAAAAAAGGGAACCTTTGAGAGAGACGGACGGAGCCTGGCGCCTCGAACCCCAGACCTGGCACGACGACGAAGAAGGTGCTGCAGCAGGAGGAAGACGCCGATCGATGAAGGCCAGGATCTCCGCAGGTCTGATGATGAAGAAGGTGTTGCAGCAGGAGGAAGATGTTGATCGGCGAAGGCAGGAATCTCTGTAGGTCTGATGAGCTTCTTCTCCGCATGGATGGTGAGGTCACACAGGACTTGGTGCTGGCAGGAAAAAAGGCACCAGTTCTTCTTCTTTGTCTTTGTCTTCATCTTTGTCTTTGGGGTCTGAACCCAGCCGATGAGAGAAGTGCGATTTGAAGCCACAGGTTGTAGGGCTGACGGGTTGGTCCCCATGGCCGGACAGTCTTCGGCTCCGTGGCCCCGGCTCTTCTTCAGCTGCAGAGTTCTTTGTCCATCTCGATCTTGGCTCGAAGCTGCCCGGAGGATCCAACGAACGGTTCCTCTTTTGCACCCACCTTTTATAGGGTTTATCCACCTTTTGGTGTGTTTTCATTGGCTGTCTGCTTAGACAGATGATCTCATATCCATCACTGTCTTACAGACATTATGTCCTGATGTCTGTGCTAATGTCTCAGGGTTGCTCAACCTCCTATGTCCCTTGCCTGCACAACCTTTCACCTACTCTCTAAATAAGGTGTTGATCATCTCTGCTCTCCTGTTAGTTCCTTGCCTTTCACCTTTCACCTACTCTCTACCTCCAACATATCAGTGATGTTTAATTGCAGTTACACCTTTTACACTATTTCAAGTTCAATGTCAAAATCACATTTATATCACATTTATTTTCTTCAGCTTCTCTGATTTATCATTCATTTATGATTTTATAACCATAACTTATTAATTATACTTATTATAATCTTAATGTGAGTTATTACAGATGTTTTCTGAAAAGAAACCAAGAATAATCCATGATTCTAATTATTTGATGCCAAAGTTACAGTTACTTGTTTTTCTTGTAAGTGTTCCCACAAATGTAACTGTAAGTATTATTACAAGTAAACCAATATTAATATAAGTATTTTACTTTGAATCTTATCAAATTACTCAAAATGTTTTAGATTTCATTCTTTAAAACTTTCATGCTTTAAAATAAGGAATAGTCTCAGCTATTTTTATAAATCTGCAGGCTGGAACTTACTTCCTCTTTTTCCAGGAAACCTGCTTTTCCTGTTTAATGACTCTCTCTGACTGACTATGATTTCTTATGATTAGATAGAAAAAAGTAGAATTAAAGCAAAGTTTGCATGAGACAAAAACAACACACACAACCAGATTTATTTTATTGACACTTAAGTCTACTGTTGGGCCTTGATGTCACTTGAGTGATTCATTTTAAAGATAACTTTATGTATTATTACTGTTAAACTAAAATCTCCAGCATGGGGAAGTGGGATGAGCTCGGATTTTCTTGACAGTCATCAGAAAACTTCTGTAGGTGACATGACTCAGAGTTGTACTGGAAATCAGTGGTGTACAAGGTGAAGAGAAAGGGAGAAAGCACAGTTCCCTGTGGAGCTCCTACGTCACTGACCACCACATCAGACAGGACACTGCCCAGACGGACAAACTGTGGCCTGCCTGTCAAGTAGTCAGTCACCCAGGAGATCACTGAGTCGTTGACACCCATCCTCCGCAGCTTCTCACCCAGAAGCAGAGGCTGGATGGTGTTGAAGGCACTGGAGAAATCAAAGAATGTGATTCTCACAGTGTCTCCTCCACCATCCAGGTGCGACAGTGCTCGTTGCAGCAGGAAGATGACGGCATCGTCAACTCCTAAGTGGGGCTGATAGGCAAATTGCAGGGGGTCTAGAAACGTCCTCACCTGAGGCCTCAGCTGAGCCAGGACCAGTCTCTCCATGACCTTCATCACATGAGATATGAGAGCAACTGGTCAGTAGTCCTCTGGGTCAGCTGGCCTTGGCTTCTTGGGAACAGGAACCACATGTGATGTCTTCCACCTCAGCTGGACTCTCTCCAGCCTCAAGCTCAGGTTGTACATGTGTGCCAGTACAGGGGCCAGCTGGATGAAGCAGGTCTTCAAGATCCGTGGTGTAATGCCATCAGGTCCTGCAGCCTTCCCCTGGTGTAATCGCTCCAACTGTCTCTCAACCTGGCCTGTAGTCACCGTTAGCTGGGGGTAGGTGTTTTTGTCTGCAGTAGAGATGGGGGAGGAGGGGGGGCATGGGGGGCTGAAGGAGAGGTGGTGTGCTGGAGAATGCCGGTAGGTGGATTGAACAACTCGGGGCAGTGTGGATGTCTGGGGGGCTGGTGGTGGTATGGGAGTAGCAGGAGGTGAGCTGAACCTGTTGAAAAACTGGTTGAACTGGTTTGCTCTATCCCGGCCCCCAGATATCTGTGTGTCCTTCCTCTTCATTCCAGCGATGTTCTTCATTCCTTTCCACACATTTCTCACACTGTTCTGCTCGAGTTTGGACTCAAGCTTCGCCCTGTAGTTATCCTTGCATGTCCTCAGTGTCTCTCTGAGTTCACGCTGAACTCTCCTCTGCTCCTCCTTATCTCCTGACCTGAAAGCCATCTTCTTTTTGTTTAAAAGTGCCTTCAGGTCAGGAATGACCCAAGGTATTTAATATTTGCCTCAGTTTCAATAGGTTGGCCATTGAGAGAAACTGGAACCACTTTGATGTCTTGTTTAGGTCACTTAATTAGCTCTACATCCTTAAGAAAATGAAAACTAAATAATAAAGACTTTGTGCTATTCTGATTTAGTAAGGGGTTGTGTTACCACCCCCAAGGCACTAGAGGTGGTAGCAGGCCCAAAAAGATGCGACTTAGAAGCAGATTTAGAAGTACACAGAAAGCTATAGAATTTGTTAAAAATTGTGAGCTCCGCTGAAGTAAATAAGAGACAAGTTCAAATACATGCCGAGAGTACAACTCCTTCATAAAGGTGAAGATATATCACAGATATCAAAAGAAAATAAAACCAGGAGATCACAGATAATATAGGAAATAGCGCTGCCTTCACTTCCGGAGTGCAATGGTCCCATTTCCAAATAAGGTATGAGACTGCCAGTGGTTCATACCCGCCCCTTTTTGTTTGCTGCAGCGAGGTCCTTCTCACAAAAAGAGCCCATAGCAGCTGCTCGTTATGTCTTCTCGCTTCCTCAGCAATGGTTAACTTCTGCCAGCCAGAGTGTCAACCACTGGTGCATATGGCACTGAGCACCCTCTGCTGGTTAAACTCATCATACAATATAATATAGTATGTTGAGTTAGGCTGGTGATCATTTGTAAATGAATTAAGAGCTCAGTGAGAGATCTTTATGATTATTCTCATCTGCTCCTTAGAAATGGGAATGTAATTAAGAGCAATGTTAATTAAGTTTAGTAAAGGTGAAGGAGATGAAGGCTGCTGTTGTTTCAACTGGTGTGAAGTGGTGGTCTCGGCAGTGATTAATCATGTGAGTCCTGGGGTCCCTCTGTAAACAGGGAGAAGGACACCTTGGGTTTGCGCTGATACAGGTACAGTGGAGGAAAAAGCTGCTCTGAGCAGGTGGGGAAAAATAGCTTTGGGCCTGTTCCGCCCCATGGGGTTCTTTTTCAAAAGTGAAAGCCTGATTGGGTTCCAACTTCCTCACAGAAATGTCAAGCAGAGGGCATTTGAAGAATTAATTTAAACACAAGTGCAGGGTGTATCCTTAGGGACCAAGGTGATGTAATTACATGTTTTCCCATTTTTCATATGCAGACATCAGGTATCCCTCTTAGTAAGCTTTGAGAATGGCAAACTCTTAAATCTTCCTTCAACTTACAGTAACAACAAAATCTCTCCCCAGGGGAAAACAGAAGCAGATAATTGTATTGGGTTTTTTTTGTTTTTTTTGTGTAAGTCTAAGCTTAAGTATATCTCCAGCCAGGTGTGAACAGTGCTGTTTATTTGTCCTATCTGTTAGGACAAATAACAGATACCCACTGCAAGGTGGAGCTCTGCTATACAAACACAGAAACAAATCTGTTTTTTCTAAAACAGCAGAAATCTGATACCCGCGGGAGAGAACACAAGATACTACCCTTGCAGAGCAGCCTTAGGGGGTCAAATATGGGAATGTTATTAGAAACAATGTTTTCTTTATTTCTTAAATAAGCCTAGATACCCTTTTCCTCTCCAAGAAACCATTCATATAAATACAACATCTTTAGGTTTGAAATGTTTGTTGGAAAAAAAAGTGTCAGAGGAAAAAGCAGATTTTTTTCTGCAAAGAAAAACACTTCTGAAAGATGACTGACATTCATATTTTACCCTCCTGGATCTGAACCAGGATGTATACAGAGATTCAAATGTAAAAAGAAGAAACCGGAGCTATAAAACAAGAGTTCTTAAAATATAATTTTATGATTGAATGACACATTATTAGACCTACTGTGTGATTTCTTTAGATGGAAGCATGATTCTTTTTTGTGAACTTTGATGCCTTTTTGTCTTTGAAAGAACACTCTGTGAGATGTCTTTTCATGGTTTGATGAAATATACTGTTAATATCAATATGCCCCTAAAATAACTACACCCTGTTTCAAATTATTATGCAAATTGGATTTAAGTGTCAAAGATTAAATTTTTTTTTGTGCTATTAAATTTATGGTATGGTATGGTATGGTATTGTGTGTCAGGGCTCTTTGAATCATTATAATTAATTTCAGAGAGCTGGTTTATTAGTTTGTCTGGTGAACTCAATTAAAGGAAATCTACTTAAGAAGGATGTTCCACATTATTAAGCAGGCCACAGGTTTCAAGCA
Organism: Xiphophorus maculatus; assembly: GCF_002775205.1. NCBI lineage: Eukaryota > Metazoa > Chordata > Actinopteri > Cyprinodontiformes > Poeciliidae > Xiphophorus > Xiphophorus maculatus. Next base: position 1,004,290 of record NC_036449.1, on the reverse strand, counting down.
ATATGGGAAACAGAAAGGATCTCTCTGACGCAAATCATCAGATAGTGTAGTGCCGTATGACAAGGTATGAAAACTAGATATTTAATGAAAACTGAAGCGTTATTGTACTGTGAAGAGATTTGTGACTGATTCAGAACAAAGATAGATTTGTACAGATAAAGGCATAATAAGGAAGGTTTCTGTTAGACAAATTCATCGGATTAAGAGAGCAGCTGTTAAAATGCAAAGCAGCAAACAGTTATTTGAAGCTGCTGGAGCCTCTGGAACCTCAAGGTGGAGGATCCTCCAGAGGCTTGCAGTGTATGAACTTACTATTTGGCCCCCCTAACCAAAGCTCACAAGCAGAAACGGTCGCAGTGGGCCCAGCCGAACATGAAGATTAATTTTCAAACATACTTGTTCACTGACGACTGCTGTGCAACCCTGGATGGTCCAGATGGACGCAGTAGTGGATTGGTGGTAGATGGCCACCAATCATTCATTTGTTGGGCTGAAATCCTGGGGAGGGAGAGAGAGAGCTGGTCAGCTCCTTCAGAGTCCCTGAAGGTGTGAAAATGACCTCAGCAAAGTAGATGGACTTTCTGACTGATCACTTTCTTTCATGGTTCAAAAAGAAGAGCCGTAGCTTCCATAGCAAAATCATCTTCATGCATCACAATGTGTTGGGTCTATTTTAGTTCCTAACCTGCAAGGAATCAACCAAAAACACAAATTGCTTTTCTGCAGAAGAGGGAAGCTGAGGCCAGATGCAGAGATCCGCCATTAAACACTGTCTGGAATCAACTCTGCTTACTCTCAGTCCCCAACTGCCTTTTATTATGATTACAAGAAAAGAAGTTGGGCTTTTTCACACAGTCACACAAACAATTGATCAAAGACCTTTACCACAAGATGTTCTGGGACCTTCTATGGACATACCCTTACAAGGGCACGAGGCTGACCATTACAAATCAGCTTCATCAGGAAACTGTTAGCACAGGAATGTGTAAATGCTTCTAGCCTCCAGGCAAGTATCTGAAAAACAGTTAATAATGTACCACAAGAGAAAGGAGCTAAGTAAACAACAAACAGAATAATAATATGAAAACATAGGCTTTCAAATAAACTCATTAGCAAATGAACTTAGATAATTTTTCTAATAATTAACTTTAGATAATTTTTGCACCATCTCATGCTGCAAGGAATACCACTGTGTCATTGGCTGCTATGGGCATAAAAGGGGAGAAACTCATGGTGTGGTCACCATCCTCCTCTGACCTCAACCCTATTGAGAACCTTTGGAGTTTCCTCAAGCAGAAGATCTGAGGGTGGAATGCAGTTCATATCAAAACAGCAGCTCTGGGAAGATATTCTAACATCCTGCAAAGAAATTTAAGCAGAAACTCCACAAACTCACAAGTTCAATGGATCAAGAATTGTGCAGGTGATATCAAAGAAGGGGTCCTATGTTAACTCGGTCTGTTAAGATGTTTTTGATTGAAATAGCTTTTGATTTTAGTACATGTGACCACTTAATGCTGCACATTCAAAGAATGACCGTTTGCAGTTCTTTATAATCCATAAAATGTTTAGAAAATCTGCTGTGCATAATAATTTGGAACAGTGCATTTTGAGTTTTTTATTTTTGAAAAAATACTGTTCTCATGGGGAGCTTTGTTCAGTAAAATTTGATTTATACTTCATGACTTGAAAATTATAGTGACCATCATTTGCATTGACCATTTAAGAAAATCTGGAATATATCACTTGCATAATTTGGAACACGGTGTATTCTTCTACATGTCACGCATAGCCGTGCTACCACCGTAGAATAATTCGGTTAACTCAGACAAACTTGGACATGTAGATATTATTAATTTTGTGCTGTGCTCCACAGCAAAGGAAAACCCGTTAAAGTACAACTCAAAGCCACGTCTTTCTCGCTCTCTGTATCCACACAGCTATGCAGACTTGTTGTCATAGCAACTGACAACGCCACCCCCCCCCCAAAAAAAAAAACACTCAAATATTTCCCACACAAAGAGCAGAACATTCAGTCTGTTGTAGTAGTATCGTTTTAGGCTTAATATTAATTTTGAGATTATTAGTGATTGCTGTGGTACAAGGAGAAAACTATAAATATATCGCTGCACTTTACTGTGTGGCTAGCTCACTGTTACTGTCTCTTACTTTGCAGTTGTGGAGTAACAATGTCTGGGATCATGAGCGCCCCCTGCCATGAGGCAAGAGAACTCCCTGCCTCACCTCGAATCTGTTCTCTGCCGTTTATGATCGCTCCTCAGCACACAAAACACGTTACACACACAGTTGGTGGCAAAAAACACTGTGCGTTATATATGTACATCAGCTAAATTATGGAAAATCAGTAAATACATAAAAAATTCTTTCAGCTATTTTCTTTCGACGTACAGACAGGAGGAACATGCTCTCATAGAATGGCAGCCAGTGCTGTTAGCGAGAGATTGCGCAAGCCCAGGTGAGGCTGAGCTCACTGCTGCTTCACCGGCTGCGCTTCTGATCATTTGAATGGGAAAATGCGAAAATTAAGCGATTTTTGAAGAACAAATAATCAGAATTGACTAAGCTAAATGAAAAATCGGTACTTTATAGTACAAACCACAGGGTGAATTTTCACCCTGTGGTTTGTAATATAAATTATTTTATCATTATATATTATTTTTCCATGATGCCTCCCCTGACTGCACGTCACTGGTGTATATACACTTTTATTATGAATCCTACACGGTCTTTTGTAAATGATAACTCAGGGCTGCTCAGATCAAAGCTGTCTTTGTTATATGATGTTTGGCATTTCCTTGCAAAGTCCAAACTGAGACAAAATAGACTTTTTTGTGTGAACTGTAGTTTGCTTGTTCAAGTCCACCTGACTTTTCACTTAGACACCAGTGAAAAAATGCATTTTGGTCCTGTAACCCTCAGGATGTTTTATCAGTGTTTGTTGTCTTATTGCATGTAACCTCTGCAGTAACAGATTTTTGCTAGAGGCCTTGCTTGTGCAGGTTAACAGTTCTGCCAGGTTCAAAGACAAAGACTTTTTGCTTTTACCATCAGGGGGTTGTGGCAGGCTTAGTGGCTGACAGAAAATGACATAAAAGATATACTTATGCATAGAGTTGTACTTTTGGGGATATTGTATTTAAGATTTGATCATCTGATGCACAATATTTTAAAGTTCAAATTAAGTGTGCAATTACTTGCCTGTTTTATTTGTTTGATAACTTACTACTCTCTTCTTTTTGTGTTTTGAATCTCTATATACAACCTGGTTATGGTCCACCAACATGTGAGTACTTCTGATGTTTTCGTCACTTTATTTCACGTTGCTCAGAGCTCACTGCTGTGATGAGCTAAGAACACTTGGGAACATCCTAAAACCTGTGGCCAAAGCTGTAAAAATCAATCCAGTGAGAAGTCTTCATCACCTACCTACATGAGGCCACAGTGATCGAACTGCATCAGAACAGAGCTCCAGATGTAGACAAGAAAGAGGTGGGTGAAGGTCTACCTGCTTCTCTCCAGCTTTGCAAGTGCAAACCTACTAGGAGTGTGCCACATCGAAACTGTCAGCTCAACCAGGTGTAGCTGCTGCTCATCAGGATCAATGATTTGTTGACCTATGAAACAGATTTCAGTTGCATCATGAACTACTGCTTCATTTGGGAGGAAAACACAAGTCCTGGACTGGAAAAGTATATTACATCAGAAACTCTGAGAGTTTTTTTCTCCTTAGTCATGAATTTTAGTAGGTTCAGCATACATTATCAATAGACGCTGTGTTAATTACCTGTGTTGACATTTATAAGTGGATCATTGTCACCAAGTGCATTTTGGGTAAAACTCATCACCAATGTCATCATCAGACACTTTACAGATTGCAAACTAGGTGGAGGATTTTTACAGATTAAGTTAATATGTGTGGTGCTTTATATAAGCATAAAAGTGACGTGGCAAATTGAAAAGAAAAAAACAAGCTAGGAATGAATTAATTTAGGTATTCAGTCAAGTATTATTATTATTATCTTAACATTGCGATGGTAGAAAATACCACTCGGACACTGATCAATTTTAAAATGATCCATGTGGACTATGTTACTGTTTGATTGTGATTTTGAAGACCACTGTTCTAGTTTGACAGAAAGGCGTATAATGGACTGCTTCATAGGTATTGTAATCAAGTCAAGCCATATTAGTTGTAACATACTTTAATGAATTGTAATTCAACTTAAAATAGAGTTCACAATGTAAATTATCTTTGTTTTTGGCATATAATTAAACAAATGCAGTTTAAATCACACAACACTTAAAACAAGTATATTTACATTATAAACTTCCACTTTGTCTCTATTCTGCCTGCTAATAGGATACATTTTATAAGCTTCAATACAAATCATCCTTTTTCTTTTGATAGTTAGTTAGCCCTTTGTGCTAACAGTTAAAAAGAAGAAATTGTTCTTTCAAAACAAAAGCATCACAACGAAAGCAGGTAAAACTAATTAAAGACGATATAGGTCTTATACTTTATAAATTATTAGTAAGTCAACTGTACATGTTACCAACCTACAATCACAGGTACATATGTCACTGTATGTGATGTGTATCCAGTGACAAAGAATAAATTCTAATTCTAAAATGTTTGCTGAAATCTTGCTGATCTTCACCCTGAACTGTTGCTGCCAGAGCCAGTTTGCTGGCCTTGCCTGAATTTTCAGAGCTAGTGTAACAGCATTAATATGGTATAGGATTCCAACTGTCATTACTTTTTATTTGGGTTTATGCATAATGGGTGAATCATTATGTGTAGTAGACACAGGAATCTTGTTGAAAGTTCATGAGAGACAAGCACGAGGCAGGTTCATTCTAGTAAAATGTTGTGTATCATCATTTTATATCCTTTATATAAAATGAGATTTTATATAAAGGATATAGATCTGGTTGATCTAACTGTATTTAGGTCAACCAGAGTGTTAATGAGTTGCATATGGTATGCTAATGCAACTCATTAACATGTGTCTGCTAGCTTGATGTTGATGTAAAATGCTATTCCTTGTAAGGTGCTGTACCTGCTGCGATGAACCTGCGAGTCCTGACTGGTACATATTCTGTTCCCTTCAGGAAAAAAAATTAAAATAAATAACTAAACAGAACTGAATTATTACTTCGACTGACCACATCTGCAACCTGTTTCTAGTTCTCAGCAGCTCCTTGCTGGTTCCTCCCATTAAATCCCATTACTTCCCTGTTTCATGCTGCTGGCTTGTTGTTCCTGGTTCTTTTGTTTTTTTGTTTCTGCTATGCCTCCCTATGTTCTCTGTGATTTTTTTCTCCTCACCTTTTCCTGTTGCCTTTGGGTCCATCAACATAACATCTTGAAACCGGTAATGTGTCTAATGCTGATGCAGTAAAAATGCTTCCCCTCACCTCTCTAATTAATCTTTGTTTATATACATTTAAGCATTGTTTTGCAGTTTGAATGCACAAGCGGAGCTTCTTCATTCATCATTCACTTCTTACAAACACGTGTCTTTGTTTACCTTCAAAGCATGATTGATGCTGTCCCCTGATAATTTCTCCCATCTCCATGTAATTCCACCCTCTGCAGATGCACAAATAACTTTAACAGAACCCAGTACTGTGTATTATAGAACAAGCCTGCAAACTAAATGGTGTGTGCAGACTGTGGGAGCTTGGGACCATCAGAGGCCCTACAGCGCAATCTCATTATAAACATCCCTCTGTTTATTCCCTAAGTTGAGGGAGCTATTATCAGGCATGTGGCACACTGTCATCCTTATCCACACCAGAGATGAGCTTGTTTTTTTCCAGGCTGAAGCCATCCCCAAGTCATATACTAAGAACCCGTGTGGCAGACCATCACTTTTCATCTGTAGCGACCCAGAGCCAGACAGGAGTTTGGAATGGGTGTCGCTGTTACCAGTTTTGTCAATCATGACAGCCTCTGCAGCTAATGCAGCACAGATGGTGTGCTGGTCCCTGTCCCCATTTATCACTGCAAAAGAAGAGTGACAGGGTTCTCAGCCCTGTGAGGCGACACTTTCAGCTTGTTAAAGTAGGTTGAAACATAGCAGAGTTTTTAAGTGGACTTTACTCTTGCAGTGCAAAACAACACTCAAAACTATAAGTACAAAGATAAAAAAGCTGCAACAAAACATAACAGAACAAGACAAATATTTGAAGTTTTTTTCTGGTCCAGAATATATCCAACATTTACATTTCCAGACTTTTTTTTTTTTTTCGAGGTTGAAATGTCAGTCTTTAACAACTAAACTGCAAATTGTGAAATTAAATTTTGTGCCTATTTTCTCGACATTTATCATTAAGCATATCCAGTGTATGTAGTTATTAAGCTATTTTATTTATTTTTTTGCTGGCTTCTAGGTCAGTTTCTTTTGTTCAAGATCCAACAGTGCTGCAGAGAAGACTGGAGTATTTTTCCATAAATCCATGGCTCTGAACAACATGGTTCAAACAACAAAGTGATCCAGAACCACTTTTCTGGATCAAAAGAAAAAGAATCCAGTGAACTGCTACATTGTGGTCTGATTGATCACTATAAATGACACATTGAATGAATATTTGACAGACATTTTATAAAGGCCTTTGACTATAAGACTGTTTTGTTAATTGTTTTATAAAAGAAAGCACACAGTTGTTTATTGTAGTATTATGTAAACATGAATCTATAATATTCAAATCAGTAAATTCTACCACTTTTCTATAAACTTTGTACTTCTGTTGTTACACCTGGGCTCCCACAAATCCAGACTCTTTTGATCAGGTCCAACTAGTGATGGGTATTGCTGTTACTATTATGGGTTCTGTTCAGTAGCTAGTATTGTTTTGCTCACTTGTTTTTTTGCAAAATAAAATTTAAAAGTTTGATGAAAATATTACACAAAATTAAGAAAAGGCGTTTTGGAGTTGAAAGAGCTGACTCTTCTTTGGAAGCCAAGCCAAAAGAACCAGCTCTCTTAAAAGAGCCAAACTTCCCATCACCAGGTCCGACTCCAACATAACTTATAAGAGTGTAGTATTAGCCAGGCCATTGCCTTCCTGTGCAATTCTGCTTGAAATAAGTTCTCGCTTCCAGCACAGTCTGGGCTTGATCTCCTAGACTAATATTGTATATCGATTTTTGACCTGGTCAATCTGCAAACGGATAGCCTATGCAGCCTGCCCATCACACTTGTCACAGCATTTTGTTCATTATAAACAGTTGAGAATGCAAACAGTGCAAACAGTGCACCACAGAAACTAAAAGTGAGATACCCATAGCTTTGCTTTGATGGTAATTTATTTTGAATTTAATACATTGTTTAAGATTCCACCTCAAACGTAAAACTCACAGCATGTCTATACAGTGGTTTATGCAATAATGTGTTTTACCATGGAACTCAGTCAATCCACATTTTATTGATAAGTTTCTGTGCTAATGTGTAATACATTAGGGGGAGGGGCGAGTTGCACCAGATTGTTTGCAGTATAATATTGCTTTCCAAACCAACCAGGGACTATACAAAAAAAATTATAACAAAGTCATCTACAGTGAGTTTGTCCTCCAAAAGTTCCACCGAACTATGATTTATCTGTGTCCTCATTTTGTGTGGATCACACACAGGGGAAGACACACAACGCTGTAAGCATTTCTTTTACCTTATCCAATTATTAGCAGTTGATATGAGTAATACGACAGTAAGTGCATTGAGTAGCAAAGGTTCTTAAAAAATATATCCTTTTAGGTAAATAACAATAGATGTGGTTATAATTTGTTATTCACTTGCTGTTCAACAAAGTGACCATTACATTACAAAGGAAGCACATTTTATCTCTTTGAATCATGTAGGTAAACAATTATGCACAACAATTTATGTCTGTTAGTTATTCCAATAAAAATTGGCAGTAAATTAACCCTAAAAAGACAATTATTATGTGTAAAAATGTGTGCGTTTAAATTGTAATGTTTTTGTTTTGATTCAGTTTTTCAAACATAAAGAAATAAGAGGTGGTGATGATGTTTTCTGTTGTTTGTTCCATTATGCTGAAGGTATAGTCTGAAAATAAGAACAAATCCAGCTGTTTCTTTTTCACTTGCAAGTCTTGCTTTAAAATCCCAGAGACTCTAACATTTATCCCTAAGCTTTTAAAGTAAAATATGGCTCAATCAAAACAATAACTGACCAGCTGTGTTATGGAAGGCATTCTGGTGGATGAATTAAGACCTACATTAGTGTTTGATGCAGCGTCTTATGAGACTGAAACATCAGTGAAGCTGAACAATCATCACATAAAACACATTCACAGCTGATGTAGGTTCTGCAGCTTAAGGATGGAACAAAACTATGCCTGTAGCAGAAATGTTCACACTTGAGAGACGCTTATTATAATAACGAGCCAAGCAGTGATGTGATTTACATCAGGAGGCAACCCACAGCGAAGCCTCTCAGAACAGCACAGCAGCTGTTTAAGACACAGAGCAGAGCTGGGCTGCACTCTGCTTTAAGATGAAAGAGAACGAAGTGCCCAACAGGCAGCTGTGTTTTTGATTAATGAAAGATTTAAACTTCAGCAATCTGTGAAATAACTTATTCGGTTCATTAATAACACATGTGAATTAGTGAAATAAAATGAAAGTGCTCCAGAAAAGGAACAATTCTGCTGTGAAACCAATAAAGCACAAATGGACAGTGTTTTACGTCTTTAACAGCTCCATGGAAGAAACACATTCACATGACTGGTGAAAATCAGTGCTTCAACGGACACAGTAAAAAAAACAAAGCACATGATATATACTCACTGTCAGAGCACTTCAGCACCCACAGAGAATAGACTGATTTGACTATAATTTGGAACAAAAGTAGTCCAATGATGGGCTTGTCAGTGATTTGATTTGGAAGAAGCTGGTAAGTCTAGAATTGGCACCAGAGGGCACGAGCAGCATCACCAGTGGAGATATACCGTTACTAGAACATTCAACAGTCAGCAGTGAAAGGGGATGAATTTATGATGGATTTGAACATTCATTGGACATTATGACCAGCACTTCGCAACTTATTTAAAATACATTTTATTTGCTTATGGTGATAAAATCATCCATGTATTTGTTACTTTAAAGTGTCACTGCCATGACAAAACCACTTACATGTCTTAAAAAGATGGAAGACTGTGCTTTCATTCTGTGTACACAAAATTGTTTTAAATAATAAATATTTCCCATAGACTACTATAAATTCCAAGTATAAAATACCAAGAGAAATCAACAACAATAACAAAAAACAAACAAACATGAACCTTCAAGGTGACAAAAAGATGTAAATTGCAGTGAGATAATAAAATGTACCGTAAGTTTGTTTTCTCAGGGCTGAGCCTAAGACTGTCCCAATAATAATCCACTAGGTGTCAGGTAAAATGGTTGGATCGTCCCTCCTGGAACAAGGCACATAGACATAAGTGATTCAGTTTTGAACATTTTTCATACAGTTGAGTACACTTGGAGTTGACATGTAGTTAACAGACTTATAGCCACTATAAGAATAAAAATAAAATTAGCCAATTACATTCACTTTGATTACATTCATTACAAATATTTACACTTTTCAAAAGTAGCAAAAAAAAATAAAGTGTACACATCTTTTTGAACACAGAATTAATTCATAAAAGTGAGTTTCTCCAGGGCAAGAGAACTCAACAACATAGACAAGTGGGTTTTCAGCTGGGTCTAGCAATAGATTTCCAGAAGTTGGCTATTCTGTATTTTGCCTGTACCAAACAATAAATTATGAATTCTTGGTCTGCCTTGCTTAATCAACTTCCAATGGAAAAATTCCTAAAATACATACTTTAGGGCACATGTGTCAAACTCAAGGCCCGCGGGCCACATGTGGCCCACTACGTCATTTTATGTGGCCCTCTCCCCCCCACCACCGTTTTACAGCCCTATTGATTGACTTAAAATAGGTTTTGAGCAAGAATTGACTACAAACTACATCTCTCATAATGGCTTCAGATTCTTACCAGCCAACATTACGGCTTCTCGCCACTAGAGTGCAGCAGAGTCACCTCAAGCTGATTATTAATTTTCCCAGCGAATAAAACTGAAACATCGACAAGCTAACAAGCTAAAGAGCGAAGTTCCGTGACGTTTCAATCGAGGACTTTTACCGTCTCCTGCCCCCTGATTTGATGCCACAGCTTCGACTCCATGCAGCTTGTGTTTTGTCCATGTTTGGAAGCACCTATCTGTGCGAACAGATGTTTTCAATAATGAATTTAAACAAGACCAAGACCAGATCGCGCATTACTGACGAAAACCTACACGCCATTTTGCGGATTTCCACAGAATAGAACTAAAACCAGACATCGACGAACTGACCAGGGGAAAACATTGGTAAGCATGAACAAACCAAATTTAAATAGAATGAATGTAAAACCAAAACTCAGTATACTGGAATATGCATATAGTTTATTGATTTTGCTTGTTTTGTGTTTATTTACACAACACAACACAATGAGGATGTGTGTGAGTTGGTGACAGGGTGAAGAGGATCAGCTTTGTGTTCAAGGACAGGCAACATCACCTCATTGTTTTGTTCTTATGTGACATACATGTTCGTTGTGTAAGAAATAACGAAAAAGTTTTGTGAATGAACACATTGAGAGTTAATATCAAAACTTGTTTTTATTCTTTGTCTGCTTATCTTTAAAGCAGACAAAGATTAATTTTCCCAGGGAATAAAACTGAAACATCAACAAGCTAAAGAGCGAAGTTTAGCTGAGCAGTTTAAAAATACTGAGCATATTTTTAAACTGAGCAGTAATTTTGCATCCATGCAAATGTAATATTTAAAACTTGAATACATAAAATCAGTCATTTAACAATATGAGGTGTTGTTTAATTTATTTTTAACATTGTATTTTAATACATTTATGCTAGGGTTGCCCAAGTCTAGTTTTCCAGACCTATCACTCTGCAACTTTAGATGCATTCTTTCTCTAACACACCTGGATCATAAACTCATTCATAGGCCTCTACAGAACTGAGTTGCTGCTAATGAGGGAAGTCAACTTTTTGTCTGGGGTATGTTTTAGCAGGGGCGCAAAAGTTGCAGTCTGGAGGACTGCACTTGGGCATTCCTGATTTATACCGTCAATGTGGCCCTTTGAGGGTGGCCAATATGCTGAAGTGGCCCTTGGTGAAATTGAGTTTGACACCCCTGCTTTAAGGCATGGATTCAGTTTAGTACCTATGATGTGTGGAATTTTATCTAAAACTTTGTATTGGATTCATTTAAATTGAGTGTTAATAGATTGTTTCAGACAGGCCCTCTGCCATTCCTCTATTGATATATTGCAATTCAAATCTTCATTGCCATTCTTTTGTTTTCTGAGAATGTTTGGGAACTGACTTTAATGATATTGTCATAAGCGGGATAATAGGCCCTTCTTCAAATGATAATTTATTGCCCAGTCTTCCAACAAGGGAGAGTAAGTAGTGTTAGAGACTTTTGACCTAAAACAAATTTCCGATTTGAAGAGACTTAAACAAATATTTAGTTGGAATGTCAAATTTCCATTTCAAATCATCAAAACTCATCACAATGTTTTTATCAAATAAATCTGAGACTTTGCATAGACCTTTAGCATGCCATGTTGTAAAACCCATGTCTGTCCTACCTGGTTAAAATGTCATACTGCCCCAAATGGGGGGAAATTGGGATAGTGTTGGTACTTCATTTTTGAATTTATGTACATCAAACCTTACTCAAACAGTATTTTTAACAAACAGGTTTAAAGTGTTTTTTAATTATTTTTAGTATTTCCTTGACTATAGGTATGCATGTAGGGATAAGGGCATTGTATTCATATTTTTATCTGCAGTTTTGGCAGAAGAAGCTAGATGGAGTGATGAAGAAGTATTCCCTGACTCAGCTCCTTCAGCCTAGCCAGCAGCAATTAGAAAACACCTGGTGGACTGTGCGTCTGCTGAGCTCATTATACTTCTTAGTGGAACTTTCAAGTCATTTGTTATAGGGTTTATTGTGAAGAAATGTTGTGATGGCTTCCTAAAGGCAAAGTTTCATAAAGAGCAGGAGTTTTTAAAGACAGAGACCCAATTTCAAGGCATTAAATTCTGATGTCACATTTCTTTGAAGTTGTATTTGATATGTAGCATTTCTATAACAACTGAAGGTAAAATAGTTTATTGATTGTTATATAAAATGGCATCATGTCCAGGTTAATATAGTCTCATTAAAAATAAGCCTTTCCATAGAAACTAGCTATAAAATGTATAAATAGGAAATAAATAAATAGAGAATAAATAGGTCCTAAAATAGTTAAAAATATAAAAAGTAATAATTACAAACATTAAGAATGCTGTATTTCATGTTATGATATTTTATTTGGTTAAAAATTTGTATAACAAAGAGTATTATTTTGTCAGCAGCTAAAACCGTCAAGTTGAGTAAAATCTCTTATTCTGAAGGGTCACATTGATGTGTAGCCCATGTGACTTGCTCCAGCCAACCGGGTTGCTACGTTCTCTGGCGCTCAAAGAAGAAGCAAAAAGAGCGAAGAAGAAGGAGAGAGAACGAAGAAGCTAAGAGTTGTGCTGTGAAAGAGAGAGAGATAAGAGAAAATAGACGATTAAAAAGTCTACCTGTTGACTGGAAACCTTTTCCATTCTTCGGAGGAGGAGCCTTCCGCATTTTTTTACTGACTGCGTTCGGAGTGTTATATGTTACTAGGGTGACCATATTTTACTGTGGGAAAACCCGGACAACCTGCAGCGGAGGGGGGGATTGAGGAAACCAGAGCGCCTTGGAGCGGGGAAAACTACATACATTTGCGCTTTCGCACGTTGTTGGCGTACTGACAGCCATCTTCTGATTAAGAACAGGGCTGCCCGCACTGACGCGGCTCAGGGATTACGTGACACGCAGCGCCGTGCGCAGTGCCCTACAATGCACTGTAAGCTATGTAATGTGTTTTGTACGGTGGCCGACAGGTGCAAATGCGCAGCAAAAGAGAAAACATGCAAACAAAAAAAAACACGCGCACAAATTAAATGCGGCAAGCAAAAAGCGAATAAAATGCAGCAAACAAAAAAGAAGACACCCCCGAATGAAATGCAGCAAACAAAAAGAGAGACGCAAACAAAAAAGAAGACACCCCCGAATGAAATGCAGCAAACAAAAAAGAAGACACCCCCGAATGAAATGCAGCAAACAAAAAGTGTTGAAAACGGAAGTGCTCCAGACCACTAGGGGGAGTCAAAGAAAATAGTATTCATTTCTATGGGACCAGATGCAAGATTCAGAGAAAGAAATTTGAAAGAAAGTAAAGGTACGTATTACTATATTTCTTATTTATACGTACCTTTACTTTCTTTCAAATTTCTTTCTCTGAATCTTGCATCTGGTCCCATAGAAATGAATACTATTTTCTTTGACTCCCCCTAGTGGTCTGGAGCACTTCCGTTTTCAACACTTTTTGTTTGCTGCATTTCATTCGGGGGTGTCTTCTTTTTTGTTTGCGTCTCACTTTTTGTTTGCTGCATTTTATTTGCTTTTTGCTTGCCTCATTTAATTTGTGCGCGTGTTTTTTTTTTTGTTTGCATGTTTTCTCTTTTGCTGCGTATTTGCACCTGTCGGCCACCGTAGTTTTGAGGCAGTTGACCAAAATCCCGGACGATTTTTAAATTCCCCCCGGACATCTTTTAATGGTCTGAAAAGTAAGACATGTCCGGGAAAAAGAGGACGTCTGATCACCCTATATGTTACAGAACTGGACTTGGTGAGTTAAAAAGTGTATTTTATTTTCTGTGAAGGATGTATTTGTAAGACAATTTTATTTCATTGAAACGGAAAGCTAAAGTAGCACATTTATGTTGTTTTATGTTCAAAAGCCGTGGAAGTAACATGAGCTGGTGTGGGTGAAGCATGTTTCTTCCACACACACGATGTTCAGCCACCAAATCGGCGAGTATGTTATTTTATTCAGTACAAAGTAAAGCTAAAAGAACTTTTGTTATGCTTTGTTGGTTATCAAACCAGGCCTTTTAAGGTTCTGCTGGAAATTGGACTGGGAAATTCCGAGTCCATTGCTGAGTTGGATTCCGCTAGTGAGAAACAAGATGACGAGCCGTAACCCAGGAGCCCTGTAACCGCTGTCTAGCAGGAGCTACGCCCTCTGCTGGACATTGCAATTCATCCAAACTGGTATGACCTGCCCATGTTTTCCTGCTGAAATAGCACTGGATTCAGAGAAACGGGATTAACCCTTCAGGATCATCAGAAAGATTTAAAGCACAAGTTATTCGGTCTTTTGCTGGATTGTTTTTGTTGTGTTTTATTGTTTTTTCTTTTCTTGAACCACATTCAATATCCATTGTTAGTGTTTAATGTGAAATTGTCTGTTGGTTATAATAGAAACAAGAAATGGTTAAAACAGGAAATTAAGAAACCTTAACTTCTTAAAAGAACTCTAAATAATTAAAATTAGATTTAAAAGATTAAAACAACCAAACTGTAAATTAAATAGATTAACAGTATCAACTTGAACTAACATGGAACTATAAATAGTATCCTTTAATACCCAACATTAGGTTTAAAATTTCAAGCAGGGATAAATACAATATTCTGAAAGAAACAGGGAAACTATTTTGGATTTAATTTTGTGTCATTGTACATCAATTGTTTGTAATGTTGTTGTTTCTTTTCTTTTCAACAAATAATAAGCCGGCAGTTTAAACTTATTTTCTGGTCTGTGGTCATTAATACACCTGCACATTTCTCTACTCCCGTAGCCGAACCTAGCACTGGTCTGATTGTCTGTTCTATAAACTGTAAACATATCGTGAGTGTTACACAAGGAAAATATATAATACTGCATCTTTAAAGTTCATGAATGAATTGTTGAATAATACTTAAGATGAAAGCCTTAAGCATCATTGTTAGCAGGGAGACAATCTGTGATAACCAGACCTTAGACAGACAAAAGTATCCCCTTCAACCTGAACAGTTTTGAGCTCCAGGATGATCCTCTCCCATGAGACATGACTCGGTTAAAGATTTGTTTGCACAGTAAAATGGTTGCTGATGGAGAGGCAAGATGTAAAGCATTAGGTCAATTTGAACTATAATTGTGAAGGAATTATGCTTCAAGACAAAGTAAGACACAAGGTAGTTTCCATTAAATGATTCTGTCACACAGCTTAAGGTGCATTACGGAGAACTAGAGTCACAAAAAGAACGTCAACATGACCTTTAGACAAAAATTTAGTATTTGATTTTGCCTTGTGTAAAGACCTTGAAAATGCTTGAAAATGTGTATCTGTGTTTAGGTGGAAGGTCTTTTGTGTTTTCACCCCACAAAATGCAATTGGTTTTATCCACAAGGGTACAGGGGAATGTAAATGCAACACACTCACACTGACACACACAATTCAAATCAATACTCATCCCCATGCAAACCTTTACTGGACAAGATAGAGGATGGAGGCTGAATGTCCTCAGTCATCTTGCACTCTATGGACACAGTTCCAAAGTAGGTTCATAACTGGATCTGTACTTAAATCAGTCAATTCAGCAAAATGACCATGTTCTGGTTGCCATGTCAATCCCAGTGTAAAATAGCATCATATTTATTTCCACTGAGATGTAATGAAACTGAGATAACCTTGCAAGCATCTCAGTGGAATGACTGACTGGAAATCTAAATGTAGAACACTATAATTAATTTATCACTGTTAATCATTCATGGGTTTACTGAAACACGCAGAGACACAGCAAGCCAAAAGAAATAGAACTGAATAATTAAGGAAAAATATAAAAAAAGAAAAAAAACACTTTTTCCTAGGGGGGAACAAAACAGTGCAAGCAGAATTTGCCCCATTATCTTCTGTATTTTACCCATGAGGGATTTGTAGACTGCGAGGTGTTATGGCTTCCTGTCCCAACAACACCTGGGAATGAATGCAAAATATGCTTGACCTGTTCTAAACTGAATTCAACAGCAACATGATGAAAGAACATTTCTGTTCTTTCATCATGTTTGTTGAGTGAGGACATTTTTTAAATAATTTATAATGTCACCTACATGAAGTAATAAAAAAGGATAGAGCCATTAAATTTTCCAGAAATATCAACATTGTCCTACACAACCTGCTTATTGCACAGATTTGTATGAAAAAATAAATAAAAAATAAGTACAGCATGACTACCTACAAATATATAAGCATTTAAGTCAAGTCTTACAGTCGATCATTTACACTGAAATAACTCAAACATATATGGTGACATTTGTCATAGTCAAATGTCACCAAGGTCTTCATCAAAATATCTAAAACAGCATCAATGGCCATTTTCAAATAATTTTGCTTTTGAATATTAGTTTTGTCAAATAATTAAATTTGACCAAAACTCTAATTATTTCATCTTTAAAATACTGCAATACAATAAATTCAAGCTGTTCTCCAAAAAGGTCAACACGGTCGTGATTTCCTTTAGGGTGAAAAAAGTCAGAGGAATGAGAACAGCTAGAATCCACAGTTTTTGTGATGTAGAACAGTGTTATTAGCTTATAGAAGCCTTGTTGTCAAAGGTGCTATATTCCTTCATGAAGATGATCCTTCAATCCATTTCTTAGGCTCAGGCCCTACTGCTTTACCCAACAAAATACAAAGAAATTTAATGAAGAGAAAAAGGACAGGCTCACTTTAAGAGCATATTTTATCCATGGCTGTATGTTTGCATTGGTCTAAAACTTATAATTACAAACTTACAAGTAATTTGTCTTTAATTTGTCTCCATATCCACCCCCAGGTGGATATGGAGTCTTGAAGGCTGGGTTTAGGGTGGAGGAGTCCGGTCCGGGATCCGGAGGTTGGGTGGATTTTCCGAGGTCGCGGAAGGGAGAGACGTAGAGGGCAGACAGGGGAGTACTGGCGTCACGAAGGAGGGAATACAAGGCCAGAACTGGGTTCTCACAAGCCGACTACTCAGCGTCACAAAGATGCACCTGAAAACAGGAAAACAAGGAATGATTACTAAGAGTAGGATTCTCGGACGAAGCTCATAGAAAATCACTCAGGGGCTCTGGGTACCATTACTGGTATAACACTCTGGCGCTGGCGAACCCGTCGTCCGCTCTTCTTATGCGGGCGAGGATTGCCCATTACGCACCGGTGCGAGGGAGCCGCCCTCCAACAAACCACGACCTCATGTCTCCTCCTGGTGGAAAAAGACAGCTCCCCACAAGACTAGACCTCCAGCCTCCAACACCTATCCTTTTTACCATCTACATGCTCCCCCTTGGTCAAATAATCAATAAACACAAGGTTTCCTTCCACTGTTACGCCGATGACACACAACTGTACATGAAAATGGACTCCACTTCCCCCACAGTTCTCCCGTCCTCACTTCAGCTTTGTCTGGAGGAGATAAAGGCTTGGATGATTGACAACTCTCTTCAATTCAACAGCAATAAAATGGATGCAATCCTTTTTGGCACCCCTCATTAAACCCAGTCTTCACCTCTCAGCAGTATCTCAATATTTGGCCATAACATCCCCCTTTCCACCTCCGTTACAAACCTTGGAGTTAGGCATGATTCTAACTTCACCTTTAATACCCATATCTGTCACCTTTGTAAAGTTTCCTTTCTTCATCTTAAAAACATCGCCAGACTCCGCTCCTCCCTCTCCCAACCAGATGCTGAAAGGTTGATCCATGCCTTTATCTCCTCCAGGTTGGATTATTGTAATGCCCTCCTTGTCGGGATTCCTGGAAAAAACCTAAAAAAGCTACAGCACATCCAGAACTGTGCTGCCCGGGTACTGATGAGGAGGCATAAATATGACCATATCACTCCTGTCCTCAAAGCACTCCACTGGCTACCGATCAGACAAAGAATTCATTACAAACTCTGTTTGCTCACCTATCAATGCATCCACGGCACTGCCCCTGCTTACCTCAATTAACTCCTCATACCACATGCCACCTCTCGAAGCCTTCGTTCCACCTCTCACCGCCTGCATCAACCAAAGACCAAGCTTGCCACCATGGGAGACAGGGCCTTTCAGGCAGTAGCTCCGCGGCTTTGGAATGTCCTCCCAGAGTCTCTGAGAGCCCCACAAGGTGTGGAGGCCTTCAAAAAAGGTCTTAAGACACACCTTTTTAAACAGGCTTTTTAGATCTGTTAGCTTTTTTAAATTGTAAGTTTTAATTTACCATTTGGTGTGAGATGTATTATTGTATGTTTTATTGTAAGTTTTATAATCTATTTTCGTCTCTGTAGCACTTTGAGATTTCTTTGAAATGTAAGGTGCGTTACAAATAAAATGTATTATTATTATTATTACCATTAGTATGATACACAGCTTTACAGTACAATGTCACAAGGTGACTCTGAACCCACCCAATCACTGAATAAATGCTTAGAACAGATAAATGTGTGAATGTGCCAAAAATTTCTCCAGGTGAACAGAAACAAAACTGAAGTTGTTATTTTTGGACCTAAAGAGGAATGATCTAGAGTCAATGCACAGCTTCAGTTATTGCAACTAAAACCTAGCAATCAGGTCTGAAACTTGGGAATAGTGATGGACTCTGTCCTGAACCTTCAGAGCCACATAAAGAGTTACAAAGTCGGCCTTCTATCACCTGAAGAACATCTCCAGGATTAGAGGACTAATGTCTCAGCGAGATCTAGAGAAACTCATCCATGTGTTTATCTTTAGTCGAATTGATTACTGCAACAGCGTCTTCGCAGGTCTGTCCAACAAATTAATCAAACAGCTGCAGCTGATCCAGAATGCTGCTGCTTGCTTTCTCACTAAAACCAGGAAGATAGAGCACATAACACCAGTTTTAAAGTCCCTCCACTGGCTCCCTGTAGCTCAGAGAGTAGACTTTAAAATACTGTTGTTATTTTATAAATCACTGAACGGCTTAGCACCACAATACATTAAAGATCTACTGTTGTTGCATCAACCTTCCAGACCCCTCAGGTCTTCTGGCTCTGGTCTGCTCTGCATCCCCAGAACCAAACAAGGAGAAGCAGCATTCAGATACCATGCACCACAAATCTGGAACAAACTTCCAGAAAACTGTAAAACAGCTGAAACACTGACTTCCCTTAAATCTTGACTAAAAACCCACCTGTTTACAGTTGTATTTGAAACGTAATCAATTACAAATTTAATGATGGCACTTGACTTAATGCAATGTTTTGATTGTCGATTCTACGTTGCATTACTGTGCTTTTGTGTTTGTTATGATGGCACTTTGAAATGCCTCGCTGCTGAAATGTGCTATACAAATAAAATTCGATTGATTGATTGATTGATTGATTTCAGGTAGCAGCTCTCAAATTCAAGAGATTCACCATCAGAGTTTTCAAAGTTTGGATGAAGCGGCCGCTGAAGTTGGCTTTTGATTGATGTTTCGGGAGTCCTCCGACTGTGGTGGAAGATCGCGATGAGATTCAGGCTTTTCTGTCCATCATAAGGGAACTGTAATATTCAAAGGCAACTCTGTGGGGCATCAAAGAATGAGTTGTATTTGTTAAGCTGAGAAAATGAGAATGGCAAGCCTTGGAGATCTGCATCGGGGGCCATCTTTCCATCACCCTGACATCCACAGCCGCACATTCAACACTGCTGCTGTACAGAGACGCTGTTAAGGTGAGAAGTGTGCAGCTATATCTGTCTGGTTCACATTATATTTTAAGGTTGGATACCTACAGTCATGAAAACATGGAAAATAATTGTACCGGACGTTAAAATGAAGACGAAAGTTGGGGGAAAAAAACTAGGGTGTCAATTTTTTTAAATGACAGTATGTGCAATACTTACAAAGACAGGTGTGTGCCTTTAATTTTATTCATTATTGAAGTTGTGTACTGTTAATGATAACCATGCATGCACAGAAGTGCATGCATGGTTATCATTTAGTATTATACAAAGTTTATTCCTAGGGAAACCCAGTACATTGCATCGATTCATTGACTTGCAGCATTCAATCCTCCTGGACTTGCAGGTGGTGACGGTAGAAAACGGCAGCATGCATTCAGGGTCAATAAAACAGAGTAAAGTCAGAAAAAATATTTGGAAAGGTAGCGTAGTGGTAGAGTATGAGTACCATATGAGAAGTCTACAGTCAGTCAGTGTTGAATGTAATGCAGGCATCCCTCACACTGCTGCCTTCAGGCAGAAGATACAGAGCAACCAGAACAAGAACCAACCGTCTCAGAGACAGTTTCTACCCGATAGCAATAACAAAACTAAATGCAATCAAAAACAACCATTAATCATCATAAATGATGTATGCGAGAATGTGGCTGTTCTTATTTTAAATTTTTTGCCAGTTGTTTGTTGATTCTTGCGTTGTGTGTGAATTGTGAGACGGTTATTTTTTGTTTTTGGGCATGTGCACCGACTGATGGCACCCTTTGAATTTCGTTGTCCTTGTGACAATGACAATAAAGATTTATCTTATCTTATCTTATCTTATCTTATCTTAAATGCACACTGGAAAACACAAAAGCACTAACCAGGGCTTAGACAGTGAAACAAATTGAGCATGGCCAAATAGAGAAGAGGTAAGAGAATTAAACTGACTGACGCAATATAAGCATCCATAAATAATCATGTATAACAGAAAAATAATTCAAGTTAGGAATGCACCAATTGCAGTTTTCTGGCCGATTACCGATCTTTTAAAATGCCTCAATTACTGATTCCGATTTTGGCCAATACCATTTTTTTCTCTGAAATGTTGCTCAATATATCAAGAAAGTTGCTGAATTGGCAACAATGGTGATTATTGTTAACGGTAAATGTGCAGACATGATCTGGTCAGCCGGTTTGTCAGTCAAACCTCTCTCACGGGAGAAAAGAAAAGCACAGTGGTTGATTTTTAGACCTTTGTTGAGGTTGATAACATGGGTTAATAAGATCGGCTTCACGTGTAAAAGTCGATCACCAATCTCCCAAAATTAAGGAAATTGGCACCGATAACTCTGTGCACCCCTAATTCAACTGATTCATAACTGTCTTGCAATGAGAGAAAAGAGCTTCTCGCGCAACTTTGACCAGAAATAAATTGACATACAAATTTCTAAAATAGAGAAAAGCTGCAAAATAAAAATTTTTACAAGTTTGAAATTTTTATGGTTTAAACTAGGTCTTCTAGTAACACAAACTTGCCAATTTTGACTTTTCTTTTCATTCTGCTCAAATTATTTAGTCAGTACGATGGAATAGTCTTCTTTGCAGTGTCTAGGTGTTGTATTTTTAGAGCTAGAGCAGTTGTAGGATTTTATTTTGAAAAACATTTGGAAATTGGAAAAATATAAACTTTAACTTTAAATATGAACTTTTTCTGATGTAAAAGTTGATGTAGAAGTTGTAGTAACTAATGTTTTTAAATGAGAGAAGCTGCATATAGCATCATGATAGACAAGTAGAGAAATATGATCAAACAATGCTGAACTGTGTAGAAATCTATAAAGAGAGCTGTAAACCCTGTTAATATAATGTAGCCTGAACAAATCCCAAACAACACATTTATCAGCAGATAAATATTGTGAAATATTTCTGTCTGGTCTACATCATTATCTAAAGCAAAATCTAACCATTTTCCTGAGTATCTTGAATAACCTTTATACTACCCAACCAGAAATCTGTTATCATGAACAGATTGAAAAGGAACAAAACACAATTATTGTTTTATAAACTATGACGTCATTCTGTTTCACCTTATCTCTTTTCTGGACAAAGCCACTGAGAAAGTCATTCATGCACAGTTTTCTATTCCATAGATAATGCTTGTTGGAGAGTCAGAGTCAGCAAGGAAACTTGAGCCAAGAAAAATACCAAAATATCTTTAATATGTTTCTGAAAAAAATGCTACTTTTGCTGATGAATTGAGCATGCTGCTCAGCAACTACACAGTTTCACGATTAAAAACAAACAAACAAAACATGGACATGGAGTGCACTTCAACGCATCAAAACACATGCTTGACTGCAGATTAATTCATAATACTCTGTTCCATATGTTCCACATACATTGACATCTATACTGAACAAGCATGTTAAGATTAAAAATATAAAAATTTTAGAGTATCTCAAATGAATATAAAATGTGGATAAAATATTTACTGCAATGTGCAAATGACTTATGCTTATAACTTAGAAGGTCTCTGCCTATATTACCCTTAACTTTAACTTATTTTTAGGTTGATGTACAGAACCATTCTTCATCCAAACATCCTGCGTGTATTGACATCAAGTGAACTCTGCTTTGGTCTCTTCTGACTAGACTATTTCTCAGTATTTCATTGGTTTGTACCAACATTCTGGAGAAAGACTTTAAGCTTCTACATGATTTTTCTTTAAAAGAGAAATTTTGTGCAAAGAGTGTTCATAGAGGCCATAATTGCTATTTTCAGGACCCTTAGGAGATCTCAGAGTACTTTTTGGTTTTTTAAACTCTTGATTATTCTTTTGACTCCTCTGTCAGAATTATTTCCAAGGGCACCCGACTGTGGCTGGCTTATTGCAAAATGCTCTTTTTCACAACTATGACTCCAATGGTGCTCACTGGAACATTCAGAAGTTTAGAAATGCAGCTGTAGCTGCATTTCTGTATGTTGTGAAACTATGAGGCTTTTTACACACCATTTTCTTAAATGTTTAATACTTTCAGAAAATTAGTTCCCAAATAAAAAGTATGGGAAGTTTGAATGATAAAGGAAGTAGATTTCTTTATTTGTATAGATAATCTGTGTTGCCTGTCCTTCAGGTTTTGAAGAGGTGAAGTCAGAGAGGCAATAGAGCATCCCCTATGATTCTGGAAGGCAGCTCACCACAGGGATCTGACTGGCTGACCTGCCTGGCAGCTATGATAGATACACTGGGACTGCCTTGACCTCACTGGATGACATTCATAAGCTCATTGTTGGCCTGGGTCATCATCAGCTCTGGCTTACTGAGGCTGCCGCAGGATTTGGTGTCCCACATGCATCAAATTTCTGAATTCAACTACTCTATGTTAGAAACCTATGAAAAAAGGTAGTGAGACTAAACATCCCTGTCCCAAACAGATAAAGAAGGTAGTATTATCTGTTTCTAAAATGTAAAATAATAAATAAATATATCTTTTGTGACAAATCATTTGACACATGACCATCTGTGGAAAACCAATCTCTGATGTCTGGCTGAGACACATGTAAACTACCAGTTTGATCCTGAGGGATGCTACGCTATGAAGCTTACCAGAAATTGCGTGTGGTGTAAACAATCATTCCTCACTACAAAAGCAAACTCCAAACCCCTTGGGACATCTTTGTCAAGATGTCATGGAACGTTGTAAACATTCCTTGCTTAATATTTGTTGTTCATCATGTGTTATATCAGGCACATTGCTGCAGAGATATGGCATTCATTCTTAAGATTCATCTTAGGGACCAAATATGGTTGGACTGAATTTAGGCCATCTAGGATCAAATGGATCAGATTTTTTTTGTTGAGTTCCTCGAGATGACATTTATGTGAATTAACATTAAATAAACTGAACTGAACAGTTGACATGGTCACATGGTTGCGTGACACACCAAGCCGATCCTTTATGTTATTTTGTCATATGTGTGGTTTACAACAGCACAATAAACACAACAATCATTGCATAGATTAAGGGTGGGCAACTCCAGGCCTCGAGAACCGGTCTCCTGCAACTTTTAACAGTTGCTGAGTTTTAACAGTTCAGAGTTTTTTTAGATGGATCTCTACTCCAACACATCTGAGTCAAATAATGAGGTCATTAGCGGGACTCTGAACAACTTGACTGCACTTAGGAGGTGATTCAGCTATTGGATTCAAGTGTGTTGGACCAGGGAGACATCTAAGAGTTGCAGGACACCGGCCCTCGAGGACCAGGATTGCCCACCCCTGGCATAGATATACAACTCTTACCAGTTCATAAACTTGGAGCAGCAGGAAAATATAGATGAGCTGCAACATCTTGTTGACGTTTGTGGGATATTCGCAGGCTGCATCAGACCAGAACTGAACAGGAGGAGCTTAGTGTTTTGCTCCCACTTCCTCATGCCCTCAGAAAACTGCTCCTCACAACTACCCACCCTGTTCGGCTGAAAAACAGACTACAGGAAATTGGGGTTGTTTCCTGCATAAAAAACACAACCGTTAAATTCTGACCAATCACACAAAGGTTTTGCACGAGAGGGGGGTGAGAAATGTGAGTTGTGACAAGAAGAGGTTACTTTAAGGGCCCTGCATGGTTGGGCCAACTTGCCGAAATTCTGTCATGAATTAGCACTATAATGCAGGCAACAGTTGAAATGTTGCAGCTTATCAATCATTATTTCACTATCTTTATCTAACATTTTACCTATAGCTTGCAAACTTAAACACACACATAAAAACACCAGGAGTAACATCAGCCTGGTTTTGCTACAAGCCAAGACTGCTGGAGGAATGGACACATGGAACACCTTTTCCTTCCAATTCATTGATGTGAATTTAGTGGTAATAAGTGTGTTCAATATTTGTTTGATGGTTTCTATTATTTATGTTGTTATTGTTAATTCATTCCAAGATTTTGGGTTCTAATGATGAGTTTTTATTACTGTAGTTATTAGGATAATACTACAACTTATCCTTGTTTTCTGAGCAGGCCTCAGCATCCTCTCATCTCCATCTAAAACAGAATCTCATTTTTTGTTCCCTTGACAATGACTTTCTTCTCTGTGAGACAAAGTGTAAATGATTAAAAAGTCCAGATTTGTTTTTTCATCCTGCTGTCAGAGCAAACACTAAAATATGGCCAGAGACGTTGGGAGCTCTTCAGGAAACACCAGAACCAGACATCAAAGTTGTTATTTTTGGTTTTGTCTCCACAACTCATATTCCATGTTTCATTGACTTGTTCAGTCAGTAATGGACCCTTCCTCGCTTACAGGTTTTGCATGATGTCTCATGTTGCCATTCAAAGAAAATATCTTCTTTCACCACAAGTAGTTCAAAAACATTTTTATTGGGGCAACTTTGTAAATTTGAGCCAAGTCCTATTCATTTTTGCCATACAAGAGGTTCTGCCAATTCTTTTAAGCTCCCTACTGATGAGCAACAGCTCACAATCTGTGCCTGCCAGCCAGTCAATCCCCCCAACCGTCCATACACAAACGCATACACACACACAAACACAGGAAAGCGCACAGTCTCAACAGATGTGAAACTGTACAGATACAATATCGTCTGAGGTTCTTACATACACTATTTAAAGACAAATGACCTTCTGAAAACATGAGACTAAACATTTCCTTTTTCAAACCAGTTAGCAATTCAAAATTATTTCTATTTGCTATATCACAGAATAATTGGAAATATATTCTTATTACTTTTTTTCTTTATTTGAATGGGGACAAGTGTTAAGTATAAATAAATGTGAAACACTATAACATTCTAACACTGTCCTCTGGATAAACTAGCCTTAGTTACCAGGGGTGGGCTACTCCAGATCTCAGGGGCTTGTGTCCTATAACTTTTAGATATATCTCTGCTTCAACACCTGAGTCAAATGAGATCATTAGCAGGACTCTGGATAACTTAACTGCATACTGAGGAGATACTTCAGCCATTTTATCAGGATGTGTAGGTCAAGGGACACATCAAAAAGTTGCAGGACTCTGGCCCTCAAGGAATGCAGTTTGAGCCTACTGTTACACCTGTATTATATATACACTAGTGTATAAATAGTACACCTGTATATATAATACAGATTAGATTAGTCTAATCTAATATATAGATTAGACTATTGAAAGTAAATCAAGAACATTTAACTGTCTTAGGTTGTATATATATTTTAATGATTCTGAAAGTGTTTAGACCTGCAGAAAAGGTGGGCACCTCATACTGAGGCTGATGATTTATAAAATATGGTGAAAACTCTGCTTTATTAATCCATCTGCACAGTTGGAACATACTTTTCCCCAGTATCAAATAATTATTCCAAGCTTTGAATAAAACATAAAAAACGTTCCTTGATAGTCAAACTTCCTTAACCAAGACGCTATTCAGCCAACCAGCATTGCCAGCATTACAAAGTTACCGGATGTGTGATGCCACATGAGAACTATGTATTATATCATCAATGTCAGAACTGATAACTAGATTCAGAATAA
Organism: Xiphophorus maculatus; assembly: GCF_002775205.1. NCBI lineage: Eukaryota > Metazoa > Chordata > Actinopteri > Cyprinodontiformes > Poeciliidae > Xiphophorus > Xiphophorus maculatus. The sequence continues at coordinate 978,050 of NC_036449.1, read as the reverse complement.
ATTCTTTGAAGGGTTATTAATTTCCATTTCATTCAAAATTTAAAGACACTTCTTCAAAAGGATGTTTTGTGTTTGCATTGTATGGCGTTAAGACAGCCTGAGGTATTGTTGTGATGTCACAAGTATGCACAACTGCTCACCTGTAGAGAACATGAGAAACGTATCGCAGATGCATGGACTGACAACGGTCTTATGTTTTATCTCCCCAACTCTTAGCAACCCTACAGGTTGCTTAGTAATTTTGCAGGTTGTTTGGACTGTGCTTATTTCATGTTTGATAGTACAGCAACCATTAAACTTTGTAAGGTTGGTGAAAAGTGTTTATTTTTGACTGTCCTAATTGTCTGCTGCCTCCTCTCCACCTCTGAACACATCAGAGTTGCATGCTTTCTTGAGTGGTTTGTCCATTTGCCTAAACTAATGCTTAATCTAACTTAGAGCCAATTGACAAAACTTTTCAATATTTGTTGGTTTTTAAGTGTACATGTTCATAATGGACAGTGATATTACTATAGATCATTCTATATGGATTTCATGTGTTTTCATTCCATATGTGAAGAATACACAGCATATTTTGATGTAAACAAATCTAAATTAGTTAAAACTAATTAAGAGATGCAAAATTCCTCTTGAAATAAACTTTGATTCTCATTTTTAACAATTCATATGGAACTGTGAAATCATTTACATTTATACCTTTAGTAGTTTTAGTTTTGTAATTTTATCTTTTTCACCATTTTAGTTGTATGTTACCAGCGCAGCAAATTTGTTGATTGTGAGGTGGAATCTTCTTAATAAAACTTGTACATTTGAGGGAAATTATTCATTCTTGCTGTGCAGATAACACTAGTGCTAGGAAATATGCCTTTATCCATTATTCTAAAACCAAGTGGTGCCCTCACTTGCAAATTTTGATGGAAATTACTTCTTTCACAAATAATTGCCTATTACATCTCCAAGACAGTCTATCGCTACAGATGAGGGTGGAACAAAAAATGTCCAAGGGATTAAGAGACAGAAAAGCTAACACACACACAAAAAAAGAAAAACACATGATTAATGGTTCATTTAAAAAAATAAATAAATAAGGAGAAGAATCTTAGGGCTGAAGAGGGGGTGGGGATGAACCTGAAGGGAAAAAAGTGAGTGTAAATAAACATCCAGAGTTTATAATAAAATATCTGCCAGCACCATACAACTTGACACTGGACCTCCCATCTTCAAATACAAGACCCCACTCAGCTACAGCTGGAACACAAAGGAGGAACAATCAGCTGGTTCTCAACAACACCTATCAACAAAAATGTGGAGAGCAAACCCTATGTGTGCACAGCTTCCCTGGGAAAGGGCACCATACACACCAAGTACCCATGTTCCTGCATCACACAAACTGTCATCAAACCACCAAAACTCTGCAGCACCCAAGCTACCCTAGACTGCAGGCCGGGAGATCAGCTCTAAGCCCCCAGGTTTATACTCTGCTCATTACGAGGCATAGTGGAACCAGCTGTGCCCGCTTAAGCTGCAGTAGCTGAGCAGCAACCTGAAATGGGGAAACATTGATGCAGTCACCACTGCATGTAACTTTGCCTTAAGCAGTTATTATAATAATTCAAAGCCAAAACTTGACTCCTACTAAAGCACAACAGCAGTAACATCTTTACTGCTAAGCACTTACTTTCTTCTTGAACTAAAGCAGCTTTCATTTCATTTACTTGAATGCTTGGTGTTTTTAACTGTGTACCTGCTTTTCCACCAGTAATGTTCACTTGGACATTTTTGGTCTTTGAGGTCAAAAGATTTGTTACTTTTCACCTTCATTTAGTCATATGACTAAATGAAGGTGGTACTGCAGTACTAAATTGGTACCTGCCTGTGGAACAGTACCAATCAATAAAATTTAGGCAAGAAGCAGCCCGTACAAGCCCAGGAGTGTGTGTCTGAGAACATGTGAAGGTCTTATCCACATCTGCAGTTAGATTAATTCCCAGCCTGAGATAACATCAACTACCCTGTCATTCTGCTGCCTTCTCTAATTCTCACATTTTGGAAGCTACCCAATGCTTTACAATATATATTTATAATTTGGTGCTGCACATGTGAAAGAAATCTGAGCTAATTTCATAGGAGTCAATTTAACACAGAATTTCATGGTTAATTAATAACAACTTATCTGGTACAATTACCATAACTTCACAGAAAGCCAACCTTTGAAGTATTTAAATACACATTATATCCTTTAGTCCGTATGTCAGTGGGTTAAATTTATTTTGATCCAAGATCTGATGTAAAAAAAAATTGTGTGTCCCAGAGATTAGATTTGCTGATTCCAGAACATCTATAAAGTTGGTCCATCAGATCTACAGGGAGAGCTTCTGTTAGCATGGGTGGACACCTTCCTAATGATGTGTAAAAAAATCAGATTAGTTCACTGACATGCTTCACTCACTCGCTTACATTCAATTATTCTATCCCTTGAATTAAATTATCACCTGCTTGTCCAGATAGATGTCTTGCTTAAAAGGAAAGGCATGACTAGATAATGATGCAGTCATCTCTTCCATTGTCTGCCAGGGCTTCATCTTATGCCACAAGGGACAAAGGACACGTTTTTACTCCTAAAAATTCAAGAAAAAAACCATGCCATCAGCTTTGGTTTTGACAATATTTTCTCAATGATTATGGTTGTGGGATTTCTTTCATAATTAATCCAACATATTGAAGTCTATCTATTAAGGGGGTGGCATATAACTTTTGTCATTTTCTGCCACAAGGCACCATAAAGATTGACATTTGAGCAGCTGTGCTTTGTGAGAAAGTGATGGAGTGGAACCATTTGTCGCCAACTGCAGGTACATTTCACTGCCTCAGGCAACTCATATGGTGGATCTTCAAAAACTCATTTTTATTCTATAGATTTGTATGTTGAAAACTATCCTGCTCAGAAGAACTGAATCACTTGTAAATGGGTAAATCTGTCTGATACATAATATTTTTAAGTTATTGCAAGACTGCTGCTTTATTTTCAGGATACTCTCAGAAAGAGAAAAAACTCAAGCAGATAAAATCCATGGTCTTTCTGAGTATTCCAGGTACTCCAGTTTCTTCCCACAGTTCAAAAACATGACTGAATGGTTGAGTGGTCTCTCTAAATTCTCCTTAGGTATGTGTGTGTGTGTGTGTATGGTTGTTTGTCCTGTCTGTCTCTGTCTTGCCCTGCGAAGCACGGGCGAGGGTGACCCCGCCTCTCGCCCATTGACAGCTATGATAGGCATCCACTAAGGATAAGCATGTAAAGGTAATGGATGGATGGAGGCGTGGCTTAGTTGCAAATCACATTGTGTATAGACCTGCTTCACATGTGCATGAAGGTGATAGAGTATTTTTCACCAAAGAAAATATAGCTTCCCCTGCAACGCATGTGATTCTTTGTAGAGGTGTAAATGTCTAATGAGAGATTCATTTCATCTAAGTGGTTTCCACTTGTATAGAAAAATATATGTAAAATGTGAACAACATTGAATCTATGTTGAAGCCTGACATTGAAATGATATTGAAAGATGTCAGTGACCACTATTGAATCAATATTAGGGTTTCTACCATAACTAACACTATATCATTGTTGATTCAACCATCATCTGAATGTGGATCTACATGCACATCTATGTTGATTTTATGTTGAATCAAAGTTAAGGAATTAATATTGATTCATGTACATGTTTTTGATCTGACAGATCTACATCATAATAGTTTATTTATAATAGTTTATAGTTTCCATTAATAGTTTCCATTAATTGTTTCTTCACACTAGTGAAGAAACTATTACAGTGGCAGACGTGGTGTATTAAGTCATTCAAGATTAACTTACGTTATCATACTTCCAAAAATGTGTGTACGCAAACTTAATGACAACATGGCATTAATATTACATTTTATTTAGGAAAACAGGCATAGATCTGTAAACATATTTGACTCCTCTTTGACTGTCAGAACAACAGTCTGTTGTCCATGGAAGAACAGTGTCCATGAGGTTAAGCCTTATACTGTATGAACCAGGGAAAACAGTATGTGTTGGGGTAACCCAAGTTTGAGTCTGGTTGGTGTCACTTTGGTTCCTTGATGCCGTCCTCCCACTCTGAGGCATAACAAAGCCATTTCTTTACAGTTTTGCTGCAGTCCTGGTCAGTCAGATTTAGGTCAAACTGCCAGCAGCAGCTGAAAAACACAACAAAAAGAGTGAGAAAGGTGCTGGTTTGGGCTGGTTAGAAAAATAACATTTGAAAAGTTTTGAAACACATTGAAATATTAAATAATGTACTGTTATGGGTCTGAGAACAAACAGAGAAACAGTACGGTTCCACTTCTACACTCAGTTAAATTAATAAGGGCATGCTAATCAATATTTGTAAATATTGAGAATGTTAGTCTACATATATAATCACACATTTACTTATCAAGCTGCAGCATAGGAACAAAACAATGCAGTTATTTTCAATAAACACAAATAAGATAAAAGTAATATCACCAAACTAACTGACAAAGTGCTCAGAGTAGAATTAAATTCAGACGCCAGTGGCAAACAAGCCAGCAGCAAAGAGGCTGTGTGGTTGGAACACCAGTGTAAATGGGGGGGAGGTGGACCGTTCTACTGCTTCTAGATGTTTCTATGTCAACACATTTTGCACATTATGCACAAACATCCATCCATCCTCTTCCGCTTATCCGGGGTCGTTGTCGCGGAGGTAGCAGCTTAAGAAGGGAGGCCCAGACTTCCCTCTCCAGCCACTTGTTCCATCTCTTCCGGGGAAATCCCAAGGAGTTCCCAGGCCAGCCGAGAAACATAGTCTCTCCAGCATGTCCTGGGTCTTCCCCGGGGCCTCCTCCAGATGGGACGTGTCTGGAACACCTCACCAGGGAGGCGTCCAGGAGGCATCCTCACCAGATGCCCGAGCCACCTCAACTGGCTCCTCTTGATGTGAAGGAGCAGCGACTCTACTCTCAGTCCCTCCGGGATGACTTTAGCTTCTCACCCTATCTCTAAGGGAGAGCCCAGACACCCTATGGAGAAAACCCATTTAGGCCGTTTGTATCTGTGATCTCGTTCTTTCGGTCATGACCTAAAGCTCATGACCATAGATGAGGGTAGGAATGTAGATTGATCGGTAAATCGAGAGCTTTGCTTTTTGACTCAGCACTCCCTTCACCACAACGGACCGGTACAGCGTCCGCTTCACTGCAGACACTGCTCCAATCCACCTGTCGATTTCCCGCTCCCTTCTTCCCTCATTTATGAACAAGATCCTGAGATACTTAAACTCTTCCACTTGTGGCAGGACCCAGACTCTGACACCAGTCATACAGGGACCTGATAGCATGTATCAAAGGGCTCCCCGAGGGACACGGTCAAACGCCTTCTCCAAGTCCACAAAACACATGAAGACCGGTTGGACAAACTCCCACACACACTACAGAAACCTGTTGAGGGTGTAGAGCTGGTCCAGTGTTCCACGACCAGGACAAAAACCACACTGCTCTTCCTTAATCCGAGGTTCGACTATCTGATGGACCTCCTCTCCAGGACCCCTGAATAGACCTTACTAGGGAGGTTTAAGAGTGTGACCCCCTGTAATTGGAGCACACCCTCCGGTCCCCCTTTTTGAACAGGGGGACCACCACCCCAGTCTGCCAATTCAGGGAAATTGCCCCTGATGTCCATGCAATATTGTAGAGTCGTGTCAGCCAACACAACCCTATAACATCCAGAGCCTTAAGGAACCCAGAACAAATCTCATCCTCTCCCAGGGCCCTGCCACTGAGGAGCTTTGTAACCACCTCGGCGACCTCGTCCCCAGAGATTGGAGAGCCCGGTACAGAGTCCACAGGCTCAGCTTCCTCAATGGAAGACATGTTGGTGGGATTGAGGAGGTCTTCGAAGTATTCTGCCCACCGGCCCACAACATCCGACTCGAGGTCAGCAGCACACCATCCCCACTATAAACAGTGTTGTTGCTGCACTGCTTCCCCCTCCTGAGATGCCGGATGGTGGACCAGAATCACCTTGCAGCTGTGCGGAAGTCTTTCTCCGTGGCCTCTCCAAACTCCTCCCACACCCGAGTTTTTGCCTCAGCATCCACCGGAGCCGCATGCCGCTTTGCTGATGGGTACCAGCTGATGCCGGTACCCATCAGCTGCTTCTGGAGTCCCACAGGCCAAAAAGGCCCAATAGGACTCTTTCTTCAGCCTGACAGCATCCCTCACCCAAGGTGTCCACCAACGGGTTAGAGGGTTGCAGCCGTGAAAGGCACCGACAACCTTGCAGCCACAGCTCCGATAAGCCGCCTCAACAATGGAGGTACGAAACATGGTCCACTCAGACTCAATGTCTCCCATCTTCTGCCGGAGATGGGAGTTAAAGTTCCGTCTCACAGGGGACTCCGGCAGATGTTCCCAGCAGGCCCTCCCAACACATTTAGGCCTGCCAGGTCTGACTGGCATCCTCCCCCACCACCAGAGCAAACTCACCACCAGGTAGCAGCAGCCCTGGTTGGAAACTTTGGATTGATTAGGGCCAAAGATTGCTTTATTGTTTCATTTTTAACCTGTCTTAAAATGATGTGCTTAAAATTACTATTTTAACATAGATTTGTCTTGCCTCATCACTTTTTTCAAAATATTATTTTTTTCATTCCTTTCATCACAATGTCTAATCAGTCTTTAGTATAATCACCACAAAAAAGGGAAAAAAGTCAATTGTAGAAATTGAAAGAATGTTAGACTAATAGTGGCATGCAATTTTACTTGCTTGGGAATAAATTGAAATATCCTTCCAAATATTGCATCCAAGAAGTCTGTTGCAATTGTGGCAAACATATTGATATTAAAATGACTATTCAATAAACTGTACATTTTTACAGAAAAAAATTGTGACAAAGATGAATCTATTTTGTCAAAAAAAAAAAAATGAACCCAGCCTCCTGACATACATTGCAGAGTGCTCTAGGAAACCTATGGGTCCTGCAGTCCTCCAGCTTATCAGAGCTTCAGTAACTGTCTAGTTGATTCAAATATTGCTGACACACTTTAATAAATATGGCAGGGGACTATTTAGTGTCTCTATTTACAGCAAGATTCTGTTTTATATTTCACTTACATAGAACAGGTTTCTAAATAAAATATTAAAAATTAAAACTTTGCCCACCTTTATATGAACCTTTACATCGCTGATTTATTTACAATTCTTTGGCCTTAATTTGACTACAAAGTGCTGTACTCATTGAGGTTTCTGATCAGGGTTAAACTGTCATTCTACATGTGGACAGAATTATTGAGATCCTTCTGTTAATGAAGGAAAACAGTCTGAACAGGGCTCATTCTTAATACATTTATTTGGACCTGATCATTGTTTGCTCTATAAAATACTTTTTGTGCTTAAAACAGAATAATTCTTACTTTTACCTTGTGTTGGAAATATGTGTTTATCAGTAGCACAGTGGCAGACATATAAAATGATACAGATCTATATGGGGTTGAAAAGTTATGCAGTCAAAAAATAGCAGCAATAATCAGGGTTATTTAACTTGCCACAAGAGAAAAAATGGGGGTTGATTTGAAGTCATATTTTCACCATGTTATTCATTCATGTATAAATTGTAAAACAGTTTATGCTGCATCATTTTTAGATACAGGAATCTCTAAAAGCCTCAGTACCTAACCTGGAACATGTAAACATTGTGATAGTACAATTACTGACTTGTTACATTTTTTGTAATTTTTTTGTAGATTTCCATTTAATTTTTTATACTTTCTTTCATTTTAAGTTGTTTTGGTCTGAATTTTCTTTTGGATATAAGGTTTAAGACATCTGATCTTGAATTTGGTTGCCAGGGATTGATTACTTTTGGATCAGCAAAATCCTCAAAGTAAATGTTTTTTTATTCAGGAAATCTCTTTTTTTTCTTGCATTTATTCCTTCCCATTTTTCTGCATCTCTTTCTAAGAGAAACAGAAAACCTTTCAACTTCCGGTTGTTAACTGAAGAGACTAGTTCTAGAGACAACAACTTGTAAGGTTGTGTAAATAATATAATATATATTGTATGAATATTTTCATCATCAAAGTTAATTTGATGCAAGACTGTGATCTAGTAATAAAAGTAATAGAAGAAAGTAATAAAAAGAAACAAGACAACACATAAATGAAAAATAAGAAAGGAAAAAAACATAAACATACATTTAGAATATTTTAAGTGAAGTCAATGTCTCCATCCCATCTATACATATCTACATCCTTTTGTATTTTTTATGACCATCTTTGTTGAAATATTTATTTATTTAATATTAACTAAAGTGGCACTCCATCACAATCCCTCTGTCATACATATTGCATACTGAGAGCAGTTGAAATAGTAAGAAGTTGGCATTTGGAAAAAAGATCTAAAATTGTGAAATGGAAAGTGAACAGGCATGCTTTGATTCAAATTACACATACGTTTCAGAGAGTTGGATTGAATGTACTGATGAAAAATTCACAAACATGCAGCCTGTAGTTCCACTTGTGTCTGTCTGTTAATGCTGAAGCTGCTGGCTGGCTGCTGCCGTCTCTTTTACTGAGAATGTCACCATGCACAGTTGAGCACAGAGGCATGCTACCAAGTGAAGAATGAAAGCTCTACTCTTTGAAAGCATTAGATTTACTTTGGAATCAGACTTTTCAAAAGCTTTCAGCATGGTATTACTTTTTAAAGTAGAAAAAATACTCTTCCCAGCAATCACAACAGAAAAGTACACTACTGCAAGCTTGTTTAGTTCTCCTTTCTTAATTAAAAAAATCTCAGCAAATGATGGAAATGGTTGTGTATGTGTATGTCACGACATAATAGCATTAAATTATTCCAGTACACAAATAAAAACTGAGTATATAGCTGAGTTCCTGACTGGAATCAAACAAAAATACTTAGTTTGATTGTCAAAAATGTTCTAGTTCTGATATAGTTTTTCCATCTGCACTGTAAGGAATGCAGCTAAATTTCTGCCATTTATCACTGCACTTCAGCATCACTTTTCAAAAGGGACAGAACAATAAGGGGTCTATGACTGAGCAACAGAGACCCCGGCACTGGACTTGAAGTGAAAAAAGGAAAGACTTATCAAACTGAAGAATAACTTGGGCAGACAAAGATGTATTGAAACGTCTCCTCTGCACCAGGGCAGTGACGCAGCAAATTTTTAGTTGTGTAAGCACAAAGAATGAGTTCTACTTCAGCTGGATACGTAAACTCCTCACTGTGCATGACAGGGCGTCATCAAAAGAGATTCAAGAGGTACCTTTGAAAATAAATGTTCTGAGATTTTTGTGCATATCAAATGCATTTTCTTCAGTAATTATGTGAATTATTGTTATCCATGATGTATTCACATCTAATTCCAACATTTGGCTTCAGTGCAGTGTGCTGTGAACTCTTTGTTAGAAAGGCTGTAATAAATGTGTAGAAAGATACAACCTGAGCCTCTCTCCCACTGCAGAGCAGAAATGGCTGCAGGAATAACAGTGCCTGCTTCATGTCTGCAAAACAAACCTTGTGTGTCATTATAGAGTTGCTGCAAATAAAAAGATTTATTTTCTTATTTCTTTTGTATTTTAATCGACAAGGTGAACATAAAAAAAAATTAAGCTAAACAGAATTATGCTGATAGTCAGTTCTGTTTTTTGTACATCTGTAAAAATAAGTAGGTTGAGTCACAAGTATGCATGAAAGAATAAATTGATAGCATTATAAACCTGTTGACTCTGTAGACAAACTGGAGCATGTCCAGAACAGGGGCAGTGATGGTCTGCCTGTGTTAAGTCATAGTCATTTAATTGAGTGATATACCCAGTATGGTCATTATGAAAGCAACCCATCATCAAATCAAATCATTGCAATAAAATACAGGACATGATTACAGCTTGCATATTTATCACATTACAACCATGAACATGAGTACATAGAAACTGATACATGATTCAAAACACTTTTTTAAAAACACTGAAAAGTGCGGTGTGCAAAAGTGTTCAGCCCCCACTGTTCTGAGTGCAATCAGTTTCCTTCAGAAGTTTCCTGATGCTTGCTAATCACTAAACAGAGTCCAGATGTGTGTGATGTAATGTCAGTAGAAATCCAGCTGCTCTAATAATAATAATAATTTTTACTTTATTCATCCCAGCAGGGAAATTATTTCGCAGTTACAGCACACGACAGGAGCTGTGTCTGCAGGCAGCCAGCTGAGCCGGCACCATTTTTTGAAGGAGGACATGCGGCAAAGGTCGTTGGGACCAGGAGTCGAACCCGCGACGTCCATGGGTCTAAGGCCTCCAAATGTGGGGCGTGCTAACCCCTTCGCTACCACAGCACGCTCTGTGATGCCTCATAAATTCAACAGGATTATGACGTCCAAAGAACACAGCAGACAGGTCAGGGAGGAGCTGTGGAGAAGTTTAAAGCACAATTAGGATTTCACAAGCTTTGAACATCTCAAGTTGGGGAGGGCGGGTCCTGCCCCAAGTGGAGGAGTTCAAGTATCTCGGGATCTTGTTCACGAATGAGGAAAGAAGGGTGCGGGAGATTGACAGGCGGATTGGCGCAGCGTCTGCTGTGAAGCAGGCGCTGTACCGGTCTGTCGTGGTGAAGAGAGAGCTGAGCCAAAAAGCAAAGCTCTCGATTTACCGGTCGATCTACGTTCCCACCCTCATGAGCTTTGGGTCATGACCAAAAGAACGAGATCACGGATACAAGCGGCCGAAATGGGTTTTCTCCATAGGGTGTCTGGGCTCTCCCTTAGAGATAGGGTGAGAAGCTCAGTCATCTGGGAGGGACTCAGAGTAGAGCCGCTGCTCCTTCACTTCGAGAGGAGCTAGTTGAGGTGGCTCAGGCATCTGGTCAGGATGCCTCATGGACTCCTCCCTGGTGAGGTATTCTGGGCACGTTCCACCGGGAGGAGGCCCCGGGGAAGATCCAGGACACGCTGGAGGGACTATGTCTCTAGGCTGGCCTGGGAACACCTGGGGATTTCCCCGGAGGAGCTGGAACAAGTGGCTGGAGAGGGAAGTCTGGGCCTCCCTTCTGAAGCTGCTACCCCAACGACCCGACCTCGGATAAGCGGAAGAAGATGGATGGATGGATGGATGGATGGATGGATGGATGGATGGATGGATGGATGGATGGATGGATGGATGGATGGATGGATGGAAAGAGATTGGCTAACATGTAAACCTACAAGACAAGTCCGTCCAGTTAAAATTAACAAGGAGAGCTCTGATCATTAAAATATGATATCATATTTGGTGTATACACCATCCACCAAATATGACATGGTGTATTTGAAATTGCTGGGTTCCAATATCAGGAAGAGGAAGAATAATGTCTTGGAAAAGCCAAAAGGACACTGAGCTGACAGGAGAAAGCTGCCTGTACTGACTTTTGACAGCTTGGTGTCTTCAGCCAACATAATACTTAATGAAATACTGAAAATAACACTTGCTTTTCTTTTGCTTTCACTGTTTTCTTTGCTTTCACTGTTCAACACTTTTTTTGTATTTTGCCATGTCCTGTCCATGGCAGACAGCCAAACAATCTGTTAGACTTTACATAACAGAAGCAAGAGAGTTGTTGTTGTTTTTTCTTGCTTGAAGATGTGAAATGAAGACGGAGATACACACATCTTTGTCTGAAAGGAAATCTACTGTATGTACTTGAGATAAAGATGACAGATGGTGCGGAGTCAGGCATGGGAGCTCCCTTCTCCAGTTGCCCCCGAACCAAACCACAGATCTGCAAGACTATTGACGGAAAGCTTAAGGTAGAGGATGAGTTTTTAAACTTTCTTGTGGTCAAAATCAAGACTATGTGCCAGGAAGAGCTTGTGCTGCATGCATCAAACACATTCAACTTTGAGTGGATTGAGTCCTCTAGATAGAGTTGCCACCCATCCCGTAAAATAAGGAATTGTCCCATATTTGCCTGTTAAATGTTGCGTCCCATATTGAACCGATATGGGACGCGATTTGTTCCGTATTTCTATAAATGTCCGATAGACACGCCTATCACACACATATCAACATTAAGTGTAACAATAATGACCAAAATAAAACACAGGAAATATTAAGGTCAGCTAAATTGGTAAATAAGACCAGTGGTTGGAAGTAACCAAGTACAAGTACTTCGTTACTGTACTTAAGTAAATTTAATAATGGTTACTTTCGATTTTTACTCTACTACATTTTACAGCAAGTGTACTTTCTACTTCACTACATTTCTACAAAACCGTCATGTTACTCTTTACTTCCAAGTCGGATTGGTTTTGTCATGTATATAAATTGTTTAATGCTAAGCTAAGCATAACTCCTAAGCTTCCACTTCAGTCCCGTCACTCAAATAATGTTATCCAATGTATTTAACATTAACACAACCCGCTATAGTTTTCTGTTTGTAAACATGAAGGTAGCAGTTTTGGACGCGTAGCACTAACAGATAGACTTAGCTTATCCGTGCTATGGTAGGAAAATCTGACGAGGTAGGACTGATAGTCAGAACACAGGCGTATTGTCACTGGGAACACCAGATATAGTTCTTTTAAAGTCAGTGTGGAGTGTGAGAATGTTGCAGAAGTGTATAACCCAGAGCTGTGGCCAGAGGGTTTGGTTGTGCGCCGTTACTATGCGCCACAACCTACAACGTCTAAAGGGCCTGGGGTGACCACTTCCAGTGATGCCAGAGGGTTGGATGGAATGGCTGCAGTGAATTCTTCATAGACCAATTAATGAGTGTTATTTATTACAATTGCTGGGGACTGTGTGATGGTAATACAGATGGAGATAAAGCATGACGTCTGGTTGTGGATACACTGCTGCAATAATGTGATATCCTTTGTTTACAAGAAACTTTTTTATCAAAACAGGATTTGGGAAGTTTGAACTGTATTAATGACTGTTTCTGTGGCGCTGGTGAATCTACTGTGGATTCTTCTATGGGTATAGTGAGGGTTCGAATCGCAGGAGGAGTAGCCATTTTGTGGCACAAAAAGCTGGATCCAGTTCTAAATGTCACCAGAACCGGTGTTGACTGGTGTATTGCTGTACATTTAAAAGTTGAAAACAAAGAATTAGTCATTATTAATATCTACACACCATATGAACACCATATGAGTGTCCTCAGAATGAAGACATTTATTCTACTCTAAAAAAATTCTATTCTAAAAAAAATTTATTTTTTAAATTGCTTTTTATATTAACAGCATTTTATATTTTTACAATTTATAGCATTTTATATTTTATTTTTTATTTTATCTACAACTACTACTCAGTGGTAGTTGTTATTGTGTCTTGTCTCTATGCTGTAACTGCGAAGTAATTTCCCTGCTGGGATGAATAAAGTACTTCTATTCTATTCTATTGAATAGACTTGCTTTCTTAAACTCTTTTATTGATGACCATTATTTTACCTCTGTGTATGTAATAGGAGATATGAATGCAGATATATCTGATAAATATTCTTCATTTGCCAAACATATGCGTCAGTTTTGTGATGATAACAATTTCATATTGTCCAGTCAACTCCTGCTACCTGCAAATAGTTATACTCTCTGAGCAGGATTAAATCCCACAAGGCTGCGGGTCCTGATGGCATACCTGGACGTGTCCTCAGAACGTGCTCTAGGGAGCTGGCAGGAGTGCTGACAGACATCTTCAACCTGTCTCTGGCTGTGGTACCGACCTGCTTCAAGTCTACCTCCATCGTCAGAATCCCCAAGAATCCCAACCCAACCAGACTCAATGACTACCGCCCAGTAGCCCTTACCCCCATCATTACCAAGTGCTTGGAGCGGCTGGTCCTAGCACACCTCAGATCCTGTCTCCCCCCCACACTAGACCCCCACCAATTTGCATACAGGCAGAAGAGGAGCACAGAGGATGCAGTCTCTATAGCGCTGCACTCTGTCCTTTCTCACCTGGACAGTAAGAACACTTACGCCAGACTGCTGTTCTTAGATTTTAGTTCAGCATTCAACACTGTCATCCCATCACAACTCATTACCAAACTCACAGACCTCGGCATCAGTTCACTCATGTGTAACTGGTTGCTCGACTTCCTGACCAGTCGACCTCAACATGTCCGGCTGGACAACCACTTCTCATCCACCATCATCATAAACACCGGAGTGCCACAAGGCTGTGTGATGAGTCCCTTCCTCTACTCCCTCTTCACCTACGACTGCAGACCTGTCCATGGCTCTAACGCCATCATCAAGTTCGCAGACGTCACCACGGTGATCGGCCTCATCAAAGATAATGACGAGGCCGCTTACAGGGAGGAGGTAGACCGTCTGGCTGAGTGGTGCGACAAAAACAACCTGCAGCTGAACACCGAGAAGACCAAGGAGCTTATCGTGGACTTCAGGACTGGATGCAGGCTGACCTACATCCACCCATCCACATTAAGGGGACAGTGGTGGAACGTGTGGACACCTTTAAGTTCCTGGGAGTCCACATCTCCGAGGACCTGACTTGGACGGCCAGCTGCTCCAAACTCATTAAGAAGGCGCATCAGCGCCTCTTCTTCATGAGGACCCTGAGGAAGAACCACCTGTCCTCAGAGATCCTCATGAACTTCTACCGCTGCACCATTGAGAGCATCCTCACCAACTGTATTACAGCTTGGTACGGGAACTGCTCTGTCTCCGACCGGCATGCGCTGCAGAGGGTGGTGAAAACTGCCCAGTATATCGCCGGGGCACCGCTCCCTGCCATCAAGGACATCTACAGGAAGCGTTGTTTGAAAAGCGCCGGGAAAATCACAAAGGACTCCCCTCACCCAGCACACACACTCTTTTCCCTCCTGCCCTCTGGGAGGCGTTACAGAAGCCTACGGACCAGAACCACCAGGCACCGGAACAGCTTCTTTCCCACAGCTGTCACGCTTTTGAACGCCTCCTGACCTAAAACATAAACTATAAGGACTGTACTCCCCTATCCTCTCATACAACAATAACACATGGACTATCCTCACACACACACATCACGGACTGTTTTCTTCACACACACATACAACCTGTAAATTTTATTTCCATTATTTATCTTGTATTATATTATATACATATATAACCCATTCCCTAACATTCTTGTATATTCTGTATAATCTGTGCATACAGCTCCCATATTTATATTTATACACAATATCTACAGTATATCTCTTTGCTATAACCCCTTATAGTCCATACATACATAGTCTTGTACATCTGTAAATAAATATTTATATCTCGTAGAGCACTTCTGGATAGATGCAAACTACATCTCCTTGCTTGTACTTGTGACAGTGCAATGACAATAAAGTTGAATTCTATTCTATTCTATTCTACAGTGAACCCTCGTTTTTCGCGGGGTTTACGTTCCAAAAAGAACCTGTGATAGGCGAAATCCCTGATGTAATAACCTTTTTTTTTTCAATTATTATACAATGAAATACTCCATAATACATTGAAACCAAAGAATAAAACCTTTTTACAGGCCCCAGCATTTCTTTAACAAATAAAAGTATTGTGTAAACGTTTTTTGTTTGTTTTACAAATAACTACTGTACTGTAAAATAATCATTTTAATCATCAATATGAACTGAAGGCTTCAAATTGCGGAGATCCGCACCGCCCCACCGCGACCCGAGTCATTGGATTAGAACCGGAGAAAATGAAAAATTATTATGAAAAAAAATATAAAGTACAGTAGGACAAATAGTGACTCACGTGTATTTCACTGCTCTTCTGACTGAGCCGCTGCATCCTGATTCCGCTCTGTAGCGTTTTTTTCTTCTAAAGCCCGCGGTGCAGGTGTGTTTTTTTCGAGAGAAGAACATAGTTATCGGTAGTTGTCGCTTTTTTTTCTTCTGCGCAAAAAGATTCTTGAAATTGCAAGAGAATTTGCTAACTTAAATCTGGGAAGCTGTTTAGTACGGTGGCCAGGGCCACCGTAGTTTTACGTACGTGTACATATTAAACCGCAACGTTATTGACACACAGGTAGAGAAGAAGCGGAGAGACTGTTTAGCCAATCAGAATGCAGAACACAATGCACAATGCAAATCCGTGAAGCAGCGAGACCGTGAAAGGTGAACCGCGATATAGCGAGGGTTCACTATACCCTCGCTATAAGTGAAGCTTGGCATACAACGTCATGGCTTGACCATTGCTTTAGCTCTGCTGATGCCCATGCTGTTGTAAAATCAATAGAAATCTTATTTGAGTATTCTGTGTCAGATCATGTTTGACTTTTAATGATGCTGGATATTAAAAGTCTTCCAGAGTTTATATGGGGGGTAAATAGTGCCCCCACAATGGTTCAGACTTTCTACAGATGACCAATGACGTGCGGTGAGGTTCATAGCTGGTGAGGCACTGACGTCAGCAGAATCAGATTTGCAAATAGATGTATAGATTGACAGCAGTTTACAGGTTATGTTTCACTTCTGCATCCTTACACATACAAACTGTAGCTCACAAAATCTATCGCTGCACTTGACTTGCTTCCCGAATCGTTTAGCCTAGCTCGCTGTCACTTACTCGGCAGTTGAGGAGTGAACAAGATGAACGTCTGGGATCTTGAGCGCCCCCTGCCATGAGGCAAGAGAACTGCCTGCCTCACCTCGAACCTGTTCTCTGCCGTTTATAATCGCTCATTACACGAAACACGTTACACAAACACAGTTGGTGACAAAAAGCACTGTACATTATATACATAAGCTAAATTATTGGAAATAAGTTCACATATTAAATTTGTTTAAACCATTTTATTGACGCCATACAGCAACATGCTCTCTCCGCTTAGCAGCCAGCGCAGAGCCAGGGGTTGCGCAATCCAAGGTGAGGCAGAGCTCGCTGCTGCCTCACCGGCATCGCTTCCAAGCATTTGAATGGGAAAATAAGAAAATTCAGCGATGTTGAACAAATAAAAATTGAAATTGGTGAAGCTACATGAAAAATAAATATTTTTTAGTACAAACCACCGGATGAATATAACAATTTAAATTACTTTATGATTATATATTTTCTTTCTTTCCATGATGGCTGGTGAGGCACTGCCTCACCTGCCTCCCCTGACCGCATGTCACTGCAGATGACTTATCAGTATATCATATGAAAACAGACTGTTTGTGCTAGTATGTAGGAATAAAGCAGACAAACTTTGTTTCCCTGCTTTTTTTCTGTCAGGGCAAAAGTTAAATGTTTATTCCAAAACTAAATATCTGGGTCACTACATCACAGACCAGCCCTGTGATGATGATGACATTTATCGGCAGTGTTGCATGTTGTACACCCAGGCAAACATTCTGGGGAGGAAATTTCATATGCGCACTGATGAGGTAAAAATAAGTCTGTTTAAAGCTTACTGTACATCCTTGAGAGGTGGGACCAGACTGATCCTATCGCTTATATTGAGTGTGCACAGCTACTGCACAGTCTATGGGAAAATGTTTTGAAGGCAGAAATATGTAACCAATCAGAGAACATTCATGACTGAAACATTACTCATCACTAACAATAAAATCTTACACAATTAAGATTTATTTATTTATATTATTTAAGTTAACGTGGTGAGGGATGGGCCGGTGCCTTTTTGACCTTTATTGGAGAAAGAAGTGGGAAATAACTTTAAAGAGAGAAAGATTCACTGCACCGCATGGATGATACTCTCATCGGATATTGGACTCAAACTCAGCTGCTGAATCACTCTTAAAGTAGAACTCGTTGGCTGGAAAACAGCTGATGAATAATATATATTCAGTATTAATCATTATTTATTTGTGTCATTATTAATCATTATTTATTTGTGTTTGTATATTTATATAAATATGTATGATATTACTAAATAATTTATTAAATAA
This sequence comes from Xiphophorus maculatus, assembly GCF_002775205.1. Lineage (NCBI taxonomy): Eukaryota > Metazoa > Chordata > Actinopteri > Cyprinodontiformes > Poeciliidae > Xiphophorus > Xiphophorus maculatus. Next base: position 960,145 of record NC_036449.1, on the reverse strand, counting down.
ATTATGAATGGCTGTGTGCTTTGTAAAATGCACATCACACAGTACATCAATATCAGAATATTCTATTCCTATTCTATTGTTATCTTCACTAAGCATAATTAAATATGCTGAACTATGTATCAATACAATTTAAAAAATACTTACAAAATGCAATTCTTTATAAATGTAGCTTTGACAGCTGTTTGAATAAGGTTTCCAGTAACAAAAAAGCATGTTATGATCGATTAAATGCGCTGATATGTCATTGCGCCTGCCAAACATAGAAAGTTGAGTGGAGCGGTCAACCGCTCCAAGATGGCTGCCTTAAATCTCATCAGCGACAATAGGCGAGAGCGGTCCATGAGGCGTCTGTTCTTATGTCTATAGTCGAACCTGCGACCACCGGCACGAGGACTAAGGCCTCAATACGTGAGTTGTGCTTTGCCCCTGAGCCACCACAGCACCCCGGATCCTTCCATTTACAAACAATGAGTTTACAGGCCAGTAGAAAACAGAAACCTAACATAATCCTCTGATGCTTGCCGAGGGAAGCATCTGCTGGGGTCACCCAAATGAGAGAGGGTGACCCAAAAAAGATTCAGTGCTTCCTGAAAAGTGTAAAAGATAGATTGCCAGAACCCGTGCACCTTTGGACAAGTCCAGAATGTGTGTAAAAGTGTGGCTGAAATTTTTCTGCCACAATCATGTCAGGTCCAAGTCCTTTTTAAACTCGTACAATTTATCTTTAGACCAATGTAGACTGTGTATTACCTTGAATTGAACTATTGTATGCCTCAGACATATTGAGGAGGAATAAATATTTTTGAATGACCTTTTGCCAAACTGAGTCTGTTATGGATTCTTTCTAGTCCATCTCCAACTTGAATTTCAGAGGATCCAAATTGGTGTCATTGTATGAACTGAGCAATGAATAAACACTACTCATAGAACATTTTGTGTCAGACTTACACTCTAGAATTTTACCTAGAGATAAGATTCTAGATCTTATCTAGAGCCTTCATAGATATGTCCTTTCATCTATGTGAAAGGACATAGATGAAAACACTTAGTCTGACATTACAAAATGTCTTAATTGCAAATACCTAAATAACTGTGATTTGTAGATGTCAAGTTTCTGTACCAGCTGTTCGAATGATTAATGATCATCAGGCAAAATTTTATGGAGATTAAGCAACTCATCACTTTAATTCTTAAACCTTTTGGACTTCAGAACAACAAGACATAGAGATGCAAAGCTGGGAAATAAAGTACAATCTGACTTCCTAATGATGCAATTTTCTTTTTCTAAAAAGAAATTTTTATCCTCTTACAGAACAGTTCTACTGAGAAAAATGTCCCAAGGGCCCCTGAGTCCCATGAAAATTTGTGGAGTATAATTTCTGAAACTTCTGCTTGAATTACATTACAGAAAATAGTTTAACCTCATTAAAGCCATGTCCAAGCACATCAAATTCGATGAAAGACTTGTGTCGTGAAAACTGGCATAGGGTTGTGAGATCTTCCCAGGTACACGCAGAAAACAGAGTAACGAACACTTGGCTTTCTTTGATAATTTATTTTTGTTATGAAACTCTCTCTCAAATAATATACACCTTCCCAGCTCAAAATGCTTCCTTGCGATTCCAACACAATGTCCTTCTTCCTAAACAAAACAAGCTCAGTACATGAAAAAACAAAGAAAAAGAAAAAAGGCCAAAAATAGTTATGTTCCATTAACCTTCTCTGTTTTCACCTCATCAGTACAAATAGGTATTTACATTAATAGTGACAATCAGACAAAGCACTAGGCCTGTCGCGATAAACAATAAATCAATTAATCGGACGATAAATTAAAATTATCAACCTCATTTTAATTTATCGGCTTTATCGTTTCTTGCTGTCTTTTTCTCTTCCTACTGATGACGCTGGATGAAAAAAGGCTCAACTCCGGTGCTCTCCACTTACCCTTCCCTGCCTCATTTCCTTAGCGTAATGCCCAGTTCACACTACATGATTTTGGAATTGTCAGCTGATTCTCGGACCACACACTAGACGACAGAAATCGGAGATATAACGGGTTCACCCATGCCATATGGTGTACAACAACGGCCACAAAATAATCTCTACAAGTCCAGTTAACTAATTTTAAAACCAGGCATTAATCGTTGTTTTAATACAGTCTACCTGCAAGGCATGTGGCTAGTGTCAGCATAAATGATAGGTTTATTTTAGGTCCTAACCTGCAAAGAATCAACCAGAGACACAAATTACTTTTCTGCAGAAGAGGAGAGCAGAAACCAGACGCAGAGAGCCGCCATCAAACACTGTCTGGGATCAACTCTATTGGCTCTTTGTTCCCAACTGCCTTTTATTAGAAAAAAACTAAGAAGGAGGTTGGGCTTTTTCACACAGTCACACAAAGAATTGACCAATGACCTTTACTACAGGATGTTCTGGAACCTTCTGTGGACATGCCCTTATAAGGGTACGAGGCTGACCGCAACCAATCAGTTTCACAGAAAGCTGTTAACACAGGAATGTGTAAACGTCTCTAGCCTCCAGGCAAACATCCTAAAAATAGTTAATAATGTACTACAAAAGAGAGAAGTCAAGTAAACAAACAGAATAATAATATGAAAACATAACCTTTCAAATAAACTCACAAGTAAATGAACTTAGATAATTTTTCTAACAATAAAGTCCTGACTGAATGAAAATCATTATAATCTATTTATGTCATATTTACAATGAACAGTTGAAAAGTTACCAGGTTTATCAACTGCGGTAACAATTTCGCTCCAACTCCTCTGATTGTCATTTCTGTGATATTCTTTGCACAAAATGTTGAATAAACATTAATGTTGTTTCCACATATCATTTCCGATGTCCGCTGGACTTTGGGTTGTGCCTTGTCAGCTGTTTGGGATTCCCTTCCGTGCTTTCCCTTCAGAAAGCATGGATTCCCCTTGAATGTGGCTACCTGTCACATTCAACAGGCTGCGTTCTCACTCCCAGTCGGGGAAAACCCCACACACTGCAGTGATAAACTGGCCAAGACAATCCAACATGTTGAAAATGCCTGATTTAGATCGGAGCGGCCACGACGTTCTACCGACTGGACCCGATCAGCCGGAACACACCACCCACTACAGGATGATCGGTTGCGATTATAGCAGGTCAACTTAAAACGTTGGCCGTTCTAAGATTGATGTAAGGGGAAAACAACATGTAGTGTGAACTACTGCATCAGGTAGCCAGATATGCCCATCTTCTCTATCTAAATCTAATGATTATTGAAGGGCAATATAGTATACAGACTTCATAATCTACAGATTATTCTCTTTTGGTTGAATGTAGTTTTTATTTCCACTTTGGTTTTATGTTATTTACCAGTTCCAGTTCTTTTGAAAATAAAGTGCATTTATTTTTGGCAGGATATCTCTTCCATTATTATGTCATTATCATTACATCAGTTTAAAATGGTCTTCAAACAATAATATCGTTTATCGCAATAATTTTTGAGACAATTAATTGCTCAGCAAAATTTGTTATCGTGACAGGCATGCAAAGTACAAGTTCAGCTGCTGTCTTTTTATAAATTCACATGAAGCCAACTACAGCAAATCCTGCTTCATGGTGCATAGCAGTATGTCACTGCAGGCAGCTTGGAGAGACGTCATTAGTGGAGCAATCTATGCCATCACAATGTTCTACTTAGTTGTTTGTACGAGTATTCACATCATCACTTTTAGGGGCTTTAGAAGAATTGTTAATATTAGGCAAGCATAATTTTCTATAAAAGTACTATGTTGTGTACATTTCTAGGTCTACCTCCATCTTATCAACAGTCACATAGTCTGAAAAGTAGGTTTTGATGCAGAAGACATGCTGTTTCTATCAGTTTGCAGCTCAAACCCAGAATTAGCTCCAAGGCTGAAAGGTGGAACATTCACAGACTTCCATCTCATGCATAATAAACCGAAAAGCCTTACTGTATTTCAGTTTTACAGCAGTTTACCGTATGAGCCCTCTTCTGTTAGCATAAATCTTAAAACATTCATAAAGGTTCACAAAGTGGTATTTCACATTAGATTATGTGCACAACATAACTGTGCTGTGCAGCACGAGTAAAACTGTGAAGACCAGTGAAACTTTTCCTCCACCATGATTATCTGCAGAGAACAAGTTCATGATCAACTAGTTTAATATTCTGTAGTGTGCTTTTTACAGCATGGTGCCCCATCAGTGAGGACTTACCTCTTACAGACGAGCAGCATTACAGTAACGGATCACTGTTTGATGTAAGAAGATTGACAACAGCTCTGACTTCAAATCAGTCATCTCATCTCTGCTGCAGAGTGACAATGCAATCCACAATAAGCAGATGCTGAAGAGCCAGTGGCAAGTCTGTTCTTTCCACTGAGTTAACGATAATCAATGCCCTGCGAATCAACAAAAGAATCACTGAACAAGAGGAGCTGATGGACTTCCATGAGCTGAATGATAACTTCTGGGACACCAGAGTACGGTATGTGTCCTTCACAGCAACGACTGCCATGTCAAATGACTCATCTTAGACTTAGACTGACATTATTATCATTTTGCATGCACAGGGTGTATACAGAACGAAATTTCGTTGCATACGGCTCAGAACAATGTTTTGAGGTTCCAATGTTATGAGGTTACTCCGGAACATAAATATAAATATAAATATAAAATATAAAGTGCAGGAATGACAGTAAAATAGAAGTTATTTAGCTATGTACATGTGCATGGTATGAAGTGGAGACCAGTTTTTGAGTGCAGTCCAGTTAAGAGTTCAGCAGTCTGATGGCAAGTGGAAAAAAGCTGTTTCAGAACCTGGTGGAGCTGCACCGGATGCTGCGGAACCTCTTTCCAGAGGGCAGCAAGGAGAACAGTCCATGGTGGGGGTGTGAGGGGTCACTGACGATGTTTTGGCCTCGGGACACGCAGCGCTGGGATGAAATGTTCTGAATGGAGGGAAGGGGGGCCCCGATGATCCTCTCTGCTGTCCACACCACTCTCCTCATGTTCTTCCAGTCGGAGGCGCTGCTGCCTCCACACCACACAGAGAGGCAGCTGGTCAGAATGCTCTCTATGGTGCTTCTGTAGAACGTCTTGAGGATGGGCAGGGGCAGGTGTGCTCTTCTCATCCTCCGCAGGAAATACAAGCGTTTCTGTGCCCTCTTGACCAGAGATTTGGTGTTCACAGTCCAGGTGAGGTCGTTTGTGATGTGCACCCCCAGGAATTTGGTGCTGCTGACCACCTCCACAGCCGAGCTGTTGATGAGCAGCGGAGCGTGGCTGGGCCGGTTCTTCCTGAAGTCAACGATCATCTCCTTCGTCTTGTCAACGTTCAGGATCAGGCTGTTGTCTCTGCACCAGTCCACCAGCTGCTCCACCTCCTCTCTGTAGTCCAGGTCGTTGTCGTCTCTGATGAGGCCCACCACCGTTGTGTCATCCGTGAACTTCACAATGTGGTTGGTGGCGAACCTGGGGACGCAGTCGTGTGTCATCAGAGTGAACAGCAGAGGGCTCAGGACGCAGCCCTGAGGGGAGCCTGTGCTGAGGGTGATGACATCGGAGGTGTGTTGTCCGATCCGGACTGACTGAGGTCTGTCGGTGAAGAAGTCTAGCAGCCAGTTGCGCAGGGGGGTGCTGAAGCTGTCCCAGTTTTCCTGCCAGATGCTGTGGGATGATTGTGTTGAACGCTGAGCTGAAGTCCAGGAACAACATCCGCACATGAGTGTTCTTCTCCTCCAGGTGAGCCAGGCTCAGGTGTAGGGCGGAGGAGATGGCGTCCTCAGTGGAGCGGTTTCGGCGGTAGGCAAACTGGAACAGGTCGAATGTGGAGGGGAGTCTGGAGACGATGTGTTCTTTTACCAGCCTTTCAAAGCACTTCATCATGATGGGAGTCAGTGCCACAGGCCGGTAATCATTGAAAGAGGTGACTTGAGGTTTCTTTGGCACCGGAATGATGGAGGCAGTTTTGAGACAGGCTGGCACTGTGGCTTGGTCCAGTAAAGTGTTAAAAATGTCTGTTAGGACACCAGCCAGCTGACCTGCGCATTCCCTGAACACCCGCCCAGGTATGTTGTCGGGGCCTGGGGCCTCCATGGGTTGACTCTTTTCAGAGTCTTCAACACATTGGCTGTGTCCAGGCAGAGTGCCTCCTCTTCCTGGTGGGGAACAGTTTTCTTTGCCGGAGTACTGTTCAGTGCCTCGAACCTCCCAAAGAAGTTATTGAGTCCATTGAGAAGGTCAGCATCAACTTCGCCCACTGGGGGGAGGATGGATTGTAATCTGTTATCGCCCGTATGCCTTGCCACATACTCCTGGTGTTGCTGGTGTCGTGGAAGAACTCCTGTATTTTCTGACTGTGGGTTCGCTTTGCTAACCTGATAGCACGGTTCAAGTTGGCTCTCGCTGTCCTCAGTGCCTCCGTGTCACCAGACTTGAAGGCTGAGTTCCGTGCTTTTAGCATTTCCAGTACCTCCTTAGTCATCCAGGGTTTTTGGTTGGCCCGGGTGATAATGTTCTTAGTGATGCTGACGTCCTCTGTGCACTTGTTGATGTAGGCTGACACAGTCATGGCGTACTCATCAATGTTGATCTGGTCGTTGTAAGTGGCTGCTGCCTTGAACATCTCCCAGTCAGAGCACTCAAAACAGTCCTGAAGTGCCTCCATGCCCCCCTCAGTCCACACCCTCACCTGCTTCACTGTAGGTTTTGTTCTGATCAGCAGGGGCTTGTATGCAGGAATTAGCATGACAGATAGGTGGTCTGAAGAGCCAAGGTGAGGGCGGGGGGCTGCTCTGAATGCTTCTTTGATGTTGGTGTAGGCCAAGTCTAGAGTATTCACTCCCCTGGTTGGAAAATCCACATACTGGTTGAAGTGAGGGAGAACAGTCTTCATGTTGGCCTGGTTAAAATCCCAGGCAATGATGACAACGCCCTCTGTGTGTGAGGACTGCAACTCACTGATGGTCCGGTAGAGAACACTCATAGCCTCTTTAGTGTTAGCACTGGGGGGCACATACACAGCAGTGATGATAACAACAGTAAACTCCCTGGGCAGGTAGAATGGTCTGCAGTTAACAGTCAGAAGCTCGATGTCCAGGGAGCAGTAACTGGTGGCATTCATGGCATTTTTACACCAGTTGTTGTTGATGTAAATACACAGCCCCCCTCCTCGGGTTTTACCGCTGAGAGCGCTGCTCCTGTCTGCGTGGAATGTAGCGAGCCCCTCCAGGCTAACAACGTTGTCCGGTATGGACGAGTTGAGCCATGTCTCCATCAGAATAAGAGCGCAGCAGTTCCCCAACTCTCTCTTTGAAGACAGTTCCAGTTGTAGATGGTCTATTTTGTTGTCCAGAGAGCGGACGTTGGAGAGGAAGATGGACGGAAGCGGCGATCTGTGGGGGTTAGCGTTTAACTTAGCTGTTAGTCCACTTCGACAGCCGCGCTTCCGCTGCCGGTCGCACCGCCTTCGCTTTCTCCTCCTCCGACTAGTGCTGCTAGGCGAGTCCGCTGCGCTGTGGGCCGCTGGGTCTTGCCTCCGTACCACTCCGAGGTCATGTAAACACTCCAGAGTAGTCGTATTTATGAGTCCAAAATCACTTGATGATCGTAATTCCAGCAGACGCTGGCGATCATATTCTAACTTACTGAGTGGATGCAAAGTTTGTAGCGTTTTAGGCGGCGTATTTTGCTCAAATACTCGCAAGTTGTCGAGAGCCCATGCAGCCGCAGCCATACAGGGCGCCACCATTTTCAGAAAAATCTCTAAATATCTTAATGACAACATGTGTTAGAGAATGTTAATGATGCTCTGTTGACTTTTCTTCACCGCTGTTAAATGGATGTCTGGGAACTGTTGTGTTTATCATTTTCAAATCACATACAGCAAAGTTTCAGTCAACTAGGGCTCTGTCCAGAAAAGGTTAGATTTAAGACTAGACATGAAGAAGTACTTTTGCTGGAGAGCAAATAAATTTCCATTTTGTGATTCATTCGTACTGTTTATTTTTGAGCAAGCTCATAAAAGATGTGGATACCACTAAAGCCTGTCTCATAGAAGAAGCTTCTGAGATTAAACTGAATTGTTGAACTTGTCTTGTTGATATTTTATTATGAAAGCTTTATTTATCTTAGTATATCTCATTCAGTGTTCCATCAGGTTTGTAACACTGAACAAAGCAGTAAATAAGAACAGTATAATGTAATCTCTTGATGTTTTGTAGAGTTTATGTTCTGTTGAATCCCTCATAAATCCCTCTGAGTTTAACATATGACATTAAAAAAAATAGACCTCAGCCTATCATTCATCCCGTCACTTGACTGATGTACAGGGCGGCCTTACCAGTTGGTGGTAATAATGTTTGCTTTAGCTGTTTGCCAATGTTGTGGAAAAAATTACTTTAACAAGAGTCTGGATGAGAAGAAAATAAGAAATTTATTAAAACCTTGCAAGTTGAGAACAGAAATATAGAGTCAACGGAGTCTGTCAAGTCTACTCTGAATAAGAGTGGATCTGGCTTCCATTTATAGGTTCTGGTCAGAGAAGAGAGACTTGATTGGACTAGAGGTGTGTATCCCTGATAAGGGATTAGGGATTCCTGGCTTTGGAGGAACTAGAACCACAAACATCGACCTACATTTACTCAAACACAAACCATGTAACTCAAATAAGAAAACAATAATCAACTCCGAAAAGTTAGAAACTTTGAGCCGGTCTTATAATGCAGACATGCAAAATCTTTGTTTTGTATCTACAATCATTAAAATTTTTACTTTACTTTAGCAGATAAACTGAAAAAAGACCAAGTTTGTTTTCAACTTCTTCCACAGCCCCAAAGTTCTTTCAACATAACAATTTTAGCCCTCATGTAAAAAAACTTGGACACCACTGCCCTAACCAGTAATACCAAGCCCTTTCAGTAATGAGTGAAAGGGTTAGAAGACTTTTAAGCCTTAGTTTGATAAGAACTTTGAAAAGATGCCCACTTTTCTGGATTTTTTTTGCTGCACAGTCCTTGACAAGATCACTAAAGTCCATCTTTATCACTGGATCACTCTCAATAGACACAGGAGTCAAATGGTTCAGTCTTTCCTGTCCCATTGTGGATCTGAGTCTATTCTTAACTATTTTAAGCTTGGAGAATGATTGTGCACTACTTGCATTTGTGACAGGAAATGTCAGGTAAAGCCTGAATGCCATATCCACATTTGGAAAGATGTCCTGCAGTTTCTTTCCCCTAATGAATTGTAAAAGCAATGGACCAGATGTGATGCCTTTATAATGAATAAAATCTTTAAACTGGACAATTTCCTCTACAAAGTCCATCTCCAAGTCAGCTGAATATTTACTTTGGAGATGAGATGCTTTGTTTCTTAGCTCTGGGACAGTAACATCAGAAAAATTGTTCAGGAAGCCAAAAGTGTTGTTAAGATTATTTTATGCAGCATACTGGCGAGCAATTTCAGAGAGCAATCTGTCAACAACCACCAAAAAAACAATGGTGGAGAACTTTTGTTGAGCTGATAACTCAACCTTATCAGCTGTGGCACTCTCTCCAAAATTTTTTTTTGAGTCTTTGGTCTTTGAGTAGTAACTCTGCAAACCTGTGAAACTGTTGGAGACAACTTCTTTGGTTGAGACTCAAACCTATCAAACTGATCTCTCAGACCTCCAATGTACTCCCGCAAGGATCCTACGAAATCCACAGCTTTACGCAAGTCCAGTTCCATAAACTGCAAAGCTACACTTGCTTTTTCAAAGCGCTGCAAAATGCAATGCCAAAATGTACACATAAAAGCTGTTTCAAGCTTGTCCATTTTTTATCAAGTGATCTTGCTCCATTTCTTATTGCTGTATTTTGGTTTGTGTCATTTACAATATTCTTCAAAAAAATTTTAATGTTTGCATAGTTAATATGCACTGCCTGCATGGCATTTGCATATGCAGCCCATCTAGTGTTTGAAAGGGACTTCAATGTTTCAATGTGCTTGTTTGCATTAGGCTGCAGTCCATCTGTCACCATCTTGCTGTCGACTTAGAGCAGAAGTTAAACAAGTTTTGCACAAACTGGAAAAAATCAGCTGTCTCAAAACAGCAGTTAACACTATTAACACCAACTAAATTCAGGGTATGTGCAGCACATGGAACCCATTCAACTAGTAAGAAGAGTAAAAATCTCCTTTGGAGATAAGAAACTGAATGATGAAGGTCAACGCTCTTGTAAGAATTCTGTTGTGGAGCGCCCAGTGCAAAAGCTAATTCTGATACTAGAATGTTCATAATCTAATAACTACAAATGGTTACTGCGTATAGAAATTTATTCATTCTTGTTTTCATGTTTGATTTAAACAAACACTTATAATTTTGATGGGAATGTAAATAACACCAGCTTTTAGGCTCCTTATTTGTTGTGTTCTTTTTTAGTGCTTGTTAGCTTTATTTTGTTAGTTGACTCCGGTTTTGGAATTTAGTGCTTTTATTTTCAGAGTTTCCTCCAGAAAGCTTGCTGAGCCCGATGGTCGGGTCGCCAAGGCGGTTCACCTTGTTTTTGTATTAAAAGATGTTAAGTTGACAGGAAATGTAAAATTATTACTAATTAGGTTATAGGAAACGCCATTTATCAATGCTATCTAAACCCATGACAACATTCATGACAACTAGTCATAAATACAATAAATCAAAAAATCCAATTAAAATTAATATCAATTATTTGCACTTCTGTTTAATCCAAATTAAGCCAGCAGTTCCATAAGGCCCCCCAGGGCTTCAGGGGCCCATAAATACTAATATTTTAACACAGACCACAGATACATAAATGCAACATTTATTTATTGAGAATATCAATGCTGCTAAATTTAATTTAATTTAATGGTTTCAGCATGCATAATTAAAAGGTTTTAAATTGTTTAACATTTAAATGTAAGATTTTAAGGAGTTGGCAAGTTTACTTTGTAAAACTTCAAAGAACAATATTCATAGTTAGATTGGTTTGTTACCATAGCAACAATCTGATGCTGTGAGTATAATCTTTGAGTTTGAGCTCTGTTCATTCACAAATACAAATTAGTAAACTGCAATTATAATTGATTGCTTTTTAGATTGGCCAATTAAACTACTCAGTCTTTCCCAGATTAAACCTAACACAGAAGCTGTTAGAGGTGCTGATGTTTTTAGCAGCAAGAGGGGCCCCTAAGTCAGATTCTGCTCAAGGCCTCATACAGCCTTGGACCGGCCCTGCAGGATGAGTTAAATCCGCTGCACTGCACAGAGATGCACCATGTAACCGGAAAAATAATACTACTACTAATAATAAAATAATATAAAACCAGCATGATGCGTGACTAAGAGGAGAGCGCGAAAGTTCCTCATCGGGCTGAACCTACATGATGAGGTTTAACCCTGGTTTGTTAACCACTAACGCTCTGGTCGACCGGGAACACGTGCATAAACTTTGCAGGGAGGACAGAGCCACACGCTGGGCAGCGTGTAAACGCCGCATATAAGTCTTTGTTCACAAAGATAAATTGTTCTCAACTCACATCTGTATTCGCTACTACTATTCCTGCGGTTCACATAGAGCTGCGCAACCAGAGCTAACGTGGCAGGTTTTTTGATTTCTCCAAAGAGACATAATTCCTCACAGTAAGTCGATGTAAATATCCATACAGGTCAGCCTGTGTCCAGTTTGAGTGAAAGGAGGCACACGCACACTTAGGTAAAGTGAGGTAAAGCAGTGGCAGTGCACGAGGCAAAGCGCAGAGGCACCAGCGGTGTTATTGGTCCACGCGGTCCAGTTTAAATGCATAAGCTATAAACCTATCTATTATAAACTTATCCTTTAAGAATAAACCTGCTCCTCAAGTGAAATGCTCAGAGCAACAGAGACGCTTGCAATCCGGCTTTAAACAAAAAGCGATTTTTTTTATTATTATTATTTTCCTAAAAACATAAACAAGAAACGCTTAGCCTGGCGTGGGGGCTAGTAAAGCATCACGGGCTGCCAGGCTTATAATACACTGGGGGTAACCCTTATTTTGAAGAGTGAAAATACACGGACCCTATTTTCAGGCAGTTTGTTTTTTTTGTTTGAAATTAAAAATGAAAAATGAAAAAAAAAATAGAGTCGCTTTTTGTTTATCAAACCAAAATCGGAAATCGGATAACGGCTTGGTCCGTTTATTTTCAGGCAGTTTGTTTTTTTGTTTGAAATGAAAAAATGAGAAAACAAAAATAGACTCTTTTTTTTGTTTATTAAACCAAAATCGGAAATCGGCTCATTATCCGATTTCCCATTTAGTGCACAAAACGGAAATGGAAAAAACAGATAACGAGCGTTTGATTTAGATTTTCATGATAACATTTTTGACAAGCGGTCTGGTCTGACCCAGAAGTTCTCTATGTCTGGCTTTCACAGGGTCCGTATCATATATAGACTTTATACAGGCTGCAGAGACACAATCTTGATCGTTTCACGCTGTAGTATTTTCTGCCAACAGCAAGTCAGTATAAGTAATGCTCCTGTGAGAAACAAACAATACCGGACATCTGGCCTCCGAGAAAAATGGTTAGCCTGAGTTTTTATTTTGAAAAGCTAGAGCGCGGGGGCGTTCCTTTCCTGCAACTATAACTCCCTCTTCTCTGGACCAGCAAGATGGCTTTCTTTACACTGCGCAACTGCGTAAGTACCCTATTTGCCACAAAAAGTAGTCCTTATAACTTTGTCTATTAACTTAGTTCATCCAAAATTAGGCTTCCCTGAAATGTGCTCCGGAGTTTTTGGAGCAGCATAGCTCCGCTAACAGCGGCATAATTTTGGCATGTCACTGTTGTTTTCCGCTGCCTGTTATCGGTTCATAGTGGCTCAAAGTGTGATATGAAGAGTTTAATGTGTTTGTAGGCTATATGTACCGTGTGCATGGTTTATCAAAATATAATATTCTCTAGAGAGTTCAATACATCTGAAGATATTATCTTCTGAACTTTGTTTTTAGTTTTTTTTTTTTAGTTTGTAAAATAATTTTTTGTGTGTGTGCGTGAAATATATTTTTCCCTTCGATTGGCTTCTTACTTGCAGGGTGAACTTTTTTGAAAATATTTATTTTTTTATTGTTTCAGGCAGGCAGCTGTTCAGGAGAGGCCACAGCTCCAGGTTTGGATGCAGCTTCCCAGAATCTCCCAGTGATTCTATTCTTCCTCCTGGCATTATTATTATTGTCAGGAGGACATTTTAAAAGAATTATTTCATATTTAATTTGTACCAACCTGTATATAGCCAGACATTTAACTGGATGATTTATTTACGATGCTTACTGGCCATATTTAATCTTATCAGATTGTAAACTCAAATCTTACAAAATAAACAGAGACAAAATGTTTGTCACTTCTTCACTGTCTCCTCATAATTTATATACTTAAATTATAGGAATATTTTTTCATGATTCCCCAAACATCAGCTGAATATCTGCTTGTATGTTGTTGTAATAAATACATTTTTATGAAAACATTTTGTCTCTGTTTATTTCGTAAGATTTGAGTTTACAATCTGATAAGATTAAATATGGCCAGTAAGCATCGTAAATAAATCATCCAGTTAAATGTCTGGCTATATACAGGTTGGTACAAATTAAATATGAAATAATTCTTTTAAAATGTGTTGCTTCTACATCCTGAGCAAAGGAATAATGGAAAGCATCAACACAAAAGTTGTTCATTATGTTTAGTCAGTAGACACTAATAAGTTATACGTAAATAGTCTCATGAAGAGGACAAAGGTTTTCATTTCATAGTGGACAGTCATACCTCACTTATAAAATTGTGAATTATAAGGTAGTAAACCTTGAGGATTATAGGATCCCATAACAGTTTTCTAAGTGTGCATGATTATTTTTTTTTGATTAAAGTTCGAATTCTGAGATTAAAGTCACAATGATGACCTTTCTGTGGCCCAAATCCTCTTCCGTAGCATTTAGTTACTCTTTTAATAATCTATTTGGCACATTATTTCAAACATTTCCTACCTGGTAGAAATATTTTTATTGTATATTTTGGATAATCAACCTATTCTGCATGCTTGTTCATGATAACGGATTATTTTTGGTATGCGAATGCTATTCAGAAAGAAAAAACTTGGAACAAAAACTGTAGGGTTTCACAAGAGTGGCAGAATGTTTTAGTTGTGGTTTGAGTGTCTTTTAAAAACAGCAGATTGGGCAGATTAGCCCTTTAGCCATTTACTGAATTGTTAGCTGCATTTATAAGCCAATAGCTTCATATACAAAACAAAGTCAGAGTATAAGGCTTTCTGTGTGAAGGTGTCATGATCAAATTAATTGCATGCCACTAATGGGTCTCTACACAGTGACCCATTAGAGAACTTCAGGGTCAGACCACTTGTCAAAAAATTTAATCATAAAATTGAGCGCTCGTTATCTGTTTTTTTCCATTTTGTGCACTAAATGAGAAATCGGATAACGAGCCGAGCCGTTATTCAATTTTGATTTGATAAACGAAAAACGAAAAAATTTGTCCATTTTTGTTTTTTCATTTTTCATTTCAAACGAAAAACAAACTCAGCTCAGCTTGTTATCCGATTTCCCATTTATAACATAAAATTGAAATGGAAAACATGGATAACGTGTGCTCAATTTTGATTTTCATGATTTCATTTTTGACAAGCGGTCTGACCCGGAAGTTCTCTTTGTCCGGCAGAGTGTATAGAGACCCGTTTTTGTAAACTCGTCCATAGTGGCATGCAATTAATTTGATCATGAAATATTGACACAGAAAACCTTATAAGCTGACTTTGTTTTGTATATGAAGCTAATGGCTTCTAAATTTAGCTAACGATTCAGTAAATGGCTAAAGGGCAATTTTTCACAACCTTGAGTCTTTAATCTGATCTGGCTTAAAAAAACGCTCAAACCGCGACTAGAACATTCTGCCAGCCATTCAAACCCTATCTTTTTTTCTAATTTGTCAATCTGAAGTGACTTGAATTTGTAGGGTTCATTCATTAGTTTTATCTTAGTTAAACATAAAGCCATAATGTCAGATTATTATATCTGTTTTGCTTTCAATTAACATAATACAATTATGTGGAACCTGTTGACAAAAAAAAAGTTAGTCAATGATTCATTTCTTTGAGTGTAAGTTGTAGTGTAAGCTGAGTGTAAGATGGTTCTGGCCTGGTTCTCCAACATCAAGTCCAGTCTGGCGCTCCTCAGGAAGTTTGGAAGGTTCTGTCTGCCTGTCAGTCACTGCTGAGGGCTGAAGGAACGCCACGTCTCCGGGTTTTAATTGGCTGATTGGAGCCAATTAGTTGATTGACTTATGTGCTTGCCATGGATTGCCCTTACGCATAAGGGAATAAGCACGTATGTTTATTCAACATACGCATGTGGAGAGGTGCAGAGTTGCACCTCTCCACATGCCTATTGGCGAGTTGGCTCTGATGGTGGGGGAGGATGCTGGTCAGACCTGGCAGACCCAAACTTATTATGAGGGTCTGCTGGGAACCCAGAGTCCCCAGTGAGATGGAGCTTTAAATCTCACCTCCAGGAGTACTTTGAACACTTTTCAAGTACTACGCTAGGGGAGTTCTAGGGGGTGCTATAGCCCCCTCTGGAAAAGTCATAGCACCCCCAGAAAATATTAGATTTAGTTTGTCGTTGTTTTTTTTCATCTCATTTAACATTACTTGTATGTAGCTGTTGTGGCATTTTCATCAAAAGACACAAAATAAAAATAAATGATTATATACTGAGTTAAAAAACATCATGCAAGAGGATTTGAACTTTCTCTATGCGTATTATCATTATCACTTCCAGAAACAATTGACATGATGCCGGCTTTGTCCCCAAGCAGATGTGGAGCAATCCTCCCCCAATCATTCCAGGGCATTTGTCAGCACACTGACCAATCAGCGGTCACAATTTGTCAGAAAGTCCACATCCCTTATCTAGATTTTCCAAAGATATTTGCCTGCCTTCAGATCCAACAGACTGAACTCGGTACAACTGGACTCCATTGAAGATGTACCATTAGCTCAAAAGATGATCAGAGGAACCAGATCAATTTTGAGTTTCATGGCAAAAGCTATAAATAATTTCTTGGTTTACTTTTTTTTAATAAATTTGCAAACATTTAAAAAATGTCCACATTTTCAAAATGGGGTATTTAAGTGTAGAAGTTTGAGGAGAGGTTAATTTAATACTATTTAAAATCTGTCAGTAGCATACCAAAATTTGAAAAGTGAAGTGTTGTGAATATTTTCCAGACAAATGTCGATTGAACTTTCAGATTCAATTGACATTTGATCAATTTTCAAGATTTTTTTTTCATATGATTTATTCAGTGGTGGGCCGTCAGGGCCTGCAAGGCCTTCTATGGAAGTATATATGTGCCATCAGAATTTGAATAAAAAATGCCTCTGAAATTTGAATGTTGTATATTAGTGCTTACCTTTTCAGTGTTAAAATAAATTCAGAATATATTTTTAACCTAAAAAAAATTCAGTGTCATTATTTGTACATGGTTGCAATTTTCATTTATTAAAAAAATTCACATTCCTATTTCGAAGTGATCAAATTTTCAATATACATATTTTTCACAGTTTAAATTTTCACAGTTAAAAAATTCAGCATATAAAAGAATTCAACTTTTCAAAATTCAAATGCAATATTTTCAGTGTCCTCCAATTCAACTTGCTCAAATTTGCTGTCTCAAATTCAACGTCTAAAAATTCGCTGTAAACATGGCAAGGTTACTTCAGGTCACAGACATTAGCAATGGATGTCAGATTCCAGGACCCAGCTAATCACGTGACGCAACTGTCATATTGAAGAAATACCAGCGTCACCGAGGCTGGCGACCATGGAGGCGACCGCAAACCCAACGGTGAGTTTAATGCTTTCATATTTCTGTAGTATATTTTATTTTGCGCATGAAGTTTGATACATTATCTTAAAGCTTGATTTAAAACACGGTTTTGGGCCGTTGTTAATCTTACACCATGTAGTGCTGGCATATTACTTCTCGCTACCTCCTAGTTCCCCCAGTCCCTCCCCGCTCTCCCACACCCAATTTTTCCTGTTTTATTTCAAAAAGAAATACCACTTGCGCCAAGTCTAGAATCTTGAAAGAGAACTGATGGGTGGCGACTTTCTGGGTTGTTTGTATGTTGTCTTAGGTGAGACTGAGACAGGCAGTCTTAGTAAAGTCGTAATTTTTCAGGAGATGCTACCGCTAATGATTTAAAACACCTTGTATGCCTTGTATGCTTCAAGGAGGGGCTGTGAACACTACCGACATTAATTATAACCACAACCCCATTCTGTTCAGCTACTGTATTGTTCAGGTGACTTCATTTATGAATTAATTAAGAAATTAAACATCATTCAAAATACTGCTTCTCTTATCTGACAAATGTTGATATACAATATTAATTTACATTCTTTTTACTTTGCGGTATGAAACCTCGTTCTGTTACCTAGCAACACTATAAACAACTCCCTTTGTTTTTTTCAATTGATTTTAACTCATTTTCAAGAAAAATATATGCTTGTAAGTATATCCTTTAACTTATTTTAGATTAAATATCATAATTTAATTTATATTACTGTGATTTCTCAATACTGACCTACTGATTTCAAAATACTTTTTTATTTTACTGACAATTTTTTTGACATGTTTCTTTTCTCTCTCTTTTCAAGCGAGCTTTCCAACAGCAGCTGGTCAGAGATGAGTCCCTGGGTTAATTGGCAACAACTACCATCTGGACCCTTTTGACCCCAGAGATTGAGCAGAGGCTCATCCTGCAGTATCTCACACCTCTGGGAGAGTATCAGGAGCTTCTGGCAGTGTTTATGCAGATGGGAGCCCGTGAGCTCCTCATGCACTATATGGATCTGTGCAAAAGGAACTTTTGCTGGATCATATTTTTGATAGACTCCGTGATCGTTCGGAGCATGTCCTTGAACGTATGCCCCTGGATCTGGATTTCCTGGACTTTATCTGCACTCAAGAACTAGTTTTTTTAAATGCCATGTCTTGTCAGATAGATGTTCCTTCAAATATTTTGGATGCGTCGGCTCATTTGCACAGACTAATTAATTTAGAAAAACAAAGTGAAGAACAACAAACAACTGTTGTGCATATTGAGCAAGGACCAGCTGGGCGACAACGGATGGTCGTATCCTCAGACTACCTTTGCAGTCTTTTAGAGCTCCATCTCCCTGTCCCATGCATCGCCAAATTCTTGGGTATATCTAGTCGGACTGTATATCGACGGATGGCAGAATCTGGTCTTTCAGTGAGGGCATTATACACCACCATGTCAGATGATGACTTAGACCAATGTGTGAGAGACATTAAATCCAGGCAGCCTCACTCTGGGTACCCAGGGCCGGATTTAGGAGGATGGGGGCCCCTGGGCTAGAGTCAAAAAAAAAAAAAAAAATATATATATATATATATATATATTTGTATGTGTTTGTTTTGTTTTAGAGGATGAGCAGAAAATGACCGAACAGTAAGTTTTGACAACTTACAACTTTAATAAGCCAGTTGTCACAAACTACAAACAACTCTGAACTCTTTTCTAGAAAGACTAAACCACATGTTGGGGTTGAAACTAGAATATGATGCTTCCATCACAAAATAAAATCACTGAATAGTTATTGTTGCCTGGACTTCAACACAAACTATAAAACAGATTGAGTGCAAGAAAGTGCAATGCTCAAATATACTTTTACAAAGCAAAGTGAGTAAAACAATATTTATACAAATATCCCCAGCATTTACAAGTCCATATAAGTACAAGTGGAATACATCAAAACTCAAACTTTTTCTTTGGTTTTAAAGTTCTTGATAAATAGTGGAGGAAATAAATGTCAAAAAAGTGCTTCTCTGCCAGTCAGACAGAACATGGATTTCAACAATATCTTCTGGAAAAAAGAAATCGGATACTGTAGTTTTCAGAAAATATCCTGACCCAGGTAAGTCCAAAGTGCTGCCCTCTGAAGGATTTTTTACAGCCCCCGGTTCTCAATAAAAGCAGAGGTGGGTGCAAATGAACAATTTTCATCTTCTAGATCAAGGTTTTTACAGAGAACATCTTGAAAAATATGAAGAACAAAATACAGATTTCCATTTATTAATGTCACTTTTGCATTCAACTTCTTTGTAGGAACTCGAACCACAAACATGACCTACATTTACTCAAACGCAAACCAAATAAGACAACAATACTCAACCCTGAAAAGTTTGAAACTTTGAGCCTGTCTTATAATGCAGACATGCACAATCTTTGTTTTGTATCTACAATCATTTAAATTTTTACTTTAAATTAGCAGATAAACTTTAAAAAAGACCAAGTTTGTTTTCAAATTATTTTGCGTTTAAAGTGAGATTTGGAGAAGTGACGCTTTTGATGCTTGAAAGCCAACATTCATATTTTGACAGCTCTCCGGTCCTCGCTCAGCCCAGTAAGCTCGCACGGACTCGTCAATTTCCTCCCAATGCACCGGATCGGTACTGTACGGATCCACAGTCGTCTTTCCATCTGCGGAAGAAGATCCCGCTTCCACCGACTCTGACTCCACAGACGCCAGTCCAGCCACCGACTCAGTCACAGTTAAAGGTTCTGGCGGGATCTTAGTGCCGGTGTTAGCATAGCTAAGGGTTTGAGGAGCGGGGAATAATGATGTTTCTGCTCCATCTCCGCTAACAGGTTTAAAAAAGCCTGTCAGTTTAGGCATTTTGTTTGTCGCCTCTTTGGCGGGATGCTCTTTTTCTTTTCTCTTCCTTCTTTTCTGCGCTCCGCTGTCATATTTTCTGTTGTCCGCCATTGTAAAATAATATTCCCTTGACGCTCCTCTTCCCCAATGCGTAAGATGCGTCAAAAGTGGACCAATAACAAGCAAGCATTCAAGATGGACGTTTGCCAGAACAAATTGGAACATTTTTCATCGGTGCTGTCAAAATCATCGTAGTCATTGATTAAATTCTGACACTATCCATTCACAAAAATATAAAACATCCTTCGGGGCACCCGAAATGCCGGGGCCCCGGGCTGCAGCCCCGGTAAGCCCCTGCTAAAATCCGGCCCAGTGGGTACCGAATGGTAAAGGCCCTTCTGCAGGCCAGAGGACTTAGGAGCTACAATCGAAAGCCAACTTCAGCTTCGATCCAGAATCAGTTAGGATCGCCGCCACAGCTAGAGGATCGGACTGACGTTTCCTTCTGTGCAGTCCCGTTCTGTTTAGGATCCTGCTCAGAGTGTGCATGCTATTATTGGTTTCAACCACAGTGCAAAGCAGCATCTGTATCTCCGTGTTTTAGACTAAACATGAAGGGAAACTTGACCAAGTCCTGTTAGCCACAGTACTAGCCTGGCATAATACCACCACTTCCTGGACATAAAATTATCACGTTTATACAAGATGCGTATCATGTTTTAACAAGATAACTATCACGTTTTAATAAGATACGTATGACGTTATAACGTGATAGCGCTCAATTTTTTTCCACTGGATTATAGCAATAAGCTTCCGTACCAGTTTCAAAATTCACCATTTATGAAATGTAAAGCAAAATACTGATCATGTTACCACAAAGGTGAATTTTAGTGTCTTTATTGTAGACATGTTTAAGAACTAAAATGTTCTAAATTTGTAATTTGATTGTTTTTTCTTTACTCAAAAGGAACCTAGTAGGTACATTTGTACATTGTTCTAGGACTTTAAATTTCTTGCATTATAAGAATCAGAAAAAGTTTTGTTTGTCTTATGTAATTTATTTTCTAATACCAGCATATATGAACTCATCTAAGTACATTCAATAAAATTTTGCATAAAAAACAATTTCAGTTTCATATTTAAAACTGCGTGTACAAACAGTACTAACTCAGAGAAATTAAATACCTACTCTGAACATTGTGTCATTCTAGTTCCTCTAGTTTTGAATTTGACAAAACTAGAGGAACTAGAGTAACATGTTACTCTAATGAGTAATACATATGATTACAATGTATCATATGTATTACATACATTCATATGTATTGAATTCATATTCAATACATATCAATAAGTTCGTATGAATACGTTCATATGAATTCATTACATATGAATGTATTGAATTTACATTCAATGAATATGAATTCAATACATTCATATGTATTGAATCACTTGTTCAATACATATGATTATATGTAATCATCTGACAAAATCAGAAAATTGAATTGATTCTACATTTCAACAAAATTTTCATTTGAACAAAGCTGCTTCACAAACAAAGAACTGCTACAGCTTAAATGTAGATTTTTTTTTTTTACAGGTCGATCATTCAAAGCAAGCCAAAGCCAGTTTGCGTAGAGGAAATGCATGCTAAAAACTCACCACTGAAAGATTTGTAACTCCTGTAGTGACAAGGAATTCTTAGCGTTTCGTAGCATGTGGCAGCTGTTGGGTAGTTTCCATGAACAATCTCCACAGACAGACTTGATGGCAGATTTTCCCATCCGGTCCAGAATTTGATCATGTCTTTCAGTTCAGGTGGTGTGGCTTTGGAAGAGAACAAAGCCACATTCACATTTTCAATTCTAATATACCATATATCCGCAACATATGGATAACTTAGTATGTTTGTAAGACTAAAGTAACTGGAAATATTCAAGACAGTTGTACTTTTTATTAAAATCCACATCAGTTCTGGAACCACATGTTAAGATAGAGCTAGACTACACAGAGAAAATACACAAACATGCATGCAATTCAACTGTTTGAATTTTGAGCTAAGATTAAAACTGAATTGTGAGGTATCACAGCCCCTCCTTGAAGCATACAAGGCAGCCATATTAGCTTAGTACATTAGCGGTAGCATCTCCTGAAAAATTACGACTTTACTAAGACTGCCTGTCTCAGTCTCACCTAAGACAACATCAACCAACCCAGACAGTCGCCACCCATCAGTTCTCTTTCAAGATTCTAGACTTGGCGCAAGTGGTATTTCTTTTTGAAATAAAACAGGAAAAATTGGGTGTGGGAGAGCGGGGAGGGGGAACTAGGAGGTAGCGAGAAGTAATATGCCAGCACTACATGGTGTAAGATTAACAACGGCCCAAAACCGTGTTTTAAATCAAGCTTTAAGATAATGTATCAAACTTCATGCGCAAAATAAAATATACTACAGAAATATGAAAGCATTAAACTCACCGTTGGGTTTGCGGTCGCCTCCATGGTCGCCAGCCTCTTCTTCTTCTTCTTGTTTTTTTTTTATGGCGGTTGGCAAACAACTTTTAGGTGCATTACCGCCACCTTCTAGACTGGAGTATGGATCAGATGTAAAGTCACTATAATCTTCCCATAATACCTGTTCTCCTTAGAAAATTAAAAATACTATTAAAAACTACGTCCCCCGATGATCTTTGAAGCAAACTTCTAATATCTAATTTATTTTTATTCCTATTTAAATTTCTAATTAATTCCTCCCTTTCTCGAACATACTTACTACATTCTAAAAAACAATGTTGTATTGTTTCTAATTTCCCACAATAACTACAGAAACCTGTATCATGTTTATTAATTATTTTAAGAGTACTGTTTAAACCTGTATGTCCAAACCTTAATCTAGATATAATATCTTCTTCTTTTTTATTCCTGCTACATTTCCTAAATTCTCCAACTTTTCTTTGGATGCTATAATAAAATCTGGCATTGCTTCCTTTATCCCACTGTTCCTGCCATTTATCCTTAATATACATTTTACTAATATTTTTAACCTCATTTTTACTCATTTTAATATTTAAATCAACAATACACTTTTTTGCTGCATTCTTAGCAAAATTATCTGCCAGCTCATTCCCTATTACTCCAATGTGAGCAGGAACCCAAACTAATTTAACCAGAGATCCATAACTTTTAATCCTAAACATTAAATGATTAATATCAGCTATAATATCTTGCCTTGATTCTGAATTTTGTTCTACAATACTTACTAATGCACTACTTGAATCTGAACAGATTACAACCGCTCTCTCTCTTGTTTCCTCAACCCATTCTAGAGCCATTAAAATAGCCATTAGTTCACCTGTGTATACTGTCAATTTGTCTGTTATTCTTTTATTTCTCATAATATCTAAGTCCGGAATTATAAAAGCTATTCCTATATTATTATTTGACATTTTAGAGGCATCTGTATATATTTGTATATATTCCGCATATTCATTTCCAATATAATTTTCCACCTCTTTCTTTTCTAATTGTTTACCTTTTTCCAGTAAACTTAAATCAACTTCCGCTATCTCAATTATCCATGGTGGGATAACAGGAAGAACAATCACAGGACTAATTAAACTATGATTTATTCCTATATCTCTTATTTCATTTTTTATAAACCATCCAAAACTATTAATTTGCTTTTTTTCTTTTTCTTGACAAGATTGTAACATAATATATGGAGGATAACTTTCTTTATGTCCTTTAATATTTGCCCAGTAAGTTATTGCTAATTGTTTCCTTCTGAGCTCCAACGGCATCTCACCCATCTCAACTTGTAGAGCTGAAATTGGGGTACTTTTCATCGCTCCACAACAAAGCCTTAATGCTTGATATTGTATTCTATCTATGGTTTTAAGTAAACTATTTGAAGCTGAATTATATAAAATACATCCATAATCAAAAACTGACCTGATTAGACCAATGTAAATTGTTTTTAAAGCTTTCCTATCAGCTCCCCATTCTTTTCCTCTTAAACACCTCATTATATTTAAGATTTTTTTACTTTTTTCAACTATTTTATTAACATGAGTCTTCCATGTAAGTTTTTTATCAAACCAGAATCCTAAATATTTTATTTGATCTATCCTTTCAATAACATTCTCATATAATTTCAGATTTGTAATAATATTTAACTTTCTATTTGTAAAAACAACAACTTTAGATTTAGATATTGAGATTCTAAATCCCCATTCTAAAGCCCAATCTTCTACACTATGTAATGCCTCTTGTAGTTTCCTATTTACAAATTCAATATTTCTTCCCCTCTTCCAGATAAGGCCATCATCTGCAAATAATGAAACACCAAAAGATTTATCTATATTATTAAAAATATCATTAATCATTATAATAAATAGCATAGGACTTATTATACTACCTTGGGGAGTGCCATTTTCGACTTGATGCCTTGAACTTAAAACGCCACCTACCTTTACTTTTATATTTCTTTCCGTTAAAAAATTTTTAATCCATCTATATATTCTGCCCCTTATCCCCATTTGTTTTATTTTAATTAACAATCCTTCTTTCCATAACATATCATAAGCTTTTTCTATATCTAAAAAAATTGCTATTAGACTCTCCTTATTAATCTGAGCCCGTCTAATTTCATATTCCAGACATAATGCAGAATCTATTGTACTTCTACCTTTTCTAAAACCAAATTGATAAGATTTAATCTTCTCTTTCAACTCTAAATAATAAATTAATCTATTATTTACCATTTTTTCCATAATCTTACCAATACATGATGTTAAAGCTATTGGCCTGTAACTCTCAGCTGAGTGAGGATCTTTACCAGGTTTACAAATAGGTATAACAATTGCTTCTTTCCACTTGTCAGGTAATATTCCTTCCTTCCATACCTTATTATATAATTCTAATAATATTTTTTTACTCAATTCACTAAGATTACTTAGCATACTGTAACTAATTTGATCATTCCCAGGAGTTGATTTACTGGAATTCTTCAATGCTTTATTCAACTCTATTAAAGAAAAATTTATATTAATAAGGTCCTCATTATCTTCATCATTATACAATAATTCATTTTGATTCTGCAATGTAATTTCACGTCCTTTTTTTTCTTTACTATTTAGATTTTCCGTGCTATGTATCTTTGTAAATACTCTTGCTAATAATTCTGCTTTACTTTTACTATCTACTATAATTTTATCATCCTCTTTTAATACTGGAAAGAAATATTCTCTTGATTTACCGGACATTTTTTTAATAGTATTCCAAACCTTATCTAATGCAGTATTTCTCCCTAAGGACTCACAATATTTCCTCCAATAATCCCTTTTAGCATTTCTTATAACTTTCCTGACTTCTGCCTGTCTCCTTTTGTAATTTATTAAATTTTGGAAACAAATAATTTTTTTAAGAATTTTAAAAGCCTTATTCCGCATTTTAATTGCTCCTGAACATTCTGACGTCCACCAAGGAACTATTTTTTTTTTTTTTGTACCATTACTTCTAGGAATGGCTATTTTTGCTGCGTTAATAATGCTTTTACTAATTTCTAAATTCAATTCATTTATTGGTTTACTTGTATCTATATTTACCATATTAATCTCATTTATTATTCTAAATTTTTCCCAATTTGCATCCCCAAATCTCCATTTTCCCTCACTTTTTATCTGGTTTTCCTCTATATCAATTTCTACCTCAACAAAAATTGGATAATGATCACTTCCTATTGTACTTTTTTTGCATATTCTCCAGCTGCAATTTTCCGCAAAAGATTGCGACACCAAAGTCAGATCAATAACTGATTCTTTCCCTCTGATCAAATCCACCCGAGTGCCTACACCATTATTTAACACTACCAATTCTTTTTCTTCAATCACTTCTTCTAAAACTCCTCCATTATAATCATCTTGCTCTCCCCATAAAGTACTGTGTGCATTAAAATCCCCACACCAAATTATCTTCCCTCTCCAATGTCTTAGGATTGTTTCAAGTTTTAATTTTTCCAATTTTTTACAAGGATTATAATAATTTATTATTTTGATATTTCCATTATTTGTCCAAATTTCTACAGCAATAATTTCTAGGTCTGTTATTATTTGAAGCTGAATGAATTTAATATTTTCTTTTATAAATATGGCACATCCTCCTCCATTCCCATTTACTCTATCTTTACGTAAAACTGAGTAACCATGAATATTAAATTGCAGTGATGATTTAAGCCATGTTTCTTGAATACATATTATGTCTGGTTTTGTATTTAAATTGTTTATGAAACCTTTAAATTCCTGTCCATTAGCTATTAAACTTCGAGCGTTCCATTGTAGAATTTGAATTATGCAACAATTAGAGAAGCCTCATTTTCAGATGATCCTTCCCCATGTCTAAGTTCATCATGAATTTTTTCCCATGACAGATCTTTGACATTAAAAAACTTTGTAGCTGCCTTTACTATAATTTTTATTTTTTCAGTCTTAGTTCTTGCTTGTTCTGAGCAATTAATGATATACGCAAGAAAAGGAATTAGTTTTTCTAACGTGACATTACCCTGATTTTTATTAATCCCTTCTTCCTTTCCATAATTTTTTTTGGATCATTTCCAATATTTTTCACCTCTTTCACTGCTTCAGCATATGTAATTCTCCTATCAATTTTAACTTTTTGAATTTCGGCTGCTTCTTTTCTAACCATACATCCTGCATATGCTGCAGTATGATTTCCTCCACAATTACAACATTTAACTGGGTTACTTCCACACTCACCATACGAATGTTCACCTCCACATCTACCACATCTCTGTTTCCCTTTACAAACATTCGCAGTATGACCATATCTTTGACACTTATAGCATCTGAGAGGCGGTGGAATATAGGCTCTTACATTAAAACTCATGTAACCAACCATCACCTTATCAGGCAGAACTTTATCTTTGAAATCTAATAGAATAGATGTACTGTCCATTTTCTCCCCATTCCTAAAAGCTTGCAATCGTTTGATGCCTATAATCTCTCCTCCTTTCATTACTTTCTTAAGCTCTTCCAAATTTTCTCCAACAGGGATCCCTGATATTACCCCTTTCACCCCTCTTTCTTCCCCCACTACCTTTCTTTCTAATACTTCTTTTTTGCATACCATTTGTAGTTTTACTGCCTTATTCTTTTGTTCAGCATTCTTACAAATAATAAGCAGGCTCCCATCTCTTAAAACTTTAGCTAGTTCTACATCTCCGATGACTTTCTTTAATCCATTTGATAGATTGATAGGACTTACCCCAATCATATCTTGTCCAGCCTTAAACTTTAAAATAACTTTAAAGTCTTCCATCATTATTTTCTTTTTTATTTCCACTCTTTCTTCCTCATCTTCAAGAGACCTTTTACCGGCATTTATTCCCTTTTTACCTTTATCCTTTCCCCCTCCCCCTCTTCTATTTTCTACCATAGACCATCCTGTATCCATATTTTCATCTTCTGAACACCCTCCACTACAACTAGCCATCTAGATCCACTCACAGCCCAGATTATGCCAAAAAACCACCTTAATACTTCGCCAAAATAACACCTAAACGCTTTCTGTCTCCAAGCTTCCTGCGATCCGTGTGCTCACGTGACCCCGTCGCCAGCCTCGGTGACGCTGGTATTTCTTCAATATGACGGTTGCGTCACGTGATTAGCTGGGTCCTGGAATCTGACATCCATTGCTAATGTCTGTGACCTGAAGTAACCTTGCCATGTTTACAGCGAATTTTTAGACGTTGAATTTGAGACAGCGAATTTGAGCAAGTTGAATTGGAGGACACTGAAAATATTGCATTTGAATTTTGAAAAGTTGAATTTTTTTATATGCTGAATTTTTTAACTGTGAAAATTTAAACTGTGAAAAATATGTATATTGAAAATTTGATCATTTTGAAATAGGAATGTGAATTTTTTTAATAAATGAAAATTGCAACCATGTACAAATAATGACACTGAATTTTTTTTTCATGTACAAATAATGACACTGACATTTTTTCATGTTAAAAATATATTCTGAATTTATTTTAACACTGAAAAAGTAAGCACTAATATACAACATTCAAATTTCAGAGGCATTTTTTATTCAAATTCTGATGGCACATATTTACTTCCATACCTCGACTTTCAGCATTAGCTTGGCGATAGAAAAGGACTTGGATGGATAAAAACTAAATCCAACGCATGGATAATCTGCACAACAGAGTAATTGAAATCTTCTTGAGGAAAGAAAGGAGGATGGATTTTGTGTACAAATAATCAGGATTTATGGTGAGTAAAATGTTGCTATATTACTAAATAATATTGCAATATTATCAGGTTATTTTTGATGCTTTTTTTATGTGTGTTGCAGCTGTAGAAGTTTTATAGCCATAAAATAGTTATCGAGGGTTGGATTGATTCAGACGGAACACTACTGAAGGCCTAGGTGTGAAATGCATGGCCCGCCACTGGATTTATTACAAGACTTTTGTGTAACATTCATACAAAGTAGCAGCACATTTCCTTTGTGGTACTTAAAAAAAAAGAACAAATGTATTGTACTATATTCAGAGAACAATTTTGTAATTAAGAAAATTAAGAATTAAAAGCTTATCTCTTCATCTTCCTATGAATATTAAATAGTGCAAAATGGAATGAGGCTACAATTAGCTGTGGCAAGAAGTGTGAGCTGTACCAGTTATGCTCTGCAAGTGACTTTACATCTGAATGACCTCATTATGTTCTTGCCATTACCATCCTTAGAATATACTGTAGGTTACTTTTTTAGCTTTTAACTGCAATTAGACCACACTATATAGATCACTTGTACACAATGGACTTTTTTGTATGTTCCTTTGCTAAACAAAATAGTTTACAAATGACCCTCAGTGAAGAAGAGTTCAATAGTTTCGATTATAAAATATAAATTCAATCTTGTTTTTTTTGCTCAGCATAATCACTCAAAGGTGTGTTGTCTCTGTCCCACAGCTTGTAAATTCTGTATCTACTTTATAGTTCCTCTGACACTGCTGCAAATTTACAAGGAGATTGGACTTGTGAGAGCAGAGGACTATCTTCCTCTGACAGCTCTGTTTCTTACTTGTCCCACAGGAAGCCATTACTGTGAACTCACTCTAGTTATAGGGAGAGTCCTGATATGAATGAAGCTCCCTTTGCTGGGAAGCACCATGAAATATAGTTGGGGTGGTCTCTGAAGGTAAAGGCCTGGTTTTTAAATTCATTGCTTTTATCCCCTAAGGAGCCTACTGATTTACATTGTCTGCCTGCATAATTACTACATGGCTTCAAGGTACAGTAAGGCTAACTCAGACATAAAATAAGTGTTTAAACAAACAGCCAGAGAAAATCTAGGAACTCTGATGATAGGCTGGATTATGGAATAAATTGTACTTAGTTTGTGCAAACAACCCAGAATAACAGATCCAGCCAAGCAGTATAAACTGTCTCACACAACATCAGGCGGCCACCGGTGTCTAACAACTGCCTGCCTGTTCCCATCACTGGCGTTTTCCAGTCTATTTTTCCAAGTAAAGTGGATGAAGATTCACTTTATTTGTTCATGTGAACATAGGTTGCCTTTACTGTGAAAACATTTGAGTTTGAGCTGTTATCGAATGAGAGACAGCATGCTCAAATCGTGGCAGTAGCAGCTATTGCGGCACTTCCGGTGACAGCTGCCATATCTGCCATGGCTGCCATGACCTGCCAGTGGCCTGCCCCAACATGGCACAGGCTGCCACAGGCGGCAGGTCGTGGCAGCACCTTCTAGCTTCTGTGACTTTTTTCTGTGACAAATGGCTTTTGTGTCAGCCTGAATATGAATTATTTTATTTTGAACCCCCCAAAAAACTGAAATATACAGTACATCTGTCACTGATTCGGTGACATATTCTGCAGCTTCTGTGTCAGATTGAATATGAATGACTTTATTTAGAAGAAAAAAAAACACAGGTGGATCTGGCACAACCTGCTACAGAACCCCCTATGGGAGATGGAGAAAAATTTTCTTTTGCACTTCCTCGCAAAAGTATTGCCTTTCCTCTTAATAAATGTTGCGTTCCGTTGTAAATGTGTGTCAAATTATGGTGGTAGAGGACCACGTTGGGTTAAACTAGGGGAATAGCATCTGTCCAACACATGTTTCAATCAACTTCAAGTAACTTCTTTGTTCAGTCAATTTTCGGTTTATTCCATTCTAGATTGTCATGCTTCAAACTTTGTAAGGACTGAGACACAGACTGACCAGGCCAAACAATGCACAAGTGCCAACGATCAATAGCACCACAACACGATCAACAGGCTGGTTTGTGCAGCAAAAATTGTGCTTTGGCTTTGAAGATATTAATGAAAGGTTAAAGGTCAAAAGGTCAACCTGCCCCCCACTTTTAGAATAGAATAGAATTTTTTTTAGAATAGAATAGAAGTACTTTATTCATCCCAGCAGGGAAATTATTTCGCAGTTACAGCAGCATAGAGACAAGACACACAACAACCACCACTGAGTAGCAACTGTAGACAAAATAAAAATAAATATAAAATATAACATGCTGTCAATATAAAAAGCAGCTTAGAGCAGCAAAGATTCAAAAAATGCAGATACAGTATGTATATGTAATTATATGTACAGCAAGTGTGCCACAGTGCAGTTGTGCAAAATTGGACTGATTAGTGCAGAACAATGATTTAGCTTTTATTGTACAGTGAGATGGCATGTGGCAGGAAGGATTTCCTGTATCTGTCCCTACGACAGCGGAGCTGGAGCAGCCTATGTGAGAAGGTGCTCCGCTGTCTGTCCACTATTTTATGGAATCAGACAAAACTGGTGTCAAACGTTTTGCACAAACCAGCACAAACATAGTCGAGTTAATTGACACCCATTTCGTCTGATTTGAGGAAGGTGTGGGGGGGTGGTTGACCTTTGATGACCTCTAGAAACATTTCTTTATAACTTTAAAATGATAGCAGCACAAATGAAAATTTTTGCTGCACAAACGTAGCACAAATGTTTGACACCAATTTTGTCTGATTTGAAGGAGGGCCGGGGGGGGCTACTTCACTCAGGTTATTTGAGGAGTCAGGTTTTAAGGAGTGCAATACACCATGTCCACCAGTGAGAGGCAACTGTGCACGAACAGGCATGCAGTGTGTTCATGAAGAAGAAATCTTCCATCTTGTGGGGCCAACCTAATGCAAGTTATAACGGTCAGACCTCCTGTTTAAAAAGAAGCCGAAGTATGTCACCTAATACATATGAGGTATGTGTCTTATTAACTTTACATTTTCTTTGAGAAAATAACATTGACTATGTTCTCTGTCTTTATAATGTTAATTATATGCAATTCAAGCCAATGCTACCTTGGTGTAAGTTAATGTTAGCTAAAGTTATTTAACTCCATTACTGTAAGGTTAGCCCTTAATCTTAAACATATTTTAAAGGCAGACAAATAGGTTTTTTCCCTCCAACTTTAATGTAACAAATTAAAAGCTAATATGTTAGTGAGAGTTATCCTTTATGTGCATTATTTAGCAACTTGTGACATGTGCTTGTGTTCTTTGCTTTGGCAACTTTAGCCACATGAAGACCCATTTTAGCTTAAGGACACATGGTGGAGAGTGGGGTGGACAAAGGTGGCTAATGAAGACATGCTACAGGTGTGGAGTGTGCTAATGAGGACCAGCCACGAGAGAAAGAAATCCCTGTTTGATCAAAGAGAAAGAAGCAGATGAAATATTCCCCAAGAAAATTAGGTAAGTCATTTTTGTGCTACTATTTTATCCAGGTGAAGGAGAGTGTGAGGGGACAGGTAAGTGGGGAAAGGGGGAGCAGGAATCAACATCCACCAGTTAAGTTAACAAGTTACGTTTTAGACAACTAATTGTTGTCAAATGTAAAACTGGTGTTTAATCTATTTATTTATTAATGATCTTCTTAAGCCATAAGCCGTAGTATCTCTTTGGAAATAATTTTGAATGCTCATTAAGTGAAAAGATACACTCGTGCCTAAAACTATACATTAATGATGCATTCTGAATAACAGCAGGCTGTATGAATTTCTGCCAAACTAATATTTGATCAGAATAATTTTGTTCAGCTCTAGTCATTATGCTACTTGTATTAAGAAATAATTGTATTGCACTTTATAACAACTAGTCAAGTTAACTAGACATTTGTCTGCCAGTCTACCATTCTGACAGTGTGTAGCAAGGGACATTTTTGGAATGGTATTTCAATAAATGCTGAATTGAGATCACATTACCTTTTGTGATTATTTGCTTTTGTTCCTTTTTTGAAGTGACCACTGTCATGAAAACTGGTATAGAGTGGTGAGATATTTCCAAGTAAATGCAGAAAACAGATCATAAAGGCCTGAGGGACGTAAGTAATCTTGCATTTTGACTTACTGATGATTATAAAATATGTATTCTTGTATTTTGATTTACTGATGATTATAAAATATGTATTCTTGTATTTTGATTTACTGATGATAATATAATACATATATTATAAAATATGTATTCTTGTATTTCGATTTATGGATGATTATAAAACAAGTATTTTTGTATTTTGAGTTACTGATAATTATACAAAGAGTTGAGGTAATGGAAAGCAGATCAAGAAATGAATAACATGATGAATAAACGGTGAATAGAATTAAACTTAGATGATTATTAAAATAAGTTATGTTTGAAGAAATTAAATCAGAAAAATGATTATATTTAATGATTTATTATGATTGGAGTAATAATACATTGTGTGAAACAAAGTGACATCTTGTTCTCAGACTGTGTTATAGTTAGAGCAGAAGTCAGGGCCAGAGCTGAGTGGGAAGGAACTACAGTGTTTTCTTCGAAACTAGATTAGAGAAGTGAAACCAGATGGCCAATGGACAAACAACTAAAGGAGAAGTGAGCAAGGTGTTGACAGCTGTGGGAACGTTTGGTACTTTTCCGCGAAGCCATCGAACGTTTGAGAAGTCACGTAAGCCATCACCCCATACACAACTATGGGATGAAAAAGTATAAAAACTCATGAAAAGAGGAACAAAGTGTTCTTAGTCCCCGGTGCTGAAGTCAAGCCAACAAGAGGATGCAGACAGAAGACCAGCAGAGGACCGCACCCTGGAGCCACAGAGAAGCACTTTGCAATGCTAGGAGGGGGACAAGACCCATCGACCCTCAACTCTGGTTCCTAATTCGACCACTGCTCTGCGCTCAACCCAAGGATCTCAAGGCTACTACAACAGACTTGGTGGATAGACAAAGGTCACTGTATGATGAAGATCTGAGTGTTCGGAAGACAACAACCAGTTCTGCTTTGCTTCTATTCAGAAGAGGACTTTGCTTTACAAAGACAAAGACTCTAATCAAGAACATCACTTTCTGTTGCCGAGATCATCCATCAACTGGGTATGAGTTGAACTGCACCCCAAAGCCTCACTCAAAAAAGTAGTGACAAAGTTTAGGGAAAGAGGGTAGGAAAGGATGAAGGTGGTTTTTAATCATTTTAATTTCTATTCTTAATTTGTGATCATTGATAATTAACTTGTCTGTCACTTACCCATGCTAAAAGCTTGCTTAATAAAGATGCATTAAAATTTTAAGAAGATTTGTGGATAGTTGAATTAATTGAGTCATCTATTATTTTTTGGTTCTTCTAATTAGTGTAAAACATATGAACATGTTTCTAGAAATGTGGTGGCTTTGGAAATTCCTTTAGTGTTGGTAAAATAATGACCTTGGGGCATATGTTGTGCCACTAAAAATTATCTAGTCTGTAACAACTGCATGTTGTTGATAGAGAGTGTTGAGACGCTTATCAAGGACATGCACACAAAGTTTGTTACACACATGGAATTCTTCACTTTTACACAAAGGCCTTTGTAGAAATAGAAACTTTAGCTGACGTAACACATCGGGTGATCACTGGCCATGACTTAGCTGACGTACGACATCAGGCAACCACTGGGCGTGTTTTTAGATATAAGCAATGATTCTTCCGTTTTTGATCAGATGCTGTATAATTTCGGTTATATTCACTCCACAACAAATTAGCCTGTGAGGGTAAGCGTCTCTCTTTTCTAGCGCTAAAAAAGAATAAAAAAAGTAAACTGATTATTCTGTGTGGCTGATTTCCTGTTCGTGTGCTCACATGCTTTTGGTCCATCGAGTTTAAAATCACAACAAGAGCTACTGTTAACAAGAGTGGTTATTGAAGTTATGCAGTTGCGAGGGCTACTCAGCTGATTGCTTCTTAACTGAAAAAGGTCAATACTCTTGGAATGTAGGTAGTTAAAGGCTAGATGAGTCTCTCTCGATACCAGCTTAGACAGATTATCTCTCCTAGACCTGTCTCTGGGTAAGACTGGAAGGTTTAGAGATTTTCCGGACCCGTTAGATGGAGAGCTCGTCAGTAGTCAGTCCATAGGAGTTGCTGGCTATTGCGCAATAACACCACAGTGGATTGAGTCATCACCCACTGTGAGAATGTCCGGAAGAGATTCACCAAGTTTGAATTCATGAAAAGGCTTTCACCATGATTAGCATTGACCACAACCATAGCAAGAACAACTATAATTTCTGAGCATTTCTGGACACCTTTAAAGAGCTGCTTTCAGGAAATTAAGACAAGAAGATCTCCCTGTTTTCAAAGCATTACAGGAAGGCTATAACGAAGGAGATGGCTGACACAATCAGAGCAAAAAATGTTAGGACTGTTGAAAGAACCTATTTTCTTAAGTTAAAGAATAATTCTGTTTTAGTTTTTCAATCATTTCAGAGTTACAATATACTGACCAGACGTTAAACCCTCTGTTTGAAGAACAAGTGTTAGAACATCTTCAATACGTCTCTGCACCAGATTATTGTCCCCTCATGTTTTAAGTTACCTATTATTATTCCAGTGCCCAAGAAACCAACCGTCACATGTCTGAATGACTTGCAACCCATTGCATTAACATCTATCATCATGAAGTGCTTTGAGAGAGTGGTTAAAGATCACATAGTGTCTATACTGCCTTCATCATTTGACCCATTCCAGTTTGCATACAAACCTAACCCCTCGACTGAAGATGCCATCTCCACTGCTCTTCATCTGAGCTCAGCATTCAATACGATCATTCCCCAGGATTTGGTATGCAAACTGGTCTCCCTGGGCTTCAACACTCCACTGTGCAACTGGCTGCTGGACTTCCTCATCAACAGAACTCAGTCTGTCTGTGTGGGTAATAACACCTCCAATATCATTTCTTTGAACACTGGTTCCCCCCAGGGCTGTGTCTTGAGCCCCCTGCTGCTTACACTGGTGACTCACAACTGTCCCATGTTTAACACAAACCACATCATGAAATATGCAGATGACTTCAGAAGGTCTCGACCGAACCACACACCACTCCTCACTAACGACAGAGCAGTGGAGATCGTCAGCAGCACTAAGTTCCTGGGGGTTCACATTACAGACAACCTCAGCTGGACAACTCATTACTTCACTGGTGAAAAAGGCACAGCAGCGCCTGCACTTTCTGAGACGAATGAAAGGGCTTCCGTCCCGCCTCCCATCCTCTCCACCTTCTACAGAGGAACCATTGAGAGCCTGCTGACCAGCAGTATCTCCATCTGGTCTGGGAGCTGCAAGGCCTCAGATTGGAAGTCTCTGCGAAGAGTGGTGAAGACAGCAGAGAGGATCATCGGTACTCCACTCCCCCCTATCCATACCATTGCAAACAGACACTGCTTAGTCAGAGCAATCTAGACCCTCTCTGATTCCACCCATCCTCTTCGTAGTCTGTTCATCCGGTTGGCATCTGGCAGGAGATACCGTAGCATCTGTTGCAGAACAGCCAAACTCAGAAATAGCTGTCTCCCACTGGCCATTAGATTGTTCAACAATCCCATCACTAAAACTGTCTGAGACTGCTTGAAAATACTAAGTTATATATATTTAGCAATACATTATTATTTGTTTTTTTTTTATGTAATTATAGGCACACTTGTGTTTCTGTGTGTGCTCCAGTGGCCAAGTGATGACATTTCATTGCCAATTTTACTTATGTTTCTTTGAGCAATGACAATAAAATAAGTCTAAATCTAAGAGTTGATATTAGTGACACTTAATGACATTTTCATAACTGTTGTTACTTGTTTCACTCTACTTGAAGTAAGCGATAATATTAATGACACTGTAATAACACGTAATTACATCTTCATACTGGTGCAACTTGTTCCACTTGATGTAAGATGAATTATTAATGACTGTTATTAAATCATTTGACAGTGTAATAAAGCTTAATTAAATCTTTATTGTTCATCCTACTTGTTCCGATTTATTTCAGGTAGGGGAAAATATTAATTACTGTTTTGTTAAAGCTTTTGACAGTGTAATAATACTTAATGACATTATTATAACTACTATTATGACATACTGTGTTTATGACATAAGATGATTCTTGGTTAATGTCAAGTTGTCTTAACGAAGACATTTTTGTCTAGGTTAATGTCAAGTTGTCATAACAAAGTCATTTTGAATAATGTCAACTTTGTATTAAAAATGTCATGATTTAGCAAATGATACTTTATGACAACAGTCATAAATATTCATGAAGACTTACTCATGTTCATGACAGGTGTTATGTCATGTTTATGACTGTGTCATGACAGTCTTATTCACAACCCGTCAAAGTGTTATTCAATAGTTGTTGTTGCGCAACACCCCCCCCCCCCCTCCTTTCTCTACTCTCTCACTCTCTACTTCCTCTTCTGAGAGGGGAGATGTGCTACCAGCTCTCCTTCTAACGGGTTAATTGAGTTTCCTAAATCTGCTGGGATTTACCCTGTCCAGAACTGAAGTAAACTCTGTTTAAGCTGGTTTCGAGAAACGATTCGCCTGGTTATCTGACGGCCTACATCCAGGTGTCCCACCCTTCTTCCCCCTGTGAATTAGCCAGACTGAGCAGCCTACAACCAACTAGTTTCACAGAGCACACCTGTTAACGGTCGCTCGTTCTCTATTTTACAACTTGCATTTGTTATTGAACCAGGTAGGTTTTAGTGACTCGGGCGAGTCCCAAGGATGACGTTTTACATTTGGGCTACCAGCAACCTAAAAACATTTTCCACTTCTTCCTCTTCAGAATCAAACATCATAGCTATTTTACAACCATCAAAGAACTTTAAGGTGACTCATTAACTGAATGTCCACAACATCTTTTAGATTTTCTTTATGCTAAATATTTTATTAGTAAGGCAGTTTTGCAAGGGTCAGTACAGCTTAATTCAGTAGCAGAAATAATCAAATAAGTAAAATCAATCATCTAGTCTGTCTTTCCCTACTGCTGACACTGAGAACTAAAAAAGGGAACCTTTGAGAGAGACGGACGGAGCCTGGCGCCTCGAACCCCAGACCTGGCTTGATGATGAAGAAGGTGTTGCAGCAGGAGGAGGAAGTTGATCGATGAAGGCAGGGATCTCTGTAGGTCTGATGGGCTTCTTCTCCGCATGGATGGTGAGGTCACACAGGATTTGCAGGAAGGAAGGCATCAGTTCTTCTTCTTTGCCTTTGTTGTTCGTCTTTGCCTTTGTCTTCATCTTTGTCTTTGGGGTCTGAACCCAGCCGATGAGAGAAGTGCGATTTGAAGCCACAGGTTGCGGGGCTGACGGGTTGGTCCCCATGAGTGGGACAGTCTTCAGCTCTGTGGCCCCGGCTTTTCTTCAGCTGCAGAGTTCTTTGTCCATCTCGATCTTGGCTCGAAGCTGCCCGGAGGATCCAACCAACGGTTCCTCTTTTGCACCCACCTTTTATAGGGTTTATCCACCCATTTGGTGCATTTGCATTGGCTAGCACTGTTGCTGTGCTTGTTTTATTGGCTGACTGCTCAGACAGATGATCTCATATCCATCACTGTCTTACAGACATTATGTCCTGATGTCTGTGCTAATGTCTCAGGGTTGCTCAACCTCATATGTCCCTTGCCTGCACAACCTTTCACCTACTCTCTACCTCCAACATATCAGTGATGTTTAATTCCAGTTACACCTTTTTACACCATTTCAAGTTCAATGTCAAAATCACATTTATATCACATTTATTTTCTTTAGCTTCTCTGATTTAGCATTCATTTATGATTTTATAACCATAACTTATTAATTATCCTTATTATAATCTTAATGTGAGTTATTACAGATGTTTTTCCGAAAAGAAACCAAGAATAATCCATGATTCTAATTATTTGATACCAAAGTTACAGTTACAGTTAAAGTAAGAGTTACAGTTAGTTTAGATTTCATTCTTTAAACTTTCATGCTTTAAAATAAGGAATAGTCTCAGCTATTTTTATAAATCTACAGGCTGGAAACTTACTTCCTCTTTTTCCAGGAAACCTGCTTTTCCTGTTTAATGACTCTCTCTGACTGACTATGATTTCTTATGATTAGATAGAAAAAAGTAGAATTAAAGCAAAGTTTGCATGAGACAAAAACAACACACACAACCAGATTTATTTTATTGACACCTAAGTCTACTGCTGGGCCTTGATGTCACTTGAGTGATTCATTTTAAAGATAACTTTATTTATTATTACTGTTAAACTTAAATCTCCAGCATGGGGAAGTGGGATGAGCTCGGATTTTCTTGACAAGTATTAACTCTCATTTCTTGAAAAGCCATTCATAACTCATTATTAGGTTAATTGAATGAACAGCGCTGCATAAATTCTGTTGTGCTCTCTCATTCACTCCCCACCTTCCCTATGTTCTCTCTGCGCATCTCATGAGCATCCTTTTTACAGTATAATGGTGATCATATAAAAATATAAAAGACGAAAATCTCCATAGTAAGCTCTTAGCTTAAACACATTAGACTTCTTTAAACATCAAAAATATGTTGATAACAGGTACTTTGACTAAAATGAATTTTCCACAAAAAAATGGTTCATTTCTGATCAATTTAAATTCCAGTATGTGGAACGTTGTGGAATAAAATAATTATTCACAGTGTGTTTACTTTTATCAAATAGTTTATTAAACCATTTACAGGATTATTATTACTTGTCTGCCTTAGCTCTGCAGACAGAAACTGCAGCAGCTCTCTACAGGAAACGGTTGAAACAGGAAATGGCCAAACCACAGGCCTCAGTAAACTCAACCTGCCAGACTATTGATTCAAAGCTTCTTGCTGCCTGACAACAGACAAAGAATAAATAATTATCACACTTTGACAGGAAAACAGAAAAGAGGATGTAGCTGTTCTTAAATATAGATCCACCCTGTCAGCTGTCTGACTTTGTTCCATTCCATCTTTCTACATGTGTTAATTTTGTAAACCCCCTTGGGTATTGATAGGTATTTTGTGCTTTTTCTTCAAAGAAAGTGCTCTAAGTGAGCGCTTAGTGTCCCCTGAAGAACAGGCTTCTAGATCAAACTAATTTTGACCCGGTTCTTCACTTTGGATTCTAATTCCGAGGACAGAAGGTTTTACTCTCAGAGAATTAAGCACCATTCATACACACACATATACAAAAATTCAAAACATCCTGCCGGCTCGAAGTTCGTCCTTAAGGGGACCTCTTAAAAAGGGGAGGGGGAAAACTCCGACCTTTTATTTTTATTTTATTTTAAAGATCTTAAATCAAATTGGGACTTAAACCCTCCTTTTATTTATTTCTTATTATAAGGTACGTCAACCCTAAATTGGGACTTCAACCCAAATTAAAAACGCTTATCAACTCACGTTTCTGTCGGTTGTCTTATCTGGTTGAATCTCTTCAATCTGACGCTGCCAGACAAAGTCGGACCTAAGGCGCTGGCCTGGTGAAGAATTTACTTCCCGGGACTTTCTCTCCAGGTCCTCTGACTCTGGCCGAGCACGGTTTACAGCGTGTCGTTCTTCGTCTGTCAGCGAACGGGTATGTTGAGATCCGGGTCATGGCACCAAGATGATAGGTATTTCTCAAACCTTCATAAAAAGACAACCACAAACAACGTTTTAGTTTTCAATCAAGTCTTTTGCAAAAGGAGAAAGCATAGCAAACCACTTCTCCAAGGAGTCTACCATGCGTTCTGACTCTCTGCTTTAGAACAAGTCGTTTAATACAAAAATGGAATGTGTAGGTAATAAATCAAGGGGGGCCTATTCTAAACAAGGTAGAAAGAGAACACAGTAACTAACACACACAAGCCCTTTAAGGAGGATCCCTAGATCAGAAAGCAGCTTCAAGGTCTACAGTTTAACAGAATCTTCCTCTCTGGGGTGTGAGTACTAAACCTATGAATGAAAAACAAACTAGTAAAATTACTAATGTAAGAATGATAACAATACATAATTATTCTAACAGGTATGTCCTCTGATATGTCCCTCAAATTTGTGAAGGGGTGTCATAAGGATAGGGAATCACGATGTCTAATTCAGAGTTTCTCTGACAGTGTTACTGATCACTGCTCTCCGCTTGCAAGCGTAATAAAGCTGTTTTTGTTCTCTAACTTTGACTCTTGGTTTTCCAAGAGACTCTTGACAACGTTCTCTAAAAATATTCTTTTGTGTTTTTATACATGCATTACTAAACTCACTATATAAAAAGACAATGTTAAAACCATGCTTCCTTCCATAAGAAGGCTTTGAGAATTTACCAAAGTTAAAAGAGAAGGGAGAAAGTTTTGATGTTGGCAATATGGCCAAAAATATCAAGTATCCAGAACTAAAAATCTGAGATAATGATGTTTCCCCAAATTGAGTCTTCATACCATATGAAGGTATCAGCACATCCCATAAGCAGATGTGCCACACTTATTTCCAGCTACATATGATATGGTATTATCATATGCAACATTTCTGCATATAATAATACCAGAAACTTCTGATAAGCTGTTATCAAAAACAGTTTGCCAACAGTACACATTCAAGATTAAATATTTCATGCACAATAATTGCTTGTAAACATCTTCCAGACAGCAGATATATAGACTATTTACAGCTGTTGTCTTGTCCAACCATGGCATTTTTGACGAGATCATCAATTAAACATGCACAACTTCTGTTCTCCAACCAGTGAGGACGCTGCACTCTGAACAGTGTGTTATTTATTGTTCTGAAGATGAAGGGAAGGTAAGCTTGAACAAATGAGGCTACTCTGAAATGTAGATACATTGTTCAAAAGCTGACCTTCAGTAGTAATCTGACTTAATGAGGCTAATAAAGCCCTCTGATATCCCCTTTGTCTCAGGCTGCTCTCAGCCCTGCTAATCACATCATCACTAAACATTTTCTCATTTTTTGACAATAAGGCAGATAGACGTACAGGTGATTTATCTTTGCTCTGACTGTCTAATGTTATCAGCGGCTGGCAGCAGGTTTAATCGTCCTCTTATGGATAAAGCTACTGGTACATTATCCAACACTGCATATTTTGCAGAAAAGGAAATGTTATTAAAAAGCTGCAAAGCTGGTATATTGTGAAAATTGGAAAGAGGAGCTCTCGGTTTCAATCTCTGAGGGCTACATATCTCAGATTACAATGAGAAAGGTATATGATCAAAGCTAAAACTCCAATAACCTCCAAAGCTCTGCAAGCCAGGAAGCTCATATATCATGGTGCAAACAGAACCTGCACAGAGCACTGAAAGGTAAATGACCTGAGCACGCAGAACATAATTGCATTTTAACAAGAAACAATAACATCTAATCTTCCTTGAATGCAGTCAGACAATTTTGTTATTTCTGCTTATGAATGGAGGTGTTTTTTCACTGGAACCGTTTTACAGAATGTGAAAAACTTTAAAACCTTTATGGCTCAGAGAAAATGTAAATAGCAGTTCTGACTTACAAGAGTTCAAGGAAAAAGAGAAACTGCAAAATACACAGAGCAAACCTTGTTTTATTGTTCTTTCAGAATTCAGCTTTCAAACAAAATGATTAACCAGAAGACACTTGTACTCATGTTTTAGCACTGAAAAACTGAGGTTCCACTGGTAAATGTTTATCCATCCATCGATCCACTTTCTAACACCCTTGTCCCTATCTCCAGCTAACGTTCCGGGCAAGAGGTGGGGTACACCCTGGACATTTCGCCAGTCTGTCGCAGGGTAAATGTTTATATTTGGGTCAAATAAGATAAGGACGCATAGTTACTCAGTCACTACCCTTTGTTTAGCCTCTATGTTGTCTATGGTGCTTGTGTTTCCTCTTTTGTTTCTGTAGACAACTGCTAAACATACCTTGGCCTATAATTTAAAGAAACACAGCATAATAAAAGTGCTGCGAAAAATGACTTCCACCTGAGTTTTTTGTTATACCAAAATGTTATAGAACAAACATTTTACTATCAGTGATAACCTAGACAAATATAATAGGCTGTTTATAACTGTATGAATGATGAAAAAACTGAACCAAACTCGCTTGTTAAAACATAATTTGATTGTAATATGCAGGTCTATTTACCATCTGATCTGTAGTCAATAAATTGACTACTGAAGAACTCATAAACAGCATGGAAGTAGGCTAAAAGATTTCAAAAAACAACACATCATATGCTAATGCAAAAGAAAATTATTGACATCCATCTATCTGTCTGGAACAGGTTGAAAATCATTTCTGTGACTTTGGGGTTTCAGCAAACCACTGTGGGTGCTGTGCTTCACAAATGTTAAAAACAAATAGAGACTGGGCAAAACTGGCACCCATAGAAGAATTTCAAGTCAAAGGAATTGACTTGAAATTCAATTTCAAATCAACCAAAAATGAACACAAACAACCATCTTACATTTCCTAGAAAATCTTGTGAGAGACCAATTTTTTTAAAGAAAATATTGTTCGCTAATGAAGAAAAAACTGTAATAGCAATAATAAAGTCATAATAAAATTAGCAATTATAAGTTGAAATGTTCTGGCATCAATGCGCTGTCCAGAATTTGTTTACCAAGCCAGCTTTCGGTGAAGCAGAGGGTGGCAGATATGCAGATTATCAAGTTTATTGTGCTGAGAAAGAGCAGTCTATTTTGTTTGCCAGGGGGTGGATGTTTGCC
Organism: Xiphophorus maculatus; assembly: GCF_002775205.1. Lineage (NCBI taxonomy): Eukaryota > Metazoa > Chordata > Actinopteri > Cyprinodontiformes > Poeciliidae > Xiphophorus > Xiphophorus maculatus. The sequence goes on along the minus strand of NC_036449.1, from coordinate 917,357 downwards.
AGGATAAATGGGAGCAAATAGCACAGTCCTTACTGGCGCCCCTCAAGCAAGTGTGCTGAAGTGCACCTGAAATTTACCAGATGGCTTCTTGTCCCCTCTGGTAAATTCCATAGAAAGTTAACACATATCCAGTGCAGAGTTTTATCTCAGAAAAACTCTCTGCACTGGTGAAAACCAGTGAAAGACTGCTCAGATTACTGCAGGGTTTCCCCCAGTGTACTACAGGCCTGGCGACCGGCCATGTTAACTGGCCCCACCGCCAGGCTAAGCCTTTCTTGTAATGTTTTTAGGAGAAAAAAAATAAAATCACTATTTTTTCTTCCTTTCTTTTTTTTTAGATGTATTGCAAGAGTCTCTGTTGCTCTGAGCGTTTCACTAGCGGAGCAGATTTATTCCTAAAAGATAAGCTTATAAAAAATAGGTTTATAGTTTATGCATTTAAAGCCGGACCAATCACACTGCTGGCGCCTCTTCGCGTTGTCTCACGTGCTGCCGCTGCTTGATGAAGTTTGCCTCAACGCGGATCCCGCATGCCTCTTTTCACTCAAACTAGACACAGGCTGACCTGTATGGATATTTACATCAATCCCCTGTGAGGAATTATGATTCTTTCCAGAGTTTTTGATCAAGGTAAGAGTTTAAACCCACCTTGTTAGCTCTGGTTGCACAGCTCTATGTGAATCGCAGGAATAACTTGTAGTGGGGCTTTCAGAGGTGCGCATCGAGCGAGTGATGAGAATGATTTATATATGTGGGGTGTTTACATCTCAACACACTGTCCAGCGTTTGGCCCTGTCTACGCTGTAAAGTTTATGTATGTATTCCCGGTTGGCCGGTGTGTTAGAGTTGAACGAACACTAACGCTAACCTCATTATGAAGCCTAGGCGCAAATTCAAACTGGAAGACTCTTTTATCCCCACCGGGACCCGTTAATTGAAGCGACCTGCCCACAATCGTCCGGGACCAAGCCACGTCACGTCTAATCATCGACCAAGTCCCAGCTGATAAGGACCTTCATTCATGGCGTCCTTCGCTCTCCAGCCGAGCTCAACCTGTTCAGCTGCACGCCTCAGCTCTCAGTCAGCTATCTCACCAGATCTTTTTGTCCGTAATTGCTCGTCCTTCCACCTCTAATGTCCGCCATAAAAGCCGCTTAGCCGCGTGCTCGGCTCCTTCTTTTCCTTCAGACGCTCCTCAGATGGAAGAAGAGTTCCTCCCGGTCCAGGCCTCATTCATTCCAAACAGCAGCTTCTCCCGCCGCTCTCTCGCCGATCTGGGATCTACCGGCCCTCGCTCCTATGCCACCCACTTCACGATCCGTCTCTGGCAAGTGGACACATAATCCCACCGTCTACATCGCATACATCCCCTGGCAGCCTTTCTCCGCCCCGGCCGGGCCGCCAAGGTCTCGCTGCTTCGATCTACACTGCCGTTCCCTCCCAGCTCATCGTCCACCATCTTCCATTCCACCGCCAGCGTTCATCGCATCGCCTTCTCACTGGTTCCCCGCTTTGGCTCAAATCCGCATGGCCGCTGTCAGCCCGCTCATCAGCATCTCCCATCGGACTTCCCACGCCACGCCCGCTTCGGGGGTAAGATGTAGCCTTCACGTGCCTCATTCACTCTTTACAACGCGACAAAACGTAGGAACTTTATTAGTTTATCCCCTTCCTGAACTCGCAGGCCCTACTCGCATGCGCCTTTCAGGTTGCGTTCCAAACTTCATCATTCTTACATCAATTTGTTACATTGGGTGCTTCCGCACTTCCCATGCATGTGTTCTCGCTCTTTTTCGCAGTTAAAACTGCTTATCTGATGTTTTCATGTCGTGGCCTTTTTTCTCCAAGCCGCCTTTAAATGCATCATGAGTGCTGAGATGCTCGTGCTGGGTTACACCCCAGGGCAGTGAAGGAGAGCGCAGGCGCCTTAGAACCTCGGCAACAATCAGCAAACGCAAAGAACCGTGCAAAATGTTTCCCCAAACCAACCGACTGAGGCGAATAGGGCTGTTTGATACAGGCAATCATAGCTAAAAGTTCACTCTCATAATACAGATGGCTAAAAGTCGACTCTAGTACTTCAGTTAGCTAAAAGGCGACTCTAGTAATACAGATGGCCAAAAGGCGACTCTAGTAATTCAGTTAGCTACAAGGCGACTCTAGTAATTCAGTTAGCTACAAGGCGACTCTAGTAATTCAGTTAGCTACAAGGCGACTCTAGTAATTCAGTTAGCTAAAAGGTGACTCTAGTAATTCAGTTGGCTAAAAGGTGACTCTAGTAATACAGATGGCCAAAAGGTTACTCTAGTAATACAGATGGCCAAAAGTCGACTCTAGTAATACAGATGGCCAAAAGGTGACTCTAGTAATACAGATAGCTAAAAGTCGACTCCAGTAATACCTTAAGCTTGTTAACAAGTGGCCTGCAGGCTGCCGATGTTGTGGTACATGTTCAGCCTCGTAGATTAATTTCGCCCTACCCGTTAAATTTTATCCTGAGCCAGGGCCGTTCTTCGCTAATAAGCAAGCTGTCCCATTTTCTCATATTTCAAGCTCATGTCCCGTCCAGCGCTTTTACGCTTCATCTGAAATCTGCATACCATTATTTCTCAGATTATTATTATTATTATTATTATCAGATATATATTATTCTCTTAATAGAAAGGAATTTGGAATTGTGTATTTTGTTTCTGAACTAGATAGGTCTGAGGTAGGCCGACAGACAGAATTTGTGGTAAATTCTTGGTTTAGCTTGAGGCAAGCTTTGAGGTGTATTTTGTTTCTGAACTAAACAGGTCTGGGGTAGGCCGACAGATAGAATTTGTGGTAAATTCTTATTATAGTTTGTGGTAAACTTTGAGGTGTATTTTGTGTCTGAACTGAACAGGTCTGGGGTAGGCCGACGGATGGAATTTGTGGTAAATTCTTAGTATAGCTTCTGGTGAGCTTTGAGGTAGATTTTAAGAATAATACGGTAAAATAACCTGGGGTAGGTTTGCTGAGTGTGTGGTACATTTTAAAATAGTTTGCGGGAAGCTACAATAGCTGCGGGAAGCTTTGTCAGTAGTGTTTGGTACGCTTTTAAAATAGTTTACGGGACGCTTTGGAACATAGTCTGCGGTAGGCTTTAGATTCTGAAAATAGTTTGGGGTAGACTTTGATTATTTTTTCCCTCTGTCTCGTACGTTCGTCTGAAACTGTGTTCGTCTCCAGAGTGTGTGTATGTGTATCTGCGTGTGTATCTGCGTGTGTATCGGTGTGGCCGTGTGTGTGCGCGTGCGCGAGTTCGGGCTGGCTGTGTGTCTGTGCAGAGTGAGAAGCTGTGTTTGAATAGCGCTGTTTGTGTGAATTTGCATTGCTTTTGCTGCGTTTTATTGTGAAGTTATTATGGACACTGAGTTGACATACGAAGATATAGACCATCCAGGTAATCTGGCTCCGCGGATTAGTCTGCGGGACCAGATTGCTGACTTAATTAATATGTATGATCAACAGCTTGGTCTGGATTCGCTTAATGTACAGGCCGATGAATTGGAAAATGCGGTCCGCAAACAGGAGGACCGTATCAGTGCTGGTAGTTTTCCTATGGCAGATCAGGACCTGCGTGGAAAACCTTGTGTTTCTCTGCCTCCTTCTGCGGTTTCCCCGGGCATTGCTCATATTACACACCGGTTAAGCTGCCCCACACCTGCTTTAGTTTCTTCCCCTCAGGCGGAGACGGAGCAAGTACATTTTAAGACACGATTACTACGGCTTCAATTAGGTGAAGCAAGACAGAAGCTTCGTCAAGCAAGACAGAAACAGAGGGAGGCTCAAACTATGCTAACAGATGCTGCTCACTTAATTTCGGTTCTGGCTGGGGTCCCGGTTGCGGTGACGCAATCTGGTCCGCACATCTATGCTGCTCCGACCTGCCAGCCTGGTGTTCTAGGATGGCGTGGGGGTAGAAGAGGAGCCCCCGCATGGTCGGGGGTCCGGGAAAGAGGTGCACGGGGCGGGAGACGCAGAGATAGGTGTTTTTATTGTGGTGAGGATGGCCACTGGGTTCGGCAGTGTCCTCATTACACACCGGTTGCTGCACAAGAGGGTGCGTTGCCGGACCTGTCGCCACGACAAACTCCGAACGCTGCCTTACTTCCGCAACATCCTAGGTAAGGAGTTAAGTACATAAAACTGGTACCAGAAAACAAAATTATTGGTTGTGGTTAAATTTTAACATAATTCTGAGATGTCTCTTTTTAAACGTGCACGCTATTTTTAAATACGTTCCTGCAGACTTGAGTTTAAAATTAATTGAAATCATGAAAAATGTTAACAAACCATTGGACAATTCCTGAAGCTTCAGTAAATTTGATAAAATTACAGTAAAACTTTGATAAAATGATGACTGACTGAAACCTTTGACTGACTATAAACCTGGCCAGATGTGTGTTTTGTGTTTTCTGTAATGTGTTTTGTGTTTTTGTATTGTGTTGCGATTTATGTTGGTGTGAAAGAGTGTGTGATTGGAGATAAAATACCACTTTGTATTTTATGTCATATAAATACAACGAGAATGTAAACAGCACCTCTGTAAGTGGATGCATTAGGCAAGAATTTCTCACTTGGGACACCAAGTTGAAGTAGAAATTACCCTACAGAGTAATTTTTTTTTAGTGCTGTCTCGTCGTGCAAAATTTCCAGTTTTTACAAACATCCTCTGTGTTAACTTGGACTAAATTATTACAATTAGGCAATAACAGCAGTAAGTGTGACCTGCAGTGTAAAGTTTGGAAGGTGATAAAAGGATAGGATCTTGATAAAATAAATAATCTGTACAACTTGAGAATAAAATTAGGGGTTCTAAGGTTACATAAATGAATGAATAAATGAATAAAGAAAGAAAGAATAAGCCAAGAAAATTAAGTCACAGAGGATTGTAGAAATGCTGTCTTGGCAAATTAATAGATAAATACATAAATAAAGTGAATAGATAAATAGCTAAATACATGACTGATTAGGTAGAGAAATAAATTAAATAAAAATTTATATAGACTTGAGAACTAAATTGTGGATATAATGTTAATTATTCCTTCTAAGGCTGTGAAGGTAGTAGGAAAATGGAATAACATATAATGAGTAAAATAGGACTTTTTTCATGAGTTGAGGATAAGAAAAAACGAAGATTTTTAGAGAAACAGGCTCTAACTGTAAGAGGTAATTGTTCAGATAACAACAAACTGCAATATGCAACTGACTCTAGATATTTTCACAATCAGTCTTTTTCAAACAGACCAAAACTTTAAGATAGATAAAATATTGTTAAATCTACAGGACTTACGGATAATTAGACAGGATAAATTAGAAGTCACTCTCTTGTTAAATAGAAATTGGTTAAATATAGAAAAGTTTGCTAAAATTTACAAGATTTGTTGTTGAAGGATAACATTAAGTTTGAAATACCTTATTGGTTAATAAAAAACATTATATGGAATTATTGTAGAGAATCAATATTAAACTGTAATAAGAGATGATTAAATAGTGCCTGTAGACAGACGAGAGGGCTGCAAATAACATAAGAAAATTAAGGAAAATAAATAAATAGCACAAAACAAGAAGAAGCGACAAGTATGTTTATTTAGACATGAGACTAATGGAGCCCAAGGAGGAGTTTCAACCCCCACTTACAGAAGTTCATCACGGGAGAACAAGCAGCTGTGAGGCAAATCATTGTCTCTCCCATCATTTAAAGTACCTTCTGACAAACTCTCTGAATATAACTTACAATTTTTGTAATGGTACGATAAAAGGGTTTTTAAGTTCAAATTTTACAATTAAAGGAGACTAAAACATATCTGATGCTTTCACTGACAAAGCCTACTAATAAATTTAAAGAATTGGGAGTTCTTCCTGAAATCCTTATTGGCTCTTTTTCCTGCCATACAAATAGTTCCTCCGAGAGGTGAAAAGGGGGTTTTATGGTGGGCTTAGGAATTTGTTTTATGGTCTGACAATGGAGATTGCTCAGACTGGTGTAGTGACTATTATTAAAAAAAGAGGATCATTTTATGCTAGCATTGGACAAAACGTTTGGCTCTTTTCCTCTTTAATCTTGCCCGGGATCTTCCGAGTCCTTGGCGAGTGACGCTCTCAGTGGGCGACGTGGAGCGACCGCGTGCTGCTAAAACGAAACAACAAAACGTGTTGACGTCACAGATCACGAAGTTTAATCTCATACAAAAACAATCGACAACAAAGCTGCAGAGATACAGAGATATACATTTTATACAGACAAGGGGAAAACAGACACACACGAAACACAAAAGACAGACAAAGGCGCCCAACGTGGAGAGAAAAAGATGGAAAAAACTCTCTCTCGTTTTTTCTTAACACGGAATCTTAAAGTAAAAAGGTGTTTCCCTATTTAATATATGCAGCCAAGGCGTTCCGTTCTTTGACCAATCAGAAACTCCCTCAACACCCAGAGATCCTGGGACTTCCCCCATCTCAGCTCCGATGTCTGGCTTTTATCTAAGTGAAAGGGCGGACGACTTCGTCTTGGGCCGCGCCAGGTACGAGGGAGAGGCGCCAAAGAGTCTGTAACTCCTATCAGAGTGTAAATTTTATAGCTTTGTGTCTGTCAGCGGGGGAGGAAAAAAGGCCCTGTTTTGGCCTGCTTCTTCAGCTGAATTCCCAAATGTTCAACAGAAAACTGTTCCAAATAAAGTGTTGGCTATAACTGTTACACATGTCGTGGATTAGCTGTATTAAGCACCAAACAATAATTATTTTCTTTACACTTTCAAATTTAAATTGTGAAATCTAAAAGTACAAAAGGATTTAATTTTTCTTTTTTCCTAAGGAACATAGGGATTGGCTGTTTAAATTTTAGGGTATTGTTTCACATTATAGATTATAGGACGGAGTAGAGAGTCTTTTCTCATCACATAAGACAGGATTTTTGATGCGGTTTGGTTTCCTAGCTTTAGTGAAACACTTTCTCTTTAAAGTAGATAGTTTAAACAAGCGAATACATAGTGAGTAAGGAATAATGTGGAAAATGTTAAATATTAGTTTTTAGCATTAAAACACTGAGTCGACTGTCACACACAGACACTCTTGGTAATGATTTTCTGTTTTCCTTTCATATTACTTTATATATTAAGTAGTGAGTAGTTTAGGATTTTATCTTTACATTTCTTTTCATTAGTCTGATTTTTTATTTGGCTATTTGTGTCAGTTCTTTGTCTATTTTGTTAAATATAACGAATTACTTTCTTTCTTTTGAGTTATCAGTTTCCTCTGGACCCGTTCACCAGGGGATAGGGAACTTTGGTCTTTAGTTTAATTTCTTTTCATTTATAGATTTAGTGATATACTGACCCGTATTTGTTAGGATTTTGTGTTTGATTATCCTTAGTGTGTTAATGGTCTGATCAGCCGTTATCTAAGTTCCCCTCATGTCTTGTTAGGTCAGTTTGTGCTTGAGTCGTTCTGTTACTACCTGTGTTGTTTTTTGTTATGTTGATTTCAGTAGGGGCCCAATTTATTATTTTTGGATTTTCTTTGTTAACTGTGTTTGAATTTTTTTCTTCAACGTCTCTCTGGCTCGTTTATGCAAACCCTTCGCAGAGTCTTAATTGGTACACATGCTTTGTCAAACTCTAGTGAAAATTTTTGAGAATTTGGTAAAATGAATTATTTGAGTATCATAACAGTAAATTGAATAATGAGCTTTAAAACTGTAATATGACATGTTTTTTGAAAATAGTAATCTTGAAGGTTTACAGCATGCTATAATAAATTGTTCTGTTTGTTTTGACAGTTTGCCTGTTAGGACAGGGCAATATTGGGTAGAATTTCTCAGTAAAATAATGACCCTGTTTCATCAACATCGTTAGTTAACATATTAGGTAATGATGATACATTTGCCAGTAATGTATCATACAGAGGGAGAATATGAGATGGGGTATTTTTATATTACTTAATTATATTACTGAAACACTTATTACTTAAACAAAACTGTTGAAGAATATGTCTGATATGTGCTTATTTTGAATGGATTTGAGTTGTTCTCCATTGAAAGATGTTCTGATAATGGGCTAACATATTTTGAGAAAATAGATAAATTTATAGTGATAATGAAGCATATTTTGGTTAATTGACTTGGGAAAATAATTATAGAAATTAGAAATATTATTGTGTCAGCCATTTTCAGAGCATTGATTTAATGGAGCATGAATGTTTTGAGAAATGTTTTGAAGAATCTGTTCTTGATTAAAGTTATCACTAATCAGTAAAAGTACACAGGCGGGATTATAATGATTTTTCTAAACTTGATTTTGATTTTTTGATTTACATCCATTTAAAACGATTTTGAATAAAACTTTAAATTCGACGACAAGTAAAAGCCGAGGTAAAAATTGGTATATTTTGAAAATGTTTGGTTTTGTTAAGGCATACATTTACATTATAATTTCTCCAGGTCTAACTCTTTTGAATTTTGTTTAAGGAACGCATGTAAAATGATTTAGATAAATAACCAATAAGATCTAGTTTGTTCTATAAAAGTAATTTAAATGGGACAGTTTAATTCACAGCGATTTTCATTTTTGATGGTAAATGTAAGCTTTACAACTACATTTTTAGGGTTTTGTGTTTGTTTTGTTTCGTTTGTTTGATCCTATTTTTACAAGATTGGTTTAAGAAAAGATCTGCATTTGTTTGATATTCCGGCAAAACGTTACTTTGGAAACATGTCTTTTGAAGCAAATGATTACAGGGTTTTGGTATTTTTCATCGGTTGGAGCTATAGTATATAATAATAGCAACGTACATTGAAGGGATCACATCCACCATTTGATGAGCAGAATTGGACAAACTAGGAGATAAGGTTTCAAGTGATGTGTTGCTCATGGTTTTACACGCAGACTGCCCTGGAGTTCCGAGCTCCAGGTGGGACTTTGGACTCTGTCACACAAGATGTTGTCATGCGAGGCGGGGGTGGGGCTGCTTGGAGAAGCGGCTTCACACTATTTCGAAGATAGCAGCCACAGAGTCACGAGCGGTGGAGGATTCACTCTGACACGGGGTGACTTTAAGATGTTTGTGTTGAATACACAAAATGAATGATGCTTTTGGAAAATCTGATCTCTGTTTGTCGTTTCAGTTTGCAGCCGTTTTCCTGGTGCCCTGTGGATGTGGTCTCATTCAAAATCTGCGTTCTTTGATAAAAAGGATTAAAATGATTTCCCCGGATGGAAAATAACAAGACCAATTTATTTTTAGGTGAAACCATCGTTTGATTATGCTGACGGTAATGAAGGTGATATTAAAGAATGTTGTAATTGTGTTTCTGATGCTAATGAAATTCATGTTGCAACAAAATGTCTGTTTTAATAACCTGTGACAGGTCGCTTCACGAGATTTAGTTTCCTCACGAGGAGATTTCACTTTCTTTTTGAAACTCACGGTTATATTGGCATAATAATCCAATTTTCAGTGAGCAACGGACGCTAAGGTGGAAACTTGAGGTTTCCAACCGCGGAGTTCAGGCTGCAAGACGATCGACATTAATTTTTATTGCGTGTTTTTTTTTTCGTTCGTTGTGAACTCTGAAAAGGACTGTCGTTTTGTTTTTTGCGCGCATTTTTTGAACAATTCCGATGAAGACTTCATATTATTTGAGAGACTGTCGATGGACATTTAAAAAAATAAAAAAAATAAAAAACAGAAAAGACCAAGCAGATTGTAATTTTGTGTGTTTCTTGTTTCGACGGTTTGTAATTTTGTGATGAATGTTGTCTTTGAAGTTGCAGAGCATTTCTTACTGGTTTTTTATATGTATGTCCCTGCTTTATTTTTTATTGTATACTTTGGGTTTTTGGTTTGTCTTGTGTTTTGGTTGTATTGTGATACTTTTGTTTATGATTTTACATTTTTAAGGATAAATCTTTCTACACCTTGGGTTTTGTTTCAAAGGGGGATTGTATGTACTTAGGGTACGTCATTCTTTTGTCTTTTTATTTTTCGGTTTTTTCGTTTTTTCATACATAGTTTTGGTTCGGTATTAGAAGGCTTACTCAATTTTTATTGAGGTCTTTTTAAAAAGACCTCAAAAGGGGGATTGCTAAGGAAAATGATTATTTAATGCTAAAATACACTTAATCTTACGACATGTGTAAAGGAATAGCCAACACTTTATTTGGAACAGTTTTCTGTGGAGCATGGGGGAGCTCACAATAGCAGACATTCAAACAAAGCAGGGCCCTTTTCCTCCCCCGCGGACACAGAGCAATAAAATTTACAGTCCGAAAGGGGTCAGAGACTTCTTGGCGCCAGGGATCTTCCGTATCAGGCAGAGATGACCACGGGGTAGTCCGCCCTCTGCTTAGATAAAAAACAGGCACCTTTGCTATAAATCAGGAAGTCCCAACTTTCTTTGGGGGCCTGAGGGAGTTCTAATTGGTCGAAGAGCAGAACGCCTTCTTTGCATATATTAAATAGGGAAACACCCTTTTGGTTTATAGTTTCAGGTCATCACCGGAGAGGAGAGTTTTTTCATCTTTTCTTCCACGTGGGCGCCTTTGTCTGTCTTATGTGTTGTCTGTTTCATGTTGTCTGTATAAAATGTATATCTCTGTACCTCTGCAGCTCTGTTAACGGATTCATGCGGTGCTTTGTATGAATTAAACTATGTGATCTGTGACGTCATTGTGCCTGCCGTTTCCTTGCCAGCTGTGACGAGATCCGCTCGCGACCCGGCTAACAGGAGGAAGGAGAGCCATGCTTTTTCCAAAAGTTTAAGCTAACCTAATAACTTTCCTCTTAACACATGTCATAAATGGACTAACAAAACTACGCTTTAAGAGCTCAGGAAACCGTCCGATTCGCGTTTACCTTGATTGGTTCCTCGTACTCTCAAGCTGCATCAGCCGTTGTTGTAAGAGCTCACGTTCAGCGTTTCGAAGTATTCGTTAGAGGCCGTGCAGAGCTGTTTGTTCAAGAGACCGGGAGCGGGTCAACGAATAAAAGTAAGTTTTCTCCGCATTCAAGCAGGATTCCTATATCCGAGCAACTTAAATTCAGGTATGACAATCTAAAGAGTTATCATCAGGATAACGTTGTTGCGGTTTATTTGTCGTCTCGCTGCCATCTGCTGGTACAAAAAAAAAAAAAAATTTACTCCATAGCGAGTGAAAATAATAGCTTCATTTGTCTCATCTTCTGTATTTCTCGTAGACCACTCTCAGCTCTATTTAATATATTTCCAACCAGAAATCTCTCCTCTCATCCCTTACCGGATGCTCGTGGCGGCTGTAGTATTTAAAGATCTAACTCAACAAAGCTTTTAGCAGCAAGGTGTTTTCAGCGCAAGTGCTTTTATATCATAATAGCTCAAGAACCAAGGTCATGCATAGGGAAGCAACAAACAAAACATGATATCAAGTCAAGTTCCATCATTAACTTTGTAATTGAGCGTGTTTCTAATACATTCTAAACAGGCGGGTTTTAGTAGAGATTAATCAAAGTCGCGTTTCAGCTGTTTTAAGGTCTCCCGGGAGTTGATCCAGTCCGGGGTTTAGATGCTGAATGCTGCTTCTCTTTCTGGCCTGGTCCCGGGGTCGTAGAGCAGGCTCAAACCGAAAGACCTCATGAGCCTGGGAGGTTGATGCTTTACAGCAGATCTTCATTGTTTCGTGGTGCCAAGTCGTTCAGTGATTTGCAATCTAACAATGGTATTTCAAAGTCAATTCTTTGGGCAACAGGGAGCCAGTGTCGGGATCTTAAAACTGGCGTTTCATGCTCCATCTTCCTGGTTTTAGCAAGAACGCGATCATAGAGGCATTTCTGATCAGCTGCAGCGTTCGATTGATTTGTTGGAAAGACCCGCAAAGTCGCGTGGCAGTAACCAATGCAACTGAAGATAAACACACGGATGATGATCTAGATCTGGCGAGTCATTGTTCTTTAATCCAATAAGTGCAAAAGTTTTACATAATTTATATATGGGCATATATATAAAAATCCCCAGTTCATCTCCAGCATTCTTTCTACGTAATAAGTATCTCTCCTCCGTGTTCGCAGCTTCCCTCGGTGCCAGACGAGCACTGCACGATCCACTGGTGGTGGTTGGTCAACCTCAGGCAAAAGTGCACACTCTTGTGCAGCAAACGTGATGCATGTCCTTCCCCTCATCGTCCTTCACACCTTTATTTTCAGGTTCATTCTAGAATGATCTTGTCTTTTGCCCGTTTCCTCTAACGTCACCCTGTGAGTCCGATCCTAGCATCAGCATCCCATCTCCAGTAGCAGGCAGTTATTTTCTCACTCTAGTCTATCCATTCTCCCATCCTCTTTTCGCTATCTCAATACCCCACAGCTAGCTTCCTTCCACCAGCTAACTTATCTTTTCATAGCATCCACTTTACCTTTGTTCACCTTCATCTACCATCTTCTCATCTCTTACCTCTATCTCTGCTATTATCTTCTAATTACTCCTCGACACACAACCTGTAAGCCCCTAGTTAGCCTAGCTCCTCCTGCCTCTAATTCTGAGCTTTGGCCCCGGCCTCAGCTCTTTTTTGGGGGATTTCATTCTCTATCAGTAATATCACTCCATAGTATCATTATTTCACCTCTGCTGGCCTTCACCTATCAGCATTCCACCTCCTCCTGGCCTGCTGTGTCCCCTGCCGGCCTTTTTCTACCAGCAGCCGATGCCCCGCGTGTCCCTGCTCACCCATAGCAATCACTCTTCTCCCAGCGTCACTTCTCCCTATGCCTCGAACCATTCCCAGCTGTCCTTCAGCCATCTGCCTCTCTCCTCTAATGCCTCGCTGCGCTTCCAGCTTGCTTCTTTTTCTAACCAGCTGCCCCTCATCCCTTGTCCTGTTCCTTCCTCTGCTGGTCCCTTCCATGTCATCGTTACCTCCTAAGCCCTGCCGCTTCCAGCTGGCTTCTTTTTCTAGCCAGCTGCCCCGTATCCTATTCCCCGCTCAATCTCCTCTATACAACGCGTCCCTTTATCTTATGCCCTGCTCCCTCCATCCTATACCCTGTATTAGTTAATGCTGGCGTTTTTCAACCAGCATCCCCTCATCATATGCCCCGCTCCCTCCATCCTATACCCTGCATTAGTTAATGCTGGCGTTTTTCAACCAGCATCCCCTCATCATATGCCCTGCTCCCTCCATCCTATACCCTGCATTAGTTAATGCTGGCGTTTTTCAACCAGCATCCCCTCATCATATGCCCTGCTCCCTCTATCCTATACCCTGCTTTAGTTAATGCTGGCGTTTTTCAACCAGCCTCCCCTCATCATATGCCCTGCTTCCTCTATCCTATACCCTGCTTTAGTTAATGCTGGCGTTTTTCAACCAGCATCCCCTTATGCCCTGCTCCCTCTATCCTATACCCTACTTTAGTTAATGCTGGCGTTTTTCAACCAGCATCCCCTCATCATATGCCCTGCTCCCTCCATCCTATACCCTGCATTAGTTAATGCTGGCATTTTTTAAACCAGCATCCCCTCTTCTAAGCCCTGCTTGTATCCCTTCATTCTCGCCCCACGCATTCCCTGCCAGCTTTCCTATCACCATGCCCTGCCGTGTCCTCAGCCGGCTATCGCCCGCCCATGTCCATTCCACTAGCCCCGCAGCATTTCCAGCCAGCTTATCCTCCAGCATCCCCATGCCCTGCGTTCTGCTACTCTATGCCCCGTTGTGTCCTCAGCCGGCCGTCACCTTCCAACATCCCTTCCTCCCTCGTACTGCCATATCCCCAGCCGGCTCTCACACCACGTCCCCATGCCCTGTGTTTTGTGTATTCTACCACCTCTTGCCCTGCAGCATTCCCAGCTGGTCTTCACTTTCCCATCCTACTCTCCCTCTCCTTTAGCGTCGTGTCACTTCCTTTACGTTATTAACTCGGTAGCCAAAGTCAGCGCAACTTCTTTCCCCTTTTTACTTTCTGCCTTATATTCACGGCCTCGGCCTCTTTTTGGGGGATGACGTTCCTAACAGCATCGGGGATGCTCATCTGAAGCCTATCGCTAATGCTGCGATAACCGTTATCCCCAGCCGGGGCCCGAGCACCAAAGACTTTAAATTCTGTTTGTCAATAAACTCTTCTAATTGTCTTCTTATCTCCGTCTGAGTCTCTCCAGATTGAAATGCAGGTTCAGCCCGGCGAGGAGCTTTCGCGCTTGCTTCGCATTACGCTAGTTTTATATTATTAGTTTATTTTGTTTTGTATTATTTTTTTGGTTACACGATGCATCAAACCATATCAAATGCTTTGTCCACTTAGTCAGAGTTAATCCACGCAGCCGAGCGGAGATCAGAGAATCTCCTCCCATAAACTCGACCAACCAAAATAGTTTTTGTGTCCCCTTGTTAAAAACTCAACAGACACGAAATGGAAGAGCTACTAAAGCCACATTAGCAGCATTGAATTAAATCTCCCGTTTGTAGAGCATCTCTGCGCAGTGCAGCGGATTTATCCAACCCATTCTGATTCCTAACTCATCATTTATTGACGCGCAGGTTACCCCTTTCGCGTCAATATGTGACGTGAGGGGTTTTACCCTATGCCTTACCATAATTTTTGCCCTAAACCTAACCAAATCGTCGGGTTTTGAAGGTTTGGCAGCGGTTTCTAGAACCATTCGCGTCAATAATCCACGTAAAACATGTGACCTACCCAAATCGTCAACTTGTGACGCTGAAGGACCCTGCCCAAGTCGTCAACTATTGACGCGAATGGGGTACCCTTCAGGTCAATATGTGCTGCATGGTCAGAAATCGTCACGAGTGGGAGTGAGAATGTGTATGGCAAACCGTTTTAACATAAATTCGGTTTCGTCTGACTATCCGTAATTACATTCCAGATATCTACAATTGGATTTTGACTAGACAAAACTACATTTTGACTATGCGGAATGGTAATTTAAGATATCTGTATTTACATTCTGACTAGGAATAATAATAATTCAAGATATCTTCAATTACATTTTGACTAGTCAAAATTCCTTTCAAGATATCTCAAATAACGTCACCGGATTCGTCATCGGAAGGGTCATACATCCGTAATTATAATTTAAGATATCTTGAACGTAATTATGACTAGTCAGAATTACAATTTTAGATATCTGAAGTAAGAAATTGCGTGTAAGCCCCTCTTTGGCTGTACTGAGCTCTTCAAACAATTGCCTGAACATTCAATGGCCCTGGCAGTTTTGGACAAAATTGTAAGAAATTGCTACAATATAGAAAGAGTTCTTCAGAATGGGATATGCGGAGAGCGCGATTTTATTATATTAATATTAATATTCCGCAGCCCGGGCCAGTTCAAGTAATAACCAGCTGTAGTTTTTATACTGTGGTAAAGCTATCTGCCTCTTCGGAAATTATAGTAAAGCCAGCCAGCTCTTGATTTTGACATACTACACAGCTCCCTCCTTTAGCTCCTCTGAAAATAAAAGCACAGCCCCGGTTCATGTCTGATTCACACTTTAAGTTGCTTTCCAGCGTCTATAAAAGTTTAAAGCTTTGTGTTCATGCATTTGCAATAGAAAATTATGTATATCAAAATAAATGTATACATTGTGGGAAGTGCATAGTGTCACCCTTAGGAGACACAGGGACACCTGTAGAGGATAGACAGATATAGACAGACAGAGAAAAACAGATGTATAAAGTAAACATTATGCTAAGGCATTTGAATATGATTCTATTTTAGGTGGTCGAGGTAGACCAGCTATTCATATTAGCGATTAGAGAGCAGATTGACTTTCTTTTGGCCCAAGGTGGGGCTTTGTGGTCCATGGTGGCATCGATGGATGTTCTCGCATAGTTACTTACTTGAGCTGCAGCACAGACAATCGTGCCTCAACAGTGCTATTTCATTTTCTCAAGGCAAGAGGCCTCTATGGCTTACCTTCTAGTGAGGTCAGACCATGGTAGCGAGAATGTGCAAGTGGCACTGGTGATGAACATCGGAGTCATCTAACTGGGGAATCCATCCATAATCAGAGAATTGAGCATCTTTGGAGGGATGTGTTTTTACATGTTCTGGAACCATTATATAGCACTTTTTATAATCTTGAAGATTCAGCCCTCTTGGATCCCAGCAATGATGTGCACAAACTTTCTCTTCACATAGTTTTTCTTCCTGAGATTCAAAGCCGACTAGAACAATTCAGAAAGGCATGGAACCACCATTCCTTGCGTACAGAAAACAATAAAACACCAACACAAATCTGGACTGAACAGATGTTGGCAAACATGGGTGCCAACAGCAGAGCAACTAACAATGTGTTTGGGAACAATTCCAACGCACCAGAGACTCTTCAAGAACTTCTGCAACAGCATGGCCTCTGGCCACTACCAACCACTGATGCTGAAGAGGTTCTTAGTGTAGTTGTAGAACCAACCAATCCAGGCTCAGTCAGCAGCAACGTCAGTCAGTTAATCTTGCAGTCAATCATATTTCAGATCTGAAGGAGAAATACCAGGCCTGTTGTTCATAAATTCCAAATGCTTTATTGATTTAAGTACATGTCACTATGTTTGAGGAGTGACAAACATCAAGAACATTTGATCAAATGCATTGTTATAAAGATACAATTACTACAAATAAAACTCGGAACTGATATGAGTAGGTAACCTTACAAATTTAATTATAAAATGTTAAGGTGTTTAAAGACGTGACAAATTAAATATACATTCTGGAGAGGGAAAGAACAATAAAAATTCTACTTTTGGAAATGTTCATGTAGAAATGACTAGTATATCCCAACCCCCTTTTCAAATGCATCTTTTGGAACCTTTGAGCTTCTTTAGAATTGGATTTTGTTTTTAATCCAAATGAGCCGAGTTCATTACATGAACTAGAACAATCATTACAAAAGATTAAACTACAATGCCCATTTACACAGAAAAAACAAAAAAAATCTTACCTAAGATTTTCCGATGCAAAAATCTTTCTACACTTCAAATAAGACACAAGTAAGATATAAGTAACTTTTCATCAAGATATGAGCTTGTTTTAAGTCATTTTTTTCCTTAATATTGATGAAAAAGAACTTATTACATTGTTAAATCTAACAATGTTACTATAAGTGAAATAATCATTTCACTTATAGCAAGGGAAAGATGTTCAGTTATAAGTGAAATTAATATGCCAATGTAACTATTTTTTCAACAATCCTAAATAATTAGACTTAAAACAAGCTCATATCTTGATGAAAAGTTACATGTATATTAGTTTTATCTCTAGTGTACTAAGAAATTTGCACTAGAAAGTAGTCCAAAAATACTTGATAAGACCTTTTGCTTTTGCAGTGTGGCTCAAACATCCACCTGTAAATTGTGAAACAAAAAAGTGGTTAAAAAGACAGCAAATATTGCATTTACAATTCAATATTTTCCAAGTTAGGCCACTACATTACCTTTACTATAACTTGCTTTAAAACACATAACTTTTCAAAACATTCCAACTCTTTTTTAAAAGAACTGCTTATTACACTTATTAGCTGATTATGCAACACCAAAGGTAGGTGCCTGCAGCATCCGGTCTGTCATATACTTTGTGAAAGACTCATAATCTGGGTGTACAAGAAGGTGGAGTACTATAAGGCAAGTATTTGCTTCTGGGAAGATTTTGTTAGCCTCATGGAGGAATTCAATTTGTGGACGAAGGGGAAAGCCCAGTGGAGGCACCGTGGATGCTTCAGAAGCAAACTCCAGTATCATTTCAAGGGTAATGGGACTGCATTCTCCTTCTGAAAGACAAAATGTTGAAATTATTACCTTTGTTATACGGTATCCAGCGTGTACTCTTAAAGACATTGTAGGAGCCATTTCTCCATTTTCAGTTAAATCTTAGAATTTAGATTATTTAGTTTATTTGTATTTTTTTTCTTATTTTCTAGCTGATTAGAGACAACTTGACAAAGTAATTTGAAGAAGGAGATGCGTACAAACAAGTCAAGTCAATGACAAGTCAATGACATGATGCATTCTGCATTTTTAACTCGGTTAACTTAACTTTTTGTTTTTTGCGTTGTTTGATAAGTAGAATGGAAATGACTTTTTTGTAAATAGTCTTGTAAATTAGCGTTTTATAAATCAACTGAATTGAATTAAGAAATTTGACCTTCGGATTGGACTGAAGAGAAATGATGAGCAATGTTTTATGGGTGGATGAAAGCAAAGATTGGTATTTTTGTAACATCAAAATGAATTTTGATGTTACAAAAATACCAATCTTTGTAACATCAAAAAATAATTGACTCTTTCCATCTTTAAGATGACACAAAATTAAAAATAGTTTTAAATCACGGATACAAGGATGAAAAAATACATCTGATGTTGTGATGTTCTTGCTTCATCTTGCTCCTGCAGATGGCTGTGTCCAAAAATATTTCCTAAAAGCTAATAAATTGTTGGAGCAGATGACTGGTTCCCGCCTTGGTCATATGGATCCAACAGTTTTACAGGTCTCATTCTGTCCTGATAACTAGTCACAGCCTTGCTCTCGGTAAAAACAACTATCATCTTTGTATTTTGCTTTCTAAATCCTCTTTTAACCCTGTTTCTTGTCCAGTAGCAGAAACACTTACATTAAGAAACCACAGGTGTTGAACTGAAATCCTCCTTTAGTCCAGAAAATGTAAAATACCTGAATTGCATTATTGCAAAACTTCTATAACCGTTGGATCGAATAATTATGGAATTGTACTTTTTTATTCATATTTTAAAGATATGTACTTTTAGGACAGCCATCTAGTAAAAAACAAGCTGCATGAGCTGGCTAGTACTGTCTAAAATTCAGTCACCATATCTTCTAAAACAGCCATGAGGCAGATCAACAGTTTGACAAACAGATTGCTTTGTGAAGCACCGCCTCACTGGGAGGGAATCAAAAGGCTAACATGCCAATCAGGTGCAAGTTAGGCGGGTTAAAGTAAGAGAAATCAGATACTCCATTCAGAGCATGCTGAAGACCAGCAAGCAAAACATTCACAGATGTAGTAGAATATCGGAGTTCAGGAGATACAGGATAGAAGATTTGACTGAATCAAGACATTGCCCAGAAGTTCAGACTGGGAAGCTAACTGGCAAATTGCTAGCTAAGTATGTGGAGCAGGAAAATAGGTCATATTTACTTTAATTTATGCAAACCAATTGCCTCAAAAAGATTCAATTACTGCAACATATAAAAGACAAGTGTAGTTACACCGTGTGATTTTGGCAAACAATATTCTTAAACTCATCCAAAATATTATTCTCCGTAAAACTTCTTTTATTTTCTGCTTACAGCAGCAGCAATATATTTGCTACATAGATTAAAGATTCATGGTCTCATTATTTGACATAGTTATTCTGTTCAAAACCTTTTGGTTTGCTTGAGCAGAAATGGCGTAGTGTCTGGGCATGTTAAAATGTTCAACTTTTACCACCCTAAATCCTTACTACTTTCCTATAGTTCACTTTTTTTAATTTTATTTTAGTTGTTGCATGGACTCAACTTAAATAGATTAACTTATAAAGCTTTTTTTTATATCCAAATGTTCCTGCCACTTGCTTAAGATGAGTACAAACAACAAGTCTATGATAATTAAGTGATGTTCGCTTGAACGTTTTTTAAGTCTAATGTTTTATTTTACAGTGAGGAAGGCCAGAGTCTAGCTTTAGCAGATGGCTGAAGGCATCTGATCCACGCTTCAAACTTAGTACCTGTTTGCTCCAAGGCAAAACTTTGGTAAGGTTAAATTTAGCCGGTTAAAGAAAGCCAGACGGTTCGTTCTCCAATGTGAGAAATCCTTTGAGGTAGTCAAGTTTCTTGTTTGATCAGATCTTGTTAGTCAGTATGATTACTAATTAACGGTTGATTCTTTTGTGTCTAGATGCAATGTAATCATTCAATTCACAATTGAAGTTTTATTATCGGGATGCAGCAGATTAAATATTTCATAGTATATTTCAATGATTCCTTTCATACAGTCTAAGTTCCCTGAAAAGGAGAGATTACCTTTCAGAGAAATATAATTTTGATTGCTTTGAGTATAATGATATTTTACTTAATCTAACTGATATGATCTTCTTTAGCGCATACTGATGCTTCACATTGATCATTTATAAGCTTATCGATTACAAGAGGTGTACTGTCTGTTAGTGAACATTAGTGAACAGCATCATTAGGACCAAGGAACAAAAGCTGCAGATCATTTTTAAGGTAACAAAACAATTCACCATGTTGTGAGCAACTCTTGGAGCATGGTTGTGTAGAGAGTATGTTTAATTCTTATTTTTAGGTAAAGTGTACCAATAGCAAACTTAGTCAATGTTATTATAAGTTATTATAAGCATAACCTGCATTTTAACTCGAGTCGAGCAAATCTCAATCTCGTAATCTGTTGACAATGACAAATAAATCTTATCTTATCTTTTGTATTGTTTTTATTGATTACTGACAACAGCTCCAGTAGATGAACTTAGTATTCTGGTACTATATGCCATCTAGTCCCTTAAGTACATTAAGTGTGCTACACTTACTTTCTTCTTCTTTTGTTCAGGGTCCTCCAGGACTATTATAAATATTAAGTTATTAATTTCCTCTTCCCTTTTGTTACTCGTTTCACTGGGGAGAGGCAAGTTTTATAATACATTGGAATCCTTTCATTTATATTGTGCAAATGTTTATTTTACCATCTGTATTAATGATAGGTGTTTGGATATTTTCATTTGAGTTGCTATTACGCCTTTATAACATTTGATGCATGCTAACACTATTATTTTGTGTAGATCAATTTGGAGAACTGGAGCACATGCTATGTTCTAATGGTAATATCTCCCTATTGACAGATTAAATCATCCCATCACAACTCATTACCAAACTCACAGACCTCGGCATCAGTCCACTCATGTGTAACTGGTTGCTCGACTTCCTGACCAGTCGACCTCAACATGTCCGGCTGGACAACCACTTCTCATCCACCATCATCATAAACACCGGAGTGCCACAAGGCTGTGTGATGAGTCCCTTCCTCTACTCCCTCTTCACCTACGACTGCAGACCTGTCCATGGCTCTAACACCATCATCAAGTTCGCAGACGACACTACGGTGATCGGCCTCATCAGAGATAATGACGAGGCCGCTTACAGGGAGGCGGTAGACCGTCTGGCTGAGTGGTGCGACAAAAACAACCTGCAGCTGAACACCGAGAATACCAAGGAGCTTATCGTGGACTTCAGGACGAACGCTGACCCACATCCACCCATCCACATTAAGGGGACAGTGGTGGAGCGTGTGGACACCTTTAAGTTCCTGGGAGTCCACATCTCCGAGGACCTGACTTGGACGCCAGCTGCTCCAAACTCATTAAGAAGGCGCATCAGCGCCTCTTCTTCATGAGGACCCTGAGGAAGAACCACCTCTCCTCAGAGATCCTCACGAACTTCTACCACTGCACCATTGAGAGCATCCTCACCAACTGTATTACAGCTTGGTACGGGAACTGCTCTGTCTCCGACCGGCAGGCGCTGCAGAGGGTGGTGAAAACTGCCCAGTATATCGCCGGGACACCGCTCCCTGCCATCAAGGACATCTACAGGAAGCGTTGTTTGAAAAGGGCCGGGAAAATCACAAAGGACTCCACTCACCCAGCACACACACTCTTTTCCCTCCTGCCCTCTGGGAGGTGTTACAGAAGCCTACGGACCACAACCACCAGGCACCAGAACAGCTTCTTTCCCACAGCTGTCACGCTTTTGAATGCCTCCTGACATAAAACATAAACTATAAGGACTGTACTCCCCTATCCTCTCATACAACAATAACACATGGACTATCCTCACACACACACACATCACGGACTGTTTTCTTCACACACACATACAACCTGTAAATTTTATCTGCCATTATTTATCTATAATCCATTCCCTAACATTCTTATATATTCTGTATAATCTGTGCATATAGCTCCCATATTTATATTTATACACAATATCTATATCTCTTGCTATAACCCCTTATAGTCCATACATACATAGTCTTGTACATCTGTAAATGAATATTATATCTCATAGAGCACTTCTGGATAGATGCAAACTACATCTCGTTGCTTGTACTTCTGACAGTGAAATGACAATAAAGTTGAATTCTATTCTATTCTAAATACAGTGAACCCTCGCTATATCGTGGTTCACCTTTCGCGGTCTCGCTGCTTCACGGATTTGCATCGTGCATTGTGTTTTGCATTCTGATTTGCTAAACAGTCTCTCTGCTTCTTCTCTACCTGTGTGTCAACAATGTTGCGGTTTAATATGTACACATACGTAAAATAGTTTGCCAAATTTAACATAATCAATGGTGGCATGTCGGTTTATAAGAATCTTTTTGCCCAGAAGAAAAAAGAGCGACAACAACTACCGATAACTATGTTCTTCTCTTGAAAAAACACACCTGCACCGCGGGCTTTAGAAGAAAAAAACGCTACAGAGTGGAGTCAGGATGCAGCGGCTCAGTCAGAAGAGCAGTGAAATACACGCGAGTCACTATTTGTCCTACTGTACTTTGTGAAGCCTCGGGGCCGACGGCGGAGGTGAGCCGGAGCGAAGCCTCGGGGCCAGTGGCGGAGCGCCGGCAGGAACGCCGGCTGGAATGCTGGTCCCGGAGATGGAGCTGGGTCTGGGCTGGCGGAGAGACTGTGCAGCTTGGGAGACAGAGGGTTACCCTTCAGCACGGCGATTGCCGTCAGGCGCTCCCCCTCTGCCTCCTGCTGCAACTCCGCCAGACCCAGGTGCAGAAGTCGCGGGATCCAGGAGTCCAGCATAATCACCAAGCGTGTG
The DNA here is from genome assembly GCF_002775205.1 of Xiphophorus maculatus. Lineage (NCBI taxonomy): Eukaryota > Metazoa > Chordata > Actinopteri > Cyprinodontiformes > Poeciliidae > Xiphophorus > Xiphophorus maculatus. Next base: position 894,521 of record NC_036449.1, on the reverse strand, counting down.
GCAATGTTGAGGCGGTGACGGGCGGAGTATGGCCTTGCCACCTCCTCGACATAGTCCTTTACGGTTTTACTTAAACCGGCTGGATCCATAATACAGCGAGCCTCACCAATCGGTCTGGTCTGTTCTTTCTGTCATGAATTGCGGTACGGTGTTGGTGATGGTGAGGCAGACGCTTGTAGACCCAGGCAGGATGAATAGTGATTTTAATAATGAATGTCCCAAACAAAGTCCACACAACCAGGCAGCACGACTGAGCAGAAGCCAGGGCTCAACGCCGGTAGCAACTGGTAAATTCAATGGACAAGACGAAGGACTAAACGCACATTTGACACTGACAACGAATTGACAAGGACCTGACGAGGAACAAGGAACACAGGTGGAGTTAAATACACAGCGGGTAATCACAGAACGAGACACACCTGGGAACAATCAAGGGGAGGACAGGACAACGAAGAGACTCAAGGACACAGAAAACTCGAAATTAACACACAGAAAACACAGAACACGACACTTCAGGCATGTGATTGCGACCTTATGACCTCTGCATATGTTTTCCTAAGGGAAAAACGTCTTCAAGGAAGTTTCAGCTAGTTTGAAGTTAATTTTCACTTCATATTCTACATGAAGCCCTTTTATTCTGACTTGACAGCACCCCACTTACACCCTGCTGGGGATTGACTGCTAGTGATTCCTGTGTCCATTAGTGATCCAGCAGGAGTCCATCATTCTGCAACATCACATGTTGCTTTCACTTCATCTGTCCATTAAATTGTCCTTTGACACATCAGTCTGCTGGTCTAATATCAAAAGTTCATATTGTACATGTTATTTTCAGGCTTCAATAGCAAATATTTGATTCTATAGATGCCAAGCTTCTTTAAGTCCAGCAGTTAAAAAAGGGTTACACACACATGTAACCCGGGTGTAAATTTTAACTTTCATTCCCTCATTATCAGGTTTTTCCACTCCCTGTCCCCTTTATCTCGAATCTCACTATAGTTTTAATATGTCAGCAACTCTCGCGAGACAGCCAATTGCTGTTGAGTATCAGGGTCACATGTACCATCGCAGCCTATCTGCTAGGTACAGTATATTAGCTGGAGCAGGGAAGTATGATGGATTAGGACACATGGGGAGGAGCAGAGCTGCAGGACCCAACTACTGTGACCCAAAAAGGAGGTGAAAAAATCAGTTTGTGTGAAATAAAACTGCGGAATTGGCCAGGTTTGATAACGAGCTAAAAGTCCAGGCCTAGAGCCCAAGGAAAGATTGCACTTTTGGTGCTTGAAGACTTCTGCTTCTCCTGCCAGGCTGGTAGGAGGCTCCTTGCAGCCAACGAACAATTTTGTTTCGGCTCTGATCTGACTTTTGTCAGCCCAGGACCTGTACCAATCACTTTAATTACCTTGCTTGGGACCTCTAATCAACCCCAGGTAGGGGTGGATGAACTAAAGGCTGTGGGTTCATTTATGATGGAACTGTGGGATTGATAAATTTTGTTTTTTTTCTCTTTTGCGCAATTTTACATGACCATTTGGATGTTTCCACTGCTGATGTAAATATGTATATAATTTTTCACACTATAAATACAAGGCACTCACAACTGCAAACTTCTGGTCTGTCTGCTCCTTCATGAGTCGCATCTACCTTCTGAGAAAACTAGCCATTGACCTTATTGGTCACAATCCCTTTACATTGATTGAAAATATAGTATATTATCTTTACAAATATGCTACACACAGTTAGTGACAAAAAACACAGTACTTTATATATATAAGCTAAATTATGGAAAACCAGTTCATATATTAAATGCTTTTATTAATCATTTTATTGGCAACGTACAGACAGGAGGTACATACTCTCATAGAACGGCAGCCAGCGCAGTTAGCGAGAGGTTGCGCAATCCAAGATGAGGCTCAGCTAGCTGCTGCCTCACCAGCTTCGCTTCCAAGCACTTGAATGGGAAATTGCAAAAATTCTGTGATTTTGAGGAAAAAATAAGCAAAATTGGTTAAGTTAAATAAAAAATAAATACTTTACAGTACAAACCACAGGGTGAATATAGCGATATACATTATTTTATCATTACAAATTATTTTTCCATGATGACAGGTGAGGCTCTGCCTCACTTGCCTCTCCTGACCGCAAGTCACTGATCCATATATACCAATGATGCTGCCTCACGCTCTGTTTCTCTCGCACTTCCCGCTACTCACGAGTAAGTGTCAGGTTACATTGTGTTGTATTCGATGTTGTCGGAAAAAAAGAGATTCATGCGCTTAATGTCCGATTTGCCATAGCTATTTATTGAATTCTGAAAACTGCCACCCCCTGCCACTTCAGTAGATCCGCCCCTGCTTACATTCATGATGCAGTGAGCCCCATCAGCTGCTGTGAACAAATTCTGTGGTTGCTACATGGCCAGACTGTTATGAGCAGTGGTGCACTGAGCTGCTGTGTTGTTTAGCCTAAGGAGGAAACTGATGAGGTTTGCTTAAGAGTCATTGGCTGCTCTTTTGTAGAACACATCTGATCGTCATCCTGAAGCAACATTTCTCTGCTCAACAATCAGCAAATCTCTAAAACCATGAGTTGAGGAAAGACAGAAGCTCTTTACTGTACACAGTTGTCGCTTTAGGAGACAGAACAACATATTGATTAGAAGAACCATTAGAAGCTACCTAAATATCAACCTGTAACATATTAATATTCCAACTCAGGTAAACCAAGACACCTTCCCTTCTAGTAAAGCTGTGCTACGTTTCGATTACAGGACGTTTCTTCAGCTCCCCCCTGAGAATAAATTTATAATATCAGAGAAATGGCCTAAAATGGATATTTCTTCTGAGTAGAAGTCTAAACCTATCGCCAAACCCTTTGGAAAAAAGACCAAATGTTATGGCTAGTGGGTGACAATAAAAATCAGATAAGGCTTATTAAACTTAAGTCTTTTTAGCTCACTTACAGCAGAGGTGTCAAACTCACCTGATGCAGAGGGAACCTAACCAAGCGTCCATATATGACAAGTACGGAGTGAAAAATGTGTTGTGTTTTGTGTGGTTTCCAAACTGAAGAGCTAACTCGGTTGGCCAACCTTGACCTCTGCTGCACTCTTCCAGAGTGTTATGCTAAGACTGCGGGAGGGTTAAACAGTTAAATCTAGTCGAAACGTTGCCAAAAAGAGTAGAAATTAAACAAACGTCATCACTTCACCTCCTCCTCCTCTGGAACTTTCAGACCCAACAGTGTGATCCTCCTCCTCCCATGGATCACACTGGTAGGCTTTACCTTTCTTTCTTTATTATTTAGTATAATTTGTAAAAAAGAAAAAAAAGCAGATTAGACCCGCTGTTTTTGAGGATCATTTTGCCTGTAGACCAGGGGTGGGCAACTCCATGCCTGGAGGGCCGGTCTCCTGCAACTTTTAGATGTATCTCTACTTCAACACACCTGAGTCAAATAATGAGGTTATTAGCAGGACTCTGGAGAACTTGACTGCACTTAGGAGGTGATTCAACTATTGGATTCAAAAGTTTGACAGGGAAGTAGGTTTTGGATCAGGGAGATATCTAAGAGTTGCAGGACACCAGCCCTGGAGGACCAGGATGGCTCACCCCTGCTGTAGACTGTAAATCCAAAAATAACACTTTTTCTCTACAACATAACACTGTGTGACTTAAAATGTTCTTAACTGCACAACTTGTATAAAAGTGCTTACTTTGATGTCAGTATTTATCAGGTGTCTTCATATAGAAACGTATTCTCCACATCATCTTCCAGGCTCTAACATGGCTCCAACAGCCTTTTGCCTTTTAGCTCAGAGTTTTGTGTCATACTTCTGTTCATCCACCCTCCTCTTACTTTGACACACAAGTCACACATTCTGTGTTCCAGGTATTGTTAAGGAAAAATGATTATTTTTAGTGCTTAATACAGTTAATCTTACGGCATGTGTAAAAGGTACATTCAACACTCTTATTTTGAACCAGACAAACAGGGGACAAGATGCAGATCACTCAATGGGGCCTCCCTGCTGTGAGGCCGGACCACGGAGCCATAAAATTAGCATTTCTGTAGGCCAGAAGCACTGGAGATTGAGAGAGAGAGACATCTGGTCTGTTCACAGCAGATAAAAGCCTGTAAGAAAACCAACATCTGGAAGGGTGTGACATTTAATGCAACATAGACGATTGAAACCGCTAACATTTAATTTCTAAGTACTAATACCATGTTTTTACTGAAGATTGTATTATCTCATTTTGCAACGACTAAATGATGAATGTATTTGAAAACTGTATTATCTCTGACTATATCAGAAACAAATGGAAATTGTTTAAATGAAAATGTTTTGTTTACTATTAGAAAATGGCTCAGGAATTATACCTTATTTTGTTCTGTTGATTTTGTGTGTGACTTTTGGCAGGACTCAATCTTTTGGGGTGCTGACTGTAGAGAAGCAAAACTGAGGTTTGTAAAAATAACATTTCCTGCTCTATTACTGGATGCAAGTCTCTTTGAAGAATTTAAGGAGAGATAATGGAAGAGACTTCAGACTTCACAGCTATCCGTGAAGTCTTATCTCAGGATTTTACTGTGCCCAGGATGGCCCGGGGACCACAGGGGGTCAGGACGCCCTTTTGTGGTGCCAGAGAACAGATGGCCTTTTGATCTTGCCATAAATTAGGGGAAGTTCTCTGAGTGCTTAAGGGAGTTTCCAGTTGGTCAACTAGAGGAACGCCTTGAGTGCATATATTAAATAGAAAAACACCCACTTAGTATAAAATTTAGTGTCACCACTAAATTTTCAGAAAGTTGCCACTATTTTGCTTTTTTGCAGCAGCTATCTCCAAAGACGCGTCTTTGCCTTTTTTCTTGGGTTTCTTTTCTTGCTTTATTTTTCCTGTTTCAAGGTAATGAATGAATATCTCTGTTCCTCTGCAGCTTTGTTGATTGATTCATGCGTTGTTTTGTATGAAATTAAACTCTGTGATTCTGTGACGTCAACACGCAGTGTTGTGGTTTCCTTGTCGCTGCACGTCGCTCACTGAGAGCGTCACTAGCGGAGAACGTCACTCGCTGAGGATCCGGGAAAATTAAAGAGGAAAGAGCCAAACGTTTTGTCCAAAGTTAACATTAAATTATCCTCTTTTTAATAGTATACAGCAGAGGGCTTCATATAGCCTTACACCTGCTGTCTCTTTTCAAGCATTATCTGTAGGGTTTGTTACATAATGATACTGATGGCTCAGTCCACATTCAGACCATGCTGGGCCCAGTTCTTAAGGCCAGCGTGTGTAGAGCAGAGCTCCTGAAGAGCTGGAAGAACAGCAGGAGGACAAATTGTCCCATCCTTCTACTAGACTATCTGTTATCAAATTTAAAAGATGAAAGTGGTTTTCAAGTACGCCTGAAGACAAATGTGTAAGGTCCAGCAGAGTTCTTCCACTATGTTTTCAAAAGATTTTGTTTTAAACATGCCGCCAAATAAATAGTGAAAGAAAACAGCACTTATCAGATTCTCTTAGGGTCAATTGGTTCTGCACTTCATTTTTATGTTTCAAAATTGACACTTTTGCTAAACATGGAAGAATCGATGCATGTGAAAAAATAAAACAGGAAAAAGCTAAGCATCTTTCATTTAAAATATTTTCATTATTTCTTTTCATTTTTATATTCTTCCAGATCAAAGTTATAACCTTCAACTTTAATCTCACAGCTTTTTCCAAAACAAAGCAATCTCTTTGAACTATATTTTCCAGGTAAATTTGTGACATGCCACGTGAAAAGTATAAATAAGTCACTTGAGCACAGAGAAAAAGAAGAAAAACTATTTTTGAGAATATTTTGGGGTTTTTTTCTTTTTTTTTGCAAAATATGCAAAAGTCATGAAGTAGCTGAAGTCACTAAGTAGCAGAATCAGACATTTTAAAATGGTAAAACATTTTAAATGGACATCTAAAAGATATCATAATGAGCAGATGGCTCAGACACTGCTGACTGCTCCAGTGAAGCTGATTCTCTTCATACAAAGAGTGTTATCGGTAAACATTTAGTTATTGAAATATTAAATTAATTAATAAAGATTTGACCACTTATGTCCGCAGAATCTGAATAGTTTCAACGCACACAACAAGCTTTTATGCTAATTCTTCAAAAGGAATTAATACATTTTCAAAAGGAAAAGGTCTTTCAAAAGGAATTAATACTTCACCTTTGCCAGGTGAGAATGGAGTAGACAATCCCTGGTGGCGTAGCCCAATGAGTATATCTGAATCTAGTGAGAGGTGTCAAACTCATCTTGGGACACATAAAGATCACGAATGTTCTCAAAGGGCCAGTTGTTGTATGAATGTATTGTATTGTACTGCATTTGTTCTTTGTAAATTTACAGTGTACATCTTTTAACACTGATCAGTCCCTCTGGATTTCGTACTAATTTTAGAGATTTTTTTTGCAATCAAAATCACTGATTTTGTAGTGCTAACAAAGAAAAATTTGCAAGGAATTTTGAGACATTTGCGCTTATTTCTGTAGAAGTGACTTTTTGTTATACGCCACATCGATGTCGGACAATAACTTGACATCAAGTAAGACTAAGACAGCACTGTTGTAGAAGTAAGACACATTGTCAGAAATTGTGCAATAAACTCACGAGAAAATGAGACAATCTGTTGATTTTGAGTGAATTTCCAGAAAAAAAACTGAAGGAACTGATTGATGTAGTTTGGCAGCATACAGATACAAAACAGATTTGATTTGATAAAATAATACTTGAGCACACAACTGTAGGGCTGTTGTAAATGAATATTTTAGTAATCAAGTAATCTATCAATTATTCTTATGATTAATTGAGTAATCGGATTTAAAAAATTGATAAAATAAAATATTGGTAAATCTGGCATAACACCGGTGTTACTATCGGATATGAATATCAGTACAATTTTTCATATTTGAGCATCCCAACAGTTACTTTTTTGTAGTTTAGAAAACTAACCTGTAATAATAATAGCTCACTTTCTAAGTTAACCAGAAGAAAAGTTATACAAAGATCTGAAATTATATCCAATTTAATAATAAAGAGGCAGGCTCACTGTGACGGCCCTGCGGTGCTGTCCTGTGTGTGTGCTGTATAGTGCAGGCTGTTTATCCATTAGGTCAGGGGTGGGCAATCCTGGTCCTCAAGGGCCGGTGTCCTGCAACTCTTAGATGTCTCCCTGGTCCAACACACTTGAATCCAATAGCTGAATCACCTCCTAAGTGCAGTCAAGTTCTCCAGAGTCCTGCTAATGACCTCATTATTTGACTCAGGTGTGTTGAAGTAGAGATGCATCTAAAAGTTGCAGGAGACCGGCCCTCGAGGCCTGGAGTTGCCCATCCCTGCATTAGGTCCTTGATTGTGGGAGATGCCTCCCACGCCGGGATGGTATATAAGGAGCGCCGTTCCATTAATCGGGATGTGTGGCTGGCCGAGAACAGAACCAGACGCAGACGAGATCCGGACTCGGAGGCGGCGCTGGCACAGCTGACACCTTGTATTTTTAATAAATGCCTCGCAAAGGGTTAAAAACCGTTGGGTTTGCCGTGTCCTCCCTATTTTGTGTTGCGGCCATGCGAGCCGGGCCGTAACAAATGGGGGCTCGTCCGGGAACAAAATTTCTACAGTTTGGAAATTTGTTGGTTTGAGTGCATTACATGTTTCATTAATCTTTTTCCTATTTGTAGGAATACGCAGTGACATCATCGTTGTGGGTGGGACACGGCTTTCTTAACCGGTTTGTTTGTTGTGGGCAGCTGTGGCCTGTTTGGTAGTGCTAAGGAAAATGATTATTTAATGCTAAAAATACACTTAATCTTACAACATGTGTAAAGGGATAGCCAACACTTTATTTGGAACAGTTTTCTGTGGAGCATGGGGGAGCTCACAACAGCAGACATTCAAACAAAACAGGGCCTTTTCTTCCCCATTGACACAACAGAGCAATAAATTTGCATTCCAATGGGAGTGGGGGCTACGCAGGTGTCTGTGAAATCTCATCTTAGGACGTTTGGCTCCAGGGATCTTCCGTATCAGGCAGAGATGACCACGGGGTAGTCCGCCCTCTGCTTAGATAAAAAACAGGCACCTTTGCTATAAATCAGGGGGCCTGAGGGAGTTCTAATTGGACGAAGAACGGAGCGCCTTTTTTGCATATATTAAATAGGGAAACTCCTCTTCTGTTTAAAAACTCCAGGCCAGAAAACGGAGTTAGAGTTTTTTCCATCTTTTTACTCCACGTTGGGCGCCTTTGTCTGTCTTATGTGTTTTGTGTTTGTCTGTCTTCCCCTTGTGTGTTTTTATTTTCATGAGAAAATGCATATCTCTGTATCTCTGCAACTTTGTTGTCGATTGCTTTGTTTGAGATTAAAACTCCGTGATCTGTGACGTCAACACGTTTTGTTGTTGTTTCGTTTTAGCAGCACGCGGTTGCAGGACGCTCGCGGAGAACCCCGCTCGACCCGGTTAACAGGAGGAAAAGGAGAGCCATGCTTTTCCAAAGTTTAAGCTAACCTAATAACTTTTCTCCTTAACAATTTGGGGGCTCGTTCGGTTGCGGATTCTGAGCGGATGGAGCTGTCACGCGTTGGCCTGGTTCGGCTCGGTGAGGTGAGATACTTTTGATTATTTTTTGTTGTTTGCACCGCCGTGTGCTGGAAAAGGCGAGCTAGACTGTTGCGGCTGTATCCAGCCACGCGGAGTTCACGGAGCTGCACAGGTACAGAGATTGTGTTTATAAAAGAGTCGATGGTTGAGTAATTGGATTATAAATACGCAAACAAGAGGACTGTAGCGGGTCCAGACGTAGGGCTAGCTTACCCTATTGTCAAAAGGCTGGGGTTTTCTTAGTTTTTGGTTCTTTTCCCCGGAGGGTTTATTCTTGTACCTCTGAATTTAAAAAGAATTTGGGAATTGTGTATCAATTTGGTAGTTTGGGCTTGTATTGGCCCGGAGTCTGACTCATCTCCAGTAGACTTACAATTGGCTTAACAAGGCTGCATCGCCTGTCTTCAGTACAACAAGTGCCTTAGCACGGCCAATCGTGTGTATTCAGGAAGACGAAGTGACTGAGCTAGGTTGCGTCGGCCGTGGTGACGAATAGAAATGCATTTTTAAAGCCGGCATTTTATTTTATTTTTTCCCCGTTGTCTCTTCCGTTTGTCCGACACCGTGTTTATGTTTCTCTGTGTGTCGCGATCTGTGCTTGTTGCCGCGACACGTGGCTGTCTGCTCCAGAGCTCTGGGTGTGTGTATGTGTGCATGTGTGTATCTGCGTGTGTGTGTGTGTGTGTGTGGCCGTGTGCGTGCGCGAGTTCGGGCTGGCTGTGTGTCTGTGCAGAGTGAGAAGCTGTGTTTAAATAGCGCTGCTTGTGTTAATTTGCATTGATTTTGCTGTGTTTTATTGTGAAGTTATTATGGACACTGAGTTGCGACACGTGCTATACGCTATGGTTCGTAGAAGAGTCTTAACGGGAAAGTAGGACGATGGCGACACGTGGTCTTTTAGTTTAAAAATAAATAAATAAATAAAAATAAAAATAACAGTTAAGTAAACTGAACTGGTACCAGAAAACAAAATTATTGGTTGTGGTTTGATTTTAACATAACTTTGAGATCTCTCTTTTTAAACGTGCACGGGGAATTAAAAGGTTCCTGACGATTGGAGTTTAAAATTAATTAAATTCACACATGAAAATATGTTAATAAAACATTGGACAATTCCTGGAGCTTCAGTAAATTTGATATAAATTTCAGTAAATTTGATATAAATTACAGTAAAACTTTGATAAAATGATGACTGACTGAGAACTTTGACTGACTATAAACCTGGCCAGATGTGTGTTTTGTGTTTTTTGTAATGTGCTTTGTGTTCTTGTGTTGAATTGCAATTCATGTTGGTGTGAAAGAGTGTGAGATTGGAGATAAGATACCATTTGGTATTTTATGTCATATAAATACAGAGCAATTTCTCAGTGCTGTTTGATGGTGCAAAATTTCTAGTTTTTTCAAACATCCTCTGTGTTAAATTGAACTAACTTCTTAAAATTAAACAATAACAGCAGTAAGTGTGAACGGCAGTGTGAAGTTAGGAAGGTGATTAAACGATAGAATCTTGATAAAATAAATCATCTGAACAAATTGAACATAACTATGGGTTCTAAGGTTAAATAAATGAATAAATAAATAAATATAGAAAGACAGAAAGAACAAGCCACGAAAATTAGGTCACAGAGGATTTTAGAAATGCGGTCTTGGCAAATTAATAGATAAATACACATGATTGAGTAGAGACATAAATAAACTAAAAGTATATAGCATTGATGACTAAAATATTAGCTTAAATGTTGAGTATTCCTTTTAGGCTGACGAGGAAGTAGTGAAATAGAATGAATTACAATGAGTAAAATAGGATTTTTTTTTCATGAGTTGAGGATAAGACAACACGAAAGATCTTTAGAGAAACAGGCTCTAATTGTACGAGGTAATTGTTCAGATAACAACAAACTGCAATATGCAACTGACTCTAGATATTTTCACAATCAGTCTTTTTCAAACAGACCAAAACTTTAAGATAGATAAAATATTGTTAAAAATACAGGACTTGCGGATAATTAGACAGGATAAATTAGAAGTCACTCTCTTGTTAAATAGAAATTGGTTAAATATAGAAAAGTTTGCTAAAATTTACAAGATTTGTTGTTGAAGGATAACATTAAGTTTGAAATAACTTATTGGTTAATAAAAAACATTATATGGAATTATTGTAGAGAATCAATATTAAACTGTAATAAGAGATGATTAAATAGTGCCTGTAGACAGACGAGAGGGCTGCAAATAACATAAGAAAATTAAGTAAAATAAATAAATAGCACGAAACGAGAAGAAGCGACAAGTATGTTTATTTAGACATGAGACTGATGGAGCTCAAGGAGGAGTTATAACCCCATTCACAGAACTTCAGCACGGGAGAACGAGCTACAGCTGTGCTGTAACTTCTACCCCCACTAGATTCAACTGATTAACATGTGAAGCCTCTTTGTATACCACTAATTTTAAGTGCGAAGCAACCTCTGCTCACAGAAGTTCAGCAAGGGAGCACCAGCAGCTGTAAGGCAAATTATACTCTCTCCCATCGTTTACAGTACTTCCTGACAAAATATCTGCATGTAAGTTCATTTTTAAAAGTAGAAGGAACTAAAACATATCTGATGCTTTCGCTGACAAAGCCTACTAATAAATTTAAAGAATTGGGAGTCCTTCCTGAAATCCTTATTGGCTCTTTTTCCTGCCATACAAATAGTTCCTCCGAGAGGTGTAAAGGGGGTTTTATGGTGGGCTTAGGAATTTGTTTTATGGTCTGGCAGAAGAGGTTGCTCGGATAAGTGTATAAACTTTAAAAATACAAAAGGATTTAATTTTTTTTCCCTAAGGACCATAGAGATTGGCTGTTTAAATTTTAGGGTATTGTTTCACATTATAGATTATAGGAAGGAGTAGAGAGTCTTTTCTCATCACATAAGACAGGATTTTTGATGCAGTTTGGTTTCCTAGCTTTAGTGAAACATTTTCTCTTTACAGTAGATAGTTTAAACAAGCAAATACATAGTGAGTAAGGAATAATGTGGAAAATGTTAAATATAAGTTTTTAGCGTCGAAACACTGAGTCAACTGTCACACACTGACACTCTTGGTAATGATTTTCTGGTTTCCTCTCATATTACTTTATATATTGAGTAGTGAGTGGTTTAGATTTTATCTTTAAATTTGTTTTCATTAGTCTGACTTTTTATTTAGCTATTTGTGTCAGTTCTTTGTCTATTTGTTAAATATAACAACTTACTTTCTTTCTTTTGAGTCACCAGTTTCCTCTTGACCCGTTCGAAAGGGGAGGGGGAAATTTGGTCTTTAGTTTAATTTTTTTCATTTGTAGATTTAGTGATATACTGACCAGTATTTGTTAGGATTTTGTGTTTAATTACCCCTTAGTGTGTTAATGGTCTGATCAGCCGTTATCTAAGTTCCCCTCATGTCTTGTTAGGTCAGTTTGTGCTTACGTCGTTCTGTTACTACCTGTGTTGTTTTTTGTTATGTTGATTTCAGTAGGGGCCCAATTTATTATTTTTGGATTTTCTTTGTTAACTGTGTTTGAATTTTTTCTTCAACGTCTCTCTGGTTCGTTTATGCATAACTTTCACATAGTCTTGATTGGTACACACGTTTTGTCAAACACTGCTGTAAATTTTGGAGGAGTTTCTACAATGAATTGTTTGAAAATCATGTGAGTAAAATTGAATAATGAGCTTTACAACTGTGATGTGAAATGTTTTGGGAAAAAGTGATCTTGAAGGTTTGAAGCATGCTAACATAAATTGTTCTGTTTGTTTTGAAATGTTTGCCTGTTAGGACGGGGGCAGCATTGAATATGGGTGGATTTTTCTCAGCTAAAATAATAACCCTGTTTCATCAACATCGTTATTTCACATACTTGAAATAGTGATACATTAGTCAGTAATGTATCAAAAGGGGGAGAAGATGTATGGGTTCATCTTTTATAATACTTAAACAAATTTTTGAGGAACATGTCTGATCTGTGCTACACATAAAAGTGAAAGGAAAGGTATTGTCTGGTGAAATATGTGCTTATTTTAAATGGATTTGAGTTGTTCTCCATTAAAAGATGTTCTGATTATGGGCTAAAGTATTTTGAAATCAATAGAAAAATTTATAGTGATAATGAAGCATATTTTGGTTAATTAACTTGGGAAAATAATTATAGAAATTACAAATATTATTGTGTCAGCCATTTTCAGAGCATTAATTTAATGGAGCATGAAGGTTTTACGAAATGTTTGAAGAATCTGTTCTTGATTAAAGTTATCACTAATCAGTAAAAGTACACAAGGTGGGATTATAATGATTTTTCTAAACTTGATTTTGATTTTTTTTTTTTTTTGATTTACATCCATTTAAAACGATTTTGAATAAAACTTTCAATTCGACGACAAGTAGAAGCCGAGGTACAAATTGGTATATTTTGAAAATGTTTGGTTTTGTTAAGGCATACATTTACATTATAATTTCTCCATTGTCAACTCTTTTGAATTTTGTTTAAGGAACGCATGTAAAATGATTTAGACAAATAACCGATAAGATCTAGTTTGTTCTATAACAGTAATTTAAACGGGACAGTTTAATTCACAGTGATTTCATTTTTGATGGTGAATGTAAGCTTTACAACTACATTTTTAGGTTTTTGTGTTTGTTTTGTTTCGTTTGTTTGATCCTATTTTTACAAGATTGCTTTAAGAAAAGATCTGCATTTGTTTAACATTCTGGGTAAACGTTACTTTGGAAACATGTCTTTTGAAGCAAATGATTACAGGGTTTTGGTATTTTTCATCGGTTGGAGCTATAGTATATAATAATAGCAACGTACATTGAAGGGATCACATCCACCATTTGATGAGCAGAATTGGACAAACTAGGAGATAAGGTTTCAAGTGATGTGTTGCTCATGGTTTTACAAGCAGACTGCCCTGGAGTTTCGAGCTCCAGGTGGGACTTTGGACTCTGTCACACAAGCTGTTGTCATGCGAGGCGGGGGTGGGGCTGCTTGGAGAAGCGGCTTCACACTATTTCGAAGATAGCAGCCACAGAGTCACGAGCGGTGGAGGATTCCCTCTGACACGGGGTGACTTTAAGATGTTTGTGTTGAACACACAAAATGAATGATGCTTTTGGGAAATCTGATCTCTGTTTGTCGTTTCAGTTTGCAGCCGTTTTCCTGGTGCCCTGTGGATGTGGTCTCATTCAAACTCTGCGTTCTTTGATAAAAAGGATTAAAATAGTTCCTCTGATGGGAAGTGACAAAACAAATTTATTTTTGGGTGAAACCATCGTTTGATTATGCTGACATTAATGCAGGTGATATTAAAGAATGTTGTAATTGTGTTTCTGATGCTAATGAAATTCATGTTGCAACAAAATGTCTGTTTTATTAACCTGTGACAGGTCGTTTCCTAAGATCTAATTTCCTTACGAGGAGATTTCACTTTCTTTTTGAAACTCACGGTTATATTGGCATAATAATCCAATTTTCAGTGAGCAACGGACGCTCAGGTGGACACTTGAGGTTTCCAACCGAGGAGTTCAGGCTGCAAGAGGATCATCATTAACTTTTTATTGCGTGTTTTTCGTTCGTTGTGAACTTTGGAAAGGACTGTCGTTTTGTTTTTTGCGCGCATTTTTTGAACAATTCCTGACGAAGACTTCATATTTTTTTTTGAGAGACTGTCGATGGACATTTTAAAAAAAAAAAAAAAAAAACAGAAAAGACGTGCAGCAGATTGTAATTTTGTGTGTTTCTTGTTTCGATGGTTTGTAATTTTGTGATGAATGTTGTCTTTGAAGTTGCAGAGCATTTCTTACTAGTTTTTTTATATGTATGTCCCTGCTTTATTTTTTATTGTATACTTTGGGTTTTTGGTTTGTCTTGTGTTTTGGTTGTATTGTGATAATTTTGTTTTATGATTTTACATTTTTCAGGATAAGTCTTTCTACACCTTGGGTTTTGTTTACAAAAGGGGATTGTATGTAATTAGGGTACGTCACTCTTTTGTCTTTGTATTTTTCGGTTTTTTCGTTTTTTTATACATAGTTTTGGTTCGGTATTAGAAGGCTTACTCAATTTTTATTGAGGTCTTTTGAAAAAGACCTCAAAAGGGGGATTGCTAAGGAAAATGATTATTTAATGCTAAAAATACACTTAATCTTACAACATGTGTAAAGGGATAGCCAACACTTTATTTGGAACAGTTTTCTGTGGAGCATGGGGGAGCTCACAACAGCAGACATTCAAACAAAACAGGGCCTTTTCTTCCCCATTGACACAACAGAGCAATAAATTTGCATTCCAATGGGAGTGGGGGCTACGCAGGTGTCTGTGAAATCTCATCTTAGGACGTTTGGCTCCAGGGATCTCCCGTATCAGGCAGAGATGACCACGGGGTAGTCCGCCCTCTGCTTAGATAAAAAACAGGCACCTTTGCTATAAATCAGGGGGCCTGAGGGAGTTCTAATTGGACGAAGAACGGAGCGCCTTTTTTGCATATATTAAATAGGGAAACTCCTCTTCTGTTTAAAAACTCCAGGCCAGAAAACGGAGTTAGAGTTTTTTCCATCTTTTTACTCCACGTTGGGCGCCTTTGTCTGTCTTATGTGTTTTGTGTTTGTCTGTCTTCCCCTTGTGTGTTTTTATTTTCATGAGAAAATGCATATCTCTGTATCTCTGCAACTTTGTTGTCGATTGCTTTGTTTGAGATTAAAACTCCGTGATCTGTGACGTCAACACGTTTTGTTGTTGTTTCGTTTTAGCAGCACGCGGTTGCAGGACGCTCGCGGAGAACCCCGCTCGACCCGGTTAACAGGAGGAAAAGGAGAGCCATGCTTTTCCAAAGTTTAAGCTAACCTAATAACTTTTCTCCTTAACAGTAGGTTGGTCCAATATACAGGTGAGTGAAATGTTTTGGGGCTTGTGCATCAATGTTGGTTCTGTTCTAGTGATTGTGTCTCCTGCTAGGCTAAGAGGTGCTGTCGCTTTAGACTTCACCTGTTTGTTCTGGTGGTAGTGTCGTGGAGGTTTGCAGTTGGCGTTCACTGTGCAAGCAGTGATCTCGGGGGCAATCCGTAAGATTAATTTCTTACTGGTTTGGTGCTTAATAAACCCGCTGCCGATCCACGTGAAGTGCCAGGAATTAGTTAGGCAGGTGAGTCGTGGCAGGCAGGTTAAGTATAGTGGGGACATGGTTACTTTGGGCCCGTTGTGCACTGGTTTCAATTTATTTTCACTTTTCACTGTATTTGCAGTTTAGCTTGTTTTTTTTTCTCTGCCTGTGGTGTGCTTAAGTTGTGCTTAAGAATGGAGTTTGATCTGGACGATTTTGTAGCTGAGCCTTCTTTGGAGAAGTTTAGTGTTGCTACTAAAAACGATTTCATAGCTATTGCTGCTCAGTTTGAAGTACCTGTTGTTAAACAGGAGGTTATTAAAAGGCGACTGTATGCCGCGTTGGTTGAGCAACGCATTTTGCCACCTCCCGAACCAACCACCCTGGGTGAAGTTGGGGGGTCTAATGCTGAGGTACGTAAAATGGAGTTGGAGTTGGAGATGCGTCGTTTGGAGCTCCGAGAGAAAGAGCTCCACCATCAAGTGGAGATGCGCGAATTGGAGGCAGCT
This sequence comes from Xiphophorus maculatus, assembly GCF_002775205.1. Taxonomy (NCBI): domain Eukaryota; kingdom Metazoa; phylum Chordata; class Actinopteri; order Cyprinodontiformes; family Poeciliidae; genus Xiphophorus; species Xiphophorus maculatus. Next base: position 878,253 of record NC_036449.1, on the reverse strand, counting down.
GCGAAACGCGAGTCTGCGCACGTTTTTGTTGATCAGGACAGTAGTTCTGCGCCGGCAGAGTTTGACGTAAACAAATGCATTCGCTTGATTCCACCGTTTATACAGTTGGATGTGGATAAATATTTCGTCTTGTTTGAACGTGTGGCAAAGACACTGAAGTGGCCTCAGGAGGTTTGGCCCTGCTTTTGCAGTGCGTTTTTACCGGTAAAGCACAGGAAGCCTATGCCTCGCTGTCAGCTGGTGACAGTTTAAATTATAATAAAGTGAAGAGTGCAGTGGAAAAAGCCTATGAACTCGTGCCTGAGGCGTATAGACAAAAATTTCGCCACTATAAAAAATCCGACATTCAAAGTTACACTGAATTTGGGCATGTTAAAACTGCCTTATTTGATCGGTGGTGCGCTGCACAAGACGTTAAGAACTTTGATCAGCTCTGCGACCTGATTTTGTTGGAGGAATTTAAAAATGGCTTACCGGAAAACATCGCAACTTACGTTAATGAGCAGAAAAGTTAAGAACGTGTCAGAGGCTGCAGTGTTGGCAGACGATTACGTGCTGACTCATAAGGATTTTTCAGATCATGTGGGTTTCAAACAATTTTTTGGGCGAAACGTGAACCGCATTGATCGGGTTGGTGTCGTTAGGCAAATTGAGGTGAGACGGTTTAAAAGTCCGGTCCAAGATAGTCTGGTTTGTCACTACTGTCACAGACGTGGACACATTAAAGCGGATTGTCATCAGCTCAAGATTGACACGAAAAAGTTTCACACTGCTCCTAAAGGAGTTGGCTTGGCTGCGCCGGTGCAGAGTCCTTCAATGACCACCAGGAGCGCTCACTCTTCTGAAGTAGGTGACTCGTATCTGGCTTTCATTCGTGAGGGGTTTGTGTTACTCCCAAACGGCGGGGAAAGGGTTCAAGTTAAGATTCTGAGAGACACTGGGGCGTTTGATTCTTTCATTAGAGCTGACGTGTTACCGTTCTCGGCAGAGACTGAGACAGGTGCCTGTGTTCCGATTCGGGGAATGGGATTAAACGTAATGTTTGTTCCATTACATGAAGTGTCTCTCGAGTGCGAACTATTTACTGGTGTCGCACAATTAGCTGTGCGCCCTGCTTTGCCAATTGACAGAGTCTCTGTGACTTTGGGTAACGGTTTAGCTGGAACGCGTTTGTGGGCGGACACTGTGCCGTGGGATGGGCTGGTTACGTCGGAGCCAGTTGAGCGAGTCATTTCTCAGATTGATGAGAATCACGGGGAATTCTCAGATGTATTTACCGCATGCGCAGTTACTCGGGCCATGGCGTGCGCGCGGAGCGGGAAAGAGGTGAAATGTGCGAATAAAATTAATTTGCCTTTGTCCAGTTTTCCTATGTCTCTGTCTTGCAGTGAGTTCACGGCGGAGCAGCAAGCCGATGTTTCTTTGAAGACTCTTTTCGATCAGGTGCGCCCGCTGAGTGAAATAACGGACTGTGCGTGTGGATACTTCCTGCAGGACACGTTGTTGGTGAGGAAATGGTCACCACATGCTGACATTGTGGGTGAGCCGGTGTTTCAAGTAGTGGTTCCCCGTAAACTCCGCTCCGCAGTGTTAAAAGTTGCTCATGACAGGTCTGGCCATTCTGGTGTACGCAAGACGTATGACCGGGTTCTGAGACATTTTTTCTGGCCGCGTCTTAAATAGGACGTTTCGTCTTATGTTAAAATGTGTCATGTCTGTCAGCTCATTGCCAAGCCTAATCAGGTTTTGAAACTGTTTCCTTTAAGCCCAATTATTGCCTCATCTGAGCCATTTGAGCATTTGATAATCGACTGCGTGGGCCCGTTACCCCGCTCAAAGGCTGGGTCATCATATCTGCTCGCTGTGATGTGTCAAACTACACGTTATCCAGCAGCTTATCCATTACGTACAATTACTGCTAGGTCAGTTGTACGTGCACTCACTCAGTTCTTTTCGGTGTTTGGCATCCCTAAAGTAATACAGTCTGACCAAGGAACTAATTTTTTATCACATTTGTTCAGTCAGGTTCTGAAACAGCTACGGGTGCAACACAGTAAAGCGACGGCGTATCATCCAGAAAGTCAGGGGGCCTTAGAGCGCTTCTACCAGTCTCTGAAGTCTCTCCTGCGTGCTTACTGTACAGAGCTGGCGGGTGACTGGGAGGAAGGATTGCCTTGGCTAATGCTGGCCGCCAGGGAGGTAACCCAGGAAAGCTGATACGAGAATTTCCATGTCTATTTTCGGACACGCCAGGTCGTAAACATTTGATTGAACATGATGTGGATGTGGGAGACTCTAAACCAATAAAGCAACGGTTTTACCGGGTGAATCTGGAGAAGCACGAACACTTGGATGCAGAAGTGGATCACAATGGGATTGCAGAACCGAGTATGTCCAGTTGGGCATCACCTTGTATTCTGGTCCCCAAGTCTGATAACACTCCGCGTTTCTGCTCGGATTTTCGCAAGCTTAACGCTGTTACAAAACCAGATGGTTTCCCATTACCGAGAATGGATGATTGTGTCGACCAGGTGGGTTCTGCTAACTTTGTCAGTAAATTTGATCTCTTAAAAGGTTACTGGCAGGTGCCATTGACAAAGCGCGCACGTGAAGTGTCGGCGTTTGTTACACCTACAGGCTTGTATTCTTATACTGTAATGCCGTTTGGTCTGAGGAATGCGCCGGCGACGTTTCAAAGACTAATGAACAGAGTAGTTGGTGACATGACTGGTTGTGCGGTTTACTTGGACGACGTGGTGGTGTACTCCAACACGTGGGAAGAGCACGTGGAGCGCATCCTGGAGCTTTTCACTCGTTTGGCGGGGGCAAGGTTTACGGTCAACCTGGCCAAATGCGAGTTTGGAAGGGCGACTGTTACCTATTTAGGTCGTGTGGTTGGCCAAGGTGAGGTCCGCCCTGTTGCAGCAAAGGTTCAAGCGGTAGAGCAGACAAATTTGCTGCGCAAAGACGTAAAGTTTGAGTGGTCGACCCTTTGTCAACAGGCTTTTGAGCAGGTGAAAAGGCTCCTCTGTGCTGCTCCTGTATTGGCTGCACCACGTCTTAAACATCCTTTCCAGCTCTACGTGGACGCCAGCTGGAGCTGTCCTTACACAGACTGATGTCCTGGGTATTGGCAGGTCGGTGAGTTATTTTTCAAAAAAGTTCAATAAGCATCAGTTGAACTACTCTGTGATTGAGAAGGAGACGTTTGCTTTGATCTTAGCCCTGAAACATTTTGATGTTTATTTAAGTGGTGGCGCTAACATCGTGGTGTTTACAGATCATAATCCGCTGACATTCCTGTCGTCACTGAAATGTCCAAATCAGCGTTTGATTCGCTGGTCATTGTTCCTGCAGTCCTACAACCTGGATATTCATTACATTAAAGGAAAAGACAATGTCATAGCCGATGCATTATCACGCGCTCCACTTTTGTAGCATGTTTGCTTTTTGTGCCTGTTTTTCTTCCTGTTCCCTTTCTCTGTTCCTTAAAGAGCTTCTGAGTGCACCAGTTGCTGGTCTGGAGAGTGAACTGAGGAAAGAACCTGTACATTCAACATTAACTTGGCTAAGTACAATATGTGGGAAAGAGCAACATGTTAATGGTGGCTGGGTTTGCTTTACACTTGTGGTGAATTTAGGTTGGCGCAGGGTTCTATATAGGAACCTGCTTTTTTATGGGCGGGGGTGTGACGGCCCTGCGGTGCTGTCCTGTGTGTGTGCTGTATAGTGCAGGCTGTTTATCCATTAGGTCCTTGATTGTGGGAGGTGCCTCCCACACTGGGATGGTATATAAGGAGCGCCGTTCCATTAATCGGGATGTGTGGCTGGCCAAGAACAGAACTAGACGCAGACGAGATCCGGACTCGGAGGCGGCACAGCTGACACCTTGTATTTTTAATAAATGCCTCGCAAGGGGTTAAAAACCGTTGGGTTTGCCGTGTCCTCCCTATTTTTTGTTGCGGCCATCCGAGCTGGGCCGTAACACTCACAAATACGCTTATAAAAATGTCTATACTCCAGCTTTTAGTTTATGTATTCATCTTCTGTCAGTTTAATAGATGAATTCCCCTCCTACCTCAGACCTGTCAAGCTTTGGGTTTGAGAATACAGGAAATGTCTCCTGGAGTGGGGGCTTGGGGTGGTGGTGGATGGGTGTATTTCAAATACGAACTAACAAAACCTAATGTGTGTGGGGGGGGAGTGAGCAGAGGGGGTGGGCACGACCGGTAGACCTGGGGAAGAAAGTAAGAACGGGGGGAGTAATACGGGATATTTCCAGCACCTTTGTTCGTCACACTCAGAAACTCATCTACAAGCCATTTATCACCATGATTTCTGCCAGCCATTTGTTGAGACTGGGATGATATGAAATTTATTGTGCAGTTCGTCCGTAAAGCTACACTGACACTTCAACCATCAACTACTCAGCCGCTCGCCCTTTTCAGTCTATCCGCTCACCTGTATAAATACTGCCGCAGAGCTCTTCCCGCCGTTCGCTTTGAACCAGTAGCTCCCGGAGGAGAAAGGCTGCCGTACTCCAGGCATCGTGCCAGCCATTTTACGGATGCTTATTGGTCCCCCAAAAACGACGACAACCCGGGCTTTATCAATAATCAATAAAATCCCCACGGGGCGAACTTGAAAATTGGACGTTATGCCGCTAACACTTAGCTTTTGTCAACAACTCAGAGGCAGAAGCCAGAGCAAATAATGTCCTGGCCAGAACACGGTGCGCTAAATAATAAAACATAAATTAACAAAGCTTCGAGGCAGGTAAATTTTCCTCGAGGAATTTTAATAATCGAGGTACTCGAATCATTAGAGGAATCGTCTCAGCCCTACACAATTGTGATCTTGAAAGTTCTGCATCCCTCTGGAGTCTAGAGGGGCCTCATAAAAACCTATGCCAGGCCAGATTTAAGTTTGACACATATGCCATAGAGCCACCACGTTTCTGACTAGGTAAAATTATCTGAATAGATGAAAATCAGAGATTTCTCAGGGAGAACTGACTGATGCTTAGGAGTTGCTCACCTGTAAAGGTAACTGTTGTGTATTTTGCAGCTATTCTCCAAATTGAAAAATGCACAAAGTATGAGATAGCATAGTACTAAGGAGGCACCATGCTGCAGCCGCTTAATTTATTTATTTAACTGTTTTATGGCTCTACTGGCCTTTATTTGGAAGTGAAATGACAGGGAAGTAGGTTTTGAGAAATGGAGAAGACAGGCGGCAAAATTAATTTTGCTGGGGCTCAAACCCGTGACAGCTGCGTCGAGGACTGAATCCTCCACTCATGGGTCCTGTGTTCTTCCGCCTGTGTCAGCTGGGTGTCCTGTCTGGTAGGACACACAACTGTGTATAAGTTTTAACTGTCTGTTGAAGAGAGGAAAAGGAGGCAACCGATTCTTAATACTGCCTTGAACAAAATGGGGGGTAATACTACAACTGCTAGGATCTTGGGTTGATTTGGAGTTTTGATTATTTCATTCTAGTTTGACTATTCTGTTTGTTAGTCTCTTTGGTTAGAGCTGTCATGTTCCGGGGTCTTTTAGCTCCTTTGTGGAGTTTTTGTGCATGCACTCGTTTTTCTCCACCACTAGATGGCGCCTTTACCATTCCGTCGGAGGGCGTGGATGACGTCATCCCACACCTGATGCGAGTTTGGCTCATCAGCGAGATGTTCAAGAGGAGCTGACTGCCAGTCCTTCGGCGCCTGAGTGTTAGCCAGTCACGGTATCTCTGAGCCCCTAGAAGTTTGCTTCTGGTTTGCCTTGTTGATCTGCTCCTAGTGAAAGTTTTCCTTGTTGCTTCTCCTGCCTCCAGGTGTTTCCTCCTGGCTCCTCTACATCCGCTGATCCTGAGCCTACCTGTCCGCCCTCCGACGTACTCCCTTTGCCTCCTGGATCCCCGCTGTCAGACAAAGACGACCACCTGGAACCTCTGAGAACTAAACCCCGGACGCTGCAGTTACCCTCCCACTTCTCTAACCTGCCGATCACAAATAAGATCTGCCCCTTCACTCTCTACATTGTCATTTCCTACAAACCTGAACTCATCACCTCCCTCTGCCTCTCTAGTGAACTGTTTGATTCCCTGAACCAGCCTCTCTCCCTGGACCCGACCCGAGCCAACTATTCCAGCCAGCAGTGTTATCAATAAATTTATCTTTTATTTCACATTGCTCTCCTGTGTGGTGTTCTGCATGTGGGCTTGAAAAACGCACCCATCATGACAAGATCAGTCTTGTTTCTGTTTTTCTTTAGTTCAGTCCTTCTTAGTGCTTCTAGTTATGTTTGTTTCTTATCTATAGTTATTCCCTGTGACTCTAGTTTAATTGTTTCTTAGCTCTAGTTACTCTTTTAGTGTTAGATTAATTTTCTTGTCTCTTGTGTGCTCTCCCTCACCTGCTGTGCCATTCTGTCTCTATCCTCAGCCTGCAACCCTGGGCTGAAGACCTGGCTCATCAGCCCAGGTCTTTTTTTCCAGCGTTCACCCTCACTGCTCACACTCCTTGCTGGTTCCCTCTGATACCATTATATCTCGGTTACTTGCCAATTGATTTTCAACATGCTTTTTGTTCTTGGTTCCTGTTTTTGTTCTGCTCTGGCTCCCTGCATTCCTATGATTTTTGTAAGTTTTTAGTTTTTTCATAAAAGAACAATCAATATGGTCCATGCATATAACAAACATCTCATGAGAACATTACTGAAACAGCCCCACACCATGATTCTACCACTGTGATGTTTGGCATTGGAACAAAACCCTTTGGCGCCTAACATACTTCTTGTCATTTTGGTCAAATAGTTTAATCTTTTTCTGATCTGTCCATTTAACCTGGAAAAAACTAATCCCCCATTTATATCTTAGTTTTCAGTGCTTCAAAAAATGATTCCTAACAAATTTCTAAACAATGACTAAAGTTCATGAATTGACTTTGAGGTCATTGCCATAAACAAACCAAATGGGTTTGTGAATGTGCAAGTGTTGATGGGACAGACATGGTGAGGCTGCCAGTCACACACTATGTAATTGTATTTTAAAAAGGGCAGGCTGTCTAGAAATGAAGGGCACAGGCCTCCTTGAAGCCCACAGAGTGGTCGACTCAAGTGGTCCCTCAGGGCTTCTCCTATAAACTGTGAAGGTGTCCCATATGCTGAGGGAAGCATTAGTACACCACAGTTATGACCTTGCTTAAAACTGGAGCCGTCCTTGAAATCATCTGATTGTTCTACATTCTTCCTTACATTCTCAGTAAATCTGCTCCTGATTTCTCGTACTGTTAATGTTGAAATGTTTGTAACTGAACATTTGTTTATTCACTGTAATATCTATGCCGTAGCTGTAGAATAACATATTACCACATATGTCTCTCTCCTGTCAGACGGTAGATTTACCAGTAATAAAATAAAAAGAATGATCTAATCGACATCAAGACAATCGACAGGATTGCCCATGAGAGAAAAGAGCAGCTTTTGACTGCAGTTTGGTTGGGAAATCTAATGGCTCAAAATTTCTGCAAATTCTGATAGCACACAAAGATGTTTATATTATGAGATTCTGTGAGCACGTGTTGCAGAAACAGATGGTCTCTCTCTGTAAATACTCTATCTGTTAATAACTTGTTTTGTCGTTGTCAGATTGATTAATTTATTTCATAGAGACCTTGCTGCAGCAAGAAGATTATGTTAGTGTAAATAATTATTTCTAAATAATTCAATTTTTACATTTCTTGAAATTCTGGATGAAGAAGAGGAGTATAAACTATCTTTCAGTTAGATTATTGAGTAACCTAAGGCTGTAAAAGAAAAAAAAAAGTTACAATTCAATAGAATTGTAACAATCCCATCAAAATTGAGGCACTTGGGGCGGTACACTGGTTAGAGTGGGCACCCTGTACACCGAGGCTACAGAGCTCAACATGGACATCCCGAGTTCTACTCCTCAGTTCCTCTGCTGCATGTCTTCATCCCTTCTCGCCGTCCCCTTCCCATTAGATTATTGTGAATTAAAGGCCACTAGTGCCAAAAGGAATGCTTAAAATAAATTGTAAAGTACTAAAGCCACTTGTTTTAGTGCTTTGGAATTTGTAGTTATGTGCCATCTACCAAGCCCTTACTTTGACTGCAATGACTCACATGCTGCAAGATGACCAGCAGCTCCTGTGGCAGGTTGTTCTTCTTAGTTCTTCTTAAGTTGTCACAGGAAGTACAACCTGTTAGAATGAAAGTAAAGAATAAAAATTAATTATTATGTGTTTATTTAATACATTAGTGCTAAAATGGAATTTGGTTTGAAATCTTAACTTGGTGACCTAGATGTCATGGATTTAATATAAACATTTTTATTTCAGTCATTACAGCCTTTATTCTGGATTATGGTGAAAAACAAGGCTTGTCTTTCACCGTAAAGACAAGTCTCTTGTCAGATCTCCTCAAAGATGTGAGATCTGACTTGGAAAAAAATACCTATGAACATTTCTGAGTCAGATATGAACAACCTAAATTGTTTCAATAGAATTGTTGTTATAAACTAAACTGATTTGAGAACACAGAGGCAATTTCCTCAGTTTAGATCTAAAAAAGCATTTTTAAAAGATTATTATTCTTTTTAAATCTGATCTAGAGCCATAACACACTCACTGTTCTTTGCCTTTGACTGTAAAAGGCAGCACAGTACTGGGTCTACTGAGCATAAAATACAACAACAATACATCACATTAAAAAAGGGACACTAAGAACCACACAATAGCTGAATAAATGCATTGCTTTTAAATTCACAAATAATGCATGAATACATGAGAGAAAGTGTAACTGAAAGCTGTAATCTGGAACGTTTCAGGCTGTCTAAACTTATTGTTGTGAATTAATAATGCAGTAAAATAAACTGTTGTGGATTACTGCTACCATCAGCCTAGTACACATGTGTCAAACTCAAGGCCCGCGGGCCACATGTGGCCCGCTACGTCATTTTATGTGGCCCTCTCCCCCCCACCACCGTTTTACAGCCCTATTGATTGACTTAAAATAGGTTTTGAGCACGAATTGACTAGAAACTACATCTCCCATAATGGCTTCAGATTCTTACCAGCCAACATTACGGCTTCTCGCCACTAGAGTGCAGCAGAATCACCTCAAGCTGATTATTAATTTTCCCAGCGAATAAAACTGAAACGTCGACAAGCTAACAAGCTAAAGAGCGAAGTTCCGTGACGTTTCAATCGAGGACTTTTACCGTCTCCTGCCCCCTGATTTGATGCCACAGCTTCGACTCCATGCAGCTCGTGTTTTGTCCATGTTTGGAAGCACCTATCTGTGCGAACAGATGTTTTCAATAATGAATTTAAACAAGACCAAGACCAGATCGCGCATTACTGACGAAAACCTACACGCCATTTTGCGGATTTCCACAGAATAGAACTAAAACCAGACATCGACGAACTGACCAGGGGAAAACATTGGTAAGCATGAACAAACCAAATTTAAATAGAATGAATGTAAAACCAAAACTCAGTATACTGGAATATGCATATAGTTTATGGAATTTGCTTGTTTTGTGTTTATTTACACAACACAACACAATGAGGATGTGTGTGAGTTGGTGACAGGGTGAAGAGGATCAGCTTTGTGCTCAAGGACAGGCAACATCACCTCATTGTTTTGTTCTTATGTGACATACATGTTCGTTGTGTAAGAAATAACGAAAAAGTTTTGTGAATGAACACATTGAGAGTTAATATCAAAACTTGTTTTTATTCTTTGTCTGCTTATCTTTAAAGCAGACAAAGATTAATTTTCCCAGGGAATAAAACTGAAACATCAACAAGCTAAAGAGCGAAGTTTAGCTGAGCAGTTTAAAAATACTGAGCATATTTTTAAACTGAGCAGTAATTTTGCATCCATGCAAATGTAATATTTAAAACTTGAATACATAAAATCAGTCATTTAACAATGAGGTGTTGTTTAATTTATTTTTAACATTGTATTTTAATACATTTATGCTAGGGTTGCCCAAGTCTAGTTTTCCAGACCTATCACTCTGCAACTTTAGATGCGTTCTTTCTCTAACACACCTGGATCATAAACTCATTCATAGGCCTCCACAGAACTGAGTTGCTGCTAATGAGGGAAGTCAACTTTTTGTCTGGGGTACGTTTTAGCAGGGACGCATCTAAAAGTTGCAGTCTGGAGGACTGCACTTGGGCATTCCTGATTTATACCGTCAATGTGGCCCTTTGAGGGTGGCCAATATGCTGAAGTGGCCCTTGGTGAAATTGAGTTTGACACCCCTGGCCTAGTAGGACTTTTCAGCCATTTTTTTCAGTTGTTACATGCGGGTACATGCTGTATAGAAACCTTTCCTTCCAAGATTCTGTCTTGTCACCGGCCTTCTTTTTTCCCTTCATTTCTTGACAACATTTTGTTTCCAATTTTATCCTCCTAATTTAGCATCAAGAAGAAATGACTTGAGTAGGTTTTGCAAAAATGGCATGGATGTTGGCTTTCAGTAATTTTGGATTTTGGCTGAGTGTGCATGTTGAATTAAAACAGTGTTAAGAATCACCAAATCACTCTCACACCAACCATCAGTTCTCCTGCACAATCAACACCAAAGTCATGCATTTTTAAAATGTAGCATGTAAATTAGTTTGATATCATACACAGAAGACGGGGACCAGAAGCAGCAAAAGCAATGTTTTCATACAAAGCATTAAAACGAGGATTATTCACTGTAAATTACCTTTGAATTATTCACTGTCTCACACGTCAGTACAGTGCCATATTCTGGGACAGCATCAATCAAGAAGATCTATTAAAGAAGTTCAAAACAAGCAACTTAATTCTGAAAATGAAATAAGTGGTTTTCCATTATTAAACAGGCCACATGCTTCAGTAAGCACTGTCCATTCATCAATCCATCTATTTTCTTCCGCTTATCCAGGGTCGGATCGCAGGAGTAGCAGCTTAAGAAGAGAGGCCCAGACTTCCCTCTCCCCAGCCACTTGTTCCAGCTCTTAAGGGGCAATCCCAAGGCGTTCCCAGGCCAGCCAAGAAGCATAGTCCCTCCAACATGTTCTGGGTCTTCCCCAGGGCCTCATCCTGGTGGGACAAGCCCGGAAAACCTCACCAGGGAGGCGTCCAGGAAGCCTCCCTGGTGAGGCTTCCTGGACGCCTCCAGATGAACCCTGAGCATCTGGACACCCAGATGCTCAGGGTGCCTGAGCATCTGGTCAGGGCTCAGGCACCCTGACCAGATGCCTGAGCCACCTCAACTGGCTCCTCTCGATGTGACCTTAAATACCCATCCCCCATCAGACACACAGAACTCAAAATGAAATTCGCCCCCTGGTGGCGATAAACACAGAAAAGGATAAATGGCTCCTACACGCCAGCCCCTAATTGCGTGTGGCAGAAGACATAGCAATTACTAATCTTAAATTAAAGGAGCCACAAATAAAGATATGTCTAAATGTACATAAGAGGCAAATCAGGTTTACACATTCATTATTCTACCAGTTTAACAGTTTGTAGCTTCACATAACAGACAAATTTTTGTTACAGGTCTTTCAATAATGTTCGTTTTTGTTTGAAGATAAACCACTCGCACCAAACCCTTTTTATCTGGAAATGTTTTAATAACTTTCCCTAATATCGAAGACCCTCGAGGTGTTGTGGAGTCCATAACTACTACAACATCTCCAGGGATGAAGCACCTTTTTTTCTTTATCCATTTTTTGTCGTTCTTGTAATAACGGTAGATATTCTCGGATCCAACATTTCCAAAAGAGGTCTGAAATGTATTGAATTTGTTTCCACCTTCTTTTAGCGTAAAGATCTTTTTTGTCAAAGAGTCCTGGCGGAAAAGCTAGTTTTCCCTTCAGGAGCAGCAAGTGGTTGGGTGTTAAAGCCTCAAGGTCATTGGGGTCCTCTGATAACTTTGTGATGGGACGATCATTAAGTATTGCCTCTGCTTCACAAAGCACAGTGTGGAATCTTTCATCGTCCAACATTTGTTGACGAAGCACTGAGTGCAAAGCTTTTCTGATCATTCGAATGAGGCGCTCCCAAACCCCGCCACAATGTGATCCAGATGGTGGGTTAAAACTCCATTTAATCCCTTTGTGTGCCATGGCCTTCTCAATTCTTCCATTATTTAGAGAGGCTAGAGCTTCTCGTAGCTCTCTTTCTGCTCCTATGAAATTGGTGCCATTATCGGATCTCGTGTGTGAAACTTGTCCTCTTCGAGAGATAAATCGACGGAGTGCATTAATACATGAGTCGGTATCTAAAGAGTACGCCACGTCAAGGTGCACGGCCCTGCTTGTCATGCAAGTGAACAATACTCCATAGCGTTTTACAACACTGCGTCCTCTTTTCACATCAATAGGCCCAAAATAATCTACCCCAAAATTTGTGAATGGTGGTAGATCAGGAACCACTCTTTCCTCTGGCAAGTCTGCCATTTGTTGTTGACCAGTTTGTCTTCCATACAGTCTGCAGAAAGAACATGTCGCTATGACCCTTTTCACAGCTGAAACTCCATTTGTTATCCAAAATTTTCTTCTTACGACTGAGAGGACATGATTTCTACCTCCATGACCAAGCTGTAAGTGAAAATGTCGGAGGATAAGGTAGGAGATGTCCTGGTCCTTTGCCAGAATGAGAGGATGTTTAATGTTCTCAGGGATGGCTGCTTTACTCAGCCGGCCTCCAACACGCAGAAGCCCATCTTGCAGCACAGGGTCCAGTTTGTAAATTGGGCTGCTTCTGGGTATTTCTGAGTTGCGGGATGTTAATACAGCGAACTCATCAGGGAATCTTTCCTTTTGGCAAAAGGAAATTATGGCTGTCTCAGCTTGTGTGAGCTCTTCTAGAGACACACTTTGATTTCCCAGCGAGTTTTTGAGAGTTTGCATTTCTTTTGTCAATTCCAGTGATGATGTTTCAGTCATAATTGAATTGGCCAGTTTCAATTCCTTTCTTCTCTTACTCAGTTTCAGCAGAACTCCCTTTAGCTTGATGAACCAAGCAACTGCAGACTTCAATTTTTGCCAGTCTGAGAAAATTGCTATTAACTCAGAAGTTGCATTTGAGTTAATGACTGTAGCATTGATCAAGGGAATCTTCTTTAGTTCTGGATCATCAGTAGTCATGCTGAAATCCATTGGAGACTTGGGCCATTTATCTTCAGGTTCCCACAAAAAGGTAGGACTTTCTATCCATTTTTGGTTCAAAAGGCTGTCAACTTTAAACCCACGGGAAGCATCATCAGCAGGGTTTAAAGATGAAGGCACGTGTCTCCACTGCTCAAGGTCTGTATTATCCCTAATAATTGTTACTCTGTTAGCAACAAAAGTTTGAAACCTTCTGTCTTCATTTTTTATATATTTTAGAACGGCTGAGCTGTCACTCCAAAAACAAGCCTTTTCCAATGGCAGCTGAAGCTCTGACTGAAGCATGTTATTCAATTTAACGGCCATAACAGCAGCTGTGAGCTCTAAACGTGGAATAGTCACAGGTTTGAGTGGAGCTACTCTGGCTTTGCCAAACAAGAATGATACATGAACTCTCTTGTTGCTGTTCTGCATTCTGACATATGTAGCTGTACCATACCCACTCTCACTAGCGTCAGAGAAGTGGTGTAACTGAGCATTAACCACTTCTCCAAACCCTTCAGTCATCTACTGACTTGGAAGTCAGCCAATTTTTCCAAGTCAGTCAGCCATCGGTTCCACTGGTTTTGAAAGGTTAGAGGTATAGGATCATCCCAACCCCGTTTCATCCTGCATAACTCTTGTAACAGCCGTTTGGCAGGAAGTATAAGAGGAGCTAGGAATCCTAGCGGGTCATAAATGGAGCTGATGGTAGACAACATACCTCTTTTAGTGGAAGGCTTTTCTTTGACCTTTAGTTTGAACTTAAAACTATCCGTCTCTGTGCACCATTGTAAACCTAGTGCTCTGTCTACCGGTAGCTCATCACTGTCCAGATTCAACTCACAAAGAGTCTGGGACATGAGCTCTCCTGGGATACATTGGAGCACTTCTCGGCTGTTGCTAATCCATTGGGTTAGCGTAAACCCTCCTCTGCTGCAAATAGCCGTAAGGTCTTTGGCCATGGTAACTGCACTTTCCTCTGATGGCAGACTTTTTAAGAGGTCATCCATGTAAAAGTTTTTGTTGACTGTTAGTACAACATCTGCTGAGAAGCTGGACTGATTATCCTCAGCAGTCTTTCTGAGAGCATAGCAAGCACAGCTTGGTGAGGAGACTGCACCAAATAAGTGGACAGTCATACGGTATTCCTCAAGGTCTTGTTCTAGATTACCTTGAGGCCACCACATGAAGCGTAGAAAGTCCACATGGTCCTCAGACACCTTAACCTGGTGGAACATGGATTTTATGTCTGCCATTAATGCCACATATTCCTGCCAAAACCTCACTAAAACCCCCACCAATGAGCCAGTTAGGTTAGAGCCCTGTAAAAGCTGACTGTTAAGCGAGACCCCTTTATACTCTGCTTCACAATCAAACACCACACGTAGCTTATGTTTTTGTGGATGGTATACACCATGATGTGGTATATACCACACCTTGCCTTTCGCTGTAGTCAGCTGATGCTGTGGAACCTTTTCTGCATGTCCACTATTAATGGCATTAGTCATGAAGTTTGTGTACTCTTTATGAAAATTTCTGTTCTTTTTGAATTTCCTTTTCAAACCAAGTATACGCTGCAGAGCAACAGAAATGTTGTTTGGCATAAAGCAGGCATGTCCAAAGTCCGGCCCGAGGGCCAATCACTGCCCGCGGTCAGATTTCATACGGCCCGCAGCTTCGGTCTTATAATGTATTATTTATGGCTCCACTGTCAAACAGAATAAATAAATCATAAAACTTGAAACTGTAATTCCTCCTTTCACCAAATGGTGGCAGCACCACTTTAATACTATCAGTCTCTGCCTCCGTGCAGCGAACCCCTCTCCACTCATTTCTGCCATGGCCACTGCAAAGAAAACAAGTTTACAGTAAGGGCCTCTGCTTTCAAGAGAGATGGGAATTATAATACTTCTTCACTGAAAATCAAGGCAATTGTGCTTGTCTAATTTGTAATGAGACGGTTGCCTTGTTTAAGGATTTCAACGTAAAGAGACACTACCAGACTAAACATGCTAACACATACAACAAGCTAACAGGAAGTGACCATGCTGAAAAAGTGAAGCAGCTCCAAGCTGCACTGGCATCACAACAGCGATTCTTCACGCCGGCCTGTGAGTCAAAAGAAAATACCACCAAAGCAAGCTACGAAGTGGCCATGTTAATATCTAAACATGGCAAACCTTTTACTGGAGGTACATTTATCAAAGACTGTGTTATGAAAATGGTGGAGAACATTTTGCCCTGAGAAGAAGCAAGAATTTGCGAATGTTTGCCTGGCAGTAACAGTGTGGCACTGAGAGTTGAGGACATGAAACTGAGTATTTTGAACGGCAACGTCTGTCACTATCAGCAGTGAAGAGCCAAAAGAACATTTATGGCACTTATTTTTATTAAACTCTTGAGTAAGATTTGGTTATTACTGTTGATGTTATGAACCTGTAGATGTGACAAACTATTACTTTCTGAAAGATATTGTAAATGACAAGAGCAAAATTCACTTGTTTTAAGATTTAATAATAATAGACAATTTTGCATTACTTATAACTCCTGTTTAAAATGTTCTTGAGGCAAAGATATTTTTAAACTCATGTAAATTTAAGGTATTTCATACAGTTTGTTCAATGTTATCTGACTCTCCAGATATGAATGAAAGGCAGAATTTGGGTTTTTAGAGTTATTCTCATCTGCCTGAGTGGCTTATATTTGGTTATTTTGTCATTTGAAAAATAAAGATAATTGTGACAATGAAAATTGTTTTATAACGGTGTGTATTTGCATGAAACTTTTGTAGTTAAAAAATGTCCGAACAAACTATTGGCCCCCGGGCATCTTCACTTTATCAAATCTGGCCCTCTTTGCAAAAAGTTTGGACACCCCTGCCCTACCCGGTCCCCCTTTTTGAACAGGGGGACCACCACCCCAGTCTGCCAATCCAGGGGAACTGCCTCCGATGTCCATGCAATATTGCAGAGTCGTGTCAGCAAACACAACCCTACAACATTCAGAGCCTGGAACCCAAGATGAATCTCAACCACCCCCGGGGCCTTGCCATTGAGGAGCTTTTTAATGACCTCAGCGACCTCGTCCCCAGAAATTGGAGAGCCCGACCCAGAATCCCCAGGCTCAGCTTCCTCAACGGAAGGCATGTTGGTAGGATTGAGGAGGTCTTCGAAGTATTCTGCCCACTGGCCCACAATGTCCCGAGTAGAGGTCAGCAGCACACCATCCCCACTATAAACAGTGTTGGTGCTGTACTGCTTCCCCCCCCCGAGACGCCAGATGGTGGACCAGAATCGCCTCGAAGCCGTTCGGAAGTCTTTCTCCATGGCCTCTCCAAACTCCTCCCATGCCCGAGATTTTGCCTCAGCAACCACCCAAGCCACAGGCCACTTCGCCTGCCAGTACCCTTGAGTCCCACAGGCCAAAAATGCCTGACTGGACTCCTTCTTCAGCTTGACAGTATCCCTCACCGAAAGTGTCCACCAATGGGTTCGAAGGTTTCCGCCGCAACAGGCACCGACCACCTTGCAGCCACAGCTTCGATAAGCTGCCTTGACAATGGAGGCACGAAACATGGTCCACTCAGACTCAATGTCCCCTACCTCCGTTGGAACGTGTTCAAGGTTCTACCGGAGATGGGAGTTAAAGCTCTGTCTTACAGGGGACTCAGCCAGACGTTCCCAGTAGACCCTCACAACACATTTGGGCCTGCCGGGTCTGACTGGCATCCTCTCCCACCACCGGAGCCGACTCACCACCAGGTAGTGATTTGGCTCACTACCGGGTGTCCAAGACACTCGAGTGTCTTGGACACAATGAGTGAAATTGTGAAACAATGACAAAGTCATTGTGACAAATGACAAAGTCGGTAATCGAACTGCGGCCTAGAGTGTCCTGGAGTCAAGTGCACACATGGACACCCTTATGCCTGAACGTGGTGTTCATTATGGACAATCCATGACGAGTACAGAAGTCCAACAATAGAACACCTCTTGAGTTCAGATCAGGGGGCGTTCCTTCCAACCACACCCCTCCAGGTCTCACTGTCATTGCCCACGTGAGCGTTGAAGTCCCCCAGCAGAACAAGGGAGTCCCCAGGAGGGGCAGTCTCCAGTGCCCCCTCCAAGGACTCCAAGAAGGGTGGGTAATCTGAACTGTCATTTGACCCGTAAGCACAAACAACATTCAGAACCTGTCCCCCCACCCGTAGGTGGAGAAAGGCTACCCTCTCGTTCACTGGGATAAACCCCAACGTACAGGCACCGAGATGGGGAGCAACAAGTAAGCCCACTCCTGCCTGCCGCCTCTCACTGTGGACAACTCCAGAGTGGAAGTATGTCCAGGCCCTCTCAAGGAGACTGGTTCCAGAACCAGAGCCATGCGTCAAGGTGAGACAACTATTTCTAGCCGGAACCTCTCGACCTCACACACTAGCTTCGGCTCCTTCCCCACCAGAGAGGTGACATTCCACATCCCAACTGAGGATAAGATCACCACTACTATTATTCAGTCTTGTAGTGTCTTGTGTTCATAGTCTTTGCTGTATTAGTCTTATCTGTTCTGTTGTCATCCATGTACTATTTCTTCAAGTCATTTTCTGCAGATTTTGTTCATACTTAATTTACTTTAGAATTCTTGTTTGGTTTAAGTTTAAATCACTATCCGAATTAGGTTTTGCTATGTATCTTGCATTTGTGTTTTATTGTCCAGCTAGTTGGATTTCAGCTCAGCTTTTACTTCAAATTTTGACTTCAATATTACAATTATTAAAAATATTGAGTATGACTTAAAAATTCACTAGAGAACAGTGCGTCTCGTGTAACAGCATGAATTTTGTGTCAGTTGGTCACAAGGCAAGATATCTATTTACATTTGTTTCTTAGTAGTGTTTGGTTTGGAAATTTGTTGACAGTCCCTAAGTGAACCACCGAGCATTTGAGGAGGGAGCGGTAGAGAACGGCTGGCCGAAATTAGCGTTCCTAAATCATGTGAACCTTGAGCTAGGCGCCACTCTCTCCGCTGATATTGGAATATCCAATATCCAACTTGAAAACAACTTTGCTGTGGTAGTTTTAACGGCACAAACCTTCACTAATGGAGCACTAACAAAGTAGCCCACCTTGGTTTGTTTTGGAGCAAGATGGCGGGCTGGTGACGACATCGGCCAAAATTATAACTTTTAACATCTCAAAAACAAAAGCTGCAGAAACCTGCAGAAACAGAGCGTTAACGAAGTAGCCCACTTTGGTTTGTTTTGGAGCAATATGGGGGATGGTGAACTCTGGATGACCTAAAAAATAATTTTAAATATCTCAGAAACCAAAGCTGCAAACGAAAATTTTAACGGCACAAACCTGAACAAACAGAGCACTAACCACTCAGACTATTTGGTGGATTTTTTGACATGGGTGGGGGGTCAGCTTCACTCAGCTCGATCACCTTAATGAACGTTCTCCTCCAGTTACGTAACTTCCAATGAAAGCGAGAATTTTTTTTGAGTGGAATGGCACAGGAAGGCCATGGCCAGGCTACTCATGCCCCAATCTTATAATAAACTCGTATAAATATATTGACGCTTTGGGAAGGTTGCCTCAGCGTCACATGTTGACGCGTCGGGTACCCCCTTTGCGTCAATAATTGACGAGAAGGGTTCTCTCATTGAATGCTGTACCACTCCCTAAGCGTCCAAAACCCACGATCTAGGAACAAATAAGAGATTAGGGTTATGCTTAGGGTTACCCCCTCACGTCAATTATTGACGCGAGGGGTTACTTGACGCGTCAACATATGACGCTAGGGGAACCTGCCAAAGCGTCAATATATGACGAGTCGGGAGTGAGAATCGATTGTCCTTTCACTCAAACTTGATTAGCCTAATATTTTATTAGTAGGCTCATTATGCTATTCTATTTCTTGGATGTGATATTTGAAATGAACAATATCACCTTATTTTATATTTTTTAAGGGCCAAAACATTTTTTAATATAATTATGCTTTAATCCAGGTAGGAAGGGGTTTCGAATTTCTTGTGTAGAAACACCAATTGAAATTGAAATTCTTCCAGGATTCAAGTTTTTCTGTTCCAGTCTTCTGTTTGCTTATATTGTGGGATAAAAGGGTTTACAGTGAACCCTGGTTTTTCGCGGGGGTTACGTTCTAAAAAGAACCCGTGATAGTGAAATCTGCGAAGTAGTAACTTTTATTCTTTTGCAATTATTATACAATGAAATACTCCATAATACATTGCAACCAAAGAACAAAACCTTTTTACAGGCCCAAACATTTGTTTAACAAATAAAAAGTACTGTATAATTTTTTATATATATATATATAAATAACTACTGTACTGCAAAATAATAATTTTAATACTAACTGAAGGTGGATTTCCGTGCCCGAATTGCGGTGATCAGCAACCCACCTCCCCACCCCCCACCGCGACCTGAGTCATTGGATTAGAATGGGAGAAAATAAAAAATGATTATGAAAAAAAACAAAACAAAGTACAGTAGGACAAATTGTGACTCGCGTGTATTTCACTGCTCTTCTGACTGAGCTGCTGCATCCTGACTTCGCTCTGTAACGGTTTTTGTCTTCCAAAGCCTGCGGTGCAGGTGTGTTTTTTCGAGAGAAAAACATAGTTATCAGTAGTTGTTGTCGCTCTTTTTTCTTCTGGGCAAAAAGATTCTTATAAACCGACATGCCACCATCGATTATGTTAAATTTGGCAAGCTGTTTTACGTACGTGTACATATTAAACCGCAACGTTGTTGACACACAGGTAGAGAAGAAGCAGAGACTGTTTAGCCAATCAGAATGCAGAACACATTGCACGATGCAAATCCGTGAAGCAGCAAGACCGTGAAAGGTGAACCGTGATATAGCAAGGGTTCACTCCTGTAGAGGGTATGACATTCTAGATAGTTCTACAGGAGAGTAAGAAATCCCAGATCTTACATTTAGATTTAATTTTACTCATTCCCAAGGGAGAAAGTTGTTTGACTTTTTTCTGTATTATACAGCACAACCCCCAGGACAAGTAGTACAAAAATAGTACAATCTTTTCGATGTCATCGGTGACATGGATAACCCTAATCAGGCCATGTGGAAGTCCTCTGTGGTTGACAATAATAAAACATTAGAGCCACATCCAGGAACAGCAGCTCTATTTCATGCCTGATATCCCACGTCTTGGAGAAAATCTACAGAGTGCCCTTCTCTGTGGAGAAGTGTTCATAATTCCTAAAGATAATGTGGGAAAAATAAACGAGGTTTCAGTTGTGCCTTTCACTAAGACCTCTTAGTGACCTTTTAGGATGAGATGCATTAAAAATAGCTTCCTCTCTGTCCATTGCAAGCACCGGGCAGAAGCTGTTAAAATATCAGGTTCGCTGATGCAACTTCTGTGTATTCAACAAAGGATACATGCTTGGGTGATCTAAAATGCAACAAGCAAATTACCTCCTCTAGGAGCTTCTTAGCTCTGATCTTGTGTCCTTCTAACCTAAAGTACATTTATTAGATTGCACAACATAAAGTGGTTACACATGGTCTTCTACATTTTACTCCTCCGCAGCTGCCAGGATTTTCACCAGCATTTGGTGCGTACCAGAACTTTTCTGGTTTTGTAGCAGTTGCTACGCCAGTCTGTGTACATACATCTTTGCACTGCACCAGAGTAAGAAGAAAACAAAAGAGTGCACAGACATCAAGAACTCAGCATGGAGAACGGATAATTCTCCACACTGCCCATTTCCAGTAAACACCATCTAAATCCAACTCACTGGCCTCCCAGTGTGTATGACGGGGTGGGTACACAAAACTGTCACACACACACACACACACACACACATAGTAGTCTGTGTATATGTAACCAGAGTGAAGCCAACAAAACATATTCTCTAGATACTCTATCTACTAGTATTTAGTGACTACCTCACTAAATGAAGAGCAAACATGTTTTAACTGAATAGGAGCACACAGACACACAACTACAGTTTATGTTAAAGAAAGAAGTATTATTTGAACACAAGCTTTGTTCTGATGTTATTTCTATCTACTGACATTTGAAGACCAAAAATATTGGAAAATATTAATACTGTACATACTTTATCCTGTTCTAATATCCATATACATTAGCATCTTCATTAATTTATTACATTCAGTATGGAAAAAATATTTGTAAAAGTGTTTTTTTGCCTTTAATTGTTGTTTTGTATGTTATTTGTATTTTTTACACCTTCATCTTGATACAAACGTCCATGTAACTATAGTTTTTACATGTCTGACATTTTTAAATAGTAAAGCAGCTGTGGTCTGACCTTTTTACTCTTACTTAATTTCTTGTATGGCTACATCTTTACTGGAGTAAAAACATGTTGAGATAGTGCTTCTCTTACTTGAGTACAATTTTTAGGTACTCTATTCATCTGCTTGTGGTTAATTCATACTTCATATTATGAACCTTTATTAGTTATTTCCTTGAGATCTATTTTCAAAGTTTATAGTTTTGTTCCTCTTCCTGAATATTTTTTCCTATCATGAGCGAGTAGCTCAGAGATACTATGGTTTTACTTTTCTTCATGTCTTGTCATATGCTGTCTATGTCCGGAATTAATTATTGCTCATAAATTGGTGGAGGCCAAGGGAGGGGACCCTGGCGGTCCGATCCTCGGTTGCAGAAGCTGGCTCTTGGGACGTGGAATGTCACCTCTCTGGTGGGGAAGGAGCCGAAGCTAGTGTGTGAGGTCGAGAGGTTCCGGCTAGAAATAGTCGGTCTCACCTCGACGCATGGCTCTGGTTCTGGAACCAGTCTCCTTGAGAGGGGCTGGACATACTTCTACTCTGGAGTTGCCCAAGGTGAGAGGCGTCGGGCAGGAGTGGGCATACTTGTTGCTCCCCATCTCGGTGCCTGTACGTTGGGGTTTACCCCGGTGAACGAGAGGGTAGCCTCCCTCTGCCTACAGGTGCGGGGACGGGTCCTGACTGTCGTTTGTGCTTACGGGCCGAACGACAGTTCAGATTACCCACCCTTTTTGGAGTCCTTGGAGGGGGTACTAGAGAGTGCTCCTCCTGGGGACTCCCTTGTTCTGCTGGGGGACTTCAACGCTCACGTGGGCAATGACAGTGAGATCTGGAGGGGCGTGGTTGGGAGGAACGGCCCTCCCGATCTGAACTCGAGCGGTGTTCTGTTGTTGGACTTCTGTGCTCGTCATGGATTGTCCATAACGAACACCATGTTCAGGCATAAGGGTGACCATATGTGCACTTGGCACCAGGACACCCTAGGCCACAGTTCGATGATTGACTTTGTCATTGTTTCATCGGATCTGTGGCCGTATGTCTTGGACACTCGGGTGAAGAGAGGTGCGGAGCCAACTCACCACCACTATCTGGTGGTGAGTTGGCTCCGGTGGTGGGGGAGGAAGCCGGTCAGACCTGGCAGGCTCAAATGTGTTGTGAGGGTCTGCTGGGAATGTCTGGGGAATCCCCTGTGAGACGGGGCTTTAACTCCCATCTCCGGCAAAACTTCGAACATGTCCCGGGGGAGGTGGGGGACATGGAGTCTGAGTGGACCATGTTCCCTGCCTCCATTGTCGAGGTGGCCGATCGGAGTTGTGGCACAAAGTTCGTCGGTGCCTGTCGCGGCGGAAACCCTCGAACCTGTTGGTGGACACCTTCGGTGAGGGATGCTGTCAGGCTGAAGAAGGAGTCCTATCGGGCCTTTTTGGCCTGTGCGACCCCGGAAGCAGCTGATGGGTACCGGCGGGCGAAGCAGCATGCGGCTCGGGTGGTTGCTGAGGCAAAAACTCAGGCGTGGGAGGAGTTTGGAGAGACCATGGAGAAAGACTTCCATACGGCTTCGAGGCGATTCTGGTCCACCATCCGGCGTCTCGGGGGGGGGGGGGCAGTACAGCACCAACACTGTTTGTAGTGGGGATGGTGTGCTGCTGACCTCTACTCGGGACATTGTGGGCCAGTGGGCAGAATACTTCGAAGACCTTCTCAATCCTACCAACATGCCTTCCATTGAGGAAGCTGAGCCTGGGGACTCTGGGTTGGGCTCTCCAATCTCTGGGGACGAGGTCGCCGAGGTGGTTAAAAAGCTCCTCGGTGCCAAGGCCCCGGGGGTGGATGAGATCCGCCTGGAGTTCCTTAAGGCTAAGGATGTTGTAGGGTTGTGTTGGCTGACGCGACTCTGCAATATCGCATGGACATCGGGGGCAGTTCCCATGGATTGGCAGACTGGGGTGGTGGTCCCCCTGTTCAAAAAGGTGGACCGGGTGGGGGGGGGGGGGGGGGGGGGGGGTGCTCCAATTATAGGGGGGTCACACTCTTAATCCTCCCTGGCAAGGTCTATTCAGGGTTCCTGAAGAGGAGGGTCCATCAGACAGTCGAACCTCGAATTCAGGAAGACCAGCCCTACACCCTCAGCAGGGTCCTGGAGGGTGTGTGGGAGTTCATCGGGTCGTGATCTATAGCCCTCTCTGGAGCGGTTCGCAGCCGAGTGTGAGGCGGATTTGCGCAGCGTCTCCTGTCAAGGGGACGCTGTACCGGTTCGTCGTGGTGAAGAGAGAGCTGAGTCAAAAAGTGAAGCTCTTGATTTACCGGTCGATCTAGGTTCCCACCCTCATCTATGGTCATGAGCTTTGGGTCATGACCGAAAGAACGAGATCGCAGATACAAGCGGCCGAAATGGGTTTTCTCCGTAGGGTGGCTGGGCTCTCCCTTAGAGATAGGGTGAGAAGCTCAGTCATCCGGGAGGGACTCAGAGTAGAGCCGCTGCTCCTTCACATCGAGAGGAGCCAGTTGAGGTGGCTCGGGCATCTGGTCAGGATGCCTCCTGGACACCTCCCTGGTGAGGTGTTCCGGGCATGTCCCACCGGGAGGAGGCCCCGGGGAAGACCCAGGACACGCTGGAGGGACTATGTCTCTTGGCTGGCCTGGGAACGCCTCGGGATTCCCTCGGAAGAGCTAGAAGAAATGGCCAGGGAGAGGGAAGTCTGGGCCTCCCTTCTGAAGCTGCTACCCCCGCGACCCGACCCCGGATAAGCGGAAGAAAATGGATGGATGGATGGATGGATGGATGGATGGATAGAACACATTTACTTTCAGCAAAAGAATGAAATGTATGCCTTTAAATACATACATTTACAAAAAAGAGAGCCTTATACCGGAAACACTTATTCACCCACGCATTTGTCGTTATTGCCTCTGATTCAGGCAACACATAAAGACTACGTTGGAAGATAAAAAGGCTTCCAACATGAAGATGAAAAACATAGAAGTTGAGTTATTACTCTAAAAGCATTCCAAATAAAAGTGTATCAGTGTAAATCTAACGGGTAAGAAATTAGATCGCCAGCGCAACTAGAGGACAATGTGTGGTGAAAGCTGCATGAAATTAAATTTCAAGGACATGGCTTCAGTGAAAGTGACTGACTGCAATAAGAGGATTTGTAAAAGAACAGAAGGAACAGTCAGCATTGCTCTTAGCTTTTCATCTCCTTAGGATCAGTTAACCTTTGTTCTTTTACATGTATATTGTTGTTAACTTCCTGAAAAGATTCATCTAACTTATAGTTAGACTGGTATGTAATCAAAGTACTAAAGGACACAGGTACAGTTCCTTACTTCTATAATGATATCGAGCACTGAACTGGGGCAGGTCGAGAAAACATTTCGCATCAGATGTGAAAGGTTGGTGGCACACGTGAAAAATCCCACAATAAATTCTCCAGCAGCCTATTGTTAGGTGAAATGTATATATATTATCATATATTTGTTGTTTCATTTATAACAATATTGTTACTTATATGATGTTCCGTCTTATATGCCTTTATTGTTTTCTTTTCCTTCAGCATAAAGAATGTTTCTGTACTGTTTGATTTACTTTATTTCTTTTTTACAAGAGGGCCTCCCTGAAGAGAAGCAGTGACAACCGTGCTGACAGGGTTTATTACTCAGCAGGAACTTCTTCTTCCTTTGAACTATTAGATAGCTGTAGAACCGTCGCCTTGAAGATGTACGACTTGTTCTGTTTTTACTCTGTGTCTTAATGCAAGATAACATGTGTTTAGTTAGTGATTGTCATTAGCACTGCAACTAAGTAATGAAATGTTTTGTCCCCACCCCTTAGAGTTGCAGTGTTCTCTGTGATAGGGACTCTGAAAGTAATAAAAAGAGAGGAGCGGACAAATGTGTTTCAGAGCGGTTGGAGATTTGTAACTGTAAACACATCTCTGTCCGTTCTCCTTGCGAGATCAAAAGAATCTAACTCTCTTGTCTTTTCTGTGTCTGTTTAATTTGTCTTTAATAGGTGTCAAACCTGACACCTATTAACCCTGGCTTTATTCTCCTTTTATTCCCCTGGTTTTTAGATATTTATGTGGTCCATAATTCATTAGTATGTTCAAGTAATAGAATGGTGCAGTGTTGCTATTTTAGGTGCTTGCTTATTTATTAAGCAATAAATTGAGAAGTATGATTTCTGACATCCGGCTGGGTGTGAAAAATATGGAAGCTTGTCAACAGGACTTAAATGTCCTGATATGGAACCTGGATTAGGTTTATCAAATGGACCTTTCTTTATTGATGTAAAACTAGGTTACTACATTCATGTAAAAATTGTCTCAGTAGAACATCATTATTAATATTACTATTATTATTATTATTATTATTGGGTCCTGCCATAGCATTACATAGGAGATGTACTGCATGGAAGGCACCTATTGTTCTACCGTCAATACCACACAAAAATGGTTTCAAAACGTGCTGCATGATCCCGGTATTGGAGCTATTATTTTTATTGGGAATCGGAGTTACGATGGTGAGGTAAAAAGCGAAAAACTAGCGAAATTTCCAACTGCCAAAACGCAGAGTGTAACTGAAACCAACTGCCACTCCATTAGAGTGAGAAATGGAGTGGACTTTTTACCCCCTAAACAATTTTGAAATCTCCCTCACGCCTACAAATATGGCTCTCAGCGCACACCATCTCTCTCTCATCACTGCTATTACCTATTACTGTGAATGAGGTGTACAGATATGAATCAGTACTATCGAAGTCGAGAAATGACCCTCATACGCTTAAAAGGATTTTCAGATCACTCTTACGGATCCTGGATAGGAAGCAGTTGTTCGGACTGCTTTATTCAGAAAACTGCCTGGCTCAAACAGAGAATTCTCTCTCCCCCTGTGTGTCTCACTCACATGACAGTTGGCAGAGAGCAGAGCAGAGCTGCCCTTTAGAGCTACAATGATTTTTTGGTTAGAACTACAGTGATGGCGGAACACTCAGTTACTACAGAAGAGGGCTGAGCAGAATGTCAGAACTACAAACATGGTGGAACACTCAGTTAATACAGAGGAGGGCTGAGCTAGCACTGAGATCTACTTGCTGTTGTGGGCATTATGTAACTGGCTTAACCCCACCACTGTTACACATGGGATTAGTGTGGCCATTTAAAATTAAGCTTACTGAAAATTTCAAAATAAAAGCCTCAATATTACTCACAGGCTTGTGCACTGCCTTAGGCGGTGCACTGATATTAGCCTTTAGAATTATTTCTAAAGATGGTGGAACTCAGTAAATACAGAGGGCTGAACTGGCAGAATTACAGAGACTTCACTTTGACGAAACATTTAACCCATTTAATCCCAATTTTTTCCCAGACATGAAAATATTAAAATCAGATGTCATTTATAGCCCTTTGAACTAATCAATGGAAAATAATTTTAAAAATTGTGGAAAAATATATGAAAACATGTGTTTTATGATTGGTCACAATTGTGACCGGTGGGATAATATGGTGCTCTTACTAAGATGAGCTAAAATTGCTTTCTCCAAATAGAAAAGATCATAAAAGGTGAGCATTGTTTCTTTATTTGAATATATTTTGTCACAGCATTACTTTAGTGCAACATTTGCTCTGTAAAGTACAAATTTAACTATCTGTATATTCTAAACCATGGTAAATTTGAGTGCTTGAGTGTCTATGTATAATTATATTGAACTTCAGTCAGTTGTAGTGTTATGTTATTCCATTAACATAGATCATAAAGATAACATTTATATTAGAGGCCTTCATTTATATTACTGAAAATCTTGAACATTTGTCAGTCACACTGTCATACAGTAATAAACTTAGTCCAGGGGTCTTCAACTCCAGGGATTGAGGGCCAGGGTCATGCATCTTTTCCATCCGTCTCTGCTTCAATACAGAATCAGGTGATTAGCAGGACTCTGGAGAACTGGACTGCATACTGAGGAGGTGATCCATTTAACTCAGGTGTGTTGGACCAGGGACACACCTGAAAGTTGAGGGATACCGGACCTCAAGACCTGGAATCAAAGGCCAGTTGTATGGCTCCTTTTTACCATTTGGTGACTTTGGTATTCTTCAATTTTGGGTTATTTCATCCCCTCTTTACTTTCCATGATCTTTCTTGAAGCACTCAATGTGCAATAAAGCCTTGACATTCTCCCAGGCATGGGCGGTGAAAAAGCAACATCTCTGGAAATGATTCTTGCATTGACTGACTGTTAAGTGTCTTGGTCACATCTTGAAGAGAAGTGTCCATTTGAGATCTATTTCCATGACCTACTGACCTTATGCCAAAAAATTTGCATAAGATAATAAGCTACAACTCGCGAGAAGGTGAGCAAATCTGTCATCGCTCCTATTACACATTTGTAAAATAATATCTAAAAGGTAAATGGCCTGTACTTGTATAGTTCTTTATCAAGCCCAAATGACCTGAAAGTGCTTTTCATCACATTTAGTCATTCACCCATTCACACACACATTCACACATGGATAGCAGTAAGCTACTATATTGTAGCTACACCTTCCCTGGCACAGTTTGACAGAAGTAAGGCTGTCATACCCTGGCACCACCAGGTCCTCTGACTACCACCGGCAGGCATGGCGGGTGAATTGTTCTCTTGATCAAGGTCACAATGACTGACACAGACAAAGTGGGGGTTCCAGCAGGTCACCCACCAGTTACAAGATAAACTCCAACCTCCTAAGCTACAGTCACCCTATTTACCAGTGCGATTTTGAGATGGGCCACCACTTCTTGGACCTGATCATGACTCTGTACCTTGAGGGGTTTTGGTCATGAAGGTCTACACCTCTCATGTGCTCATTGATCTATTAGTCTATCAGTCTCAGGTTGCCAAACTTGGCATGAGTGATCCTGGTGGGATGCCTGACAATCCTATATTGTCATAGTTTGACGTCATCTAAGCCCCGCCCACTTCCGAGAGGAAGTCACCTGTTTTTCCTGCTGTATGTCTTACTTTTACTGTTGTTTTTTATATGGATTTAATGTAGTGCAAACTGACATAAATGATGAACTCTGTCAATGCTCGCTGCTGGTTGAACTGTGTGAGCGTGGCCAAATGGCAAATATCAGTCCCTCCCCATTTTTATACGATTGTCATTAAATCACACATGGATGATCCGATTGGCACCAAACTCGATTTGTAAGATCTTTGTTCACCTTTAAAGAGCCCAACAGTATTGAAATATAATTTGACTCCACTGTGCCCCCTAGGTTAATACATCAGCTATATCTCCTCGCTGCATCAACCAATCTGCACCAGATTTTTTGTGAGTCGTCGGGGAGCGCTGCCGAACGCAGTCATGTATATCGCCCAGTGGAAGGGCGGGGAAAATGCGTGCTAGCTTCTGCGGTGGCTGGCGGGTGGCGGTGTGGGAACCCCCACAGAGGCCAATAGGCCGGAGCGGCGCTTGGCTACGAGGGCCACACGAGGTTGCTCGCAACTTTAATTGTATTATTTCCATTTATCTGTTCAGCTTTCCTTGTCCTGGATAAGGTTGTTTGATTAAAAAAAAAGTAATGCTATTACTGATTTTACAAATGTATAATTTTTAAATAGTGAAATGTACATATTATAATAATAATTATCATCATCATCATCAAAGGGCTGCATAGTGGCGCAGTTGGTAGCACTGTTGCCTTGCAGCAAGAAGGTCCTGGGTTTGATTCCCAGCCCGGGGTCCTTCTGCACGGAGTTTGCATGTTCTCCCTGTGCATGTGTGGGTTCTCTCCGGGTACTCCAGATTCCACAGTCCAAAAACATGACTGTCAGGTTAATTGGTCTCTCTAAATTCTCCCTAGGTGTGAGTGTCTGTGTGCATGGTTGTTTTTCCTGTTTGTCTCTGTGTTGCTCTGCGACAGACTGGCAACCTGTCCAGGGTGTATCCTGCCTGTCTCCTGGAACATTAGCTGGAGATAGACACCAGCACTAGGAACAAGGGTGTTAGAAAATGGACGGATGGATGGATGGATAATAATCAACATCATCATATTAATAACAATAAAAGGGCGAGGGTTAGAACTTTTCTCTGTATAATGGCACAACTGATTTAAATGAGAGGTGGCCAATAATAGATTGTGTTATGGTGACTGTTTGCCAGGAAAGAAAGGACTAAATGAAAAACTAGAGATTTATGTAAGAAGCAAAATGCATGTGTTGTTGATTAAACCTTTTTACATGTTGTGATTTACAACAGATATCAGGATAGCCTTGTTAGTGACTGTTAGTACACCTCTGAGTGGGCCTGTGTAGGAGAAAGTGCAGAGCTGTTTTTCTTGAGGTTGGGTTGGTTCTGTTTCCCTCACACCATAAGTTTTGCAAGCTCTGCAGACTGTCCCCAACTATTGCAAAATGGTGCAGACTGGATCCCAGTGGGAGTCCAATTGTGGATAAAGTCTGGCAAAATATCATGTAGTTATGTCTTCTGATGAGGAATTAATTAACTTAACAAAAGAAAGGTGCCAAATAATTTTCTGCAAAGATGTAAACCATAAGACATTTCTCTCAGTGCAAACTAAAGAAAAAAGACAAATTTATTTTTCAATGAAAGTTTAAAAATGTGAAAAATGGTAAATTAGCTGGTTTAAAAAACAAATAACTATTTCTCACAATTTGTGAACAAACCAAGGAATAAGTCAGTGTTTACTTGAAGTTGTGGAAATAATGTCACTGCTGTTAACTACAGATATTGACAGTCTATAAATTAATTGCATCCGTGTTGCCAACTTTAAAAAAAGTGAGTTGCTTTCACACCCACAAGCTAAACAAACACTATTGAGTTCTGCTTATAATGTCAGAAGCCATTACTTTACTGCCAATTTTGTATTGAATGTGTTATCAGACACCTGGCAAGTGAAGGAGGGAAGATGAAATAAGCCATGTTAATAGTGTTTCATAAAAGTAGTCACACTACAGTCCTGTTTGTTTTTGTTGTCAGACCAGAAATCATAGAAATGAATGTGTTCTTCCGCATTCTGTGGGGGTGTTTGCACCTGTGCGAAAGTATGATCTACAGAGCCTCTATTAGTGCACCATGATGCAGAACTGCTTTGAGTATTGCATAATTTTCTGCTTTCTGACAAGGAAGCTCATTGTCTGGTAATATTTGGCAACTATAAACAACAAGCGCGGTATCAGCTTCACAGCCACATGCACTCTTTTCATTCATTATGAGTAGAAGCAAAAGGGAGATAGTTATTCACATGAGTGATCTGCAATAATCTACATGTTGCATTTTGATACTGTTTCTCGTTTATGTATGCAAAGCATTTATGTGGTGTTTTAACTCAGCAGGCTTCACAGATTAGGCGCCAATCAGAGAAGGTGGTTAATTAACAGCCTTTTCATGGATGAACAACCTTTCTCTCTCGGATATTTTTTTCTGGCACTTCAAAGGATTTTCAACCCAGGGGACTGGATTTCTACCAGCCTACTATTCAATCAGTTTGGAAAGCTGAGAAACAAAAATCTACAGTATAAAACCATTTTGTTTTATAACATTAGGAACATGCAAAATTCTCTGGTGAGTATTCATTTTACCATGTTCATGAGTTTCAGAGGAGAATTCATTTTGCACAATGTTTAGTTCTGTGTTTATTTATAGTGTTTGATACTTGTCAATATACAGGTTGAATTATATCCTCTGAGAAATTAGAATTAATATACAAATAAACAGGATGTTTTAAACTGTTTCAGATACTGGTTCACACAGGAACACATCGATCACAACATTTCCTATGTGCAAACACTTATCAGTTTCAAGCATTTTTCAGTTTTTTGTAATGTTTGTGTGAAGATTTTTCTGTTTTTTTGTTGGGGGTCAGAGGTATCAAAGAGTTTCCATGGAACTTATATACATAAGTTGTTAGTTGGATTCATCTGGCCAACAAGCATCTTACAATGCAGTTGACATGTTTGTTATCAGCTATGTCAGGTGACTAATTTATATACAGTGGCACAGTTGGTAGCAAGAAGGTCCCGGGAATTGATCTCATGAGGGGATTGTGGAATGAAATAATTATTCACACTGTTATTTCTTTCTATTAATCAATTAATCAGTTTATTCATTCATTTATCATATGTGTTTTACTTGTACAAGTTAAAGTGCCTTTCTGCTCAGAGCTGCATGTTCCGGTTACAGGAAATCGCTGACAGAAAACGCCAACCACAAAGCCTACGAGCTTCTCCTAAATCAGCTTGAGGTGTCAAAGCTTGTTCCATTTTGAATGTATTTCTGCCCAGCAACTGATTTTGAAAAGGGGCACCTGGCTGCTGACAAAGATAAAATAGTATTTACACCTGCTCTGTCTAAACTATTGAACTCTAGGGGTGTGAAGTGAGTAAAGCAGTTATTGGAAACCACACTTTACCCTGTGCATTGGTCGATTTGTCATGATGTTTGTTTCTTCTAAGAGGTGTTGTTTTTTTAGTTTCCAGGAATTGGTTTGCGCCACCTAGGCGTCTATAGATGTGTATAAAAACTGACATTCTCTGTAATGTATTGAGAAAGTTTGTCTGATAGCGTCTGGCTGCACGTTCTCTCCCCTGTGCAGGTTTTTCTTTAATAAAGCTGTGTTTTTGTTCTTCCTTTGAATCCTGGTCATAGAAAATTTTTCGGGGTTAATAGGGTCTGTATAGCGTTTGCATGTTCTCTCCAAGTTTTACAGCTACCTCCAACACTCCTAAAACATGATGAATCTCTCTAAATTCTCCTTAGGTGTAAGTGTGTGTTATTGTTTATCCTGTTTGTCTCTGTGTTGCCCTGCAATGGACTGGTGACTTATCCAGGTTGTACCTTGCTTCTTGGCTGTTGACCCCTTGCAGCCCTACAAGGGATAAGCATGTTGGATAATGAATGGAGTGGTTGACATTGCCAGTGAGGAGCTCAGTGTATTTGCCACTTGCACAAGTTGAGTTTTGAAATGTCATTAAAAATACTAGCAAAGTTGATAATGTTTGGGGCTGTTTTTTGGAAGTTGAGCTCAGCCCATAAGTTCCAGGATGAAATTATTATTTTGCCATAAAGATATTTTTGAGTCAGCAGGAACAGCTTGGAGATGGCTCCTTTATTTTAATCCACAAAGCAAGGTTTATCAAGGCATACATACAAGGATGTTACTGGAACAATGGTGACCCCTCAATCGGAGGTGGCCAGTTCAAGCCTCGTTCTGCCCATCATTATTGTTTGATCCTCAAGCAGCACTTTGACATTTCCCCCACCTTACCTGCTGGTGGTGGTCAGAGGGCCCGGTAGCACTGGTGCACGGAGGACTCGCTCATATCAGACTGCCTCAGGTCAGCTGTGGCTACTGTGTAGTTTGCCACCAATAAATGGATGTGGGAATGGATGACTGAATGTAGCATGAAGCACAACAAGTACAAGCCATTTAGCATTTGGTATAAATAAACTTGATTGACCTACTCACTGACCTCCCCCATCTGATAACTGACCTTTGAAATGAGTTAGAGCAGAGACTGTGAGCCATGTTGTCTTATCAAACGTTATGAATGAGAATCTAGAGAGATGGTCAAAAATTCCCATTTCAGTTTTTTAGTTGCTTCGGTGCATTTCTCACAACAGAATTGAAATTCTCAAAACTACTTGTTCAATCTTCAAATCATTGTGTCGCTAGAACCCATCAAAAAAACATTTTCTTATTTCTTTCAACAAGTTGTGAATGTATTGTACATCATGTTAGTGGTTATGTACAATTCTCTGCTATTTCCTAAATTTTCAGTTGATTCTGTGATGTTGACTAAAATGTACTATAATAGGTCTCTGTTGAATTGCCTCAATGTCCACAACATTTAAGCATGATTTTGTCATATGAGTCGTAACATGAAAAATGCTTGAATAGGTTGTCATAATATGTCCAACATATTTCCATACATTTACATCAGACTTTTTCTGTACTGAATTGGAAAAGCGTTCCCAGATCAATTCTGAGTTGAGCTATCCAATATAAGTAAATAATAATTATTGTTATTAAAATAATAATAGATTTTATTCATAATGCCCTTTATATCTATAGATTTCAAAGAGCAAAAACAAGACAAGCAATTACAACAATTAAATAAATTAATGAATAAAAGAGATTTAAAAAAATATCTAACAACAAAAACCGAAAATTTTGCTAAAAAGAAATGTCAGTGGATTGTGGTTCCCTTAGAGTGCCGGGGAAGGCATTCTATAGACGTGGAGCCACAGCGGAGAAGGCCCTATCCCTTTAGTCCTCAGTTTGGTTTTGGGTATGTAGAGAAAGTTTGAGCAGAGTGAGAGAGTTGGGTTTTATAGATTTTTGAAATAGTTGGGAGAATTTCCATGGATGTATTGTGTTTGAGGGAGGATATCTTGAATTCAATTCTGGTGAAAATGGGAAGCCAGTGGAGAAAGTGGAGGACGGAAGTAATATGGTTACATTTGCACATTCTCATCAGGATCTTGTTAGGAATCCAATGTGAAGTGCTTTGAAGTAGTCCATTCTGGAGGAGGCAAAGGCATGGACCAGTTTTTCAGCCTCTGAAAGGGAGAGAATACGACAGATTTAGGAAATGTTTTGTAGGTAGTACACAGTAAAAAGAAATTAGTTGAACCAACTTAACTGAATTGCTTAAATTGGTAACAAGTAATTCAATCAAGTTTATTCCACTTAATTTATTAAGTTTAACCAACTCAAATTATGTCTATCCAACTCAATTTATTAAGTTGTTTTTTAACTGAATTCATTGTGTTTAAAATGACAAATTCAGTCAGTCTTACTCAAATCATTTAGTTTACATCAAATAAAGAAGTAAACTAATAAAGGATCTCTTGTTTACCAGGGTTTTTAGAGTCAAGAAGTCTTTATTTGAGAGTAGTTAGACAGTAAAGTGGGTAATGACAGACAGAAAAGACACGCAGCAAAGGTCAACAGGCTGGAATTGAACATGTGACGGCCACATCGAGGACTAAGGCATAGCTCACGCTATACTTTTTTGTTATCCGTCATCACTTTTTTTCAATCTTTGATAAAAAAAATGGGTCATATACTATTGTTACCCTTCAAATTATAATCATATTAACTTAGCCGCATTTTTATGAGGTTTAGTTAATATTCACTTAGATGCGTTCATCTGCTTTATGTGTGATGGGATCTGGATTCATGTTTCAACTAACTTTTTATCCAGTGTGACAAAAACCACTGACTGTAACCCCAATAACTTATAATAAATTTAATTAAGCAACTCCACTTAAATTACCAGTACTTCCCTTGCACAGTGACTCACAAATTCCTCCTGGTCCACATCTGCAGAGAAATCTGCCCTAGTTCATCAGTCAGTTGGATTTGTCTGATAAAAACCGATCAACTGTGCGCAGTCCGGGCGTGCTCTTTCATGAGTACTCTTTTTGTGTAGTTTCGCTTCCTGTAACGGACTGGCCTTAGACCTGTCGCATTCCTGAGAGCCGTTTTCCTTCTGGGCTTGAGAGGGTAATGTCTTCCAGCTCCATTTGTTAAAACTACAGGGTGAGTTAAGTTTAATTCTTTGCAACAACGGAGCCGCATTGGTTGTGCAGCGCTCTGCGCATGTTACGGTCTAATTAACTTCTGCACCTTTATTTATTTCTTCAAGAGAAACTGCTGGCTCCTCTGTTTAGACTATAACTGGATTAACACAACTATTTTTGTCTGTTCTGTATGTACTGGAGACTAGAATTAAACGCGTCATTTCGGCCAAAGGTTAGGAATGCGCTTCTGAACCAAACACTCTCCAAAGTGTCCAGTCCATAATTCTTGAACACGCTGTCAGTTCCCCGCCAGAAAGACACATTTAGTTCAGAGTCCATGAGATGATATTCAGAATGGATTTTTTTTTATAGATTGATTTTAGTTGCCTCTGCGATGAACTCTGCGTAAAGTCTATTATGTCTGCCCACGAGCACCAGTCAAGGGTGCTAATTATAACCTGTGGGCTTCAAATTATTCGGTCATTTAAAATAATAGCAATAATAATAATAAATAAAATGGTCAAATACGGAAAATATTCCCTAAACGCGACCTCTGGACTAAGGCCTCCTTATGTGAGTTGTGCTCTACACATGCGCCACCACAGCACCCTGGTGAGTGATGACATCAGATGTCGGATACGAAAGCTGCATTGAACTTAATTGTTTCAAAATCACTTTTGAGAGTGCACTCTAAGAAGTGTACTCTAAAAATACACTTTTTAGAGAAGACTCTGAAATGTGTATATGAAACCATTAAGTTCAATGTCATGTTCGTATCCGACATCTGACGTCATGACACGATGCTTCACAAGAGACAGATCCTGTACTGTGGTGGCACAGTTCACAAAATAAACATCAGCGACAATACTGTAGTAATAATTAGAAGCGCAGCATAAAGCCAAACATGCCACAATTAAATCGGCGGACTGACATATGGGCTACTGGGGGATTCCAGGTAGATTACAGAGATGCACATCACAGCGGCTCTTCATTCAGGGCCGGCCCAAGGTAGTATGGGGCCTTAGACAATCCCCCTCCCCCACCTCCCGAAACCTTTCCTACTAAGAACCTCAGCATCACTAACATATTTAAATATAGATAAGGTGAAGTCTGTGACAGGGAGACCAGGTTTATTGGCCGAGTTTAAAATCAGTCATTGATTATTGGTTATTTGCTGTGATGTACAGTACAGACCAAAAGTTTGGACACACCTTTTAATTAAATGAGTTTCCTTTATTTTCGTGACTATTGACATTGTAGATTCACACTGAAGGCATCAAAACTATGAATATTACATGTGGAAATATGCACTGAACAAAAAAGTGTAAAACAACTGAAAATACCCCTTAAATTCTAGTTTCTTCAAAGTAGCAACCTTTTGCTGTGATTACTGCTTTGCACACACTCTGCATTTTCTTGATGAGCAAAGAAAACTGTTCCCCACCAGGAAGAGGAGGCACTCTGCCTGGACACAGCCGATGTGTTGAAGACTCTGAAAAGAGTCAAACCACGGAGGCCCCAGGCCCCGACAACATACCTGGGCGGGTGTTCAGGGAATGCGCAGGTCAGCTGGCTGGTGTCCTAACAGACATTTTTAACTCTTCACTGGACCAAGCCACAGTGCCAGCCTGTCTCAAAACTGCCTCCATCATTCCGGTGACAAAGAAACCTCAAGTCACCTCATTCAATGATTACCGGCCTGTGGCACTGACTCCCATCATGATGAAGTGCTTTGAAAGGCTGGTAAAAGAACACATCGTCTCCAGACTCCCCTCCACATTCGACCCGTTCCAGTTTGCCTACCGCCGAAACCGCTCCACTGAGGACGCCATCTCCTCCGCCCTACACCTGAGCCTGGCTCACCTGGAGGAGAAGAACACTCATGTGCGGATGTTGTTCCTGGACTTCAGCTCAGCGCTCAACACAATCATCCCACAGCATCTGGCAGGAAAACTGGGACACCTGGGCTTCAGCACCCCCCTGCGCAACTGGCTGCTAGACTTCCTCACCGACAGACCTCAGTCAGTCCGGATCGGACAACACACCTCCGATGTCATCACCCTCAGCACAGGCTCCCCTCAGGGCTGCGTCCTGAGCCCTCTGCTGTTCACTCTGATGACACACGACTGCGTCCCCAGGTTCGTCACCAACCACATCGTGAAGTTCGCGGACGACACAACGGTGGTGGGCCTCATCAGAGACGACAACGACCTGGACTACAGAGAGGAGGTGGAGCAGCTGGTGGACTGGTGCAGAGACAACAGCCTGATCCTGAACGTTGACAAGACGAAGGAGATGATCGTTGACTTCAGGAAGAACCGGCCCAGCCACGCTCCACTGCTCATCAACAGCTCGGCTGTGGAGGTGGTCAGCAGCACCAAATTCCTGGGGGTGCACATCACTAACAACCTGACCTGGACTGTGAACACCACGTCTCTGGTCAAGAGGGCACATTTGTATTTCCTGCGGAGGATGAGAAGAGCACACCTGCCCCCGCCCATCCTCAAGACGTTCTACAGAAGCACCATAGAGAGCATTCTGACCAGCTGCCTCTCTGTGTGGTGTGGAGGTTGCAGCGCCTCCGACTGGAAGAACGTGAGGAGAGTGGTGCGGACAGCGGAGAGGATCATCGGGGCCTCCCTTCCCTCCATTCAGGACATTTCATCCCAGCGCTGCGTGTCCCGAGGCCGAAACATCGTCAGTGACCCCTGACACCCCCACCATGGACTGTTTTCCCTGCTGCCCTCTGGAAAGAGGTTCCGCAGCATCCGGTGTAGGTCCACCAGGTTCCGAAACAGTTTTTTCCCACTTGCCATCAGACTGCTGAACTCTTAACTGGACTGCACTTAAAATCTGGTCTCCACTTTACACCTTGCACATGTACAGAGCTAAGTAACTTCCTTTTTACTGTCAGTCCTGCACTTTATAATTTAGATTTATATTTATATTCATATTTTATACTGTATTTTATTTTTATTCTGGAGTAACCTCACAACATTGAAAGCTCAAAACATTGTCCTGAGCCGTATGCAATGAAATTTCGTTCTGTATACACCCTGTGCATGCAAAATGACAATAAAGTCAGTCTAAGTCTAAGTCATATAAATAAATTGTACTGAACTGAAGTAAAGAAATAAAGTATAAAAAGATAAATTAGAGAAACAAAAACAAGCTTTAGTTTCCTTTATTATGCTACTGGGTTGATGTCATGCACACCAAGGTTTAATGTTTCAAGTATTACCACCAATAACCATTGTTGTCTCAGGTAGGTTTCACTAAGCCACAGTGAGGAAACGGAAGGACCCAGCAACAAGTAAAATGTTTGTGACGTGGTGACAATAATAGATGAAAAAGCAAAACAGTAGAAAAAAGAAACATTGGATGTGAGACAGTGTTTTCCTTCTTTCTTTCTTAGTTTCTTTTTTTCCTTCTTTTGATTTTTAATTTTTTCTTCCCATGCATAGAATTCAGAGGACAAAATGTGTGGCTTTTGAGGCAATGACATGCACTGAGGGAAATTTCGAGCATGTGTTTCTCACAAAAGGAAGGATTGGGCTGGATGAGATCCTCTCTCTAACCACCACTTATTGGGTCAGTGGTGAACTGACTCCAACAGCTGAACAGTTTAACTGTTCAGCTGTTGGAGCTAGAGCGCCTCCCAGTGGACAGGTTTATGTATTGCAGTTCCTGTAGACATGCGGCAACTCAGAAGACAAGGAGATGCTTGAAAGACACATTTACCATATAATATGCCTGTATTAGTATGTAAAACTGTTACTTTTTAAGGAATATGCATAAGTGTGCTCAGAGTGCAATTCTGTTGCATTCAACACAAATCCCAATGTGTTGACCAAATGCGGATTTTTCTCAGTCCGAGTGGATATCAGTAGGATCTGGAATCACAATGGGTTTCTTGTATGGCATCCACTTAGGCTTAAAGCTGTTTGAAAGATTTACAAAAATTTGTTTTTCCATATTTTTTAAAACTGTCAACATGATGTGATAGTTTGGTATGAGGTAGATACCGTGTGAATAAATCGAGCTCCTCCACCTCCACCCAGTACTACTATTGCAAAAAGAAAAAACACTAAAAATGCACCAGTCAGAACCAGGAGGAGGGTCTGATTGGCTGTTTCTGAAAACCAGTTTAACTTGAAACATATCCAGGTTAACGGATCCCAATTTGTACACTGAATTTTCTTGCATCAGACCTGAAAAGGCATGTAGCAAGGCGCTTACATGCAATGGTCCTCTAAGTTTTCATGTGTCTGGGTATACACACAAACTCCCTGAGTACACCTAGGACCACTGTGAGCAACATCAGATGTGCGCACTGTGGCCACACACCACTATTACACTTGTTATAAATCTGGGATCATAGCAAGTTGCATGGCTTATTAAAAGAATCAGATTATATCAGCAATTTCCATTAGTTTGCTTTTAATATAAGTGATTTGTCCCACTTAAAATGAAAAAACAAAAACACTGCTGTTCATGAGATGCATAGTATGTTTTATGTAAGAGTCCTGCTTTGGCAAGGAGGAGGGTCCTGCTCTCGAGGAAATGAGACATTACACCTTTCAGACACAACTTTTTGTTCACATTAAAACATTCACATTTTGCACAATGAAACATGTGCTGTAGCTTGTGATATAGTATAAATTCTTCATTCTTCGTCTGTAAAATATTTAATTACAAATTCTTTTCATGTCTGTCCTCACTACTCCAGGTTGATGCTTCTTGGAAGCAAGTGCGCAATTTCGCAAACGTGCAGCTTAGAGGGAACATTACTTACATGCTATCTATGCAGAGTTCCATTTTCTCAGCCCATTTCCTACCAGTGAGGACTGCAAATGCAAACATAACATTCCCTAGTTAGGTACACTGACAGGTGAGGTAGTGAGGACAACTCATCTTGTTTTCAGAAGAAATAAATAAGAAAAGTCTCTTGCCACTCATGTACATATTGCCTTGACACTTACTATGTCTAGAAACCTTTTTTTAGACAAATGATACACAATATTTTCTCTATAAAGGACAGCCATACATGAACACATGTCATTGGATATGAACAGCCCCCTGTCTTACACCAAGATGACTTTCTGTTGGCACTATATTGAGCAACAACTATTGAAAATGATCAGGTTTGTTGTGTAGGAATTGTTTATTAAGACTATAATCACATTTGATCATGAACAAATGTTGAAATCAATTGTGTAGTTATTTAGACATATGGACAAACCAGCATGCAGATTATTGCGCTATAGAGGCACACTGTGATGGACTCTCATAGCATCTGGGGCTGGCTGAACAGGCAGCCAGAGTCAGATATGAGCCCTTAATACTTAATACCAGGGTATTATATATATATATACAATAGGTGAAATATAGGTGTTGTGATGGAAAAATTACAATAAGGTCACATCTGCTAGTCATGTTATATGAACTGATTGTGAAAAACTACAACACCATCGGAAACCAACTTCTCACCAAAAGAACTATTTGGGTTACATGTAGAAGGTTGGAAGTTGTTATCTACAGATGCATCAGAACCAGACTGTCTCGCCCCTTGTTGTTAATTCTTTATCCTTGGTATAAAACTCATGTGTTGTCTCTGCATGGCAGAGCATCCAGACCTGCTTCATTATTGATTGTCCTACAAGCTCTCTGTATTGTGCACAATATATGAATAAACCTGATTGAGTGATTTCACCTGAACAGTGCTTGTAAATAGTATTTTTTCCACGACAGTGTATATAAATATTTTTATATATAGTTTTCACCTGTTTGTTGCGGGCCAGATAGCCTCTAGCATCCAGTTGTCAGTGTATGTTTGTTTGCTAGATGCTTGACGGGCTCAAAGGTGAGCACGCAGTAATGAGGCTTAACTATGTGTTTGTGAATGTCCTGTCTCCCTCCTTGTGTCACTCTTGCATGGAGAGTTAAAGCGGGGTGAGGTGAAAAAGATTCTCCTTTTATGTTATTTTCTATTTAGGTACATTATAACTGTTTGTGACTCAGATAAGGTGCCACTGGACTCATGTTGCAGGTCCCAGGTGAAGGGACAGGCGGGGAGATCCAAATAACCTCTTTTATCTGGAGAAAAGAGTGAGCAACAGCAGACGATGTTGCGTTGGTAGCTCTGAATTTATTCCAGGTTGTATTCATAAAGTCATCATACAACTTTGTAAAATTATTGTAATTGAACATTCACACTCCTAATAGTTAATCTCCAGCACAAGATCAGCTTATTGCTATATCAGGAATTTATATCTTGTAAATTAATGCACATTACAGACAGCTATCTCAAACATATGCATTATTTACCAACCATCTGAGGAAATCCTCTGAGCAACTAACCGAGAGCTTATAATCTAACTACAGTGACAACACTAAATAATATAAACCAAATATATTTGGTTTTTATATTATTTATAGGGGACAAATGTCATGACACGCTTAGCAGAACAACGTTTTTTACTGCACAGGAGCTCGTTTGACCAACTCAGAAAACACTGTGAATCTCTAAACGTCCAGCACAGTGTCGAACACGGGTTTCCTAAAGCTAACACTTGCGTGCCTCATGCTGACATTTAGATTAGACATTTTATCATATTTATCCTGGCATAAGGTGTCCCAAACATATCTCAGTCATGTTAATAATCATGTTCATTATATATTGGCTTTCTTCTTAGCACTGAACTGCCAAGAAGCAGTTTTAACAGGGGAAATGAGTGAAAAACGAGAGACAATATAGAATAGAAGTACTTTATTCATCCCAGCAGGGAAATTACTTCGCAGTTACAGCATAGAGACAAGACACAATAACAACTACCACTGGGTAGTAGTTGTAGATAAAATAAGGACTTCCCCTGTGATGTTGATGTATTTCACTTATGCACTGTACTCATGACTGAGCACAGACTAGTAATGACAGATGATGTGTATGAAATGACTAATCTTATGTAAGACTCCGTCAAATGATCAGTGATGGGCTGAGGGAATAGTTTCTCTAAATCACCCAGGTCCACAAAACATCTTACAAGTCAAATATTATGTTTATAAGTCCTGTGTAAACATTGTGTGATTGTAAAACTAAAATGCATGAATGAGTTACAATTTGTTTCCATGGTTTACTTAAAACGACTACTGTAATACATTTTAGTTTCAA
Organism: Xiphophorus maculatus; assembly: GCF_002775205.1. NCBI lineage: Eukaryota > Metazoa > Chordata > Actinopteri > Cyprinodontiformes > Poeciliidae > Xiphophorus > Xiphophorus maculatus. The sequence goes on along the minus strand of NC_036449.1, from coordinate 836,090 downwards.
GGTCAATCAATTCATTTCTATGTATTTAATCTTATTTATTAATGTAAAATACTAGCCTCTTGTTCAAAACAGTACTAAATAGTACTAACATTTGCAGGTTCTCCGTTTTCTTAGCCTTATTTGTTCAGGGAAACTGTTGATATATGGACAGGAGTGTTACGTGTCCAAGCAATGTTTTAATCATGTTATTACCGGTACTAACAGATATCCATTTGTGACAGTTTTCCTACCAATATACTATTGTTTCCAGTTGGTATTAATTTGATAAGAGTACAAATGTTGCCATTACTCTTGACATTTCTATGTTTTTAGTGTTATGGCCAATCAATTTATATACAGTGCAACAGAAAATCATAAACAGACTACACTTTATTCAGAATGTATTTATTTTGTATTCTGCCAACAAAGAACAATCCATTATTTTGACATCCCCAAAAATAAATCACAAGTGCTTAAAAAAACTTGCCTTGGTGTATAGTGCACTCATTTAATAAGCTTAAGATAAATGAATTTACGAGATAGTATCTCATTATTTTGAGATAGTATCTCAAATTGTATGACACTTGATGTATTATAATGAGAGTATCTCATTGTAATGAGATATTATCTCATTATAATGAGTTACTATAGTAGTATATGTAGATCTATGTATAGATCTATATATTTGATTTATAGATCAAATCTATAGATCCCAATAGATTTGATCTTTGTCCAAATCTATTTTATTACCTACTATACATAAACAAATCTCGTGTCCCAACATTTTTCTCAGCTCTTTCACCCAGTTCTTCACCTTCTGGAAGGAGTCTTTGTCTGTGATGTCGTAGACTAGAATGGCTCCATGATGGCCAGGTTGACCCGCTTCCCTGTGATGTTGAGCTTCTTTGTGAGCTTTGATCTCATTAATTTGGGTTACTATCTCATAATTTTAAGATAGTATCTCATTATTTTGAGATAGTATCTCATTATTTTGAGATACTATCTCATTATAACGAGATAACTTATTTTATTTTATTTTTTTAACAGAATGGCGGAAACGGGCTTCCATACCATTCAGCTCTCGACACCGAAATGTTGCACCGTCAGTCCCATAATATTCCACTTCTGCCATCTAGCGGCGCATTTGTGCTACTGCATAACATTGCTCCAAAAATTTCAAAACAAAAATATCCTAAACTAAAATCACAATTAAACCAGACAAAATATGACCACACTTTGTGGGGGTCACACTCGAAAAGAGGAAAATTATCAGAGGCAGCTGTTATTAAAAAGCAGGCCATGGTTAAATTACCATGCTCATTTTACATGTTGAAAAATACCTGCAGGGTTCTCTAAACAAAGGATATTTCTCTTAGTTTTGGTGAGGTAAAGAAAAATAACTCTGTCAATCTCATAACTTCATGCCATGTTCATATTTCTGCACAATCTCATCTCAAAGTAGCTTTGAGGAGGGTTGTTACTGGGTGATACAAGTCATGGCAGGCAGAAATGGCGGCAGTGAGATGTTAGAAAGCTTTTAAGCTGCATGTTGGCATCATATGCAGCACATATCCAGTTCTACCACAAGGCAGAGGTCTGCCTCTGGAATCTCGTTTATTGACTGAACTCTGAACTAATGGAGATGTTTAAATGAGTAGTTTGTTTCTACAAGTAGGAATCACGCTGTTGATTGCAAACTGTGATCATAAATAGACACTTGATGTAAAACAGTGATAAATTAGTAAAATAACTTTCAACTTCTTAGCCCTTTCATTTGTTGGAAGAGGACTTGCTGCATATTGGGAAACAGACACCTCGCTGGTGTCAGAGAACCAGCTCTGTGTCACTGCTGTCCGATCCCTCCTTCCTCTCTGCAGCCAGCTTTCTCGCCTGCCTGCTGGCCTGCACAGCAGCCACCACATTCTTTCTTTTGCTTCACCTCTTAATCGGCGCTTGAGTCTCCTGCTCCATCACATTCTCGGTTTCACCTGTCTCTCGCCACACCAGCTCCCAAAAATGACTCTGTGCTGTTCTTTCCTGAACCTTCATTCTATCCATCCACCTGCACCTGTCCTTTCCCTCCCTCAGACTCCTGGATTTCCACACACTGAGTCAACACATTCTCGCTCCCAACTTGTCATATATGGACATTTGGTCAGTTCCCTTTGCATCTCGTGTTGATGTATCAGGTACCCTCTTCTCGTCAGTAACTGACGTTCAGCTTTCGCTCACTGAATTCCATAGCGCTCTCTAAGCTTTGGAAACTGACGACCTGGGAAGTAAGAGGATGAGTCTATTCTAATTTTTGAAAGGCATAAAATGTGCTGCAATCCACGCGCAGTCCATGTATTTGTATGTTTTTAACAATATTGTTCATTTTACTTGAGCTTTAAAACATCCTCAGGATTCTGAATGCATAGTGTTATTTTATTTTCATTTCTGTTTATTTTTAATAAACAGACACATGGCTATTTTAATATGGTAGAATTACATCAGCCTCACTGATGTCATCCTAACATCAAGATTGTAAAAAAAAAAGAAAAAATTCCACACACTTTGATGTTTTTGTAAAACTTTGTACTTATCTGGTAAGGCACCTGTAACAAAGGAATCGGTGACTATGAATCTTTACAATTAAATAGCGCATCAGAACTAGGTTCAACTCAGGAGGAGCGAGGGAAACAATGTGTTGAACAAAACACATTTATTACACAATTTGACAATAATGAACCAGAACAAAATAGTCAATGTTTCCTTTTGGTAGTCCTAAGTCAAGTCAGTCGAGTTCAAAAGTTTTTCCTTTCTTTTTTTTCCAGTTCAATTCAGTTTTCAGATCTGAATGTTATATGGTAGCTACCTGGGTAGTGTTAATATGTGCAATCCCACCGATCAAGTGGAACAGAAGAAGGTTCTTCTTTGACGTTGTAGTGGACACAATCTCAATCTGCTCTTTTGGATCCTGGCTCGCCGTTCTTCACACGATGTCTCTCAACTAGGCCTGTCGCGATAAACGATAAATCGATTAATCGTACGATAAATTAAAAACTATCGACGTCATTTCAATTATCGGCATTATCGTCTCTTCCGACCTTTTTCTCTTTCTGTTGATGACACCGAATGAAAAAAGGCTCAACTCCGGTGCTCTCCACTGACTCTCCCTTCCTCATTTCCTTAGTGTAAAGCCCAGCGCACACTACACGATCTTAGAGCTGTCAGCCGATTGTCAGCCCATTTTCAAAACCTGACAGACCACACATTAGCCGACAGAAATCCTAGGTATAACGGTTCGATCGGGTTCGGTCCTGCCGTGTGGTGTCCAACAATGGGCACAAAATAATGGCTACAAGTTCAGTTAACTAATTTTAAAACCAGGCTTTAATCAATGCTTTACTACAATCTACCTGCAATGCATGTTGCTAGTGTCAGCGTAAAGTCCTGAATGAATGAAAATCATTAGAACCTATTTACGTCACGTTAACGAGGAACAGCTGAAAAGTTACCGGGTTTATCAACTGCGGTAGCAATTTCGCTCCAACTCCTCCCCTTGTCATTTCTATATTCTTTGCATGTTGAATAAACATTAATGTTGTTTCCACATATCATCTCCAATGTCCGCTGGACTTCGGGTTGCGCCGTGTCAGCTGTTTGGGATTCCCCGACGTAATTTCCCCTCAGAAAACACAGAGGAGAATCCGCGCTTTCTGATTGGCTACCTGTCACATTCAACAGGCTGCGTTAAGATCCCAGTCGGGGAAAACCCCTGATTTAGATCGGAGAGGCAACGAGGATCTACCGTAACACACCACACAATCTTAGGAAGACCAACGTGCTAAGATTGTTGTAAGGGGAAAAATAGGAGCAAAAAATCGTGTAGTGTGAACTATTGCATCAGGTAGTCGATGTGCCCATCTTCTCTATTTAAATCTAATTATTACTGAAGGGCAACATAATATACAGACTTCATAATCTGCACTCTTTTGGTTGAATGCAGTATTTATTTCCACTTTGGCTTTATGTTGTTTAGTTTTTATCAAGTACATTTTTTGTTAATGGAGACTGAGAATCCATTTTGTTTTTGGTTGTTTTGTTTATTTAGTTTATCAGCTCCAGTGTTAAATATTCTTTTGAAAATAAAGTGCATCTATCTTTGGCAGGAAAATACATGCATTATTACGTCATTTCTATTAAATCAGTGTAAAAAGGTCTTCAGACAATATTATCGTTTATCGCAATAATTTTTTGACACAATTAATCGCTCAGCAAAATTTGCTATCGTGACAGGCCTACTCTCAACACAAAAAAACAACCTGCATATAGCAGAAATGTATTTTACTATTTTGTGATACACCATTCTAAGTCATTTCAGTGAAAGTTTATCTTTCACTCCATGTAAATAAAATAATTTACAGCTGCGATAACCAATTTTGTCTTTTAGCTCAACAAAACATCACAACATAATATTCACTGAATTGACATATCTTTTTCTAGCATTCTTCAATTCCGTACAGTAGAATAAATAACTCACTGTCACTAGATACCTCATCAGTATCAGTATTCCAAGAAGAAAAAAAAAAGCGCAATATTAGCAGAATAGCCTTTCAGAGTTAGCCGTAAGCATTTCTAATTTTCATACAAAACATACATTCTTAATCATAAACAAGTATCTCCGATTGTTTTTTTTTCCTTTCAACATTGAACTGTAAAATGAAATCACAATATAACTTTTAATACATAACAGCAAAATATTAGCTTGTGGCTAATCGATAGCTAACGAAGAAAATTATAGCACAGAACTCACCGGAGATTCGCATCAAAAACAAATAAATGTAATATCAAAAACAAAGTTCTTCCGGGTCCGGTTACACAAGAATCGAAAAATCAACCATAGATGAAAACTAGCTCTTGAAAATATTGAAAATAACACAGAGTTTTGTCAATAAAATGACCACAAAACGTTTCTTCCAGTTTCTTCTTCTGGTTATTCTAGTCCATATTCTGCGGCATATCAATGTAGTTTTAGACTACTTGAAACCATTTACTGCCACCTATCGACAATGTAGTGTACTACAGGCTATAATTCATATTTGTTAAATTAACATGGGTTACATTTTACAGGGATTTTGTGATGTACCAACATAATAGACAAACAGTTTATAAAAGGCAAAACATACAAATTCTATTTACACTGATACTTCTCTTATTTACAAATGTTCAGAAATTTTTCAGGTATTTTCCACATTAATGTTTCATCTTCACTTTTTTACCTAAAGAATTTTTCCAGATGTAATCTTTAACTAATGTAGCCACACTTTTTGCTACTGTTGTTTTTTCATGTTTCTTAACATGCAGTTAAAAAACATGAACTTCATGTTCATTTCTTTCCACAAGGTGTCTTTCACACAATTAACTATCCACCACAACAGATTATTTATCCCCCAATTTTTTTTTCAACAAACTGATAGGTACTTTTGTTTACCTAAATACCAAGAAGGACCACAGACAGCGTTTATGAGTTTTCAACCAAGCTTCTGCAGAAGGAGAAAGCATAGCAAACCACTTCTCCAAGGTGTTTACCATGCGTTCTGATTCCCTGTAGCAGAGCCTGTCTTTTTATTAAGAAAGGAGAAAGAAGGGAGTCAGGAATGGAATGTGGAGGTAATAAATCAAGGGGGTCTATTCTAAAACAAGGAAGAACTACATTCTACACACGAGCAGTTTAAGGAGTATCCCAAGATAAGAAACAGCTGCAGTTTCAAGGTTTAGGGAAAAGCAAAATTTTGTCTTTCACACGGTTTAACAAATTCCTCCTCTCTGGGGTGTGAATACTAAACCTTGATGTAAAGCAAACTGGTAACTACTTATGTAAGAATGATAACAAAACATAATTATTCTAACACAAACTGTAGGCTATTGTTTCATATGATAAATCATGTAACCATAGTAACAATAATAACCACACCCGTTGCGCAAAAGAACATCCCCAAAACAAATGTGTAACCATCTCATCATCTCCACAGTTTGATCTAGGACATTGATGGCATTTTCTCTGATACAAAGAAGCTTTTGTAGGTAGTCATTCATTTACTATTTGCATGTTAAGTCTTTATTAGAAAAATGCATATCATCGACATTTTCCATGTTTTCACACAATAATAATAATAATAATAATAATAATAATAATAATAATAATAATAAATAAGTAAATAAAGACAGATCCCAAAAAAATCCACGAAGAAGACGAAGCTGACGTAATTGCACGTGACAGTTGCACAATAAAGTATTGTAATAAATACTTTATTTATTACAAATCTTACTATCATGCTTACTGAATTATTCAAGTATCTTGAGTAACTTGCAGTCAAAGATTATACTAAAAAATGAAAGAAAAACAAAGGGATTACAGAATGACATGGAGCCACAGGGGCGCTGCCAGGAATCTTGGCCCCCATGACAAAAAAATAAAATTGGCCCCCCCACGCAACTGCTGTTACAAGTTGTTGAGTCTATCCGACCTATCAAAAGCATCACAATTTTAAAGCCTTGCTTTCTTTGGTCCAATGCTGATAACTAGCACTAGCAATATTTACTGCTCATAAATTTAACATTCAACAGTCTGCATACAGTATGCAAGTAGGTTGCTTAAATGTTTTCTATTAGTTTTAGATTACTGAAATGTCCCTCCCCAGGAGCAACAGTCATAGACAACATGCAAAATATACATGAAGCAATCCAGACTTCTCAAAAAATGCTATGTAGTTGCATTTTATTCAAGCTGCAGTATATAACTTTACTAAAAAATATGTTTTCTCCGTATTTGTTAAAGCTGTCACCATGTCGTGACAGTTTGTTATGAGACAGATAATCTGTGAAAACAATCAATCTCTTCTACCTCCTCCCAGAGCTACTTTTACTGACTAAAGTAATGCAACGTTCCGACCAAAACAACCAGTCATAACCAGGAGGAGGGTCTTAGTGCTGTCAATCAACTTCATTTAGTCACTGCTAAATGTGCTAATGGTGGAGAAACAACTTATAATTACAGGAAAATCGTTTATCTGCCGTCACTGATGCTAACTAGACTAAGCATTTACAACAGGCTATGCTAGCTGCAGCATAGCACAGAGCGAGAAGGAGAAAAGATGAGCAGCCACATTAGATTGTGATTGACAGCACTAAAACTCTCCTGCCACTGACTGGTTGTTTCTAGCACTTTTAGAAAGCAGAGGAAATAGATTTTTCACAGATTATCTCTCATACCATACTGTCACAACATAATGACAGTTTTAACAAATATGTGAAAAAATATATATATTTTTTTATAAAAGTTACATACTGCAGCTATAATTTCACTCAGGAGAGGACAGGCCAGGAGGGACGTGGGTTAGAGCTGCTGCTGACTGACTCATCTGTTAAATGGAAAAGGTACAGGGACAAGTTAAATATATGAATATCTTGGTAATTTTTTTCCTTAATTCATTAGATGCTAGTCAAATGGAGGCAAACAGTAGTCTGTAGCTAAGCTAACTATGCTAAATGGTTGATAATCTCAGACAGTCTTTTCTCTCATTTCAGAAAAACTGGGTTATAAATTGACACTCTTGCCTTTTTCTCTTTCTTTTCTTTTTTTGTGAAGGTTGTGGCGAGAAACAAAATGAAGAATTGTAAAACATGAGTCTGAAAGGGAGAGACTAAGAAGAATGGTTAGCAGGACAACACAGATAAGATAAGATAAGATAAGATAAGATAAATGGAGTCAGGAATGGAGTCTTAAAGGAATATTGGAGAATGAAGGAAACATAGTGGATATTTACAGATTAAGGAATGCATTATTTATTTATCTTCAGAATACCAAATTAAAAATAATATAATTTAATGGCTGTAAAGTAGTGTTGCTCACACCCATGTACAGTAGGTGGCGGCGTGCACCTCAAAGTTGCTTGTGATCCGCCATAATAGAAAAGAAGAAGAAAAACGTCATCGTCACGCGCCGCAAGAGAAAACGTGTGAAGAGAGAGAGGAGAATCCACGTGAGATCTTGAGAGCATGGCAACGGTTCAGGAGCCGGAGGTCCAACTGGCCCAGAGGTTAGCCTCCAATGAGAAGGCCGTCCGGATCAAGGCGATGAAGAAACTACGGAAATACATCAGCGCCCGCTCACTGAGAGCCTCAGGTAGGCTAACTAAGCTGGACGCCCCCACTCCCGGGGCCCGTTCTCCATATGGACGGGCCCCGAGGGCTCTCATATGGAGAAAGCTAAAGACAGACAGGGGCCCCGCAGTCCCCACACGGTAATGACCAGATTTTGAGCAATAATGATCATGACTTGGGCTCTTCCTGGTGATAAAACAAGTCTTAGCCTAGCTAATGTGTGACTTTGCCCTGGTCCAGACCACCAGAGCTACTATCCTGAAACTCTTAGCTGCTTCTCCTCTCCAACCCACAGAACCAAATGAATGGCTTAGCAGGCCTCTGAAGAACTGAACTATAAAGGAATTCGACAGTTTATTGAGGTCTGTTGGAACAGGGTTGCATCTAAAAGTTGGAAGACAGAGTTGGGCATCTTGATTTACACTTGATAGGATTATCTTCAGTAAGAGTCACAGATTTCGAAGAGCATCAGTTAATCTCAAAATTCATACTGAGCTGTAGCTATCCTGATCTCTGGGTTAAGTGATGCTGTGTCTGCTTTTCAGGCGGATTCACAGGAGATGAACTCCTCAAGTTGTGGAAGGGCCTCTTCTACTGCCTGTGGATGCAGGACAAAGCTCTGCTACAGGTGAGCATGTGTGTGTGTCAGATTAATTTCCTAGTGACGTCCATTCAGGTTTCATCTTAAAGCTTATTTATTTCGCAGTATGCTGAAGAGTGTTTTCTGTAGTTTTTATTCTGGGGTTAATCCACATTACTCTGCGACACAGCTTCATTCTCCTTCATAAACAGCACAAGGACTGGACATTCTTACAGCACTGTACCGTAAATACCTGCATAAACAGATGAATGTCTCCGCCTCAGGCATCTGGAAGTTGTACCCATGGATGAAGCACAGTCCTGATACCTGCCGTGATGTCACACAAGGCAGTGGTGTGTTTGAGGTGTTGCCTTAAAATTCATCTACAGTGGTCCCCCATTTAACTCAAATGTTAATTAGGATATCAGAAGCTTACAAAACTATTAAATCATAATCTAGAATTCTTTGATTGCTTAAAGGTGTAGTAATGTTGGTGTCTGCAAACATTTGACCTTGAAGACATTTTATTCAATGTCATTTTTCTGTCTCTTAGCACAAAGAAGTAATTGACGTAAATCTAATTGATCTAAAAAAGAAACAGAAGAAGAAAAGAGTTTTATGTATTTTCGTGTTTATGTAAATATGTAGCTTAGTTTATCAGTCATATTTAGTTCATCTTCACTGTTGCTTCCTAAGGAGGAACTGTCCAACCAGATCTCCACCCTCATCCACAACTTCCATGATCTGGATAAACGTGAGCTTCTGCTGCACCATTTCATAGTGATGACAGTTGAAACACAGACCTGCTGTCTGGCTAACAGGTGATTTCCCTGCAGAGCTCATGTACCTGGAAAGCTTCTTGCAGACCATGAAACGAGAGTGGACTGGGATCGACCGGCTGCGGATGGACAAGTTCTACCAGGTTTGTTCTCTTTGCTATAGAGCTGAGATCATTTACTGACCACTCACCCAAGTGGAAGCTTTTGGGTTTTGCTTTACCTCTGCTTTTGACACAGTTGATCATGTCATCTTGATAAGTAGACTCAAAGACTGTGGATTTACTGGTGTTGTCTTACAATGGTTCACATCCTACCTTTCAGACAGATCCTTCAGGGTCTACATTAATCAAATAATGTCTGACTCATCAGATCTGTCATGTGATTTACCCCAGGGATTTGTTATTGGCCCAATCCTGGTTTTATTGTATATTGCTTCTTCAACCCAGATCAGGGGTCACCAACCTTTTTGAGACTGGGAGCTACTTCATGGGTACAGAGTAACACAAAGGGCTACTTGTTTGATATAAATTGACCTAAATTTTCTTGGCTCAGCCTTTATAACAATACTACATACACATATATATAATTACATGCTGCCCGATCATATTAATGTTAGGGACTACTCACAATAGTTATCAGTAATGATTTACCATGGCGGATATAGTTAATTGCTATTATGTGATCAGAAGTTCTTTGTTCACAGAGTTTTAAGTTTGATTCCCTTTTGGAGCTCTTCTGTGTGATTCTAAATTGCCCACAAGTGACTGAGATTGGTGATTGGTGCAGTAACTCCTGCAGCTGCATGGCTGTACGCACTCAGTACCTTGAAATTTTACTTTAAATAAAAAAAGAGAAGAATAGTTATTGTATGTTTTATTTTCTAACCCTCTTTACTATTAGCAAAATTGTGGAGAAAAAAATATCTTTTATGTCAAAAGATATTGTACACACAGCTGTGTCAGTCTGGGAGTGGTGAGGTGGTGCACGCCAAAGCCTAAATCTTATTTGTCAGTTTGCTTTTGTTTATTTTACAGCATGGCGTTTTTCTGTAAGCTAAAAATGAATGAGCGGAGTTTGAACCTCCCGTAGTTCTAAGATCCGGCTTGAGCATCTTACAGTGTGCGCGGTTCTGGCGGGTCGCCAGTTTATTAGCTTTTTTTGTGGTTTTGCGAACCGAAAAGCTGACAGGTCACCCGTTGGCTGACACCAGCAGATGTCAAAAAAAAAAAAGGTCTGACAGGTCGAGGGTACCACAAAACTATCACTGCACCTGACCTGCAAGAGCACAACCACCTCTCCAACGTGCAAAAATCAGCACAAACCTAGATCACAGACGATGATAAATAATAAAGACATAGAAGCGAAGCCAACCCGGAAAGAGGAGGGTGTTGATCGCAGGTTCAGGTGGTGTCAGACGTCCAGACGACAAGAAGGTGAAGTAACAATATTTCTTAATTTCTACTCTCTTGGCTAGAGTAAATTCGACTAGATTAAATTATTTAACCCACAGTCTTAGCGCGACGGTCAGGAAGAACGGCAGATGTCAGCTGACAGGTGAGCCATCAGCTCTCCAGTTTGGGAAACAAAAGAAGCTCATAAACAGACGACCCGCCAGAACCACACATGGTAAAAAACTCCGCCGGGATCCAAATGACCGCTTTTAGAACTACGAGGGGTTCAAACTCCTGTCATTAATTTTTATCTTGCAGTAAAAGCGCCAAGCCGGCAAATAAACAAAATTAAATTGACCAATAAGATTTAGGTTTAGACTCACTCAGATGTGCGATACGTACAAGATGTTTTGGCACAAAAGATCTTTTTCTCTGCACAATTTTGTAGTAAAGAGGGTTAAATAATAAAATTTCCAGGAATTATTCTTTTCTTTTTTTAATTGAAGGAAAATCTCGAGCTATGGAGTGTATGTACAGCCGTACAGCTGCAGACGCTGCTGCCCTCCGATAATATCCTGCTGGTGTCTGCGCATAGTTCTGAACTTTAACCGTAGAAAAGAGATTTATACAAAAAGCAATTTATTTTAAATGTTTTTATAATTTCTTTTTTAAAAATTCTAAATATAAACAAACGTTATTACTTCATTGTAAAAACATTTAAATAAATAATATTTTAGGCAGTGCTCCCTAATGACAATGGCTATTTTTAGAACTTGCTCCGTGGGCGACTGGCAATTTCTCCTCGGGCGACCGGGTGCCCGCAGGCACCGTGTTGGTATAATCTCGCCCAGATTATACGCCATTTTGATCATGTCTCTTGTCATTCCTGTGCTGACAACTTGGTTGGTTTTTTTTAACCTTCTGAGTTTTTTAAATTGTTATGTCTGATCTCTTATTTGAGATTAAGAATTGGTTAAAAATCAACTGCTTATAAGTAAACTGAACTCCAACAAACCAAACACTGATGGTGGCTGATCAAAAGATTCCTGAAATCAGAAAGCACACCAGTTTCCCAGGATCTTCCGTTCAGGCTGATCTCAGATATCTAGTTGTGATTTTTGACAGCTTCATGTCTATCGATCATCATTCCAAGCTCAAAACTGTTTTAGTCATCTAAGAAATATTGCTAAACTCAGAACAATGGTGTCTATATGTGAATTGGAAGTTTTTGAAGCCTTGTATAGTCTTGGGTGGATTATTGTAACAGTGTTTTTACCTGTAGAATACAGTTTGAATGTATGATGCAAACTGTATAGATTTTTAACAGAGACACACAGGGAAGCTCATCTAATACCTGTATTAGCTGCTCTTCACTGTTTATTTTGAATTAAAATTTAAACTTCTTATTTGAACTTTTATGGCCCTCCAGTATGTCTCTGACGTGCTTAAACCTCAGTAGAGCGCTGAGGTCTGCTGATCAGTGTCTTTGTTAATCCCACATAAAAAATACTTGTGGGAATCGGCCGCTTCAGGCTGTTGCTCCCTGATTGTGGAGTTCTCTCTCATTGTTTTTAAGTTGTCGATTCTATTGATTATTTTAAAACGCATCTATAAACACATTTATAGCTGCATTTGTACAGACAGGCTTTTCATATAATTTGATGTTTTTTTATGTGCATTTCTTATATGTTTTAAAAGCACTTTCTGTTTTTTTTATTTGTGAAAAATCTTATGCAAATGATACTTTACTTTCTTTAGTGTGCCATAATAATCTAAGCTGTGTAGCCTTTTTCTGGCTACACTCAAGTCTTGAAAATCAGAACTGATTTGATATTTGGATCAGATTCCTTCGTCACATCAAACTTCAGTAAACTCATCTGCAGTTAATCCTTTTCTTTGTTATAATGCTTTTGAAAAGGACCTTAATTGTTTTGCCACTTTTGCCATTAGTTTGAACAATTAACTGTGACAAATAGGCTTGTCACCATAACAAATTTTGCTGAACGATTAATTGTCTCAAAAATTATTGCGATAAACGATAATATTGTTTGAAGACCTTTTTACACTGATTTAATGGAAATTACGTAGTAATAATGCATACGATTTCCTGCCAAAGATAGATACACTTTATTTTCAAAAGAACACTTAACACTGGAACTGTTAAACAAAATAAACAAAACAACCAAAAACAAAAATAAAATGGATTCTCAGTCTCCATTAACAAAAAACGGACTTGAAAAAAAACTAAACAACATAAAGCCAAAGTGGAAATAAATATTGCATTCAACCAAAAGAGTGCAGATTATGAAGTCTGTATACTATGTTGCCCTTCAGTAATCACTAGATTTAAATTAGATTTAAATTTATGGGTACATCCGACTACCTGATGCAATAGTTCACACTACACTATTTTTTGCTCCTATTTTTCCCCTTATGACAATCTTAGAACGTTGGTCTTTCTAAGATTGTGTGGTGTGTTATGGTAGATCATTGTGGCAGCTCCGATCTAAATCAGGGGTTTTCCCTGACTGGGAGCTTTAAGGCAGCCTGTTGAATGTGACAGGGGAATCCCAAACAGCTGACACATGGCAACCCGGAGATGATACTTGGAAACAACATTAATGTTTTTTCAACATGCAAAGAATATAGAAATGACAAGGGGAGGAGTTGGAGTGAAATTGCTACCGCAGTTGATAAACCCGGTAACTTTTCAGCTGTTCTTCGTTAACGTGACATAAATAGGTTGTAATGATTTTCATTCAGTCAGGACTGACACTAGCCACATGCATTGCAGGTAGATTGTAGTAGAGCATTGATTAATGCCTGGTTTTAAAATTAGTTCACTGCACTTGTAGCCATTGTGCCTATTGTTGGACACCACACGGCAGGATCTAACCCAATGAACAGTTATACCTAGGATTCCTGTCGGCTAATGTGTGGTCTGTCAGGTTTTGAAAATGGCCCGACAATCGGCCGACAGCTCTAAGATCATGTCCTGTGCGTTGGGCATTTCACTAAGGAAATGAGGAAGGTGGAGTCAGTGGAGAGTACTGGAGTTGAGCCTTTTTTTCATTCAGTGTCATTAACAGAAGAGAAAAAGGCCGGAAGAGACGATAATGCTGATAATTAAAATGACGTAGATAGTTTTAATTTATTGTACGATTAATTTATTTATCGTTTATCGCGACAGGCCTAGTGACAAACTTACAGATGTTTATAACACTGAAGTCTTTATGTTAAAATATGGCCATAATCAGGATTCATCACTCCTCATGCCACGTTCTGGGTATCCGCAACAGCTCCACTCTGTTTCACGAAACTCTTCATTTGTTCTACTTGGTGTCTATGGGCTCAAGTTTTCAAATACTTCTTGGTAAGAGACAGACAATGGAGTAGGAAGTACTGTTGAAGAAGTTAAGCAATTTTAGAACTTTAAGTTAAAAGTTGATGTGGAAGTAATGCTCACAGTGCTGAGCTAAATGTTGAGAGAATGATTTGAAATTGAGAACATGTAAAACTTAGCTGAAATTTTTGCATCTTAAGTTTTATCAGTACAGCAGAGATATGCAACTTTGTAAATGGAAGCATTTACATTTCTAAATGTTTAATGTTCCCTCTTTAGCTGGTTCGTTTTGTGTTCCGACAATCGTTTGACGTCCTGAGGAGGAGAAACTGGGAAAGCAGGTAAGGATCTGGAAAAAAAACTTCCATTTAAGAACTCTAACAGTGCATAAAATAAATAACTGCTTTTCTCAGTGCGGTTGGGAAGTTTTTGGAGCTGCTGAAGTGTCATCTCCTTCAAAATGACAGTGAGACGCCCTCTGGATTGCTGTTACACATCTTGGACCTTTACATGACGGAACTAGCAGCTGTTGGTGCTGGAGAGGTATAGAACCACCACTGGTAACCATGGCAATTGAGGGATTTATAATGTAAAGCGAGAAGAACTTCAGATCCTCTGGTGGAGACAAGTTGCTGCTGTTTGTGTGAACAGTGTGTAGGTCATGGGGTGTTAGAAAATAACTTGGCCTTAATAAGTCAGAGGAAATGCTTTTAAGTATACTACCAGTCACTATACTCTCTGTTCAAAGCTGTTCTGGAGCTGATGAAATTCAACAAGTGATATTAGGGTTTCCCCCAGAAAACTGCTAAGCCCAGGGGTTGGTCCGCTGAGGCGGCCCACTCTGTTTTTGTATTAGAATAGAATAGAATTACTTTATTCATCCCAGCAGGGAAATTATTTCGCAGTTACAGCAGCATAGAGACAAGACACACAACAACCACCACTGAGTAGCAATTGTAGACAAAATAAAATATAACATGCTGTCAATATAAAAAGCAACTTAGAGCAGTCCTTGCAAAGATTCAAAAAATGCAGATACAGTATGTATATGTAAATATATGTACATCAAGTGTGCCACAGTGCAGTTGTGCAAAATTGGACTGATTAGTGCAGAACAATGATTTAGCTTTTATTGTACAGTGAGATGGCATGTGGCAGGAAGGATTTCCTGCATCTGTCACTACGACAGCGGAGCTGGAGCAGCCTATGTGAGAAGGTGCTCCACTGTCTGTCCACTATGTGGTGGAGAGGGTGCTGTTTATTGTCCATAATAGACAGAACCTTCTTCAGTGTCCTCTCCACTACAGTTTCCAGGGACTCCAGCCTTAGTCCCAGTACAGAGCCAGCTTTCCTGATGATTTTGTCCAGTCTATTAGAGTCGCTGGCTCTGATGCTGCTTCCCCAACACACAGCAGCAAAGAAGATGGCACCGGCAACAACACTGTGATAAAAGGTCTCCAACATCTTTCTGCACACATTGAAGGATCTCAGCTTCCCTAAAAAATAGAGTCTGCTCATCCCCTTCTTGCACACAGCGTCAGTGTTAGATGCTTAAAAGATGTTAAGTTGATAGGAAATTTAAAAATATTACTGGGTAATTATATTTTGTGGTAAAATGCTATTTATGCCCACAACTATAGAGTCTTATAAACAACAAATAAAAAAAATACAATTAAAATTAATATCAGTTTTTACACTTCTGTTTAATCCGCAGGTTTCAAACTCCAGTCCTCAAGGGCTGGTGTCCTGCAGTGTTTAGATGTGCCACAGGTACAAAACACTGGAATGAAATGGCTTAATTACCTCCTCCTTGTGTAGAGAAGTTCTCCAGAGCCTTGCTAATGACCTAATTATTCTATTCAGGTGTGGTGCAGCAGATTCACATCCAAAAGTTGCAGGACACCGGCCCATGAGGACTGGAGTTTGACACCCCTGGTTTAATCCAAATTATGTCAGCTGCTCCAGAAGGCCCCTCATAAATGCTAATATTTTAAAACCACAGATATTGGTTTTAATATCATTTAGCATCATTGCTAAAAGTTATTTAGCAACATAAATTAAAATATTCTAAATTGTTTAACTTTTAAATGTAAGATTTTAAGGAGCTGGCAAGTTTGCTTTGTAAAAGTTCAAAGAACAATCTTCATAGTTAGATTATTTTGTTACCATAGCTAAAGTCTGATACTTTGAGTTTAATCCTTGAGTTTGAGCTCTGTTAGTAAAGTGCCATTTTTACCGATTGCTTTTTAGGTTGGCCAATTAAACTCCTAGAATTTCCATGTTGAAATGCTGCAAATGGTGCTGATGTTGTTAGCAGGAAGAAATTCTGCTCGAGGCCTCATACAACCTTGGGCCGGCCATGCATGATGAGTTAAATCCGCTGCATTGCACATTTCTTCTGGACACAGAGGGACAGATGAGGAGATTTAATTTATGTGACTTTAGTAGCTCTTCCATTTCATGTCTATTGAGTTTTTAATAAGGGTCACAGAGACTGTTTTGGTTTCCCAAGCTGTATGGGACAGATTTTTCTGATCTCCAGGCTGACTAAGTAGACAAGGCATTTGATATGGTTTGATGCATCCTGTAACCGGAAAATCAAATAAAACCAGCATGATGCGCTACTATGAGGTAAGCGCAAAAGCTCCTCCACAGGTTGAACCACTTAACCACCACTGGCCGACTGGGACCACATACATAAAATTTATCAGTGCAGACACAGAGCCAAGTGCTGGCAACGTGTTGAGATGTAAACACCGCACATAATTATTGGTTCACAAAGACAAACTCAACGCGCACCTCTGGAAGTGCGACAGGTCATATGCCTGTGGTCCACATAAAGCTGCATAACCAGAGCTAACGTGGTGGGTTTTAAACTTGACTCCTACCTTGATGAAGAATTCAGCAAAGAAGCATGACACATCACAGGGGGTTCATGTGAATATCCATACCAGTCAGCCTGTGTCCAGTTTGAGTGAAAGGAGGTGCGCGATCCGTGCTGAGGTAAACTTCAGAGACCAAGCAGCGCACAGAGGGACTAGTGATGTGATTTACCAGTGCTTCGGCTTTGTGGCTTGTTAAATGCATCAACTACACACATATATTTTAGGAATAAAAGATAGGTTTATTCTGCTCCGCTATTGAAATACTGAGCTCAACAGAGATGCTTGCAGTCCGGCTTACTAAAGGAAAAAATATTAAGCGATTGTTTTTTTTATTTTTTTTATTTTTTTATAATTATTATTATTATTAATATTTTTCTGAAAATAAAAACAAGTAACTCTTAGCCTGGCGTGGGGAGAAGTAAATTCTGGTGGTCCGCCAGGTTTGTAATACAATGGGGGAAACCCTGGAGATTCAGTAATGTTTTTAAAATTAAATCATAATCTTGAATGTAATAAAGATTTAGATTAGGTTCATGAGGAATTATATTGTACTGGACTTTTGTGGATGTGGCTTGTTAATCAGACTTTGCTTTTTTGCAGCTCACTGCTGATCAGAACCTGATTTTTATAGAACCGTTCTGCAGGAAAGCAGCCAAAACCAAGAAGTAAGTTTTCCTCTATGTTCTTAGAATGAAGAATTAAATCACAGTTGCTTGGCTTCCTTTGCTTAGCATTTTATTTCCACCCAGCCTGTTGCTGACAGATCCAGGAAGTAGCAACCTGCAGTTTGAATGTTGCCCAGCAGAGCTGAAAGCAGATTCTGAGATTAGACCATATTCAGACAGAGCTCTGTCTGGCTCTGTGTCTGCGCTGATTAACCGTTTTTTTCTAAGGGACTTCAGTGTGTCTTTGAGTGCTGTACACAGTGCGAGCTATTATGCTAGGGGGTTTAAATGTGTGTGGTTGATTTATATATATATATATATATATATAACATGGTTTAATCAAGTCTGTATGAGTATGACAGAGCTGATTGTCTCTGATATATCAGAGGATATATCTCCTCTGATATATCTCAGAGGAGATAAATCAGCATACATCTCCTCTGATATATACTGATAGTGCTGCCTTTTTTTCTTATATATAGTATATACTGTATATAGCCAATTCACAATACACACTATAAAACAAAAGGATACATTTCATTTCGATCAGTCATTTTAAATTCAGTTACACATGGTCCTGTACAGCTGTCAGCTTCACAGTAGCGTGTCAGTTTATCATGTCTGCTGCTAAGGAAGCCATGCCTCTTTAAGCAACAGGAAGTGAGGTGTAGTCCAGAGAATAGCTGTGTTCAGTCTTCGTCCTCCTTTCCTGACAGCTTTCCTGTTTGTTGTTTCTCCAGCCATGCGCTTTTCAGCACAATTTGCAAAAGCCTATTCAGCAACATCATTGAACAGGCTCCTTTTGCTGTGGGTGATCTTATGAAGGAGGTGAAAACAGCACAGGAGTCTGATTCAGGGCAGGAATCTGAGGAAGATGATGAACAGCAGGAAGATGAGAGGAGAAATGCAGTCGGTAAGAGCAGAGAGGGGAGGCTGATAAAAGGTACATCCTGACACAGCAGCACCCACCTCTAACCTGTACTGGTGTTTTACTAAAGTTCACTGTGGCACCTGGATTCTTTGCTTGTAGGGAGTCATTTAAAAACAGAAGAAGAAAGTGACGAGGAGCTGCTTCACTTGGGGGACTCTGACGCTGAGCTGTCAGATGAAGACTTTGGACCGGTTCTGCAGGTAAACATGGCTGTCTGTTTAAAATCATTCCTTTTATTCTATGAATATATGGATTGAAAGGCTGTTGAAGCTAATAAATGCATTTTGAGGAACTGTTGGAATATGTGGGATAGCTGAGCTGAACTGATGTAATGGCCAGGACCCTACCAGCTGACATGCAGTTCAGGGCTGACGGATTAGCTGTTGTTTCGTTCTAAAGACATGAAAGGCTTTAAGCAGACGGCTTGGATCCTGCATCACAATTATGTCACAAAGTTCTGATAACGTCTTATCAGCAATCTGTGCAATGCCTACTAGAACTGGGCGTATTGATCTAAACATTGATACTATCTCTACCAAGGTGAGAATAGGTATTGGATCAATACTAGTGGGATGAAATTAGTAATGTTGTTTACACTTTCTCTACTCAGTTTGTCCAGTAAACTCTGACTAAATTCTAAGGGATACAGTGTTCAGAGAGTTCCAGCATTAAAAAGGTTGAGGAAAGAGAAGGCCCCCTGACCCCTGACTCCTGACAAAGAGACAGAGGTCTTTGGCAGAGGCTTTTCAGCCTAAATCAGCAGCTAGATAATCTTTATTAAAATTTTATGCTTTTCACAATGTAATCTGAGATACTCTTTTAGCTATTTTCTATTCAGGCAGGCTGAAGGCAGCTAAAGAAAGAAAAAAATTCTTACTTGTACTCAAAAATCTACACTTGTGTAAGGAAATTAATCTCAAATATGAAATATGAAAAGGTGAAATAGTAAGCTCCTTAAGTGACACGCAGATAACACTTGCAGACTCAGTTATCCTGAGAGATAACCGAGTCTAACTGGGATTCTGGGAGAGTAGAAATAACTAGGCGATGAAACATATTACAATAGACACATGATCAAAATCTGTAAAAGATATAAATCGATGACTTGATGCAATCTGCTGGATTTCCATAGCAACTTTTTAATCTATTATGAATAATTAGTTCATCATACTATACTGTTCGACAACTAGAATCAATTGGAATGTATTTGATTGTAATTGATTCAATTGAAATACTTTTTTTGGAAAGTGACTTCAGATGACATTTGTTGTGAATGCAGCCAAATAAAATGAATTGAATATAAATGAAATTAAATGAAATGCCGTCCATCCATCCATCCATCCATCCATCCATCCATCTACCTATCTATCTATTTATTTACCCATTCAGAGTCAAGTTGCGGGAATAGCAGCATAATTAGGGAGGCACAGACTTCCCTTTCACCTGCCTACTTAGAAAGCATCCTAAGTAGATGTCTGAGCCACCTCAACTGGCTCATTTCTCTCTAAAACTCATTTCTGCCGTGTCTATTCGTGATCCGTTTTTCTCAATCATAACCCAAAGCTCATACCCACAACGAGGGCTTCGAGAGCTTTGTCTTTTAACTCAGCTCTCTCATCACCACGGCAGACCAGTACAGCGCACTGCTTTTTGCAGGTAAGGCCACCAAAACGGATTTCTCAACACCTCATCTGCACCTAGAAATTCTGTCCATACAAGTAATGAACTGAATCAGTGACAAAGGGCAGTCTTGGCGCAGTCCAACTCTCACTGGAAATGATCATGACTTATTGTTTTCCTCAACACAAGTTTTGCTCTCGGTGAAGGCGGACGCTTCTTTTTTTTCTTCTCCCTCCCTTCCCATGCCTGCCCTGCCTGCTCTGTTTTTGTGCTGTCATTTTCTATATTTTTGGAGCCTTTCTTTGCACATCCTCCAAATCTATAAATTATGGATCTGGTCAACCAGTCTCTCAATGCAATTGATCAAATTTTCTCGACGAGAAGACTAGGCACAGGAGAGCCCTCTTGTCCTTGTCACATTGTCACATCCAGCTGGATACACCCTAGATTTATTCATGACAACAGGATTTCTGCTGTTTGGAACTTGCGAATACCTTGCTTATCGACAAATTTGTGACGAACTTGGCCGAACTAGCAGACACTCAGACTGTTGGTGTGGACAGAGACGCAAGTTGGATGTGAGTTTTGCTGAGACTTGCAGCCCAGCCGAGCATTGCAAAACTCACTAACGGAATGGAATCGATCTTGGAGAAGTTGCTAGTTTTGGCTCAGTGGAACGACCAAATTAATTTGGACAGTTGGGAACTGAGATGTATCAGAGAGACTTTAGGGAAGATTGAAATTTATAATCTACCCAACCTAAGACATTTTGTATCTGAATTAGTTTTCCCCTTGGAAGGGCTGCATATTTCCAATCTCCTTGAAGATATGTAAACATAACGCTCCTTCCTATCTCAACCCCGCCTGTTATCCATGCAGCTGTGGAGCTGAGCGCTCCCAAGGACATTCCTTGATAACATTTTATCGGACTTCTGCCAGGAGGCTGAGCAACATGCTTTCATGGCCCTGTGATGTCACCGCCTTCACTCATGTCTTTGTTTTGTCTGAATCTTGCCATGTGCCCTAATGTGTCCTTTCCTCTTTTTTATTTAATTCTTTTAGAAACTGTGGAGTACTCACTTTTAACCCAGAAAAGGAACAAACTTGGAATCCAGAGACTCTAGTTTATTAGTCACTCATAGCTAAAATTTTAAAAACTGTGGAGTACTTGCTATTTAGATGCAGAAAGACTCCTATTATTGCAACCCAGAAAAGGAATTAGAACGAACTTAGAATCCAGAAAAAATTCTAGTTTTAGTTTTTATTTTTACTTAGAAAAGGTGGAGTACCGTATTTTCCGCACTATAAGGTGCACCACATTATAAGGCGCACCACATTATAAGGCGCACCTTCAATGAATGGCCTATTTTAAAACTTTTTTCATATATAAGGCGCACCGCATTATAAGGCGCATAGAATAGACACTACAGTTGAGGCTGGGGTTACGTTATGCATCCATTAGATGGAACTGCGCTAAAGGGAATGTCAACAAAATAGTCAGATAGGTCAGTCAAACTTTATTAATAGATTACAAACCAGCGTTCTGAAAACTCTGTTCATTCCCAAAATGAATAAACAACTGTTTTATTATTTTCGCCGAGGTAAAGCAAGTGACGTGGTATTTTCGTGACACAGTTTATCTTTTAACAATAGCAAGGTATAACATATAGTGGAGGGGAACTTTTCCTCGATTCAATAAACACATAAAAAACAGTCTGATACTGTTACGGTAAATCAAACGTTAGTGCAATCACAATATACAGTACAGACCAAAAGTTTGGACACACTTTCTCATTGAATTCAATGAGAAAGTGTGTCCAAACTTTTGGTCTGTACTGTATATCCACTTCCGCACCATTGATTTGTTCATGTTAAATTCTCTCGCTGCTGCTCTATTCCCGTGTTCTGCTGCGTGACTGATCGCCTTGAGCTTAAACTCTGCGTCGCAAGCGTGTCTCTTATAGGAGCCATTTTGGGGTCTTTACACCACACGCTTCTTCTTCTACGGGGGAAAATGAAGTCGGCGACTGCTTACCGTAGTTGCAAGACCTGTTGTGGCTCAATATTGGTCCATATATAAGGCGCACTCTCGGCTTTTGAGAAAATTGAAGGTTTTTAGGTACGCCTTATAGCGCGGAAAATACGGTACTCATTACTTTTACAAATTTAGAGCATACTTAGAAAGTCCAGAGAATATTTATACTTATCTGGCATCCCAGAAGTCCTGAGGATACTTACTTACTTACATTTGTTTAGCAACAGGGAGCAGGGATTAGAACTTGGAGCCCAGAAAAACTACCTTAGCAATTACTTTTTAGACTCCTATTCTCCCAACCCAGAAAAGGAATTAGACCAGAGGATACTTACTTATACTTATCTATCAACCCTGAATAGGAGTATCCAGAGATTACTTACTTATACTTATCTACCAACCCTGAATAGGTGTATCAAGTTTATTTACTTTGGATCAACATTATTAGCTTTTTCTTCTTTTGCTCTTTCTTTTGGTTTGTTATTTTGTTTGTATTTCCTGTAAAGCACTTTGTATTGCATTGGTGCTGAAAATGTGTCGTATAAATAAAATTACCTTTACCCCTACCTTTACTGCTGGTAATGCGGATCAGACTCTGACACTGGTTGTACAGGGACCTAATGGCCTGTATAAAACGGCTCCCCGAGGGACACAGTCGAATGCCTTCTCCAAGTCCACAAAACATATGCAAACTGGTTGGGCGGACTCCCCCGCACCCTCTAGGACTTTGCTGAGGGTGTAGACCTGGACCAGTGTTCCACGTCCAGGACGAAAACCACACTGCTCTTCCTGAAACCGAGGTTGAACTATCCGACGGACCCTCCTCTCCAGGACCCTTGAATAGACCTTGCCAGGGAGGCTTAAGAGTGTGACCTCTCTGTAGTTGCGGAACACCCTCTGGTCCCCCTTTTTAAATGGGGAAACCACCACCCAGGTCTGCCAATCCATGGGAACTACCCCCGATGTCCATGCAATATTGCAGAGTCGCGTCACCCAACACAACCCTACAACATCGAGAGCCTTAAGGAACTCCGGGTGAATCTCATCCAGCCTTGCCACCGAGGAGCTCTTTAACCACCTCAGCGACCTCAGCACCAGAGATTGGAGAGCCTGGCCCAAAGTCCCCAGGTTTTACTTCCTCAATGGAAGGCATGTTGGTGGGATTGAGGATGTCTTTGAAGTATCTTGCCCACTGGCCCAGAGCATCCCAAGTCAAGGTTAGCAGCACACTATCCCCATCAGTGACGTGCGGTCAGAGGAGACGGGGGAGGCGGAAAAATAAGATAATTTATATTGCTATTTTCAGCCTGTGTTTTGTACTATGAAGTATTTATTGTTCATTTAGTTTTACCAATTTTGATTATTTTTTTTCTTCAAAATCGGTAAATTTCTCATTCAATTGGTCAGAAGCGAAGCCAATGAGGCAGCAGCAAACTAAGCCTCACCATGGATTGCGCAACCTCTCACTAACTGCGCTGGCTGCCACACGAGATCATGTTCGTCCTACGTTGCCAATAAAATGGTTAAAAAGCTTATAATATGTAAACTGATTTTCCATCATTTAGCTCATCTATATAATGCACAGTGTTTGTTGTCACCAACTCTGTGTGTAACGTGTTTCGTGTGTTGAGGAGCAATCAGAAACGGCAGAGAACAGACTCAAGGTGAGGCAGGCAGTTTTCTTGCCTCATGG
The DNA here is from genome assembly GCF_002775205.1 of Xiphophorus maculatus. NCBI lineage: Eukaryota > Metazoa > Chordata > Actinopteri > Cyprinodontiformes > Poeciliidae > Xiphophorus > Xiphophorus maculatus. Next base: position 812,044 of record NC_036449.1, on the reverse strand, counting down.
CAGGGGGCGCTCATGATCCCACACATTGTGACTCTGCGTCTGCAGAGTGAGAGACTTCGAGCGATACAGTAAATAAGTGAAGCTACACCCGTCGATTCTACGTGTAGCTTGGCCGATTCAGAGAAAAAAAGGTGGTTTTGAGTTGTACTTCAATGGGTTTCTACAGCATAGCACTAAAATAATATATATATTTCCAAGTTTCATTGAGCTAACGTAATTATTCTACCGTTGCAGCGCGGCTATAGATGACATGTGAAAGTATACTCTTTTTGCCCTTCAATGTTGTCCGCATGCGCGAAATTTCTATATATGAATAACATGCAAGATTTTGATCAACCCTCCTGTTATGTTGCGGGTCAGATTGACCTGTTTTAAAGTTTTAAAAAAATTTTAAAGTAGTTGGAAGTATTTTTTTTCCATGAAACGTTGTCTTAATTTTGCCTATTTGTCTTGATAGGTGCACTCTACATATGAATTGAAAATGTATTTATTTTACACATTTGCAATCCCCCTTGCGTCTACATTTTACATAGATACTGTTCGGGTCAATTTGACCTGGCAGTCAAGTTGAAGGGTAAAAAATATTTTTTTAAAAAGTCCAATTCTACATGTTTCCTTCCAGCTGTGAACCATATTTCACCACACACATACATGCACATGTGCGCACACTCAAGCCCACTTTCTCACTATTCTCTTTACTTCACTAGGAAACTGCAAGAAAGCAGGTGTTTATTCAACTTTTGACGGTAACCTTTTCTGTTCCCGTGGGCAAACTCCACCCACACTGAGTGGACACTCAGCAGAAGTGGAGGAAAACATAAATACTCTTTGCATGACTCATTTGTCTTGATTTTAATCAGCGGGTCAATTTGACCCAGAACAGAATATGTATCTCAAGTTCAATTATAAACATCATCCATTGAAAAGAAATTAATCAAAATTTAATATAAAAGAATTTACAACAGATCAATTTCAAGGAAATTATTGTTTTTTGTGTCTAGATTTTTTTCAGTGGACATAGAAAATGTAAATTTCATTTTTTTATGTCCAAATGATGTCAACAAATGAGTAAGTTGACATCATTAATTGTTTATTTGTGAGAAATAAGAAAAAGCATCATTGCACAAATATTGATTGAAATGGTTAGTATTGGAGTTAATAATCAGATACAAAAATGTTTTGGAGGAATTTTTGCTTTCTGACACTATTGCGTGATTGAACACTCCACGGGTCAAATTGACCCACGAACATTATTGGTGTACCTCAGAAATGAACATAACAGGAGGGTTAAGTCAGTGCCTCACCAGCCATGAACCTCATCCCAGGTCACTGATTTCCACTGCTTCCCTCTCTGAGACACCAGATGGTGGACCAGAATTGCGCCAAAGCCATGTGGAAGTTATGTGGCCTCTCTGAACGTCTCCCACACCTGTGTTTTTGCCTCAGCAACCACGCAAACTGCGTGCCGTTTGGATTGCCAGTACCTGTCAGCTGCTTCTGGGGTCCTACGGGCCATAAAATGTCAATAGGACTCCTCCTTCAGCCTGACAGCATCCCTCGCCAAAGGTGTCCACCAGCAGGTGTGAGGGTTGCTGCCACGACAGGCACTGACAACTTTGCCTGCAGCTCCAATGAGCCGCCTTGACAATGGAAGTGCGCAAGATGGTCCACTCAGACTCAATGTCTCTCAGAAATGTAAACACTTATTGAATTTGTTGGGAGCAGTGATGGTACTAGAGTCTAATAACTGCTAAAGGGATAATGTGTGATACGCTTCTTAGTGCACCTGCAGTTCTATTCCATTTTTGATACTGATAATAACTTGAAGTTCCCCTGCCTTTCTTGATTAAACTGGCCATAATCCAGGCTCAGCCCTCAGTGATGTGAACAAACGCCTTCTCTTATTTATAATCTTGGTTTCTTAGTGGTTGATGTGATGCATGGTTTGTAATGTGTGTTTCAGTTCGACTATGCTGCTCTGGCAGACAAGTTGTTTGAGCTGGCGAGTCGCAGCAACACACCCGGACATAACCGACACAAACTCTACAGAGTCATCAAAGTGTGAGTAGAAGGGCATAATACAACCATAGCAGGCAGTGTTCAGGTTTTGTCAGCTTGTTAAAAGGTATTTGTTCAAATAACACTAATGTTTACTGATTAAAATTTGTTTTTTTCCATTCAGGCTGCGTGGTCTCAGTGAAGGTACGAGTCAGAGCGTTGTTTGACGCAAACATTCTGTTTGCATCAAACACCGTCTCACTCTTCCCTTCCCTCTCAGGCATATTTCCACAGGATGAATATCCAGAGGAGGTTTCCACAGATGAAGATGATGATATGTTTGGGAGCAGGAAGAGGATGAAGCGACCAGCTCACAATGAGGGTGTTGAGGAGAAAGGGATACCAACAGGGAAGAAGAGCAAAGCTGACGCAGGTTAGTTTCTCTGTTTACGATGTCTAAAGTCTCACATAATGATGTCTTGGTGTTTTGGTTCCTGATGTAAATCCAAATCATTGGAGATACTCATTCAAAGCCAAAATTACTTTAAATGTCATGAAATGTAGCATATGCTTTAAATCTCAAATAAGTTTAATAAAACAAACTAATCTACACAACATGTTACAGTGTAGTGTTGATGCATTCTCTTTAAGCTTACCTATTTCAGAGATTCCTGATTGCTGGAATTGCCAGACGTTTCTATGGTAACACATTGGCCTGTCACGATAACAAATTTTGCTGAGCGATTAATTGTCTCAAAAATTATTGCGATAAACGATAATATTGTTTGAAGACCTTTTTACACTGATTTAATGGAAATTACGTAATAATGCATGCGATTTCCTACCAAAGATAGATACATTTTATTTTCAAAAGAACACTAAACACTGGAACTGATAAACAAAATAAACAAAATAACCAAAAATAAAATGGATTCTCAGTCTCCATTAATAAAAAATGTACTTGAATAAAACCTAAACAACATAAAGCCAAAGTGGAAATAAGTCTTTTGCATTCAACCAAAAGACTGCAGATTATGAAGTCTGTATACTATATTGCCCTTCAGTAATAATTAGATTTAAATAGAGAAAATGGGCACATCCAACTACCTGATGCAATAGTTCACACTACACGATTTTTTGTCCCTATTTTTCCCCTTAACAATCTTAGAACGTTGGTCGTTCTAAGATTGTTGCTTGCGATTTCATAACCGGTCATCCTGTAGTGTGTGGTGTGTTACCATAGATCGTTGTGGCCGCTCTGATCTAAATCGGGGGTTTTCCAACTGGGAGCGTTAACACAGCCAGAATGTGACAGGTAGCCAATCAGAAAGCTCGGATTCTCCTCAGTGCTTTCTGAGGGGAAATTACAAAGGGGACTCCCAAACAGCTGACACCCAAAGTCCAGCAGACATTGGAGATGAAATGTGGAAACAACAATAATGTTTATTCAACATTTCGTGCAAAGAATATACAGTAGAAATGACAAGGAGAGGAGTTGAAGCGAAATTGCTACCGCAGTTGATAAACCCGGTAACTTTAGGGGCACTTTACATTTTGTTGTTTTTTCCGATCACACACTTAACGTGATTATTTACAAAGAGCGATCGTTATGCAAATTGGGAGCAGATTTTCCGAGTTCCAAAAGGAAAAATATATTTCCCTGTCGAATCATCATAATAAAAATGACATCAAAAATCTGATTTCTTTATTGCATTTATTTAATTTTATCAATGCCACGAAACATAATACATTCATATTGTAATGGGAGGTAAACTTAAAGCACCATTGTACAACAGAGTAGTCATTCCTTCCAGGGCGCACAGCAGGGAAAAAAAACATTTAATCATTAATGCTCATGAATGTATGCACTTAGTCATTTTGATAATAGGCTAAAATAGCTAATATAAACACTTAAAGCCTGGGTTGCCTTTATTATAAGTTTTATATAAGGTTTTTAATTGTTTGCGGCTCCAGACAGATTTGTTTTTTATTCTTTTGGTCCAATATGGCTCTTTCAACATTTTGGGTTGCCGACCCCTGGTAAAGTGAAATAATCTGCTTATTTGAGTCTTATGTTTGGACAAGCATTGAATTTCTATAAGACAAAATGAAGTATCTGGATTTATTTGAGTAAATCAGAACCAGAACCTGGTTCTCCATTGGTGAGTGTTACTGCAAAGATCAGCAGAGTTGATCACAGCTGCTGCTGCTGCTCACATTCCGCCCACAATAGGGAGGACCGCTCACACACACCCACTTCTACCTGGGGTATAGTTGTGCACATTAACTGGTTAGAGAGCAATTTGCCAGTGGAAAAGTACCTCTAGCCTATTCGGGAGCTTTTCATAATGGAACAGCTAAGAGCAGATTAGAAGTATACTGGTACCATCAGGTCAAGGAATCTTGAGTTGGTAAATGAAAAGACAAGTAGCCAAGTTTTAATTGCGATGTTATTAAGATTGCAATGTTCTTCACTTCAGGACCTTCAGGCCATAAAACCATTCTGTTTCTGCTTCTTCAGGGGAAAAACAGGAAACATTCGACAGACAAAGTAGCAATATGGAACCTGTAGATGCACCTGCTAATAACAAGAAGAAGAAGAAAAAGAAGAAAACACAGAATCACAATGCCGACTCAAAATCTGCAGGATGTTCAGAACATTCAGTAAAACAAAGTCCATGTTCCACTTCAGAGGCTCTATTAGAAGCCCAGCTGCAGCTGCTCCCCCCCACCAATGACTCTGAACCCATGGTGACAGACAGAGAGCAGCACCTGACCTCTGCTACATCAGACACGTCCTCTGAAGCACCAGCTGGGCTCTCTGGGAACAAGAAGAAGAAGAAGAAAAGGAAGATCCTGAAAACTGAGGCTGAGAGGTCCGCTTCAGCAGGGGAAGGTCATGAAGCCTCGGTCAAGGTTACTGCTGCAGCTCTTGGCAGGAGCAACAAGCAGCCTGCATGGGGCCTGCAGAGGAATGACATTATCATAGCAACAGAGGCCAAACAAACAGGCTGTGATGAAGCATCAGGAGACAATCTAATGCCTAAACTCGCGACGACAGATGCTGCCGCTTCAGCCAAGAAGAGTCAGAAGATGGAAGAGACTATCGCTGAGTCGCGACAAGCAGCAAACAGGAAGAACCGTCACAAAGGAAGGAAGGGGGCTGGCAGCCCTCAGATCACAGCTGGAAACATGCAACTCATGCAGAAAAGAAGGAAGTGTTTGAAGCTGTCAGCTGTCGATGGAGGTGCAGACCCAGAGCAGTCCGCAGGGGAAGCTGAGCTGATCAGCTCTGCAGTTAATACCAGGAAGAGGAAAATCACTGTGGAGTTTGAGTTTGAGGCAGATGAGTTGGAAGGAACTGCCGCAGTCAACAGCATATCGGCAGCGAAGAACAAGACCAAGAAAAGCAAAGTGAACAATGTGAGTATGTAAGATCAGAAAGGATTCTTGATAAGATCAGAATCAGTTTTTGCTTACTCAGAACCTCTCTGCTCACAATAAAGAGCCAGGTCATCAGGTCAGCTAATCTGCAGTGCGTCCCTCAGAAATTTAACTCCAACCTGCTAGGGGGCGATGATGTGCTGATTTATACACGGGAGGGAGAAGAAAAGTAGACATTTATAGCTCACCAGAATACAGAAGCAGGTTTTCTATCCAACAACATTTTATTTCCGTTTGGGATCAATTAAGTATTTATCAATTTGAATTTGTGGACACAAAGAAGGAAATTGACTTTGGTTCCACTTTACTCCCATTGGATACATTCAAAATATTTAATAAATATAAATATTTAAATGAGTATCCATCTTCTTCTGCTTATCCGGAGTTGGGTCGCGGGGGTAGGAGCCTAATCTCCTGAAAGGTTTGAATTAACAGACCGGTAACGATAATTGTAAATTTGTAGACAACATGTCTAGTCTACACGTTTACAGTTAACAATAGTCACCCCACTGTTGTCAATTCAACAACTTTCTTGCTATATTGAGCAACATTTCATACAAAAAAATGTGGTATTGGCCAAAATCAGAATCAGCGGGCTACCAAGCTTTTAAAAGATTGGTAATCGCCGATCGGCCAGAAAATTGCAATCTCTGCACCCCTAAGTGGAACCACTGCTTTCAGCTAGCAGACAACTAGCTGAAAAATTGTTGGGACAGCTAGCAGATGGGTAGCAGATGCTAGGTAGCCGTCTGCCAACTGTCCCAACGATTCAGTTACTGGAGGTTTTCATGGGATTTTGAGCGGGTTGTTTTTGTGAAACAACCTTTTTACTAGAACGGAAGATTGTCTCATATCTTAACTCCAGATAAGGTTCAGATCCAGGTAAAATTTTATTGAGACAAAACAAGCTTGAGATCTACTTTAAGTGGGGTTAAGATTGATGTAGTTAAAGTCTGCCATTATTGATACCATTTAAAGTGAGCCATTGTTAAAAGCAATAATTTTCTATCTTCAGAGAACAGTAAGTCTATTTCACACCTGAAGTACTGTCTGTTAATTTTAAACCAGAGTTTAAAATTAATTGTGATTGACCCTTGGTGCAGTTTCTTTTGTGTAGATGTAAATACAGCAATTGCACCAGGATGGAGAAAAAAAACAGCTGGAGATAATGTTTGGAGGACAGGTTTGGTTCGGTTCCTGATCAGCTGTGCTGCAGTTTATTTATAGAGTGACCTCAGGTCAAGACAGCTAACAGACGTGTTGAGCCAATCGGCTTATTGTAGTCAGATATGTGTTGCATTGTGGGATCCGGTAGAGGAAACTAATAAACAAAGAAGAAAAAGCTTGTAGCGCTATGCAGTACTTCAGATGATTTTACATTTATCATTACAGAGAAACAGTAATATGATTACAGCCTTAGTATCACCTACTACCTATTCATTTATTTTTCTTGTTTTTCAACTTCCTTGCAATGATATGTTATTAATCTCATATAAATAATCTCATAAACGTGTGACCAGTAGGCAGACTGGCTTGTACTGACAGATTTTGGTTTCCTTGGACTACTCACTCTGAGAAGAAACAGAATCAACAGAAACCATTAGAGGACCAGAGTAAATATGCTAGAGCAGAAACATCCTGAGAAGCTTCTGCTGGTGGAAAGAACTCCATGGTTTACAGAAGATTCATCAAAATCAATGTCATTAAAAAAAAACAAAACATGAGTCATTTTATTTTATTTTCCAGGTAGCCAGTGAGCCATCGACTCCCCAGAGCCTCAAAAAGACAAACAAGAAGAATATTTCAGGGTCTGATTTTATCATCTTTCCGAGGGAAGTTTCAGTTCCACCAGCGCTGTACTGTAAGATTAACGGCAGCCCGGGTACACCTGCTGCCAGTAAGAAGGTAAAGAAAAGCTGAGCGACAAATGAGACTGCATCACTTTTCACAGTGGAGGTTTTTTTTTTTTAATCTGTTTATCTACTTAGTGGAGTGTCTTAGGGACAGGGGTGCCACCAGGAATCTATTAAAAAATTATATTGCCCCCCTCGCTGTTAAAATTTCTTGAGTCTATTTAACCCATAAAAAGCGTCACTATTTTAAAGGCCTTGCTTTCTTTGGTTCAATACTGACACTAATACTGGCAGCAGTGAGCTTGGCCTCACCTGGGATTGTGCAACCTCTCGCTAAATGCACTGGCTGCCATTCTATGGGAGCATGTTTCTCCTGTCTGTACACCGCCAATAAAATGTCTAAAAAACTTTTAATATATTTACTGATTTTCCGCTTATTTATATAACGTACAATGTTTTTTGTCACCAACTGTGTGTGTAATGTGTTTTGTGTGCTGAGGAGGGATCATAAACAGCAGAGAACAGATTTGAGGCGAGGCAGGGAGTTCTCTTGCCTCGTGGTAGGGGGCTCTCATGATTCCAGATATTGTGACTCCACAACTGCAGAGTAAGAGACAGTAACAACGAGCTAGCCATACAGTCAAGTGCAGCGATATATTTATAGTTTTCTCCTCTTACCACAGCAATCACTTATTAATAATCACAAAATAAACATTAAGCCTAAAACCATAGTACTGCAACATACTCAGTGTTCTGCTCTTTGTGTGGGAAATATTTGGGAGTTTTTTTTGTGCCATTGTTGTCAGTTGTTATAGCAATGAGCTGCGCGTAGCTGCGCTGATACAGAGAGCAAGAAAGTGGTTTTGAGTTATACTTTAATGATTATTGAACATTTTGCGTAATATTTTACAATAACAGAAAAGAAATACAACATCTGTGATGAATACAGATTAGCAAAAAACTATCAATTACACAGTGAAATACTGTTACTTCCGGTGGGTGCTGGAAGTAAGAATAAGGTGTATACGGCGCCCCTACTTGGGGATGAGCTATTATCATAGATTGCTTTTACAGTAAAAAATTTTTCCTCATGAGTTTGATTTATTTTTGATAAATATGAAATATACAAGAAGATGTTAACTGAAACTCAGAATTGGAATTGTTACTTTTACTATTTTTTTCACCGTTGGCTCATCAAGAGCAGCAACATATGAACATCAAAGCTCCATACAATAGAAATGAGTTTTCAGAACATTGTTTGTGATGCTTTAATTGTTGTGATGTTGTGTTTGTTCATCCCTGAAGTGAGAGAGAAGTGATTTGAAGTTTTAAAAGATGAACCAAATTTCTGCTCCTGTGTATTTTCTAAGAACATATGAAAACATTGAGTTTATAATGACAGTTGTTCAGTCACATGCATGGGATAAATAGATACTGACTTTGCTTTTATTCCACAGAGGCAGCTGACCCCCACATCAGATTCAAAGAAAGTCACGTTTGGTCTGAAGAATAATAAAACTGCTGGTAAGAAGCTGCGTAACAACATAACCGGTGACAGTGAGTTACTGTTTGCAGGTGATGGATTAGGCAGCAAGTCAATTATTTTGTTCTCAGTTTTATTTTTTGAAGCATAAAAAAGAAAAGGTAAGCGTTGGACTAGGCCAAGTATTTATGCCAGGATGACAGGTCAGGACATCTATTGCAGATGTTGTGAAGGTGTTACGTGGTTGCAGTGGTCATTATCTAAGTATTACTTGGAGTAATACCAAAGCAAACCTTCAGAGTTCTAGTGAGTTCCAGGGCTTATGTAGCAACACTGTCGCTTGCTCAATATGAGAAATTCATTGAATCCAAATCCAGATCTCTATGGTGTAATAATTTTGATTTACATTGATAATTATTTTCTTAATCGATTCCACCTTGCTAATAATAAAGTTTTTCAATGAGAATATTTAATTAAGAGCTAGGATGTTACTTGAGTTTTCCCTTTAATTTTGTGCACCTTTTAAATTGCATGCAGTAGAAGAGTATGGCATCAAGTAAAAGTTGAGCTCATTGACAAAGCAGGAAAATTCCTGCTTTGTCTCTAGATTAATTTTGCTGGGCAGTGGAAATATTGTTTTCTAAGTTGAAACTGAGCTGAAAGTCACAGGAAGTTTTTCTTTTCTGTTTTGTTTTTTGTCTTTTAGAGTTCAAGAAGACTGATCGCAGCTTGCTCCTCAGTCCAGAAGGTTTGTCTCGGGTGCCCTTTGACCCACAGCAAAAACCAAAGTTTGGGGTCCTAAAGTCTCCCCCCACGACAGAGTCCACTGACTCCAGGAAGACGTCGAAGAGCGCTAAGAAGGCCCCTAACTTCTCCAAGAAGATCAGTTCCAAATCTCTGCCAAACACACCTAAAAGACGACCTTCAGCAGCAGACTTTTTTTAACTTCCTGTAGAACTGTAGACACACGTGGTCTTTGATACAATCTGTTTTGAATTTTGGGCTCTATTTTTATTCTATGTTTCTATGTTCTATGTTTATTCTACCAAATTGTTGCATTTAATCTGGTTTGAGTGACTGCTTTAAATAAAGTTATTCATTCCTTCTTTTACTAGTTTTAGTAGTTTGCCTGTATAATCAATGTTTAAACATACAAATGAATTTCCTGGAACATTGGAATAAGAATTACAGTTCATATTTGTTTGGTATTTATTCACTTAAGGAACCCCATTAATCTCTAAAACAGTTGAAACTAATCTTTCTTGGATCCATACCACAAACACTACAATACAAACCTTACAAAAGAAAAGACAATGAAATACTCAAACAAAATCAAATAACAGAAATCAACTGAACTGACTCAACAATTTTAACATTTTACAGACATGACAATAGGACATCAAAGACTACCGTAAAAAAAATGCCAGCCAAAATCTATATGTATATGTATACATATAATCTCCAAATATAAATTCACCCAATTCATCAATTCAGTATTTCATTATCTGGTGCAGCATGAGTATGGAAGTAAATATGTGCCATCAGAATTTGAATAAAAAATGCCTCTGAAATTTGAATGTTGTATATTAGTGCTCACCTTTTCAGTGTTAAAATAAATTCAGAATATATTTTTAACCTAAAAAAATTCAGTGTCATTATTTGTACATGGTTGCAATTTTCATTTATTAAAAAAATTCACATTCCTATTTCAAAGTGATCAAATTTTCAATATACATATTTTTCACAGTTTAAATTTTCACAGTTAAAAAATTCAGCATATAAAAGAATTCAACTTTTCAAAATTCAAATGCAATATTTTCAGTGTCCTCCAATTCACCTTGCTCAAATT